>NW_026962010.1:6083771-7304312 GCF_032445375.1 Bacillus rossius redtenbacheri | reverse complement strand
AAACAGGATCAAAAAGCATTCCATTGAATTTGAGCCAGGATTTGAAAAAAAACCGATTGAAAATATTCCAAACTTTTGACCAGAGTCATTACATTTGATGAGAGTTGGTGTTACGAGTATGGCCCAGAAACCAAGCAATTGTCAAGCCAGTGGAAGACTCCCAACTCCCCCATACCAAAAAAAGCAAAACAAAAGTGGTCGAATGTCAAGACGATACTCATTGTCTTTTTTGATTTTCGTGGAATTGTGCACCGGGAATTTGTTCCCCCTGGCCAGACTGTTAACCAGCACTTTATTTGTAAGTTTTAAGAAGTTTGCGAGAGGATGTGAAGAGGAAACGCCCGGAACTTTGGCGCTCAGGTGACTGGTTCCTTCATCACAACACACACGGCCTTACGAGTGAACCGCTATTTGGCCTCTCAGGGGTGGTCTGTCGTTCCCCACCCTCCGTGTTCGCCAGACCTACCCCCGTGCGACTTCTTCCTGCTCCCGAGAATGAAGAACAATCTAAAACGAAAGTATTTTAATGATGTGGAAGCGGTAGAAACAGCTTCGCAAAGGGCTCTGGAGGATATCAAAGTTGAAGTGTTCCAGAGATGCTTCAAACATGGGATAGCAAGACTTGAGTTCAGTGCATCTAATGGTGAGTACTTTAAAGGTAACTGAACGAATTTTGTAAGAAAAAAAAAATAAATAAATATTTGATGACAAAACTACGGATTTTGACCTCCCTCGTAAATGATGATCATAATTAATTTTTGCCTTATGTTCAACTATATTCTATTTAGTGTTTTATTTATTCTTTAAAATACAAAATTTCTTAGAATCACCGATACGTCAGTCTAAGTAAACACGTGCTAGATAATACAACAACAAAACAGCAAACAAAAGAACATACACAGCTGCAGTTCCTATCAACTTCGGCCACTTAGAAAGTACTGCTTAATGATTTATAATGCCGTACTGTTGTCGTTAAATAGAGTGAGCGTGACGCTATATAGAGTGTATTATTGTATAGAAAACAAGGTAAACCAACCAAAGTCAAGCAATTTCGACGTTTTAAGGAGTTTGTCGTTAAATCGAGTGACGTTCTAAAGAGTTTACACTGTATATGATTTTATTTTTATTCAATTGCTAAATATGAAGTATTACTTGGACTTTTGTTTAAAGATTTAGTCGTATCTTTATTAACGGTTCAGTTTGTAATCAACCTAACTGATTAAGAGGATTTATTAGATACTTAACATTTAAATATCAGTGCCTTCAAATTTCTTTTAGACGTATAAATTCTCAAAAAAAATTTTTGTGTAAAAATTTACATTTTTGTTGTTTACAATGCCCTAATATTCAACATCACAAAGCTTATAAGGATAATATTACAACAACATCTATTTTAACAAGAAAATTGCAAAACACAGTTATTAAAAGTATGAACGGTTGTTGCACAGAAGAGTTTATAAATTTAAGTTTGTTTGGATACATCTTGTATAAACATGCACGGTCGCCCCTAAATCAGCATTATTCCAGACCTGCGAGTCTTGTGTGGTTGAACAACATGCCAGATGAAGGGACTCCTGACTGCTCCTATCTTTCCTTGGAAGCACAGACAGATACAATCAATGACACAGCCTGAAGGCATGTCACTAGGCTGCGCTGTTATTGGATCAGGCCGGTGCCGGTCGGGAACACACATCGGATAAGTCTTGCTGGGATCAAGTAGATGCCTTAAAGGATAACTCTGAGGCGTGTCCGAGCCTTAGTAATTATTTCAGAGGCAACCAGTTCATTTTATTAAATAAGCGCGGAGCAAAGAAACCAAATGTTGTTAGCAAAAATATGAAAACACGCAAGTGCAAACTGTAATCAACATTACTTAATTACTCAAAGATATTATAAACGTTACAGTTACAGCTTTGTACACGGTGCACACGTTATAATACAAATCATAGCTACGTAATGTGGTGCACCTCGCTATAAGTAATGTTATCGAAACTGGTAACATCTCAAGAGAAAAATTTTATTTCATATTAGTATAAGCGGCTGAAAATACAAATTCTTATAGAACCTCGAGTACGATTTATGGTACACACGTGGAGGTGTCAGCTGCGGGCAACGACAACCCTCCATATCAGCGCCCAGGGAGCTGCAGGTGAAACCCCCCGCTCAGGGACAACAGTGCCACAGGTGACACTGCGCTGAAGAACTGCCGCCAGAACCGCGGCATGCAAGAGTACCGCCGCGCCATTAAGGGCTCACTGTGTTTGTCTGGGTTGTTATATTATCGTTTTCATGACTAAGGTCCTTCAACGGAATTCTTGTGCTGTGTGATATTTATGTGTTGAACATTCTGTGTCCGCGCTGTCGTTGTGTTTTCATAATACTTGTTAAGTTTCATCCTTGGTACCGTTTGTCTGACATCAGCTCTATCAGTCTTGTTTTCTGTACATTTTTGATCCTCATATTTTTATTTATTTTTGATGTTTGGAATTTTTCCATGACAAAAACAGTGCATAACTGCGATGGCGTATGTCCAAAACACTGCATTAAATTCACTTATTAAGTTATTAATGAAAAACACAAATATACTTCTAAAATTTACTAAAGGACGTTCTTTCACACCCTTGATATTAAATAGAAAATAGTAGTTTAGTAACTAATATTTGAATTAATGCCTGTTTCGGCCAAGTTAAGGTCGGTTCAGGACTGTTCGGCTCCATCTTTGTTCAGGATACATAATTTCTTAAATAATTAAAAAGGGGCATTCAAACCAGTCTGCTGAAGTACAGAACACATGGGAGAAGAATAAAAAGTGCATACTGGGACAGGTTTACGGCTATGGTGACAAGTCCGTCATCTTGGATATTGACATCATGGTGGCCATCTTGGATTACCTTGATCTTGACATTCAAAATTTGCTAATAATGACTCAATATTTGCTAAAATTTGCCCAAAATTCGCCCAAATCCGCCAAAATTTCCAGTTTCTTTGAAATAAATTCCGCCATTAAATCACATAAAATTTAGGAAAATAAATATTTACCCTATTTCCAGGGATAAATTCCCGTTTTTAGGAGAAATTCCATGTTTTATTCCTCAAAAATTTGATATTCGAAAAACTTCAAAAGACTTTTTTTGCCTTAGAAAGAACCAAAAAACTACAAAGTGTCTTAAAATCCCCGACGAAAAGCCACCCTAAGACACTGAGGTCATGACCTTGAAATTTACCATATAATTCAAATATTTAATAATATACCAAAAAATTTAAAAAAAAAAATGCTTACTTCAAAATTTTTGTTACTTAAACGACTTCGGTTATCGGTTCGATTCCAGGCGAGAGTAAATATCCAATTATTATAAAAAAATTAAAAATTTAAAAATTATTTAAAAATACGTGACACACGCTATCTTGAATTGTGTCGTAGCCATAGGCGTGCGCACGGTAGGTGCCACAGGTGCCTTGGCACCACCTTTAGGGTTAACGTTATTTTGTTTTTACAAGCAGAAATAATACATACTTTCAAAAATCTGTATTATTTACAAAAAAAAATGTTTTCCAATCGTGTCGAGTTACAGATATGTGCTCATAACACCATCAGTATATAAATTATCAATCGAACCAACTATACACACGGAAACAAGCCAGGTGCAATTACTTGTGTTGTACACGCGGGCCGCGGCTACGAAACTTCTGAAATGTAAATACTTCTCCTAGTTCTCCTCGAATTACATAGAATGCGCGCTCGGTGTCCACTGTTCACTCCACTCGGCAGGCGCACGGAATAATAGCTGCCGTCCGCCAGGGTTTATTTAAAAAAAGAGAGAGAGTTTAGTTAGTTAAAAGGATAGGCTTACTCGATGACTTATATGCAGTCGCCGACAAAACATTTTGTTTGTATTCCAAAAGTTAAAACTTTTGCCCACTATTATTTGTGTATTTTTATTATTTTAATATTTTACATAGGCAGGAGGTAAAGGTCCCTTGGATCAGGAACTCCAAAGCAACCTGCAAAGGGCCTTCGGACTGTACTCAACAGAGCACTTGTTCGGAGGTTCATGAAAAAAAAAAAAAAGTATGTTACAAAAACTCCCTTGATTTGTTGATTTTAAAACTTAACATTTGAGAATGTTTTTTCTAGCATTTATTTGGCGTCTTCAGAAAACATGTAAGTACGGTTTTTCAAAGCCACCAGCATGAATTCCGTGCAAAAAATTTGTGCAATTTACTTCACGGCTCAACAAAGCTTAAAACTGTAAATAGTTTAGTAGTTTTCCTGGCGATTATAACGTTCAAAGCCATAATTTGTCATAAAAAATGTTCAAATTTTTACATCTGTGTATTTAATGTTTTTGTTCGGAAACACCTTAAATAGCACCATTTTGCGCTTTCAAATCCCAATTTTTCCGGGGGAGAACCCCCGGACCCCCCGCTTTAGGCTCGGGGTCCGTCAATGACAGGGCTGTTGTGTAATCTGGCACCACCAATACTTAAGTCCTGCGCACGCCTATGATCGTAGCCGTTGCAATTATCACTATGGCCAACATCTTGAAAATCCGTAACTTTTATGTTAGAAATTAGGGGAAAATATTAAAATTCGTAATACAATTTTTGTAATGAATTCCACGATCTTCAGTTAAGACATCGGCATTGAGGATTTCGTTACGATAACCATCCTGGATACTATCTTTAGTTACGCCGGCCATCCTAGTTCAGCATGACGACCTGGAGCGGGCAGCACCGGCCATGTCTCGGCTCGGAGCTGCGCTTATAGGCTCTGAGGCGCGAGACTTCTTAAACGATCCAGAACAGGCAGTTGGGGGAGTAATACGGCCGACTGTTTACTCCTCAAACACTTTCCTTCTGACCAGCAAACAGTTTTCTGACAAGCCTTTCTTCACGTGATAACGTCTTATAAATCGATGAACGCCGGCTGCACGCACAAAAAAGCATGACTCATTGTCACGTTCCACCTGAGCCGAGCGTGCAAGAACCGGCCGACCACAGTGCGAGAAAATCTTCTATAATATCAAACAGGTTAAGGCGGGCTTTTAAAAAGCATCAATTTTAATTTTTTTTTAAATTTATTTGTCCAATTTCGTCATTTAAAATTAACAAATTTAATCACATTGATTTGATTTCAGTTTATTTCTATAACTGTTAGTGATTATATTTAAAAATATTATTTAAATTAAATTTGCAAAAACTGTAAATAATATTTGAAAATTAAAAAGTATGCAAGTTTTCATCAATGTTTTCTTATGACTTTATCACGTAAAATTATCGTCCGTAAACCGACTTTACAGACAACTTCCTTTTTTTTTATGGACTGCATCACTGGGTGCCTAACAAGCAGGCTTCAATCGAAGGGTGATGACATGCAACCTATACATTAGGCGTAAGGAGACAAGTATCGAATTTAGTGTGATCTTGTAGTGGCGGCCATTTTGAAAATATTACAATGTTGGGTATTGTATATTGTATTGTCCCCAGAATGAAAGGTGTATACAAAATTTCAGCAAAATCGGTTTGGAGGAACTGGTTCTAATTCAGCTTGCAAGATTGTACCTAAACAAAAGTAAAACAAAAAAAATTGCAAGTTAAAATTAAAATTTATAACAAGGACTCAGTTATATTGACATGTTTTTTGGGTAACTTACACACAACATCCGACCGAATGTATGAATGCTATCAACCCCCTACAATAAACTTTTAGCATGCATATTAACTCTCAGTTTCTTAATCATGTCTATTAGTGCCTATTAATTATTGTTTGTGAAGGTAAGGGAGATGTTGTGATGGTAAGGCAGTGTTGTGAAGATAAGGGTGGTGTTTTGAATGTTAGGATGGTGTTAGAGAAGGTAAGGCTGGTGAATTGTAATGTACGTTTTCCCGGGTTTTTTCTTTAGCTTCCAAATGTTATTTATGATACACTCTTGATAATAACCGGGGAATATGAATTGAGATAATTTCGGCTGAAGAATGTTTTGTGAGTGTTGAGATATAACTGTCGTAGAACGACACACTAAACATTCAGCTGGAAATTAAAGGAAAATACAATTCTCGTCACATTGTGCTGAAGCTGACGGAACAATTACAAGGCGGGCAAGAGGCGGACGCGGCTGGTGCATTATTCATGGCGCCCGTGTTATGAGATGTCGCGGCAGAGGCTGTGGCATGGCAGGTCGGCGCGGACATTTAGCGTCTCTGCGCCGGCAGACTGGCGCCGCGCTCCTGCCAGTTGCGACTGCAGCTCTTCAGTGCTCAGTAGGTCTGCATTCCGCTCAGCGAATCAATTGGAATGTTTCATATTTCAAGCCTCTGGCATTTTTTGAGGACTTAAACGGGAAATTTCCCTCCAAATTTGCATCTAAAATATAATAGTAAATTTTTAGTTTTCTGATTTTTTGAGATTTTTTAGCGAAATTGCTTTCATAATAATTAGAAATGTTAGCGAATTTTTGGAAAATTTTGACTAATTTTGAGTCTTTTTTGCATGTTTTATCCTAATTTGAAGGTGATGGCATCCAATAATGTCACCGTGATGTCGCAATCCAAGATGGCGGGCCAACACCAGGCCTCTCTCCTTGGCTTCTGGCGCCGGAAATACTTTTATATAGCTACTACTGTTGCACGTCAAGGGAAGATCATTACATATAATTCGGTTCTCTGAGACTACTGACGGCATTCAATAGTGGAGGAAACTACTCGCACCTCTATGAAGTAGCTTTAATACTCAGAGAACTTAGGGAAGCTAGACACATGCAATAATGACTTGTTTTACTTGCAACTGTATAAAATTAAAAATTAAATATATTTTAGATTTTAAAAGGTGTAGATTTTATTTCTTGAAATCTGATTTCTAACTAATGCCGAGTTCTCGTAATGCAGCTTCATTTTTTTGTGAATATGCATCCAAATGTGATTACTTTTTTGAATGTACTTCTTTTTGACGAATGTGCCTCGACAAGTCTGTACTCATGAAATTAAATGCTTCGTGGTTCAGAGCCGTCTAGTCCATAAGTTTGACATCTGACACTAACTGTTTGAACTGTGTGCTAAGTATCGACTGTACTTACCTAAACACCAACTGCATGTGCCTGACCAGCAACTGGTAGTGTTAGCCTGACCAAGAGGCTGGTCGGGTCTGGTCATCTGTCTGGATGTGCCTTGTTTGCCTGTACGTGCCTTTTGTGACTGGACGTGCCTGGTTAATCGGCTGTCACGTAGAAATGGCCTGAAAACACATGCAAAGACTCGCTTTGTCTTCTAAGAAGACTGCATAAATCGAGAAACACTAGTAATTTCCTTGTTTGTACTTTTTAGAAATATTTTATGAATCTTTTATTTATAATTTTGTATGTTTTATTTCTTGAAACTGTCATTTTTATGATCAATTTAGTATAGTAAATATTTTTACCTGTATTTATCATTTTTGCATGGATTTAGGATCGAACCAGGACCTGTAACAAATCAAGTAAATCATTATTTTTGAGCGACTTTTTGATGATTTTTTTTTCTAAAATATTAACCTAATAATTACGATTTTCTAAGATGGCAGACACTATGTTATCAGCATCTTAATAGAGGCTGGAAGATTAAGAATTTAAGCCACTTTTAGGATTTGGAACATTATGTATGAAATACGTGTTCTTTAACCAAAATATTTTTTTTGTATCGATCAGGAATCTAACTGTGAACAATAATCCATCAAATGAATCCGTAAATTAATGATTGATTTTTAAACTGTATTTTGCAATTTTTTCCCGAATATTTATTTAAATAATAATAGATTTTCAAGATGGTGGCCGTAACGAAAAGTGCAAAAATAGAGGTTGGGGAATTCGATTTCAAAATGGCAAAATGTTCTAGAATTCAAAATGGTGGCAACACAAAATGGTGTAATCCATGATGGCAGAATACAAATGATGGTGACGTTGTATTTGGCTCCTAATATTTAAGCTCTTTTTCAAAAATACCAAATTTTATACCGGTGAAAAATACATAGACGGCATGATTTTCACTTAAAATTTTGTTAATCTCGGAAAATCCTTTCTACATTAAAAGGGTGAACTTATTTTAATGACAATTTTAAAGAACATTTGGGAAAATATGCCGTATTGTGAGACACACTAATTGCTTGGTAAAAACATGTAGGGCCCAATCCTTCACGAAATATTTTAATTAACAGATAGCGTTATTTATAATAAATTAATCAACAAGACTCTTTTAAAGCTATTATAGCCATATTTGTAGCTGACATAAGAAAATATTAAAACATTGCTGTTTATTATGGTAGTGAGCTCTGCAGACTTACTGGCCACTCTTCAGTAAAATTTCAGACTATAAAACGACTGAAACTGAAACCGAAGCCAAAAGCGAGCACCATTCATACGCAAAGAATAGCGATGTCGAAACATGTCGGATGATTTGAGCAAGTTGTTGGTTCCACTTTTATGCATGATATTTTTATAATTTCATCAAAATGCTAAGTGGGTAGCAGAACATTACAGAGAACCAGTGATTCACATAGTTTACCAAGCTCTGCAGGACTTTAATTTTGCTACAATCTAATTTAAAACACTTTAAATTAATTATCTTTGAAAGATTTGTGCAATGGGAGTGCATGACTTGATGTAAGCTTTTGGACATACGCCATTGCTAAGCACATGTATGTCTGTAGAAGAAACCCTAAAAACAAACAACACAAATGACAAAAAACACAAATTAAGCAAAAATTGCTGTTGTCAGGCTACAAACACCACACAATACTCCACAACAGGAATATGGTCAACAAACAAAGAAAAATGGACTAACAGAACGAAAAAAACCCACAAATGATGACAGCACAAAAAATACCGAACCCAAAAAATTCAGCACAACAGTCGACGACACAGCAAAACGAAAAGACGAAACAAACATAGGTAATAGTTTTCAAAAAACAGAATAGAACAAAAAAAACATTCAAATGATTACAGCACAAAAACATTGAACCCAAAAAAATTCAGCACAACAGTCAAAACAAGACAAAAACACGACAAAAAGAAAAGACGAAACAAACACAACAGTTTTCTAAAACAGAAACAAGCGACGTTTCGGGAACTTCTATCTGCTCCCGTCCGTGTTGTGTTTGTATCCTGACAACAGCAATTTTGTGCTTAATTTGTGTTTTTTGTCATTTGTGTTTTTTTGGGGTTTTCTTCTACAGACATGCATGTGCTTAGCAATGGCGTATGTCCAAAAGCTTACATCAAGTCACTTTAAATTAAGTCTTAATTTGGGTGGTGAGTACTCCCAATTAAAATAAACAATATATGTATACCTTTAAGTAAAATATTAATGTAAATATACTTTTACTATATATTATGTTTACAGCCCCAGAGCAGCATTATTTCTGAATACATCCTAACTATGATTTAGTAGTCTTCTGCCTAAAATATATTTTTAGAGAACGTTTTCCAAAACCATGAAAAGCTTATTTAGTAAATTTAATAAAATTAAAAAAATTGTACTTATAATACTATTTTATATTAAACATAAATTAAACATCAAAAATATTTAAAATCGCTACAAAAAGAAATAAAATCTTATATTTTAAAAATGTACAGCAATTTTAAAGTGTATAATGAAAACAAATAATTACGTTTCTAAAATGCCAAACCAGGCGAGCTACATTATAATGGTAGAACACGGAAGTGCTTCATACAGGATGGGGTGAGGCAGACAGTAACACCAGCAGGATGGAGCTTGATGCCAATCTCACGTCTCCCAGGAGCGGGTGAAGCAGGGTCCCAGCTGCCTTATCTGAGCTGCGCAGTGACAGACACGGGAGTACTCTGTGTCAGGACTCGTGACACAGGAGCGCCATACGGTCCATAATGCCTCGACGTGTTTGCCGCGAGCACACGTGTAGGCGCTGCTTGACTGTCGCCATGTGATGTACCTGACACCCCCTCGCATCTCTGCTACAAGTGGCTGCCGGCGTGTGGAGTTGGAGGTTACCGCTCAGAAGGTCTCCTCTCCCCTGCATTAGACCTGCCCATTTAACCCTTATTGCAGATGTTTCTTTTTATTTCATCAAATTATATGCTTTTTTTGTATCTCTGTTGTGCAGTCATTGTTTTAACGTTTCTTGCCCAAAATTTGTGTTTTATTTCTAGATAATTCTAGTGAAATTAATATTCAAATGATATCACACTCTAAACATTAAGTGGTATCTTTATTTCTCTTTATTTTATGGATAACATTTTTTTTTGTGGAGAATGACTAATAGCTCTTGATAGTAAAAACAGATCTTCTTGCTACTTGTCTGGTTGTCCTACTGTCTACTTCTCCCGTAGGCATGAGTAGGCATGAGTAGGCATGAGTAGGCATGAGTAGGTGGTATCAGTGACCCTCACCATGCCACCTGCCATGCCAGCTGTCCTCCCAACTGTTATGGTTTTCGTACTGCCCTTTTTCTAGTGTACATGCCATGTCCAATTGAACACTTGTTCAAGTTAACACTTGTTAGAACTTGGTTTGCTCCAAGGACCGCTTGCCCTAGTGTCTACTTCTCTGAGTGACCGCTTGCCCTAGTGTCTACTTCTCTGAGTGACCGCTTGCCCTAGTGTCTACTTCTCTGAGTGACCGCTAGTCCAGTTGATCTATGTCGACCCGCTCAACTGAGAAAAGTGAGTCTAGTTATATCTACATAGTTATGTAGGGTTTTTGCTCAGTGTTATGAAATTTGGTTCAAAATGTGGAAAGATGGGGGTTTATAATAAAAATCGTATTTGCATAGCTAATAAAGTGGGAGGCTTTTCAGTGTATGTACAAAAAACTTTTAAATAACCAGTTATATATAAAATTTTCCAAAATTTTGCCTAAAGCTGGTAAAGTATTAAGTAATAAAATCTTTCACATAGTCAAACAAACACAAGAATTATTTTAAAAAACATGATATAAATATATAAATAAATACATTTTTATTTTCAGAACTCTAATTTTCACTAATCAAAAGTTAAAAATAAAGCAAATTTAATTTTAAAATAAAAAAAATATCATATGACACACGTGAGTAAAAATAAATTCATAAGTTCGTTTAAATACAGTAACAATACAATTCTTTAAAAAAAAAATTTAAATTTTCAAAAAAGTACTGTCAATGTGTTTTATTTGAATTTATAACAAATGGTTCACATATTAAAATGTCACAAAGTGTGACTTATAAAACTGGGCATGACAAACACACATAAAATATATTCTATGTTAAACCGATTTTTAATATAAATTAGTAGTGTGAAACCATCTTTTGTCGGACAGAGTCCAGGCTGTCGTGTAGGGTACTGGGTGTGGTACAGGGTGCAGGTTGTGGTACAGGGTGCAGGGTGTGGTGCATGTTCCAGGGTGTGGGACATTATCTGTAGTGTGATGCAGTTGAGTGTCCAGTGTGTGTTCAGGGTCCAGGATATGGAGCTTCTACATATCGCACTTGCTTATTGGCTTGTAAATCATGCATTATGTCCTCACAAATCTGGTCCTGGAGTTGACTATCCCTCAAATTAAAAAAAATTATTCCAGGAAAAACATACACTTTGCTCTCATTACATGCTCCCATACTGCCGGCCCCCCACAAGGCTTGAACTCATCGCGAGAGAACATTCTCGACAGTGCATCGGCTTCTTCATTATTTCATCCCTTGACATGTTGTAAATTGAACTTAAATCTCGATAGATGCATAACGCAAGTTTCCCCAGATTATGAGGGTGATTAAATGGCCAATTAAGGGGTTTGATTGTGGGTGAAAAGATCAAATTCCCGTCAATCTAAGTATGACTCAAACTTTTCAATTGCAAACAAGCACACCAGTGCTTCCTTTTCGTAAATAGTGAGATGTTTATCTGACTTCAACAAGGATCTGCTAAAATGTAAAATGCCCTCATCAATGTGACTTTAAACTGCTCCCACTGCTAGACAAGATGCATCAACTTTAGGAGTATTTTTTAATTAAATCGGGTAAAATAAAAATGGTTGGAGAGGTGATAAGCATCTTTAAAGTATCAAATGATGTCTGTTGATCGGCTTCCCAAACCAACTCAGCATTTTTTCAACATAACTTAGTCAAAGGTGAGCAGATGGAGGCATAATCGCGAATAAACTCTCATACCTAAAAAGCATTGTATCCCTTTAAAAATTTTGGATCGTGGAAAATTAACCAAAGAAGAAATATTATCTGAATCCATTAGCAAATACACTGAGAATTGATTTAACCTAAAAACTGTACGTGATTTTTACTTAAAAGTATTTTTTTTTTTTGGATTGATGGTCAGATTAGTGGCACTTCACATAGATGTATTACATGTTATTTCTAGGTTTTACTATAAACTATGATATCATCCACATACATGGTTAAATACCGATTTGAACTTTAGATCATCCAGGACATGATCTAACACTCTACTAAGCACTTGTATTCTAAAGCTTAAACCTATGGGTATTCTATTAAATTGATATTGTCCCCATGGGGTAGAGAATGCTTGGAACTTTCGACAATCAAGGTGTAGCAAGCACTGATGAAAGTTTGTTTTCAATTCTATGTCGGAGGGAAACACAGTTTGCCCTAAAGGTTGCAGGGTGCTCTCTTCAATCGGAAGCAGAAATTCACCAGCCTGAATGCGATCATTAAAAGATTTAAAGTTATTAACAAGCCTCGTATCATTAGAGTTATTCTTAGTGACAAGAAAGGTAAGTGAGAAAAATTTCAAAACTGACAGTGATATAATCCCAGCATCTTTTAATCTACTGATAATGTCCTGCATAATCAGCAGCTTAGATGGGGTAACCTTCATATATTTGGCCTTAAGAGGTATATCATTTTTCAAGTAAAATCTGTATGGAAGGATAGCAAATCTACCAATGTGTGATGTAGTCACGTCCGGAAAAGCTCGAACCAATTCAGCAATGTATTTCTCATGGTCCCCAATCGAAGACGTACCACTACATCCAAGGACAATGGGAATCGCTCGTTGCGACGTCAGGCAAATTTTTACGTCGAGGGCAAATCCAAATTAGAGCTCATGGGAATTAACATCATGGATATACCGCGTCTTTCCCAAAATATCCAGCTCCAGAATCATATTCTCAGCCAACCCCTCAATGATGCAGAAATGCTAGTTCCAGGAGAAACGGTTAATTTTCACATGCAACACGACTTTTACACTGGAACTCATTTATTGTCCACTGATCACACAAATTTTTACATCAAGCCCTTTACAAAGCTGTCTCTTCAAAAATGACATTTGCTGGACAAGAAAAAATTTGACGTCACAGCGGCCATCTTGGATGACCTTGACCTTTAACTTTGACCTTGACCTTGACCTTTGACCTTCAAATTTGTCAAAATTTGTCAAAATTTCCATTTGTTTGGAAAAAAAATTCCGTCAAAAAATCTCAACAAATTTGATAAATAAAAAAATTATCTTTTCGAGAGAAAAATTCCCTTTAGAAGGAAAATTTCCCGTTTTTTAGTCCACAAAAATACCAGCGCCTAAGAAAGTCCATATATAGGCTTAAGCATCCATGCCTACAGCCTCCGATAAGCCTCTGACGTCATCATGGATAATGACATCACTGTTGCAATTTCTGTTATGGCCGCCATCTTGAAACTATATATTATCGGATTTTAATGAAAAAATTCTAAAATTTATAAAAAAAGCAATATAAAAAAATTAATAAAAAATATTTTTAAAAAATGTTGCAATTACCGTTACGGCCGCCATCTTGAAAATTCGTAATTTTTATGTTAGAAAATAGGGGAAAATTTTAAAATTTATAAAAATAAATGAATAATCGAATTTATAATAAAAATTTAATAAAAAATATTTAAAAAATTAAATGTACACTTACGCCATGGAGCTCGGAGTCCTCGGTTCAATTCCGGCGAGGTCAAAAGTAAGATGGCGACAAGACCTTCCTCCACGGAAGCCACCGACAGACTGACCTCCCACCACTAATGCCAAGGTATATATCGACAGGTAGTATGATTCATGTCCACCATCTTGGAAATCGTTATTTATTATCAGATTTTAATGAAAAAAATATAAGTTATAAAAAATAAATACATTTTTAATAAAAAATTAAAGAAAAACACAGTTGCACATATCGTTACAACCACCATCTTGAATTCTAGAAATTTGGCATTTTTCGTAATGCCCACCATCTTGGATGACTATTCCGTCATCGTTACACTTTTCATTACATCCGCCACATTGGATTCTAGAATGTTGCACTTTTTGTTACGGCCACCATCTTGAAAAACTGCAATTTTTGTGATATAAATTTGGAAAATATTTCTAAAATTACTATAAAAAATTATTAATCAAATTTTAACCCTTTCAGTCACAATTCATCATTTCTTTAAATATAATTTTCATGTTTGATACATCAACTTAACTTTTTTTTTTTTTTTGTAATTTTGTTATGTAATTAAAATCTTAGTAGGTTTAAACTGACTGGAGATATGAATCGTCCACCATTTTTGCCAAACTGTAATTAGAGGTGCAGACTTCAAATATTCTCGTGTAGTGTCCATTATTGTGTGTTCTGTGGCTTACCAGTCGTATATAAAAGTGCTATGAATTTTAAAAATAAAACTGTTAATATCAAAAACTGAAATTGCTAGATTTAACATCCATCTCATAGCCACTAAAGTGTACACTTTGACCATTATGTCCACTACAGTGCTCAAATAGACTGAAAGGGTTAATAAAATAATATTTAAAAAACCTACTTTCGCCTTGAAGTCCTCAGTTCGAACCTGGTAAGAGCCAAAATAAAAATAAAATCATTGACAGATCCTTCCTCCACAGTAGCAGTGGGAAAACTAACCTCCCACCACTAATACCGAGGTATATAACGTCATGTCCGATAACTTGTCTTCCTCTGCTGGAAGCTACCATCTTGTTTTCGTCCGCTAGAGTGCGCTAACACCATGTTAGTTTGATTCTTACCCGCTAGAGTGCAGTAATCATTTATTATTATTATTATTATTATTATTATTATTATTATTATTATTGTGACACCTGCCATCTTGTCATTTGGGCACCATCTTGGAATTGTGTAATTATTCATCAGTAAGCTGAGTATGTACTGTCTGATATCATAAAGAAAATTACAAATGTCTTTCGACTCAATGTATTTAGATAATAGTAGTCTTTCAATGTTCAACGAAATGCAGACTGTGCCAAGTAGAACCCATTATCATTCACTTGTAATGCATCGAACACAGTCTTAGGTTTATTTTCATGTTCATACGTCATAGCAATCGGTTGCTGCACATCGGTTTTTTGCTTGTACGCTCACGAGTCACCAATCTAAACCGAGGAGTCGAACTTTCTACAGGTAGTTCAACAGTAGGCACACGGACTTTACCTTTACAGTTTTTCACATGTCGACGCAAATTATCAATTCGAGTAAACCATTTATGGCACTCATCACAAAGAAACTTCATGCGAGAAGGATTCTTCGTAAATTTACTCCTCTCATGTCTCCGTACATCATGTGCAAATGCAAACTTCATATCGCAGTAGCCACAAGGATGCCTAGTTGAAGACAAACCCGAACCAGATGTCAATGTAACTGTGGGTGTACCATTTACAGGCATACTCTTATGCACATCAATCATTTGCTGTTGCACCGAAACCTTGACTTTCTGCCGCACTGCAGGGCCTTTGCATGTCTCCAAGTGATGCTTCAAATTAGCATTTCTTGTAAATTTCTTACGACACTTAATACAGCCAAAAATTTTACGATAAAGGTTCTTAGCACATTATCTCTTCTCGTGTCGACGAGCATTGCTGATGTTTGATAAAATCATGTCGCAGTAACGACATCGATGTTCGTTAGTTGTTGACGATTCGTCATCCATTGAAGTCTCCAGCGAGGGTGAAACAGCGTTCGTCGAGGTTTCCTATACAGCCAGCACTACCGGCATTAACGTCTCTTCTGCTGGTGGTATCGTGACTGTTGAAGTCTCCTCTAGTGTTGTCGTCGTCGTTGCCAACGAGATCTGCGGCGTCATCGTCGTCGCTGACGTCAAGGTTCCCGTAGTCGATGGTACAACGTCCATTGAGTTCGACGTTAAAGACGGTAAAGATGCCATCGAGTTCTCAAGAACAGGTAATTTACACGACTTATGCACCAGATGAAACTAACTAGGTGATCCTATCCTTACACCGTCGACGACAGTAACAAACTGAGCGACCTGCTGCCTAGAATTCGCTTGTATACATGGACCCGATGGAATAATACGCTAGTCAAATCAAGAACCATTTACTATAATAGTCTAGTCAAAACAACATTTTAAAAAGAAGCACACGAAAATAAGGTAACTCAATTGACGCGCAATACACACATTATACACGCAATGTACGCAATGTACACAGTACACACAGTAAACGGTACGAAGCCACATTGTTCACGCAATTGACGCACAATACACGCATTGTACACACAATGTACGCAATGTACACAATGGACAGAATGTACACACAGTACACACAGTACTCACAGTACACACAGTAAACGGTACGAAGCCGCAATCAGGGCCGGCGCGTCCATATAGGCGAACTAGGCAACCGCCTAGGGCGCCAAGTAGCTGGAGGCGGCGTAGCACGACACATAACAGCTGATATAATATGTTTAACGATTATTGAAACTAGATGAAAATTGATTTTTGTAACAGTTTGGAATGTTTATATTGATATAAGTAATTATTTAAAGTCCACGGTGACCTGTTTATGATTTGTAATGAGTAAATGAGTAAAAAAAAAAAAAAAAAAAACCAGCATGCTAACATTTGATTGTTGACAAAATCTTAGGCTTATGTGATGTATTTTGAGACAAGGAAAATTTTTTGGGGGTGTCCGGCCGGGGGGGGGGGGACGTTTAGGTTTTTCGCCTAGGGCGCCAATTTACCTTGCACCGGTCCTGGCCGCAATGTTCACGCAATTGAAGTGCAATACACGCATTGTACACGCAATGTACGTAATGGCCATACAACGTTCACGCAGTTCAAGCATTCAATGGAAAGGAAGCACAATCGGAAGCACAACCACAAAAAGGAAGCACATTTGGAAGCACAATCTCAAAAAGGAACCACAATCGGAAGCACATTCAACAAAAAGGAAGCACATCTAACGAAAAGGACACACATTTTCACGAACATTCAACTCAGTAGGTTGCGTTCGTTAATTTTATGTTAGGATACATTATCTTATTAGGGCAAACGCTTTTAGGACAAACAACGGAACTATTTTAGAACAAACGATGTGCACTTGAAAAAGTTTAGAAATTAACTAACACAGAATGTGTAAATGTACACTTTTTCCATCTATCAACACTGCTGGCCTAACAGGGTGGCAACCCTTCCTAAGACTGTAGTTGGCCTGGAGGGTGGCGGTAATGGTGCTAGACTGTAATGTTGGCTGTGCTGGAAGCCTGCTCCCAGGGGGCTGGCCTTCCGGTGGCGGAGGGGTTCTGCATATGCAAGCGGCCGAGTGGGAACGGCAGGTGGAGTGTGACCTTGGAGACGGAGGCCCGTGGCTCGCGTGACCACTGTCGCACTCGCCGCCTCGTCGTCGCTGCAGCATGATCTCCCCCGGCGCCGGGTCGGAGGGCGACGCCAAGTCGGAGCGTCGCTTGCTGGAGGGTGAGTCGCCGGCGCCTGGCGTCTGCACGTGTTCCCAGCAGCTTCCTTCGTAGTCCTCATTCCATCATTATAGTTACATATCAGTTAAACATATAACAAAGTTACAAAAAAATTAATTGCATGTGTTTACACAAATGATTAATTTAAACATTTTTATTTCAACATACACATACAAGCTTATCTTATAATATTTTTTTTATTTTAGTTAGGTGAGATAATTGTCAAAGGAACAAATTTGTTGTAAATATTTAAGAAGACTGATTTTTATTTTGGAGATTTTGTATTTTAGCGCCTGCTATTTATCAAGCTGTTGTGAATAGCAAATCCCCCTAAAATTTATTTTTCTGAAAACGGTGTTTAATGTATTAGTTTTGAGGTTAAAGAAAAATATTTACATTTTTTATTTGCGTGTCTGTACAAGTGACTTTTCGTTTGCTTATAATATTTTCTTTTTTAATAGCCTTTAATTACCTTTAACTTGCATGAAACTTAGACGGTTAACGAAATATATCACAAATACAATTATATTATGAAAACATTCATGCCTTTTGTCTACTGCCATTAGCCTTTTTTTTTATTGAATCAAAATGTTGTTAAAGTATGTTTTGACAGTTTTCGATTTCCGGCAAGATTTGTTTTCAAACTTAATATTATCTTAAACTTAATATTATCTTAAACTTAATTTCCCGGTTTTAATTCGTTACGTGTAAATCCGGAGCATTAAATTAATTTATATTTGAAATATCAATATTTTCTTTATTTTTCAACATATTTTAAACAGTAAATAAATAATTGCAGGAAATGTAAACCTAACATAAGCTACCATTTTTGCCAGTGCTACTGGTAGGACTACTAGGGCATTGTTTGAATTGGCTTGACTTTTTGGTTTAAGCCACGTTACATTTAATAAATGATATTCAAGATTTAAATTAACATTGAAGTGACTGTATACAACTTATCAGTCATTACTCATCAGGGTAAATATTACCGAAATGATTATGCCTACAATGTAAAACAAAATGACGAAGATAATTTACTTAAAGCTAACGTTGCTAAAGTCAACAATTGTAACAATTTTTTTACTCTATTAATACGATTTGTATTAAATACTGTTTGAATATGAAGATAAAATTTCAAAATCTATTTTTTACACCAAAAAGTTATATGTTACAATAAATTTTAAATGTTTGTATAAAATTTATTTCAACATAATTACTTAAACTCGCATTTAGAGTTATCAGAAAAATGCATGTCAACACTGACCTAAATTTTTCAAAGGAAATTTATCAATAGTTAGTATTTACAGATACAGAATAATTGATATTTTTTGTTAAAATACAAGTTTTTCAGTTTTAAGAAAAAATTCTTAAAATATGTGTGAAATATTTTTACTGAGAAAAATTTTTTATGGCAATATTTATTCTTTAAAACGTGAGCATAGCTATTACAAATTTTATAATTTACCTCAAATTTACTTATCTGTACAAGTACTTTTAATCGCCCCCCTAGTGTGCGATCTCCCAACCTCATGAAAAAAATACCGTGTTGCATAACAGATAATAGCTAAGGAAATATTTCTGATAATACCTAATATTTCCTTTAGCAAAAAAAAAATCAGTTATTTCTTTAATTTTGCATGCATTGTAAGAAATTTGTTTTTATTATTTTATAAAATACTCATGAATGACAGATTAATATTTAAAATTTTAACTCTTATAATGATAATGCACTTTAGGTATTTTATTTTTATATTCACAAATTACATGTATATGTCAAAACTAGCTTTTGCCCGCGGCTTCGCTTGCGTTAAGAAGTATTATTATTAATTAGGTATAGTTTTTGCGGCTTTACTTTTGTTTAGCGTGTGTAAAAAATTAGGTCCTACAAAACTTCTTTGTACACAATATTCTTAACTAATCTGTCATTGGACGCTAAAACTATCAAGCTATTGGGTGAACTTACTCGTGAGCAAGCAACATAAAACTGTCCATGAGAGAAGCAATGTTCTCTCAAGTCAATACCCGCAAATTTGATAGTTTGCCCCTGAGACTTGTTTATTGTCATGGCAAAGCAGACATTTAGGGGAAACTGTAATCGCTTAAATTCGAACGGGATATCATTAGGTATTAATGGGATTCGTGGTATAAATACAGTTTCCACTTTCGCACACCCAGTTAATATAGTGGCTTCCACTATATTGCAATGTAACGCTTTCACTTGCAGTCTCGTACCGTTACAAAGTTTTGGTGGTTTTAAATTTCGCAACAACATAATTGGAACGCCCACACGCAGAATAAGCTTATTATAAGGCAAACCTGGCGGTTTCAATGAATTTAAAAATTCTACAGGGAAATTAGTAGCGTCATTTGTATTAACCACAGTATCAATCTAAGTATAGACCTTTTCTTCGCCCTCAAACGACATGAGCAGGATATCGTTGATAGCTGCTGCTTGATCGTTCTTTGGAGTAAGTATGGCACGCTCACATAACCATTCAATAGGCTTGTCATGTATATGAATAATGTCTGGATAAACTTTAGATAGAAATTCTTGAACCGTAGTAACAACTGTGCACAATTCTTCCGGGATGGTTATCATTCCATCAAACGATGGAAAATCACCATTACCGATTTTAAGAAGGAGATCTGAAAATCTACCAGTAGACTCATCCCCGCCGAAATGTGCTCTCATATTTCTAGAGAGCTTAAGAATATTAACCTGGGGCCACAAATTAGATTTCTGAATGCACGACTTTACTTCGTCAGCTCTGGTTCCTTTTGGCACCACTGGTAGAGTCTGCCGAAAGTCTCCGGCCAGCAAAACTGTTACGCCACCCATTAATTTTGTATTACCCCTTATATCCCTTAGTGATCTGTTTAAGGCTTCAATACCACCTTTATGAGCGATCGTTATTTCGTCCCACACGATTATTTTTGTACTCTTTAAAACTTCAACAAAATTACTTTGTTTGGAGATGTTGCAAATGGGAGTCTCGGCAGTGATTAAATTGAGTGGTAACTTAAAAGTAGCATGAGCAGTTCGACCACCTTCGAGTAATGTAGCAGCTATGCCGGACGACGCCACAGCCAGGGCAATGCCGTGAGTACTTCTTACTTTCGCCAAAAGTAAATTAATAAGGAAGGTTTTACCAGTTCCACCTGGAGCATCTAAGAAGAATATTCGACCGTCATTTGCATCTACACTTGTGATAATTTTATTGTATACTTCCTGTTGCTCGTCATTCAAGGATGCTTCAATTTTTTCTAACTGCGTCGTCTAAGGCCACTGTATCGTAACTGGTCTCTTTCACGTACTCTCTATTTTCAAAATGAGGTAATCCATACTCTTTAAGACGGCCTAATGATAATACGGCATCCTCTAATACCGACAGGCATTTGTTAAATATCAGGTCCGATGAGTGCTCTACATCCACGTCACCTTGCCTTTCCAGTTGTTTTTTAAAGTCTTCAGAAAGGTATTCTTTGTATTTTTCCCAAAGACATAAGGGGTCGGAAACCTGGCAGAACAATAAAATGATAGCAAAAAGCTCTCGAATCATATGCGGTGTTTGACAAAGTGCTGCCTCTTCAAGAGCTGAATCCAAATGCCGATCATCTTCGAGTAGACCTAGAGCCTTGCACGCGGATTGGAAAGTGGGATGTAAGTGACCATCTACAATTTTCAACACTTCAAATGAAATTGGGCTCTGATCTCATGTAGAAGCATTCGAAGGTGGTAGCATTCTGTATTGTTTGGATGAACAGTATAAACCCTACCTAGAACGTGTTATTTTTTGACCCCTGACCATCCGTCAACATTCACTCCTCTCTTCCTTCTCTGAAACGATCGCTTGTTCCAATCGTAATACGCAGGGACTTCCGAGTATAGCAATGTTTTTGCAAAGTCATCCACGTTACACAGATAGAAAAAGGAGAGGAGTGTAGTTGTAGGAGAACTACTCAATTTGTCGCACAAGTTCTGCTCATTAAAATAAATTCTCTGTCCATTTTCTAAATGGACAGCAAGGTGCACTACAGGAGGAAAACGCTCATGTATTGGGAATTCAAGGATTCGCCAAACTGCTTCAGCTGAACTTATATATCGACCACTTGCGTAGGTTGTAACTTCATCCTTCCCATCCTTCCCATTCTCTAAAGTAAACGTAGCCTGATCTGACCCTTTATTAACATATTTGCAAACGTATTTGATTGACTTCACAGAATGGCAATACTCTACGTTCACGTGAGCGTTACATGTTCTTAATAGCACTGGATTATAAGGAACCACCCAACGATTATCTATTGTAATACCCTTGATATTGACAGAGAATCCACCGTCATCCAGAGAATGTCTCCTGTACTGCGGATAACCATCATCACCGGTTTGAGTTTCCTTAATAAGAGCCTTAGGATAACGTTTGCTGCACGAATTATCTATCATGCATGGAGAATTTCGGTTTAAACTTCCACAGGGGCCATATATCATATTACTTTTAACAATTTCGTAAAGCTCAGGATCACGATCGGGGTTAGGTATTTCAGCACAAATAATATTGTCAATTTGATCCGGAGTGATGCGATGTTAAAGCCATAAAAGTATATGAATATGCGGAAGACCTCGCTTTTGCCATTACGTAGAATAAGTACATATAGCATCTCACTTCACCGAATATTTTCCCTTTGATCAACAAATCCATGACCTTTTTTACCTTTAATCGAAAAACACGCGAAATAATATCGTATCGATCATGAGATTTTTGTCCTGAAAGTAAGTGCTCATTTATGTCACTCCAGCGTGGGTTACATGTAAAAGTAATAAAAAGGTTGGGACGACCGTAATGTATAACATAGGTCATGGCGTCTTGCGTTTTTTCATGCATGTATCTTGGTCCACCAGTAAAAGATGATGGAAGTACTACCATTTATCCCAGCTGACTTGCTTCAGTATCTTGCCGTCCAATTGCATCTTTTAAATTAATATAATTATCTGCGCGCAATTTGGCTTGATTGTTTTTTATGTAGTTTAGTCTTTCAGTTTCTATTTTTGCGTATTCATCTACCAAATATTGACTAAAAAGAGCGCGATATTTAACCAAATAGTTATCTTCTCTTTCTCTGAACATTATTCTGTATGAATATTAACTTACAGCAGAGACTGTTTTTTTCAAGGGCAACTTAGTTGTGGGATCGCATTGTGGTATGTTGATTGAATAGCCATCATCCCCCCAGCAAAACATCAACGGGTACTGCAGCGCGTCATAAGCTCGATGTATCTCACTGATACGCTGAAGTGAGTTACTTCGGCTTTCGAGGATAATGTCTCTTCGGTCAAAATGCTGATCTACCAATACAACAGCCACTTCATTTGCCGTTGGTGCATTAAATCTGCCTCTGTGTTCTCTTTGTGGTTTTTTATCTGCATGTATTACGACCTTTAATGACTCTGAAGGCGATATTTTATCAATGACTGTTTTTAGATCTTTTATGTATGGGTTCACCTCATGTAACATAAGCTGCAATTGTTTGATTAAATTTGGTCTCAAATCAGGAAATTTAGAACATCGAATTTTAGCTTCTCTATCATCTTCACCGATGAAATAAATTTGCAGAAACTGTGCATCCTGCCCAGGTTCCGGTAATATACTTCCAATTAAATTATATACTTGTCCTTGAACTTTAAACGTTGGTGAAAAACCGCCTTCTTTTATTTGTTTTCCACCAAAGGAAGTCATTTGAAAACAGGCATTATATTTTCTGATATTATCCATGAAGTGTACATGATTTGGGTGTAAATCATTAACCAGACTGTAAAGTGGTTCAGGCAGTTGTTTAAACGGCTCAAGTTGTACTTTACCGGCGCTACAACACATGCCAGGTGTCTCATCTTTCCACTTCAAGGCGTTACACCACTGACACGTGTGCGTCATAGAACCTAAGACTACGCTGCTGTCAGTTCCATAAGCAATATCTGGGTCATACGCCAAACCCGAAAGCAACTTGCTTCTCCATACACGCTGGATTGTATTTTCTCTATACCGTGACTGAATCACTCTATGCACATCAGTATTCCTGGCCTGATATAGTGCAGCAGATTGCCTATGTTTTTCAGGGTTTGCAGCCTGGTAGGTGGCGACAGATTGCCTGTGTTTTTCAGGGTGTGCAGCCTGGTAGGTGGCGACAGCTTGCCTCTGTACATCAGGTTTTTTTTCTTATATTCAGACACAGCTTTACGGTTGGATTCAGGTAGAGTCTGTCCATATTTTTTGTGCCTTTTTTATTTGATTTTTTCGTGTGTAATTAGTAAACCTTGCCCTACGTTTGTTTTTCTTTCTTTCTATTAATGTCACAGACTCAGATTGGGACAATAAACTTTTTATTAAATTTTCATCATAATTTATTGAAGATACCATAGGTGAATGTTCACGTTCTAAAACAGGTACCTCCTGACAACCCTTATCAACTTTAAGTTGCGAAGGTGTATCAATTCCAAAATCATGTTCTTCTACAGCTACCTCCATACGACGCCAAGTAATTTTCTGTGCTGCTATGGGAAGATAGGCATCAAAATGTCCACTGGACAAATCTTAGCTGAATCGTAATTGCCTTACCGGATATTCTTTAGATCCAGATTCCGTATATATGAGACTGTTTCTATAAACTTCAAACTTAAATGGGAATATTAATCCTGCTGCTATTAACTCACAAAATCCGCCATAAGTAGCATTTTTTATCATATCAGCAAAATATTCGTCGGATGTTACGTAGTTATCACCATTCCTGTCGTGGGTCATAATTGAAAACTTGCTCCAGTCATTAACCACATATCTGACAATTTCTGAACGTACCTCCATCGCTCTATCTTGTGTTCCGTGCATTAAATAAGAGAGAGCACGAAACAAACATGCACCGTCACCAACAATAGGGACGACAGTACATTCTTCAACTTCTCCATTAACGTTCAGATTTTCTTTAGCCATTTTAATAAAGTCTAACCGACAAAACCTATACTTAAACCAAACGAAAACAAAACAAATGCCAAATACAAAGCAGAGTCTATAACGATATATTATCTATGCACTATGCACAAAAATGGTTAATTCAAAGTTCTATCCAAAATAACTCAATGTAGATGGCGCTAGCATACAGAAATGCGTATATTTTAAACTGAAAAGTTACTAATCTTATATAGCCTGCATCTCAAAATCCTTTCTTAGGGGATTCCTACGTCATAGTAGCTTTATGCATGCAAAGTCTCAGCCCGATCGGTTTGAAATTGACAACGTTTCATACAAACTTTCATCCCCTATTTTATCCCCTTGGGGGTAGAATTAATCAAAATCCTTTCTTAGCGGATGCCTACGTCATAACATCTACCTGCATGCCAAATTTCATCCCGATCCGTCCAGTGGTTTGGGCTGTGCGTTGATAGATCACTATGTCAGTCAGTCACCTTTGAGTTATATATATTAAGATTGGTAAGGCTGATCAGAATTGTTTTAAAATTGATTGGGTTGTACCTAGAGGTAACAATTTCGTTAGGAAATTGTTTGGCTGAATATTTTGTATTAAAAAATTATTTTGATGTAAGTGTAATACAAAATTAACTATTTTATATTGTAATAAGAAATATTATAATTAAAAAATAATATTTACATTTTAAATTATTGATTTAAGGCTCTTAATATTACATTTAAATTTTTAAAAAAGTTGTTCTTAAGGATTATAACTAAAAATAGCTCGTTAATCGCTGTAATAATGATCTTTTTAAAGTAGAATTTTAATTTAAAAAACAGTATAACATTACCAAAAGAAAAAATGCTTATAATTGAGGTGTATACATAGTGGAAGAAAATTTTTGCCTGTACATTTTTTGCCCCTTTACTCACTGGAAAGCATTTTTTTTAATGAACCATATTTATACAAACATAAACAGAGGATCCCATTGTCCTTTAAACTTATTACTACATTATTTCTTTAAACAGTCAAAAACTTTAAAAAAATAATAAAATGCATCAGTCACTATGTACAACAGATCTTAACAACTTTTAACAGAAAGTATATACTTTTTGCAAAAATACTTAAAATTTTGCTTATTTGATTGATGGATCGAATCTTCTTCACAGCCAGTAGAACACTTGACAGCAGGTGACGGACGTGAGTCGATAACCAAGTGACGGAGACAGCGGGTGTTGGAAAGAAGAGAAACCACATGAGGGCGCGCGGATAGATGTGAAGAGTCGTTCTTTAGACTCCGCCTTTGTTTCGTAACATGCACTAGAAATGTGCATGTATAAGTTGAAACTTAAAAAAAATGTTTTTTAGGGATTTTAAATTTCAATAAATTTAAGAATCCCAAAAGTAAATATTCAAAAATTATTTTTAGTGTTCTTAACTAACTCAAATCTTTTTTTATAAAATATAACGCTCTAAACGAATTTTAATCAGGTGACGTTCCTTTACCTGGAAATATGCGATAACTTGCATACCTGCATTATTCACTTCACCTCGAACTACATGTAAGTATATACAATTAGGTGAACTCGGACTTGGTGCGGATATGACACGGACTATCAATTAGAGGGAATATTATAAACTACAAGCATATAATAGCCCGAGTGGTTTCACCAGTTTCAAAAGACTTGAAGAACTTACCAACCGGATATACATTACTCGCGGACGTACAATTCGCTGTTCACTTTTCTCAAGGAAGTTGAAGCAATTGTGAGCGCTCGGCCAAGGTGGGTTCCCATTGGTTGTCGTCAGGGAATGATTGACCGCGGTTGTTAGACCTTGGGGAAATTGTGGCCGCGGCTGCCCTCAGGCAACTCAAACAACACAATTACACGAAATGTCTGGGAAATAATAAATATTATTTCGATTCCAGGCGACTCCTTACAGCACTTTAGGTAGAACCATCAAGGCCACGTTGGAACTTGATTATGCTGCCGTTGTTATAATCGTGTGCTAAATATAAGTTTTTTTTTCTATAGGTAAAAAGTAAGAGTAAAATGCAGAGTAATAAAAGCATATACTCTACAAATTTTTTCAATGAATGTTTAATTAGACAATTATAAACGCACGTTCTTCTACTATCCTTTGCAAACCAGTAGCCACAATGGCCGAGACGGGGAAAACACTTCCCAGTAAGGCGTAGTGGATTTCGGCGGAGTTAAGCCCTGAACGACACGTGGAAGAAAAGGCGGACGTTGTCGTGAGTAGGTGGTCCTTTTTTGGAGCGTTATCTTCCTTGTCACCAATGCCCCATCCGAGGTTAAATATAAGTTCACCATTCAGAGTGAAATTATAGTTTCGTAATAAAACATTCTCATACAATCATCAGTAATCCGCGTAGGCCTAATGGTTTAATACTAATGTCGCTATAAAAAAATCCAATTCTCGTAATACCATTCCTTTCCTGCTACACTTAATAAAATCAGAAATTAAATGGAAGTTTAAATTTCGTTGACATCTAGATCCGTTCAGGCAGACTGAGCTGAATCAATGAGATGGAGCGGTTACGACAACTCCCGGCACACGATACTGCCCCTCACATCCTGCTTGGGTACAATCAGTAAACCACCTCACTTCCTGCTTGGGTACTACCTGTGTAACACCTCACTTCCTACTTGGGTACCATCTGTGAACCACCTCACATCCTGCTTGGGTACCATCTGTGAACCACCTCACTTCCTGCTTGGGTACCACCTGTGGAACACCTTACTTCCTACTTGGGTACAATCTGTGAACCACCTCACTTCCTACTTGGGTACAATCTGTGTAACTCCTCACTTCCTGTTTGGGTACCATCTGTGAACCACCTCACTTCCTACTTGGCTACCATCTGTGAACCACCTCACTTCCTGCGTGGGTACCAACTGTGAACCACCTCTCTTCCTACTTGGGTACTATCTGTGAACCACCTCACTTCCTGCTTGGGTACTATCTGTGGAACACCGCACTTCCTATTTGGGTATAATCTGTAAACTACCTCGCATCCTACTCGGTAAAATATGTGAAAAATCACTACCTGAATAGGCACAATTCATGAACCACGACTCGTCACCTACACACGGTACAGCACACGCTGCCGGTACTACTGGTAGAGTCCCAGTGTTTTCTCGACACCTACACTAGGTCTGCACACGTTGCCGATGCTTGTACAGAAGTCCCAGTGTTTTCTCGACACCTACACTAGGTCTGCACACGTTGCCGATGCTTGTACAGAAGTCCCAGTGTTTTCTCGACACCTACACTAGGTCTGCACACGTTGCCGATGCTTGTACACAAGTCCCAGTGTTTTCTCGACACCTACACTAGGTCTGCACACGTTGCCGATGCTTGTACAGAAGTCCCAGTGTTTTCTCGACACCTACACTAGGACTGCACACGTTGCCTATGCTTGTACAGAAGTCTCAGTGTTTTCTCGACACCTACACTAGGTCTGCACACGTTGCCGATGCTTGTACAGAAGTCCCAGTGTTTTCTCGACACCTACACTAGGACTGCACACGTTGCCTATGCTTGTACAGAAGTCCCAGTGTTTTCTCGACACCTACACTAGGACTGCACACGTTGCCTATGCTTGTACAGAAGTCTCAGTGTTTTCTCGACACCTACACTAGGTCTGCACACGTTGCCGATGCTTGTACAGAAGTCCCAGTGTTTTCTCGACACCTACACTAGGTCTGCACACGTTGCCGATGCTTGTACAGAAGTCCCAGTGTTTTCTCGACACCTACACTAGGACTGCACACGTTGCCTATGCTTGTACAGAAGTCTCAGTGTTTTCTCGACACCTACACTAGGTCTGCACACGTTGCCGATGCTTGTACAGAAGTCCCAGTGTTTTCTCGACACCTACACTAGGTCTGCACACGTTGCCGATGCTTGTACAGAAGTCCCAGTGTTTTCTCGACACCTACACTAGGACTGCACACGTTGCCTATGCTTGTACAGAAGTCCCAGTGTTTTCTCGACACCTACACTAGGTCTGCACACGTTGCCGATGCTTGTACAGAAGTCCCAGTGTTTTCTCGACACCTACACTAGGTCTGCACACGTTGCCGATGCTTGTACACAAGTCCCAGTGTTTTCTCGACACCTACACTAGGACTGCACACGTTGCCTATGCTTGTACAGAAGTCTCAGTGTTTTCTCGACACCTACACTAGGTCTGCACACGTTGCCGATGCTTGTACACAAGTCCCAGTGTTTTCTCGACACCTACACTACGTCTGCACACGTTGCCGATGCTTGTACACAAGTCCCAGTGTTTTCTCGACACCTACACTAGGTCTGCACACGTTGCCGATGCTTGTACAGAAGTCCCAGTGTTTTCTCGACACCTACACTAGGTCTGCACACGTTGCCTATGCTTGTACAGAAGTCTCAGTGTTTTCTCGACACCTACACTAGGTCTGCACACGTTGCCGATGCTTGTACAGAAGTCCCAGTGTTTTCTCGACACCTACACTAGGTCTGCACACGTTGCCGATGCTTGTACACAAGTCCCAGTGTTTTCTCGACACCTACACTAGGTCTGCACACGTTGCCGATGCTTGTACAGAAGTCCCAGTGTTTTCTCGACACCTACACTAGGTCTGCACACGTTGCCGATGCTTGTACAGAAGTCCCAGTGTTTTCTCGACACCTACACTAGGTCTGCACACGTTGCCGATGCTTGTACAGAAGTCCCAGTGTTTTCTCGACACCTACACTACGTCTGCACACGTTGCCGATGCTTGTACAGAAGTCCCAGTGTTTTCTCGACACCTACACTAGGTCTGCACACGTTGCCGATGCTTGTACAGAAGTCCCAGTGTTTTCTCGACACCTACACTAGGTCTGCACACGTTGCCGATGCTTGTACACAAGTCCCAGTGTTTTCTCGTCACCTCCACTAGGTCTGCACACGTTGCCGATGCTTGTACACAAGTCCCAGTGTTTTCTCGTCACCTCCACTAGGTCTGCACACGTTGCCGATGCTTGTACACAAGTCCCAGCGTTTTCTCGTCACCTCCACTAGGACTGCACACGTTGCCGATGCTTGTGCGTAAATCGAACCACCAGACACACATGTCCTCAAACTAATGCTACCACCAGGCCACGTGAGGAACAACAATACAATGCTCAAATGAATAAACGTGTTGCAACCACACACAATAAACTAAACGCGAAGCCCGTGACTTGAACACCGTGTGGTGAAAAGAAAGCAATACTAAATCATAAAAACTCTAGATTACGTAAGCAATACAAACGTCACGTCCCTAGGAAAAACTCGCGAAACGGGAAACAAATCGCCCACGCAAAAGCGACAGTACAATTAAGCAACACTCTCAAGAACGTGAGATAACAAAATGACACGCCTCAAAGGCCCGTGAGAGACAGTAAACACCCGTCGCAAACCAGGGAAAGCTCGGCCTCAAAGGAAGAAATAAACAAACTAAAGGAACCACGGCCACTATCAAAGACGAGCGGTAGGCCCACACAAGCAGTGAGACTAGCCAAGCAAAGCACGAAAGGAACGTGCATTACGCGGGAGGTGTCCCAAGCACGGAAAGAAGAACCGCGAATAACAAACCTCGAGCGTCCTAGTTATGACACCGGCGCACAGCCACCAAGGGTGTACCGGCTCGTGGTTCCACCTGTACATTGACCCAGTGTAAGGCCACAACACACTAGAAGCGAACTCGCGTGGAGGTGAATATAGCCCGACCAAACAACAATTCCTGCAAGGCTGCATAACACAAGGTGCTCAACACTGAAGGCTAAAAGCAAGAATACATGAATAAATAATTTACTAGTAAAACTTTAGAGTGAAATATTTAAATCACCTGGGACGCGTGAAGCTAGATAACGAACAACCGTCGGAGCAACTAAACATGACGGCGGAGAGAAACAAGGTCAAGTGAACCCTAAAATTAAAAGGCGAAAAGTGACTCCAAAATGGCGGATGGCCTTAAATAAGTACACACAACCCCCTTGCGCAGGCGCAGAAGGGGAAATTAAGGGGGCGAAATGACCCCATGGTACAAATACGTCACCTAAACAAAAAGGCCGGAGAGGGGAACAGGGTTGATGAGGGGGGTGAGGGGGGGCCGGAAGGCGGCAAGCGCGCCGACTTCAAAGCAACGGAGACTTTCGCTGCACGTCCTTTTCGTTAAATGTGTGCTCTTGTAGGTTGATTTTGTGTCCAGTGCGTGAACTGTAGGTCCAATACGTGTGTGCGTAATGTGTTTATTGCGTGTCCTGTGCGTACTGTGTGTGTACTGTGTGATCATTGCGTGTCATGTGTGTAATGTGTTTCCAATGTGTGTCTTGTGCATCAATTGTGTGTCAAGTTTGTATATTGTGTATTCATTACGTATCCTGTGTGTGCAATATGTGTCCTGTGTGTACTATTTGTCTACTGTGTGTACTGTGTATTGTGTGTCCAGTGTGTGGACTGTATGTCCAGTGTGTGTACTGTGTGTCCTTGGTGTGTATTGTGTGTCCTATTTTGGTGAATTGTGTTCAGTGTGTATTTTGTGTTCATTGTGGGTACTGTATGTGTAGTGTGTGTCCAGTGTGTGTACTGTGTGTCAAGTGTGTGTACTGTGTGCTCTTTCCTTTTGTTGAATGTGTGTTTTGTTTAAATGTGCGTGGTCAGATATGTAGTATCTCTCAATCTTTATTTGCTTAAAACCTTTTCGTCTTGATAAAACATTACCAGGAATTCTTGTTCCTTTATTAAGCGTAAAATATATTCCATTGGTCTTATTGCTTGCAATCGGTTTTATTGATAATTCATGTCATAAAGTTCGAAGACTTGGTCTTAACTGCTTGAAATATGTTATATTAGCTATCGACGAAGAAGTTCTCGTGGTTCGGAAATGTCTGGCCTATACGTCTGACATTGTACATGATCTGGTTTCGTAGTCCGAAGACACTTCGACTGTACGCCTAACATCATAGTACATGAACTGGTTGAAATGGCATTCCATGCATCGTAAAATTATAGATACTGTTATGGTAGGAACTGCGACAGCATATTTATTTCGTCGGACAGGTATCTTGTCTAGAGATGTTTTGAATAGAGTGAATGATTAATAAACTCCATGAAAAATAATTTGAAACTGGGTTTAAATTTTTTTTAATCTTTAGTTACCTTTTTCACTAGCCGAGAATCAAACCAAAGACTGATATTGTTCGGGTCTATCATTATTTTAATAAGTAATTTTTTGATGTAAATAGGAATTTTTTCCGAATTTCTAGCTAAATAATTACGAATTTCCAATATGGTGATCGTATCAGCTTATAGGAAACGGTTTATGAGGAACTTAAACTTCTTTTAGGAATTTGAACATGATTTATTTAGTAAAATAATTTTTGACGTGACAACGTCTAATAAATCGATGAACGCCGGCTGCACGCACGAAAAAGTGTCCCGTAACGCACATTGTCCCACTACGGATGTCCCACTACGGATGTGTCCTGTTATGCTCATTGTACGCATGCGTGGCATCTCTCTTCCACTCGATTTTGATGAGGATTTTAATTTAAAAATAGGAACTAAAAGTACCCCAGGCACCTCGCACACCAAAATTACGAATGCAAATGAATATATATTTATTTATATGTATATTCCTAAGCTAATGAATACAAAAGTTTATTAAAAATTACTAATTTTTTAAAGATTAAAAAATTGGTTGTCTGTAAAGTCGGTTTACGGACGATAGTTTAACGTGACAACGTCATAACAAAACATTGATGAAATGATTGCATATTTTTATTAATAAAATTGAATCATTTTTATTGAATAATCACTATATGTATGGATACAAAGAAGGAGTGAAATGAAATCTACAATTTAATTGATAAATTTACTTTTATTTGCACTCATTAATTCAAATATGTTTATGACTTCAACGAAGAGATTATTTTAACTATAACTTTTATACATGTTTGCTATTTAACTTCTTCCAATCTGTGTTATTCTTTTAAGGATAGGACGATGATAGGAAAAGTAGGAAACTAATGGGAGTGTTTCAAGTTTAATGTGCCTCGAAAAAGTCAAATCGATGGTTGTTCCAATCAGTGGAAGAGAGATAGTTGCGGCACAAGCGTACAATGAGCGTAACAGGACACGGCGTAACGGGACAATGTGCGTAACGGGACACTTTTTCGTGCGTGCAGCCGGCGTTCATCGATTTATTCTACGTTGTCACTGCAAAAATATCTACAATAATTTAGTAATTTCCTTAGAGCCTTATTCTCCCTAGTCCCACAAGCTCAAGTAAAACCACGAAGCCATCTTTGTGAACTCCTCACAGTCTGCCAGTGCTCTGCCATGCTCACACACTCGCTGCAGTGACGAGCCGAGGGCCGCATTAACCACTCGCGTCGTCTCAGGTGGACCAGTGCTTCGCCGCACTACACTCAGCCAACCCAGTTTTGATTGCGTTGCTCCGCATCACTGTTGCAATACATGCTCGCTACAAACCGCTTGCAGTCTTCTCCAAAGTTTTTCCAGGTCTTGAGAAAATTGGCCTCGACACACTGACAGAACACAAACGGACTCAGTGTCTCACAAAAACCCAATACATTCGCTGTCAAAATAACTTGCGTCGAGTGTACTGCCGCGCATTGCTTCTGCTGGGTCGGAACCATTCACTTCGTATTTTCGACGTGATAACGTCTTATAAATTGATGAACGCCTGCTGCACGCACGAAAAAATATGACTCATTGTCACGTTCCGCCTGAGCCGAGCGTGCAAGAACCGGCCAACCATCGTGCGAGAAAATCTTCTATAATATCAAACAGGTTAAGGCGGGCTTTTTAACTAATTGTTCGTGAATACATTAAAAAAGTATATATTTAAATTCGATTTGCTAAAACTGTAAATCATATTTGAAAATTAAAAATTATGCAATTTTTCATCAATATTTTCTTATGACGTTATCACGTAAAATTATCGTCCGTAAACCGACTTTACAGACAACCCCCTTTTTTTACCGTTTCATTTCGTTTTCCTCTGTATGCGAGTGAGTTCATTATGTTTGCAACACAACTGCGAACAAAATGACCAGTGCGAATCAGATAAACAGATAAACTAAACTCGTAGAGGTTACACAATCCGTGCGCAAACATTCTCAATCAGCGCTGCACATAGACGCAAGGCGTAAAGCCACAGACGACAGAGAGGGACGAGGGAAGCCACGTGTGGCGCACGAGCACCGTGGCCCGGCCACGTGTGGCAGTCCACAGTCGCCCAGCCCCGCAGGCCTCTGTCCACACTATCTGACTGCGCTCCCGTGTGGTGCACACCACCAGCAACAAGCTTTGTTCCCGCAGGGCCACACACTCGCTCCACCATACAGCAGCAACTCAGAACCAAGTCTCTCATTCCATCTTTTATGACCACAAACAAATGAAAATTATAAACAAAAGGGGGTTGTCTGTAAAGTCGGTTTACGGACGATAATTTTACGTGATAACGTCATAAGAAAATATTGATGAAAAATTGCATAATTTTTAATTTTCAAATATGATTTACAGTTTTAGCAAATCGAATTTAAATATATACTTTTTTAATGTATTCACAAACAATTAGTTAAAAAGCCCGCCTTAACCTGTTTGATATTATAGAAGATTTTCTCGCACGGTGGTTGGCCGGTTCTTGCACGCTCGGCTCAGGTGGAACGTGACAATTTTTCGTGCGTGCAGCCGGCGTTCATCAATTTATAAGATGTTATCACGTCAACCAAAGTATTAGAAATTGTGACAATACAAATATTTATATATTAAACCAGAAATAATACGAGAACGCTACAAAATTTATTAGTCTTTAAAACATTCTTACCCCTCCTTCATTCTCTAGGGGTTGTATTTCGCATTATATTAAAATTCACATCCATAATTTTTGTATTTTAATTATTGGCATCCAATATTAGAATCTGCTATGCTTAGTGAAAATTAGATATATAGTTATTTATCTTATAACCATACTTACCCCCTTTTATATTCCTTAAGGGTTAAATTTCCTAAATGGTTAAAATTGTTTGTTATTTTTGTATTTTAACTAACAGGAAAAAATTAAAACATTATTTTTTATTTTTCTCAATAAATTTTGTTAATAGTCATTTACAGAAGTGGTTTCTTCCACTGTACAGACTTTGCCTCTAACCGTTTTATTAGTATAGATAATGGAATGGAATAAAAAATGTTAGTTTAAACACATAACTTATGAAAATAATTTGTCATTGATTCATCAGAAATTTTAGAACGTTGCATCAGGAAATATTGTAATATTGAGTTTGAATTTTTTTGTAGCACAACAAACACTATGTTCTCTGCATCGTGAATACTATCTGAACCAGCTAAACAACTGAATTTCATTGCTGTCAGAGTCACTTCATTTTTGAAACTTTCACATTTTATTTTACTGAAGTAAAACCTTATTTTTTTTTTAAATAATGTCTCTTCCGAAAATGTTCACCAAACAAAAACAAAAAAAATCTCCGATTGCTACTAGTAATTGATATATCGCGAATAGACACAGAGTAGCAAAAAAACCTAGGTCCGTCTTTATACTAGATAGTATTACAGCAAAGATAAAACACAACCGAAAATAAAATATAAATAATTATGTTTTGAACATAGGAGACTGTTACCTGTGGCAGATTCGTCACAGACTGCTGCTTCTGCAAAATATGACAAAACAACAATACATCCAACTGTTACATGGTCGTAAATTGTTTTGCTTTCCTTTTGCACTCTATTAGTAAGAGTCTAAATTGTTAGTTATATACTCGCAGCTAACCAACGATAAAAAATACACGCGCGAACGTGCGTCGACACTTTGAACACGACATAGTAGAAAGGAGACCAAGAAACTGTGCAGGTTTTCAAATGGTCTTTTCGGTTTTTTCCCGTGCTTTCTTATGGCTTCTGTACTCATCTTCTTATACTGCTGCTTTCTAGGCATCGATTTTGTGGATAGGTCAGAAACATACATGGCATAATGTTAAGTCCTCTTGTCTTGAGTGAGGCGGGCATATAAAACAATAGGCTGTCGATCACAGCAGAGTCCAGTTGAAGAGGCTGTGCCGTCTTCATGAGGTCGTGCGCACTGAAGTCCCTCCCCCTCCCACTTCCCCCCGGACATCCCCTCCTCCAGGCTGTGTGACGTCGGCGCTCTCCCACCTGTGTTCGCAGCGCCGCGACTGTAGCGCCATCTTTGATATAAGGTTGCGAGGCACTTGGCCTCTGGTCTGTCGCTGAGTCGTCGCTGTTCTCTTGCCTTCATTCTACCGCGGGGGCTGGTCGTGTTGGCTTCGTCATGGTCGGTGTTTGATTTCTTGTTGATCTTGTGCGTGTTGCAGCCATGCATCGCAAACCTACCGTAACCGGCTCTGTTCCCCGTAAAGTTTGTGCTCTTCTGTCGCGATCATTTCTAGAGCTAAATGCTAAGTTTTTATATTATCTTGTGTCGGGAACAACCCAGTACCTACCTTCCACGGGATTGCGTTCCCATGACCTGGCGTTTTGTTCCTTTTGAGCTCGGCCATGTTTGAAGTAACCTTTTGGTTTGCAACCGGCCAAGTTTAACTTGTAATGGCGCAACGCCCCCCCCCCCCCCCCCAACCCCCTTTGTACACAAACGTGTACTTGATGAAACTAAGATTTTCCATTTTTAAATTACTCAGAACATTATTCCAGGAATTAATAATAGGGCGCCAGAGGTAATCAAGAATTAACAACAAAATAACACAATAAGACTTATTTTATTGTATTAATCATAATGAGAAACCTCGAGTCATGGAAATAATAACCAAACAAACAAATATTAAATAAAGTCTATGGGATGTCGTAGATAACCTGACTCTTGAATAAAATAATACAAAATAAATAAAGTTCCCGAAATTGTTCACTGAGTAAAAGTTTTGGGGTTTTGCTCCGGCTTGCTCGAGCATGAAACGCCTAACCTAAAGACTTCTGGACTTGTGTACATATAGTTTGTGCTAATGTGAGTAAATTTGCCGTTAATCGCCGAAAGTCAATGTTCAACTGATTTTATGATAGTCCAAAGTTTATACAATTACAGTTCGCATACGTTGACGGTAAAATTTACGTCAATTTTATTATATAGCGATGATGCAGACCATACCTTAACTCTGGATGATTAAGGTCGTTCGTAAAATACTTCGTCACTCACGTGAATTGAATGCGATTCTTCTGCATTCAATTACAGGGCGTCAATTAATATTGCCCAGTATTTTGACGTAATTTCCAGACCAATAACGCCGAAATTAGCATCGCCACGAATAAAATATTCCCAGAGGGAATACACTACCACACGCACTCAATGGCGTCATTTTCCACTCTCTCTCTTCTCTCTTGCCGAAATTAAATTGTTAATTGAAAAGAGCCAATCACGGCCGCGACACGTTAGCGTCCTTTTTAATGAAGCCAATGAAATGTCAATATCAATAAAGCATAGGCTCGTTAAAGCTGTTCCAAACGCCGCGCGATTATTTATTTTAGCAGTTGTCATAACGACGCAGCACGAGCTGCGCGCGCCGCCATGCGTGAAACAAAACAAAACACTGCTGAAAGTATTGGGAAGCGGTATTAACCTCGAACGTAAAACAATAACAAACAGTTTCAGTTAGTCTGATAATACCGTAGTATTACAGTGCCGCTCCCGATATAAATTTATATTTCACTGTCCAAAAAGTTAAATTCAATTTAGATCGTTAAAACAAATAACTGGAACTGGTTACTTCACAAGTTGGCAACATTGCGATGAAAGTTGAAAAACGTTATTCTCTTGTCAACCGACACTACTCTTCGTAGGCTGGACAGTCGCACTGTTGTTTGTAAACATGATCTGTCTACATGTTGTGGAGTATCAGTTACCTGATTAGGCGAAGCAGGGATGTAGAAGACAGCTCACCAATCTCCATACATGGTAAGTGACAGCTGAGCAGAGAGGTCGACTGCGGTGTAAACCACAGTGCTGGGATGGCGGTTCAGCCAACAATACCCTGTTGTAGGCGATCGACGTCGTGAAGACTGCTGGACCAGTGTGCTGTTTATCGATGATCGCATCACCTGATGTCACCAATGACATCACGAGGGATGCTGTGTTGTCGTGCTGATGCGGACCCACCGGGTCTGCGACGTGTTCGCTGGGGTCGTACCAACCGGTACGAGCTGCTGAGTCAAATGTCCAACACATGACTCTACATGTGCCTTGGACTACTGCTGCTGCTGCTGCTGCTGCTGCTGCTGCTGCTGCTGCTGCTGCTGCTGCTGCTGCTGCTGCTGCATCTACTGCTGCAGACGGTGTCGAAGGGGACCGCAACAAAACTCGTTCAGTTCGTCGGCAATCAGAAGACACACACACACGTTAATCACACGTCCTATAACAGTTCTTATCACTCGCGCGATATGAATATACAGCGTCCTGTGATCGTGCCTCATGCTATCACTAACCCCTCTTCTTCTCTTGCTCCCCTAATCTAATATAAATTAAATGACTCGAGATTCCTCAAACTCATAAAATTAATAATTCATAACAACTTAATAATAAATATAAACCTTAGTTGAATATATAATAACTCTGTTAAATAATAAGGTAATGCATAAATAAACAGTATTTGCAACAATAACATTTCATAGTACTTTGCAATAACAACATGTTATTGTTTACCTTTGTTGTAGGTGATGAATAAATAAAATATATTTCATGGATGTTATCAACATAATATTCTCACCTAGTAATTAATTACATTCAATTTCTTAATTGATATTTGCCAATAATATTGGACTTTCAATAACATATTAGCATATTTAATATGCTTCTCACATATCATATGTGAATATTTTCCTTCATCACATGTTACACAATAGCTACACTTATTTACAAGAAGAGACATTATTTGCTACTCAGCTATGAAATAATGACAATATCCTCAAGATAATTATTATTGTTTGAGTGCTAGTGTATAGTGTTTATGTTTTTAAAGCTGTTCATTAAAGACAATCTTTAAAATTCTTTATCTTTCATTTCTTCTTTTTCTCAATATAAAGTGGAGTGTTTTTACATCCTATTAATAAGAGTGTGGATGAAGTTGATATCCACTTATAGTTTCGGGTGTCCTGTGGGAACCCAATTAAAGTGCATCATTAACTACTAGACGATGAAGAAGCATAGGTAGGGGCAAGGCAGTAGCCTGGATCAAACTGTAAGTACTCATACCAACAAGTGTGTTCATTTAGTAGGATATTAGTCAACTCATCTTTAGGCCATTAATTATATGTAGTATTTAGTTGTGTGTTGCCTTAGTTATACATTGTAATATGTCACATAGTGTTTGTACACATCTTATGCCAAATTTTATTTAAACCTCACGTGTATATCCATTGCTAATATGGTCGAACTCGACTAATAGGGTGATAATAACTGTGTCTCAACACAGTAACTGTACACACAGTACATAATATTTGGTATGTCCCTCTAGGACAATGTACCAAACCAATGCTCAGGCAACACATATGCTCCAAGCACAAATATCAGTTGGAATAAAATCATCAACTGACAAACACCCTAATTCTTCGAATATAAATTACCATATCGAAGCAATGAGGTACCTATACACCTGGATTACCTCTGTCAACTTACGAGGATATATATATATTTAAAGTTCCTTAGCAACATAAACAATACAATGGTTTTTAAACATAACACAAATAATAATGGTACATATTTGGTGTTCTAATTCACCACAGGTGTTTTGTAAGGCCTAAGCTGACTCAAATTGTAATTACCTACAATTTTTCCTGTATCAGGGTCCTGTAGAGTGTAGCAGTTACATTTCTCCACAGCTACTACTTTGTAGGGACCTGAGTACAATAAAAATAGCTTCTTCGCTAGATGTGCCCACTTGTTACTAGTTGGTGCTGTACGGCGTAGAACTAAGTCTCCTACAGTGAATTTACTGATCCTAGATGCTGGCTTCCTTTTCTTCCTAAGGTCGGCTTCTCTTGTTAATTTGTCTCGTACCAGTTCTTCAATTTCTTCCTGAGTTGGCCTCTCCATGTCTGGTTCTGGTTTGTCTCTTCCGGGTATAAGGTTGGTGGTAATACCTACAACCTTACTGAGCATAATTATTTTGATGCTCCTCAATTACAGCTTGAGAGTAGCTGCAATTCGCAGTCTGCTGAGGCTGCGTTACTGTGCAGTTGGGCGGGATCGGCTGCTGCCGAGCAAAGTATCCACGCTGCATGGGGTACGATCATAGGCGTGCGCACGGTAGGTGCCACAGGTGCCTTGGCACCACCTTTAGGGTTAACGTTATTTTGTTTTTTACAAGCAGAAATAATACATACTTTCAAAAATCTGTATTATTTACAAAAAAAATGTTTTCCAATCGTGTCGAGTTACAGATATGTGCTCATAACACCATCAGTATATAAATTATCAATCGAACCAACTATACACACGGAAACAAGCCAGGTGCAATTACTTGTGTTGTACACGCGGGCCGCGGCTACGAAACTTCTGAAATGTAAATACTTCTCCTAGTTCTCCTCGAATTACATAGAATGCGCGCTCGGTGTCCACTGTTCACTCCACTCGGCAGGCGCACGGAATAATAGTCGCCGTCCGCCAGGGTTTATTTAAAAAAAGAGAGAGAGTTTAGTTAGTTAAAAGGATAGGCTTACTCGATGACTTATATGCAGTCGCCGACAAAACATTTTGTTTGTATTCCAAAAGTTAAAACTTTTGCCCACTATTATTTGTGTATTTTTATTATTTTAATATTTTACATAGGCAGGAGGTAAAGGTCCCTTGGATCAGGAACTCCAAAGCAACCTGCAAAGGGCCTTCGGACTGTACTCAACAGAGCACTTGTTCGGAGGTTCATGCAAAAAAAAAAGTATGTTACAAAAACTCCCTTGATTTGTTGATTTTAAAACTTAACATTTGAGAATGTTTTTTCTAGCATTTATTTGGCGTCTTCAGAAAACATGTAAGTACGGTTTTTCAAAGCCACCAGCATGAATTCCGTGCAAACAATTTGTGCAATTTACTTCACGGCTCAACAAAGCTTAAAACTGTAAATAGTTTAGTAGTTTTCCTGGCGATTATAACGTTCAAAGCCATAATTTGTCATAAAAAATGTTCAAATTTTTACATCTTGTATTTAATGTTTTTGTTCGGAAACACCTTAAATAGCACCATTTTGCGCTTTCAAATCCCAATTTTTCCGGGGGAGGACCCCCGGACCCCCCGCTTTAGGTTCGGGTCCGTGAATGACAGGGCTGTTGTGTAATCTGGCACCACCAATACTTAAGTCCTGCGCACGCCTATGGGTACGATGTGGTTGGAGGATGGTTGATTGTAGAGAAACTCGCTGGTGATTGATTCACAGGAGCGGTGTCTGCTACAGGGGGATGCAACATATGCTGTTGCATATTGTTGGGCGGCTGACGGTTAGAGTAACTCCTGTACTCCCACCTGGGTGGCCTTCCATTTGGATCTTCAGGACGGTAATGCTTTCCCCACCACTGGTTTTGGTTGTGGGTGTGGGGTTTCTTCGGCTGGCGGTTTCCTTGATGTTGAGGTAGGAATTCCCTCCTGGTCTTCCACTTCCCTGTCCGGTACTGTTTCGCAGGCTGCCATGTCGTGCAGTGGACGTTGGCCTTGCCGCCGTCGTTACCACGCTGCCAGGGTGTGTAGAGTGGTGCTGCCTTCTGATGTGTAGGCTTGAGGTCTTTCTCCACCTCACTATTGTTGTTCCTGGACAGCCGCTCCAGCCGGTCGAAAGCGAGAACCTGTTCGCGGAACTCTGTGATATTGTTGAAGCTACGCCCGGTCAAATGTACTTGGTACTTGATGGGTAGCTGGGAGGTCACCATCGCCATGAACTCAATATCACCCATCTCTGGTTCGAGGTAGCGCGTCCTCTCGAACATTTGAGACAAGTGGGTCTCCAGAGTTCGGTTCTTCTTGCTATCATACCGTTCGGTATGCAGACGTGCTCTCAGTGTTCCCTGTATTTTCACATTCCAAAACTGCTGTTTGAAATGGCTTTTGAATTCTTGGTAGGAAGTGATGGTACTTTGTAATACCTCCCACCAGTAATACGCATGGTCTCTCAGTGCAGTTGCCATGCATTTCAGGCGTTCAGTATTACTTAGCCTGAACATGTCAGCGTATTCCTCGAAACGTCGAATGAATCTCATTGGATTCTCTCCTTCATGAGCAGAGAACCTAGGCATCGCCTCTGACCATTGGCGTGCCGGGTGGTGCATCACTGCAACTGGGTCCAATGTGGTGTGTGTGTTAGCTGGGTTGGAGCGTGCGATTGGGAGCTCAGGTTGCTCAACTTGCGGTGAATCACAGCTACTGGGGATTTCATTGGCATGGGTGTTCAGGGCTGGGGCCAATGCTACATGGTGACTGGATGTGCGAGTAAGATTGTCTACCCTCAACTGCAATACCTTCTCTTGTAGCTTGCCTACCTGTTGCTCTATGTCAAGTGAAAACTCGGACTGCCTTTTCACTAATGTGTCCACCTGCTCCCTCATGTCTGTGGTGTGATTGATTACTACAGTTTCAATCATGGTCTGGCATGTAGATTGAATTTGATTCAGACCACAGCTGTTCTGAGCAGCTTGCTCAGCTAATTGGTTTAACCTGTCATTCAGCTGGCTGGTCTGGGTAGTCAACTCTGTTGCTAACCTAGTTGTTGTACTACTACATTGTTGTTGTATTAGCTGCAACTGTGTCTCAGTGTAATTCTCATGTTCTGCCAACCGTACAGAAATAGCAGACACACTACTCTTGACTTCACTCATTTCCCTTTGAAGAGTGTTATTAATAGACTCTTTAGTGTCCCTGAGACCTTCCTCCAATCTAGCATTCTGTTCTTCTAGCCTAGTACTCTGTTCTTGTTGTTGTTGGTCCAATTGCTGCTTAATACTATCTTTAGTACTATTGAGACTCTCCTCCAATCTAGCACTAGTGCCCTGGAGACTCTCCTCTAACTTAGCACTCTGTTCTCGTTGTTGTTGGTGGTTAGCTTTCACCTCCTGCCACATGCTCTGCAGCATAATGAGCAAGCTAGCACTTGTTTCATTACTTATTGCAGCTGGCAATACAGGTAAGTGTGTGTGTGGTGTGGTGGTAGCTTGGGGTTGTGTCACATCTACTCTAGCCGCTCCAGCATGTGTTACTGGGGTAACAAAATCTGTGTTATGTGCTTGGTTAGGTGATGTGGGAACAGATACATCTACAGAGTGTGTAGACTCCACACTGCTGTCCCTGGAGCTGTCCTGACTGACACGTCTACTCCTTCCCCTAGTTTCCATATTTACTGTTTTAATTTACCACACAAAACACAATACAAATATGCACACTATCGGCCCCACAGTTCGTGCGCCAGAAAAATGGTTTGTAATTTCTTACTCCCTTCTGTACACAAACGTGTACTTGATGAAACTAAGATTTTCCATTTTTAAATTACTCAGAACATTATTCCAGGAATTAATAATAGGGCGCCAGAGGTAATCAAGAATTAACAACAAAATAACACAATAAGACTTATTTTATTGTTTTAATCATAATGAGAAACCTCGAGTCATGGAAATAATAACCAAACAAACAAATATTAAATAAAGTCTATGGGATGTCGTAGATAACCTGACTCTTGAATAAAATAATACAAAATAAATAAAGTTCCCGAAATTGTTCACTGAGTAAAAGTTTTGGGGTTTTGCTCCGGCTTGCTCGAGCATGAAACGCCTAACCTAAAGACTTCTGGACTTGTGTACATATAGTTTGTGCTAATGTGAGTAAATTTGCCGTTAATCGCCGAAAGTCAATGTTCAACTGATTTTATGATAGTCCAAAGTTTATACAATTACAGTTCGCATACGTTGACGGTAAAATTTACGTCAATTTTATTATATAGCGATGATGCAGACCATACCTTAACTCTGGATGGTTAAGGTCGTTCGTAAAATACTTCGTCACTCACGTGAATTGAATGCGATTCTTCTGCATTTAATTACAGGGCGTCAATTAATATTGCCCAGTATTTTGACGTAATTTCCAGACCAATAACGCCGAAATTAGCATCGCCACGAATAAAATATTCCCAGAGGGAATACACTACCACACGCACTCAATGGCGTCATTTTCCACTCTCTCTCTTCTCTCTTGCCGAAATTAAATTGTTAATTGAAAAGAGCCAATCACGGCCGCGACACGTTAGCGTCCTTTTTAATGAAGCCAATGAAATGTCAATATCAATAAAGCATAGGCTCGTTAAAGCTGTTACAAACGCCGCGCGATTATTTATTTTAGCAGTTGTCATGACGACGCAGCACGAGCTGCGCGCGCCGCCATGCGTGAAACAAAACAAAACACTGCTGAAAGTATTGGGAAGCGGTATTAACCTCGAACGAAAACAATAACAAACAGTTTCAGTTAGTCTGATAATACCGTAGTATTACACCTTTTAACTGACCCATTTGTGGTGAGTAGTAATAGTTATTGTTGTTTGTCGCCTTGCGGTTATGAGACGTTTTCCTAAAGTAATTTGTATACTTCTCTTTTCCTTATTTACGTTCGCCTTTGCTTGCTTCACAGTCTCACAGTTTGCAGGTGCGTCTTTAGCCCTGCCGACCAGGCACGTATGAATGCGCAGACCCACGACGTCGTGTTTAAATGTTTAAAGGCCTTTGCCTTCTATTTTCAGTATTAATTAATATTGTTTTAATGAGCCAATTTATCTTTACAGCACCTGCGAGTGCTTATAACCTACCCACCTATGAAACAATGTCGCTCTACTTATAATGTATAATTTCTGGAATGTCAGTGTTAGCATACGCAATTGCGTAGAAAAAAATATATATATAGGCATGTTAATGAAATGCTTGGGAGCTTGTATTGCGCGTTACATGATACTATCTGTACCTATTTCTATAAAACTTAATATATTCATTGTGTATACCATTTATATAGATCATATTACATTATATTTATTGTTAGACGGAATAAATATATATAATGGATGAAATGTATTAAATTTGCCTGTGTTCTGATTCAACGCAACATCAGAAACATCTGTGTGTTCCATCCAGCTGGAATCATTTAATGTGGTTTTGTGTATTCGAGCGCAGGTTTGTAACATGGTGTGTCTCGTACCCCCCCCCCCCCCCCCCCCCCCCCCGCCCACACACACACACACACACACACACACAGCAACTCCACTATTGATGCGGTACCGTAGCGATGACGACCCTTCTGTGTCTCCAGGAAGTCTGATCCTGGAGTGACCTGTGGCAGGGATGTGTCCAAGAGTCTCACCAGATGTGTGATGAAGGGCCGCTCCTCCACTTGTGATGGCAGTCTGTGGTCATATCAGTGACCTTCCATGGCATCTGTAGCGACTTGCCAGACCCCGCTATTGTCTTAGGTACACCACACCGACTCGCGCTTTCGCATCACTCACGATGTTCAAGAACCCCTGCCCTGTGATAGCCTAAGTTTGTTATCTCCTACAGCGACTCGAACAGAGTTGCCAAGGGAGATAGGGTGGGTTTTTATCTTGCGAAGAAACTTAAACAGTTTTGTGTACAAGACGCTTTTATTGGTTATAATATAGCACACGACAAACATGCATACTTGGTACTGATTCGTCGCCGTTTGCTTCAATAGTTGAAACAGGTTAACTGCAAATGGCTGACGATCTCTGTGAACACAAATTACACACTTTTAATTTGATGCAATAATCTCGTAATAACAACAAACAATAATCCTGACATTTAGCGATTATGTTAGCAATGGCAACAACCAATGTAATTTGTGTATTCTATATTCTTTGAATTAATTTACTGATACTTCCAAAGTTGCAAATTATACTTAACTTAACTCATTTACACACAATCTTTATCTGACACACAATTTAGAACATACACTTGCATTAGACTTAGACCTACGCCGCGAGTTTGGGTCCGCCCTCCATTTATATAATAAACATTTAAGTCAGAACCCTAGTGGCACTTTCGACTACACACTATTGAGGTGCGGCCAACTCGTCGTCTTTATAGTTCCGGTTATCCGGCGTCTCAGTCCTGTCTCTATCAATTTACTACTCTATGTACAAAGTCAGTTCCGGGTAAGTTCGCCAACGCTGCCTATAAACCCCTCTTCGCCGTATGCGGACGACGTAGATGTCGACTTCCACTCTCGTTGCGCCGACTCGCTCCTTCGCCACTCGCTGAGCGAGTGTCCCTAATCAAAAGTCTGCTCCCTTCACTATTTTCCTTCAGGAGGTATTCGCCCACCCCTGAGGATTCAAATTTGATTAGCAGCTTTTCTCAAAATTACTCGCCGAGCGAGTTCCTACTCGCTCCTGGCGAGTATTGGTGGCGAGTCGTGGTGTCTGAGGTTAAGTCCGTTTCTTCGCAGTATGTCGTCTGCGGCTAAGTCCCGTTCCAAAGTAAAAAGTTAAAGTTCCACTTACGGCTTTGTTGAAATTTGCCCAAGTCCCACCTCGGCTACGGATGGAGGTGATAGACTCCGGAGGTGACGGCGCGGCCGTCACAGGCAGAGTCCGGTTGGTGTCTGTCTCTCGTGGCGGAGCAGCGATTCCCTTCTGCCCCTAGTGCTGAATTGTCTAAGTCGGCAGCGTCGTGGTGTAGTGAAGTTACTTGAAGTGACATCATCTTGAGCCAATCAGCGCTCACTGCCTTGTTGCTAAGGGCTCGGTCGCCTGTGAGTCTTGGGTTTCCTGGGGCCTAGGAGTTATGCAACCTCTTAGACTCCCGTGTAGTGCAGTTGTCCTGCCTTTTGGGGAATTCTCGTTAGGTAGGAATTTCCTACCATAACAAGTTGAGGTAAAGAGCATACACTCCATCACTTAACTAACGTGCCGTCTAATACTCTTGCATGTGTTAGAATTCTGCTTGCCCCCAATTTTCTGTTCATACATTAACCAATACAAATCTTATTAGTATCAACTAACCTCATTAGAGTAAACCATTTAAATCTATCTGATAAGAAATATAATACAAAATCAGATTACACAACAGATCAAACTACTACTCTCTTGAAATTGGACATATTTTATCCATCAAGTAAACAAGTCGTGCTAACTCGTGCATACGATTAAAGTTGCTTTTCACTAACCAATACAGTGTCTGCACGAACATTTAGCTATGCAAATATAGCTTTTATCATACTGGAACTCAGACGTGTCTCGGTGTTAGCTTCATGCTCATTCAGCAGATCTTGAAAATGTATTATTCCGACTTCACAGGCGAGCAAAAGCAGCTGTTAGATAACTTTGAATTCTTGCCAAGCGCAATATATATTTTCGTGCTCAATTACTGTACTCGTGGTTACCGACCAGTTTCATGTCAGAGGTGCTGTGGTGCAAGGTCTAACCCTTTTGGTGGACAGAATAATTCTTCAAGGTTCTTTGAACTTTGACAGACTACTAAACTAATCCTGTCGTAGGTGGCCTTAAGCTACAATATCACGACGGACATCACTGGCACACAACTACAGTCAATATACACATTGACAGTCACCTCCGCACATGACGTCACTACCTGAATACCCAATCAAGTTTGCACGATTCAACGAGACCAAGTCTCTACACCCGAGATCAAAATATTACACAATTTGCATTCCCTGACTGAGCTGCCATTGGCCATCATTATAAATCTTCATGCTCTCACACCATGGCACTTATGATTTAACATTGACTGTAGGAGCTTTACACTCACGTAGCCGAGTGAGATTGTACCGGCCAACTTCTCGCTTTGTCACAGGTTCAGCAAGCATTTACCAATTTTCGTGGATAATTTCCATAATTACTTAGGCAGCTGTAAAAGTAGGAACAAATTCCTTGTAACTCCTCATTTTCTGCTCGTCGAGGAAGTTATTTCTCAGAACAAGGTGGCCGAATTGGAAATATTTTTTCTTCGACAGAGGCTGTATCTTCCTCCGAGCTGCCCCTTCGGTTCTCAGCTTCTGATGTACGAAATCACATATCCCCACTAGTTAAAAGGTCATTTTATTTGGGTTGGTCTTTGAACGTATGTAATTTGGGTCAATTACCAGGGACCGATTCAAACAATTTATTTCGTGGAGAGTTTTTCCTAAGTATATCCTGAAATTTAGGATTTGTTTGGAGCGAATTGGCTGCTAACGGTGTGGCGTTTCCGTCACATAACTTGCCCTTAATGGTGGAATTAAGTTTTTAAGACGTTCACAATAATTTTTTGTATTGACTTATTTAGTTACATAATAGTTTAGGTTGCTTTTGTCTTTATTTTAACTATTTTAATTTCAATTGTTTATTGCCATTTTTTTCCTGTTTGCCGATAGGCTCTGGCCGAAGGCCACCGCTTTCAGCAGGTTAAAGCTGTCACTAGTAATTCAGTTAGGTGTAAGCTTCTAAAATATAAAATTTTGGCAATATTTTAAAGTTTTTTAGTAACATTTTAGTTGTAATACGTATTTATATGTACCTAAAATGTATGGGCTCTTTCCAGTAAAAAAATCTGAGACAGAACTTTGAGTTCAGCGAAGGTGGTTAGAGGGCGGTGGTTGACCGCGGAAGCAGAGAGTGGTGTTTTGGCCGACCAGCCAGACACATGCCGCGCGCTGTTGCATCGTGCGTCTCGGGCGGGGTTCGGGCACCGGGTTTGGAAGTATTGGTGCATGGAAGGAAATACTTTTTACGTAAACATGCGGTAAACTATGTGATAAACGAAATACCATGAAACTACCAAGTGAGAGAAGAGTGCTACGCCTACAAAGTGAAACTCTTGTGCGGATACTTGTGCGCAGTGCCTTGCGACTGGAAACAGCTTTACGATGGAGCACATAAATCAACTATTGCGGGGAGGCGCTCAGGTAAGAGGCTGAGCCAAGGAAGACAAGTAAGTAGCCACGAGCTTATAATTTCTTACGGCTATTTGCATCCCAAGGTCGGTATGCTGTGACAAAACAGACAAACTGGACAAGTTGCTGTTCTGAAAATGAGTGTCAGGGTTTTGTTTAGAAACTCACAGACGAAGCTTGTAGACATGTTGCAAAGACGTGGAATACATGGCATGAGAGTTTTGCGTGCATTGGAAACGCGGTGGTAAATTTGCGCAATTGTATACATCACGGCCCTTTTACTGGTTGGTAGTGCGCATGACGAACTTAAGATATTTTGCCCGAGCACAGAACGGTTAACATTTTTTTAAGAGAAAGTAATTTTGTAATTGTTTAGTATTTTTAACTTTTTAGGTAGTGGATTAGGGAGATTTTGGTATCTGGTCATCAGTATTGTTTTTCATACATATATAAATATCATTATGTTTAATCGTAATATAATATTAATATGAAATGTAAGCGTGGCCAGGTTTTTGTAATAGAAATCATGTGAAAGTAGCAGATAATAATTGATATACTGGGAGTCTTTGTAATCAAAACTGTATTTAATTTTTATATATTTATAATAAATACTTTTTTGAGAATGTTTGCATATATTTTTTGGGGGAAACATTTCGCGCGGTCTGTTTTAAATTTATTTGAGAATACTAGTTTTGAACGAGTTTAAAGTTTGTGAAATAAAGACAGTCTAGAAGTAAATTTCTAAAAAAATAGTCGGTTATCATTTTAGAACTGCTGCTTAAAGAAACCTACCTTGCCTTTTTTTCGATAGTAAAATTTTCAAGCAATTTTAAATGGTATATTTTGTTATGAACTTTGACTGCAAACTCAAATTAAGGGTTTAAAGTTAGATTTTTTTACATGAGTTAAATAAAATTTTGCATTGACAATGTTGTACAAAATAGACGCACTCCTGGGCTGAGTATGGGAGTTGTCTCTTGTAATTCTGGAGCAGAGTAAACGGGACGATGGCACTACTATAAATTCCCTTAATTTGCTTCTGTTGCCTCCAGTTTTTATTTCAAAATCCTCTTGTCTACTAAAGAAATCAGCTGTGGTATTTTCACTGCCCTTGATTTTCTTATTTTCAAATCGTATTCGTGTATCAGTAGAAACCATCGGGTTAAATGACTGCCGAAATTTTGCCTGATTTCAAACAGGTTAAGGCTTGGTGGTCTGTAAGTAGGACAATTGTTTCCCCTAACAGTAATTCACGAAACTTTTTGAGCGACCATACAACATCAAGCACCTCCCTTTATGTTACTGTATTGTTCGAGTAGGAAGGCTATCTCTTTCGTGTACGAAAGTTGCATGCTCTTTGCGAAGTTTCAACAGCTGACTAATTCGTTTGGGTCATTCCAATAAACATAGTGAAAGGCATGACTTTATGGTAGCTTATATGCCTTAGCTTTTATGATGCTAAATATATAAGAATAATAAACATTTTTAACAATATTTATCATTAAGTATGTCATTTTCTCCATCGTTATCAAGAAAATGTGCAATTTTAAGCTCTAGCAATTATTTTACTCTTGCAAATCTTAATGACATAGCCTTTAGTTTCCCTGCAAAAATCATTCTTACAGACTTTGTATGCATAAATAGCTATGTTTTAAATGTTTCCATTAGTTTCAATTTCACCACTTAAAGGGGTAAATTTAGGGCAAATAGTAATTTATTTTGTGAAATAATATCTCCGAAAATTGAGGGAAGCATGCTACATACTATGAGCCTTTCTGGAAATTCATGGGATCGTTATGCTCCTGCCCAAAGAAAACACCAATATCCCTAAGTTGTAGTACGTGGACTTAATGATTTATTTCAGCTGGAGCTTATTCAGCTGATACCATATCCTAAAATTTGAAATTTATCAACAATGTGAACTTCAAATCTTTACTGAAGATCTGTGGCATCAAAGTCTCCTCTAGTTTTAGCTATGAAGAAAGCTTCTGTAGTTGAATACTTTTCCATAAATTTGCGGAAAAATATTTGGTGACTGTTCAAAGCTAAAATAAATTACAAATTACTGTATACCTTGTCGAACATTATTAGCGAGTACTATAGCGTCACACTTATTATGATGACATTAAGACGAAAGACACTTCAGACAATCGCCTGATTTAGACCGTGTTTCCCAACACTTAAAAGGAATCTCCATGAAAGTGAGAAGCTAATGTTGGGGAAAATGTATGAATCTCCAAGGCGGACTCAAGAGGCTTCTATGCGTATTGGGAGTCCGAAAACATTGGCCACAAGTAATACTTCTTGTGGCCAATGTTTTTGAATCAACACCCAAGACCTACAACCACGAAGGTTTGGACAATGTGGCTATCCACGATGGCTTCTTTGCCCAAGAGATCCATCCTACAATGCACCCTAACACTAATTTAATGTAAAATATTGTGAAATTATGAACTGGAATTTCAAATGTGTGAGCTACCCATTTCCCATCAATTTGTGGATTGTGTATGTAGAAATCGAGTAGCTTTTAAGGACATTAATAATCGCGCGTATGTTTCTATTTGTATGAGAGTAGACTTTACATAAAATAGTTTGTAAACATTTTTTTTGCAACAAAGAATAATTTTTCTTCTGTTATTGTTACATGGACCTTGGCTTTCTAGTGTTTAAAGTCAATAAAAATTAAATGAGGTTATATATTTAATAAAATTTTACCAATCACAAAGTTGATTCCGAGTTAAGAATAATTAACATACAGTACAAAAAAACTTATTTACACAATATTTTTTAATTTTCCATAAAAGGGAAATAAATTGGGTATTAGTAAATCTACTGAAGTGGAAGGTGAGATATTGCAATGTAAAACACAAATTTCAAATAGAACACACTGTTGTATGTTTTTCGTCTTTAAAATGAAATTGCTATTTACTGCAATAAGCGTAGAGTATTTTTTATAAAAGCTTAACTCATATATAAATCATTTTAAAATTAGATAATGTACTGAGTCTTTTATATTTATTTTAAAAATATAAATTCTGAATTAATATATTCTTTAAACTAACGTGATTAAATGTGTTAATTATGGTATTTTATAGACAACAAATGTCACAGAATTGATAAAAGCTGGTTGTGTAAGTTTTGTGTACATTATTTTTACAATAATTTAAACGAGACTGTTATGTTTGTGATATAAAAAATGTGGGTTTTGTATTATTGTCTTGAGTTAGGGTTTTAGGAAAAATAATCAATAAATAATTGTATTAATGAGGATCATGGGTAACGCAATATGAGAAAGCTGTTTAAGTGAAATGTGAAGATTATACGTCGTGACAGACACATTTATACTAAGGTTAACCAATTTGCTAAGAGCACAAAAGAAAAACGCCGCACTGGATCCGACTATGGGTAGTGTTTACAAATGTACAATTACATGAACAGACGTGAACAACAAACATAATTTAGAGCGTGGCAGGCCTAAAAGTAGTTAAACAAGGAAGTTACAAGTTACGTTTCTGTGAGTGCCACTATCGAAGAACGACGAAGCTAGCACTGTTTTGTTAACATAATTTTACCAAGGGCATGATATTCGCCACAAATAGTTTTACATTAAAAACAAACAATAATTAGGTAATCACAAAGGACATGACACTATACTTTATTTTATTTCCATGTAACACACCCATGCAGGAGACCCATTCCTGTTTCTTCTTTCCTTATAGCTTTGTTAAATCACTGAAGTTCGCTACGTAAAAAAAAAAATACGAGGGAAAACTCAAAAAGAAGATTTAAGTGAACCCCACTCGGTTTCTTATTGAATTAAGTAAAGATAAACTAATCATCTCTCTTTTTCTCTCTTTCTTAAACAACCACAGAAGAGCTAGGATCCATTCGCGCCACAATATTAGATGTTTGGATAAAATACGAGTTCTTTCATGCCTGCTTAGCTCCAGACCATAGTCCCTATAATTTACAAAGTCTCTGTGATGTGGCCACATAGCGATAAATATGATAAAGAAAACGGATTAATGTATAATATTTTTGGCCAATAACTTGTTGAAATAAATTATAAAATTTAATTATTTTTATTTTAAAATTTGGTTTACGTTATATTTATAATTATTCGCACCACAGCCACATGTCCCAGAGTTAATTTTGTTCGTCCCGGGAAAGATACATGCGTACAGTTCTTGGCCTCAGTGTCGTTTACACAGAACTCCCCATCATTAGGTGTGTGTTCGGCACTAAGAGAAACAGTCATAGAGTCCATTTGCCAATGCAGATTTTTCTATCTTTACCTTAAAAAAGAAAACTTTGAAGAATCGAAAAATTTGTATGCATTTCCGCCTGTTTCTCAGACCACTTTTTATATTTCACTGAGTGTTAAAAATGTAAAATAAATTATAGTTAGGCCTTCGTTTCTGTGTTTTATGAATATAAACTCTACGATGATTTCTGTTGTAAATCTGCAGCGAAGAAGGATTTTACGAAATTTGTATGTGAAACGTATGAAGATGTAGAACATGTGTTTTAAGCTACAATTTCCCATCAAATCACCCGACCAGGGACAGCCCTAATGCTCCTCAAACACTTATATTGTGTTTGATTAATTAATTAACTATAGATACCTATGTGATACAAAAGCCGCTTGGATGCGCTTGCTAATATTTGTCTCCCGGGACGTACAATAAGTTTTATTGAGGCTGCCCAGGAATTTGATCTTATATACAACCAGAACTATCGTTAGAGCTTAGTGACTATTATTTCAATTTATATATTTTTTTTAAATATTCTGCTTTATTAATTTAATTACAGTTTGACGTGTACCTAATTTCTTTAAAAAATTAACTTTATTAAAGTACATAACTTAACTAAGATAGAGCTTAATGGAATTTTTATAGTAGCCTCTAATTTTTTTCATTGCTCGGAATGGTGTATATAATTTTGTTGAGCGGGTTGGTCCCGAGGGGGGGGGGGGGGGGGAGCGCAGAAATAAGGCTGAGCCTAAAGGCCTCTTGGCCAAGGTTTCTATATAAATATGATGCTATTGGGTATATGTATATGTATATAAGTATATGATCATATAATTATCTAACATTAGTAGATCAATGTATATCAGACTGCATGTTCTAGGTCATTGAGCCATGTCCGCCATCGTGTATTGAGAAATCATAGCCGCCATTTTGTTGTCAAAATTAACCTTTTTTTCTCTGGAACGGTTTCAAAACCTAAAATTACTAAAAAAACATCTTTATTTGGAAAGAAAAGGAAAAACCCTGTTTGGAGAAAAATTGCAGTTTTTTTATTCCAATTAGACCAATTTCATAATAAAGGGAAAAGTTTTCTTCAAGTGGAGCATTTTCCTCAGAGACCCCAGCCGTGGTCAGGTCCTTCCGAATTTTAAAGTCTATTTTTTTTTTCATTGCATGAAATACCGTCCAACCTGTTAATGTACAATGCTATACGTATAGGCCAGGTTCTTTGGACCACGAGACCAGGTCATGAACAATGTCAGGCGTTTAAACCAATGTATTTCCGAACATCAAGACCTTCTTCGTCCTTGATCTTGGCCATCAAATAAAATGATTTTACATTTTAAAGGAAATACAATTAAAAAATGAATTGTCGTACATAAATTATCGATAAAATCAATTACAAGCATTTAGACAAACAGGAAATGATTTACGCTTACTAAAGGACCAAGAATCACTAAAAAAAATATTTTATCAAGACCAAAATAATTTGAAAAAGTAAATATTCAGAGCTACTACAGATTTGACTCCGCACATTTAACGAAAACAAACATTAAACAAAAGAAAATATCACAGTACACTCACTGGATACACAGTACACACACAGTACACACATAGTACACACATGGAATGCACAGTGCACACACTAGATACACAGTACACACACTTGACACACAATGGGTTGGGTGCTTTCCTTTCTCAGGTTCAAGATGGAAATGAACGAGTGATAGCATACTACTGCAAAGTTTTGTTTAAGACGTCACAAGACGAGAACTCTTGGCTGTAGTGAAGTCTTTGAAACATTTCGACAAATAATAATATGGGAGAAATTTCCTTTTACGCAATGATCATGCCACACTTAATTGCCTACTAGAGTTCAATAATCCAGAGATACTACTTGCTAGGTGTATTGAAAAAATACTGCAATATAATTGTCCAGTGGGATACAGGAAAAGCCGAATTCGCAGAAATGCAGATGCCTTCTCTCAAAGATCTTGCAAGGCAGACACTCAAACATTGCAATAGGGCGAAGAAACATGAGGAATCTAAAATTTTCATCGAACTACAATAACTAATGAGGAAGATAAATTGGATAATGCCAGCTAGAAAGCAGTGCAGCTAAAAAAAATCCCTACCTGACACACTTAATAAGCTGACTTAAAAATGGTACTGGATCTCCAATATGGCATGAGATCTCCAGTGACCTACGGACTGTGAAAGATTACTGGGCACATTGGGATTTCTTGAATAGGCTGCTAATGAGGGCATGGGAGATTCCAAATGGAAAAGTAGTTACCATGCAACTACTCCATCCAAAGTGTGCAGACATGTTAAAATAAATCCATGATGGTGACTCTGGTATTCACCTAGGGGTGAACAAAACTCTAGCCAAGATCCATCGTCGAAGGTGTCGCCAGGATGTAAAGACTTGGTGTAGACCAGTGGTTCCCAACCTGGGGGCGATCGCCCTCAAGTGGGCGATTTGGGTTATCAGGGGGGCAATAAATAAGTGGGGGGCGATTTGGTTTATCAGGGGGGCAATAAATAAGTGGGGGGCGATTTGGGGGCGATGAGTATTCAAAGGGGGAAAAATTAAAATAATACTGTACAGTACAAGTTGCCGTATAGCATGAGTCACTAGCTATTCTTAGCCGGCGAGTTCACTGCACTCACCCCTCTCCACAGTCACCCACCTGTTGTTGCTCAGGGTGGCCGACTGGTGACTCAACCCCCTCCTCCTCCCCCTCCAGCTACCACAACACACTTGCCATTGACCTACATTCGTGTTCAGTCTTCACCAGTCTTTGTGTGCCTCACCATCAGTTTTTGTGCGTGTCTTTTCTGCTTTTATGCGTTTGTTTTGAAGTGTATACGTTCATGCAAAATGGAATATAAAAAGCAGTGTCGTCAATACTCAGCTGAGTATTTAAAATTCCGTTTTATCGCGTTACCGCAAAATGTGCAATTTCCACATTGTCTTTTGTGCGATAAAACATTTACTAGTAATGAAGCCATGAACCCTTCGCGAATGAAAGATCATTTATCAAGAGTACACAGTGATAAAGTGAGTAAAGAACTTAGTTATTTTCAACACCTCAAAGCTAAAGCTGATAAACGATCTAATGTGAGTGAATTATTTAAAAAACGAATAACTGATCTTGACGAAGGTCTTCTTGCTTCTTACGAGGTGTCTTTATTGATCGCTAAATGTGGTCAACCTCACACAATTGGCGGGACTCTTGTTCTACCTGCTACCAAAAAAAATTTTGAAATCATGTTAGGCGAGGGCTCTAGTAATAAGATAAGTCAATCTGTTCCTTTGAGCAACAATTCTGTTTCCAGGCGAATTGACGAAATGGCCACGAACGTTGAATCTAAACTCACAAATTTGTTGAAAAAAAGTACATTTGCATTGCAGATTGATGAATCAACTGTGACTGATAACAAAGCAATTTTATTAGCTTATGTGAGGTTTATCAATGAACAAAAGGAAATTACCGAGGAAATATAGTTTGCTAGAACTTTGATAACTGATACGAAGGGATCGTCGATTTTTAAAGCGCTGCAAGGTTATTTTGAGGAAAAAGAGATTCCTCTAAAAAACGTGACTGCTTGCGCACAGACGGTGCTCCTGCCACGTCAGGTCGTCATGCTGGGTTTCTAGCCCACCTTAAGAAATAAGTGCCAGAGGTCATCACTATTCATTCACTGTGTCATTCATCGTCAACACTTAGCTGCGAGAAAATTGAGTGGTGTCCTGCATGAAACCCTACAACTGGTTATTGCTGGTGTCAACAAGATCAAAGCTAATCCCCTCAATGACCGTTTGTTCCGAACCCTTTGCCATGAAAATGATGAGGAATTCGAACGCTTGCTTCTACATACGGCCGTGAGGTGGCTTTCCAAAGGAAACTGTTTGCGCCGTTTCTTCGAATAATTTGACACGGTTACCGAGTTTCTCGACACGTCTGATCCTGTTTTAAGTGAGAATTTGAAGCAACACAAGTTTTAACTTGCGTACCTTACAGATATTTTTGAAAAAATGAACGAAGTCAATATAAGGCTTCAAGGAAACAAGATGAACCTTATCAAGGCCAAAGGAATTAATTCATCATTTATCGCCAAGTTTGATATTCACAAGGTAAATATTGGCCGTAAAGAGCGGATTAAGTTTTCGACCCTTAAAGAGTGTTCTGTGTCAGATAACAAGATTCCTGAACTCCCAGAAGACAAAATCCTAATTTTTACTGATCACCTTGACCAGTTAAAACCTGACATGGAATCAAGATTTGAAGATTTGACCCAGTTACAAATTCCGGATTGGATTCTAGATCCATTCTCGTTTGAAGCTGTGGATAAGCTTGATAATTATTTGCAGACGGAGTTTCTAGATATGAAGTATGAATGTGAGGCGAAAATCATTTTCAAGCAGAGCGGTTACGAGTTAGCATGGGTAAAGCTTATGGACACTTATCCAAAACTGTGGGGGAAAACTGAACCACTTCTCATCTCGTTCCCGTCAACATATTTAGTTGAAAAAGGAGACTTGCGTCTGAACTTGACGAACATAAAGCTGGATATTCAAGCTTTAACTGAAATCCACCAAGCACAAGGCAGCCATTGAAAAGATAAAATAAAACAATAACAAAGTTTTCAAACTTTTAATTAACCTTGAATGATTGCTACAGCTGTTTCTAGTGTTAAAAAAGTTATTTGAATATTTTTTTTTTCAAATTTTTATTGTCAACTTTCTTAATTTTTCCAGATTCCAATTTTAAAATGAAAACATGTACTCCTGTTTTTTATTAAATGTATGTCAATGATCTTAGTTCTTTGTTCTTAAAAATAAATCTGTAAAAAATGTACATTTTAATTTTGTTTATATTTTATTTAAGAGTGACCAGATAAAACTGCTTTTATTGTTTTTTTTTATATACGGTATCAAAATTGTTTAAATGTTTAAATAAATAAAACTTTTTTTTACTTTTTACACTTTACTTCAAATTAAAATTAGGCATACAATGAAATTGAAAAGGGGGGGGGGGGGATCGGTGTTAGTTAACCTCCAGAAGAGGGAGATGAACCACAAAAGGTTGGGAACCACTGGTGTAGACAATGCGAAGTATATTCGGCTAAATAAAGGACCTTAACACCAGAGTCCTGCGAAAAAGAGGGCCTACAATGTAGGGACACCTTTGAGAGAAAACCAATCGACATAGCTGAACCATTTCCTGAAACTAAAGATGGTAACCGGTATATTCTGTTAGCAATGAATTACTTCAGTAAGTGGCCAGAGGCTTACTCACTTTCTAACCAAGAAGCCAATACCATTGTGGATGCAATTGTCAGCAAATTCATTTTGCAGCTTTGGGGAACCAATGGAGCTACACTCAGACCATGACCGCAATTTTGAGTCGACAATATTTCAGGAGGTGTGTCGGTTGCTGGGAATAAAATAAACCAGGACTTCAGCTCTAAATTATAAATAAATTGCACTCATTTTAGAATTTTCTAGAACTTTCTCGAACATTCTAAATCGATCATAATAAATTGCACTCATTTTGGAACTTTCCAGATAATTCGGGAAATTTCTAGAGCGTTCTCGAACATTCTAACTCGATAATAACAGTTTTGGACATTTTGGAACTTTCTAGATGAAGCCAGAAATTTGTAGAACTTTCTCAAACATTCTATATCGATAATAATAGTTTGCACTCATTCTAGAATTTTCTAGATCGTTCCAGATATTTCTAGAACTTTCTAGAACATTACAAATCAATTATAACCGTTTTACACATTTTGGAACTTTCTAGACCATTCAAGAAATTTTGAGATCTTTTCAGAAGTCCTCATGCGTTAGAAAAGGACAGAAATATATGTTTTAACATTTTCGCCACCCACAACCACCCACCGCGACCAAACTCCCTTACTACCACCTGAAGACCAAGGGGTATTTACCACCCCAACGGGAAGTTGATTGGGGTTGGTGGTGATTGAGAAAACTGTGCATTTACGTACTAACAAAGCATTTTAAATATATATATTTATATATGTCATGTCCGCCATCTTGTTATCGTCTGCTGGAGACCACCATCTTGTATTCAGCTCCCCCAATGTGCCACCATAAAGTTAGTTTAATTTTACCCTCTACAGTGCAGCAATAATTTATTATTACTGTGGCACCCGCCATCTTATCATTTGGGTGCCATCTTGCAATTGTGTAATTATTTAGCTAGAAATTCAGGAAAAATTCCAAAATTCATTAAACAAATTTGTAATCAAAATACTGGTTGATCTGATCAGTTCCTGTCCTTGGTTCGATCCCTGGCCGACGCAAAATAATTTAATTTTATGTAAAAATAATAATTTCAAAATATCTTGTTCAAAGTCCTAAAAGAGTCTTAAAATCCTCTACTACCAGCCTCCAGTAATTCGTTATGACCGCCATCTTGGAAATTTGATTTTATTGACCTAGAAATTCCGGAAACATTCCAAAAAACACCGAAAAAAATCAATCAATAATTTACCTATTGAATCGATGGATTCCTGTCCTCGGTTTGATTCTTGACCAATGACAAGTGTAACTAAACATTAAACAATTTTTTTTAATCTGTTTTCCATTACCTTTCGTGGAGTTTATTGATCATTCCCTTTACGAAAACTCTAGACAATATACCTGTCCGACGAATTAAATACGTTGTTGATAAGCCTAACATGAAAGTCTAGTTGTTCTATACTTAGAATTAACCTCTAAAACGTTCATGTACAAAGCCATCCATACATACATATAGACCAAGCGTCTTCGGACCGCGAGACTGGGTCTTGAACAATGTCAGAACTACAGGCCAATCATTTCCGAACCTCATGACCTTCTTCGTCGAAAGCTAATTATATTCAATTAAACAAACGTAACATGCTTTACGCTTACAAGAGGACCAAGAATTCCCAAAAAAATATTTATCAAGACAAAGAGGTTTTGAATTAGTAAACATTCAGAGATACTACAGATTTGAATACGTGCATTTAACGAAAAGTCACACATTCAACAAAAGAACACACTGAACACATAGTACACTGACATAATAAACCTTATCATCAGAAACTAAGGCTTTATTAAGCACAAAACATGACTTAGATTGTTACATGAATTAATACATAGATTTGAATAAGAGGTAATATTGAAGGTTAAACAATGTTCATGCAAAGAGGTTGCTAAGAGGTTGCTAAGAGGTTAAAACCAATATCACCACATTCGCCCCCTCTTCATTTAAGGACATAGTCCTTGAGATATTCAGAAGGTCTAGTGGTGCGGGAAGATCTCCGGAGTGGAGGTTGAGGTCTGGGAGGAGATCTGGGTGGAGTCCGAATTGGGTTCACTTGAGGTAGGTCTTGATCATTCATGTTCTTCGCAGGTGAATCTTCTGGAGTGAGGTTCAGCTGGGTGTCTTCAGATGCTTCAGTGTGTTGATTAGGATCATCAGCGAGGTTTGGAAAATTCACGTCTTCTAAGTTAGATTCATTGTTGACAATATCCCCTGCAGGAGCGAGATGCCTGAGGTTGACTGTTGTCTCCTTACCATCTGGAAGTTGAACCAGAGCATAGTCCGGGTTCGCCTCAAGCAGAGTTACTTCTTGCACCAGGGGGTCATATTTACTCTGACGGACGTGATTCTTCATTAGAATTTTCCCTGGTGTAGTAAGCCACGAAGGAAGAGTAACTCCAGAACTGGCCCTTCTCTTATGGTAGAACATACGTTCGTGGGGTGTAGCGTTAGTAGCAGTACAGAGCAGTGTGCGGATGGAGTGCAACGCTTCAGGTAACACCTTCTCCCACTGCGTTATCACGAGTCCCTTCGTTTTCAGCGCCAGCGATACAGTTCTCTATATTATCCCATTGTAACGTTCTACTTGGCCATTTCCACACGGATTGTATGGTGTAGTACGACTAGTAGCAACTCCATTGGAATGTAGGAATGATTGAAGTTCTCTGGATATAAAGGATGTGCCTCTGTCTGTGTGAATGTATGAAGGATATCCGAAGAGTGTAAAGATCTGATTTAGTGCTTGAATGACGGTTGTGGAGGATAGGTCGTTGCAAGGGATGGCAAAAGGGAACCTGGAGTACTCGTCGACTACCGTTAACAGATATTTCCGAGGAGTGTTGGATGGTAATGGTCCCTTAAAATCAACGCTGAGCCGTTCGAAGGGTGCGGTGGCCTTGATGAGGGTGCTCCGCTTGTTGTGAAAGCGAGGTTTGATTTCGGAGCATGTTCTGCAGGAAGACGTGACTCGGCGTATCTCGTCGATGGAGTAGGGAAGGTTCTGATTCTTCACCCAGTGAGCCATCCGGGTGATCCCTGGGTGACACAAAGCCTTGTGGTAGTGGACAAGTCTGTCGAAGGTATGGAGCGAGCCGCAAGTCCTAGAGAGAGCGTCAGCCGCCACGTTCTCCTTCCCCGGTCTGTAGATGATGTCATAGTTGTAAGGAGCAAGTTCTAACCGCCATCTTGTAAATTTTTCGTTCTTGATTTTCCCAGGATGCCGAATGTTAAACATGTAAGAAATAGACTTCTGGTCGGTTATAAGTTGAAACTTTCTTCCTATCAAGTAATGCCTCCACTTCCGAAGGGCTTCAATGATCGCATAAGCTTCCTTCTCGACAGCTGAATGGTGTTGTTCGCTCTTAGTGAGGGTTCTCGAGAAGAAGGCTACTGGTCTCTTGTTTTGAGTCAGAGTGGCGGCGATGGCGACGTCAGAGGCATCTGTTTCGACGCAGAATGGGATGTCTTCCTCTACGTTAACGACGAAGGATTTAACTATGCAGTTCCGTAAATTGTTGAAGTCTTGGATTAGTTCAGGGGCCATAGGAAATACTCTACAGTTCACTAATCTACGTATTTTATCTGAAAATTTTGGAATCCATTTAGAATAATAAGCGAACATCCCTAGTGCTCGTTGCAAGGATGCTTTGTTTCTAGGGATAGGGAAATCAATCAGTGGCTTAAGTCTGTCGGGATCTGGTTTGAGTATATTGTTTTCGATGAGATAACCGAGGAGCTTAAGAGACTTCAAATTGAAATGGGATTTTTCTTGATTAATGGTTAAATTATATTTCTTGCAGACGTCTAAAAATTTTCGTAGATTGGAGTCGTGTTCAGATTGGTCTTTTCCGCTCACCGTCACATCGTCCAAGTAGATGCCAACTCCTTGTAGTCTTTCTTTGGTCTTGATCTCGTCCATCTTCCTCTGGAACGCAGACACTCCATTGGTGACGCCCATTGGTATACGTTTGAATTGCCAGAGTTTTCCTGCTGCCTCGAAGGCAGTGTACGGCCTGTCTTCAACCCTTATTGGTATTTGATAATATGCGCTCTTGAGATCTATTGTGCTGTGGATATTATATTTAGCTACATCGGAAACTATTTTCTCTATGGAAGGGATTGGGTAAGCGTCTAACATCGTGTATCGGTTTATAGTCTGAGAATAGTCGACGACCATACGTTTTCGATGTGTTCCACTCACGACTAGTACCTGCGCCCTCCAGGGTGAGTTGCTTTCTTCAATGACACCGTCAGAGAGAAGTTTTTCTATGTGGGATTGAATGTATTTTTCGTCTTCGTTTGAGTGTCGTCTGGACTTGATCGCGATAGGTCTACAATTTGGTGTTAAGTGTTCGAAGAGGGTGGCCGGACCGACTTTGGCACATGCTAAGCTACTGATTTGCAGTTCAGGTTTATTACCACCAAAAACTATCGACAGAGTGGAATGCTGCTTAAAGATATCGTGCCCTAATATAACATCTGCGCAACAGTTGTTTAGAACGTTAAGCTTTGTTTTTCTGTATATATTGTCCGAAATTTGTAAATCTACGGAACAATAAGCTTTTATAGGCATGGCCAAAGAGGACGATGCCATAGCTACTTCAGATGACATAGGATATTGTTTTAATTTATGTTTGGAGACAAAACCATCATTTATGTAACTCTCCGAACTCCCCGTGTCTATTAGCCCTTCAGCTGGAAAACCATTTACTTTCAGTTTGAGAATGGTTTTGGAAAGGCTAGTTGGAGAAGCAGCTGATGTTTTGGAAGATGTTGGTTTGGTCTTACGATTACGATTAGATTGGTTAGTAGGGAAAACCAGAGACTTAGCAGGAAGGCAAGCAATAGTTGAGAAGTCATCTGTGTCTTGAGGAGAGTCAGGTAAGGCGGCAGTACGATCTTTGGGCTTAATTGACCTACAAACTTTTGCATAATGGCCTTTCTTACCACAGAGTTTGCATGTAGCTTCTCGCGCTGGACAGGAAGAACGAGGATGACGAGGGAACCCACAGAAGAAACATTTCTGACTACTGCTGGCTGCGGTTACAGGAGAATTTGGTTGCTGAACCGGCTCAGTTGAGGCTAAAGGTGTCTGGCTAGGAATATAGGATTCAGAAATTATATGAGCTGATTCTAATGATCGTGCTTTTGCAAATGCTTCATCCAGGCTAAGAGTTGCGTTTTCTAACAAACGTTGTCGGATACTGTTCGATGAGAGACCTTTTATAAATGCATCTCTAATGTATTCATCCCTATAAGCTGCTGCTTTAACATCTTTGAACTCGCAGTCAGAGCTAAGGAGACGCAAAGATTGTAAGAATTGATTTACACTTTCATCAGGTTGCTGGTGTCGGCTCATTAGTTTATGCCTTGAAAATATTTCATTCTTAGGTTTAATAAAGAGTGAATCTAGCTTTTCGATTGCAGACGCATAAGAAGTACATTCGCTAATAAGTTCGTATATACTGTGACTCACGTGATTGTAGAGTAGTAACAGCTTATCAGATTCAGAAGCCTTGATTGAAGCTGTGAAGACTTCGAATGTTTTCTTCCAGTGATTCCATTGTGAGGAGCTTTTCCCAGTTGTGTGATCTGCTTCAAATCTCTCGGGCTTGAAATACTTGTCCATTGTTTGTATTAAATGTTTCTTGGTAAAATGTGCTTAATAAATTGACATAATAAACCTTATCATCAGAAACTAAGGCTTTATTAAGCACAAAACATGACTTAGGTTGTTACATGAATTAATACATAGATTTGAATAAGAGGTAATATTGAAGGTTAAACAATGTTCATGCAAAGAGGTTGCTAAGAGGTTGCTAAGAGGTTAAAACCAATATCACAGAAAACGGAATGAACACACAGTACATACAGTACACACATGCAAGAGAATGAACACACAGGAAACGATATAACACACAGTACACACAGGAAACGGAATGAACACACAGTACATACAGTACACACAGGCAAGAGAATGAACATACAGGAAACGATATAACACACAGTACACACAGGAAACGGAATGAACACACAGTACATACAGTACACACAGGCAAGAGAATGAACATACAGGAAACGATATAACACACAGTACACACAGGAAACGGAATAAATACACAGTACACACCGTAAACGGAATGAACACACAGTACAAACAGTAGACAAGGAATGAACACATACACAGTAGCGAGAACTTAGGCTTAGTTAGAAATCGGAATACAAGAAATAAAACATTACATTATGGTAATTTAAATTATTTATATTATTTTTAAACAATATACAAATGCAGGTAAAACAAGTCATGATGATAGATATGTAGCCAGCATCCCTTCTGTCAGCTTGTGAACGTTTCTGTTGTGTAGCAAGTTTGAGTTCTAGCACAAGCCAGAATTTTTTTTAAATTTGTTTATAGTTTTGTTTATTATTTTTATTATTTGTAGTTTTTTTTTCGTGCTTTTTCTGATATTAAGGAAAACTTACAACAGTTTTCTCCGTGCGCTCCTGATTTTTTCTGACTATATATATATATATATATTTTTTTTTTTTACGGTTTTCTCCGAGTTCTCCTGATTATTCATGGCTAGACATCTGTTTTAGTTTTCTCCAAGTGCTTTTGGTTATTTTTGACAAATCGATCTGTGCATGAAGGTTTTTTTACTTGATGAGTCATATCATTTTATTCAGAGTTACATTTGATTAGTGAATTGCTGTTACTAAATCAGCCCTTACAATATTTTTATCGGGTGGAATTAAAAAGAAATTTCATTACTCAGTCAAATAATAATAAGCTCTGAGAAATCTGAGAAGCACTAACATGCAAGACGAACTTCGTTCTCCTTGTTGTCTAGCGAGGCGTTCCTTCTTTTGCGATCGTTAGTGAGCATCCCGCATCCCACATAAAATAAATTAATAATTGTTGGACTACTTTTAAAAAAAAACCACAGTTTATATGTATAAATATCTCTAGAGACTGTAAACGTGACTGTGGCCATACTTTTAAAACGTAATCGGTGCATATCGCATTACTTATAAAGTTTTCTACGACTTCTGTCAACGATATACATGTAATCATTGTTTTAACGCAGAAAAAAATGACTCGTAACTGAACCGGGGCTCCTGAAGCCTGAGCCACAGGCATTATGCCTTCCCCTTCACCCCTACCCGTCACTGTGTCTCAAGGAAGTAGTCGGATGCGAATCAAATTATTAACTTACAGAGAATTATTTATAATTTAAATATTTTTTGACGTGATAACGTCTTATACATTGATGAACGCCGGCTGCACGCACGAAAAAGCATGATTCATTGTCACGTTCCGCCCGAACCGAGCGTGCGAAATCCGGCCAACCACCGTGCGAGAAAATCTTTTATAATATGAAACAAGTTAAGGCGGGCTTTTTAACTAATTGTTAGTGATTATATTTTAACAAATTATATAAATTAAATTTCTAAAAATTGTAAATAATATTTGAAAATTAAAAAGTATGCAATTTTTCATCAATTTTTTTTATGAGGTTATCGCGTAAAATTATCGTCCGTAAAACATTTTGTAGACAACCCCCCTTTTTTGGTTTTCTTATAAGGCCTACCATCCACAAATCTTTTAGGGGCCATTTGTAAACGAAAATTACTTAATGTCTACTCAAATACGAAAAAAAAAATCCCTCCACCAGTTTACTGTTCACGCTGAGAGATGCTAGCTAGCTGGCTCGTTGCACGACTGTGGGGGCAACCAGCTGGGCTCGTATACCTGCCGGCAGCGCGGCAACAGCGCGCCCGGCAGCGCGGCAACAGCGCACATAAATAATAAAATGAAATCCGAACGCACTTCTTGCATATTCACATTTTGATATAGATTTAACAATGGCGTTTTATTACCGTTTCATGAAAAATTATGTAATTACATGCCTGCACCCTTTTTTCGTATATATGTATGAGCAATTTCAACTAATTCATCCAATAGATTACTAAACATACTTCAGTTATACCAAATTTTATCGACATATCTTGTCTCTTTTTCATGTTTTGTAGGATCCAAGATTGAAAAAAAAATCAATCTTTGTTAGCCATTTATCCAAAAATTATATGCCTAAATATTCTCAAATTTGGTACAGAAGATGCTCTGCGTAGGATGAATAAATGTCATAAACAAAAACAAGGAAAAAAATTTACGAGACACTTTCAGGAATTTTAAAACCATCAGCATTTTTTAATGACTTAAAAGTAGTTTTTCTCTCTAAAAGGGAGTTTTTGCCTCAAACAGGAAATTTTAAATTTTTTATCAGTTTTACTGCTTTTTTTTTTTTTTTTTAGAGAGAGATTTTTGCCTCTAAAAACTATCAATTTTGGCCAATTTTGGAGAAAATTTGTCCGAATTTGTTCAATTTTGAGTTTTTTTATGCAAATTTAGACGGAAAAATTCTTGGTGATCCAATATGGCCGCCGTGACGGCACAAGCTAAGATGGCGTACCGGCTCTGCGGCTCCACGACCATGAACCAGTCCCCGAACCGGCTAATGTACACTACTCATAACCCTCAAACATCTTGCTTGGTTTACCAAATGACGGTTGTTATCATGGTGGGAGACATTTGGTGCATAAATGAGTAAGGATACATCGACGAAGGCAAATACTGGACACTCTTGTTATTTCTGTGGAAAGACTTTTGCGTTCTTGCAAAGTGCACTAAGCATGAGAACGAGAATTTGCGAAGTACCCAACAATTTTGCACTTCGTTGTCATATGTGTCTTACGTGAGTAACACCATTGATAATTAGCGGAGTAGTATGGGAAACCGTAAAAGCGTTGTTCTTACGCCTACTGCATATTAGCAAGTGATGCATTCTGCACCGTAAGTTAGGCATGAGTCTCGTACACGCCCACAGGAATAAGCCTCCACTTCGTCTCAAACTATAACTCGACCTACGAATATAATCGGTGCATGAAGACCGAATGTAAATGAAATTTTTATAGCATAAACTTCATTTTGTAGGAGTATAAAAGTACCGAAAAATATCGAAATAATTCTGTTAGACACAGCAATGTTTGTGGCCTGTTTATTAATGGTAATAATGTATAGTTAATAAGCTTACAGGGGTAATAAAAATTGTTCTTTGATGTATTACTTATGGTTTGAATGTGCTTATGGTAAATCTGAGCCACTTCAAGGCGAGATATGCAGACGATTATTCAAGACGATGAAAACTGAGCTATATTGTTCGTATGATGAGGAAGTGTCTTTTAAATGTAGTTTTGAAAGAATCTGTTGCGAATATAAAGATATAATACTATCAGGATGGACAATTGGCAATCGCAATTGATAACAAACAGACTCTGTTCAATGAATGCAAAGTTCTAAACGACCTCTTGTACTTGTAGTATAGTATAATATATGCAATAAACATTATTTGTAAAAGTGTATTGTTTTATTTCACGTGGAATTTACCCAGGAATTTATCATAAAATGACGAAATTATTTAAGTATTTTATACATGTACCAGTTATCATACCAAGGACAGTACTACATCGATTAATTTATCTAATAATAAATTTTTTTATGTTTTGGATTTTTACCGAACTTTTGGGTTTATAGTTACCAATTTACAGTATGCTGGCCAAGATGGAAGACAAAATGGTGGACGATATGACTTGGTGATTGGAACTACTCCACCCCAAAGCCCTTTTCACAATACCGCGATGCTACGCGACGCGACGCGATGCGACGTGACGTCATACCAAACCAGCCAATCACAACTACATCGCCCGCAATGCGCGACAGCTCACTTGGCGACGAGGCTGTTTCGTCGCTTCGGCGATGTCGCTAATGACGTCAGAAATAACAGCCAATCAGAAACAAGATTGTGGTAAAGAAGAAGAAGAACTGAAAACAAGAGTTAAGAAACGATGCATTGATGCATCTAAGTAATGTTACTAAACAACACGTGGATTTTGTTCAATTGAAATGAGTTTTGAAGAGCGTCTGATTGATGAAGTTCAGAAAAAGCCGTGTTTGTACGATGTTTCTAGTAACAAATATTGTAATCAGACGGAGAAAAATAATGCTTGGTTAGAAATATATTATGGGCTTCGCGATTCCTATCCATAATTAAATGCTTCTACCAGTCAGTCAGTGTACAAATATAATAACAACAATCTAAATATTACTGCCAAAAACTTTTGTTTACAACCATGTTGTAAAATATCCTCAGCAGAGTGCAGGCTGGTTCGGTTTTTTTCGCCAGCTGCATGGCGATCGCGTCGCGCTATTATGAAGTGCACTAGCTGGCGACATATATTTACGTCGCTGCCTTCGCTACATCGCGTCGCCAGATCGCGTCGCATCGCGGTATTGTGAAAAGGCCTTTATGGTTTAAATCATAAACTAATATTGCGGTAGCTCACTTTATCAGAAAATATCTAAATGGTACCATCAAATATGGTCGCCATGAAATCATACTGGTTGGAGTAATATATGTTTATATAAAGGAGGGGAGATATTGTCATTCTCATGGTTAATATTGTGAAGGAACAATATGATAAATATTATTTACAAGTGCATACATGGAAAATCGAACCCAGTACCTGTGATATCAATCAAATAAGTGAATTTTATTTTAATATTATATAAATAAATATATTTTTCAAAAAATTCAAACGCAATTTATAGATATGTTATTGTCAGGGATTGAATAAAACTCGAAATCGAATAAGTAAATACATATTAGAAATAAATCATTGTTATACATATTTTTAAATAAAATCTTATTTATGAGAAAATATTAAGACATTTAAATTGATGGTCAGAGTATTCTCTGAAGAAAATGGCTCCTAAGATTCATTTGAGGAAAATATTTGTATTTTCTTTTAAAACGTGTTTTTCCTTTAAATTAGGGATTTGTTTTGTAATTTTGAGGATCTATTAAGATTTCAAGGAACTTGTATGCATCAGGGGTTACACGATCAGTCAAACTTGTCTGTATCGCTTCTACAACCGTCTCCTAAAGTCGGCAGACGAAGTTGTCAGGTACCGGCCCACCTATGTAAGTATTATAGGCCGGCTTTTTTGATAGACATAATCTTTGCAATTTCGATGACAGTCAAATAGAATGAATATTATATGAATAATTTTTACGAAAATATATGAAAAAAATTACGAGAACCAGTTGAGTACTAACGATCATTAGTTATTAGGACTTTGTAACTAACTTTTTTACTCAATAAAAGTCCATAGAGTAAAACAAAAATAATCAAAGAAATTTGTTATGAATTATTATATCCTCAAACCAACGATGTCATCATCTTTCCAACATATACAACTGAAAGCGATTAAAACTGTGATAAATTTTCTAAGTACGTCTTATGTAAGTTAATATGGGCATATACATATTAATTAGTTCACATGAATATTTCTGGTTCTTTGCGAAAGAATGCCGTTAGCTGGAGATTTTGTTTAATATTTCGCCAATTGTATTGAGGGTTCAATTTTATTAGTTCTGTTTGCTACTCAATTTCTAAAGAAATTAAGGGGCTATTTAGATGTCCAATTTAGGGTTACAATCATATATATTTATACATATTTAGTCATTTTTCAGGGTAAGAGTTTGCTGAATTGTAGACGTGTGGGTATGTGTCTGTGCCTTGATGCACGTATATTGTGTATTGTACCGGGTCTAGTCAACTGAGGTGTTTCACCTGGAGGGGCGTACCGCATTATTTACATATTTAAGACAAGCATTTGACAAAAGAGATTTAATGATGTTTCAAAATTTGCTGAAATTTTGTAAGAACATTTCTGATTGGTCAAGTATACTTACAATGTGCCGTAGATGTCCCAGCACAGATGTTAGGAAAGAACAGTTTATGATAATCCAGATCCAGAGACTGTTGATGCACTGTCATCGTCTCTAATTCTGTACAATTTCTACGACAAGAACTAATTGTAATTTCATGAATATTGGCTTATTAGTGTGAATGCACATTTATCAAAATAATTATGAGACAATAATTTGTAACTGCACTGAGAAGATTAAAGGTGATGATTTGTCAAATACTTGTCTTATTTTATTCTTACCTATTGGAAATATTTTTCTTCTGCATGGAATATTGCATTTTATTAATAATTATAGTGACATCAGTTTTCTTTATTCATTCATTGTTTCATATGCTTATAATCCCATTGGTACATATTAGAGTTAAAAGTATTGTTTAATGTTTCCCTGATTTGGTCATAGTTTTAGAGGAAAGAAGCTTAAATACGACATAGAATATTTTTTTTGCTTATTTAAGTACCGTTTTAAAGTTCGATATTCAAGGCATAAATAATTTTAATATTTGTTTGGTTTCCAAAACATTATATTGTTCTCATTAAAAGAGTCTCCTCAAATATATAAGTAGCATAATAACCAGCTGGACACTGACGTTTAAAGGCTATATTTTTGTATAATCTTCGAATATCAACAACTAATCTTAGGTCATACAGTCAATTGTTTACGATAAGAGTGTATTAGTGTGTTCAGTATGTGTAGTTCTTTGCTCTAATTAAATATAATTGGCAACGATATATTTTTCCTTTATTGCACATCCACTTTCTGTTAAATATGATTTAAACAGGTTTTCAGAGTTATAGTTGATTTTCGATATTTTTTTAGGAAGATAAACTGGCACCCTCTGAAAGATATTATTTTCAGTTCTTTCCTGAAATATTTATTTGTTGAGGTAATCACTTAACACTGCTATATTTCGTAAGCGTAATAAACTTTGTCTACACAACTTGGGGCCAAATTAAGAAAAATCAAATATAATAAATATTTTAGTCACATTAAGTGGAACTTTATCTACCTGTAGTTACAATTTCGTTTCTTATTCGGTTTTTTAATGGCAATGTTATTCGTTTTAAGTTAAAGATCATACTCTTAAAGAAACCTTCAGAACGTGATAGTTTTAGATTTGGCTGTGCTACTATAATTTCCTTTTTTCAATAATAAATTTTTGAAAAATATTTAATCAAAACTATGAATAAGTATTTAAAAGTTTCTTTGAGCTAGACTTTGCGACTTGTGAAGAGTGCAAGGCGTGGATCTTTAAATACTCATGCGATATATGTTTATAATTTTGCAATTTTGTCTTGAAGATGAATTATGAAATAATAACTAAATCTGGTTTCCACCAAACGAATTCGTGGGCGCATGAAGGCTCGGTATCATATCTTGCAGGTTTTTAAGTACCTCCTAATATATTTTTATTTCATTTTCATTTCCTAATACTCTGTTAAAATAACTCATCTCAGGTTATTCAACTTTGTAATACACACATGTTAAGTTGCAATGAACCGGCGCAGCGCACCCAGGGCGCACGCCCCGCCGCTTAGGGCCAGTCGCGAGGCCGCGGCATGCGCGCGGGACTCCAACTGGGGTCAGCGGGGTCAGTCACGTCAAATACCGCCTCATTAACTACGTTAATTCATGCAGCAGGAAACAAACTGAACGGTACCGCCGAAGGCAACCTTACACACAATATAACGTCATTTGCCAGGAAAGAACGTCGACTCTTTAAAATAAGACACATTTCTCCGAAAACTAGTTGTTGTACCATAGGTTACTTTCCTAGATATAAAAAATAGTTACATTTGAAGCGCCATGTTCACTGTCGTATCAATAAACTTTGAAAATACATATTTAAAAAAAAAATATTTTAATTTCATTCAATTTGGTGACAGTTGACTCTTTCCAAAGAAAACAGAGATCCTGTATTCAGTTATAGATTTAATTACAAATAGAACTTACACGAATAAATCTTCAAAAGTTTACAAACATTGTGTTGTAGGTTAATTTTATTACAAATATACGAATAATTAAATTTTAAGGCAATGTTCTTTAGCGCTTTTAAATTTCTGTGTTTGTTAACCATGAATTAAAGAGAGATGGTATCCCACTATTAATTACTAGACGTATATTATTTTCGATGAAAAACTTTTGCAAAAAATATGAATTGGTATACATCATAAGCTGAATTTCTTCGGCATAAAAGGCGCTGTGAAAAGAAACAAAATTCCAGTCTTTGAGCTTGTGGGTTCTAGGCTTCTCTCTAGAAACTTGAATCTCATCGGAAACGTCAGGGACTCCAATTCAGTACGAATCCTTTATCAAAGAAATGTTCTGCTCAGAGATCGGCACAACGTCACCAATTCATTATCAGTTTCATTTAACATTGTTGTTTCTCGATACTTTGTTTGTCAGACTGTACTACTTTTTATATGTCTTGAAAGCACTCGTGTAGAGACTATTTTTGTATGTAGCCGGTTTTATGTATGAGTATATAATAGTTCCTCCGTAGGAGGTGCGGACCGCCATCTTGGATGGTTATGTCACGGCGGCCATCTTGGATGACCTTGACCTTCAAAGTTTGCCCAAATTTGCCCAAAATTCGCCATCCACTAAAATTTTCCGTTTTTTTTAAAGAATTCCCCAAAAAAAGTCTCAAAAAATTTGAAACATAAAAAATGTCTCTATTTCGAAGGAAAAATCCCCGTTTTGAGGGTAAATTTCCCGTTTTAGTTCTCAAAAAATGCCAAAGGCTTCAAAATTCATAAAAGGACGAACTTATTTCCCCTTGATGTCTAGCGAAGCCTTCCTTCTCTTGCGATCGTTAGTGAGCATCCCACATCCCACATCCTACATAAAAGAAAAAAATAATTTTAACCTCAATACACAACACGAGACAACATCTGTTGGCAGGAATCGGAACTACTTGCAGCAAGTTCGTTTGCATGAGATAAATTAACTCTCGCCGCGGAATGGCGCCAAATACAGTTCAGAGTTATGTAGCCTCGAAGACTTGTAGCCTCGTAGCCAGTTGGAGCCGTGTAGTCTTGTAGTCCTGTAGTCTCGTAGCTTCGTAGCCTCCTAGTCTATTAGCCAAATAGCAGATAGGCCTAAACACTTTTGGCGGCATTGACTTTTGGAAGCGAAAGACATCGGTTCTTGGAGGAAACTACTTGCACATCGACGAAGTAGCCTCCATACTTAAAGAACTGAGGGAAGCTGGCTACATTCATTAATCAATTGTTTAACATGCAAGTGTATAATATTGAGAAATAAATAATTTTGTTTTTCAAAAATTTCATGCTTTATTTCTTTTAATCTGATTTCTAACTTTAACCCTCAACTGTTCTGCTGTACGGTAGGCACAATTGTTAAAACTAGCTGCTTATAGTGGAGGCAGCCTGCAACAAACGAGTCCGAAAAATTTGGGAAAAAATAATTTTCATGTATTCTCTATTGGCCAAACAAATTTTCAGTTAAATTGCTTACACAGTTTAGTTTTTATGTTTTTTTTTAAAAAGTACTGATTATTTGTGATCATCCTACATGATAATTTGTTTGGTATTTCCAATATAACTGCACATTTTTTCAATGAACTGAAGGTATTTAAAACTTTTAGTTGTTCAAAATTCCACCAAAGGCAGATTTCACCAAGTAGAACACATTTTTATTTACCTGCAATGTACCAGTTAGTAACAGGTTTAGAATGAAGATCAGGTGGCAACGCAATCAGTGACTGCACATCTGCTAAAATAACAGAAGCAAGCAGGTCTTCAACATAAATTGAGATGTCTAAGTGTTTACATGCTGCTCCATAGCAGGCAACTGGACTTCATACTTGCATTTTCTCACATATTTTTTTTCCACTCATAAAAATTAAAATAATCTTGATAACACTTATCACAGAGGAAATTCATACAAGGAGTTATTCGCACATTTGCCTCTCATGTCTTCGTGCATCATGTTGTTATATGACAGTAGCTGCAAGGATATATAATTGATGACCGCGAACTCTCATGCAATGTGTAGATGTTTCGGAGCCAGGAAAAGATGTTTCTGCTAATGTATGTATTATAGGTATATAATATCTGTACGTAAATGCAATGTAGTTTCAAATATATCATTAATCTCTGCCTTGAAACACGACGTTTGTGCATCATTTCATGGCATCATATCTAGCAAACTATTGCAAATGTTCTTATAGCTGAACTATATCGGAAGTAAATACTTCTAACATTCTCTTGCCTGATGTTGGCTAGCATTACTTTGGTTTGAGAATATCTTTTCAGAGTCACGATAACAATGCTACTAAGGTGTTGGTAAATTCCTAACAGTGATTTACGATGGATTACTCGAACGTCGGTGCTAATGATTGTTACGGCCTTTAGAGTCTATAAGATGTACCTATAGTAAAGAAAATAATTAATTAGCTTAGAAGTAGCTGGGATTTGGAACAAAACAGGCTAATTAAACATAGAACCTCAGAGACGACACTAAAGGTCAAATAAATAAAAAGTAACGCATACAAATTCAGTTTCGTCTATAGCCGTGCTTCGATTTATTTTGCTTCGTGTGTCTTTCTTTTGAGATTTTAAACTTTGACTATTTTAACTAAGGTAAAAGAAAATATGATACATTATTGTGAATTGTTACAAAAGGAAAAAAACATCATTTTGATAATTGAATAATTGAATTACAGGGTTACATAATAATAGTAATAAGTTAATTTAATAATAGGGCTGGCCCAAAAATTATTAAACAAATGCATTAAGTCATAGTTAAAATCAAAACTTAATTGAATATATTAAACATATAGACAATTTACACACTGGTGCTTTTATTTGTTTGTTACATAAGTATTTATTGTTATTTAAAATGTCAGAATTATTTTTATTATCATGTGTTGCAATTTAAAACCATTTGGAAACCGCAGGGTTGGTCTTTAGCCAATAAATTATACAAATTTAGATTTCATATATTCGGTCGACTTGCTGGCATCCTAGAATCTTGTAGAAGTGGCCCGCTGTGGGTATCACGGAACAGAAAGGAGTTATGAGGCGTCGTGGAGAGTTTGGAAGTAGAATATCCGTAGCTTGTGGGTCGAGAGTGATTATTTCTCATGGTGCTGAACTACAGGGTGGAGTCTTAGTAGCCTTAGAATACCGAGGCCCAGGAAGACCATTTGGCCGCAATCTCGGCTCCAGTTCTTGGACCCTGTCTGCAAACAACCCTAATGTAAACGAATTAGACCTGCTTCACAGCCATCTGTTAAATAGGCACAAATTCCCGCAAAAAGGGAATGATCGGGAAGGAGAATGGGTATCGACAACTCACCAAAACAGGGTGTTGCTGCTTGAGATCAGGAGGTGTCTGGCTGGGATGCCCACGAAACTCGGCGCGAAACTAGCGCGGTGGACGCAAAGCTCTCTCTTTTTTTTTTTTTTTTTTAATTATCAAACTATGAAATTCTGTACAATAGAAACACTGACTGACTGACTACAAAAACATAACATAATACAAAATTTTGGAAAACATCCCTTGACGAGGCGACAACATCTTAAAGTAGATGGAGGTGAATCTCGCTAAGCGCTGGCCGAGAACGATGCAGTCGGTCGGAAGTCGCACCAAGAAGTCCCTGGTATGGCACCTGTGGCACTTAGTTAAATTCGGCGCTTCAACTTGAAAGAAGATGTCCGAGGGAGGGGTCGAGAAAGACAGGCTTCGAGAGCTCAACACTGCTGATGGCACTCGATCGCAGCGCGGTCTACTGTGGAGCGGCCGAAACATACACAGAGACGACTCGCGCAGAGCGATATCTTTCTCAGCAGTTTTCTGTAATATCAATCCGAAGTCTTCCATCAATGATTTAAGTAATGGGATTTATTCTAGACAAATTAATACGCGCGTGCAATGTAAGTTACTTGTTTGAAGCTGGGTCATGTACAACTAATATTTTTGTGGGTGCGTATTCATGTTACTGGAAAAAAACAACTATTTAATTTCTTAATTCGATAATTTTACTAATATGCTACAACGTATTTTTTTATAACTTTCCTTAGTATATAAAATTGTTACCTCGTGTGTGCCATTTTTTACTCTCTCTTGCTAAAGTAAGTGCTGTGAATGTGCAAAAACGTGGGACCACAAAAGTTTATTATTTTTCAATTAGAATTCTGCTCTCTAAGTTAAAATTAGATTTATATGTATTACTTTTGTAATTACTTTTAATTTAATTTAATTAATTTAATTAATAATGGTAGAAGCATATACTATATTTATAAATGTAAAATATATCGAAAATAACACAACTTGTTTTGTCAAACTTTAATATTCAAAAAGAGTTTGTAAAAGCCGAATTTTATCATATAAATGGTTTTGCTATATTTTTGATTTGATATCACAATTCATTAAAATGGCTATCATCTTGATATGTTAAATCGTTTACAAATATATATAGTCACATCTTCTTTCCATGTGTTAAGAAATTTTTCCTGAAATATTTTAGTTCTAGCATTTAATATTTTTTTTTTTGCAAAAACAGTAACATCTCGAGTACCGGTACCCAAAAGTCATATATATGTTTAAACATATATTAAAATAGTGTTCACTAACAGTATAAATATACAAGGATTTAAGTAACTTAATTATTCTATCTCCAATGTATTTTATGTCATTTAAAATAAAATGAGAATAGGTACCACAATATAATCATTTCTTTTAATGAATTTTTTTTCTGGTTCTAGTTATAAAAACACTATATAACACTGAAGAATGTTGTGCCGGAAATTAGGTATTTCGGCACGTTTCTTTTATTTTCATTTTTATTATAATTTTTAATTATTTTTGGAAATTTCATTTTCCATATAATTTGGTTACAACAGGGTGATATACACTATGTTAGGCTGGTGTACTCTACTTAGTTAAAATTTGCTGCAGTGGCCCGAGGCACCTTTTCTCAGGGGCCAATCTGATCTTTTGCGAGTCTAAAGACATCGTTAGCAGCCCGGATGACATTTCTCCCACTTGCAGTCATGTCCGTGGTCTGTAATATTAATTCCATACATGACTAAAATTGCATAGATCAGCTTCTGGCTTGCAAGCTCTATTTCTTAGAGGCCCGCTGAGCCCAGCGAGTCTCGGCACGAACGAGTATCTCGTGGACCCTCTTCCCAGCCTTGTTGCGTTTTTTGTCCACCCTCACTCCTTTGGTTCTCAGAATTTAGCCCAGGATCATTGCCCTGAAGTGAACTCCCCTGTAGGCTGCCAGAGAGCAGCATCGACTGCGCCATTAGCCCCAGGCTGTAGCAGACGCCTCGGGCGAGTCGATACATTTTTGTTACAGACACCCCTCAACAGGTAACGCTAAAATCAGACGTCAGAGTTTTTTGTGATTCCCACTCGAAGAACTTCGGAACCTTTCGGTCCGGACGCCCAAGTCTCCCCCCTTCCCCCACACACATTTTGATTGAATTATTCATTTTAATTAAGAGACGCGGCCCCTCTGGACACACTTCGCATCGCGATTCCAAATGGAATGTTTTAGGTTATCGGTGGATCGGCGAAACGCACCACAAGACTTCTGTCTGGCCGTAAACGACGATGTAGTCGATTATACAAGGGATGCTATCCCTCTAAATTCTTTAAGTAGTTTAGTCTGTCTGTACAGTACACAGCATAGTAGTTATTTTTTTAAATATTTTTTTTAAATTATGGAAACGCACGCTACTCCCGCGATTCTGCAATCTTCAGATCCAGACGTGCTACGCTTCAGACCCTAGAAGCAAACTTCCTTATCTGGTGAGTTATTATCAGCTTTATTCCCCGACCTCCCCTTATCTTTTTGCGGGCATTTTCTGCCCAGTTTGCTAACTGTCTGTGTACCAGTTCTGATCATGTTTGATTCGGACTGTTCACAGACAGGGTCCAAGAGCGTGGATGCGGACCTAGCCGCATTTTCGCACACTTAATCTCCAAAAAATAGGCGCCCTGATGCCATGTTGACTGCTGAACTCTGGCCAGCGAACATCAGACCTCCAGTCCTACAGTATTTATAAACCTTTTGGAACAACATTTAAATTACTACATTTGAAGAGATAAGATCTATATAAAACTTTCGTTCTGGACTTTCACCATTTGAATTGGGATTTGTTATGCCACTTTGTATTTTTTCTTTAATTTAATTGACTTTGTTTATTTATATTAATTGAAACCTTTAATAATTATTTAGGGCTGGCCCATATTTTTCACATATCTGAGAGCTTTTTTTAATTATGTAATTGAAATTTATATTTTAATGCATTTTAATACCTCTTTGTCTCTCATTCAACTGTTATAAGTTTCATCATTTAAATAAATATAGAATATTTATTTTCAGATGTAATCACACCTTGTTTCTGTTCATTCTTCATGTCCTTGTGAAACTAAAAGATCCACCAATACAGCAGTGTGTAATGTCAATGGTAGTATTGATGTATTTAATCTCATTTACCTACACTTCCACAACGTAACAAAAATGGTAGCAGAGCATGGTTACGATCCACGGACCTCTGGGTTATGGGCCCAGCACGCTTCCAAGGCATTATTTTTTTTACTTATTCATCTATTGAGTTTTTATCTGAAGCCCAGCATACGTTACAATGTGTCTGTAGAGATGGACTGAGTTTGAGGGAGATTGGCGTGGACTGCGCAGATCTGATCCTGAAGCACAACCCATACTACAGCGAGAAGTATGAGGAGATGTTCCGCCGGTCCCTGGACGAGCCGGCCGACTTCTGGGAGGAGGTGGGCCGCAGTGTGACATGGAGTCGGCCGTGGGACCGCGTGCTCGACGACTCACAACAGCCCTTCACGCGGTGGTGAGTCTAACTGACTACCTGCTAACTTGGTTTAAGCTTTTATACTACACACTTCGCTGAAAACCAGCTGTTATTTCTCTGTTTCCAGTTTGCCCAACTACAGGCCTTTATTTAAATGTTCTTGGCAATTATTTTAGATATTTTAGTAAGGTTTGTATAATCTATTAGAAGAGTTTGTGGATCTAAACAAGAGTGCATTTAACAAAATATTTATTGTGAATTAATTTAAGTGTTAGATAACTTTTAAATGTTTTGGTGCTACTTAATGTAATGGTGCAATATTGGTGTATGGCATAGTAAATATGAGTAGTATGTTTTGGTATGTCCTGGTACAGGCTTCAGGCTGTGGTGCCTGGTGGCGACCATCATCTTGGACTTGTGATGTCACAGCGGCCATCTTTGATTATGTTAACCTTGATCATTGACCTTCAGAATTTGCCAAAGTTTGCCCAAAATTTGCAAAAATTTCCAGTATGTTGGGAAAAAATTCTGCCAAAAATTCTTAAAAAATTTGAAAAAGAAATATTTTCTCTTTTCAAGGAAAAAATTCCCGTTTCGAGGGGAAATTTACCATTTTTAGTTCTTAAAAATACCAGCGACTAGAAATGTTCATATTGAGGCTTAAGCATCCATGTCTACAGACTCCGATAAGCCTCTGACGTCACCATGGATTATAAAGTCACCGTTGCAATTTCTCTTACAGCCATCATCTTGAAAAATCCTAACTTTTATGCTAGAAAATTGGGAAAAATTTTAAAAATTATAAAAAGTTTATAATAATTAAATTTTTAATAATAATTTAAAAAAACACAGTTCCAATTTTCGGTTACGGCCGCCATCTTGGATACTATAAATGTTGCATGTTTCGTTACACCTGCCATCTTGGTTGAGTATGACATCATTGTTAAACTTTTCGTTACGGCCACCATATTGCAATCTAGATCGTTGCACTTTTCGTTATGGCCATCATCTTGATAAACTGTAATTTTTGTGCTAGAAATTCGGAAAAAATTTCAAAATTATAAAAAAATATTAATCAAATTAAAAAAAAATACAATTTAAAAATGCACTTAGGCCTTGAAGTCCTCGGTTCGAACCCGGTAAGAGCAAAAAATAAACAAACGGAAGCCACCTGCAGACTGACCTCCCACCACCAATACCAGAGTATATATCATCAACTGGTATGATGTCACATCCACCATATTGTTTTCATCAGCTGGAGGCCTCCATATTGTTTTCAATGTTCAAGGTCAAAGTCAAAGGTCAAGGCCAAGGTCAATGTTCAATGTCAATGTCAAAGTATACGGTCATATTTCAATATCAACAGTCCAGGTCAAAAGTATGGTGAACAAAAAACTAAATTAACATGTCAGCAGACTCTAGAAGATGAAAACAAGATGGTGGCCTCCAGCAGAAGAAAAGAAGATGGCGGACATGACGTCATACCAGTTGACGATATATACCTTGGTATTGGTGGTGGGAGGTCAGTCTGCAGGTGGATTCCGTGGAGGAAGAATCTGTCGACAGTATTTTTTTTTTTTTTGCTCGTACTGGGTTCGAATCGAGGACTTAATGATGTAAGTGCCTTTTTAAATAGTATTTAATTAATTAATTTTTTATGAATTTTATAATTGGTGATCGTAACGAAAAGTGAAAAGTTCTAGAATACAATATGGCGGACATTACATAAAGTGTGATGATGACGACATAGTCATCCAAGATTGCGGGTGTAAGGAATCAAGTAATGTTTATGTCTGTCCCTGTGTATGCTTAGATCTTTAAAACCACGCAAAGGATTTTGATGCGGTTTTTAATAGATACAGTGATTCAAGAGAAAGGTTTATACATGTATAATACATGCATATTATAGAAGAGAAACACTGATAATTTTAGAGGTTCCTAGTGTGATGTAAATAAACACATTTTTTTGCGCTTACATTGCAAACACTGGATGAACCCTACGAGATAGATCAAAATAATGTACTACAATATTGTACACCTTAGAAAGGTCTACAAAAAGTCCGCGATGGTATAGGTATGTCTATCTCTTGGATAACCCACAATAACCATTTTTTATCCTTTACTTTTTACGATAAATAATGGCTTATTTACTAAGCGATTTTAAGCAATACAGCATTAATCCTTATCCAATTAAGTACCTTAAATACATTGTGCATTTAATATAGATCAATACGGCCCTTTACAGCATGTAATTGAGTGTTTTTCACATGGCCAATTATATGATTATATGTCGCTCTTTTCAAGAGTAACCTCTAAAGAAAACATGTTTGTATTGTCTAGTGACAAAAAAGCTGTGAACGTTGTATATAAAGACATTCTGTAGTATATTTAGTATCAGCACTGCACCCATGCGAAGAGACGGGGCGGTTCGCTATTATATTAATAAATTACTGGTTTATTCTCGCCGGGAATTGAACCGAGGACCTAAATCGATTAAATAACTAAACATTTGAAATAAGCAATGTTTTTTAAATATTTTGGTTTTTTTTGGTTAAAAATCAAAGTATTTGAATTTTATGGTCGAGGTCAAGGTCAATGCTCCCCACCAGCGGCTTAGGGGTGGCTTGGCCATGGGCCATCTCGGGGAATTTTGGTTCTTTCTAAGGCAAAAAAATTGAGGTTAATCGAAATCCTAATTTTTTAATTTTGTAGACAAAAACGGAAACATTTCCCTCAGAACAGAAATTTTTCCCGCGAGAACGGGAATTTTTTTTAGACATTTTGTGTTATTTTGGCGAATTTTAAACAAATTTTGGAAAATATTGGCAAATTTTGAATGTCAAGTTCACGGTCAAGGTCATCCAAGATGGCCACCGTGACGTCAGAATCCCAGATGGCGGTCGGCTCCAGGCTCCACGCGCCAGTGCCATGTCCCAGTAGCCCCTACTCACTACTACTATCAACCCGAACCAGAGCCTCACGGAAATGAGATCGTGCTGCCCCGACTACCAGCGCCACCAAGGAGGCCCAGAGCACAGAACCTGAAAGATACAAGAGAAGTTGCGGGCCAAACACTCCGAGGCTCAGACAGCAACTCACTGATCCGCATCAAACTGGAAGAGTTCACAGAAATATCACTGAGACTAAACTTAGTGCCAGGGCCATGAACAGCCAGCCATCCTTATCGTTGAGTCAACGTCGAATAAAAGATGGCAGTTCGTCAGCATGGCCTGTGGACATCCAGGTGAAGGGATAGAAGTAACCGAAGGAGCTGCTAACCAGCAACAGTCGAGTAGACGCGAGGATCGGCCGGCAGGCAGGCCCACAATGCACAGCGGCGCTGAGCTAGGCGAGCAGCGTGTGGCTAGGACCTCGCTGCTAGGCTGACAGCTGCTGGCCAGTCACAGTCGAGTGGACGCGAGGATCGCCCGGCAGGCAGGCCCACAATGCACAGCGGCGCTGAGCCCAGGCGAGCAGCGTGTGGCTAGGACCTCGCTGCTAGGCTGACAGCTGCTGGCCAGTCACAGTCGAGTAGACGCGAGGATCGCCCGGCAGGCAGGCCCACAATTCACAGCGGCACTAAGCCAGGCGAGCAGCGTGTGGCTAGGACCTCGCTGCTAGGCTGACAGCTGCTGGCCAGTGACAGTCGAGTAGACGCGAGGATCGCCCGGCAGGCAGGCCCACAATTCACAGCGGCACTAAGCCAGGCGAGCAGCGTGTGGCTAGGACCTCGCTGCTAGGCTGACAGCTGCTGGCCAGTGACAGTCGAGTAGACGCGAGGATCGCCCGGCAGGCAGGCCCACAATTCACAGCGGCACTAAGCCAGGCGAGCAGCGTGTGGCTAGGACCTCGCTGCTAGGCTGACAGCTGCTGGCCAGTGACAGTCGAGTAGACGCGAGGATCGCCCGGCAGGCAGGCCCACAATTCACAGCGGCACTAAGCCAGGCGAGCAGCGTGTGGCTAGGACCTCGCTGCTAGGCTGACAGCTGCTGGCCAGTGACAGTCGAGTAGACGCGAGGATCGCCCGGCAGGCAGGCCCACAATTCACAGCGGCACTAAGCCAGGCGAGCAGCGTGTGGCTAGGACCTCGCTGCTAGGCTGACAGCTGCTGGCCAGTGACAGTCGAGTAGACGCGAGGATCGCCCGGCAGGCAGGCCCACAATTCACAGCGGCACTAAGCCAGGCGAGCAGCGTGTGGCTAGGACCTCGCTGCTAGGCTGACAGCTGCTGGCCAGTGACAGTCGAGTAGACGCGAAGATCGCCCGGCAGGCAGGCCCACAATGCACAGCGGCGCTGAGCCAGAGCCTCCTAGATGGGAAGCCAGACCACGAGGGCTCGAGCAGGTCATGACGTCAGCACGCGACGTCCTTTGCCCTTGGCATTCCAACACGGAGGGAGAATACAGTTATAGTTTGAACAGCAGTGAGTGAGGAGCAGGCCTGAGCAGGCTGTAGTAACCGTGCGTGGGTGAAATTTTGGCGAAAGAAATACGGTTGACATTTGGACGTTGTTATGTAAAAATGGTTCTACCCACAAACATTTTCAACTGAGTAAATTGAGCTCAAAGTTGAGCACACAATAACCGGTATTGTGGCAGTGCGTTGAATGTTTGGTCGCAAGATGGCATAGTAGCAAGGAATGTCGGTTAAAAAAAATTTAGCTCAATTAAAAGTGTCATTTTACCTACAAAATTATTTCAATAACTTTTTTTCTTTTTGTTGGTTAACTCATTTGTGCATAACACCATCCATTTATAGTATGAAGTTTTTTTTTTAAAAAATAAAACATGCCGTCAAAGTGCAGTGTAGCAACGTGCCGCGGCAATTACAAAAGTGGACCAAAAGTGTTGGTATTTCGGTTCCCGACGGATGAAAATTTGCGAACGAAATGGATACGAAGTCTTAAGAGAAAAAATGGCTTTACACCAACAAAACATTCACGAGTGAGTACAAGTTTCTTTTTATAGCCTGCCTTTTTCTTGACTTCGCACAAATGTGTAAATGTCGTTTACGATAAACGTAACATTTTGGTGAACTAGCGCCGATTTCATTTGTAGACTGTTGCACAATACCCGGGAAATCTTTTGATATTTCGCTTTGAACCGCTAAAGTAGTAAGGTAACTGCTGTTAATGCTGAAGTATTTATAGTGATGACCTGACAATTTGTCAAATGTTTATCTAGAAATTTATAGTGAACGACCTATGACCATTTATTTAGTACTATGTTCTACCTTCGCCGCGGTAACAAATGGTATGGAAAGTGTAAATTTAACTTGAAATCACTCGATTTCCTTAATTATACTTAGGCTACTTATAAAATAATAGTCCCATAAATGTTTGTAAAAAATTGTTAATTCGCCTCTAATGGTAATATTTTCCGGATTTATTAGGTTTCAAAATGTATCCAATTATAACAACTATCAAACATATAATTAATTATTAATGAAAATTTATTTTTAATAGGGTGAGTGAGACTTTTTTTTAGGCTGTCAGTAGATTTCACTGTTTTAATGTACTGCAGGGAAAGAGAAACATATAAATTTGGGTTACTAGTATAATTAGTATTAGTCGTAAATCATATTTTATTATCAAGTCGCAAAAGCATTAAGTTAGCTGAAAGATATAGGCTAAATCAGCTATTGCCTTTGAAAAGTGGTAATTCAATAGTGAAGGTCTTGTAAAAACATTTTTTTGCAAGCAAGTGAGAAATTTACGACACACAAAGGTTTTGCTACAGGAGCTTTTAACATTATGGGGACATTTTATTTTTATTTTTAAGCCGGAATTACAACAGCTCGTCACGTCCGTCCGTCATCCGTCCTTCAATCACGTGACCTGCGGCCAATAGGATGGCCGGAAAAATTTCATCCGTCCGTTTGTCAAAAGTTTGGTAACGTCATATTTTTGACGGACGGACGGACGGATGAAATTATAACAACCAAATGTCTGCAAGTGTTTTGCGTGTCAAGTTTTTTTACAAATTATAGACACTAAAGTTTGTTTAGGTTTTTAGATGCTTATATATATTTTTTCAAACATGTTTGAACACGTTTTCAAGAATTGTCCGACTTACAAAAGTGTAATAATTACGCTAGGTAGCGCAGAAAATGTTTAAAATAAATGCTGGAGTGAAAAAGATCGTATATAATAAGCTATAAGCTCATAGCTTACATTATTAAAAAAATAACCTAATTATACCAGGTGAATTTCCTCCAAAATCGAAGGTGTTTCAACAGTTGGCAGCGTGTATAAGGTTAAATATATTTTACGGATAAACGGAGTGTTGTAAATCGCTCGGCATCTGACGGGCGGACGCGACGGGTTATTGTAATTCCGGCTTTACAGTCAAATATTTAGCTTTAGATTTTGTAACATAATTTACAGCTCAATTTTTTCTTCTCCATCGTAGTGATTAAGTCCGGGAAGTATTGAACAAATTCTATGTATTTTTAAGCAGACAACAGGGGATGTAGGGTATGTAAAATGATGTAATTACCGACAACATTCATCAGCATAAGCCTTAAAAATAGATGAAAATTTCTTTAAAATGTATTGTTTGTGAGTTATGGAAGTAACTTTTACACCGTTAGTAATGATTAAACAATTACGATAAGACTTAACAGTAAATAAAAGTGCAGTCTAAAAATGACATGTATTTATCTAATTTATTTATTGTTAGATATTGGTTGACGGTTAACCACATATTAAGATAATTTAACTCTAATTCACGATAGGCCCTCACCTTTAATTTCGTAAGTGGACATTTGTCAAATATTTTTTAGTTAAAATTTATTTTGTTTTGCAGTACCTACTGGAAAATTGCTTTGCCGTCATAAACGGTTACCGAAACTAATTTTCATTGGCAAAGTACTTATTATGCCCACACAATATTTAAAAAAATGGTCGAATTTAAATAGTTTACTTTTACGACACTCAAAGATCGCGTTATAATACTCAGTGGTTCTATTGCACATTTAAATGACAAAACCTGTACGTCATTATAGGACTTCAATATTCTGTGCAATCAGTTTACAATTAAAATTGGCGTATATTGGTAGAACTCTGCGTTATAAGTTGTATGTTATGTCAGCCATTCTTTTTAAGTTTTATCTCATAGTTAATAATATATTCCGCAGTTCTACAGTAAATTAAATTCTTGTAGATTTTCAATATGTGTACGCAAACTTTCACATGCCAAATTACATTATATATAACCATCTTTATAATTTTTTTACCAAATGTTAAAAGTAATTTTCATCTGATTTTCATTTCGTTAAGAGCTCTTGTTACCAAATATTCGTTAGGCCTTCTTTCAATTGTTCTTATACATAAAAAATACGCTTATAAGTGATAACCTTTTTTTTAAAACACCAAACATTTGGAGCAGTCATAATCATATTGGCACGTATGTTAAGTAGTACGTAAAAAAATTAATATCACCATACCTACATACACATTAACGCGGGTGACTGGAAGTAACTCATCCCAGATTAAGTTGGTAATTTATATATTTATTAAATATCTGTTATATAGCATAACATTGTATTGCATGTCGTTACGTGCTCCCTTACTGAAAATGTTATCCGTGAAAACATGTTCTTTTTAGATTTAGAAGGTTGTGAAAAATCTCATGAACCCGAGAAAATCCTCAAGGATATTATAAGATCATCAGTCAATATATTTCTGAACAACTATTGTAAAGTCAGGAATGATAAGCTTTTCAGTGCAAAGAATGCGGCAAGGCGTAAACTGAAAACACTAGATAAATAGGTTTGTAATTTTTTATTCTATTAAGATTTTATTCTCTAACAAATGTTTTACTAGGTTTTGTGACTTAAGGTACATTATTCATAGAGTATAATTTGTACTAGCGTATTTCTGTACAGTTTATATCTTTTATACTTTATTCACGGAACTTCAAACTTTGCTGAAGCTCTTACAGTTTTAATGTCCTGCCACCCACATGTAAAATATATTGCGATGTGACTAATGTGTTGAGTGTCTAAAAAATTTTTTTTAGGTTTTTAGCTTTACACTTTCCTGGCACCCTTTTAAAAACTCAATTATGTAAATGTTCGCAATTTTAAGACATAAAATATGCAGGGATTTAAAATAAATTTAATATTTTGGATACTATTTTTTAAGTATCCCTTAAAAATATTGTTGTGACTTTCCACCTTTTCACTTCCTCGAACAAGGTAGTGAACATTTGAACGGCAGTGTCACAGAGCTGCAGTAGCGGCGGGTAGTAAACAGTCCTGGCCGCCCGCCTAGCCGCCCCGAGCTTCTACCTGCTGTCGGACGTCGAGCGCTGACGTCACAAATCTGTGGTCTGGCTTCCCATCTAGGAGGCTCTGGCTGAGCCCGGGCGAGCAGGTTGTCGGGAGGGCACGTGGAGGCATCACGGGCGTGTGTTGGTCGCAGGTTCGTCGGCGGGGAGCTGAACGCCTGCTACAACGCAGTGGACAGACACATCGAGGCAGGCCGCGGTCACAAGGTCGCCCTGATCCACGACAGCCCTCTGACCAAGACCATCAGACACGTCACTTACCTCGAGCTGCAAGACAAGGTGAGTCTGTGTGCGGGGATGAATCAGTCTCCACAACTGAATATCTGAGGAAGCACTCAGTACACTATAAACGATATATTCTTTACATGGGGAATATTCATTTAATATATGAGTAGTATAGGATAGCCGGAACTGGGACAGGGTTCTGGGTGAGGAGCGAGGAGACGGTCCGCCATATTGGATTGTGACGTCACGGCGGCCATCTTGGATGGTTGTGACCTTGACCTTTGACCTTGACCTTGAATTTGATCCTCAAAATGTGTCAAAATCCGCCAAAATTGGGCAAAATTTGCCCAAAATTCCTCAAAATTTCCATTTCTGTGGAAAAACATTCCGCCAAAAAATCTCAAAAAATTCCACAATTCAAAAATTCCCGTTTTCGAGAGAAAAATTCCCGTTTCGAGGGAAAATTTCCCGTTTTTAGTCCTTAAAAATCCCAGCGGCTAGAAATGTCCATATGTAGGCTTAAGCATCCATGTCTACAGCCTACGATAAGCCTCTGACGTCATCATGGATTATGACGTCACCGTTGCAATTTCCGTTACGGCCGCCATCTTTAACTTTTTTATTTATCATCCGATTTTAATGAATTTTTTTTAAAAATTAATAAAAAATTTACTTAATAAAATTTTAATAAAATACTTATAAAAACAAACATTTACGACACGGAGTTCGAAGTCCTCGGTTCGAACCCGACGAGTGCAAAAAAAAAAAAATTAAAAATGGCGACCGATCCTTCCCCCGTGGTGGGTGCTAGCAGACTGACTCCCACCACTTTTTTTCAAAGCATATATATCGTCACCTAGTATGACGTCATATCCGCCATCTTGTCTTCGATGCTGGAAGCCATCATCAATGTATCGTCGGCTAGAGTGCGCCGATAACATGTTAGTTTAATTCTTATCCGCTAGAGTGCAGTAATCATTTATTATTGCTGTGACACCCGACATCTTGTCATTTGGCCGTCATCTTGAAAATCCGTAATTATTTAGCTAGAAATTCGGGAAAAATTTTAAAATTCATTAAATAAATTTGTAATCTATATACTGATTGATTAGGTCGACTAAGGTCCTTGGTATGATCTAGGACGATGCAAAAAAAAAGGAAATATAACATCAATTTAACATAATAGTAACAGGTTCGAAAATAAAAACACTGCAAGTTCTTTTACAAACATAATATTTATTACATAATTTCTATTTTACTACAGGATCACCTGCAAAGGTTAGCAATCTTACAAACATTTAGGTCCGCATAGGCGTGAAATGACTAATTCTTAGCTCCAATCGGTTTATACAAGACAGAGTCCAGCCAGATCCTTTACAGACATAGTCCTCCTCTTCTTGACAGAGTTTCTGGATACCTTGTTTAACAGTTTGCTTGATATCGTTAGAACTGTAAATTACTGCAGCCGATGTCTTGAATGCACACTTCTTCACTTTGTCATCGAACGGATAAGGCTTTCCATATATACAGTCCAACCACAAGTTATATTTCAAAGGTCCGTTTGTTGCTACGTCATCAGTAAGCTGATTGATTATGTCCTGTCTGATATCATCAATAAAATTACAAATGTCCTTTGACTCACTTAACGTACTTGGATAATAGTAGTCTTTCAATGTTCCACGAAATGCAGACTGCGCCAAGTAGAAGCCATTATCGTTCACTTGCAATGCTCCGATCACAGTCTTATGTTTATTTTCATGTTCAGATGCCACAGCAATCGGTTGCTGCACATCAGTTTTTTTACTTGTACGCTCACGAGTCACCAATCTAAACTCAGGAGTCGTAATTGCTGCAGGTAGTTCAGCAGTAGGCGCACTGACTTCACCTTTACAGTTTATCGAATGTTGGCGCAAATTATCAATTCGAGTAAACCATTTATGACACTCGTCACAGCGAAACTTCATGCGAGAAGGATTCTTCGTACATTTACTCCTCTCATGTCTCCGTACATCATGTGCAAATGCAAACGTCATGTCGCAGTAGCCACAAGGATGCCTAGTTGAAGACAAACCCGGACCAGATGTCGCTGTTACTGAAACTGAATCATTTCCAGGCATACTCTTATGCACATCAATGCATCGTTGTTGTATAGAAACCTTTACTTTCTGCCGCACTGCAGGTCCTTTACATGTCTCCAAGTGATGCTTCAAATTAGAATTTCTTGTAAATTGCTTGCGACACTTAATACAACCAAACATTTTACGATAAGGGTTCTTGGCACATTCTCTCTTCTCGTGACGACGAGCATTGCTAATGTTTGAGAAAATCTTGTCACAGTAACGACATCGATGTTCGTTAGTTGACGATTCGCCATCCATTGAAGTCTCCATCGAGGGCGAAACAGCGTTCGTCGAGGTTTCCTGTACAGTCAGCACTACCGGCATTAAAGTCTCTTCTGCTGGTGGTATCACATCTGTTGAAATCCCCTCCAATGTTGGCGTCATCGTTACCAACGGGATCTGCTCCTTCTCCGTCGTAGCTGTCGATAAGGTTCCCGTAGTCGATGGTACAACCTCCGAGTTCAACGTTAAAGACGGTAAAGATGCCATCGAGTTCGCAAGAACAGGTAATTACGCGATTTATGCACCAGATTAAACAATCTAGGTGATCCTTACACCGCCGTCGTCAGAAACAAACTGAGCGTCCTGCTGTCTAGGACTCGCTTATATACATGCACCGGATGGAATAATACGCTAGTCAAATCAAGAACAATTTATTATAATACTAGAGTCAAAACAACATTAAAAAAATAGAAGCACCATCAAAAAAATAAAGGAAGCACACTTGGAAGCACCGACAACGAAAAGGCAGCACATTTGGAAGCACCGACAACGAAAAAGGCAGCACCATCATCGAAAAGACCGCACATTTGTCATTGGCTCCAATATTCATTGGCTCCAATATTCATTGGTTCCATCAGTCTATTGATTCTATCAGTCTAGTGACTCCAACAGCCATTGACACCAACGGCCTTTTTCTTCATCAGCTCCAATGATATTTGGCTAGAATGCTACGAGTCTAAGAGACCATGAGGCTACAATTCTACGAGTGTACAAGACTCCTCCAACTACCTTCAAGTGTATAAAGCTCCAAATGCTCCAACAGCTCCAACACGCAATGTACGCGCAATACATGTAATTTACACACAATAAATGTAATGATTACACAGTACACACACACAGGAAACGGAACGTACACACAGTACACACAGGAAACGGAACGTACACACAGTACACACAGGAAACGGAACGTACACACAGTACACACAGGAAACGGAACGTACACACAGTACACACAGGGAACGGAACGTACACACAGTACACACAGGAAACGGAACGTACACACAGTACACACAGGGAACGGAACGTACACACAGTACACACAGGAAACGGAACGTACACACAGTACACACAGGAAACGGAACGTACACACAGTACACACAGGAAACGGAACGAACACGTAATATTCACGCAATTGACACACAGTACACGCAGAGTACACGCAATTTACGCAAAGTACACCCAATGTACGCAATATACGCAATATATATATGTAATGTACACACAATGACTACGCTTCGTTCGCGCAGGACAAACATTTAATGAAAACGAAGCACGTTTGGACGGAAATTCTATAAAACGAAAGCTCATTTAACGAAAAGGAGGCGCATTCTCTCGTTCATTCAACTTGGTAGGATACGATCTTCAATGATAAGTTAGGATATAATCTCTCCATCAGTCTATGAATCCAACAGTTTATATTTCCATTAGCCATCGACTCCAACAGTCATTGACTCCAACAGTCATTGGCTCCAACAGTCATTGCCTCCAACAGTCATTGTCTCCAACGTCCTTTTGGTTCATCAGCTCCAATGATATTTGGTTAGAATGCTACGACTCTAAGAGACTATGAGACTACAATTCTACGAGTGTACAAGACTCCTCCAACTACCTTCAAGCGTACAAAGCTCCAACTACTTCAGCAGCATTATTTTATAATAGTACAAGGCTACTTGACTACGAAGCTACAAGTCTACATGGCTCCAATTGCGGCATCTGTCTTCGTCTGAATTTTCTCTTTGACTCCAACTCCGCCCGCCAGCATCTCTTCGATCTGCACCTCGATTATGTTATAATAGTACAAGGCTACTTGACTACGAAGCTACAAGTCTACATGGCTCCAATTACGGCATCTGTCTTCGGCTGAATTTTCTCTTTGGCTCCAACTGCTACAGCAGCATTATGTTATAATAGTACAAGGCTACTTGACTACGAAGCTACACATCTACAAGGCTCCAATTATCACATCTGTCTTCGTCAGCATTTTCTCTTTTGCTCCCACTGCTCCAACAGCATTATGTTATATGATTCCATGGATACTTTGTTACGTAGCTACAGGTCTACGAGGTTCCAATGCATCATGTTTACGAAGCTTCCAGAACACAGGGTTACGAGACTGCGAGGCTACAGGACTACGAAGCTTCCAGGACACGAGGCTACATGGCTACGAGACTACATGACTCTAACTGATTACAATAGCACCACTCAGTGGTGAGAGTTAGGTTATCTCATGCAAAAGTACTTTATGCATGTAGTTCTGCTTTTCAACAACAGATGTCGCCACATGTTGCTTGCAGGTAAATAATATTTAGTTCTTTTATGCGGGATGCGGGATGCTCACTAACGATCGCAAAAGAAGGATGGCTTCGCTAGACTCCAAGGAAAAGGAAGTTCGTCTTGCATGTTGGTGCTCCACAGATGTCTCATGGCGTAATATTAATTTGACTGAGTAATGATATTTGTCAATTCCACCTAATAAAAATATTGCAAGTTTTGATTTAGTAGCAGAAATTATCGAATTAAATGTAACTCCAATTAAAATGACATGTCTCAATAGACAAAAAAAAATCCATGCAGAGAGTGGTTCCTCAGAATAGTCAGAAACACTTGAAGAAACCACAGGAATGATTGCAAGAACACGGGAAAAACCATCAAATTATTGACATTAATAATCAGGAGCACACGGAGAAAACCATCATAATATTGGCAAGAATAATCAGGAGCACACGGAGAAAACCATCATAATATTGACCAGATTAATCAGAAGTACTCGGAGAAAACCACCACATGTTTTCCTTGATATCATAAAATTACAGGAAAAAAATATTTAAAAACAAAAATAAATTAATAAAAAAATAAAAAAATTGCATAAATTTCTGGCTTGTACAAGAACTCTATCTTTGCTCAACAATGATAAGTTTACAAGCTAGCAGAAACTGTTTATGCAATTTTTTTATTTTTTTATTAATTTATTTTTGTTTTTAAATATTTTTTTCCTGTAATTTTATGATATCAAGGAAAACATGTGGTGGTTTTCTCCGAGTACTTCTGATTAATCTGGTCAATATTATGATGGTTTTCTCCGTGTGCTCCTGATTATTCTTGCCAATATTATGATGGTTTTCTCCGTGTGCTCCTGATTATTAATGTCAATAATTTGATGGTTTTTCCCGTGTTCTTGCAATCATTCCTGTGGTTTCTTCAAGTGTTTCTGACTATTCTGAGGAACCACTCTCTGCATGGATTTTTTTTGTCTATTGAGACATGTCATTTTAATTGGAGTTACATTTAATTCGATAATTTCTGCTACTAAATCAAAACTTGCAATATTTTTATCAGGTGGAATTGACAAATATCATTACTCAGTCAAATTAATATTACGCCATGAGACATCTGTGGAGCACCAACATGCAAGACGAACTTCCTTTTCCTTGGAGTCTAGCGAAGCCATCCTTCTTTTGCGATCGTTAGTGAGCATCCCGCATCCCGCATAAAAGAACTAAATATTATTTACCTGCAAGCAACATGTGGCGACATCTGTTGTTGAAAAGCAGAACTACATGCATAAAGTACTTTTGCATGAGATAACCTAACTCTCACCACTGAGTGGTGCTATTGTAATCAGTTAGAGTCATGTAGTCTCGTAGCCATGTAGCCTCGTGTCCTGGAAGCTTCGTAGTCCTGTAGCCTCGCAGTCTCGTAACCCTGTGTTCTGGAAGCTTCGTAAACATGATGCATTGGAACCTCGTAGACCTGTAGCTACGTAACAAAGTATCCATGGAATCATATAACATAATGCTGTTGGAGCAGTGGGAGCAAAAGAGAAAATGCTGACGAAGACAGATGTGATAATTGGAGCCTTGTAGATGTGTAGCTTCGTAGTCAAGTAGCCTTGTACTATTATAACATAATGCTGCTGTAGCAGTTGGAGCCAAAGAGAAAATTCAGCCGAAGACAGATGCCGTAATTGGAGCCATGTAGACTTGTAGCTTCGTAGTCAAGTAGCCTTGTACTATTATAAAATAATGCTGCTGAAGTAGTTGGAGCTTTGTACGCTTGAAGGTAGTTGGAGGAGTCTTGTACACTCGTAGAATTGTAGTCTCATAGTCTCTTAGAGTCGTAGCATTCTAACCAAATATCATTGGAGCTGATGAACCAAAAGGACGTTGGAGACAATGACTGTTGGAGGCAATGACTGTTGGAGCCAATGACTGTTGGAGTCAATGACTTTTGGAGTCGATGGCTAATGGAAATATAAACTGTTGGATTCATAGACTGATGGAGAGATTATATCCTAACTTATCATTGAAGATCGTATCCTACCAAGTTGAATGAACGAGAGAATGCGCCTCCTTTTCGTTAAATGAGCTTTCGTTTTATAGAATTTCCGTCCAAACGTGCTTCGTTTTCATTAAATGTTTGTCCTGCGCGAACGAAGCGTAGTCATTGTGTGTACATTACATATGTATATTGCGTACATTGCGTACATTGGGTGTACTTTGCGTAAATTGCGTGTACTCTGCGTGTACTGTGTGTCAATTGCGTGAATATTACGTGTTCGTTCCGTTTACTGTGTGTACTGTGTGTACGTTCCGTTTCCTGTGTGTACTGTGTGTACGTTCCGTTTCCTGTGTGTACTGTGTGTACGTTCCGTTCCCTGTGTGTACTGTGTGTACGTTCCGTTTCCTGTGTGTACTGTGTGTACGTTCCGTTCCCTGTGTGTACTGTGTGTACGTTCCGTTTCCTGTGTGTGCTGTGTGTACGTTCCGTTTCCTGTGTGTACTGTGTGTACGTTCCGTTTCCTTTGTATACTGTGTGTACGTTCCGTTTCCTGTGTGTGTGTACTGTGTAATCATTACATTTATTGTGTGTAAATTACATGTATTGCGCGTACATTGCGTGTTGGAGCTGTTGGAGCATTTGGAGCTTTATACACTTGAAGGTAGTTGGAGGAGTCTTGTACACTCGTAGAATTGTAGCCTCATGGTCTCTTAGACTCGTAGCATTCTAGCCAAATATCATTGGAGCTGATGAAGAAAAAGGCCGTTGGTGTCAATGGCTGTTGGAGTCACTAGACTGATAGAATCAATAGACTGATGGAACCAATGAATATTGGAGCCAATGAATATTGGAGCCAATGACAAATGTGCGGTCTTTTCGATGATGGTGCTGCCTTTTTCGTTGTCGGTGCTTCCAAATGTGCTGCCTTTTCGTTGTCGGTGCTTCCAAGTGTGCTTCCTTTATTTTTTTGATGGTGCTTCTATTTTTTTAATGTTGTTTTGACTCTAGTATTATAATAAATTGTTCTTGATTTGACTAGCGTATTATTCCATCCGGTGCATGTATATAAGCGAGTCCTAGACAGCAGGACGCTCAGTTTGTTTCTGACGACGGCGGTGTAAGGATCACCTAGATTGTTTAATCTGGTGCATAAATCGCGTAATTACCTGTTCTTGCGAACTCGATGGCATCTTTACCGTCTTTAACGTTGAACTCGGAGGTTGTACCATCGACTACGGGAACCTTATCGACAGCTACGACGGAGAAGGAGCAGATCCCGTTGGTAACGATGACGTCAACATTGGAGGGGATTTCAACAGATGTGATACCACCAGCAGAAGAGACTTTAATGCCGGTAGTGCTGACTGTACAGGAAACCTCGACGAACGCTGTTTCGCCCTCGATGGAGACTTCAATGGATGGTGAATCGTCAACTAACGAACATCGATGTCGTTACTGTGACAAGATTTTCTCAAACATCAGCAATGCTCGTCGTCACGAGAAGAGAGAATGTGCCAAGAACCCTTATCGTAAAATGTTTGGTTGTATTAAGTGTCGCAAGCAATTTACAAGAAATGCTAATTTGAAGCATCACTTGGAGACATGTAAAGGACCTGCAGTGCGGCAGAAAGTAAAGGTTTCTATACAACAACGATGCATTGATGTGCATAAGAGTATGCCTGGAAATGATTCAGTTGCAGTAACAGCGACATCTGGTTCGGTTTTGTCTTCAACTAGGCATCCTTGTGGCTACTGCGACATGACGTTTGCATTTGCACATGATGTACGGAGACATGAGAGGAGTAAATGTACGAAGAATCCTTCTCGCATGAAGTTTCGCTGTGACGAGTGTCATAAATGGTTTACTCGAATTGATAATTTGCGCCAACATTCGATAAACTGTAAAGGTGAAGTCAGTGCGCCTACTGCTGAACTACCTGCAGCAATTACGACTCCTGAGTTTAGATTGGTGACTCGTGAGCGTACAAGTAAAAAAACTGATGTGCAGCAACCGATTGCTGTGGCATCTGAACATGAAAATAAACATAAGACTGTGATCGGAGCATTACAAGTGAACGATAATGGCTTCTACTTGGCGCAGTCTGCATTTCGTGGAACATTGAAAGACTACTATTATCCAAGTACGTTAAGTGAGTCAAAGGACATTTGTAATTTTATTGATGATATCAGACAGGACATAATCAATCAGCTTACTGATGACGTAGCAACAAACGGACCTTTGAAATATAACTTGTGGTTGGACTGTATATATGGAAAGCCTTATCCGTTCGATGACAAAGTGAAGAAGTGTGCATTCAAGACATCGGCTGCAGTAATTTACAGTTCTAACGATATCAAGCAAACTGTTAAACAAGGTATCCAGAAACTCTGTCAAGAAGAGTAGGACTATGTCTGTAAAGGATCTGGCTGGACTCTATCTTGTATAAACCGATTGGAGCTAAGAATTAGTCATTTCACGCCTATGCGGACCTAAATGTTTGTAAGATTGCTAACCTTCGCAGGTGATCCTGTAGTAAAATAGAAATTATGTAATAAATATTATGTTTGTAAAAGAACTTGCAGTGTTTTTATTTTCGAACCTGTTACTATTATGTTAAATTGATGTTATATTTCCTTTTTTTTTGCATCGTCCTAGATCGTACCAAGGACCTTAGTCGACCTAATCAATCAGTATATAGATTACAAATTTATTTAATGAATTTTAAAATTTTTCCCGAATTTCTAGATAAATAATTACGGATTTTCAAGATGGCGGCCAAATGACAAGATGTCGGGTGTCACAGCAATAATAAATGATTACTGCACTCTAGCGGATAAGAATTAAACTAACATGTTATCGGCGCACTCTAGCCGACGATACATTGATGATGGCTTCCAGCATCGAAGACAAGATGGCGGACATGACGTCATACTAGGTGACGATATATATGCTTTGAAAAAAAGTGGTGGGAGTCAGTCTGCTAGCACCCACCACGGGGGAAGGATCGGTCGCCATTTTTAATTTTTTTTTTTTTGCACTCGTCGGGTTCGAACCGAGGACTTCGAACTCCGTGTCGTAAATGTTTGTTTTTTATAAGTATTTTATTAAAATTTTATTAAGTAAATTTTTATTAATTTTTAAAAAAAAATTCATTAAAATCGGATAATAAATAAAAAAGTTAAAGATGGCGGCCGTAACGGAAATTGCAACGGTGACGTCATAATCCATGATGACGTCAGAGGCTTATTGTAGGCTGTAGACATGGATGCTTAAGCCTACATATGGACATTTCTAGCCGCTGGGATTTTTAAGGACTAAAAACGGGAAATTTTCCCTCGAAACGGGAATTTTTCTCTCGAAAACGGGAATTTTTGAATTGTGGAATTTTTTGAGATTTTTTGGCGGAATGTTTTTCCACAGAAATGGAAATTTTGAGGAATTTTGGGCAAATTTTGCCCAATTTTGGCGGATTTTGACACATTTTGAGGTTCAAATTCAAGGTCAAGGTCAAAGGTCAAGGTCACAACCATCCAAGATGGCCGCCGTGACGTCACAATCCAATATGGCGGACCGTCTCCTCGCTCCTCACCCAGAACCCTGTCCCAGTTCCGGCTATCCTATACTACTTATATGTATTGGACATAAGCCAGTAGGGAAAGCATGTTAACTTCTGGGAAATTTTAAAAGAGACAAATTGATCTAGTCAACCCAGGGATCTTGGGATTATTACCAAAAAGCTTGATAATATACAGGGGTATATGTTTAGTCACCGTCACATTTAAACATTTTTATTTTATCTTAGATGATGCCAGTTTGATTCAAATTAAAGCGCATTTTCTGTCGTTCAACGAACTTTCGTTTCTCTGCCTGAAATTGGGTTTTTGTTTCTGGCCACACGCTGCAGAGCCGTTTCCAGGACAAACATGTATTCCTGTCGGAACCGCACAAAGAACATCGTAGGTTAGCTGTAGACATAGCCAGATTCAGCAACAAGCATTTTAATCTATACTAACTGTTCGAGGTAAAAGTCTGCACATTGGATTAAATGATGAAAATGGAAATTTACGTTATAAGTTCTCAAAAATATGGTTAATTAAATTTTTGTCAGTTTGTCAGTTTGTCAGTTTGTTTGTTTGTCTGTCTGTCGGTTGTTTCTTTGCATGTTTGTATGTTTCTTACAGCAATAATCAAAAACTACTCGACGGATTTTGATTAAATATTTTTTTATTGGAAAGGTGTCTGGCTAACTTAAAAACTGGGCTTAACATAATTACAAAACACCACCCCTAAGGGGGTGTAAAAGGAGTAAAATTGTTTTAAAATAACTAATTAATTATTTCTTTGAAACTAATCAAATATATTGTTAAGACCTATGTGAGGACAACTGGATTCATAAGGGATAGTTCAATTCGGTTTAATTACAGTTTTATTAACTACTAATATATATATATTACTAATAAATAATTGTACTTAAAAATTTCCGACCACCAACCAATCACTGGCACTTAAAAATTTTATTCGCAAGAATCCCAATGCTTGTCAACTTCCGCAGTTCGCACTCCTCACTGGAGCTAGGCTCGACAGTGGTTCGCCCCTCACCTCGCGCCTGTCCACTCACCTAGTCGCGCGCCACTCAGTCACACTCTCTCGATCCAGTATAACTCTCGTGTCACGCCACTCTCAGAGGGGGCGGTCTCTCACCCTCTTCGCCGATGTCGCACTTCCCTTCGCTCTGGGAACTCTCCGAACTCCGGAACTGTCGTGGAGGCTGGCGTCGTATCATAAGATAATTCATGAAATTATAAATAGCAGTGTGTAGTGAGTGTGTGTGTTCATGTGCAGGTTTCCCGACTGGCCGGCACATTGGCGTACTTGGGCGTGAAGAAAGGTGACCGTGTGCTAGTCTATATGCCGCTCATCCCTGAGGCCATAATGGCCATGTTGGCAGCAGTGCGTCTGGGTGCTGTCCACACCGTCGTCTTTGGAGGTGGGCAACTTCTTCCGTCCCTGCTGGCTCCGCTGGCCTCCTGCTGCCCTCTGCCTGCTCCTGGCTACCAGCTGACTGCCTCTTGTTGCCCTCTGCCTGCCCTCTGTTGTCATAAACCTGGCCCATGCTGCCCACTCCTGACTCCTGCTGCCTGCTGCCTGCTCGTGTGGCTCTCTGCCTGACTCATGCCACCCATTGACTGCCCTCATCTGCCCACTGACTGCCTCTTGTTGCCCTCTGCCTAGCCTCTGTTGTCATCAACCTGGCCCATGCTGCCCACCCCTGACTCCTGCTGCCTGCTGCCTGCTCGTGTGGCTCTCTGCCTGACTCATGCCACCCATTGACTGCCCTCATCTGCCCACTGACTGCCTCTTGTTGCCCTCTGCCTAGCCTCTGTTGTCATCAACCTGGCCCATGCTGCCCACCCCTGACTCCTGCTGCCTGCTGCCTGCTCGTGTGGCTCTCTGCCTGACTCATGCCACCCATTGACTGCCCTCATCTGCCCACTGACTGCCTCTTGTTGCCCTCTGCCTAGCCTCTGTTGTCATCAACCTGGCCCATGCTGCCCACTCCTGACTCCTGCTGCCTGCTGCCTGCTCGTGTGGCTCTCTGCCTGACTCATGCCACCCATTGACTGCCCTCATCTGCCCACTGACTGCCTCTTGTTGCCCTCTGCCTAGCCTCTGTTGTCATCAACCTGGCCCATGCTGCCCACCCCTGCCTCATTCTGCCTGCTGCCTGCTTCGTGTGGCTCTCTGCCTGACTCATGCCACCCATTGACTGCCCTCATCTGCCCACTGACTGCCTCTTGTTGCCCTCTGCCTAGCCTCTGTTGTCATCAACCTGGCCCATGCTGCCCACCCCTGACTCCTGCTGCCTGCTGCCTGCTCGTGTGGCTCTCTGCCTGACTCATGCCACCCATTGACTGCCCTCATCTGCCCACTGACTGCCTCTTGTTGCCCTCTGCCTAGCCTCTGTTGTCATCAACCTGGCCCATGCTGCCCACCCCTGCCTCATTCTGCCTGCTGCCTGCTTCGTGTGGCTCTCTGCCTGACTCATGCCACCCATTGACTGCCCTCATCTGCCCACTGACTGCCTCTTGTTGCCCTCTGCCTAGCCTCTGTTGTCATCAACCTGGCCCATGCTGCCCACTCCTGACTCCTGCTGCCTGCTGCCTGCTCGTGTGGCTCTCTGCCTGACTCATGCCACCCATTGACTGCCCTCATCTGCCCACTGACTGCCTCTTGTTGCCCTCTGCCTAGCCTCTGTTGTCATCAACCTGGCCCATGCTGCCCACCCCTGCCTCATTCTGCCTGCTGCCTGCTTCGTGTGGCTCTCTGCCTGACTCATGCCACCCATTGACTGCCCTCATCTGGCCCCTGCCTGCCTCGTGTTGCCCTCAGCTTGCTCCTACTGACCGCTGTCCTGGTATCCTATCCCTAGTTGCCTGGATTCCTACTCTATGCATCTTGCTGACTTCCCAAATCTGCCAGCACGTTCCTCACTGTCCCTGGCTCCTGCTCCTGGCCGACAGTGCTAGCAGTTGCCTCATTACTCGAATAGTTGGTCCAGGGGGCATCTGTTAGATTCAAATTACTCTCAAGTACTGCTACAAATATTCATTTTTATTGATGCCTCATACTTATAGTATTTATTTTATGTTGCTCTTTTATATTATTGTGAATAATTAGTATGTAAGCGATGACATGAATATCTTCAGGTAACTTTTTTCATAATATTGTAATGGTAATTAAAAAATATATATTATTTAAGTGTATGAAAAACGTTTTTCAGCCTGTTATGTGGTTACATTGTTGCCCTATTCTAATAATACAACTGTATCATTTAAGAATTTTTCCAAATATTATCATAATTTACTAGCAAACATTACATACTTTTACTACAAATAAAAATGTAAATACTTGGTTTAGTAGTCATTTAAACAAACTAATTATTGTCATTAAACTTATATAAAATTACAATTATCAATATGTTTTATTTTGTCATTAAACTAATTATTGTTTTTTTTAAATACGCATTATTTAACATTATAATATATATTAATACTACAAAGTTTCAAAATTATTTCAAACATAGTAGTTAGGTTTATTGGTTTCAACAAATAAACATGCTATTTTTTTTTGTTTATTGTAAAACTATAAGTAAAGTGCCTTAGGTAGATGTATATAATATATTTATTTAAGATCCAGGCAGTGTTACAAGTCGGCTTATAACATGCACAACTGGCCTCTTGGTTACAAAAGTTCCAGTTTATTTGATTTTTAAGAAGTGACCATATTGTGGGTAACATTTCGAACATTTCGTTGAAAGAGGTCAGTCGAAATTGGTGCACACAAAATTAAAGTTTAAATAACTAAAGGAGGAATCGACAATGGTTTATAGTAAAAATAATTCAACATTTTCCTGGAGTGATTAGAGGAAATTAAGAAGAATGTAAATCAAAATCGCCCGCCTGGGGGTTGAACCAGTTTTCTTTAGAATGGAGTCAAGTGCATTATTGTAAGTTATCATTGTTTATAATTATTAAAAATTTAATTAAAAAGGCTCATAAATTGTTTTCCGTGAGCCTTGCTAAACCATTTGCCATCGTTCTTTCAGAGATGTTGAATAAACTATTGTTTGTCCAGCTACATGGTTCTCACGACCTTAGTTAAAGTACTTTAGTTTGAAGCCACACAACTCTGCGCTGAAGCACTCGTGCAAACCAATTCAACCGAATAATCACACTGTTATTCTCTTTTTGACGTGATAACGTCTTATAAATCGATGAACGCCGACTACACGCACGAAAAATTGTCACGTTCTGCCTGAGCCGATCGTGCAAGAACCGGCCAACCACCGTGCGAAAAAATCTGCTATAATAACAAACAGGTTAAGGCGGGCTTTTTAACTAATTGTTCGTGATTATATTTAAACACATTATTTAAATTAAATTTGCAAAAAACTGTAAATAATATTTGAAAATTAAAAAGTGTGCAATTTTTCATCAATGTTTTCTTCTGACGTTATCACTTAAAATTATCGTCCGTAAACCGACTTTACAGACAACCCCCTTTTTTTGTTTATAACTGGTTATTTTCCATTAGGTAATATTAAAAATATAAGACTTTACTTTCCGAGGATGAAGCAATGTTCCTTTGGCTAAACTAAGCACAGCATAAAGAAATGTGTACATGTGTACTACAGTGGTTGAAACTATGAAAGCAGACACGAGTGTGGTGGATGAGTGTCAAGTGATGTCGGTCACATGTGCAGGCTTCGCCGCCAAGGAGCTGTGCACGCGCATAGAGCACGCGCGGCCCAAGGTAGTCATCGCGGCCAGCAGCGGAGTGGAGCCCAACAAGGTCGTGCGGTGAGTGTCGCTACGTCCCTTGTACACACGGTGTGTCGCATCACCCACATCGTGCTACAATAAATTGTATTTCACTCCCGCAACATATACCATTCAAATAAATGTGTGTGTAACAAAATAGTGGCTATTGGGCAAGATTTAGCGAACGGTCAGTAAACGGAAGACCGATTCGGGTCTTAGTGAATTGGATGCGCGAAAGAATAAGTCAATACGACGTGAAGATGGAGAACATACCTTGAACGAAACGATGAACGGGGCAGATGATCGTCATGGACTGAGTCCACATGGTAAACGGTATGTAATGGGTGGAAGCACTCATTACACTACCTCCTGTAGTGGTATTTACATAGTATTAGCTGAGTCAACTGATGACAACATAGAGAATGTGCATCCGATTGCGATTGGCAAGAGGTTACACCCTAACCGACACTTCACTCACATACAACAAGCGGGACCTAAGATTCATTTAAGTACTGATGAGGCAGCTAACAGTTTCCTTGGCTCAGGTGTATCACGTCAACTACAACTCAACACCAGCATCCAGGTAGACCTTGTACAAGAGCAGGGCATCCCTTTGGATGTCAATATGCACGAAGTCATGCATAGTTATGAATGAGCTACACACAAACTTATAGCTGCCGAACGTATGACCAAACATATTCGGAGGAAGGGTCAGGATGAGAGGGTGTCCATCAAACTGGGCACTCTCACTTCTGAAGGTCAATCCTTGCCAACAGAAATAGTAATATATAAAGAAATCTTCAAGGTCACCAATAAAGTACAATGTGTTACTATATCTTATTCATGCTATCGATTTGGGCACACTGCCAAAACTTGTAGGACCAGCTATCGGCGATGTGCTGCATGTTTGGACGCCCACGGCCAGCCATGTCCTACCGCTAATGCCCCGCAATGTGTAAATTTCAAAGGCAATCACTCTACCTTAGACAGGAAGTTGAGTCCTGTTATGGAGCAGGAGACGGAAATTAAGAGAGTTATGGCGTACTACACCTTACCCTTGGTGGAAGCAAAGTGGAAAGTGACGGCCGTGCATACTGGCCAGGACCCTCAAGGCATAGCACCGGCTGTGCGAACATCCCCTAATCCCCAAATGCACACCCACATGGGTGGAGTGGCCTCGCGCCCACACCATATATATGCGCAGGTCATACACCGCCCAGTACCACATTCCCTCTCGCGCATTCGTTCGGTCAGATATACAGTTTAATACAAATCTATACCTAATGATATCCCACTTGATGCTAACACCAACGGCAACTTTCGTGAGTATTATGCACAATTTCGCCCTGATGCGCCAGACATCACGCGACCTGTTACTTTTCATCATACGTAACCGACGAATGACATACCCCCGGACCGGGTCTCCTCTAAATCTGTCAACACTGACAACACTGACAAGCAGGCTCGACCAAACAATAATGTTGACATGATCGAAGGGTTGTTAGTACGGCGAAGTCCGATCACTGCTGGAGGTACTTCTCCAAATTTTGGAGTAATTCCGTTCCGCCGATGCCTCTTCAATAATTCAATGGCATGCCAGATACCTGGTGGCTAATCGATTTCTCCTTGAACTGTACTTCCGACAACATACTGCAGATGTTAAGAAGTCAAGCCACTTGTCCTACAACTGTACGTACGATGACTTGTTCTCGGTGGACTCGATGGACGACCTGCCTTCTCCCGGCCAGAATGTGCCACTGAGACCTCTGCTTCTGAAACTCGTGCCACGAACAGGATATGACAGGCGTTACACGCCCAGTCGAGCTCGCTGTGACCGTCAAGCAGCGGGCAGTAGCTCGTCAGTAAGGCCAGACTTAGCTCACGTGTCTCACTAGCTCCGACCCAAGAGCGCCCCAGCCGAGTGCCGCCTGCCCTGGGTCCAGGGTACCAGTAACCCCGCATGCACATGCGCATTGCTCCCCCTTTTATTTGTTAACCTATCCCCCTTAGCCGTTAGGCCCTGCCGGTCTGGGGCCCCCGCGGGCGTGGATATGGATACGCCGTATACGCGTAACAGGAGAGATGTTAGAGATCCAGCTATGTCCAGAGGCTGAGGCTACCCATCCCAGTATAGCCACCACCGTCACCCCCTGCCTCACTCAGCTAACCAGACTAGTGTTTGCATCCAAAGCTCAAGATGTAGCTAAGCTGGCGCCTACCCCGTTCTCCCACATCACGCTGGGACCCAGTGAACCCGTGGTCCGATGGAGGCATATCCAACCTCTGCTAGCTGTCCGGGCTAGCACCGGAGCTGTGTCGTCGCTCACCACTAGGGAACACTTGGAGCCTGCTCCGAGCGATAAGAGCCACCAATACCAAGTACGAGGCCTACCCAACAAGAGTCCAGGGCCTTGGAGGCCTCGGAGGCCCAGGAGGAAGCGGGCAGCAGCCGAGCGAGAGAGGTGTGGTGTGCAGGTACAAGGACATCCTGAACCAGGCGCTGGCCATGACCCAGGCCAAGCCGGAGAGGTGCATCATCTTCCAGAGGCACACCGTGGAGACGGCAGAGCTGGACCCGGACATGGATCTGCTGTGGGACGTGGCTCTGCGCATGGCGGCGCCCCACTGCTGCGTGCCGGTGGAGGCCAGCGAGCCGCTCTACATCCTCTACACGTCCGGCACCACAGGTGCACACTCCTTGCATTCCATCACACCTCCTTGTACCTTGTTGCGATGACACTGCGCATGGCGGCGCCCCACTGCTGCGTGCCGGTGGAGGCCAGCGAGCCGCTCTACATCCTCTACACGTCCGGCACCACAGGTGCGCACTCCTTGCATTCCATCACACCTCCTTGTACCTTGTTGCGATGACACTGCGCATGGCAGCGCCCCACTGCTGTGTGCCGGTGGAGGCCAGCGAGCCGCTCTACATCCTCTACACGTCCGGCACCACAGGTGCACACTCCTTGCATTCCATCACACCTCCTTGTACCTTGTTGCGATGACACTGCGCATGGCGGCGCCCCACTGCTGCGTGCCGGTGGAGGCCAGCGAGCCGCTCTACATCCTCTACACGTCCGGCACCACAGGTGCGCACTCCTTGCATTCCATCACACCTCCTTGTACCTTGTTGCGATGACACTGCGCATGGCGGCGCCCCACTGCTGCGTGCCGGTGGAGGCCAGCGAGCCGCTCTACATCCTCTACACGTTCGGCACCACAGGTGCGCACTCCTCGCATTCCATCACACCTCCTTGTACCTTGTTGCGATGACACTGCGCAGGCAGCCCCGTGGACTCCGCCTCCATCAGGGTTCTATTTGCTGAGAGATCCTCGTTTCCCTTACCCTATAAGTAGTAACATACTCCCCCTTCACCAGGCAAACTGATCTATCTTGCACCATCACAAATAAATTGTAAAATAAATACACAAGCATTTCAAAAGACATTAAATAACTAATACACAAGTAAAATATATGCTACATCAAAATAACTACAATCAATATTGACATCATGTAAATATTTGTTCAAATATATGTTCAAAATATAAACAATGGTACTTATAATTCTAAATTGATTGAAGTGCTAATGCTCAGATAAACTTTCATGTGTACATAACAACTGTACGGAGTAGTAGATTAGTAAATGGTTTATTTAGTTCCCTACAGAATGTTGAAGTGACGGTTTAGTTAAATTAATTTTAGATTGTATTTAATGTGTAACAGCTTAGCTCTCGGTATACGGCTTGTGGTGGGAGTGATTACGTGAGTGGAACGGAAGTCAAGAAACGGAAATGTGTGACAACCACGGTGCTGCCATCTGTTCACAAAAACAAGGGCAAACTATAAAGTATTCACTATTTGATTAATTTTGACAACATGTTTAGCATTTTAATAAAGTTTCTTGTCAAAATCAGGTTCAAAGCCGGAATTGTGTATTTGTATTTTTTTAAAGTCTTTTTTCACTTTTATCGAAGCCATTTCATTTAATTAATAGTTTAAAATTTCGGTCTGCTAATCAAATGAATCGATAGTTGCTCCTGCAGCGAATTCTACCGATGGGTGCGGAAACTACGTATGATTTGCGTCCAGAAATTTAGTTGAAAATACTATTTGTGTGTGTTTATTAAGATTGGCATTATTTTAAAGAATTCTTCGTTAAATTTTGTGTCAGAATTATTATTGTAAGAGTATTTGCAACATGCTGCCATCTGTGGCTGCTGACTTTAAAAATTAACAGAACTAAAATAAAAACTAAGAAAATTACAAGAAAATTTTCTTAAAACAAAATAAGGAAACGCTGTTAGCTCGGGTTGCCAACCTCTGGGAAAGGTCCCCAGGTGAGCGCGTGTGTTGGCAGGCGAGCCCAAGGGCATCACGCGGCCCACGGGAGGCCACATCGCCACCCTGGCGTGGACCATGCGGGTCGTGTACGGCATGGGCCCAGACGACGTGTGGTGGACCGCCTCGGACATCGGCTGGGTGGTGGGCCACTCGTACATCTGCTACGGCCCGCTCGTCTACGGCATCACCTCCGTCATGTACGAGGGCAAGCCCGACCGCACCCCCGACGCCAGCCAGTATTTCAGGTGCGTCGCCTACCGCCTACCGCCTACCACCTACCGCCTACCGCCTACCGCCTACCACCTACTGCCTACCACCTCCCACCTACCACCGCTACCACTCTCGTGTTCATCCTACATCTGCATTTGTTTATCTGTCAGAACTGCAGTTTGTTACAATAGTTCTGATTTAAATCATTATTGTTTTTTTTATGAGAGGGTGAAATTGAAATAGCATATGTAACAAACATAAGATGCTGATGTGTTTGATGAAACTAAAATAAACATATCAAAATATATATATATATATATATATATATATATATATATATATATTTACTGGAGTGAATGGCAGCCACTCTTTAAAATGTAAGTTGATTATTTATCGATAAAATAAATTTGATTCTTTTATCCAAACAAAACTCCAGATGTTTTTTTTTACATCTAAAGAAGACTTTAATAATTTAGTAATTAGCCTGTTAAGCTGAGAAGTCTCTAATGTCAGAACAAATAAAAATGGCAACTATTAAGTATATTTCAGTACAATGTTAATAGTTTTATTATAACCATAACTTATGTGAAATCTATTTACACTTTTCTCTTCAGGTAAACAAAACATATGAGTTTGATTATCATAGTATAAATTTATTCTAAGAAAGAACTAACTAAATATCAGAGGGAGCCAGGTTTAATTACTAACCAAAATGTGATTTATTTATGTGGCAAAGGACCGTCTATCATGAACACTTCCAAAAACAAGGTTATTACACGTGATTGACAGTTTGTAAAAGAATATTTGTTTTCAATACGAAATTATATTTTAATATTAACTTTTTTTTTATCTATTGTGTCCAATTATTATCCAACTTATTTATATTTGTTAAGGAAAATAGTAACGACCAAACCTATAATATTAATATTCTGTGAATAAAAAATTAAAATATTAGTGATATAACAATCAATTAAATAAAAACGAAAACCAAAATTATTCATTTTAAAAATGAAACACTTTCTTCTGTTACATAACTGCTTGTCTGAGTGAGCACTACGAGACTACCAGCTCTGTGGCTCCCCTAACGTGCCACTCCGTGAATACACTAAACTAATCGTAGCCCTGTCATACCACCCGGGTATGTGGTCAGTGCACTGTCTCACTGTGGCCCTGTGAGTGTGAACATGCCACTGCGTGGTTACATGTCATTATGGCCTAGACCAAGGCCACAAAATATTTTGGTTCATATATTTCATATTTTAGTTTATGTTACCCTATGTATTTTAGTTTTTAATTGGTTTTCTTGTAAGTTTTAATACTTAATAACGATAGTTCAAATAGGTAAGTAAATGTAAGCTGTTATACGTAAGTTGCTGTCTCATACGTGTGTAGATATTTAAATTATTTAGTTTGTTACAGTTTGTGGTCAGTAACTTGCGATCATAGAACTGCTGAGGTGAGCGCGTGAGAAACTAATTAGTGTGAGCTTGGGAGAGTGCCGATAGTGCAGCACTAGTTTCGGACTGTTGTAAAGTAGTGCGACAGAGGCCGACAGATGGTGATAGTGTGACCAAAGAATTAAAACAAATAGGCGTGTGACGTGAACGAGGTGTCTGCTACAACAATGAAACATGTAGGACTTCGAACTTCGCCCGATTAAAATTCATGATCAAGCAGGACAAACGCCATGATGAGAATTACGTCAAAGTTTTAATTTAAAATTGTCATTTTTCTGCCTGCACGAGCCTCTTTTGATTGGACAACAATTTTCTGCGCGTTTACAAGTTTTGGAAATACGTTAAGCTTTCTGAATATTTACTATTTGACAAATAAAAAATGCGATGTAAAACTTTACCAGACTTTGGTGATTTGCAAGGAAGGCAAAATAGTTTGAATATTTAAATGATTTATACTAATATTAGTTCTGGCTGATATTAGGGAATCAATTTTATAAGTGCAAAAGTAGTATATAATAGGGCATACTAGATCAGGATGCAGGTAGTGGATTGAAGATTGTCGACCGCCATCTTGGATTTGTGACGTCACGGCGGCAAAAATTCCTCAAAATTCCTCAAAAATGACTCAAAATGACTCAAAATTTCCCGTTTTAAGAAAAAATTTCCCGTTTTCGAGGGAAAAATTCCCGTTTCGAGGGAAAATTTCCCGATTTAGTCCTTAAAAATCCCAACGGCTAGAAATGTCCTGATAGAGGCTTAAGCATCCTTAACTCAAGCCTCAGTTAAGCCTCTATCAGGATGTGACCTTGACCTTTGACCTTGACCCCGACGGCCATCTTGGATCCACCATCTTGGATGACGTCATTTCGTTTTCTCGAACATTCCGGCATTGTGTTATCGGCCATTTTGAATTATGACGTCACCGTTGCAATTTCCGTTACGGTCGCCATCTTTAAATTTATTATCCGATTTTAATGAAAAAAAAATATAAAAATTATAAAAAAAAATTAAATAATACAATTTTTAATAAAATATTTAAAAAACAAACATTTACAACACGGAGCTCGGAGTCCTCGGTTCAAACCCGACGAGTGCAAAAAAATAAAAATGGCGACCGATCCTTCCCCCGCGGTGGCTGCAGGCATACTGACTCCCTCCACTTTTTTTTTCAAAGCATATATATATCGTCAGGTAGTATGACATCATGTCCGCCATCTTGTCTTCATCCACTGGAGACCACCATCTTGTTTTCGTCTGCTAGAGTGTGCCGATATCATGTAGTATAATTATCTGGTCACCACACCTTTGACCTTGACCTTAAACTTTGACCTTGACCTTGAAACTTGACCTTGAACTTTACCTTGACCTTGAACTTTGACATTGACCTTGAAATTTGACCTTGACCTTGAACTTTGACCTTGACCTTGAACTTTGAACTTGACCTTGAACTTCGACTTTGACCTTGAAATTTGACCTTGACCTTGAAATTTGACCTTAACCTTAAAATTTGACCTTGACCTTGAAATATGACCTTGACCTAGAAATTTGACTTTGACCTTGAAATTTTACTTTGTCCTTGAAATTTGACTTTGTCCTTGATGTCCATCACGGATCCATCATTTTATGTTCAGTACATGCTACCAGGAGCGACCACCTGCTGGAGTACACCATTGTGCGTGTACTCGTATTACCATCATGCTAGTTTTATTCTAACATGCTACAGTGCAGTAATCATTTATTATTACTGAGGTACCCACCATCTTGAAATTTGACCGCCATCTTGAAATCATGTAATTATTTAGCTAGAAATGCGGGAAAAATTCCAATAGTCTCCGAAAAAATCATTTATTAATTTACAAATCGAATCGATGGATCCCTGTCCACGGTTCGATTCTTGACCAGAGACAGTTGTAACTAATTATTAAATAAATGTTAGGTTCTGCTTTCCATTACCTTTCGCGGAGTTTATTAATCATTCACTCTACGAAAATCAACTCAAGTCAATATACCGGACCAACGAATTAAATCAGTGCCGATTAGCCTATTATGAAAGTCTAATTTTTCAATAATCTGAATAACATATAAGCCGTTCATGTACAAAGCCACACATATAGATCAATTGCCTTCAGTCCATGAGACCGAGTCATGTCATTATCAGACGTATAGGCTAGTCATTTCAGGACCACATGACCTTCGTAATCCATCGTGACATTTTTATACATTCTAAAGGACCAAGTAACCTTGTAAAATATTTTAGTAACACCAAGAGGTGATAAACTAGTAAATATTCAATCACTACATTTTGTACTACTAGCAATCAACAAAAAAGGAAGCACCAACAACGAAAAGACAGCACCACCAACGAAAAGGCAGCACATTTGGAAGCACCGACAACGAAAAGGCAGCACATTTGGAAGCACCGACTACGAAAAGGCAGCACATTTGGAAGCACCGACAACGAAAAGGCAGCACATTTGGAAGCACCGACAACGAAAAGGCAGCACATTTGGAAGCACCGACAACGAAAAGGCAGCACATTTGGAAGCACCGTCATCGAAAAGGCAGCACATTTGGAAGCACCGACAACGTAAAGGCAGCACATTTGGAAGCACCGACAACGAAAAGGCAGCACATTTGGAAGCACCGACAACGAAAAGGCAGCACATTTGGAAGCACCGACAACGTAAAGGCAGCACATTTGGAAGCACCGACAACGAAAAGGCAGCACATTTGGAAGCACCGACAACGAAAAGGCAGCACATTTGGAAGCACCGACAACGAAAAGGCAGCACATTTGGAAGCACCGACAACGAAAAGGCAGCACATTTGGAAGCACCGACAACGAAAAGGCAGCACATTTGGAAGCACCGACAACGAAAAGGCAGCACATTTGGAAGCACCGACAACGAAAAGGCAGCACATTTGGAAGCACCGACAACGAAAAGGCAGCACATTTGGAAGCACCGACAACGAAAAGGCAGCACATTGGAAGCACCGACAACGAAAAGGCAGCACATTTGGAAGCACCGCCAACGAAAAGGCAGCACATTTTGGATGCATCATCGAATAAGGAAGCACATTTGGAAGCTCCATCAACTAAAAAAGGCAAAAAGGAAGCACAAGTTACGAGATCTAAGTCTTAGTAAGAAATCATAATACAAGAAATAAAAACATTACATTCTTATAATTTAAATTATTTATTTTATTGCTTTACATTATACAAATGCAAGTAAAACAAGTCAATATTGTATGTAGCCAGCATTCCTCAGTTCCTTGAGTATGAAGGATATTTCTTTGATGCACGAATAGTTTCCTGCACAAAGCGAACCATGTAGTAGTCTTAGCCGGTCAACCAATATGTTTGGATCTTTCCATGATGTGTAATCATTCTCTTCTACCACCATCTTCCTTGCACCTTTATAATAAATATTATGATCTCTGGTGTCTTCCGTTTTACCACCAACCTCAGGGTAACTTTCATGTTTGAGACGGTGATCATCACAAGCTTGATCAGATTTATTTAATATATCACGTCGTTTCCATCGTTTCGGTCTCAGGACACCGCCACATTCTTCGATCTTGGCAGCTTTAGGTGCTTCATCATAGTCTATGTCTTTGTCAACAGCCTCAGAGTCACTGTAACAATCACCGTAGAAGGAATCGTCTTCACCCAATTTACCGTAATAATTCGATGTTGATGATGTTGAAGTGTCTTCATCGTCTTCGTGCTTCCTTTTTAGGAGTCCATCATTTTTACAAAGTAGGAAAGATCTACTTGAATTCGGCTGGAATATATTCTCACTTTTCACGTTAAGGATTCTTCCATTGTCTTCATTCTTCCGTAAATCATCAACCTTCTTCAATTTAAGTTCTTTGTCGAGATCGGAAGAGCCAAGAAAATTATTGTCGTAATGCAGATCACTCTTCCTTAGGCTAGTAGATTCATCGTTGTCCTCTAGCTTGTACGCAGGCTTGGCGCTACAAGTTCTGCCATGTCTTTTTAGGCTCTCTCTCCGTGTAAACGACTTGCTACATCGAACACAACTTATCATATTGCGCAGTGGATTTTTAACACAGTCATTCTTCTCGTGTTGTCTTTTATTCTTTCTCAAGATAAACTCTTTACTGCAAAACTTACACCTATGTTCTTTCGAAACAGCGTCAGATCCCAAATCGGAATTCATATTAGTTACTGAGACTAATTCCAGATACCAATTGAGTGTTTTAAATTAGATTCAATACTTAAATAGAAATTTTTTCATATTTCATCAGCGAGAATTAATATATCTCATGCAAAAGTACTTTATGCATGTAGTTCTGCTTTTCAACAACAGATATCGCCACATGTTGCTTGCAGGTAAATAATATTTAGTTATTTTATGCGGGATGCGGGATGCTCACTAACGATCGCAAAAGAAGGATGGCTTCGTTAGACTCCAAGGAAAAGGAAGTTCGTCTTGCATGTTGGTGCTCCACAGATGTCTCATGGCGTAATATTAATTTGACTGAGTAATGATATTTGTTAATTCCACCTGATAAAAATATTGCAAGTTTTGATTTAGTAGCAGAAATTATCGAATTAAATGTAACTCCAAATAAAATGAGATGTCTCATTAGAACAAAAAAAAAATCCATGCAGAGAGCGGTTTCTCAGAATAGTCAGAAACACTTGAAGAAACCACAGGAATGATTGCAAGAACACGGGAAAAACCATCAAAATATTGTCAAGAATAATCAGGAGCACACTGAGAAAACCACTATAATATTAACAATAATAATCGGAAGCACACGGAGAAAACTATCATAATATTGGCAAGAATGATCAGGAGCACACGAAGAAAACCGCCACAAGTTTTCTTTGATATCATTAAAATACAAAAAAAAAAATTAATAAAAAATAAAAACGAAAAAAAAATTCAAACATTCTGCTAGCTTGTGAACTTCTCATTGTTGAGCAAAGATAGAGTTCTAGTACAAGCCAGAATGTTTGAATTTTTTTTCGTTTTTATTTTTTATTAATTTTTTTTTTATTTTAATGATATCAAAGAAAACTTGTGGCGGTTTTCTTCGTGTGCTCCTGATTATTCTTGCCAATATTATGATAGTTTTCTCCGTGTGCTTCCGATTATTATTGTTAATATTATAGTGGTTTTCTCAGTGTGCTCCTGATTATTCTTGACAATATTTTGATGGTTTTTCCCGTGTTCTTGCAATCATTCCTGTGGTTTCTTCAAGTGTTTCTGACTATTCTGAGAAACCGCTCTCTGCATGGATTTTTTTTTGTTCTAATGAGACATGTCATTTTATTTGGAGTTACATTTAATTCGATAATTTCTGCTACTGAATAAAAACTTGCAATATTTTTATCAGGTGGAATTAACAAATATTATTACTCAGTCAAATTAATATTACGCCATGAGACATCTGTGGAGCACCAACATGCAAGACGAACTTCCTTTTCCTTGGAGTCTAACGAAGCCATCCTTCTTTTGCGATCGTTAGTGAGCATCCCGCATCCCGCATAAAATAACTAAATATTATTAACCTGCAAGCAACATGTGGCGATATCTGTTGTTGAAAAGCAGAACTACATGCATAAAGTACTTTTGCATGAGATATATTAATTCTCGCTGATGAAATATGAAAAAATTTCTATTTAAGTATTGAATCTAATTTAAAACACTCAATTGGTATCTGGCATTAGTCTCAGTAACTAATATGAATTCCGATTTGGGATCTGACGCTGTTTCGAAAGAACATAGGTGTAAGTTTTGCAGTAAAGAGTTTATCTTGAGAAAGAATAAAAGACAACACGAGAAGAATGACTGTGTTAAAAATCCACTGCGCAATATGATAAGTTGTGTTCGATGTAGCAAGTCGTTTACACGGAGAGAGAGCCTAAAAAGACATGGCAGAACTTGTAGCGCCAAGCCTGCGTACAAGCTAGAGGACAACGATGAATCTACTAGCCTAAGGAAGAGTGATCTGCATTACGACAATAATTTTCTTGGCTCTTCCGATCTCGACAAAGAACTTAAATTGAAGAAGGTTGATGATTTACGGAAGAATGAAGACAATGGAAGAATCCTTAACGTGAAAAGTGAGAATATATTCCAGCCGAATTCAAGTAGATCTTTCCTACTTTGTAAAAATGATGGACTCCTAAAAAGGAAGCACGAAGACGATGAAGACACTTCAACATCATCAACATCGAATTATTACGGTAAATTGGGTGAAGACGATTCCTTCTACGGTGATTGTTACAGTGACTCTGAGGCTGTTGACAAAGACATAGACTATGATGAAGCACCTAAAGCTGCCAAGATCGAAGAATGTGGCGGTGTCCTGAGACCGAAACGATGGAAACGACGTGATATATTAAATAAATCTGATCAAGCTTGTGATGATCACCGTCTCAAACATGAAAGTTACCCTGAGGTTGGTGGTAAAACGGAAGACACCAGAGATCATAATATTTATTATAAAGGTGCAAGGAAGATGGTGGTAGAAGAGAATGATTACACATCATGGAAAGATCCAAACATATTGATTGACCGGCTAAGACTACTACATGGTTCGCTTTGTGCAGGAAACTATTCGTGCATCAAAGAAATATCCTTCATACTCAAGGAACTGAGGAATGCTGGCTACATACAATATTGACTTGTTTTACTTGCATTTGTATAATGTAAAGCAATAAAATAAATAATTTAAATTATAAGAATGTAATGTTTTTATTTCTTGTATTATGATTTCTTACTAAGACTTAGATCTCGTAACTTGTGCTTCCTTTTTGCCTTTTTTAGTTGATGGAGCTTCCAAATGTGCTTCCTTATTCGATGATGCATCCAAAATGTGCTGCCTTTTCGTTGGCGGTGCTTCCAAATGTGCTGCCTTTTCGTTGTCGGTGCTTCCAATGTGCTGCCTTTTCGTTGTCGGTGCTTCCAAATGTGCTGCCTTTTCGTTGTCGGTGCTTCCAAATGTGCTGCCTTTTCGTTGTCGGTGCTTCCAAATGTGCTGCCTTTTCGTTGTCGGTGCTTCCAAATGTGCTGCCTTTTCGTTGTCGGTGCTTCCAAATGTGCTGCCTTTTCGTTGTCGGTGCTTCCAAATGTGCTGCCTTTTCGTTGTCGGTGCTTCCAAATGTGCTGCCTTTTCGTTGTCGGTGCTTCCAAATGTGCTGCCTTTTCGTTGTCGGTGCTTCCAAATGTGCTGCCTTTTTGTTGTCGGTGCTTCCAAATGTGCTGCCTTTTCGTTGTCGGTGCTTCCAAATGTGCTGCCTTTTCGTTGTCGGTGCTTCCAAATGTGCTGCCTTTACGTTGTCGGTGCTTCCAAATGTGCTGCCTTTTCGATGACGGTGCTTCCAAATGTGCTGCCTTTTCGTTGTCGGTGCTTCCAAATGTGCTGCCTTTTCGTTGTCGGTGCTTCCAAATGTGCTGCCTTTTCGTTGTCGGTGCTTCCAAATGTGCTGCCTTTTCGTAGTCGGTGCTTCCAAATGTGCTGCCTTTTCGTTGTCGGTGCTTCCAAATGTGCTGCCTTTTCGTTGGTGGTGCTGTCTTTTCGTTGTTGGTGCTTCCTTTTTTGTTGATTGCGCGTAGTACAAAATGTAGTGATTGAATATTTACTAGTTTATCACCTCTTGGTGTTACTAAAATATTTTACAAGGTTACTTGGTCCTTTAGAATGTATAAAAATGTCACGATGGATTACGAAGGTCATGTGGTCCTGAAATGACTAGCCTATACGTCTGATAATGACATGACTCGGTCTCATGGACTGAAGGCAATTGATCTATATGTGTGGCTTTGTACATGAACGGCTTATATGTTATTCAGATTATTGAAAAATTAGACTTTCATAATAGGCTAATCGGCACTGATTTAATTCGTTGGTCCGGTATATTGACTTGAGTTGATTTTCGTAGAGTGAATGATTAATAAACTCCGCGAAAGGTAATGGAAAGCAGAACCTAACATTTATTTAATAATTAGTTACAACTGTCTCTGGTCAAGAATCGAACCGTGGACAGGGATCCATCGATTCGATTTGTAAATTAATAAATGATTTTTTCGGAGACTATTGGAATTTTTCCCGCATTTCTAGCTAAATAATTACATGATTTCAAGATGGCGGTCAAATTTCAAGATGGTGGGTACCTCAGTAATAATAAATGATTACTGCACTGTAGCATGTTAGAATAAAACTAGCATGATGGTAATACGAGTACACGCACAAGATGGTGTACTCCAGCAGGTGGTCGCTCCTGGTAGCATGTACTGAACATAAAATGATGGATCCGTGATGGACATCAAGGACAAAGTCAAATTTCAAGGACAAAGTAAAATTTCAAGGTCAAAGTCAAATTTCTAGGTCAAGGTCAAATTTTAAGGTCAAGGTCAAAGTTCAAGGTCAAAGTTCAAGGTCAATGTCAAATTTCAAGGTCAAGGTCAAATTTCAAGGTCAAGGTCAAGGTCAAAGTTCAAGGTCAAGGTCAAAGTTCAAGGTCAAGGTCAAAGTTCAAGGTCAAGGTCAAATTTCAAGGTCAAGGTCAAAGTTCAAGGTCAAGGTCAAAGTTTAAGGTCAAGGTCAAAGGTGTGGTGACCAGATAATTATACTACATGATATCGGCACACTCTAGCAGACGAAAACAAGATGGTGGTCTCCAGTGGATGAAGACAAGATGGCGGACATGATAGCATACTACCTGACGATATATATATGCTTTGAAAAAAAAAGTGGAGGGAGTCAGTATGCCTGCAGCCACCGCGGGGGAAGGATCGGTCGCCATTTTTATTTTTTTGCACTCGTCGGGTTTGAACCGAGGACTCCGAGCTCCGTGTTGTAAATGTTTGTTTTTTAAATATTTTATTAAAAATTGTATTATTTAATTTTTTTTATAATTTTTAAATTTTTTTTCATTAAAATCGGATAATAAATTTAAAGATGGCGACCGTAACGGAAATTGCAACGGTGACGTCATAATTCAAAATGGCCGATAACACAATGCCGGAATGTTCGAGAAAACGAAATGACGTCATCCAAGATGGTGGATCCAAGATGGCCGTCGGGATCAAGGTCAAAGGTCAAGGTCACATCCTGATAGAGGCTTAACTGAGGCTTGAGTTAAGGATGCTTAAGCCTCTATCAGGACATTTCTAGCCGTTGGGATTTTTAAGGACTAAATCGGGAAATTTTCCCTCGAAACGGGAATTTTTCCCTCGAAAACGGGAATTTTTTTCTTAAAACGGGAAATTTTGAGTCATTTTGAGTCATTTTTGAGGAATTTTGAGGAATTTTTGCCGCCGTGACGTCACAAATCCAAGATGGCGGTCGACAATCTTCAATCCACTACCTGCATCCTGATCTAGTATGCCCTATTATATACTACTTGCAAAATATTTATTTATATTTTGTCTGAGCTGCCACCATTTTTTTGCCCTTTAGTATGCAAGAAACATTTGTAATATCTATTTGTATTTTGGCGATGCGTATATTAGGAAAATATTATAAAGCAACGTTTTAATGACCTTGTTAATGACTTTTGTTGATATGTGGATGGCTTATGGTAGCAGCCATTTGGAGTTTAGTTATTTGTATGATATCGCTAGTTATTTTGATTAAACCTGCTTATAATATTACAGAACTCAAAATTGGTGTAGTAATTAGTAAAGGTTTAGTGTAAATGTTCTCCTGGTTCCACCCAGTTCTCCTGAATATTATTTCTGCAATCTTTTGCCTTTAGCACCGTCATTCGGGGGAGTTTCGGTGTTTTGGAATCGTACTTAGTTCGCGAGTTAAGCAAATCTTATGAACATGCCAACTCCTGACAGAGAGTGACAAAGTGGTGCTCCACTGAAGCCCAAATGGTTATTTGACTAGCAGGAGAGGGCACATTAACCACACGGGGCTATTCACACTGAAAAAGTTTTACTTTTTGTATATATTTTTAACGGTTAACACATAGTATGTAGGCCTACCTGCTAATATAATATGTGAGGCGGAAAACAGAGAAGGAACTTTTGTCAGCAATATTTAGGATTTAGTTATTTATATTATTTAAAATTTATTTATAAATTATAAAAAACTTTATGCAAAAATTATGTCTCTGATATTTTTTGGAGTAAGTTACAAGCATTTGAATTTTATAAAAGGAAATTGGCGTTTTCAGAAATAAAACGCTTAAAAATTTAAAACAACACAGAATTTTTATTCTTTTACATTTCAAGTGTTTCATCCAATTATAGCGGTATTGTAATCGATTACCAACATCTAGAGGACAAACTGAACTCTAATAAAACGCAAAAATTCCAAAATCAATCATTTTTACCCAAACTACTAATTTCGACTGTACTGAAAATTTGACAACGCTGACAAAAGATACCTTTTTGCTTTCCGCCTCACATATTAACTCTGTTTAGGTATAACATTTTTTTTTACCGTATTAAAGCTTGTACTAAATATAGATATTCCCATATTTTAATTAAATATCCAGCTAAGCATTCGAACATTTTCGTAAATAATGTTAATGTTTGAATGTTTTCACACATGCAAGTTTCTGTCATGCACTTTTTGAAGAAAGGAACAGTTACCATTCACGTGTTGAAACGGCTCATCCACGAGCACGGAGTGCAGCTGACGCGTGTTCCAGGCTCATCCACGAGCACCAGGTGAGCGGGCTGCTGACTGCGCCGACTGCGCTCAGAGTCATCAGGCGCGAAGACCCGGAGACGAAGGCCGGCAAGAAGTACTGCACTGACTCGTGAGTGGCTGCTTTCCTTACTACCGCCCCTCCTCCCGATCATTAGGAATTATTGAGTTGACTGAGGAGTTGTCTGAGGAGTGGACTCAGGAGTGGACTGCGGAGTGGACTCAGGATTGGACTGAGGAGTGGACTGAGGAGTGGTCTGAGGAGTGGTCTGAGGAGTGGACTGAGGTGTGGACTGAGGAGTGGACTGAGTGGACTGAAGATTGGACTGAGGAGTGGACTCAGGATTGGACTGAGGAGTGGTCTGAGGAGTGGACTGAGGAGTGGACTGAGGAGTGGATTGAGGAATGGACTGAGGAGTGGACTGAGGAGTGGTCTGAGGAGTGGACTGAGAAGTGGTCTGAGGAGTGGACTGAGGAGTGGACTGAGGAGTGGACTGAGGAGTGGACTGAGGTGTGGACTGAGGAGTGGACTGAGGAGTGGACTGAGGAGTGGTCTGAGGAGTGGACTGAGGAGTGGACTGAGGAGTGGTCTGAGGAGTGGACTGAGGTGTGGACTGAGGAGTGGACTGAGTGGACTGAGGAGTGGACTCAGGATTGGACTGAGGAGTGGACTGAGGAGTGGACTGAGGAGTGGACTCAGGATTGGACTGAGGAGTGGACTGAGGAGTGAACTGAGGAGTGGTCTGAGGAGTGGACTGAGGTGTGGACTGAGGAGTGGACTGAGTGGACTGAGGATTGGACTGAGGAGTGGACTCAGGATTGGACTGAGGAGTGGTCTGAGGAGTGGACTGAGGAGTGGACTGAGGAGTGGACTGAGGAGTGGACTGAGGAGTGGTCTGAGGAGTGGACTGAGGAGTGGTCTGAGGAGTGGACTGAGGAGTGGACTGAGGAGTGGACTGAGGAGTGGACTGAGGTGTGGACTGAGGAGTGGACTGAGGAGTGGACTGAGGAGTGGTCTGAGGAGTGGACTGAGGAGTGGACTGAGGAGTGGTCTGAGGAGTGGACTGAAGTGTGGACTGAGGAGTGGACTGAGTGGACTGAGGAGTGGACTCAGGATTGGACTGAGGAGTGGACTGAGGAGTGGTCTGAGGAGTGGTCTGAGGAGTGGTCTGAGGAGTGGACTCAGGATTGGACTGAGGAGTGGACTGAGGAGTGGACTGAGGAGTGGTCTGAGGAGTGGACTGAGGTGTGGACTGAGGAGTGGACTGAGGAGTGGATTGAGGATTGGACTGAGGTGAGGACTGAGGTGTGGACTCAGGTGTGGACTGAGGAGTGGACTGAGGAGTGGACTGAGGAGTGGACTGAGGAGTGGTCTGAGGTGTGGACTGAGGAGTGGACTGAGGATTGGACTGAGGATTGGACTGAGGAGTGGACTTAGGATTGGACTGAGGAGTGGACTGAGGAGTGGACTGAGGAGTGGACTGAGGAGTGGACTGAGGAGTGGACTCAGGATTGGACTGAGGAGTGGACTGAGGAGTGGACTGAGGAGTGGACTCAGGATTGGACTGAGGAGTGGACTGAGGAGTGGACTGAGGAGTGGTCTGAGGAGTGGACTGAGGTGTGGACTGAGGAGTGGACTGAGGAGTGGACTGAGGAGTGGACTGAGGAGTGGACTGAGGAGTGGACTGAGGAGTGGACTGAGGAGTGGACGGAGGAGTGGACTGAGGAGTGGATATTGGAGTGGTCTGAGGATAGACTGAAGTGTGGACTGAGGAGTGGACTGAGGAGTGGACTGGTGTCGACTGAGGAGTGGACTGAGGAGTGGACTGAGGAGTGGACTGAGGAGTGGACTGAGGAGTGGACTCAGGATTGGACTGAGGAGTGGACTGAGGAGTGGACTGAGGAGTGGTCTGAGGAGTGGACTGAGGAGTGGACTGAGGAGTGGACTGAGGAGTGGACTGAGGAATGGACTGAGGAGTGGACTGAGGAGTGGACTGAGGAGTGGACTGAGGTGTGGACTCAGGATTGGACTGAGGTGTGGACTGAGGTTTGGACTGAGGAGTGGACTGAGGAGTGGACTGAGGTGTGGACTTAGGAGTGGACTGAGGAGTGGACTGAGGAGTGGACTGAGGAGTAGACTGAGGAGTGGTCTGAGGAGTGGACTTAGGAGTGGACCGAGTGGACTGAGGAGTGGACTGAATGTTTGGCAATATATAGATTCGCTTAAAAATTATGTATTCCTGTTCTTCTGTAGCTTCTACAAATTTCTAATATAATGTAGTGTGAATAATTGAGAACACTTCACACATTCATGTTATGCCATAACGGGTTTTTAATTGTTGAAGGTTAGAGCAGACGGCAGTGTGGATTGGGTTATACAATATGGTGACTGTGAAGGCACTCGGGCCACACTGAGGTCACGGGTCTGGGCACCAGCTTGGTGACCCGCTGCTGGCCAGCTTGGTGATTTCAATAATACATCCCTTTCATTGTGTTTAGGATTTAAATGGTAGATATGTTTTGAATATGTATATATTAAAAGTTATTTTTTTATGAAAATTCTTGACATTAAGTAAAAACTACACTGTCATGACGTCTCCGTGTGAAATTCTCAAGCTAACAAAATAATATATGGGCCTACATTATTGTTATGTCAAGCCAGTGTAACTCTACAAGAAGTACGTATATAAATGTTCCACTACTGCCTGGTACCGGTGAGTGGTGTCTGTCGAAGCACGCAATCTTAGAGTGTGATGTCATGGCGGCCATCTTAAATGAGCTTGACCTTCATTATCTGCCAAAATATGTCGAATATTTGCCGAAAACACTCAAAATTTCTAGTTTTTTAATTTTAAAAATCCACAATAATCTAAAAAAAATCTAAAAAGGAAAAATTAAAAAATTCTAAAAATTTTCATTTTCGTGAAAATATTTTCTGAAAAATGAAAACAAAAATTAATGATTCTAAATGCTTAAAAGTTTGTTTGCCTCTAAAAGAACGATAATTCCCCAAAGCTGCATAAATTCTCCATCGACAAACCAACATAAACCATAAATTTCGTAATTATTTTCCAAAAAAATTGAAAACTTAAATTTTTTTTGAAAAGTAATATTTTAATTTCAATAGTATTAAGAATTTAATATGTACCAAACATTCTTACATCATGGAGCTTGGGGTCCTTGGATCGAATATGATAAAGTCATTCGATTAAAAATGGTGATAGGTCCTTCCCCACAGAGGTTACCAGCAAACTGAGCTCCTACCACCACTACACAAGGCAGATAGTATGCCAACCAGTATGATGTCATTTCGGCCATCTCTAAGTCGCTATTTTTTTTTCATTTGCCAGAGAATGCTGCCCCGCCATATTGATTATAGTTCACCTGCTAGAGTGCAGTAGTGTTGTTTATCACCAGACCGTCGGCCATCTAGATCGCTATCTTGAAATTCTGTAATTTTTAACCTAAAAATTTGGGGGAAAATAAAAAATAAAATTTAATAACCACCTATTAATATATAGATTGATTCAATCAATTTCAGTTTTTGGTTTGGGACTTAGTAGATGCTAAAAAGGCCATCTAAAAAATCTGCAATTAATATCCTAATTCAAAAAATTATAATTAAAATCATTTTTTCATGTAATGATTAAATCGTTGGATTTCAAACCTTGTTTCAGGCCTTCGTCGATGCGGGGGGGGGGGGGGGGGGAAATTAAGGCAGTAACATATTAATCATCATTTATACTAAAAATGACTATGCAAGACTATTCTTCGACTAAATAAATATCTTAACTCAATATAACTATGCCTACCTAGAAAGCCTAACTCGATGCATCTTTAGACAACTAGAGTGCCAACTACTCCCATGAAGGCAAAATTCATTCTAACCATGAGTTTTTCTTTGTCAGTAATAAGTATGCAATATGTCCAGAGTCAGGCATATAGGGTAAGCGAATCCGAACCACAGGCCTTCTTCGTCGATGCATGTCATGTTTTTCAAACAACTATGTTTTATTTTCAGCAGACAAGATAAGTCTCAATACTATCAGACCTACAGTAGGGATATAATCTACTACAAGAATACCGGCTAACTAACTAAGCATGTTTTACGTTTACTACACGACCAGAGATTTTGTTTTGATCCATTAAATACTTAGTCCTGACTACAGACTTGACTATGTACATTGAACAAAAATAAAACTAACATTTCCACAAACAATTCACTTAGGAGGATACGATCGTCATCATACGGAAGCATCAGGCTGAATTGCCTCCATATGGCTACATCGAATAGCAAGGACGCAGCGAGTGCTACCTAGAAAATCTTAACCAAGGATCACATGGAAGGCTAATCCGGGAACCACACAGAAAATTTTATTCCACAAAAATCTTCCAATTTTCACGTGCAACGGAACCGTTAACTGGGAATACACAAAGCTACCGTTTGTCAAACTAAATCTGGTTTGGACGTCCTGAATGACTCGATGTTTCAAACACGGGACCCTATCAACACGAGAGGGTACAATATGCCCATAACGGATCTATGGAGCCGTCCCGCCTTACGGCCTGTCAAGACTTGTTTCTCGTGCACTTGTACCGATAGCGATAGCGGAAGCATACTCGTTGAAATAGTTCCACCCTCTCCTTGGGCCCATTCGAACACCATATGACCAAACGTGCAGCAGTTTGCACTGCGACCCCTCTAACTGCGTACACCACTTTCGGGTGCCAATGCCGGACTATTCAAGGTCGCGGAAGCCGATGTTACCCGTTGCGTGGAGAATCGCACACCTTGGGCGGTGTTTTCACTCATAACAGTGGCACACCAGACGGGCTTCGATCCGTATCATGCTTCGTGGCAACGGGCCTAACATCCTTCGGTAAATTGGAGGAGGATTCTTTCAAATATTTACTGGCCGCAGCAAGCCCATCCTCGACATCACAGCTCCACTGGCGCAGCTCTACTAGACTGGTCAGCAATGCTGCAGAACCAGGGGCGACAAATTACCCAACACCTGCGGACGAGCTGAGACTTGGACCATTCTAAACCTTCAATGTCGGCATAGGAAAATAAATAAATTAATGAAGACTACCAAAGGCACATCCGGCCGCTGAAAACGATTAACAAACTCGTGAACGCACAATTCAAAAACTCGTTCAGCGCCAGCAAAACGTATCGCTTGCGCCTTAAACTCTGCGAAACCCAACTTCTGCAATATGCCCTCAGTTATCATCTGAACATAAGTCCCCCACACTTAATAAGAAGAAACTTCATGAAATCCTGCTCATTTGACAATATAAGCTTACGGATCCTGTTCGCCGCTGTAAGAACATTGAGCACTGCCCGAGGCTGAGTGGAGTCTAAGCAGGGCGCACTGCGCAGCGTCTGACGGAACAACGTGCGGTCGAAGGACGAACTAAGCCTGAGGAGGAGGGGACTCGGTGCAGGCTGTGAGGGCAGTCGGCCATGTCACTCTCCTGCAGTCGCACCTGCGCACCTGCTCGTGATGTGGCGTGAAACAAACAAACACAAACACGCTATGAGACCTCTGCACGGCAGAGAAGCGCAGTTATTCGCAGTGGCCTTGGTTCGAATCCAAGCCAAAGTGTGCAAACATCTACCCTAATCAGCGTGCGTGCGAGCGGTCGGAAAATGTTCAATCAGACAACAGAATTAACCAAAGAAGGTAAACTGCAAATGTATCCCAAATTAACTCCTAATTTATTAACAAACCATAGTAAACCTTAAATTGGAATCGAAATCACTTCAGCATGCTTACAATTTTCTAGAGTTGACAATGTGGCTGTCGAGCATACACAAAACAATATGTTGTTACTTTCAATGTTAAATGATAAAATTTCATAGTGCTAAACCTAAATAAAACCACTGCCACCATGTTATGTTCAATCTTTTCAAATTGTTGGATTCTTACGAATCTAGTGCCAAGACATTGTCCGTAACATACTAGTATGCCCTATACATTGAATATATTTACAAACGTAAGAAGTGTTGCCATTTTAAAATTTTTGTTTGTGATTTGTGAACACTGAGAGCAAAAAGATGAATTACACTGAAACATAAGCAGACCCTAAGCACAAGTCAATAAACACCACTGAGATTAAGATGAAGTGTTCAAAGTGTTGTCATACTGCCGCTGTCCTAAACCAGCTACACTGTGGGAGAAGACTTTAGACCTGTAACTCAACGAGTTATGTAAAAAGGCTCAAATAATTTTAACCTCCAAGATTTTGGTGAGCTTTGAACCATTTGCAAATCAACTAGTGCTTATATATATATATATGTTGTAATCGAACTAAAGATTTTTACTCATGGGTGAAGTGCTTTAGTGATAATAACCATTAAATTGCAGCTGTATTAGGTGTGTTGTCGATACGACAGTATAACAGTAATACTTGATATAGCATCAACGAGGCTTAATATGTACATACCGGTAATCGACCCACCAGTGTTACGCTTGTAAAACTTATAAGGGAGGCCAAAAAAAAATACAATCAAGACAGTTTCTGTACTTCGTGATAATTCAGGGACAAGTGAGATGAAAAAAATGTTGTGTGTTCACAGGCTGAGGCACCTCTTTGTCGCAGGAGAACATTGTGACAACGAAACGAAATCTTGGGCGGAGAAAACCTTTAAGGTTGGTTCACACTAATGCTTCATTAGTGATAAACGTATATATTTTAAGATAATGTGACTGTTAAAGATGGAGAGATGCAGCTGTTCTAGAACTCACCGCAGTTGTTATGAGTATATCTTACATCGTCCGTATTCCTTTACATTTTATTTAGTTTTTCCTTCTAAAATTATGTGTCGTGAACTTCGATTTTCCAACTTATATATTTTAATAATTCCCACAATTGGTTGGCTGGGAGTAGCTTAGTTATTTTTACAACGAAAACATTATTAATGCATTTTAATCATAGTATATTAGTATAGCTTGGTGTGTCCGAGTCGAGGGTGAGGGTGAGGATGGGGTCAGTGGCCAACTGGGTCATATTTCCTCAAAAGTCCTTAAAGATTCCCTATTTCGAGGGGAAAATTCCCGTTTTCAGGGAAAAATTCCCGTTTTCAGAGAAAATTTATTTTTTTATTCCTCAAATATTTAAAAATTCGAAAGTCGAAGTAATTAAAAATATGTTTGGCTTCGAAGAACAAAATATCCTAAAAGTGAGTTATGACTCATAAACACAAGCCACCCTAAGCCGTCGAGTAGACGCCCTTGACCATGACTGTCAACTTGAAATTGTTTCATTTTTAACCAAAAAATTCCCAAAAAAGATTTTTTACTTTAATTTTTGGTTATTTAATTCATTTCAGTCCTCAATTCAATTCCCGGCGAGATTAAAAATGTAATTTATTAATATTTTTATATATATTTTTTTTAAAATCTTAGTTACGATTTAAATAATTCTTACATGAAAATCTTGATGATGTCACACCCACCATCTTCTATTATAGAAACTTCCCCTATTTTGTTTGTTTGTTATGTTATCTGCCATATTGAAAATCCTAATTATCATTCGATTTTAATGGGAAAACATTTTAAAATCATACAAAATACTTAACTAATTTTTAATAAAAAAAAAAGTAACTTTGCAATGGAGTCCTCCGTTCGAACAAGGTGAGAGCAAAAAAAAAATGGCGACGGAACCTTCCTCCACGGAAGCCACCGGCAGACTCACCTCCCACCACTAATGCCGAGGCAGATATTACGTCAGCCAGTATGACGTAACGGCAGCCATCTTGTTTTGTCTGCTAGAGACCACTATCTTGGATCCGACTTATTGTTTTCGTCGGCTATAGTGTACTGCCGCCATATCAGTTTAATTTTTACCTGTTAGTGTGCTGTAATTATTTATTGCTAGGGTGCCCCGCCATATTGTTGACCATCTTGGCTGCCATCTTGGAATTCTGTAATTTTTAACCTAAAGTTTGGAATTATTCCAAAATTCATCAAATATCGCTTATTAAAAAAAGATTGAATCGATATGCGTCGTCGTTTCGATCCTTGATTGGAGCAAAAATGTAATTTAATTAAATCTATGTATAAGATAGGATGCTGAATGTATGTAGGTATGACGTCGATAAATTCAGATACCGTTTGACCGGTCTTCATGAAACTTGGCACATCTATGTGTTTTTTTCATGGAAAATGTTTTTATGCTATCCATTTTTGTAACTCGCCGCTAGATGGCGCTGCAGCACATCAACTTTTAAAACATTTAACCGATCTCCATGAAAATTGGTTTTTCATAGTTGGTTTCATCATTGGTTTTTAACACGGAGAATATTTTCGCAATGTCCATTTTGCTTCTTGCACGCTCGGCTCAGACGGAAGGTGACAATGAGTCGTGCTTTTTCGTGCGTGCAGCCGGCGTCCGTCGATGTATAAGACGTTATCACGTCAAAGATGATATACTCTCATAGTAAGCAGACACCGCTATATAATCTCTGGAGCAAACAAGCTCAAGTGGAGGAGGTGTTGTAGCCCTGGCGCTGTGCCGCAGGTGCCCGTGCTGAACCACTGGTGGCAGACCGAGACGGGCCACGCCATCACAGCCTCCTGCGTGGGGCTGGACCACAGCAGCAGCCCGCCCAAGTTCTCCGCAGGGATGCCCTTCCCGGGCTACGACGGTGAGTGCCTCTGTCCGCCTCCGAGTCCAGCTCAGACCACTTCAACCGCCGCTTCGCTCGGCAACCTCCTCGCGCGCTAGCTGACCACGAGGTGCAGTCACTCTCGGCGGGAGCCCACCAGCTCACGTCACAGAGCAAACAACCAAGTTCTGTTCTGCTGAGGTTAACTTTTGAAAATAATGAAGTAGCTTGGCTTCTGGGTTGTAGCCGTGTCCTTGGCGAATAATTCCCCGACGTTTCTGCTCCCTGATGAAGCCGACCGAAACGTTCAGTTGGTAACTGCTCCCTAATGATGGCGACTGCAAAACCGACGGAAACGTCCAGTAGGTAACTGCTCCCTAATGATGGCGACTGCAATGTCGACCTAAACGTCCATTAGATAACTGCTCGCAAATGATGGCGACTGCAATGTTGACCGAAACGTCCAGTAGGTAACTGCTCCCTAATGATGGTGACTGCAATGTCGACCGAAACGTCCAGTAGGTAACTGCTCCCTGATGATGGCGACTGCAATGTCAACTGAAACGTCCAGTAGGTAACTGCTCCCAGATGATGGCGACTGCAATGTCGACCTAAACGTTTGTGAGTTATTTGCCAAGGACACGGCTACAACCCAGAAGCCAAGCTACTTCAGACAATGACCGTGAAAGCCTGCGAACATTCTTGACGGTGATAACGTCTTATAAATCGATTTAACGCCGGCTGCACGCGCGAGAAATTGTCACGTTCCGCCTGAGCCGAGCGTGAAAGAACCGGCCAACCACCGTGCGAAAAAATCTTCTGTGATATCAAACAGGTTATGGCGGGCTTTTTTTTAACTAATTGTTCGTGATTATATTTTAAACAAATATTTTAAATTAAATTTGCAAAAAAACGTAAATAATATTTGAAAATTAAAAAGTATGCAATTATTCATGAATGTTTTCTTATGACGTTATCACGTAAAATTATCGTCCATAAACCGACATTATAGACAACCCCTCTTTAAAAAGAAATGATATCTGATGACTGTACTCGGGCAAGACGAGGGCGACTGAGTGCAGAGACGGTGTGTGTGCCCGCAGTGAGGGTGCTGAGGGCGACTGAGTGCAGAGACGGTGTGTGTGCCCGCAGTGAGAGTGCTGAGGGCGACTGAGTGCAGAGACGGTGTGTTGTGCCCGCAGTGAGGGTGCTGAGGGCGACTGAGTGCAGAGACGGTGTGTGTGCCCGCAGTGAGGGTGCTGAGGGCGACTGAGTGCAGAGACGGTGTGTGTGCCCGCAGTGAGGGTGCTGAGGGCGACTGAGTGCAGAGACGGTGTGTGTGCCCGCAGTGAGGGTGCTGAGGGCGACTGAGTGCAGAGACGGTGTGTGTGCCCGCAGTGAGGGTGCTGAGGGCGACTGAGTGCAGAGACGGCGTGTGTGCCCGCAGTGAGGGTGCTGAGGGCGACTGAGTGCAGAGACGGTGTGTGTGCCCGCAGTGAGGGTGCTGAGGGCGACTGAGTGCAGAGACGGTGTGTGTGCCCGCAGTGAGGGTGCTGAGGGCGACTGAGTGCAGAGACGGCGTGTGTGCCCGCAGTGAGGGTGCTGAGGGCGACTGAGTGCAGAGACGGCGTGTGTGCCCGCAGTGAGGGTGCTGAGGGCGACTGAGTGCAGAGACGGCGTGTGTGCCCGCAGTGAGGGTGCTGAGGGCGACTGAGTGCAGAGACGGTGTGTGTGCCCGCAGTGAGGGTGCTGAGGGCGACTGAGTGCAGAGACGGTGTGTGTGCCCGCAGTGAGGGTGCTGAGGGCGACTGAGTGCAGAGACGGTGTGTGTGCCCGCAGTGAGAGTGCTGAGGGCGACTGAGTGCAGAGACGGTGTGTGTGCCCGCAGTGAGAGTGCTGAGGGCGACTGAGTGCAGAGACGGTGTGTGTGCCCGCAGTGAGGGTGCTGAGGGCGACTGAGTGCAGAGACGGTGTGTGTGCCCGCAGTGAGGGTGCTGAGGGCGACTGAGTGCAGAGACGGTGTGTGTGCCCGCAGTGAGGGTGCTGAGGGCGACTGAGTGCAGAGACGGCGTGTGTGCCCGCAGTGAGGGTGCTGAGGGCGACTGAGTGCAGAGACGGTGTGTTGTGCCCGCAGTGAGGGTGCTGAGGGCGACTGAGTGCAGAGACGGCGTGTGTGCCCGCAGTGAGGGTGCTGAGGGCGACTGAGTGCAGAGACGGTGTGTGTGCCCGCAGTGAGGGTGCTGAGGGCGACTGAGTGCAGAGACGGTGTGTGTGCCCGCAGTGAGGGTGCTGAGGGCGACTGAGTGCAGAGACGGTGTGTGTGCCCGCAGTGAGGGTGCTGAGGGCGACTGAGTGCAGAGACGGTGTGTGTGCCCGCAGTGAGGGTGCTGAGGGCGACTGAGTGCAGAGACGGTGTGTGTGCCCGCAGTGAGAGTGCTGAGGGCGACTGAGTGCAGAGACGGTGTGTGTGCCCGCAGTGAGAGTGCTGAGGGCGACTGAGTGCAGAGACGGTGTGTGTGCCCGCAGTGAGGGTGCTGAGGGCGACTGAGTGCAGAGACGGTGTGTGTGCCCGCAGTGAGGGTGCTGAGGGCGACTGAGTGCAGAGACGGTGTGTGTGCCCGCAGTGAGGGTGCTGAGGGCGACTGAGTGCAGAGACGGCGTGTGTGCCCGCAGTGAGGGTGCTGAGGGCGACTGAGTGCAGAGACGGTGTGTTGTGCCCGCAGTGAGGGTGCTGAGGGCGACTGAGTGCAGAGACGGCGTGTGTGCCCGCAGTGAGGGTGCTGAGGGCGACTGAGTGCAGAGACGGTGTGTGTGCCCGCAGTGAGGGTGCTGAGGGCGACTGAGTGCAGAGACGGTGTGTGTGCCCGCAGTGAGGGTGCTGAGGGCGACTGAGTGCAGAGACGTCGTGTGTGCCCGCAGTGAGGGTGCTGAGGGCGACTGAGTGCAGAGACGGTGTGTGTGCCCGCAGTGAGGGTGCTGAGGGCGACTGAGTGCAGAGACGGTGTGTGTGCCCACAGTGAGGGTGCTGAGGGCGACTGAGTGCAGAGACGGTGTGTGTGCCCGCAGTGAGGGTGCTGAGGGCGACTGAGTGCAGAGACGGTGTGTTGTGCCCGCAGTGAGGGTGCTGAGGGCGACTGAGTGCAGAGACGGTGTGTGTGCCCGCAGTGAGGGTGCTGAGGGCGACTGAGTGCAGAGACGGTGTGTGTGCCCGCAGTGAGGGTGCTGAGGGCGACTGAGTGCAGAGACGGTGTGTGTGCCCGCAGTGAGGCTGCTGAGGGCGACTGAGTGCAGAGACGGTGTTGTGCCCGCAGTGAGGGTGCTGAGGGCGACTGAGTGCAGAGACGGTGTGTGTGCCCGCAGTGAGGGTGCTGAGGGCGACTGAGTGCAGAGACGGTGTGTTGTGCCCGCAGTGAGGGTGCTGAGGGCGACTGAGTGCAGAGACGGTGTGTTGTGCCCGCAGTGAGGGTGCTGAGGGCGACTGAGTGCAGAGACGGTGTGTTGTGCCCGCAGTGAGGGTGCTGAGGGCGACTGAGTGCAGAGACGGTGTGTGTGCCCGCAGTGAGGGTGCTGAGGGCGACTGAGTGCAGAGACGGCGTGTGTGCCCGCAGTGAGGGTGCTGAGGGCGACTGAGTGCAGAGACGGCGTGTGTGCCCGCAGTGAGGGTGCTGAGGGCGACTGAGTGCAGAGACGGCGTGTGTGTCCGCAGTGAGGGTGCTGAGGGCGACTGAGTGCAGAGACGGCGTGTGTGCCCGCAGTGAGGGTGCTGAGGGCGACTGAGTGCAGAGACGGTGTGTGTGCCCGCAGTGAGGGTGCTGAGGGCGACTGAGTGCAAAGACGGTGTGTGTGCCCGCAGTGAGGGTGCTGAGGGCGACTGAGTGCAGAGACGGTGTGTGTGCCCGCAGTGAGGGTGCTGAGGGCGACTGAGTGCAAAGAAGGTGTGTGTGCCCGCAGTGAGGGTGCTGAAGGCGACTGAGTGCAGAGACGGTGTGTGTGCCCGCAGTGAGGGTGCTGAGGGCGACTGAGTGCAGAGACGGTGTGTGTGCCCGCAGTGAGGGTGCTGAGGGCGACTGAGTGCAGAGACGGTGTGTGTGCCCGCAGTGAGGGTGCTGAGGGCGATTGAGTGCACAGACACTGTGTGTGTGTCCGCAGTGAGGGTGCTGAGGGCGACTGAGTGCAGAGACGGTGTGTGTGCCCGCAGTGAGGGTGCTGAGGGCGACTGAGTGCAGAGACGGTGTGTGTGCCCGCAGTGAGAATGCTGAGGGCGACTGAGTGCAGAGACGGTGTGTGTGCCCGCAGTGAGGGTGCTGAGGGCGACTGAGTGCAGAGACGGTGTGTGTGTCCGCAGTGAGGGTGCTGAGGGCGACTGAGTGCAGAGACGGTGTGTGTGCCCGCAGTGAGGGTGCTGAGGGCGACTGAGTGCAGAGACGGTGTGTGTGCCCGCAGTGAGGGTGCTGAGGGCGACTGAGTGCAGAGACGGTGTGTGTGCCCGCAGTGAGGGTGCTGAGGGCGACTGAGTGCAGAGACGGTGTGTGTGTCCGCAGTGAGGGTGCTGAGGGCGACTGAGTGCAGAGACGGTGTGTGTGCCCGCAGTGAGGGTGCTGAGGGCGACTGAGTGCAGAGACGGTGTGTGTGCCCGCAGTGAGGGTGCTGAGGGCGACTGAGTGCAGAGACGGTGTGTGTGCCCGCAGTGAGGGTGCTGAGGGCGACTGAGTGCAGAGACGGCGTGTGTGCCCGCAGTGAGGGTGCTGAGGGCGACTGAGTGCAGAGACGGCGTGTGTGCCCGCAGTGAGGGTGCTGAGGGCGACTGAGTGCAGAGACGGCGTGTGTGCCCGCAGTGAGGGTGCTGAGGGCGACTGAGTGCAGAGACGGTGTGTGTGCCCGCAGTGAGGGTGCTGAGGGCGACTGAGTGCAGAGACGGTGTGTGTGCCCGCAGTGAGGGTGCTGAGGGCGACTGAGTGCAGAGACGGTGTGTGTGCCCGCAGTGAGGGTGCTGAGGGCGACTGAGTGCAGAGACGGTGTGTGTGCCCGCAGTGAGGGTGCTGAGGGCGACTGAGTGCAGAGACGGTGTGTGTGCCCGCAGTGAGGGTGCTGAGGGCGACTGAGTGCAGAGACGGTGTGTGTGCCCGCAGTGAGGGTGCTGAGGGCGACTGAGTGCAGAGACGGTGTGTTGTGCCCGCAGTGAGGCTGCTGAGGGCGACTGAGTGCAGAGACGGTGTGTGTGCCCGCAGTGAGGGTGCTGAGGGCGACTGAGTGCAGAGACGGTGTGTGTGCCCGCAGTGAGGGTGCTGAGGGCGACTGAGTGCAGAGACGGTGTGTGTGCCCGCAGTGAGGGTGCTGAGGGCGACTGAGTGCAGAGACGGTGTGTGTGCCCGCAGTGAGGGTGCTGAGGGCGACTGAGTGCAGAGACGGTGTGTGTGCCCGCAGTGAGGGTGCTGAGGGCGACTGAGTGCAGAGACGGTGTGTGTGCCCGCAGTGAGGGTGCTGAGGGCGACTGAGTGCAGAGACGGTGTGTGTGCCCGCAGTGAGGGTGCTGAGGGCGACTGAGTGCAGAGACGGTGTGTGTGCCCGCAGTGAGGGTGCTGAGGGCGACTGAGTGCAGAGACGGTGTATTGTGCCCGCAGTGAGGGTGCTGAGGGCGACTGAGTGCAGAGACGGTGTGTGTGCCCGCAGTGAGGGTGCTGAGGGCGACTGAGTGCAGAGACGGTGTGTGTGCCCGCAGTGAGGGTGCTGAGGGCGACTGAGTGCAGAGACGGTGTGTGTGCCCGCAGTGAGGGTGCTGAGGGCGACTGAGTGCAGAGACGGTGTGTGTGCCCGCAGTGAGGGTGCTGAGGGCGACTGAGTGCAGAGACGGTGTGTTGTGCCCGCAGTGAGGGTGCTGAGGGCGACTGAGTGCAGAGACGGTGTGTGTGCCCGCAGTGAGGCTGCTGAGGGCGACTGAGTGCAGAGACGGTGTGTGTGCCCGCAGTGAGGGTGCTGAGGGCGACTGAGTGCAGAGACGGTGTGTGTGCCCGCAGTGAGGGTGCTGAGGGCGACTGAGTGCAGAGACGGTGTGTTGTGCCCGCAGTGAGGGTGCTGAGGGCGACTGAGTGCAGAGACGGTGTGTGTGCCCGCAGTGAGGTTGCTGAGGGCGACTGAGTGCGGAGACGGTGTGTTGTGCCCGCAGTGAGGGTGCTGAGGCCAGACGGCAGCAGAGCCGGCGCGCACGAGATTGGTCGGATCGTGGTGAAGCTGCCCCTGCCTCCGGGGACCATCAGCTGCTTGTACAATGCTCCAGAGAGGTTCAAACAGATCTACTTCTCCACCTACCCAGTGAGATATTGCCTGTCGCTAGCTCTTAACCTGTAGACACCCTTGAGTGGCGTCAATCACCTCTCCTTGTACTAATTAGACCTAAACAGGACATGGAATTGTTTACGACAGAAGATTTGGTTAACTTTCAGATAGAGTCGAGGTTTTGTTAGATTTATATCGTACGACTTGTAAAAATGTATCATTTATTAAGCCATAATCATAGCATTTGTATGCTAAAATTGTTTACTTAGAAACATAAATTTATTTGTCAGTTTAATTCTAATGCTTAGGTAGTATTCACATAGAACTTGAATACTTCATTGAGTAGTGCGTGGAAGTATTGTGACACTTATCAAGCTGCTTTAGATAAACAGTTGCTTTTGTGCTAGATTCAGAACATGCCATTTTTTATATTGTTTCACATTTTTAAATATTAATCAGTTTCCAATATCTAAATGAAGGGCACAGTCGTGTATTTTATTTCCCTGCTTAAGACGAACTTTACCATAAACAGCGCCCAGGCTACGTTAAACGAGACTTGCCTTCATCTCGTTCTTGGCACATAGAGGAAAACTTATTACAACACCTTCAACTCAAAGCTCTTACACTTAATGCTCTGCTCCAACAGCTCTGGCCCTCACTACTCTGCCCAATACAACTCTGCCCAATACAACTCTGCCACTTACAACTCTGCCTACTAAAGCTCAGCCCACTACAGATCTGACCCTCACTTTATGCCCCTCACAGCTATGCCCACTACAAATATGCTCTTCACAGCTCTGCATAATACAGCTGTGCCTCTTACTGCATTTCCCTCAAAGCTCTACATATAACAGATTTGCCCATCACTGTACTCCTTCTCAAAGCTCTGCCCACCACAACTTTGTCCATTTTAGTTAGGTCTACTACAGCTTAGCACCTTACTCCTCGCCCTTCACAGCCCTGCCCTTTACTACTGTCTCTCAATTCTGTGACTACTATCTCTCTGCCCAAAACATCTCTGCTCCTTAACACTCTGCATATTATACCTTTTCCTTCACTGCTCTGCCCCTCGCAGCTCTGGCCCTCAAAGCTCTGCACCTCACTGCTTGGACGATTCAGCTTTGCTTCACATTGGTCTGCTACTGAAGCCCTGCCCCTACCTGATTTTCCCTCACGTATTTGCCACTCACTGATCTGGAACACTGCAGCTCCTTTTTTTCCACTGGTCTGCCTACTAAAGCCCTGAAACTCAATGCTCTGCCCCTCACAGATCTGCTAACTGCAACTCTGATCCTCACAGATAAAAACACTACAACTATGCCCCTCACAGTTATGCCCATCACAGCTCTGCATACTAAAACTCTGTCCTTCGCATCTCTGTCCACTCATAACATCTGCTATGAAAAATTAATTTTCGGTCACACCAAACGGTCTGTTGCAAAAATGGCCGAGTGGTTCTAAAAATAATGATTACAAGCTACTTGTTTATGCTGAAGGTAAGTTCAAATTTTGTGTTTCTATGACAAAGCTTCCTAGATTCACTAAAGACTACATAAATTTGAAATATGAGCTGTTACTGCGTCTTTAAAACGCACATTAATGCAATTATCACTGCTGCGGAAAATCTACAGGTGTCTCGCTAACACGTAAGTCAATTTATTGGATGCTGCTATGTGTCCAAGCTATGTGTCCAAGCGAGAACGACCAAACGTATCAATATGCTAAAGAATGTAGAAATGACAAGAACATTGATTTACGTTTAAGATCCTGGAGTCAGGAAACGTATCCTGGCTTGCTCGATATTCGTTTCGCCTACTGTTCCAGCAGAGGAGAAATCAACAAGTACTGTTACGGTTCCTCGGTGCTCAAGAAATTGAGGCGTTGCCACGCCTCCATTAACTTCACTTTTATTATTTGTTTGTTTTAACGTCCTTTTAATTTGGTAATTATTTATATCATATGTTATGATAGATTGTTTGGCACTTGGTTCATTTTCGTCCTGAAGATTGATTAAAACAAAAGCATTACGAACATTCGCGGCGCTGCGCTTGTGTGTGTTTCCGCGAGCCAACACCGCGTGGCGCGCTGAGCCTTATGACGTCATGGTGACGCGTTAACCTGCGACGGTCTGCGGCTGGAGAGCGGCAGAGAGAGACGGTGCTGGCGGCTGGTGGAGTCGACTTCGGCTCGCGGGTGCAGGCGTGTTGCGCCGCTGCTAAAATGGAAAGGCTGTTCCATTCACCTACGCATCGACCAGTGCCCAGCCCGGGTTATCGTCCACCATGCTGCGCAGCTACAAGTAAGCCTCGACGCAACCGCTATTAACAGCCGGACACCGGGTTGGTTTTTTAAGGAAAAACTATGAGCAGAGAGACTTGACTGATCATAAACTCAAATTCATTATCTTGCTAGTTTCTTGAATCGTAATGTGGCGAAATAAACTCTACTTCTCCTTTTTACGCTACGTGAGAATTTACGTAAACTGCAAGCCAGACTTAACACATTGCTGTGGTGCGGGATGTGAGACTCGCATAATTACGTCGAAACGAGAGTCCGGTTTGACCAAAACATTGGGAATTGTGCCTAAACAACAGTTATAGACAATTACGTCATCCAGGATTGTAATCAACGGACCTGTTAGGGAAAAACTAATGCTTTCTAAATATTTGTATAATTACCCGTAATATAGTGTTTATAATATGTGATTACTTTAGATGTCCTTTTCTTTAATGCGAGATCTAGATCTTCTGCAGATTTGTGTAAATGGTTCTGTATTTCAATGTACCAAGCCGATGCCAAGCGGAAATATTAAATAGTAAACAGGCAGTGATGTTTTCAATTATTATCCAGGTCATTCTTTTTTGCCTAGGGACCGTACTTCTCACTGCATTTAGTTGGTACTCCCTTCTGCGATCTCCGACTTTAAACTCGAGCGCCTTAAGTAAGGCCTCAAAACTGCGCCACTCTGCTCGTCAGAGTCGCAGACGCGGTAGTTTTCGGTGTTTAAGATACTTATTGATTTTTTATATCACCAGTATGGCATTGGCTTGGATATATAAATTACATAAAGAGGAGATAATGACTAATTTAAGAGCTGCGTCAGTCGAGCACAGTGCGGACGAAAGCATAGATGTTTTAAGACAGAAGTTTGTGGCGCATTTGAAAGGAGAAAGAGTTTCGTGGCAAACGGAACAGGCAGAAGAGAGTGGGTCTGGCTCGCTTAGTACAAATTTTCTAAAAAATAAGTTTGCTTTGCGATCATTAGAAAATGTTCCGAAACTGCAGTCAGCAAATGTAGAGGATATATTAGAGTTTTGCATGGTCGTAGACAAGCTAGCTAACGCAAATTATTTTTCCAATGAGAGTGATTTAGTTTTGGCTGTTGCTTCGCGTTGCACAGGCTTAGCTTACGATATAGTCATTGCGGGTTATAAGAGTCATATGTCATGGGTTGATTGTAAGGAGGCGTTGTGGAATAAGCTTTGTCCTCGGCGGGTTCGTGAGCAATTAATTATGAGTAAAGTTTATAGATTTCAGGAGCTAAATGAAACCGTCTTGCATTTTGTGCAGGAGATTTTGGATTATGCGAAGGCACTAGGAGTGAGTAAGACTGAGGAGGAATGGGTTAGTCTTGTTCTCGAAAATGTTTGTCCACAGGTGCGTCATGAGTCGTGTTACGTGAACAAACCACATAAGTTGTCAGATTTATTAGAGTGGGCAGTGGCGGTGGAAAACGTTTGTTTTACCAGTTTCCAGTTCAAAAAGCAATTAATGCAAGGCGCGGTGGGCAAAAGTAGTGAAAGTTCGCGAGGGCCAAATAAAGTTAAGAAGGGAGGTACCTGTTTTCGGTGTGGGCGTTTAGGGCATTTCGCTCGTGACTGTCGGGTTTGACTTGAGGTTTAGGTTTTTTTATCGTCGTATTGGTTAGTTTTTTTTTGGGGTTTTAATTTTTTGTTTTTTTTGGGGTGGCTGCTCGACTTAAGTATAGGGCTTATGCTGCTGAGTAGGTTTCTTTTTGCGCCTTACGTGTCTCAGAGGTGGATTACGGTTACTACCCCCTAGTAAGGAATTATGTTGCTTGTTTGTTAACGAGTAAACGGGAAAGTGGCACAAAGCATTGTTTGGTCTTAATTATTGTTTTTTTTTTGTCTCTCTCTAGTGTTTTTCTTCGCGTGTTTTTTCTCACTGTGTGCTTTTTTCTTCTTGCTTTTCTTTGAGGTCTGTTGCTTGAATGGCGTGTTTTGAGTGCTTCCCCGTTTTCTCGCCTTATAGTGGCTCGAAGCTACCTCAATTTTTTTTGTTTTTGGTGTTAAATTAGTTTTTTTTAAGGGGGGGATATTGAGGCGTTGCCACGCCTCCATTAACTTCACTTTTATTATTTGTTTGTTTTAACGTCCTTTTAATTTGGTAATTATTTATATCATATGTTATGATAGATTGTTTGGCACTTGGTTCATTTTCGTCCTGAAGATTGATTAAAACAAAAGCATTACGGACATTCGCGGCGCTGCGCTTGTGTGTGTTTCCGCGAGCCAACACCGCGTGGCGCGCTGAGCCTTATGACGTCATGGTGACGCGTTAACCTGCGACGGTCTGCGGCTGAAGAGCGGCAGAGAGAGACGGTGCTGGCGGCTGGTGGAGTCGACTTCGGCTCGCGGGTGCAGGCGTGTTGCGCCGCTGCTAAAATGGAAAGGCTGTTCCATTCACCTACGCATCGACCAGTGCCCAGCCCGGGTTATCGTCCACCATGCTGCGCAACTACAAGTAAGCCTCGACGCAACCGCTATTAACAGCCGGACACCGGGTTGGTTTTTTAAGGAAAATCTATGAGCAGAGAGACTTGACTGATCATAAACTCAAATTCATTATCTTGCTAGTTTCTTGAATCGTAATGTGGCGAAATAAACTCTACTTCTCCTTTTTACGCTACGTGAGAATTTACGTAAACTGCAAGCCAGACTTAACACATTGCTGTGGTGCGGGATGTGAGACTCGCATAATTACGTCGAAACGAGAGTCCGGTTTGACCAAAACATTGGGAATTGTGCCTAAACAACAGTTATAGACAATTACGTCATCCAGGATTGTAATCAACGGACCTGTTAGGGAAAAACTAATGCTTTCTAAATATTTGTATAATTACCCGTAATATAGTGTTTATAATATGTGATTACTTTAGATGTCCTTTTCTTTAATGCGAGATCTAGATCTTCTGCAGATTTGTGTAAATGGTTCTGTATTTCAATGTACCAAGCCGATGCCAAGCGGAAATATTAAATAGTAAACAGGCAGTGATGTTTTCAATTATTATCCAGGTCATTCTTTTTTGCCTAGGGACCGTACTTCTCACTGCATTTAGTTGGTACTCCCTTCTGCGATCTCCGACTTTAAACTCGAGCGCCTTAAGTAAGGCCTCAAAATATACTTTTTACCAGGAAATATCATACGTGTAGAAGAGTACAAAAACACGGGACTCCAGGTCTGTACGAATTGCTGTTTCGCAAACAACCTAATGGCTATTCTCACGAAGTTTTGCAAGAGTACAAGAAACTTCTAGAAATAATCCATGCACATTTGTCGAAAACGATCTAGAAAGTGGCACATATAAAGATGAAGATCGTGACAAAAATCGACATTCTCACCAATCTCCCCAGTGAACTAGCAGTAAATGGTGAAGAAATAAAAAACCTAGAAAGTGATCGGAACTTTGACTATGTGTACTGGAACGACCCATACGAATTAGTCGACAGGCTAAAAAATTTACTTTCTTCTCTTGGTGCAGGCGCAATTTCGTAGTGCACGGACTTTATGATTTATTCCAGACGGACCTTTTTGAGATGATACCATATCCCTTAATGAATAAAGGTTTAAGTGCATGTTGACGGTCATCCATGTGTATAGCAAGTTCGCTTGGGCCAAACATGTGAAATCATAATGCGATCGACTTAACCAAGGCCATGACAGACATTATGCGCAATGCATGTGTACCATCGCATTTGCAAATGGATCTCGGCAAAGAATTCTACAATGTGACCTTCAAGGCTTTGATGAAGAAGTTTGGCACCAAACACTACTCACATTCAGTAATGTCAAAAAGTCTGTTGTCGAAAAGTTTACCAGAACTTTACGCAGCAAGATGTGGCGTCAGTTCACGGCTAATGGAAATTACAAGTGGCTGGATATTTTGCCGAAATTAATAAGCAAATATAGTTCCATGGAGCTTACTATCACGAAAATGGAGCCTAAAGATTTGAAATATTATCACCTCCTTCGAACAGTGTTTTCCAACACAAAGAATAAAGATCCACGAAAGAGTAAAGCTGACATCGGTTACATAGTGCGAAATTCCTTCGAGAAAGGTTTTACTGCGTTTTGTAGTCCCGAACTTTTCCGTGTGATCCACATTTGCGAATCGGAACCTAGGATCTACTTCCTCTAAGATTTGGACCACAAGCTTATTCGCGATAGCTTCTATGCCTAAGAGATTGAGACACTTCTGGTGTCTCATGTTATTATGTTTAATGTTTAATTATGTTTAATTTTAATGTTAACGTAAATTTTTTAGTTAATGCTTTCATATTTATTTTTATTTACGTCTTCCAAAGTCTCAGTTAACATTAATCAAAGACTTTGGTTTTCCGTGCGGCCATTTACCTCTGTTGAATGGACTTGTCCACGTATGAAATAGGGGGAATTAGCGGAGGGAGGTGGATGACATCACGGGTGTGTGACGTATGCAGGGGAGAGACTGTTTGGACTCTGGGGGAGACAGTGACTTGCGGGCGTTGACCGACGATGGAACAGCTGGTAGTTCCTGAACTGGAGTGGAGAGCCATAAATATGGGGTGTCGGTGTAGCTCCGTGCACGGGAGTAGGGACGCGACCCACACGGTCGTTGTTAACTGTTAACCCTGGAGAGTGCTACGCGGTGCCATCGTTGCCGCGGCCTGCATCAGCTGGTTTATTTGTTTTTCACCCCGAAGTGCGAAGACCGCTGCCATTTGTCTGTGCTACATGTGTCACCTACGCCGAGTCTACAGCCCGGGTACCTGGAGGCGCCGCGTGCGCTACAGTTTGGTAAATTTCTACTACACGGCGAGAATTATTGTAAGTAAAACTTTAATTTGTTATTGGTGGAAGAAGTAGGTTTGGGACGGTGTGCAAGCTTTGGTGTGGACTCCCCCCCCCCTCCTCCGTCATTCAGTACGGACTTAGACTTATGCGAAGGCAAGGCTTTGGTGTTGTAGGTAACGTGATCGCTACGGCCGGGCATCACGTAAGGATTGTAATTTTTATGTCTTTTTTTATGTATTTTATGCCACTTGTCAGTATTCCGTGTATTATTATTTATCCTTTTTTTATGTCAGAATAAATTTAAATGTTTGCTTACGAAGTAATTAGTATGAACCCTGCAATAATCTACTCAACACATAATCAAGTGTTTAATTTTAGTTTTGCGTCTCTACCGTTTCTACGCGACTAGCCATGGTGAGGTCAAAGTCAGCTGGGTTCAAACAGAATGATTGTAACCGGCTGTCCTGGTAGGGACAGACGTGGGCTGCTCGCCCCGGCACTGGGTAACAGGCGACAAATTATTGGTCGAGAATTGAACTAAGGTGATCGAATCAATCATTATATAAACAAGCGACTATAGTAGATTTTTGGAATTTTTTCCGAAATTATAGTTTAAATTTAGTGATTTTCAAGATGGTGGATGGATTTCAAGATGATGGGCATCCTAGCAACATATGATTACTGCAGTCTAGAGGTTAAAAATTAAACTAATATGGCAGCAGTTACCTCTATCATACTAAAACCATAAGTCAGAACCAATATGGTGGCCTCCAGCAGACGAAACCAATATGGCCGCCATGACGACATACTAGCTATAGTAATATTTATATTAGTGGTTGGATATCAGTCTGCCCCGGTGGTTTCCATGCAGGAAGGGTCCATCGCCATTTTTATTTTGCGATCGCCGGGTTCGAACCGAGGACTCTAAGCTCCATGACATAAGTGTGTTTAAAATTTAATTGATTACATTTTTTAGTGATTTTTAATTTTTCACGAATTTCTAGCTTTAAAAATATGGATTTTCAAGAAGGCAACATTTTTTAAAAAATATTGGAAGTTTTAATTAAAATTACATTAATTAATTTTTTATATTTATGAAAAATTCCTGATTTTTTTTATGTAATCTATAGATATTCAAGATGGTGACCATACCGAAAATTGTAATGGTTACATCATAAGATGGTAAAAAGTTCTAGAATTCAAAATGGTGGAACATTCCAGAAATAATATAGCGGATTGTTTTTGAAACAAAGATGGTGGGAAAACGAAATGGCAGATCCAAAACAGCCACCAGTTTCAAGGTAAAGGTCAAAGTCATCCAAGATAGCTGCCGTGACATCGGAACTCATGACGCAGGTCGACACCTCGACACCTCACACTGACCCCTGCCGCAGGAGCCCCATGCCTATAGGCCTACTACTCGCCAGGCGAGTGGGTATCGAACACGTGGTGCTTAATGGCACTTGGTGTGCTCTGTCCTGCTGTTTAATGTGATAGTGATTCTTTTTAGTTATTGTATCCCAGACCTTACACTGTTCAACATATAAGTAATAAAGTTGCATAACTCTTTTCTACCGGGTATCTAACTGCGGAAGAAAATCCATCGAAACATACATTACATTAATAGGTGATTTCTTTGATGATTTTTGACATTTTCCCCGAATTTGTAAGTTAATAATTACGAATTTTCAAGATAATTGCCATTATGTCTTCATAAGCTTACTGAAGGCTGGTAGGTGGTGAATTTTTGGCCGCTTTTGAGATTTTGGACATGATATATTAAAGAAGTGTCATTTTTAAACTATAATAAAAAAATTTGTATTTATCAAAGCTCGAACCAAGCACTGCAATAGATTGAATTAAAAATTTGTTTAACATGTTATTTTTTTATGAATTTTTGAATTTTTTCCGATTTTCTAGCTTCATAGTTTCAGATTTTTAAGATGGCAGCCAAAAGGCCGACAAGGTGGTGGATATCGCGACAGTTTACTGTCTGCTAATAAATAATTACTTCACTCTAGCAAGTAAAAATTAAACTAATAATATGGCTATGTCCTCTAGCAGACGAAAACAATACGTCGGACCAGAGATGGTGGTCTCCAGCAGACGAAAACAAGATGGCCGTCATGACATCATACTGACCAATGTAATATATTCCTTGGAATGCGTGGTGGGAGGTCAGTCACCGGTGGCTTCCATGAAGGAAGGATCTGTCGCCATTTTTAATCCAATGATCTCAATGGGTTAAAATCCAGTACTTTTTAAAAATGTTATCTTCAAAAATTGTAATAAATGAATTTTTTTATATATGTTATTAGTTTTCCCTCATTTGTCCTATAATAATTATTATGATTTTCACGATGGCAGATAAATTTTAAAATGGCAAAAAAAAATATTTTATTAATATTTATTTTAAAAATTTTAAAATTTCCCGATCTTCTAGCTTAAAAATACGAATTTTCAAGATCGTGACCTAAACTGAAAGTGAAACGATGGCATTGGAGATCGAGATCAAGATCAGGATCAAAGCTCCCCACCAGCTTCTTAGGGCGGTTTTCCCATGGATGATTTAAGTCATTTTAGGGGACATTTCAAGACAATGGCATTTTGGGGGAATAAAATAGGAAATTTTCATTCAAAACTTTAATTTTTCCCTCAAAATACGATTTTTTTTAGAAATTTTCAGAAATGTTGATTATTTTTGAGGATTTTTGAAAAGAAGATGGTTGCCTCCAGCAGTCGATAACAATATGGCGATGCCACCATAACGACAAATGCAAATCATAGGATTACGGTGCTCGATGTTTGAACGATATTAGCTATGTAAGTATATGAGTGGAGTATTCGATGATGATGTCATTGTAACAAAAGGTGCAATGCAAATGAGCGGGATACACTATAATGATGATGTCATTATTACAAAAAGTGCTCCGGAAATTATGTCATCTAAAATGGCCATCGCAAATGATGTAATCTATGATTACCACCGCGAATATTCTATAGGTAGCCCCTTAACCAGGACATACCAAACTTACCTACTTCTGTTAACTCAGATCTATTTAAGTCTCTAGCTTCCAGAAGTCTGTGTTGAGGTAATCGGTGACCTAAAGAGGGAGACGAAACCTAGAAAATACTTCCCCAAGTGCACTAAGCAGGTTTCCCAAACTCCGTTACAAACAGTGCCGATGGAGTTTTATATTTTTACGTATTCGTTAAATATAGATCGTGAAAAGCTACTCTTCTTAAATCCTTAACTACAATCCATGACAGTGGATTTCCAATTATATTGTATTCTTATGTCCTTGAGCCTGGTTTTTATATTTGAGATTACGAAGATTAGGAAAATTAAATAATATATTCGTTGAATTTTAATCCTTCTAAACCTAACTAAATTGTTGTAAATAGAAGCAAAATAATATTCCAAGCATTAATAACGAGTTTTACACTAATATAATTAAAAACTGAGAATGTTTTTGCTAATGGTACATCCAAACGATGGATAAGTCTCTACTGAAGCCATTCGTATACAGACATGTATATTTAAGATAAAATTATAAATTTTTGAGAAAATATTTAAAATTTGTATTATTATTATTTGGCTTGTATATAAGACCGCTGACGTGAAAACGTTTATACAAATTTGCCACCTCTACGAAGCCATATTAGTCTCGCTCCAAAATAAAAGGATTTAATTAAGCAGTAACAATAGACAACATAATTTAAATTTATATGTTTTTACTAATATCGTGTTATAGTCTGTAATGTTAAGGGGGTGTCTCCCATTTCAGATCATGATTTTATATTTATATTAATCACTGATCAACTTTTAGGCTTTTTCAATTGTTTAACTTTCACGAAATTATATATATATATATATATATATATATATATATATATATATATATATATATATATATACAGCATATACTTTTTGCATAATTAGCCACCAAAGTTACATTTGTAACATTTTGGGTTGTACAAATAAGGAGAATTAAATTTATTGGAGAACTGAAAATTTTTAGGTTTAACTGCAATGCCACTGGCTACTTCATGATACGGTTTATATTTCTATCACAAAAAAACATTTCAAGTTTCTTGGCTGTTAAAATCGTTACAAATTTGAGAATTTTGAAATGCCAGGTAAAATGAATCAGTACTTTCTCAAAGAAATTCAAAACCATTTAAACCTAAAAAGTTTCAGTTCTGCAATAAATTAAATTCTCCTTATTTGCACAACCCAAAAAAAAACGTTACAAATGTAACTTTTGCAGCTAATTATGCAAAAAGGTATGCGCAGTATATATTTTTCATTTCGTGAAACTTAAAAAGTTGAACAAGTCTACAAGTTTATCTGTAATTACTAAAGACCTGTAAAATTCGCGGATTCATTTCGCGATAGGACATAGTCCAAATACTTTTGACATTATTTTGCTTCATTGATTGGGCCACAGTTTATCTGAAGGACTCTGGGCCAATGAAACATCTTTAACAGAAGAATTACCGAATCACGATCATTCCAGTGAACAGGTGTTACGAGTCGGTAACCAAACAGCAGATGTAATTTGCACGAGTGCGTAGAGGATCATGGAGTCTACCTTTAGGTCTCTAGTAATTACTGTAAATATGAAATCCTGACCTGGACTCTGTGCAGGGCTACTACGACATGATGGACGCGGGCTACAGCCAGGGGGACTCTGTGCAGGGCTACTACGACATGATGGACGCGGGCTACAGCCAGGTGGACTCTGTGCAGGGCTACTACGACACGATGGACGCCGGCTACAGCCAGGGGGACTCTGTGCAGGGCTACTACGACACGATGGACGCCGGCTACAGCCAGGGGGACTCTGTGCAGGGCTACTACGACACGATGGACGCGGGCTACAGCCAGGGGGACTCTGTGCAGGGCTACTACGACATGATGGACGCGGGCTACAGCCAGGGGGACTCTGTGCAGGGCTACTACGACACGATGGACGCGGGCTACAGCCAGGGGCACTCTGTGCAGGGCTACTACGACACGATGGACGCGGGCTACATCCAGGGGGACTCTGTGCAGGGCTACTACGACATGATGGAAGCGGGCTACAGCCAGGGGGACTCTGTGCAGGGCTACTACGACACGATGGACGCGGGCTACAGCCAGGGGGACTCTGTGCAGGGCTACTACGACATGATGGACGCGGGCTACAGCCAGCGGGATTCTGTGCAGGGCTACTACGACATGATGGACGCGGGCTACAGCCAGCTGGACTCAGGGCTACTACGACACGATGGACGCGGGCTACAGCCAGGGGGACTCTGTGCAGGGCTACTACGACACGATGGACGCGGGCTACAGCCAGGGGACTCTGTGCACGGTTACTACGACATGATGGATGCGGGCTACAGCCAGGGGGATTCTGTGCAGGGCTACTACGACATGATGGACGCGGGCTACAGCCAGGGGGACTCTGTGCAGGGCTACTACGACATGATGGACGCGGGCTACAGCCAGGGGGATTCTGTGCAGGGCTACTACGACACGACGGACGCGGGCTACAGCCAGGGGGACTCTGTGCAGGGCTACTACGACATGATGGACGCGGGCTACAGTCAGGGGGACTCTGTGCAGGGCTACTACGACACGATGGACGCGGGCTACATCGACGAGTTCGGCTACGTGTACGTAACGGCGCGGGACGACGACATCATCAACGTGTCGGGTATCCGCCTGTCCACGGCACTGCTGGAGGACGTGGTGCTAGGGCACCCGGACATCGGCGACGCGACGGTCATCGGAGTGCCAGAGCCGACCAAGGGGGAGATCCCGCTGTGTCTGTACGTTGTCAAGAAGGGTGAGTATATGAAGCATACCTTGTTACCTTGTGGCAGTGTAGGTAAATAAGATTAAATACATAAATACTACCATTGACATTACACACTGCTGTAACAATTGCCCTTTCAGTTTCACAAGTACATGAGGAATGAACGGAAACAAGGTGTGATTCCGTCTGAATATAATTATTCTTTATTATTTAAATGATGAAATATATAACAGTTGAATGAGAGACAAATATATGAGGTATTAAAATGTGTTAAAATATAATTTCAATTACATAATTTAAAAAAGCTTTCGGATATGTTAAAAATACGGGCCGGCCCTAATAAATTATTAAAGGTTTCATTTAATATAAATAAACAAAATTAATTTAAAAAAATTCAAAGAGGCACAAACAATCCCATTGTAAGCGCTTAAAGTCCAGAACGAAAGATGTATGTAGTTCTTATCTCTTCAAACATAGTAATTTAAATGATATTCCAAAGGTTCATAAATATTGTAGGACCGGAGGTCTGATGCTCGCTGGCCCGAGTCCAGCAATCAACATGGCGTCAGGGCGCCTGATTGTTGGCCTAGGGAGTGTGCGAAAATGCGGCTAGGTCCGCATCCGGCTCTTGGACCTGTCAGACAGGGAAGGTAGCTTCTAGAGCCCGAAGCGGAGCACGTCCGGATCTGAAGGTCGCGAAATCGCGGTAGTCGCGGGCGTTTCCATAATTAAAAAAAATAGATTAAAAAAATAACTACTAAGCTCTGTACAGACAGACTAAACTACTTAAATAATTCACAGGGATAGCATCCCTTGTCTAACTGACTACATCTCCGGTTACGGCCGGACAAGTTTTGCTGTGCGTCTCGCCGATCCGCCGATTATCTAATGCAGTCCGTCTGGAATCGCGACGCGAAGTGTCCCCAGAGGGGCTGCGTGTCTTAATAAAAAGGAATAACTCAATCAAAAGGTGGGGGGGGGGGAGACTTTGGCGTCCGGACTGAAAGGAACCGAAGTTCTCCGAGTGGGAATCACAAAAAAACTCTGACTTCGATCTCTCGAAGTTGGTAGCACTGGCCGATTTTAGCGCTACCTTTGGAGGGGTGTTCGAAACAAAAGGATCGACTCGCCCGAGGCGTCTGCTACAGCCTGGGGCTGATGGAGGGACAGGAGAGAACTCTGGACAGAGAACAGAGTTGGCATCAGCGCGCTGTTTAGACAAGACTTGATGGATGTGTCGTGCACCAAAGATACAGCCTAGAGAACTGAACCAGAAGCCAGGCATAGTCCTGATAATGGGCGTAAGCTCATCTGAATTGACCGCTAAAGATGTGTAGCGTGATGGGATGAACGAGCATGAAGTGATTGCTGTAAGTTAAATCTATTACTGTAATATCCAGGCAATTTAATTCGGATAAATATTACAATCTTAGTAATTCAAAATATTTCCTTTTAAATCAATAGTCCATTAACTATCAAACCATATTAATAAAATAATATATCCTTTTATAAGATCCATTAAGTAGTACACCAGGTTTGAAAAAAAAAATTCCCTTAAATATGTGTACTTTAATACAGTTTTAAAATCAATAAATGTTTATATTACTAATTTACTTAAAAATTTTGAACATTTGACAAATACACTAAGGAAACAATCAATTAATGCATATTTTTCCTATAGTCCGGCGACTTTGTTTTCGACGCGCTCAGACCCATGTCAGGCGGTGGTCACGTGATTCTAGCGGAGTGGAGTGGAGGGGATCAGTTGCCAGTTGTGCGCTGCCTGGATACGCCGCTCCCGAGATAGTGCTTCGCAGGTCGGTTTACACGATACAGTGTTGCGTTAGAGCGAATACCTTTCAGCCACATCACGAAGAGAGTGAAGTGTGTTCGTGTACGTTGTCCTTGAGGGAGGAGTGGCCGTCCCCTACCTGCAGACGATTCGGAGGGGAAGGAGGGGTGGGAGTTAGGGAGGGAGGAGCTGCGCGGAACGGAAATGTCCAAGGACAATTGCTAATTTGCCGTGTTATAGTAATAGTTCCCTGATAAATGTGATCTTATTCAAACCATTACATTAGGAATAAAACTAATGTTGCATGGCTATAGCCGCTCAGAATAGAAGATAGAGCGACTCTGTGATGCAGGCACCAACAAGACCGAGCAGCAGCTCACCAAAGAGCTGACCACACTCGTGCGGGAACAAATCGGCCCCATCGCATCCATCAACCGAGCAGCGGCAGTGAGTGGCCTGCCTCGCACGCGGTCAGGCAAGACCGCCAGGAAGTCCATCTCTGACCTGGCGAGGAACAAGTTTGTGAAGGTGAGACTCGCCTCCTTGTAACCACTGCATGATGGCCCGGGTGTCTACATGTCTGCCTCAGGGCGTTCTCTGGTAGGCCCACTAGGAAGTCCGTCAACGACATTGCCAGAACGAGTTTGTGAAGGTGAGACTCACCTCCTTGTAATAACTGCATGATGGCCCGGGTGTCTACATGTCTGCCTCAGGTGTTCTCTGGTAGGCCCGCTAGGAAGTCCATCTCTGAACTGGCGAGGAACAAGTTTGTGAAGGTGAGACTCGCCTCCTTGTAATAACTGCATGATGGCCCGGGTGTCTACATGTCTGCCTCAGGTGTCCTCTGGTAGGCCTGCTAGGAAGTCCGTCAACGACATTGCCAGAACGAGTTTGTGAAGGTGAGACTCACCTCCTTGTAATAACTGCATGATGGCCCGGGTGTCTACATGTCTGCCTCAGGTGTTCTCTGGTAGGCCCGCTAGGAAGTCCATCTCTGAACTGGCGAGGAACAAGTTTGTGAAGGTGAGACTCGCCTCCTTGTAACCACTGCATGATGGCCCGGGTGTCTACATGTCTGCCTCAGGTGTTCTCTGGTAGGCCCGCTAGGAAGTCCGTCAACGACATTGCCAGAACGAGTTTGTGAAGGTGAGACTCACCTCCTTGTAATAACTGCATGATGGCCCGGGTGTCTACATGTCTGCCTCAGGTGTTCTCTGGTAGGCCCGCTAGGAAGTCCGTCAACGACATTGCCAGAACGAGTTTGTGAAGGTGAGACTCACCTCCTTGTAATAACTGCATGATGGCCCGGGTGTCTACATGTCTGCCTCAGGTGTTCTCTGGTAGGCCCGCTAGGAAGTCCGTCAACGACATTGCCAGAACGAGTTTGTGAAGGTAAGACTCACCTCCTTGTAATAACTGCATGATGGCTCGGGTGTCTACATGTCTGCCTCAGGTGTTCTCTGGTAGGCCCGCTAGGAAGTCCGTCAACGACATTGCCAGAACGAATTTGTGAAGGTGAGACTCACCTCCTTGTAATAACTGCATGATGGCTCGGGTGTCTACATGTCTGCCTCAGGTGTTCTCTGGTAGGCCCGCTAGGAAGTCCGTCAACGACATTGCCAGAACGAGTTTGTGAAGGTGAGACTCACCTCCTTGTAATAACTGCATGATGGCCCGGGTGTCTACATGTCTGCCTTAGGTGTTCTCTGGTAGTCCCGCTAGGAAGTCCGTCAACGACATTGCCAGAACGAGTTTGTGAAGGTGAGACTCACCTCCTTGTAATAACTGCATGATGGCCCGGGTGTCTACATGTCTGCCTCAGGTGTTCTCTGGTAGGCCCGCTAGGAAGTCCGTCAACGACATTGCCAGAACGAGTTTGTGAAGGTGAGACTCACCTCCTTGTAATAACTGCATGATGGCCCGGGTGTCTACATGTCTGCCTCAGGTGTTCTCTGGTAGGCCCGCTAGGAAGTCCGTCAACGACATTGCCAGAACGAGTTTGTGAAGGTGAGACTCACCTCCTTGTAATAACTGCATGATGGCTCGGGTGTCTACATGTCTGCCTCAGGTGTTCTCTGGTAGTCCCGCTAGGAAGTCCGTCAACGACATTGCCAGAACGAGTTTGTGAAGGTGAGACTCACCTCCTTGTAATAACTGCATGATGGCCCGGGTGTCTACATGTCTGCCTCAGGTGTTCTCTGGTAGGCCCGCTAGGAAGTCCGTCAACGACATTGCCAGAACGAGTTTGTGAAGGTGAGACTCACCTCCTTGTAATAACTGCATGATGGCTCGGGTGTCTACATGTCTGCCTCAGGTGTTCTCTGGTAGTCCCGCTAGGAAGTCCGTCAACGACATTGCCAGAACGAGTTTGTGAAGGTGAGACTCACCTCCTTGTAATAACTGCATGATGGCCCGGGTGTCTACATGTCTGCCTCAGGTGTTCTCTGGTAGGCCCGCTAGGAAGTCCGTCAACGACATTGCCAGAACGAGTTTGTGAAGGTGAGACTCACCTCCTTGTAATAACTGCATGATGGCTCGGGTGTCTACATGTCTGCCTCAGGTGTTCTCTGGTAGGCCCGCTAGGAAGTCCGTCAACGACATTGCCAGAACGAGTTTGTGAAGGTGAGACTCACCTCCTTGTAATAACTGCATGATGGCCCGGGTGTCTACATGTCTGCCTTAGGTGTTCTCTGGTAGTCCCGCTAGGAAGTCCGTCAACGACATTGCCAGAACGAGTTTGTGAAGGTGAGACTCACCTCCTTGTAATAACTGCATGATGGCCCGGGTGTCTACATGTCTGCCTCAGGTGTTCTCTGGTAGGCTCGCTAGGAAGTCCGTATCTGACCTGGCGAGGAACAAGTTTGTGAAGGTGAGACTCACCTCCTTGTAACAACTGCATGATGATCCGGCTGTCGAAATGTCAGCGGTGTGCGATCTGTTTCCCCTATGCTGTGGCATGGAAAAAGATCGACAAGATAATGCCCAGTGTAGTATGTTCATTGCATGGTGGTGCAGATATTTAATTTAAATGACATTATTGTGCATTCTGCCGCACAATTGCTGTAGCAAGATTTCTAGAGAGTCCATCACCGATGTAGCAAGTATCAAGATCGTCAAGGTAAGATCTAGCATTACGTATATGTAATTTGCACGATTGTAGAATTGTACGATTGCACGAACGTCCGCAGTGTGCGATCTGTCTCGCATATGGCGTGGCAAGACTGCTAGGGAGTCCATTACCTACATAGGCAGTATCAAGATCATCCAGGTGAGACCTAGCATTATTTTCGCACCGGGGTTAAATTATTAGATGAATAATTTAAAAACAATAAATTCAGTAGGTAGGATTCTTTAAAAAGAATTCATTTTAACTTTATTGGGAGAAACAGTAACTCTAGGTAAACTCGCTTGGCATCTACTTAAAATTTTCGAAAGGAATTAGTTGTAATTCTTCTTAACTTCATAAAATACTCTCTAGTTAAATGTATCTATGATCAAATAAAAATAGGTCCGTCATCCCGTACGGGATATCGAGATATAAATAAATGAAGATACTTGAGAATAAATTAACATTAATTCAAAACCAACTTACATTTATTATCAAATTTTTAAGGTTCAAAACCAGTATTTAGCAACAGGTAGTCTTTACAGGTAATGAGTGCAATTACAGATTCAGATGAAGAGTTCTTCAAGGGATTCAATGGAAATGATGAACTTGAAGAAATCGTTCAACAGTTAAGATCTCATGGCACCCTAAGGCCTAAAGCTGTCGATCCAGATTTTGTGACTGACTTCATTGCAGAAAACAAGCCACTCACACCAGGGGAAGCTTTGACAAGTCCACATGCTGCCAAGTGGAGGGAAGCAAACGATGGAGAACTATCTTCATTTGTTAGTAATGAAACTTATGAATGGATATACTTACCAGATGGCGCAAAGTCTCTCAAATAAAAATGGGTGTTCAAAATTAAAATCCAGACTCCAAAGTACCTAAATACAAGGCTAGACTAGTAGTCAAGGGTTGTGGATAGAAGCTCGGTATAGACTATGAGGAAAACTTCTCACCGTACATTAAACACACTTCACTAAGATGCCTCTTTGCACTGGCAGTAAAGGAAGACCTTGAGATAGTGCATATGATGAGAAAACTGATTATTTACATGGCCACTTAGATGAAGTGATATAAAAGTGCAACCTCCAGAAGAGCTCTAGATATGGCGGCCTAGAAAGTTTGGCGGCTCAAAAAGGCTATGAATGTACTTACAAAAGCGGAAGGTGCTGAAATCTTCGTCTAATCCAAGTCCTTACAGGGATGGGGCAAAGACAGTCCAAAGCAGATCCTTGTGTCTACTTTAAATATACTAACGAAGGTTTCTTTATATGTGCCATACATTTTGACGACCTTATAATCTTCACGAATGAACCGCAAATTCAGATGGAAGTCCGAAGGAAATTAGACATGAAAAACCTGGTCTGATAGAAAATTGTCTAGGTATGATAATCAATAGAGACAAATAAAATGGACAACTCTCCATTGACCAGAGGAAGTATAGAGACAGCATGCTTCATAAGTTTGGCATGTCGGACTGCAACCCTGTCTTAACCCCAATGGAGGTCAGAGCCACCCTCAGGGACCCTTTGCAAAACAGAACGAAACATGATAGTGACAATGTGAATTATGGTGAGACAGTACCATACCAGCAAGCTATTGGCAGTCTCCTGTACCTGTCACAAGTTTCTCGCCCAGACATATCTTGTGCTGTTAATTGCTCGAGTCAATTTAACAACCACAAAATGCCATTGGCTTGCTGTAAAGATGGTGTTCACATACCTGAAAGTGACTCGAGACTTGAAATTGCTTGATAAAAAAAAAAAAAGAACCATGAGTTACTTAGCTACAGCGATGCAGATTGGAGGAGTGACGATGATAACAGATACTCAATTACTAGCTGCAGTTTCAAGTTCATGGGCGGACTGGTTTCATGGGCTAGTAAGAAGCAAACACTCTAGTGGTGTATCCCAACTCCTCTGTTTTTTTCCTGTATTCGGTTAATGTGTGTATGTCGCAGCCATTGCCGTTTGTGTGGTGTTTATCATGTGTAGTAAAAGACAATCAGTACTTATTGACTACCACATTATCTAAACTGTATATACCCAATAAAGTCCATCATTGATGTAGTGAGGAGAAAGTTCGTAAATTTAAGATCAGCATTACATTTTAATTGCATTATGGTACAGGTATTTGACTGTCAGTAGGTACGATCTGCCTCCCACGTGCTTTGGCAGGACTTCAAGAATGTCCATCACCATCCTGGTAAGACTCCTCGGGAGTCCAAAACCGACGTAGCGAGAAACAAGGTTGTCAAGATGAGGCCCAGCATACAATTCAATTGCATTAGATTGCTGGTGTCTGAACAAATGTGTGGTGTGTGATCTGCCTTACATGTGTTCTGCTGGGGGGTTCATCGCCAAAGTCATGAGGGAAAAAATTGTCAAGTTGAGACCTAGCATTATGTTAGTATGGATGTCTGAATGTTCGCTTTGTACGATCCACCTCACACATGCTGAAGCAAGACTGCTAACGACTCTTGCCGATGTAGCGAAGAACAAGATCAAAGTGAAATCCAGCATTATATTTTAATTGCTCAATGGTTAGAGGTAACTGACTGTCCACAATGAGCTATCATCCCTACACTTTCTGTAGCAAGACTGTTAGGGCAAACATTAATGATGTGCGCGAAAAAAGATCTTAAAGATAAGAACAAGCATTATATGTTAATTGCATGATAGTACAGAAGCTCTGTAGCAAGACTGATACAGATTTCTTCACTGATGTATAGAGGCACAAGATGATCATGGTCTTGTTAATTGTATGATGGTATCAATGTCTGAATGTCCACGGTGTATACTTTGCCCACTTCTACTGTAGCAAGATTGCTAGGGAGTCCAACACTAATGTAGCAAGGAACCAAATTGTCAGGATGAGATCCAGTATTTATTATATGTCAATACCATGATAGTAGGAATGTCTGAATGTCCGTGGTGTACGATCTGTCTAGACTGCTAAGTCCATTGACATCCTGGGAAGACTGCCTTGAAGTCTATTGCCATCCTGCAAAGAGCAATGTTATCAAGTTCAGATGCATCACTATCAATTATTTTCATGATGGTCCGTGGTCTGTGGGTTCATGATACACAATCTGTGCCAGAGCACATCTGTTTTTAGTCCTCGCAAGAACAAATTATTCCAAGTGAGATCAACCATTTGGTGTACATTGCATTACTGTCACTGTGTCTTTTAGGCCGGAATGCACGGTCTGCCAAAAACCAATATATTTGGTTTTATACCTGTTTGAAAGCAAAAAAAAGTATTGTTATTGCTTTTATTTCATTATGCTGATTGACATATTAATATTATTAACTGTTCTTTCCTTCCTAGAACTGAAAAAATGTTATTTCTTAAATCAAGCTAATGTGATTTCTTTTGTATTGCACTTCCTATTTTCTGTTGACAGATCTCAGGAACAATAGAAGACCCATCCGTGTACAAGGATGTCAAGAGAGCTCTGCAAACTCTAGGTTACGCTAGAATGGCCCCAGATCCTCAGTGAGAAAACTGACTTCACTACTGTTTTCTTTCCCCCACCTTTCATAATATTCCCTTCTTTTTTTTTTTCTAACACCCGGCCATTAACATATTGACAAGTGTTATAGCTTGCTGCATTTTTTCTGGTAGCCAATTCTAGAGTGTTTTCGAATGTAGATATTTACAGTTCTTGTTTAATATTGTGCATACTTTTTATTTGCTGTTGAAAGAAAATCATTCAATAAATAATTTTATAATTGTGATTGTTTATAATACTTTACACGACAACCTTAAGGTAAAGAGGTGCTAGTAACTTCTGATGTTCCTGCAATGATATCAAGTGATGAATTTTAGAGTGTTGGTTTAAGCATAGTACCAAGATAATGGATCACTACTGCTACTGTATTTATTTTACCATATATATTAGTACTCAGTAACTTGATCTATGTATAATAAAACAATATTTACATACATCATAAAGAGTTTCAAATAATTTAGTACCATCACATGTAGGCGTTTTTGTTATGGGGGGGGGGGGGACCTTTCGTGTACACCCATTCCATTAGTAATTAAAAAAAATGGATAATTTTTAATTTCCTTAAAATATTGATGAATTTTCTAGTATGTACTGATTTTTTTACTTAATATTTAAATATTTTTCATTATACATATATAATTATTAATCATTAATTAAAAAAATGTTCTAATATTGTTTTACAATAATTCACTTATTACTTTATTTTTTCTAAGAAGATTCCTTTTTTAATTCAAGCCTCTATAGTGTTTAAATATATAGCATCAGCTGATGATTCAGGAGAAAGCAATGCGTTCTTTCAACCAGCCTTCGCACTCACCAGATTCTTTCAACCGGCCTCTGCTCCAACCAGCCACCACGGGTTTGAGATTATTTTGACTCGCAGACCTGTCGCGATGTGTATCTAGCCACTAGCCTATTCAGTTCAGTTGAGCTGCTGATTTACGGTGGTATTAATCAGTTTGCACTTTAGTGCAATAACATTACATAAACACATGTTCTGTTCCGAAAACAATTATTACTTTAAATTTTGCTGAAATATTGTTCACAATATTGTTCAATGTTTGGAAATGTTCGAGATAAAATAAATTAAAATAATTAATATTACATTTCTGAAATTGTAATGTATGTTTATTATATATAACAACTTATGGAACAGAGTTATTAAAAAAATATTACCCAGAAAATTACCAAACATTACCAAAGGCAAAATAACATTTTTTTTTATTTCAAAAAATATAAAAAAAAAAATTAGTGCGTGCCCCACAACGGCTGTGCAGTGGCAACAACACCCCCCCCCCCCCCCCCCCAACCCACACAAACACAAAATAATAATCACTGAGTAAATGGCAATAGTAACCAAAAACTAAGGACTAAAATTCAAAAGGAGGAAACACCCAATAAATTGCAATACTACACGGTGGAGGAAGAAGCTACAAGGCGGTTATCAAGTCCCCAGGCGGAGTTACACTTTGTTAAATGATTATTCTAATGCCTTCTTCGGGGGTAACTAATATTTTGTTCAATGAGCTTCATAAAAATGGTACTTCTTATCAAGCCCAGTATTTTAGCTATAACGTGTTATTTAGTATGGAGTATGGGTAAGCCTAACGCTGTAATGCTTGATTGTTGGATTTATGCCTTTTTCCATAATTTTTGAAGTTATTAAATTTCTAATTTAAATTTTAATAGAAATGCTTTTATGTGCCGCCCTCATTTTGTCTGTAATTCTTTACTTAGTATTGTTTTGGGAACATCTAGTTTTTGGATCAGCGCATTTGCTATTGTAATACCCCTAGTGTCTTAAAGAATAATTAAGTAATTAGATAAAAAGATTTGGAAACTCTGAATACTGGGGCCCCTCAATTGATAGCTATAAAAGTCAACAACAGAGGCGACACTAGGAGCAAACAAAGAAAATTTAGAGACTCCCTACGAACACTTGGGAGAAAAAGGATCGTTATTATATATTAAATAAATAGAAACAACTGTTACGTCTATAGACTTCCTTATTTTATTAATCATTGTTCTTTCTTTTTTTATAGATTAAATTTTCCTTAATAGCATCTGTTTTTCATTGATAAGTGATCTTATTTAAATTCCTCACAATTACAATTATTATATTATATTCTTTGAACTTATCTCCTATTGGGCCGGCCCTGAATGTTTAACAAAAATAACAATACTTAAGCACATTAATGAAATCAACATTGGTAACTTTAAGGGTTGTACATATAGTCCTTGCAAAACATAATATAAATTTCTTCTCCTCGACTTGCTTTTACTGTCCGCTGTCTTAACTGGGTTACACTATTTTTTTTTTTGTTGAGTTCGTGAATAGAATAATAGAATAATGTGGGTATCACCCGGGGCTGTAGGTAGACGGTGAGCGAGGTAGTTGGCCTAAAGGTGGTGGGGTCTGCTCAAGAACCGACTCCAGAGGTTCTGGCAGAGGATTTTGGCTGCCCCAAACTTGGAACCCTGTCTGAAACAGAAGTCCAAATTCCAAAGAATTAGACCTGTTTCCAGACAGTATGCTTAAATGGCGCAAAAGGCCAATAGAAGGAAAATTAAAGGGGGGGATGACGTCAAGACTTACCAAAACAGGGTGTTGGTCCTGGCGCTCAGGAGAGGGCGTCTCGTCTCCGAAAACCCGAACCACGATTCGCGGTAGCCACGGAAGTCATCATGTGTAAATAGAAAATAATTTATATAGAAATACTAAGTTTATCTACTTTCAACTAAACTACTGACTGGTTAATAATAATTTTAGATAGGGACTCCATCCCTCTAGTCTGAGCAGACTACATAATATACGGTGCGATGTCGATGATTCGCCGAAGATCGCAATTACAAACGGTACCAGTCAGTCAGGAGGCGCGCACCGAAGTAAGTTCAGAGCGGGATATCACCAGGATATCATAAGCGCGGGGTCTCTAGAGAATGGGAGGGGTGGTAGGCTCTGAGCCGAAAATGACCGAGTCCACCCGAAGGTGTCCGGCATAAAAAATGTAGATCTTACTGGAGTGACTGCGCGACTGAGGCGCTATCTTTTGGTGGCGAGAAGAAGTACTAATAAATCGACTAGTGACCGACGAGAGTGTCAAGCTAGGGGGTAATGGAGTAACCAGTGGTGCCACCTAGCGGCCTGAGACATAAGGAGGGGAAAGGTTGTCGTTACCTCCGCGCGAGCGCGGTAGTGTCGGCGCCGCCGACGCCCACGAGTGGCGTTTGTTACCACAGCCGTCGCTAGGTGTCGCTAAAGTCCAGAATCGTAACTGCGGCTGTCAAGCCTGAGATGGCCTTGACTCCGGTTAACGTCCCCGTGCGGTCGTCGCTCCTAGCCACACTTCTGAGAAGAAAGTGGTGGGTGAGCAGTAGGGGGATGGCTTCAAAAAACGCATGGTCTGTGGGACACAAGGCCCACGGGATCCTCCTGTCGTGTCTTGCTGCTAGTGAACCTTATACCGATTCGTGACAGAGTTAGCAGGGCTCAGCACTGCTTCACAAGCTGCTCTAGGCAAAAGAAGACCCGCGAAGAAATAACGTTACCGGCCTCCGACGTGCCTGGAGGCGGGAGAAATATTAGCCAGAAAGCTAGCCTAGCATGAGGCTGGAAAAGAAAATCAGCTCGCCTTGAGAACAGAGGCTGAGGGCCTGGACGTAAAGAAAATAAGATGAGAAAAAAAAATAATATTTCCAAAAATATTTAAAATTACAAAATTTTAAATAAAACGTGCCTAAATCCCTAATACACGGCACATACTCCCCCGCGTTAAAGCGGAGCTTAGGGGAAAGCACAAACAAAAACCAAAAACTTCAGTAGGACGAGTTACCAGGTTCGCCTGTATCCTACTACTTACATGCTAACACACAAAAAATATTAAACACTCTTATGAACTAATGTGCACATTCTTAATGACTAACATGATTAAATTCATTATCTTAAATAAAATTATTAACTTAAGTGGCCACTTAAACTAACACCTTATATTAAGTTTTCTTACAAACTAGTACCATGGATTTTTATTGTTACTTAATGTTACTACCTAGGTTTTGTATTCTTCAGTTAAACTCCTTATTGAGTCTTAAATATATATATCTGGCATGCCAAGGCTTAGAGAAAGTAATCGCTCCTATTTTATATTCGGATGCGCTTTCTTAAGGTGGGAGATGTGCGCTCGTGTCACATACTCTCCGGAACTGGGGTCGGCTAGACTCACAGTCACTGGGGTTAGAAATCGTTGGATCTGTAATGGTCCAGTCCAGCGATACGATAACTTGGCCGATCGCTTATCGATGGCCTTACTCTGCGGGTGTGCTTTGCACATTACCGTGTCACCTACCCTGTAGGGGTTAGGGAAGCGGTACCTATTGTACCTTCTCTGACTTGTTTGGTGAGCCAAATTTAAATTCCTACGCGCCTTTCTCCAAATCTCCGCGATGTCCTTGGGATCATCCGGCAGTAGGTCTTCGAGAGACCAAAGATTGGAAAGTGGTGTGTTGGGCTTATAAGTAAACATAATCTCAAATGGGGTGGATTTGTGTCCTTCATGTCGGGCATAATTAAATGCCATCTGTAACCACACCAAATTACTGTCCCATCTTTCCTGCGCATTCACGTGGAACGCTATGAGCGCCGAACGAAGATTTCTATTAAATCTCTCCGCGTGCGAGGGTTTAGGGTAGTATGGCGATGTTGTCACATGCTGTATACCATGCGAGAAACACATGTTCTTGAAAGTTCTGGATGTAAACTGTGTTCCGTTGTCGGATACAATTATGTTCGGTAATCCTGAAGTTTTAAAAATGTGATTTTGTAATGCACGCACAGTGGTGTCAGCTGTAGCCTTACGGAGTGGAATAAGCCAAACAAACTTCGAAAAAGCATCTATGCCCACAAGAAGCATAGAGTGTCCGGATTTGGATCGAGGAAACGGCCCTACAAAATCAATAAAAAGTTTTTGCATAGGTCTTTCGGCTACTTCTGAGGCAAGAAAACCGTACTGTGTATTTTGTGCAGGTTTACTTAATGCACATAGCTTACATAACTTAACTCGCTGTGTAATGTCCCGGTGCATTCCTTCCCAAATAAAATGGCGTCGGATACCTTGAATGGTTTTATAAATGCCTAAATGGGCACCGAGAGGTGAACTATGGTAATATGTGAAAATCATATCACGCAGATTTTGTGGAAGAACAATTTTAAGGTGCCTTGACTGTTGTGTACGTTTTTGTAGGAGACCTTTAGCTAACTTATAGAATTTCGGAGCTGTACCCGCTTTAACTTGTTCAATTATTTTTGCCAAATATGGGTCGGCTTGTTGATGTGTTTGTATGTCCTGAAAAGCTAAGGGGAAATCGGTTAGGAGTGCCTGACACGAAATCTGAGGTTCCTCCTGAGATATTGTTTCGGAGGGGTTCTCGAACATTCGAGAAAGTGTGTCAGCCACAATGTTTTGAGTACCGCGAATATGTTGAATATTAAATTTGAGATAAGAAATTTTGGTGATCCACCTTCCAAGTTTTCCTAATTGTTTAGGGTGAGCTAACAGCCAGGCGAGTGCCTGATTATCAGTTTCCAATAGAAATTCCCTATGTTCCAGAAACTGTCGGAATTTATCAATACCAAAAACTACTGCTAAACATTCCAATTCATACACTGAAGATGCTTTCCTCTCCTGAAAAGTTAATGTACGTGAGGCAAAGGCAATGGGTTGCCTGGCACCATCTATTTCCTGAGACAATACCGCCCCTATAGCAACACTTGAGGCGTCTGTTTGTAAAATAAAGGGTTTACTAAAATCTGCCATGCGCAGAACAGGTGGATTCGCTATGGCTTCTTTCAAGAAATTAAATGCCTTGTCTTGTTCAGGACCCCAAATATATTGTGTATTTTTCTTACGTAAAGCATTTAAAGGTGCCGCATGCTCGGCGAAATTTGGTATGTATTTGGCATAAAAATTAGCCATGCCAATAAAACGAGCTATGCCCTTTGTGTCTTTAGGTGGTTTGAATTCCCTGATCGCCTGTGTTCGTTCTGGATCAATTGTAACACCTTTGTGTGATACCAAATGTCCAAGGAAAGATATTTCGGAAGCAGCAAATTTTACCTTTTTTGTATTTACAGTGAGGCCTGCCTTGCGCAGTCTTTCAAGGACAAGAGTCAGATGCTGGATGTGTTCCTCAAAACTTTCTGAATAAATTACAAGATCATCTAAATAATTGTAAACAAATTTAAATTTAAAATCTCCTACTACTTGTTCAAGAAGTCGTGTGAGTACTTGAGCACCTGTGGCCAAGCCGAAAGGTACCACATTATACTGGTAAAGATTCCAAGGTACGCAAAATGCGGTAATAGGTTTTGAGTCTTGCGTGAGTGGGATCTGATGGTACGCCGAATTGAGATCGAACACACTGAAATACCTGGCCTTACTAAACCAATGAAAGGCCGAGTTCAAATCTGGGAGGGGTGTTTGCGGTATTTTAATCTGTTTGTTCAGTTTTCGATAATCAGTAACGAAACGTTGTTCCGTGCCCTTGGGTACTAGAAATGCAGGTGAACTGAAAGGAGAATTAGAAGGTTCTATTACCTTATTATCTAACAGTTTCTGTGAATGTTTTCTCATAATTTCCATTTTAGGACCTAAAAGTTGATAAGGATGACTTTTGACTGGCATGGTATCAGTCAATTCAATTTGATATTCAATTAGGTTAGTTCGACCTAATTTCTTAGTTAGCACATCTGAAAATTCATTACACAAATCTCGAATAGCAACTTGTTTACTGGGCTCGAGATGATCCAGGGACAAAGAATTTCTCTCGTCAGTGTTAGTAGAAACATTAGTAACTTGTCCTGACCTTTTATTTTCAGGTTCCACGAATGATATGACAAGATTTTTATTAAATTTAAATACAAAACTTCCTGCTTGTAGATCAATCAAAACACCTGTTTTAGCGATGAAGTCGGAGCCTAGAATAAGCTGCGTGGCTAAGTTTTCTGCCACAAGAAAAGGGAAATTCCAAGTGAATAATTCTATCCTGATTTTCACTATAGCCACTTTGGATATACTAATTGGTTCGTCAGCTGCAGTAAAACAGCGCACATCCGTGACTTCTGTTTTCAGAACCTGCTTGTTCTTCTGTAATTCCCTAAACAAATCGCCTGAAATAAAACTACGAGTAGCTCCTGTATCTATCAGACCAATAATTTGATTTTTGCCAAACATTGCTTTAGTGTATGGTAATACAGTTCGGACGTGACCGAAAATGTTGTGACACTTACGTTTTCCTTGGTTAGTCAGGCTAACACATGTTTTGCAAATTCTTGTGAATTTCTCAGAATTTTCTTTATGATTAATTTGCTGTGTTATAATCTTCTGTTTGTGTTTTCTGTCTTTTTCTGTGTATTTCTTTCTTTCATTTTTCTTGTGTTTTTGTTTTCCTGTGTTATGCCTTTTTTGATTTTTGTTTTGTTTTTGTGATTCGTTAGTATGCACATCATGCACTGAAAAATTCCTCTCGGATGAAGTTTTAGGTGGACCAGGTAGAAATTTGCCTGGCCACCGCCTTACGCGTTTTTTGCCTTGTTGAAATTTGGTTTGAAATTTTTGTGGTTACATTGCTCAATGTAATGTCCTGTTTGCTTGCAATAATTACAGAAAGGTGTTTGTTGTTGTATGTTCTTGTTTGAATTATACTTATTATTTCTGTAGTAGTTTGTTTTCTGTTGTGGGTGGCTATTTTGTTGTTTCGTGTATGGAAAACTATTTGCAGTTTCTGCCTGAGAATCATGCTTATCCATGGACTTCGCTGACCTGTTTCTCTGAGTGTCTGCATATTCGTAACTCATGGCCTGTATACAGAGTTGATCTAGTTCTACAAAACTCCATGGCCTAGCCTGGAAAACAGCGCGTGCGCGCTCTGCCTGATTTAGTCCGTCTACTATGCAACTAACTATTTCACTCTCTGATACGCCCAATCTGAGAACTGCCGCGGCTTCTCTGATTGATGCTACATAGTGTGGCAATGCTTCATTACTTCGCTGTAGCCTGTTGTACCATTCCAAACGGTAATTTGTCAAAAGTCCGGCAGGTATAAAAAAATTCAAAATTTCTTCGTGGTATTTGTCAAAAGAGTAACTTTTTTCTATAGCTTGACTCGTTCTTTCACTCAGTGGTGGTTGGGTGTAGGGAAAAACTATCTCCAACAACTGTTTGTCAGGAATGCCCCCTTTCTGTCTGATTTTAAGTAAGTGCCTTATGAATTCGATTAATTTATCTGGGTCAAGATCACTTGTTTCGGGAAAACCAACAAGTAATCTCTCGACTGGATGGGCAATTTTCCCATAACAGCTATACTCAGCCGCCCTTGGCGTAACTGGTAATGTTGTTTCTGGTTGATTCTGCGTTGATGGCGGAGGTGGGGGTGAAGGATGTGCAATTTGCGCGGTGGGGATGGTAGGGATCGGAGTTCCTTGCCCGGATGTCAATAAAGAATGAAACTGGGAATATGGATTAAAATATGACTGGTTTGTGGTGAATGGGAAAAACAAATTTTGCTGTGTTAAAGGATGCGGATTTGCAGGCAAGTTGCCGGAAAATGTGACACTGGTGATGGGAGCTGTAGAAACATGCACGCCTGAGGGAATTTGAGTGGTGGCTGCTGGGATGGGAGGGGTTGAAACTGCGAAGAATGATTGAGATGTTGATGAAATGGGTGGAACCTGCCTTGTTTGGCACAAAGATACTTGTGTGTCGGGTTGCCTTATTTCCTGAGGAAATTCTGGATTTTCACTCTCTACATTTCCTAGTGTTTCCATTCCTAGGTTTTCTGCCTGGGCAATGTTGGCCCGGAGGTCCTGTTGAGTTTCCAATTGGGCTGCCCTAGCTTTCAATTTAATTTGGAAGGCGTTTGTCTGTTGCAGACAACGATTTAGCTCTGTTCGATAAACACCATTGAGCACATCTGCGGAAAGTACCACAAGATTTTCCAGTCGTCTGGTGACATGCTCTAATCGCATAATGTGTCGCTTTACATTGGGCAAATTCTCTTCCACATCTGAATAACTTACGAAAGCAGCTATGTCGTAAAATTTGGAGCAAGCTATGTTGAATTCCTCGAGTATTTCTAAATTTAGATTATGTACTGAGGTAGGTAACTTATCACGTACTGCGGCTCGAAGCCTCTTTCGCAGCTCTTGCGCATTTCCAGTAGTTGGTAAATTACGCAACTGCAACTCGTAACTTAATTCATCTACTAGTAATAGCTCCGGAGTAATCATCCTGTCCGGATTCATAGTATTACACAAAACAAAACACTACCCTCTTAAAATTATCTCTTAAACTTTAAACTTAGGTATACACTTTAATCTAGCTTATGATTAAAACAATTACTTTATTGCCTGGGAAGTATGTGCCTTCATAATTTATTATTATTATTACTACCCGCGTCGGGAAATGAACAGTGTACTCGGGTGTAACAAGCTGTCAGGTTAGCTTGCACAACACGGTACCTACAATGAAGGTCACGTCAGCCGGCAGGACTGACCTTGGCGCGTAGCGCCTTTAACTATTGGGGGGGGGGGGGGGGGGGGGGGGAGGGAGTATCTTGTCCAGCGGACACGTCTCTGTTGATAAGTCACGCGCGTGGGTGGGCAGCCAGCTGCCTCTCGGCTCGCGCTCAGATGTAAACACAGAGACTGAAGTGCAGCAAAACTTATGATAATTTTAAAATTCAAAGGTCAATTTAGCTACTATGTGTTTCAGCGGTCAGTTCACATATTACTTACTACAAAAGATTCTAAGTGACAAAAAAATATAAAAAAATTTTTTTTTATTCAATTTTTTTTAATTTTAATTTTAGGTATGACCTTTAAACTTAGGTATGCCTATAGACGTAACCACGCTCTGCTACCATTTTGTAATACCCCTAGTGTCTTAAAGAATAATTAAGTAATTAGATAAAAAGATTTGGAAACTCTGAATACTGGGGCCCCTCAATTGATAGCTATAAAAGTCAACAACAGAGGCGACACTAGGAGCAAACAAAGAAAATTTAGAGACTCCCTACGAACACTTGGGAGAAAAAGGATCGTTATTATATATTAAATAAATAGAAACAACTGTTACGTCTATAGACTTCCTTATTTTATTAATCATTGTTCTTTCTTTTTTTATAGATTAAATTTTCCTTAATAGCATCTGTTTTTCATTGATAAGTGATCTTATTTAAATTCCTCACAATTACAATTATTATATTATATTCTTTGAACTTATCTCCTATTGGGCCGGCCCTGAATGTTTAACAAAAATAACAATACTTAAGCACATTAATGAAATCAACATTGGTAACTTTAAGGGTTGTACATATAGTCCTTGCAAAACATAATATAAATTTCTTCTCCTCGACTTGCTTTTACTGTCCGCTGTCTTAACTGGGTTACACTATTTTTTTTTTTGTTGAGTTCGTGAATAGAATAATAGAATAATGCGGGTATCACCCGGGGCTGTAGGTAGACGGTGAGCGAGGTAGTTGGCCTAAAGGTGGTGGGGTCTGCTCAAGAACCGACTCCAGAGGTTCTGGCAGAGGATTTTGGCTGCCCCAAACTTGGAACCCTGTCTGAAACAGAAGTCCAAATTCCAAAGAATTAGACCTGTTTCCAGACAGTATGCTTAAATGGCGCAAAAGGCCAATAGAAGGAAAATTAAAGGGGGGGATGACGTCAAGACTTACCAAAACAGGGTGTTGGTCCTGGCGCTCAGGAGAGGGCGTCTCGTCTCCGAAAACCCGAACCACGATTCGCGGTAGCCACGGAAGTCATCATGTGTAAATAGAAAATAATTTATATAGAAATACTAAGTTTATCTACTTTCAACTAAACTACTGACTGGTTAATAATAATTTTAGATAGGGACTCCATCCCTCTAGTCTGAGCAGACTACATAATATACGGTGCGATGTCGATGATTCGCCGAAGATCGCAATTACAAACGGTACCAGTCAGTCAGGAGGCGCGCACCGAAGTAAGTTCAGAGCGGGATATCACCAGGATATCATAAGCGCGGGGTCTCTAGAGAATGGGAGGGGTGGTAGGCTCTGAGCCGAAAATGACCGAGTCCACCCGAAGGTGTCCGGCATAAAAAATTTAGATCTTACTGGAGTGACTGCGCGACTGAGGCGCTATCTTTTGGTGGCGAGAAGAAGTACTAATAAATCGACTAGTGACCGACGAGAGTGTCAAGCTAGGGGGTAATGGAGTAACCAGTGGTGCCACCTAGCGGCCTGAGACATAAGGAGGGGAAAGGTTGTCGTTACCTCCGCGCGAGCGCGGTAGTGTCGGCGCCGCCGACGCCCACGAGTGGCGTTTGTTACCACAGCCGTCGCTAGGTGTCGCTAAAGTCCAGAATCGTAACTGCGGCTGTCAAGCCTGAGATGGCCTTGACTCCGGTTAACGTCCCCGTGCGGTCGTCGCTCCTAGCCACACTTCTGAGAAGAAAGTGGTGGGTGAGCAGTAGGGGGATGGCTTCAAAAAACGCATGGTCTGTGGGACACAAGGCCCACGGGATCCTCCTGTCGTGTCTTGCTGCTAGTGAACCTTATACCGATTCGTGACAGAGTTAGCAGGGCTCAGCACTGCTTCACAAGCTGCTCTAGGCAAAAGAAGACCCGCGAAGAAATAACGTTACCGGCCTCCGACGTGCCTGGAGGCGGGAGAAATATTAGCCAGAATGCTAGCCTAGCATGAGGCTGGGAAAGAAAATCAGCTCGCCTCTGAGAACAGAGGCTGAGGGCCTGGACGTAAAGAAAATAAGATGAGAAAAAAAAATAATATTTCCAAAAATATTTAAAATTACAAAATTTTAAATAAAACGTGCCTAAATCCCTAATACACGGCACACTATCCCCAGTAAATTACATGATTTTAGTGAAATTATTTGGAAATATATAAACGCTGCTCCCAGCTGGGTTTTAAAATTGTGGTCGCTGCCTCTAAGGATGAGGACTGACTACAATAGTGTCCAGTGACAGTATTATTACAGTTGTAGTTATTGTGAAAGAAAATAATAATTGAATGCTAAACACCTACACTATTATTTAACAGGCGAAACTATTTGCACCAATTGGTCAATATTAGGTAATAAGGTGTTCCATTAAATTATGTGCTCTGCTATAACAAATACAAAAATTTTAAAACAAAATATAAGAAAAATATTGTGCCAAAACTACTGAAACCAAAATGGCGTCTTTGAGTTACGTCTCCTGAAAATATTCAATTTATACATCTCAGATGATTCTCTTGATAAAATCAAATTTTTCAGATACTCTAAAAAAATTATTACATTATAACAGTATGTCTAAAACCGTTCTCTCTATGACATACATCAGGCAACAGAGCACACCGAAATAAGAACAGCAGTAATGGCATAAATCATGCATTGGAAAGTGATAGTCAGTGCCTATTAAAATGCACACTCCAAATTAAGGATGAGACACACTATATATACCCTGTCCATGAGCACCAGGCTCAGCTGGGTAACTTACACTAGCCAGCATGAAGTGTCGTCACATCCAAACAAGGAGGAATATATAATGTTAATAAAATTGAATATGATAATTTATAAAACTAAAGGTAAACAAACAAACTCCAAGTATAGAACCAGACGGACTCTACGTTCTCCTTCGGAATGTTATTCACAACAATATCGACTGCACAAATTTTACATTGAAAATTTCAAGGTATAGTATTTTTTTAAAGTTGCTAAATCATAAATACAAATTTTAGTTTCAATAAACTAAACATTATATTAACATAGAAATAAAATACAATAATAACTAACCTACTCATGTTTTAACGATTTAAGTAAACCACCCAAAGTTTACAAATTAAAAAACATGTTTATTTACCTCAATAACAATGTTGTACATTCATATTCCGTTTAGTCCACAGACATGAAAGACATGAATTTGAAGTATCTGAACGGTCAAATGATGGTGTAACTGATTCCGTTGTTTCTCAACTCTTATTTTTCCTTTTCTTCTGTTTTCCCTTTGTCTTCTCCCTCTTGCCCGCGGGCACGTCATCTCGGTCGTCGCCAGCAGCATCCTGGTCCATCGGCTCAGCTTCCGGCTCCTTCCTCTTCCCGGACGCTGCCTCGATCTCGGCGTCCCAAGACGCGACGCTGAACCCTGCAATCTGGCCAACACGAGCACGCTCACTTGGCCCCGGGCGGCTTCGCAACAGTTCATATGGTACAGCAACTATAACATCAAACACTGAAGGAAAACAATTAGTATTAAGTTATATGTAAATTAAATATATCTACCCTTTTTTATAGGAAATACGAAAAACATCTGGGAACATACAAATAAATTCATTAAAATTCCATATTAATTACAGCTATAAATTACAATCTAAGAGTGTGCAGTAGGCAGTCTAAAACCCAAATACTGACATTTAAGGTCATTCCATGTCAAATGAAAAAAAAAATTTAACCTTGAAATCTCTGACTTCCTTTTTTTTTTGTACTTATATTGTTTATGTTAAGTACTTCGAAAATGTGTACTATTTAAATATATTGAGTAAATAGTTTTTTAAAATAAATTATTTAAAAAGAGAAAATACTGCTATTTTGAGTCAACGCTGGTTGAGTAAAATGGCTCTTAATTTTGTAATCATTGTACCTAAAATGCTTAAGTAGGGCTCTTAAAAAGCTTTTGAAAATAACTACAATTATATATGCTACATGGGTAACTTTAAGGGAAAAACACATTTTAAAAAGTTGATAAAAATATTTGAAAAAACACCATTATTAAAATATCTGGAAAAAAAAAATTTAAAACACACGTTTTGTGACTTGCCCACCAATTTAATTTTGGGATCAGATTAGAGCCATAGCACACTGCTGCACTCACCCGTGGGCTGACCAGTTGCAGCAGCACCCTCTCATGCTGCACGTTGCTGCGGTCCAGGCTCAGCTGCACGGTGACCGGGTCGAACGTGTGGAACACCACGTCTCCGCAGCGCTGCGTCTGGTCCTGTGCGTGCGGGCAATACAGTACTACACTCTCACTGCAACTACATGCAGCAACACCCTCTCATGCTGCACGTTGCTGCGGTCCAGGCTCAGCTGCACGGTGACCGGGTCGAACGTGTGGAACACCACGTCGCCGCAGCGCTGCGTCTGGTCCTGTGCGTGCAGGCAATACAGTACTACACTCTCACTGCAACTACATGCTGCAACACCCTCTCATGCTGCACGTTGCTGCGGTCCAGGCTCAGCTTCACGGTGACCGGGTCGAACGTGTGGAACACCACGTCTCCGCAGCGCTGCGTCTGGTCCTGTGCGTGCAGGCAATACAGTACTACACTCTCACTGCAACTACATGCAGCAACACCCTCTCATGCTGCACGTTGCTGCAGTCCAGGCTCAGCTGCACGGTGACCGGGTCGAACGTGTGGAACACCACGTCGCCGCAGCGCTGCGTCTGGTCCTGTGCGTGCGGGCAATACAGTACTACACTCTCACTGCAACTACATGCAGCAACACCCTCTCATGCTGCACGTTGCTGCGGTCCAGGCTCAGCTGCACGGTGACCGGGTCGAACGTGTGGAACACCACGTCTCCGCAGCGCTGCGTCTGGTCCTGTGCGTGCAGGCAATACAGTACTACACTCTCACTGCAACTACATGCAGCAACACCCTCTCATGCTGCACGTTGCTGCGGTCCAGGCTCAGCTGCACGGTGACCGGGTCGAACGTGTGGAACACCACGTCTCCGCAGCGCTGCGTCTGGTCCTGTGCGTGCGGGCAATACAGTACTACACTCTCACTGCAACTACATGCAGCAACACCCTCTCATGCTGCACGTTGCTGCGGTCCAGGCTCAGCTGCACGGTGACCGGGTCGAACGTGTGGAACACCACGTCTCCGCAGCGCTGCGTCTGGTCCTGTGTGTGCAGGCAATACAGTACTACACTCTCACTGCAACTACATGCAGCAACACCCTCTCATGCTGCACGTTGCTGCGGTCCAGGCTCAGCTGCACGGTGACCGGGTCGAACGTGTGGAACACCACGTCTCCGCAGCGCTGCGTCTGGTCCTGTGCGTGCAGGCAATACAGTACTACACTCTCACTGCAACTACATGCAGCAACACCCTCTCATGCTGCACGTTGCTGCGGTCCAGGCTCAGCTGCACGGTGACCGGGTCGAACGTGTGGAACACCACGTCTCCGCAGCGCTGCGTCTGGTCCTGTGCGTGCAGGCAATACAGTACTACACTCTCACTGCAACTACATGCAGCAACACCCTCTCATGCTGCACGTTGCTGCGGTCCAGGCTCAGCTGCACTGTGACCGGGTCGAACGTGTGGAACACCACGTCTCCGCAGCGCTGCGTCTGGTCCTGTGTGTGCAGGCAATACAGTACTACACTCTCACTGCAACTACATGCAGCAACACCCTCTCATGCTGCACGTTGCTGCGGTCCAGGCTCAGCTGCACGGTGACCGGGTCGAACGTGTGGAACACCACGTCTCCGCAGCGCTGCGTCTGGTCCTGTGCGTGCGGGCAATACAGTACTACACTCTCACTGCAACTACATGCAGCAACACCCTCTCATGCTGCACGTTGCTGCGGTCCAGGCTCAGCTGCACGGTGACCGGGTCGAACGTGTGGAACACCACGTCTCCGCAGCGCTGCGTCTGGTCCTGTGTGTGCAGGCAATACAGTACTACACTCTCACTGCAACTACATGCAGCAACACCCTCTCATGCTGCACGTTGCTGCGGTCCAGGCTCAGCTGCACGGTGACCGGGTCGAACGTGTGGAACACCACGTCGCCGCAGCGCTGCGTCTGGTCCTGTGCGTGCAGGCAATACAGTACTACACTCTCACTGCAACTACATGCTGCAACACCCTCTCATGCTGCACGTTGCTGCAGTCCAGGCTCAGCTGCACGGTGACCGGGTCGAACGTGTGGAACACCACGTCGCCGCAGCGCTGCGTCTGGTCCTGTGCGTGCGGGCAATACAGTACTACACTCTCACTGCAACTACATGCAGCAACACCCTCTCATGCTGCACGTTGCTGCAGTCCAGGCTCAGCTGCACGGTGACCGGGTCGAACGTGTGGAACACCACGTCGCCGCAGCGCTGCGTCTGGTCCTGTGCGTGCGGGCAATACAGTACTACACTCTCACTGCAACTACATGCAGCAACACCCTCTCATGCTGCACGTTGCTGCAGTCCAGGCTCAGCTGCACGGTGACCGGGTCGAACGTGTGGAACACCACGTCGCCGCAGCGCTGCGTCTGGTCCTGTGCGTGCAGGCAATACAGTACTACACTCTCACTGCAACTACATGCTGCAACACCCTCTCATGCTGCACGTTGCTGCAGTCCAGGCTCAGCTGCACGGTGACCGGGTCGAACGTGTGGAACACCACGTCGCCGCAGCGCTGCGTCTGGTCCTGTGCGTGCGGGCAATACAGTACTACACTCTCACTGCAACTACATGCAGCAACACCCTCTCATGCTGCACGTTGCTGCAGTCCAGGCTCAGCTGCACGGTGACCGGGTCGAACGTGTGGAACACCACGTCGCCGCAGCGCTGCGTCTGGTCCTGTGCGTGCGGGCAATACAGTACTACACTCTCACTGCAACTACATGCAGCAACACCCTCTCATGCTGCACGTTGCTGCAGTCCAGGCTCAGCTGCACGGTGACCGGGTCGAACGTGTGGAACACCACGTCGCCGCAGCGCTGCGTCTGGTCCTGTGCGTGCAGGCAATACAGTACTACACTCTCACTGCAACTACATGCTGCAACACCCTCTCATGCTGCACGTTGCTGCAGTCCAGGCTCAGCTGCACGGTGACCGGGTCGAACGTGTGGAACACCACGTCGCCGCAGCGCTGCGTCTGGTCCTGTGCGTGCGGGCAATACAGTACTACACCCCATACCCCGACTAGCTCCAAACGTCGGTCTAGAGTGGACATACAGGTTATTGTAGAGGTTGCGTATTGAAAAAACGTCTCTCAGACAAAAACTGATATTCACTGCTTTTTTTTAAATAATAATTCACGTAAAATTTGCCAGTCATCATGGCCACCATTTTTTGTCTCCAAGAAGTACACGTGGATTCTAAACCAAGACGTAGATAATCTCTGCACTGGTTTAAAAAAAAATGAAGACGGTCCACAGGTACTGATTGGTGAATATTAAAAGATAATTCGCAATTATGTCCCGTGGTTGCACACAAACTCACAGTACATGGCGAAAGACTCAGTTTTCGGAACAAAGATGATTCCCTCAATCCTTGCTGTGGGCAAAATACCTGCGAATGCGGTCATAAAATTCTTGTTTAAAGTTCTGAAACACGGAAAAAGGCTGATTATACAGGTAAGTGCCCGGACCACAGCCACTAATTCTCTACTCAAACCATTTAGATGTCAATTTTTAGCCATCACCAGAAAATATACCACTTGGTACCTTGTACCGATGCTGACCGACGAACAAGGCTACACAGCTACATCCACCTGAAGGAAGCTGCAGGTACGTGACTTCTCAAACCAATCACAGCACAAGCTCTTACAAAATTATACCTGCACACAAATTACCTACCCCTCGCAAAATCACTAAGTTTGGTTACATCAATTCCAACCAACCAAAACATTAAATGGAAAAAATAACAACCAATCATGGCACATGGCCATAGTATCCAACAAACTCAAGAGTCTTCTCTCTCTCACAGAGTCTCTCTCTCTCAGGTTGTCTCTCTCAAACAGTCACTCTGTCTCACTCTGTCTCTCTCTGTCTCAGTCTCTCTGTCTCTGTCTCTCTCTCCCTGTCTCTTTCTGTCTTTCTATCTGTCTCTCTCTGTCTCGCTCTGAGTTTCTCTCTCTCTAGAAAGATTACAAATCATCAGAATAAGTTAAAAAGCATGGAATATTGTAAAACATGATTAATAACCATATGGCAAACACATGAATACTCCTTAGAAGGAATAAAAAATGTTATTTAAATATCAGAAAAACTGACCATAGTTCTGAATACAAGACATTCATAATAAATATTAAACTAAACCATGTAACAAGTGGGAAGGGCAATAACACGGGTCACTACAACTATAGCAGCACTAGGCTCTCATGCTGCGCGTTGCTGCGGTCCAGACAGAGCTGACCGTGGCCGGGAGAATGTGTGGAACACCACGTCTCCGCAGCGCTGCGTAAGTATCACTCATTCCATCAAATTACCTACATTAAATATACTATAAAATAGCAAAGTTAGTTACTTGGGTTGAATCAGCCACATTTTTAATATATTTCTAACTAACCATTCAGATGTTTTAAGTAATTTTATGTAGTCAATTTAACCTAGCCAAAGTCGATAATATTTTTAGTATTAAAACTGAATATAACCTAGCCCAACCGATCATTTTATATCATTAGATTTCACAGTCCTTGTAAAGCATAGCTATATCCTAAACTCAAACTATTGTAAAGCACACCAGGAAGTATAAATAAAAAATAAATGGAAAAAAAATTGGATTTTTTTTCTTTTACAATCAAGGGTCTTGAGAATTAACTCCATAGATCATATAGCATCACATTTTTAATAAATGTATTAATAATTATTTTATTTGTTAGTTACACATAAAATAAATTGTCAAAGCTATGTTGTCAAAAACTAAAGCCACCTTATGCGAACATGAGAAGCAAAAACACACTTAGCTATAATTTTGTACTATCTTGGACAATAATATATTCATATAAAATAATTATTTAAACACAACAGTATGAGTGGTTTTAAATCACAAATAAAATGCACCTAAACAAACCTAACAGTGAGGAGTGCATAGCCAAAACTTATACGTTAGAACAGATAAAATGGCTTACCTGAAAACTCCCTGAAGCATAAAATCGCAATGCTAGAAGTAACATCATCATTGCAGGGATTGACAAAACGTGATTTTCAAACTTTTCCAAATGTTGTAGATAAGGATATAGCACATCTCTAACAATGTCTTTTGAAAAAGATACTTTTTTTTTTCAAACTCTTGATCCGGATACAAATCAAACAGGTCTGCCACATTTCTAATATAACTTCTCGGTACAAGAATTTCATTTTCAAGATCATCGAAAAATTCAAAACCTTGTCAATGTGATTTCCAAATTAATCCAGATCATCTGCCATCGCTACATAACATGGTGTGGATGCAACAGTAACAGATTAATTCCAAAAAATTTTTTTACAGAATATTTAATTTATGGTTCTACCATATGGCAAATATGTTTTAAAGAATTATAAAAACATATGAAAATGTTTTATGTGGAAAATAATGTATTAAAAACGTCAACTGTTACACCGACTTTCAACCAAACAGGAATTCTAATGACTTTTATACCACATGTACTTTCAAGTGGTTGGCCTCATCCATCAGTCAACCAACCATCGAAAGATGTCTCTGCAGAGTAGTTTCATATGAAAAGCCTTTCGGTGAGTGGATAGCCGTCGAAAGATGACTCTGAATTGGGACTTAAGACCTAGAGATCAACTACAAATTTATTGCTGGCCAAAGCAACTTTGTTATATTTATTTTAATAAAAATCAGTTGAATTAAAATTAATTCTAATACATTGAGGAGTTGAAAATTAAACTTTCTGAACTGTTATTACGTTGAGAGTATTGCGGCCACTGTGACTATTTAACATACCATTTCCTTATTCTTGGGTGAATTGGCTGAATATTTCTTAATCAATTACAAGTACACTAGAGTCCCGTTATAGCGAGGTGTCACGGTTCCGGGTTTGATCCTCGCTATAACCGTGTCCTCGCTATAACCGAATTAGACAGATTTTGGCCCCAAAAAAATAAAAAAATAAACCGAAAATAGCATAATAATTGTGTTTAAACTAGTGTTGGGCCGATTCCTAAAATATACCGATTCCGATTCCATTTTCGATTCTTAAATTAAAGGGTCGATTCTTCGAATCCGATTCCGATTCCTTAATTTTTATCTGACAATGTTCAACAGAGTAATATACTAAGAAAAAAAAAGTTGTTTATGATTTTAAAAATGTAATTATGTTGTGTTTCATTTTCTGTGCAGAAATTAACATTATATACAGCTTATATAATGTTAAAAAGTATGTTCATTACCATCAAGTTACGCTACCTTGTATTTCTAGCACAATTTGGCCTTTTAACCTTGCATATAGTTAGACGAAACACGTGTTCAAACACTGCCAATAATCAAAGATGTCTAATGACTTAAATTGTAAATAATGTTATAACTTAAACTTTACATACCTTACATTATCAACTCAATTAATTAATTGTAAAAAAAGAGGGTTTGTACGGTTAGGTTAAGAATTTTATTTTCAAGCACAACTAAATAATGATCCAAATAAAATGTCAATATAACCTCGTTTATACATATTTCAAGGGACCATGGCGAAAAAAATATAAAAAAAGGGAAATGTAAAAATAAAACTTTATTATCTCATTATGATGGAAATGACAAACAAATATGCACCACACTAAAATAAAATGTCAGAGATGCTTACGTTTTAATATATTACCTAGAACTTAATTATCTCACTTGGTGAAAAGAATAAATCCATCCAGTCTTGCAGTTCCTCACAATCGTAAAGAGAAAATAAATTTTCGGTTCTTGAGTAAGAAAGTTCTGTGCAATTTTTAGCATCTCAAAATTTTCACATTTTATGGTGAGATTTTCTTACACAAAATATTTAAACTCTTCAAATAATCGCGTGTTAACATTTAATTCATTTCAGAAATTTATCGGAAACAATTCTGTTAAACTAACACAACTACTTTCAAAAGATTGTTTATGTTTGCCGTTTGGTAATAAAAATTTACGAACGTTTCCGCAGCAATGTTTGGAAATTCAGACTTGCCAACTGCCTTTCCAAAATATATCTAACGTAAAACGAGCATCGCTGAACACGCACAAGAACGCCGATTTAAAGCAATTTGGTTATGTTGCTTTTAAACTTATTTTAATATGGTTGCAATAATCCACTGTGAATTTGGGTAAAATTTCATTCAAAAATTATTTCATTTTAATTCTTTAAAGTTTAATGTGTAGAGATGTTCACGTTCACGTCACCAAAGATTTTGTTCATGGCCGTATGGTTTACCATGGCAGGTAGCACAAAAAAAAATTAGGTTGTTTACAATGGCAAATGTAGCTGCCATGATCAAATAGTTAACGTTTACATTATTTGCCGTTTACATTTACATAATTTTCTTTAAACATTTATGGTTTTGTCTAATTATTTTTGAAGGTTTGCTATTAAATGCAGTGCTGCTGCAACGTAATTTCCTAAAAATGCTTTCGCTTAAAGTGGGAAAGTAGATACTGCATTTGTACAGTAGGGAAAATGGCGGTGCAAGTAAATAAATACGTTAATCACCGTAATTCGTAAATCAGTTCCGTAAAAAAAGATTGTATTATGTAGTTTTAAAAATTATATTTGCATGCATTTTAATATTTTCTTACGTTGCGTAGATTATGTATTTTGCAAACTTAAAAACAATGCAGGAATCGGTCATAGTCGATTCCAAAACCATTGTATTCTGAATCCCACGATTCCAGTGGAATCGGTGGAACCGACCGATTCCGGAATCGGAATCGACCCATCACTAGTTTAAACCTGTATAATTGGAAAATAACAGATTATATTAACGAAATCGTAATTTCTGTGAGCAGATGTGTGAATTCTCTTTAAAACGATATTCCACAAGTACGGATGCGATCACCGATTGTGTCAAAATAACCAGAATACCCTACCATGTCACGTAAGTATAGCATCTCTGCCCGCAATCGACTACTCGACTTGGCCCGCGGCCGACGCAGCATTGTCCTGCTATCTAGTGTCGACGCGGGCTGTCTGCTGGCGGCCATGTTGGTTCGGGATGTACCTAACAGGCGGCGCTAGTGTAGCGCGAAGATTTAATTCCTTACATAAAAGCAGGAGTGCGGCAACGCACGTACGCCTCAAACAAAATAGTTGCAGGAAAACTATACTTTTTTCATTTAAAGAAACCTGTTAACTTTTTTAGAAAATAAATTTGGGATTAAACTCAAACCATCACCACCCCCTTCCCGGACAGATACCCCAACAACTGACCGAAACAAAAGTTACAAGAAAACTGTCCTAGCGATTCGGAAATAAATACGGTAGTGCCTACTATTTGTCAGATAGTAAAATAAATAACGTGACATGATTGTAAATGTGTCACGACTGAAATAATTCCAAACAAGTGTATAAATATTTGTGTATTATTAACGCGATCAATTAGCAACAAGTATAAAGATGGCTCTGATTTTTTAGCCTAACATAGTTATAAACACTGTTATTATTCGTTAATGAAAATGTCCCAAAAAATTAATTAAGAGCATTTATATTAAAAAAAAAGTCCACATTGTTATGTTTAATGGCAGGAAAAAATATATTATGTCTATTTTCTAAATAATAAGAAATGCATACAAGTATATGTATATTCAAAGGCTTGGTTTATTCGAGTCGAGCATACCTTGGCCTTGAAGCCAGCCAGTGATGCTGTGACTGTGAAGTCACATGCACGCACTGAGTTTGGGCGTTTGGATGATAGCGGGCTTATCTTGTAGCGACGTAGACAGAAACGAAACAAAGGGACTGCACTCTTTGTAGCCTAGCGGTTTCATTACACACGCACATATCCCCAGCACGTTCAGCATTTATTATACTGAGTTCACAGGAATAGAATAATATTAATGACCAGATACCTAACGGGAAGTTTGATAAAAGAAAGGACGGGATTCTATTTTTAAAGCCACGCACTTAGGTGGCGACTGCAAGGTTGAAGAATGTTACAGGTGTCAATGGCAAGATGTCTAGTGGCGAGCGAGAGGGGTGGAGATAAAGCAGACAAACAACCAAAGCGCGCTTCACGCGATCACGCCGTAAATCCCTCAAAAAGACCTTGTTATAGCCGTGTTCTCGCTATTACCGTGCTCGCTATAACGAGATTCTAGTGTACAAGTGTAAACTCAATTAAGTGAGCATATAGTGTTCATTAAACTTGATCACTTGGCCGTACGTTGATTTTATTTATAATTGGAAACTGCAGTGTAAATGTGTTTCAAAAATTGATCAAATAATAAAGTTTAAATAATATATTTGCTGATCATATATTTTATTTTGTGGTATTCATTTCTTCCAAATATAACTATTACCATATTATCAATAACCAAAAACAAGAATTCTTCCTTTTTTTTTTTATGAATTACGAATACAAATTCCAAACATTTAAGTACTAAGAAATTATGTTTGAGATTATATTGCCATTATCAGTTTTTGGCCAAGTATGTTCATTGAAGATTTTGAAAGAAAATCGGAGTACTTAATTGTGTGAAAAATTTTCATATTTTTTTTCTGAACAATTAATGATAAAAAATAACCCAATGTTTCGCTGAAAATACGGCCACTTAAGCTAAACATAACACCGCTGTGTTCTGAATGCATGTTCCCTAGACATTATGGAACAAGGATAGCACACCTCACTAAACTACGGAAAGAGAGCTGTGAAGCGTGGTCACACCAAGTGGAGGAGGTACAAGAGGAAAGCGTGCAGCCACACACGGTGACATGCTGCGACAGGACACCAGCTCCCAGGTTCCCTCACCTCCTCATTGTACACAAACTGCACGCTCATCTTCTCCCCTCTGCGAGGCCGGACGTACAGGGTGCCTTCGAAGCCGTACTTGGGGATCAGGATCTGCAACGCGTTCTTGCGCACATACAGCACGTATCCCTGCTCATCTTGAATCTTGCCACGGAAGAACAGCTGGGAAGATATCCATGTTTTAGAATAAAGTTGCAAGACATCACAAATTACACGTTTATCTACAAAAAACACAGGGTGACTTCAATTGATAACCTTTAAACTAACTTAAGAAGATAAATAATAAAAGAGGTTTTTCTGCTCTAATACCTTTATGGTGGTCTTTATTAAAGATCTTTTAAATATTTCCAATGTCACAATTTGTTGATTTTTCTAAGACTGTAAAATAGGGATTTTTACAGTATTGTTACAGTTGTATACATTCTGTCACTATTATAACAAGACATTCCATTAATTATTTACAATGATCATACACAGACAAAAATTTTTAGTAATTAAATGATGTTAATTAATTTGATGGCAAAAATGGTTAAAACCAAGAAGGAAAATATTATTAACTATTATAAATTTTCTTAAAATTAAGACGTGCATATTATTCATAATACCTACTCTTGATGAAATACAAGAAAAAGTATTTCGAAAGTAGAAGTTCCTAATTTTCATTTCAAAAAAAAATTAATTTTTGTATTTTTAAAAAATTTACATTACATTATTAAGTTATGTCTAAAAATTGTGGTTCTTTTGGTACATATGACAACAGACATGGCAAACAAGGACAGCAACAATGGAAGATATTGTGCACTGAAAAGAGAGTAAATGCACACTGCAATCTAAGGATGAGACATGCTATAGTTTAGTACGTAATATAATTAGCAGAATTACCACAATAATTATTTTTTTTTTAAATTATATAAGTACTTTTATACTATGTATATGTATTTAATTGAGATATTTTATGGTTTTTAACAATATTATAAATAAAGTTGATTAATGTTTTATTATCTGTGTCCACATTTACAGTTTTGCTACCAGCTGCTGTGTTCATCAAATCGCCTCATCAAGTTCTGCACACGTGCGTCCACCCGAGCTAACCGACTACCTTGCTGCTCAATGCAACTCTACTGACTATCCTTCACAATATTAATTTTGTCTTAAAAAATTTTTTATTTCCATGACTAATGCCAAAAAACTTTTTGACGTGATAACGTCTTATAAATCGATGAACGCCGGCTGTGCGCACGAAAAAGCATGACTTATTGTCACGTTCCGCCGAAGCCGAGCGTGCAAGAACCGGCCAACCACCCTGCAAGAAAATCTTCTATAATATCAAACAGGTTAAGGCGGGCTTTTTAAAAGCAGCAATTTAAAAAAAATTTGATTTATTTGTCCAATTACGTCATTTCAAATTAACAATTCATTGACATTGATTTGATTACAGTTTATTTCTATAACTAATAATTCGTGATTATATTTAAAACAAATTATTTAAATTAAATTTGCAATAAAACTGTAAATGATATTTGAAAATTAAAAAAGTATGCAATTTTTCATCAATGTTTTCTTATGACGTCATCAACGTAAAATTATCGTCCATAAACCGACTTCACAGACAACCCACCTTTTTTTTCGCAACTTAATCAATTTATATATATTTTTTTAAAATAAAAACTTTGAGATGTCTTTTAATGTGGTTGTGTAGAAAAGGATATTTTCAAACGGAAAGTCTCTACATGTCTCATTGAAACATTGTAAAACTGTCAATGGAAGAGATGACTGAGGTGACTGTGGTTCCGACGGTGGAAGCACTGCGGACGGGAAAGGTCACAGGTCGCTCACGTGGGTGTGCAGGGCGACGGACGCCCGGCCGGCGTACTGGGCCATCCTGTTGCGGTAGTTGAGGTTGTTACACAGATCCTGGGCCCTCCTCTTGTCCAGCAGGTCGGGGTGCGTGGAGTCAGCGGCCACACACACCGCCAGCAGCCGGTGCACCATCACGTCCGCGTACCTGCGCACCCCACACCCTCTCTCTCCCGTGCTGCACACACCGCCAGCAGCCGGTGCACCATCAAATCCGCGTACCTGCGCACCTCACACCCTCTCTCTCTCTCTCTCCCGTGCTGCACACACCACAAGCAGCCGGTGCACCATCACGTCCGCGTACCTGCGCACCTCACACCCTCTCTCTCTCTTTCTCCCGTGCTGCACACACCACCAGCAGCCGGTGCACCATCACGTCCGCGTACCTGCGCACCTCACACCCTCTCTCTCTCTCTCCCGTGCTGCACACACAGCCTTGAAGCCGGTGCACCATCACGTCCGCGTACCTGCGCACCTCACACCCTCTCTCTCAATCTCTCCCGTGCTGCACACACCGCCAGCAGCCGGTGCACCATCACGTCCGCGTACCTGCGCACCTCACACCCTGTCTCTCTCTCTCTCTCCCAAGCTGCACGACCACCAGCAGCCGGTGACCATCACGTCCGCGTACCTGCGCACCTCACACCCTGTCTCTCCCTCTCTCTCCCGTGCTGCACACACCACAAGCAGCCGGTGCACCATCACGTCCGCGTACCTGCGCACCCCACACCCTCTCTCTCTCTCTCCCGTGCTGCACACACCGCCAGCAGCCGGTGCAAAATCACGTCCGCGTACCTGCGCAACTCACACCCTGTCTCTCTCTCTCTCTCCCGAGCTGCACCATCACCAGCAGCCGGTGCACCATCACGTCCGCGTACCTGCGCACCTCACACCCTGTCTCTCTCTCTCTCTCCCGTGCTGCACACACCACAAGCAGCCGGTGCACCATCACGTCCGCGTACCTGCGCACCTCACACCCTCTCTCTCTCTCCCGAGCTGCACACACCACCAGCAGCCTGCACCATCACGTCCACGTACCTGCGCACCCCACACCCTCTCTTTCACTCCCGAGCTGCACACACCACCAGCAGCCGGTGCACCATCACGGCCGCGTACCTGCGCACCTCACACCCTCTCTCTTTCTCTCTCTCCCGTGCTGCACACACCACCAGCAGCCGGTGCACCATCAAGTCCGCGAACCTGCGCACCTCAATCCCTCTCTCTCTCTCTCCCGTGCTGCACACACCACAAGCAGCCGGTGCATCATCACGTCCACGTACCTGCGCACCCCACACCCTCTCATTCACTCCCGAGCTGCACACACCACCAGCACCCGGTGCACCATCACGGCCGCGTACCTGCGCACCTCACACCCTCTCTCTCTCTCTCTCTCCCATGCTGCACACACCACCAGCAGCCGGTGCACCATCACGTCCACGTACCTGCGCACCCCACACCCTCTCTCTCTCTCCCGAGCTGCACACCTCACCAGCAGCCGGTGCACCATCACGTCCACGTACCTGCGCACCCCACACCCTCTCTTTCACTCCCGAGCTGCACACACCACCAGCAGCCGGTGCACTTTCACGTCCGCGTACCTGCGCACCCCACACCCTCTCTCTCTCTCCCGAGCTGCACACACAACCAGCAGCCGGTGCACCATCACGTCCACGTACCTGCGCACCCCACACCCTCTCTTTCACTCCCGAGCTGCACACACCACCAGCAGCCGGTGCACCATCACGTCCACGTACCTGTGCACCCTACACCCTCTCTTTCACTCCCGAGCTGCACACACCACCAGCAGCCGGTGCACTATCACGTCCGCGAACCTGCGCACCTCACTCCCTCTCTCTCTCTCTCCCGTGCTGCACACATCACCAGCAGCCGGTGCACCATCACGTCCACGTACCTGCGCACCCCACACCCTCTCTTTCACTCCCGAGCTGCACACACCACCAGCAGCCGGTGCACCATCACGGCCGCGTACCTGCGCACCTCACACCCTCTCTCTCTCTCTCTCTCCCGTGCTGCACACACCACCAGCAGCCGGTGCACCATCACGGCCGCGTACCTGCGCACCTCACACCCAATCTCTCTCTCTCTCTCCCGTGCTGCACACACCACCAGCAGCCGGTGCACCATCACGTCCGCGAACCTGCGCACCTCACTCCCTCTCTCTCTCTCTCCTGTGCTGCACACACCACAAGCAGCCGATGCACCATCACGTCCGCGTACCTGCGCACCCCACACCCCCTCTCTCTCTCCCGAGTAATACCACCACCAGCAGCCGGTGCACCATCACGTCCGCGTACCTGCGCACCTCACACCCTCTCTCTCTCTCTCTCCCGTGCCGTACACACCACCAGCAGACGGTGCACCATCACTTCCGCGTACCTGCGCACACCACACCCTCTCTCTCTCTCCCGAGCTGCATACACCACCAGCAGCCGGTGCACCATCACGTCCACGTACCTGCGCACCCCACACCCTCTCTTTCTCTCCCGAGCTGCACACACCACCAGCAGCCGGTGCACCATCACGTCCGCGTACCTGCGCACCTCATACCCTCTCTCTCTCTCTCCTGGTTATGCACACACCACAAGCAGCCGGTGCACCATCACGTAGGCGTACCTGCGCACCTCACTCCCTCTCTTTCTCTCTCTCCCGTGCTGCACACACCACCAGAAGCCGGTGCACCAGCACGTCCGCGTACCTGCGCACCTCACTCCCTCTCTCTCTCTCCCGTGCTGCACACACCGCCAGCCGCCGGTGCACCATCACGTCTGCGTACCTGCGCACCTCACTCCCTCTCTCTCACTCCCGTGCTGAACACACCACCAGCAGCCGGTGCACCATCACGTCCGCGTACCTGCGCAACTCATTCCTCTCTCTCTCTCTCTCTCTCCCGTGCTGCACACACCGCCAGCAGCCGGTGCAACATCACGTCCGCGTACCTGCGCACCCCACACCCTCTCTCTCACTCCCGTGCTGCACACACCACCAGCAGCCGGTGCACCATCTCCTCCGCGTACATGCGCACCTCACTCCCTCTCTCTCTCTCTCTCTCCCGTGCTGCACACACCGCCAGCAGCCGGTGCACCATCACGTCTGCGTACCTGCGCACCTCACTCCCTCTCTCTCACTCCCGTGCTGCACACACCCCCAGCAGCCGGTGCACCATCACGTCCGCGTACCGGCGCTCCTCACTCCCTCTCTCTCTCTCTCGTGCTGCACACACCGCCAGCAGCCGGTGCACCATCACGTCCGCGTACCTGCGCACCCCACACCCTCTCTCTCCCGAGCTGCACACACCACCAGCAGCCGGTGCACCATTACATCCGCGTACCTGCGCACCCCGCACCCCACACCCTCCCTCTCTCTCTCTCTCTCTCCCGTGCTGCACACACCACCAGCAGCCGGTGCACCATCACGTCCGCGTACCTGCGCACCCCACACCCTCTCTCTCTCTCCCGTGCTGCACACACCGCTAGCAGCTGGTGCATCATCACGTCCGCGTACCTGCGCACCCCACACCCTCTCTCTCTCTCTCCCGTGCTGCACACACCACCAGCAGCCGGTGCACCATCACGTCCGCGTACCTGCGCACCCCACGCCCTCTCTCTCTCTCTCCCGTGCTGCACACACCACCAGCAGCCGGTGCACCATCACGTCCGCGTACCTGCGCACCCCACACACTCTCTCTCTCTCTCTCTCCCGTGCTGCACACACCACCAGCAGCCGGTGCACCATCACGTCCGCGTACCTGCGCACCCCACGCCCTCTCTCTCTCTCTCCCAAGCTGCACACACCACCAGCAGCCGGTGCACCATCACGTCCGCGTACCTGCGCACCTCACACCCTCTCTCTCACTCTCCCGTGCCGTACACACCACCAGCAGCCGGTGCACCATCACGTCCGCGTACCTGCGCACCTCACTCCCTCTCTCTCTCTCTCCCGTGCCGTACACACCACCAGCAGCCGGTGCACCATCACGTCCGCGTACCTGCGCACCTCACACCCTCTCTCTCTCTCCCGTGCCGTACACACCACCAGCAGCCGGTGCACCATCACGTCCGCGTACCTGCGCACCTCACACCCTCTCTCTCACTCTCCCGTGCCGTACACACCACCAGCAGCCGGTGCACCATCACGTCCGCGTACCTGCGCACCCCACACCCTCTCTCTCTCTCCCGTGCTGCACACACCGCTAGCAGCTGGTGCATCATCACGTCCGCGTACCTGCGCACCCCACACCCTCTCTCTCTCTCCCGTGCTGCACACACCGCCAGCAGCCGGTGCACCATCAGGTCCGCATACCATCGCACCCCACGCCCTCTCTCTCTCTCTCCCGTGCTGCACACACCGCCAGCAGCCGGTGCACCATCATATCCGCGTACCTGCACACCCCACGCCCCCTCTCTCTCCCGAGCTGCACACACCGCCAGCAGCCGGTGCACCATCACGTCCGCGTACCTGCGCACCTCACTCCCTCTCTCTCTCCCGAGCTGCACACACCACCAGCAGCCGGTGCACCATCATATCCGCGTACCTGCGCACCTCACTCCCTCTCTCTCTCTCTCTCCCGTGCTGCACACACCGCCAGCAGCCGGTGCACCATCATATCCGCGTACCTGCGCACCTCACTCCCTCTCTCTCTCTCTCTCCCGTGCTGCACACACCGCCAGCAGCCGGTGCACCATCATATCCGCGTACCTGCACACCCCACGCCCCCTCTCTCTCTCCCGTGCTGCACACACCGCCAGCAGCCGGTGCACCATCATATCCGCGTACCTGCACACCCCACGCCCCCTCTCTCTCTCCCGTGCTGCACACACCGCCAGCAGCCGGTGCACCATCATATCCGCGTACCTGCGCACCTCACTCCCTCTCTCTCTCTCTCTCCCGTGCTGCACACACCGCCAGCAGCCGGTGCACCATCACGTCCGCGTACCTGCGCACCTCACACCCTGTCTCTCTCTCTCTCTCCCAAGCTGCACCACCACCAGCAGCCGGTGACCATCACGTCCGCGTACCTGCGCACCTCACACCCTGTCTCTCCCTCTCTCTCCCGTGCTGCACACACCACAAGCAGCCGGTGCACCATCACGTCCGCGTACCTGCGCACCCCACACCCTCTCTCTCTCTCTCCCGTGCTGCACACACCGCCAGCAGCCGGTGCAAAATCACGTCCGCGTACCTGCGCAACTCACACCCTGTCTCTCTCTCTCTCTCCCGAGCTGCACCACCACCAGCAGCCGGTGCACCATCACGTCCGCGTACCTGCGCACCTCACACCCTGTCTCTCTCTCTCTCTCCCGTGCTGCACACACCACAAGCAGCCGGTGCACCATCACGTCCGCGTACCTGCGCACCTCACACCCTCTCTCTCTCTCCGGAGCTGCACACACCACCAGCAGCCTGCACCATCACGTTTACGTACCTGCGCACCCCACACCCTCTCTTTCACTCCCGAGCTGCACACACCACCAGCAGCCGGTGCACCATCACGGCCGCGTACCTGCGCACCCCACACCCTCTCTCTCTCTCTCCCGTGCTGCACACACCGCCAGCAGCCGGTGCAAAATCACGTCCGCGTACCTGCGCAACTCACACCCTGTCTCTCTCTCTCTCTCCCGAGCTGCACCACCACCAGCAGCCGGTGCACCATCACGTCCGCGTACCTGCGCACCTCACACCCTGTCTCTCTCTCTCTCTCCCGTGCTGCACACACCACCAGCAGCCGGTGCACCATCAAGTCCGCGAACCTGCGCACCTCAATCCCTCTCTCTCTCTCTCCCGTGCTGCACACACCACAAGCAGCCGGTGCATCATCACGTCCACGTACCTGCGCACCCCACACCCTCTCTTTCACTCCCGAGCTGCACACACCACCAGCAGCCGGTGCACCATCACGGCCGCGTACCTGCGCACCTCACACCCTCTCTCTCTCTCTCTCTCCCGTGCTGCACACACTACCAGCAGCCGGTGCACCATCACGTCCACGTACCTGCGCACCCCACACCCTCTCTCTCTCTCCCGAGCTGCACACACCACCAGCAGCCGGTGCACTATCACGTCCACGTACCTGCGCACCCCACACCCTCTCTTTCACTCCCGAGCTGCACACACCACCAGCAGCCGGTGCACTTTCACGTCCGCGTACCTGCGCACCCCACACCCTCTCTCTCTCTCCCGAGCTGCACACACAACCAGCAGCCGGTGCACCATCACGTCCACGTACCTGCGCACCCCACACCCTCTCTTTCACTCCCGAGCTGCACACACCACCAGCAGCCGGTGCACCATCACGTCCACGTACCTGTGCACCCCACACCCTCTCTTTCACTCCTGAGCTGCACACACCACCAGCAGCCGGTGCACTATCACGTCCGCGAACCTGCGCACCTCACTCCCTCTCTCTCTCTCTCCCGTGCTGCACACATCACCAGCAGCCGGTGCACCATCACGTCCACGTACCTGCGCACCCCACACCCTCTCTTTCACTCCCGAGCTGCACACACCACCAGCAGCCGGTGCACCATCACGGCCGCGTACCTGCGCACCTCACACCCTCTCTCTCTCTCTCTCTCCCGTGCTGCACACACCACCAGCAGCAGGTGCACCATCACGGCCGCGTACCTGCGCACCTCACACCCAATCTCTCTCTCTCTCTCCCGTGCTGCACACACCACCAGCAGCCGGTGCACCATCACGTCCGCGAACCTGCGCACCTCACTCCCTCTCTCTCTCTCTCCTGTGCTGCACACACCACAAGCAGCCGGTGCACCATCACGTCCGCGTACCTGCGCACCCCACACCCCCTCTCTCTCTCCCGAGTAATACCACCACCAGCAGCCGGTGCACCATCACGTCCGCGTACCTGCGCACCTCACACCCTCTCTCTCTCTCTCTCCCGTGCCGTACACACCACCAGCAGACGGTGCACCATCACTTCCGCGTACCTGCGCACACCACACCCTCTCTCTTTCTCCCGAGCTGCATACACCACCAGCAGCCGGTGCACCATCACGTCCTCGTACCTGCGCACCCCACACCCTCTCTTTCTCTCCCGAGCTGCACACACCACCAGCAGCCGGTGCACCATCACGTCCGCGTACCTGCGCACCTCATACCCTCTCTCTCTCTCTCCTGGTTATGCACACACCACAAGCAGCCGGTGCACCATCACGTAGGCGTACCTGCGCACCTCACTCCCTCTCTTTCTCTCTCTCCCGTGCTGCACACACCACCAGAAGCCGGTGCACCAGCATGTCCGCGTACCTGCGCACCTCACTCCCTCTCTCTCTCTCCCGTGCTGCACACACCGCCAGCCGCCGGTGCACCATCACGTCTGCGTACCTGCGCACCTCACTCCCTCTCTCTCACTCCCGTGCTGAACACACCACCAGCAGCCGGTGCACCATCACGTCCGCGTACCTGCGCACCTCATTCCTCTCTCTCTCTCTCTCTCCCGTGCTGCAGACACCGCCAGCAGCCGGTGCAACATCACGTCCGCGTACCTGCGCACCCCACACCCTCTCTCTCACTCCCGTGCTGCACACACCACCAGCAGCCGGTGCACCATCACGTCCGCGTACATGCGCACCTCACTCCCTCTCTCTCTCTCTCTCTCCCGTGCTGCACACACCGCCAGCAGCCGGTGCACCATCACGTCTGCGTACCTGCGCACCTCACTCCCTCTCTCTCACTCCCGTGATGCACACACCCCCAGCAGCCGGTGCACCATCACGTCCGCGTACCGGCGCTCCTCACTCCCTCTCTCTCTCTCGTGCTGCACACACCGCCAGCAGCCGGTGCACCATCACGTCCGCGTACCTGCGCACCCCCACACCCTCTCTCTCCCGAGCTGCACACACCACCAGCAGCCGGTGCACCATCACATCCGCGTACCTGCGCACCCCGCACCCCACACCCTCTCTCTCTCTCTCTCTCCCGTGCTGCACACACCACCAGCAGCCGGTGCACCATCACGTCCGCGTACCTGCGCACCCCACACCCTCTCTTTCTCTCCCGTGCTGCACACACCGCTAGCAGCTGGTGCATCATCACGTCCGCGTACCTGCGCACCCCACACCCTCTCTCTCTCTCTCCCGTGCTGCACACACCACCAGCAGCCGGTGCACCATCACGTCCGCGTACCTGCGCGCCCCACGCCCTCTCTCTCTCTCTCCCGTGCTGCACACACCACCAGCAGCCGGTGCACCATCACGTCCGCGTACCTGCGCACCCCACACACTCTCTCTCTCTCTCTCTCCCGTGCTGCACACACCACCAGCAGCCGGTGCACCATCACGTCCGCGTACCTGCGCACCCCACGCCCTCTCTCTCTCTCTCCCAAGCTGCACACACCACCAGCAGCCGGTGCACCATCACGTCCGCGTACCTGCGCACCTCACACCCTCTCTCTCACTCTCCCGTGCCGTACACACCACCAGCAGCCGGTGCACCATCACGTCCGCGTACCTGCGCACCTCACTCCCTCTCTCTCTCTCTCCCGTGCGGTACACACCACCAGCAGCCGGTGCACCATCACGTCCGCGTACCTGCGCACCTCACACCCTCTCTCTCACTCTCCCGTGCCGTACACACCACCAGCAGCCGGTGCACCATCACGTCCGCGTACCTGCGCACCTCACACCCTCTCTCTCACTCTCCCGTGCCGTACACACCACCAGCAGCCGGTGCACCATCACGTCCGCGTACCTGCGCACCCCACACCCTCTCTCTCTCTCCCGTGCTGCACACACCGCTAGCAGCTGGTGCATCATCACGTCCGCGTACCTGCGCACTCCACACCCTATCTCTCTCTCCCGTGCTGCACACACCGCCAGCAGCCGGTGCACCATCAGGTCCGCATACCATCGCACCCCACGCCCTCTCTCTCTCTCTCCCGTGCTGCACACACCGCCAGCAGCCGGTGCACCATCATATCCGCGTACCTGCACACCCCACGCCCCCTCTCTCTCCCGAGCTGCACACACCACCAGCAGCCGGTGCACCATCATATCCGCGTACCTGCGCACCTCACTCCCTCTCTCTCTCTCTCTCCCGTGCTGCACACACCGCCAGCAGCCGGTGCACCATCATATCCGCGTACCTGCGCACCCCACGCCCCCTCTCTCTCTCCCGTGCTGCACACACCGCCAGCAGCCGGTGCACCATCATATCCGCGTACCTGCGCACCTCACTCCCTCTCTCTCTCTCTCTCCCGTGCTGCACACACCGCCAGCAGCCGGTGCACCATCATATCCGCATACCTGCACACCCCACGCCCCCTCTCTCTCTCCCGTGCTGCACACACCGCCAGCAGCCGGTGCACCATCACGTCCGCGTACCTGCGCACCTCACTCCCTCTCTCTCTCCCGAGCTGCACACACCACCAGCAGCCGGTGCACCATCATATCCGCGTACCTGCGCACCTCACTCCCTCTCTCTCTCTCTCTCCCGTGCTGCACACACCGCCAGCAGCCGGTGCACCATCATATCCGCGTACCTGCACACCCCACGCCCCCTCTCTCTCTCCCGTGCTGCACACACCGCCAGCAGCCGGTGCACCATCATATCCGCGTACCTGCACACCCCACGCCCCCTCTCTCTCTCCCGTGCTGCACACACCGCCAGCAGCCGGTGCACCATCATATCCGCGTACCTGCGCACCTCACTCCCTCTCTCTCTCTCTCTCCCGTGCTGCACACACCGCCAGCAGCCGGTGCACCATCATATCCGCGTACCTGCACACCCCACGCCCCCTCTCTCTCTCCCGTGCTGCACACACCGCCAGCAGCCGGTGCACCATCACGTCCGCGTACCTGCGCACCTCACTCCCTCTCTCTTTCCCGAGCTGCACACACCACCAGCAGCCGGTGCACCATCACGTCCGCGTACCTGCGCACCTCACACCCTCTCTCTCACTCTCCCGTGCCGTACACACCACCAGCAGCCGGTGCACCATCAATTCCGCTTACCTGCGCACCTCACACCCTCTCTCTCTCTCTCCCGTGCTGCACACACCGCCAGCACCTGGTGCACCATCTTATCCACGTACCTGCGTACCCCACGCCCTCTCTCTCTCTCTCCCGTGCAGCACACACCGCCAGCAGCCGGTGCACCATCAAATCCGCGTACCTGCGCACCTCACTCCCTCTCTCTCTCCCGAGCTGCACACACCACCAGCAGCCGGTGCACCATCACGTCCGCGTACCTGCGCACCTCACACCCTCTCTCTCACTCTCCCGTGCCGTACACACCACCAGCAGCCGGTGCACCATCACGTCCGCGTACCTGCGCACCTCACTCCCTCTCTCTCTCCCGTGCTGCACACACCACAAGCAGCCGGTGCACCATCACGTCCACGTACCAGCTCATCCCACACCCTCTCTCTCTCTCCCGTGCTGCACACACCGCCAGCAGCCGGTGCACCATCACGTCCGCGTACCAGCTCATCCCACACCCTCTCTCTCTCTCCCGATCTGCACACACCACCAGCAGCCGGTGCACCATCGCATCCGCGTGCGAGCTCATCCCACACCCTCTCTCTCTCTCCCGTGCTGCACACACCGCCAGCAGCCGGTGCACCATCACGTCCGCGTACTAGCTCATCCCACACCCTCTCTCTCTCTCCCGTGCTGCACACACCACAAGCAGCCGGTGCACCATCACGTCCGCGTACCAGCTCATCCCACACCCTCTCTCTCTCTCCCGATCTGCACTCACCACCAGCAGCCGGTGCACCATCGCATCCGCGTACCAGCTCATCCCACACCCTCTCTCTCTCTCCTGTGCTGCACACACTGCCAGCAGCCGGTGCACCATCACGTCCACGTACCAGCTCATCTCACACCCTCTCTCTCTCTCCCGTGCTGCACACACCACAAGCAGCCGGTGCACCATCACGTCCGCGTACCAGCTCATCCCACACCCTCTCTCTCTCTCCCGTGCTGCACACACCGCCAGCAGCCGGTGCACCATCACGTCCGCGTACCAGCTCATCCCACACCCTCTCTCTCTCTCCCGATCTGCACACACCACCAGCAACCGGTGCACCATCGCATCCGCGTGCGAGCTCATCCCACACCCTCTCTCTCTCTCCCGTGCTGCACACACCGCCAGCAGCCGGTGCACCATCACGTCCGCGTACTAGCTCATCCCACACCCTCTCTCTCTCTCCCGTGCTGCACACACCACAAGCAGCCGGTGCACCATCACGTCCGCGTACCTGCTCATTCCACACCCTCTCTCTCTCTCCCGATCTGCACACACCACCAGCAACCGGTGCACCATCGCATCCGCGTGCGAGCTCATCCCACACCCTCTCTCTCTCTCCCGTGCTGCACACACCGCCAGCAGCCGGTGCACCATCACGTCCGCGTACCTGCTCACCCCACACCCTCTCTCTCTCTCCCGAGCTGCATACACCACCAGCAGCCGGTGCACCATCACATCTGCGTACCTGCGCACCTCACTCCCTCTCTCTCTCTCTCCCGAGCTGTACACACCACCAGCAGCCGGTGCATCATCACATCTGCGTACCTGCGCACCCCACACCCTCTCTCTCTCTCCCGTGCTGCACACACCACAAGCAGCCGGTGCACCATCACGTCCGCGTACCTGCTCACCCCACACCCTTTCTCTCTCTCCCGTGCTGCACCACCACCAGCAGCCGGTGCATCATCACATCTGCGTACCTGCGCACCCCACACCCTCTCTCTCTCTCCCGTGCTGCACACACCACAAGCAGCCGGTGCACCATCACATCTGCGTACCTGCGCACCTCACTCCCTCTCTCTCTCTCTCTCTCTCTCTCTCTCTCCCGATCTGCACACACCACCAGCAACCGGTGCACCATCGCATCCGGGTGCGAGCTCATCCCACACCCTCTCTCTCTCTCACGTGCTGCACACACCGCCAGCAGCCGGTGCACCATCACGTCCGCGTACTAGCTCATCCCACACCCTCTCTCTCTCTCCCGTGCTGCACACACCGCCAGCAGCCGGTGCACCATCACGTCCGCGTACTAGCTCATCCCACACCCTCTCTCTCTCTCCCGTGCTGCACACACCGCCAGCAGCCGGTGCACCATCACGTCCGCGTACCTGCTCACCCCACACCCTCTCTCTCTCTCCCGAGCTGCATACACCACCAGCAGCCGGTGCACCATCACATCTGCGTACCTGCGCACCTCACTCCCTCTCTCTCTCTCTCCCGAGCTGTACACACCACCAGCAGCCGGTGCATCATCACATCTGCGTACCTGCGCACCCCACACCCTCTCTCTCTCTCTCCCGTGCTGCACACACCACAAGCAGCCGGTGCACCATCACGTCCGCGTACCTGCTCACCCCACACCCTTTCTCTCTCTCCCGTGCTGCACCACCACCAGCAGCCGGTGCATCATCACATCTGCGTACCTGCGCACCCCACACCCTCTCTCTCTCTCCCGTGCTGCACACACCACAAGCAGCCGGTGCACCATCACATCTGCGTACCTGCGCACCTCACTCCCTCTCTCTCTCTCTCTCTCTCTCTCTCCCGAGCTGCACACACCACCAGCAGCCGGTGCACCATCACGTCCGCGTACCTGCGCACCCCACACCCTCTCTCTCTCTCCCGTGCTGCACACACCACTGTTGTCGTTCCTACCTCCGTGCACGGAGCTGCTGAGGAGGACAGGGTATTACATCTCCTTGTTCACACCAGCTTCAAGATAACCTGCACCTACTGTACTTTTGATGTTTGTATGTATTTGATACTCACAGTAACGAATAATTTTATTTTTGTAATCAAATTCAATATTAAACAAAAAATAATAATATTGGCAGAGGCATGAAGTTAGATATTTACTTTATTAGGCAGAAATTTAAGTAATAGTATTAATTTACAGGCAGATTATTATTTTATCCCTCTACTTTAAAATTTATTTGAAACTAATACACTTTTTTATACTTCTTTCATACAAAAAAAATATTCATATATAAAAATTTACTCCTCAATATTTTGTAACATTTAAAAATAAAAATTTTTTAATGATGGTATATTTAATGTTTACTAATCAGGTAAGTGTGCTAGGTTCCTTCAGTGCATTAAAAAAAAATTCAACAGTCTAAATGTTGATAACTGCAAAGCTTTGTGATGCATCATCAAACAATTAACTTAGTGAGATGTATGAGTGTCAGATATAGCACTGCCATTATTGAATGATCAATAAAAAAACAGTAATGCATTGAAAGAAAGTATTTTGAGTGCACTATTCAATAACGAAACTTGTTACTCACTCCAATAATCAACATGTCATGGATACTATACATATTTACTTCATTAAACATAATTAATAATGCCACTTAAACATGTTCTTAGTAAGTTGTGTGAAAACCAAAAAAACCAAACCTAAAATCCTAATGTTCATAAACTGCTAACTCTATTGCAGGTACATATCTCCACTAATACTATACTGTTATCCAGAAATGAGGAGCGTTTAGCAGGTGTTGATAATATCTAATGACAATGCTGTTGCGATGCACTATCGTTCAGGTATTTTCCAAACTATAAAGTTGCAGTCCCATAATTCCTGGCTTTGGGCTCGATTTTTGACAAGGAATTTTATCAAAATACTTCCCATCTTCCTTACAATTCATTGAGCAGTTAATACTTTAAAGTTTCAGCTCACGTGATAAATTATACTTGTATGCAATTACTATAATATTAACCTGAAACATTTTTAAACACATATTATTACACTAATGTAAGTACAGTGTAAACTCTTTATAACATCACTCGATTTAATGTCAAACTCCTTAAAACGTCGATATTGCTTAACTTGGGTTGGTTTACCTTGTTTTCTATACAATAATACACTCTATAAAGCGTCACGCTCACTCTATTTAACGACAACAATAAGGCACTATAAATCATTAAGCAGTACTTTCTAAGTTGCCGAAGTTGATCAAAACTGCAGCTGTGTACGTTCTTTTGTTTACTGTTTTGTTGTTGTATTATCTATCACATGTTTACTTAGACTGACGTACCGGTGATTCTAAGAAATTTTGTCTTTTGATTTTGTATGATGAACTTGCACATGTTTACCTCGGTCACTAGACTTTTTGTCAAGTTGTTACACGTTATCATTATCGCAATTGCTTACAGACTTTCGAACTGTAAACATGGCGAGTAAACGAAAATCTTTGTGTATTGACGAAAAAGTGTTATTAATACGCTCAATAGAGGCGGGAGAAAATATCAGTGATGTTGGAAGACGCTTTGGATTTAGCCGCTCTACCGTGTCTACAACATGGAAAAACAAAGAAAAAATAGAGTATACGCAATAAGTGTTGTTATGTATTTGTATGAATATTAATGTGTGTGTGTAAAATGTGTATAAATGTCTATATTAGTAAATACATATTATTATTGAATAGTAAAATGATATCTTCTATCTCTCTCCATTTAATGACCACTCTCTATAGCGCAGTGAAGTGTGGGTAGAAGGACTGCGGGGCTGACCTCCTGATGGGGGACGTGAAGTGGGTGTAGAGGGGGCAGGCCAGGCCGTAGTGGAAGAAGTCCTCCGGCTGCTCCATGCCGCTGGCGAAGTACACGGCCTGCATCATGCAGCGCGTGGCCAGGATGCGCAGCATGGTGTTGAAGTAGGCGTTGTCGGGCCGCACCGCTGCGTCCAGGGACTCTGCCAGCTCCCTGCCCGAGCCGATGGCGATCTCGAACCCCTGCGGCGGTGACACGCTCGTCAGCGCGCGGGCACGCAGGCACGGGCATCGCTACCCCGAGGGTACTGATCTGTGGTGTGTTTGCAGGATGTTTTAAAACAGAAATATTTCATGATGAACAGCTCAACGTTGACTTCGTCCCGGGCTGCGCCCTTCTGAGCCCGATGTGCCACCACCTCCCCCCTTACATGCTGCAAGCCCCCTCCTTGCACCACCACCCGCCGGTGAGACGTCAGTGCTCCGCTCCCGATAGTTGCCGAGCGAGGACGAACGGCCAGTCAGTCGCGAGCGCTGCTAGAGGAAGGAGCTTCACGCACCTGTTATCGTTTTCGGAGCTGGTTAGTGATACAGGGGGAAATGGGCCTCGCCACACACGGGCTACGTCACGGCCCTGGGAACAGAGTAGCCAGGTCCACATGCCCGTTATACATGTGGTGGCGCCCTAAACTTAGACGGACACTTCAACCCCCCTTGCGGTAGAAACATTTCATTCAAAAATCACTATTAATTTTTTGAAAGGTCGAGATGAATGTTAGCTGAAATAGATGAAATAGCTCAATGTAATTTCAACACCATGAGCATGTATATAAAAAAAAAAGTACACGACACAATCACACCAAGGCACATGACTTTTATATGACAAATTTTTTGTTGAATTAAACAGTGATTTACAAAACAATGGACAGGTTTTTCATGATAATAAAGCTATACTGACAGGAAACAACTTATATTAATTTATTTAATGTTCAATTTTCCCCTAGTTTTATTTAAAAAATTTTAAACTCATTTAAATCTAAGTCAAAGTTGTCACTGATATAATCTAAAAATAAAAACAAACTGTGAATGATACTCTGAACAGGCATTTTGTTACTAGAGTAGAGTCATTCGAATATGAACTATTTTTTTTAATTACATATAGTTAAATTTTTTTGTATTTTTTCATATGTATCAAGGTAAAAACTTGTGTATAGTTGAACACTACTCATAGATTTAAATTTATTTTAATCATTCTGATCATTTTTATTTTGTTTATATAATATTTTTTATTTAAATTAGCTTTTTTAAGTACTCAAGAGTACTACTATGTAATCTAAGTTGTTATTTTATAATAGGAGAAAGTATTTTTTTTTTTTTTTTTTTTTTTTTTAAGAATGGTAATGTAATATTGTTTAAGGTTTAGAACACTAGTAGAAATAGCAGGGGGGAAAAAGAATGTTCTCAGACTTGGAAGAAGCACAATACATTTCTTTAAATATCCTTGTAATGTAATAAATTGTAATTGTATCAAAGTGAAGCAAAATTTAATCAGGAATACTGTTACTGCCCTCGTGTATTTAAAGAAACCTTTATATTAATTTGTTATGAAAGCCCTGGAAGCTGCTTTAAGTGGGCGAAACCAACAACCGTGTACTCAAAGGTGCACAAGGGAGAAACATTAAAATAAAAAGACTTAGTTCTCACAATAGGAACCAGAAAAGTGGATCATATTTAACGTGATAAATAAAAATTTAAAAAAATTGCTTAAAGCTTATCCTTTTTATTTATAATTATGATTTTCATTATTTTCTTTTGATAATCTTAGAAATTACAAAATTACAATGATCAGAATTAATGGTGGGTGCCCGGGCCGTTAGAAGTTATCAATTACAAATGGAGTATATATTTTAAAAATTTTACAATCATGTTTTACAAAAAAAAATAACATTAAATAATTTAATTAATCATTTGAAACATTTGTTAGTCCAACCAGTGCGGGACTATATATAATTTTATTTCACAATATTTGATCATTGACTGTTCGCTGGCGGTGACTAGAAGTGGGAGGTACTAGCAGCATTCACTCCAGAGGGACAAGCGTACATTTAGTAGACTTCAGGGATGGGCTTGAGCCGGAGAAAAACAAGAACTCTTGGAGAATCTCTTGGACCCCACTGGAACCAAATGAAAAGGAGGTCCAGTGGTCAAGTATAGAAATAAAGGGGATGAGAAACAGGGATCGTGTCTCAGTCTCAGAATGAAAATATTATGCGCCAGTTCCCCGTGTACAGTAGAACCTCGATGATACATTCCCGTTTCATACATTTTCCTGTGTCATACGCCGATTAATTTTGGTCCCGCCGAAAGTACTATATTTACAATGGTTTACTTTCCCGGAACATACACTTATAAAATCATTAATTTCCCGTTTCATACGTTTTTACGAAGCGGAAAAGTCCTAAAATTCACAAAATTTTTTGTTATATTTCTCCTGATAAACTACGTTTTAATGCTTTTATTTTGAAAAACGTACATTGTTTACATTTGCAAACGTAAGAAAATAACTTTATCGCACCATAGATATGGATAGTATCTGGAAGACTGCACTTCGCTAGTAGCATCTATGGCCAGCACCAAGCGAGACTAGTGGTGCAAACTAGCAATGATTATGAAAATGGTGCACGCGCTTTACCAAGGCATGGATCTCATATTTTGTGCATTCATTAATCTTTGAACTGAATATACCCATTTGTTATTGTTTTCTTATGATCGGATTGTTTTGTATTTTACGTTTCTCAAGTTAAAATTTTATTGAAAAATGTTCTGTTGCATAAAGTTATTTGTAAAATGAAACAAACAAGCAATAATTTCTTATTTTCTTTTTACAATAGCCTAATTTTTTTTAAATTTCTAATTTAGGCTTGGTGACTTCCCCCCCCCAAGAAAGGACTTCATAACATTTTGTAAGTCCACTGTTTCTCATGTTAGCTTTACTTTATGGATAGAGCCACGATTATATGGTAATGCGCGATAAAACGAAATAACACCGAAAACCGCTTGAAAACACGAAATAAAACGAAATTGTGCGAAATCCGCGATATGTCACGAAAGTTCGTCTATCCTGATTATTTACGTTTTTTTTTTTTTTTTTTTTTTTTTCCATTCTGTAAGGACAATTCACATCTTCAGCACAATCAAATATTTCTTACAGTAACTAGCAGCCATATATATTATATGCGACGGTGATTCATTATAGACTTTAAATGAAGTCTCGGAATTAACGTAATATTTTCTTTACACGGTAATCTTGTGTACCATAATAATTTAAGATGTTGATAACTATGATACAATGGCCGCCGTTCACTTTCTGTAAATACCAAAATAACAAACGTCCAAAATATGTTTTTCTACGATTACGTTTTTAATCATTAAAATATTACACACTAAACCGCATTGCTTTTACTGTTTATTTAAAATAAAGTACGTAGGCTACCAAAATAAAATTAACCCTGCTTAACGTAACGATTGTAAATAATAAATAGTACATGTTTATGTCGGTATTAATTTTCACGTACGTATGTTGGTATTCGGTATGCGTTTGTATTCACATCTATTCTCCATTGTTTTGATCTTTCCAGCACGGCAAGTTTTTGCGTATTGAGAGGTTAAATTCTTCCTATGTGATTAAAATTTTTTTGATAATGCCTAAAACTAAGGTTTCTGCCAGTGACCGATCGAAAGAATTTTCCAGCGAAGGATTTTATATCAGTGATAAAATTTTAATGTGCAAATTCTGTAACTGCAGGCTAGACTACGAGAGACGCGATACGCTTGTGAAACATGTCGCGAGTGAGAAACATAAGCGTTTGAGGCATAACTCATCTGTTAAACGACATCCTTGTCTAAGAGTCTTTAATGCCATTAATTTGCTGTTCAACCCAAGAAATGTCAGTAGGGTTAGCATAGAAGATGAAAACCTACAGAAGTCTCTGCATAACTTGTCTTCTGTTTCCCATCTTCCCATTGATACATTCATACATGGCTATGTTGCTTTCAAAAAAATTATTGAGGATGAACTTTCATTGCCAGAAACAAGCCAAATTGATGTTGCAAAGGTACTTTGCTCCCTTAAAGGGGACTACAGTGAATTTGCTCAAGCCAGTTTAAGGGCAATCTGGTTCCCAACATCAAATGTTGTTGCAGAACGTTCATTTTCCAGGTACTCACTGGTAGTTAGTGACAGAAGACAACGTCTCACTCCAGAAAATGCGGAAAATTTAAATATGATAGCATTTCAATAAAACCATCTTAATAGTAACTTTGGAAGTGCTTAATTGTATAATTTTGTAGTGTATGTGATTGTAATTAAGTCGTGAAATTTTTAGTAGTTATTTAAATGTTTGAATTTACGAATTTGCAAATGAACTTAACTATCTATGAATTTGCAAATGAACTTAATTGTAATTAGATCATGAGGTTTTAGTGTTTATTAATATTTGTTTTAATAAATTTGCATGTCGTACAGAAAAGCAAGAAAATTTTGCCGTGGGTATTTTGAGCAAAAAAATAAAACCATATAACACCGAAATCTTTATTTCTTTACACCGAAATTTGTCTTAAAATAACACCACAAAATCTTGACTCTATTTATAGACTGTATTTTACATTTCTGGTGGTTTTATTATATGTATATATAATGATGAATTCATATCTTTCATTAATATAATGCAATTATTTACACATTATGCATTTTAGTTTAATCTGACATTGTGCTGGTATGCTAGATTGAAAAAAAAATGTATTATTGCCATTCCCTTTTCATACACTTTCCCGCATCATACACCATTTTTGTGCTCTCCGTTGAAAAGTGTATGACAGGGGTTCTACTGTATACAGACTTTTACATACAGAATAAAATTCATTTCTAACTTACAAAGAAAATTTTAAAAAAGTTGTTGAATTCCTATGGGAACCAAAGTAGTAATATAACAACCATGGTATGATTATAAAAAAACCACGCTCTGCTACCATCTGTTACACCCCTCGTGTTCTTTTGCGGACATCATTAAACAGTTCATGAAAAGCCCAGGAAGCAGCTTGGGCAAAGAAAAAGTATGATTAAACCTGAGGTGAACACGAGGAAAAAAATTATAGCCAATTTTTTTTTTTCTCAAAAGGAGAATAAAGTGGATTGAGTTGTGATTCAGTTAAATAAATAAAATTTAGTTTATTTCAAGGCTTACCATGTTTATTTGGCATTATAGTTTTCATTTTTTTCTTTTGATAGTGGTTTGAAACAAGTTCCTTTTTTTGCTTAACAATGAGTTACATAAGATCGCAGACGGAACTTAATATTTTAACAGTATTAGAAAACCGATAACTGATTAAATAATAAATTGAACCTTGTTAGTTCCAAGAATTACAAAATCAAACAGAGCAATTTCACGGGGATCCCGGCCGTAAAAAAATATTGATCACAAATAGATTATTAATTGTACCTGGAATACAAACAAAACATTTTTCTTTGACCAATTAAGACATCTCATAATCAAGCTTTCACAAAAAACTAACATGAATTTTTTTAACCAGGATAGTTCATGGTTAAAATACTGCCTTAAATCATTTTCTAGCCCAGCAAGTGCGGAACTACATATATATAATTTAGGTAACAATTTCTGATTTAACAATATCTGATATTGTTGCCTGTTCACTGGCGGTGACTAGAAGCAAGGAGAAGAGGTGACATCTCCAATGTTAGCCGGCTGGAGACGCATGGAATTCATATCAATTCAAGAAAGAAGAGGATGTGAACTAGTGGCTGTTTTAGAGATGGACTTGAGCCGGAGAATAACAAGAACTCTTGGACCCCACTGGAACCAAAGGAAAAGGAGGTAAAGTGGTCAAGTATAGAAAAAAAAGGGGATGAGAAACAGGGATTGTGAAATAAAGGCAAAAAATTAAGTAAAAAGTCAAAGCATACGTGAAAGGAGTAGAATTTCCAACTTACATTCTAAGGGTAGAATGATGAAAATCACTCCCTCTGGAGATGCACTAACGCTCCCGGCAACCACGCGCGAGTCATACTAAAAGATTACCTATTAAAAAAATAACAAGATAATAAACCAAGAATTAAATAAGATAGGGATAACACCCGGACTCCATGGAATCCCATCCCTTAAGCTAGTCGGATGGTCGCCGCGAGACTGATGCAGGCGAGAAGCACCAGAAAGAAAAGACCATGGTGACGGCAGAAGGACCAATTAATCAGCCCTTGGGCTGCATGTAGTTAAAACTCGCGCTAGGAGCCCAGAGACCTAGGAAGTCGGAGAACTGACCTGATTGGCTTGAGTTTGCATTCGAGAGATCGCTCCGACGACCAAAAATAAAAAAAGGTGGCTATAGCCTAACTTAAGGGGCATCGGAGGTAACTTGCTGCACTCCGAAAGCAGCGTGCTTAAGGGACACAGGCGAAACAGAGTCGGGATTACTTCTCAAAAGTCCTGCAAGAGAGAGAGGCGTGTCGTCAGCCTCTAGAGACCTCACTACTCGGCGAACTAAAGTGTAGTAGTTGGCCTCTTCACCACAAGATGGCGAAGGCAGACCTTTTGCCAACCAGCGAGATGTCCTTGATTTCGGCCCGCCGGGAGCCGAGGTTAAGGCCCGGTCAGTGCTCTCAGTGAAGTTCATGGAACGGCATGAGGGGGAAGGGGGTAAGGAATCTGCTGTCCCAATGGGAAGTGGACTTGAGTGGAGCGCAGAGGACCGCGACAAGAGTTACTCACCTCAGGCCAGCTCTCGGAACAGAGCTGCCCTGGAGGCACGCTGAGGAAGGCACTAAGGATCACGAAGTCAGACAAAAATACAAGAAGTGGTCATGCCACGAGATAAGAAAATGAGTCTAGCTGCTTGCACCGCGAACAGTTTGCAAACTCTCAATTTAGGCGCTGGGAAACTATCAAGGTACCCGGTGAAAAAATATTTAATGGGAGAGAACAATGAGATAACTAAGTTTAGGTTAAGCTATAAATTCTCTGTCAAAACTAAAATGCAAATAAAATTTTAGGTCAAAAATAAATCGGTGCAGATAATCCCAAATTTCCAGCACACTGCATGTAAATAGAATACTGGTCACTATTTATACAACTACACTAAGTTATTATAATAAGGTGATCAGAGACAATAACCACTTGTTGCAAGTAAAGAGAGGGCAGGTCACAGACTAATAAATCTACACTAAAGTTATATGGTAAGATGATCAGAGATATTACCAGATTGCTGCATGCAAAGAGAAGATTGGTCACTACTGATACAGTGATACAACAACACTTAAGGTTATACGGTAAGGTGACCAATCATAACCAGCTTGCTGCATGTAAAGAGAAGACTACGAAGTCATTACTGATCAACTACACTAAAATTATATGGTAAGGTGAGAAATTATTTTCAGCTTATTGCACGTGAAGAGAAACTGGTCATTACTGATACAACTACACTAATGTCTTACGGTAAGGTCAGTCATACCAGCTTTTTGCCTACTGAAATGAGGGGCTGGAAGTTTGTGTCCGGCGGCCGCGGGTGTCGACGCAACACAGCACACTCCGGGAACTCCTGCAGGATTCTCTCGGCCACAGAGATGTTTGCCAGCAACATGAACTCTTCCACCATAGAGTTGGTTTCACGCAGTTTCTTTGACTCCACCTCTATGGGGTCATGTGTCTCGTCGTCAATTTGGAAGCGGATTTCAGGAGATGCCAGTACCAGCGCTCTGCAACATCGCAGTACACTTTTCAACCATGTACATCTTTATGTAGCAGAACATTTGCACATTTAAAAACTTCAGCAGTTATGGCTGCATGCATAAACAGAGATATAGCATATGTTATTTATTTTACAATCAGTGGAAGCATAATGATTATATCTTTAATTTTCCTTAATGATTAAAATATTTAAGTATTTGCTATGAAAAAGTCAAAAATTAATTATTTTCATAATTCAGTTTCTTCCCACTGTTCGCAGGCAAGTTTTAAATTATAAATATATTATTATAAATGTTCTGGTAAGGTCATTGTTTAGTCAGTCCGATTGTTTTTGTAACAACTTTTGGTAGACATGCCTATGACAAGTATAGGTTGGCCTCCTTCCCAGTAAACCGCAGTGGACAGAATACATTTTAACAACAGCTTAAAACAATGAATTTACAAAATGATAATAGCCGAAAATTCTTTACGGTGAACTCTCATCATTAAACTTCACATGTATCTGTCTCTCTCACAGAATTATCAATTTCTTAGAAACTGGAGATAATCATCGTTCCAATGCACCACTTACACCTTCCTCTCACTGTCACGGATAACATACTGCATCGCCTCTCTCTGTTACTGAAACAATACTAGTAGTATATATTGGTATGTCCGGGCACATAGTCCAGGGTCCGGATTGTCGATTGTCAGCCACCATCTTGGAGTGTGATGTCACGGCTGCCATCTTGGTTGAAGTCACCGTTGCACTTTTTGTTACGGTCGCCATCTAAAATTCCGATGTCACGGCTGCCATCTTGGATGACCTTGACCTTTGACCTTGACCTCAGTAGCCATTTTGAATTCAACTATCTTGGAATTGAATGCCTCACTCTCTAATGTTGCAACTTTCGATACGGCCACCATTTTGAAAATTATGACATTACGTTTTCAACATACATTAGCACGCCATCTTGAAAAACCATAATTATTATCCCAACTGGAACTGTGCTGGTATGTATTGTTATTTTTTTTTATCATAAAGCAATCCGACCAGTAAACAAAAACTTTTCCGATTCATAAACTTTGCCCAGAGGACTGAACTGTGACTGGTATGGTGTGGGAGTTGAAGTTGTTGTTGTTGTTTTATATATCAATAAACAAAATATATTTTTAAAAAATTTTTTTATTTCTTTTAAATAAAAACTCTATCAAACTTAATAACTATCTTTACGTATCTACAACAGTAAGTTTTGAAATGTATGTTATTATTCTAGGTTTTATTGCCGGGCCAACTTGGAATGTAACAAGTTTCCCAGAAATACAAAACAAAAGTGTGTAATTTAATACCTCTATACAAACCATGTATGAATTTTTTTTATAACTTAAAATTTGTCACAAAAAAATATTAAAAGTTAATTTTTTTCTCAATATTGCTATTTAAATTTTTTAGCCATATTCGAAAACATTTTTATATTTGTGTTCAAATTGGATCGAAACTCCAAAAACTGATATTCGCACAGGCTTAGTTTAAAATCCAAACTTAACATTTGCCAGTAACAACTTTAGATAAGGTGTGTGATGTCCTGGACGTACCCGTTGTCTATCCGCCTCCTCTTCAGTATCTTGGCGAGGTCGTTCAAGGCTCGCAAGGAGCGAGAGAGACTGTCCTGCTGCCGGGCATCGTCTATCTTCAACTGCGCCTCCTCGTACGTCATGGCCTGCCGGGAGCGGATGATGCTCTTGTGGAACTTGGTGCCCAAGATGTTCGCGTCACGCGTCATCTCCCACACGCACGAGAACGCAAACCTCTCCTCGTTCCCGCGCAGCGAGCAGAGGTTGGAGCTCAGCAGGTCTGTGCACACCAGAGTCACCTCGACACAGCCGCTGCAGTCACAGCAATCCACGGCACACTTTGAATGCACATTGCAACCACGATGATATGGCATCTGAACAATGGCCTAAAACACCTAATCAGAGGCCTGATTTATTAAAAAAACAAATTTCACGTACAGCACTATTTTATGAAGATGGTTGTACATTCCCTTCATAGCTGAATTGTGCCAGTACATAGCTTAGTTCATACATTATTTGGAGATTTAGTGCTACATAATAACAGTATAATCAGTAATAACCACATTGTTTTCTCATGGAAGGTTGTTATTATTGTATTTGAATATTAATAAATTACATAAAGGCAACATATTCTTTATCAGTTGTTTGTATAGCAACTAGTATGTTTATCCTTTGTATTATTAGCCCAAAACAATGATTGAATAACTGTCTTTGTTCCGAGGTTGTAGTACATCGGCTTGTACCGTGAGTCGTAAGCAACCACTGGATTTGTGTGTGCTGACAGTATTTATACAGTGAAACCTCTTTAATACAAACCTGAAGGGACCTAAAATTTTGCAGTTTGTATTAACGAGGTTTGTATTAACAGGTGCATATGCTCACATTAATAATAATCGACAAAATCAAGTATTGATTTTTTACTCGAAAATTAGTCAAATAGAGAATTAAAGAGGCTTGAAAAATTCATTGATTTTTTCTGCACTTTTTTAGTTGTATAAATGTCCTTTACTGCACTGCAAAGTTTGTCGAAGGAAGACAAGACATCAGTGTCTACATCACTAGCAGCCAGAACATTTTCCAAGACAATTAATGCTGAAGTGGACTTCACTCTAAGAATTTTTAAAAAAATATTTCAACCTCAAAATTAGTGTCAGAAATATATCAGTTACTTGTCATTAAAGTTAAATCAGTTGAAAAATAAATAAAAATGGAAGTATTTTACTTAATTCAATTTACACTTGCAAAAAAAACATACGCACAATAAATCTACATGGAAATTAAAGTCTTTTTCAATATCCTGAAGTCTGAAATATGTTTACTCATGTCATCAAATGTAGAGCTGTACTGAAGAAGCCGATTTTGCCAATATTTAGTTGAATCGTTATTTCTGCCGACTTCCGATACGCTTGTTAATTTTCGGCCGATATTACTGAAAAACGAGAGAGACTGCCATAACCTAAAAATCCACGATTACCCTTTTCGCTTTTCGTAGTAGTACTGCATTTTTTCAGATCGCATTATTTCTTCGCAACATGTCCCAAACGTACATATAAAAATTTAACATCCTATTTTTCAATAATGTTCTTTATTTTTAATATGTCATAAATAAATACATTACCGTCACGGTAAATATACATCTCGGTTGTTACGGTAACTGTAGTGCAAATGTGGTAGCTATCGTGCTTCTGTAGTAATTATGGTATCGACAAAGAATCTTTAGTTCTTTTTATGGTAATTATCTTAGGATAACAATTGGGTTTGTACTGTAGTTATGGTACATCATCCAATTTCTTCGTAAGTTGTTGTTCATTTGTCTTTTCTTCATATTTACGTGCTCCATTACTTGGCTGCAGATTTAAGTTGATTTTTACTACTGTATACTATCGTTACTGTTTTTATGACGGTTTCTTTCTAAGAAATGGTTATTTCTGCATAATCTTTATGGTTAAACGATCATCTATTATAATTTATAGTGACGGGACCACATATTTTGTACGATCAATGCGGACAAAACGATAATTCGAACATTGGTACAAGCGGACTTTTTTAACCTTAGTTGTATGGCAATTTTGCCGGGACCGTAGAAAGTATACGATAAACACGGACAATCGATACATGCGAGTTCGATAGATAGAGGTTTGACTGTAGACCATTTACCGTACAAATTATTTGCCGTTAACAGAATTATAGTGAAGCTGCGTGCACGTGATTAAAGTGTGCGATTCTTGTTCTAAAATTTCATTCGGTTTATCCGATAATAAAACAATAGTACACTACGTGAGCGGACGTGAGGTTACTTCGTAATACATAATAACGAATATTTCGTATTAACCGTATTGATTGACATTAAATATGCTATCCCAGTCTGAAGGGGAATTAAAAGTGTTCGAAGAAACGCGAACTTTGAAATAACCGGTATTTTATTAACGAGGTTTCACTGTATTCAGTTTTCGGTACCTTTGAACATTAAATTTGTGTTATGGAATCAGTGAAGATGTGATGTGCAATTGTATCTGTTTATCGTGGTCGCAGGATGGTGGTCAGGATAACTGATTTTTATTCAAGTGTTATTAAAAATAAGTTAATATCAGTTTTTATCAGAGAGACTTTATTTCAGTAACCAATCGTCAAAGTAACATTTATACTGGAACTTGATATATTTTTTTCAGCACCCAACTAATTTTTCAAGAGTTCATGAATGTGCGATCCAGATTTATTGTGAGCTAGCCAAATCTTTGGTGTGACACACTTTAAACAAGGACTACAAAATAAATTTCATTTCTATTCCAAAATGTAAGGCATTTTGTAAGAGCTGAAGAATCTTATGATAAAATATCTTATGAAAACCCTGATTTTTTAATTTAGCATAGGTACATGAGCATCATGACAAGAGCTGGTTTTACACTTAAAATCAAAGGAATGTCATCTTCAAATGCCTTACAATCATAAGATTTAGAGAGCAACTTTAAACACACATTCAAAGCCGCATTGGCTGAATGTCTTGTCTTTGAGCACAGACGTCTATCTCTCTCCCTCCAGCCCTCCCCTCCCTGATGATCCCCCCGCTGCTCGTACGGCTGGAGGAAGCCAAGCCAGCCCTAAGTTCTCTTGTTCTCTGGAACTGTACGACCCGCATACGTTTCACTTCTTTTCAACAAGCCATTTCACGTAATAAGGATCTTTAATTGATTTACTGTAGTAAGTTGACATGAAGACAATGTTTGTACAACACATCACACTTAATAACAGATTAGTTTGTTTCACACACACGTATTTTGTTGGTGTAAGGGAAGCGGAGTCTCCCGTCCGGCCGCTGGCTTCGGGTTCAATCTGAATATGCTAAAACAGCCGAGCTCCTAGTTTCAGTGCCAGAAGCGGACAACGGACAATGGATCAAGGCATTTAAGAGCTGAGTGAAGAAAGAACATTGACTCAAAAATTACCGTATTCACTCGCGTAATGTCCGCCCTCGCATAATGTCCGCACCCTTTATTTATATATCCTTAAAAGAAAAAATTAAAAATTCGCATAATGTCCGCACCAGTTGTCTACGGCGGGCAACACAACTTTGGCCACCCCTAAAGGACGCAGTACGAATGGAAAGTTGACGGCTCTGTAAACAAAGCCGTGACCTTGAGCTGTCCTTTCTCTCCTGTCCTGAAAGGGTGGGGAAATTCGTTGAACTGAACAAAGCACGGTCAAAGGCCCCGCCCGCGTAAAAGCCCCCGCCCACGTAAAAGCCCCCCTCCTTGTTTTGTAAACATTTTGAGAAAAATTTAAAAACGTGTTTTTATGGGTTTATCTGAGGGCAGGGCAGCTTGGCATGCATCAAACAACAAGCCATGTATTGTGAGCGGTGGGAGGTGATTTTGTAAGTGTCCGTTCTCAGTAGGACCGTCGTGAGGCATGCCAGACGTAAGCAGTTAGTCCTATCTCAAACGACATAAAGATAAAGAAAGCTGGTCTAGCGCGCTGCCGCTGTGTTGATGTGGAGTGTTGTCGGCGAAGAAGAGGGGAAGTGAAGGAGGAAGGGAAGTGGGTCAAGGATTCTAACACTCCTTTGTCTGGTTGGCTGGCTAGCTGGCAGGAGGGAGGTTAACCCTGCAGGACTCAGGTGCCAAGGTTTTACGCCAAGACTCAGGTGGGGTCTGAGAGACCCCAAAAACATTTTTGTATATATATTTTATGAAATGACATAATTTAAAACCGACCATTAATATTTGTTATCTGACGTTCGGTAATCACTTTTATAGCAAAATATTAAGATTTAATGTTAATACACAGAATTTAACATAAATCAATACAAAACACTATTTTTATGAATGAAAATCATATCATTTCACAATACTTTGACAAAAAATATTCAAAACGATAAGCAAGCTGTATTAAATAAAATAAATTAATAAACATTATTGTAGACTGTCATTTCTGATATTTAAATCTCTGGATTCAGTTGCTGTCCTCTGTAGTTTCAGGTGCACAATTCCTGCAAAATGGAACAATGTGGTCAGTACAAATGTGACTTTTGCAGTGCACACACTGCACGTTTGTCTTCCTGTCTTTTGACCGTGGACACACAGTGCACCGTGAGCGTCTAGATAGTTTTGTAGGAGGCTGAGTATCCTTATCATCATGTTTTACAGGTTTTAATTTTGCCTGCAGCTCTCTTCTAAGACAAGGGACTTGGTGTCTTTCGGTACTGCATTTCTTGACGAGTTCAAGTCCTAGTGTTTTCAAATAAGTTCTCCTGTTCATCTCGCTCTTTGAATTGCTCTGAAAAATGATTTGGGAATTTATTCCAGCAACATTCATTAGAGCAAAAAATACTGTCAGTGGCCACCGCCTGCTGTTGCGAGACACATCATATAGAGATGATAGTTGATCTACCATGTCTACTCCTCCCTTTGTGAGATTGTAGTCAGTTATTATTTCTGGTTTTTTTTTCTGGCCAGTGCTCTCATCAATTTTTGCATCGTGATGCATTGTAGATAATAAAATTACAACTTTTCCTTTCTTAGGAACATGAGATACTAAGGTGACATCTTTGCAGAAACCAAAAAGACTCGAACCAATGGGTTTTCCTTTTGTTTCTGAAAATTCAGGAGGTATTTCCCTCTTGTTCTTGCGTATCGTTCCTAGGAGTGTAAGTTTATGATCCTGCAGCAAACTTATTGCTAGAGGATAGCTAGTAAACCAATTGTCTGTTGTTGCATTTCGTCCTGACCCGGAAATTGGGGCTACCATTCTAATAACAACATCATGAGGTGAGTTACTCAACTTGTATGGGCCTTCTGGTTGATTTCCCACATAAATTTCTAGGTTATTTGTGTAATACATCCTTGCATCTACAAGGGCATATATTTTGATGCCATATTTAGACGGTTTACTTGGAATGTATTGTCTAAAACTAGCACGTCCCCTGAATGCTTCCAGTTTTTCGTCGATTGTCACATAAGCACCAAGCGAGTAATTATTTATGCAGTTTTTTACAAACGCTTCAAAGAAGTCTCTAATAGCTGCAATCTTATCAGTTTTTGCCCTTTCTTCACGTGTACCTGCATCATCGAACCGAAGGCACTGTAGGAGAAACTTGAATCGAAAGAGTGACATCGTAAGTCTGAAAATCTCTATGCCAGTGCCATCTTCCGCCCACAAATCCCTTAGATTTTGCCTTCCAGATTTGAAAACTCCAGCTAAATAGAGTAAACCCATGACGGCTAGTAATTCTGTTATCTCAGTTTCCCTTACCCGCTGCTTATCAGAATACGAAGCACTTACTTTTCGTATACGCTCGTTAGTGTTTTCAACAATGTTCTCCAACATGTCCGATGTGAAAAACAAAAATAGTGCATCCATTACTGTCAAAGCATTTCGAGCTGATCCACGCACTCCTGGTAATTTGCTTACTATATTATGGCTCCTAGTACGGCATGTAGCTGATGATGCATTCTGTCTCCATTTTGTTATCTTATCTCGTCCTACGTAATACTTATTATTAGCATTACCTGAATCCACTTCTGAGCTCTCATCTGACGTGTCAGCGTCCTCTTCTGTTCCAGTCTCATGTTCACTTTCACTTACATTGTCTTCTTCTTGATCCTCATCTTCAGGAAATGCCGCATTATCTTGTCCTCCAGGGCTACCTGATGATCCGTCTTCTGCTTCCAATTCCTCTTCCACTTCACGCAGGAGTTTATGTAATCGCTCCTGTTCAGCTTTCCATGGGCATGTCATCTAAAGATAAAAAATATCACAATAAAATTTGACACACATAAAAAAACGTCTTACATTTTACAGAATTACATGGCTGTTGCAGGGTAAATTTGTTTATTTACTTACCTTGTTGACATGAGAAAATACCGTGAGAACTCAGGTGGGGTCTGTAGGACCCCAGGCGACTTTCGTAGGTCCTCACAGGCAAACGACTAAACGGAAACTGTCAATCGTGGTGGCAGCATTATCTACCCTCCCAATCTTGAAGGTACCTGGAGCCACAAGGCAGACGCGCGCGCAACATAGTGGTAGCTTCAGAAAACATTTAGCCTGGGGTCTGCCAGACCCCACCTGAGTCCTGCAGGGTTAAGCCACGCATCTGCCTCTCTCCCCCCTGCGGAGTCGTTGCCTCTCTCTTCCTTCTGCCGCGTCGCTGCCTACCCCGCCCTTCCTCATTAGAACAAAGACGCACGACTTGAATAGAACACAAAATTTTGTATTTTTGTTTTTCCTCGCATGATGTCCGCACCCCATTTTTTTGGCCAAAAATGTGGTCAAATTACTGCGGACATTACGCGAGCGATTACGGTATATGTATGTCTGTCTAAAAACAAGCATTTCTACTGAAATATTGTAGTGGAATAACAGATTCAGTATCTAATAAAAAAAAATGGATTTATCTGGTTCTTTCTCTTGGTTCCATGGAATATTTGCACAAGAACCTTTCCTATGTTTTACTGTGACAGGACGAACATTACTCTATACATCTGGCAAATCCAAAGCAGACTGATGCTAAGACTCAAAAGGATTCCTTTAAATGTTTCACTGTGACAATGCAAGCTTGCCCCAGACATGCATGACCAAAGCAGCCTGAGTCTTCCAATCAAAATGATCTATTTTTAACTGGTTGTTGAAGCGTAGCCCAAGATACCTGGTTGAAACAGAGCAGACTGAGGCAACCTATCCATGTGAAAGCATTGCCCAAGACTCTTAGCATTACCAAAGAAGAAAAAGGACCTTTTATGTTCAACTGTGTTAGTGTTAGCGTAGGGTAGGTCAACACGTTTCGCATGACCAGAGCTGTATGACAAAACAACATTTCTCTATTTTTTTTAAGATATGACGTAAGGGTAGCCCAACAAATCCAGCATGACTGAGCAGTCTGTAGGAAACACTAAACATGCACCCTGGGTGTGTCTCACAATGACAATTAAAGCATTGCACAGGACATCTGGAATAACCAGAGACGACTTGAGTCTACAATTCATCACGCACTCCTTCTATGTTTCATTGTGACGGTGTTGATGTTGATCGACCAGGAGTGACTGGGTCTACAACTCATCACTAGAGCCCTACTTTAACGGTAAATAAAATAAGCAGATTTCGCCATAAAAATTTCTTGATTTCGTCATAAAAATTTTTATATTTCGTCATAAAAACTGCACTTCGGAAGTGTGAATTAAAAAAAAATACACGCTGTACTTACAAAAATTATGTCATATAGAATGCAAATATAATCGGACAGGCCTACATTTTTTTCCAGCTTTCCACAAAACAATACAAATTACAAATCAACAGTTTCAGTAGTTAAAAATTACAAAAATTATTCAATATGTAAGACAAGAAGCAAAATTTATGCTAATAACAATTCAGCACTGTAAGTATAACTTAGTCCGAGTTTCTTCAACATGTTATGTTTTACTTCCAAAGTACAATGAGACCATAAGCTCAACGTTTTGAGGTTTCAAACTTCGCCTTTTGTCTGAAAACACATCGGAATATGCTGAAAATGTCCTTTCAGAGTCAACATTTGATACTGGTATCCAAATGGCTTTCAGAGCATTGCATGCAAAAGCTGAATGGTCCAGTTTCAAGGCCAACAGAATTGGAATGATATCCACACTTCCTTCACTCTTTTTCACTTTCTCAACTACTATTTCCTTTAAGGCTGAGTATCCTTCCAAAAATTCTTTTCCTGAAACAGTTGAAACAAATGGCAATGATTTTCCTGCCCTGACCATATCATTGCAAACATCATTCAACATTATTTCCCGTGGATTAAACAGTTGCCCCAAGTTTTGGAAGATATTTTTGGAAGGATCTTCATTAATCAACTTCATCAACTTTGTGTGACACCTCAACCCACAGGACTGGAACTGGGATTTAACCAAACCTTGTTTAACAGCTGCCAACAACTTTAGACTCTCATTTGTTTTTGAGCCAAAATTAAAATCATTCACCAGCTGCAAACTTTTCAACAAGTCTGAGAGTTTTCCACTGATCAAGTGGGACATGGGGTAGCTTGAACCCTCCAGCTGCTTTGTCAGCTCAACCAAAGCACACCCATGTTCGACGAGAAATTCAGCCTGACATTGAATGATTACAATCTCTTCCACTGACAAGGTTTGAAAATACATCAGAGCTTCTGACGACTCGAGCTCCAGTGACTTCAGGTATGTTACCAAGTCGTCAAGGTATGTGTTAACATAACCCACCGACTCAAACCATGAACCCCATCTTGTAAGGACTGGTGATGGAAACAGAACATGAGGCTTTTCTTGTTCTGGATAGCGCTGCTTGAGAAAACACAAGTACTTGTGTTTCCTTTTGCGCGTGTTAATAAATGCTGTTTTCGTTTTGCTAACAAAATTGTTAAGCTCCGGCAGAGATTGGGGCCAAATATTTTGAATGAGATTCAGTTTATGACTCCAACACTGAACATGAAGGACGTCCCTACCCTCAGACGAAAGAACAACTTGTAAAGAATGCACACACTTTGTCATGTAGCGTGCACTGTCACACACAACCGCAACAACCCTTGTATGGTCAACCTTAAATTTTGTCAGTACTTCTAATATTGCCCGCGAGCACTCACTAGCATTAGAATTCTCTAAAATTTTGACCCCGGCAACAAGAAGAATTTGTGAGTCTGAAGCTTGTAATGTTTTGAAAAGCACCACAAAAACACACTGTCCCTTTTTGTCAGTGGTTTCATCACACAAAATAACAATATCTTGTCCCTCAATTGATTTAATCCACTGCTCCTCAGCCGCTTCTTGGATCTTGGGCACATACGTCTCACGCAATGTTTTTACACATGGTAACTGCCCTCCACCTGTAAGCAAATGGTGCCCTCTAGCAGTATAAACATGGAAAAAAATTTAAAACAATTTTAACTTTAACAAGTTTTAACAGATTAGATGGGGTCTTGGAATGTAACAAATAATTTATAATAAACAAATATTCATCCTTACCAGGAACAAAAGTTTCCACAAAGTTTTTTATTGCAGGATCGCCGAGTTTCTCCAATGGTATGTTCGCTTCCATGAAAGCTTTTGTCAAAGATGAGGCAAAAATTTCTTTGTCAACTTTCGTCTTTTTTGCCACCTGAAAGCTGTCACCAACAGAAATTTGCCTTTTGCTTGTGCAGGCTTGTGATTCAGCTGCTGCTTTTTTCTGTCTGTGCACTGTACCATCGCGGCAATGCTTGACACACGTGTCTTTGCGAGCCCACTCTATTTTAACATTACAAAATTTACACATCAATGTTTTGTTCACTTTGTCAAAAACGTAAAATCCATCGCTCTCAAATTCACGTGCGCGATCAAAAACACTTACAACTTTCGGCATTTTCAACACTCAGTATTAACAAACACGTATTTCATCAATCACGAGATAATTTTATTGTGAACATCCCTTTAGTAAACACATGAACACAATGCGCGTGGCCACTGACGCGGTAAACGGATAGAATCGTTAATAGACTGCACCGGCTACACTTTTACGCACAGAAAAAACAGTTGCCATGAATGTATCGACACTTAAATCGATTATCTCGAACTCGGGCGCTTATCGCCTACGCTCGCACTCGCATCTAGCAGGCGTCGATGTGTTTGTTTTGGTTTTCGTTCGTAGGTTACGTTACGTGGAATAGAAAACAGAACAATATTAATTCACATGGGGTTATGAAATGTAGATTTTATGAATAAAGAGCATATAATATTGCTGTAAATAAGTGTAACGCGAGTTTCGGGTGAAAGCAAAATACGTAAATTAGGGTGAACGCTTATGTAAACCAGTGAATTTAAATGATTTAGCGGTTATTTCGCGAATAGATGGTTTATTGTGGAATTTCGCATATAATGTAATTTTGGTGGCATTTCGCGGTATTTCGCGTTATTTCGCGGTTCGCGAAAATTTCCGGGCCCTACTCATCACGCACTCCTTCTGTGTTTCATTGTGACGGTGTTGAGACCGAGGTGGTCACTCACCAGGCACCATGTCTATCCTCTTGTCCACCAGGTACACGGTCGTGCCGCGCAGAGCCGCCTCCTTGTCGATGGCCGTGCCCGGCCGGATGAAGTGAGTCACGTCCGCGATGTGCACGCCAACCTGCAACACCACAGAGCCGTGCGATGGCCGCTGCCTGCCGGCCCGACGGTGGGCTCGTGAGGTGTCGGTGTTCCTTAGCTCTCGAGGGCTCACATGCCGTGTGCACAGCTTCAGGGAAAACAACACCATTTCAAAACCACTCCAGACATCCGAGCGGGGTCTGTTTACGAAAAGCATTTAAGAGTTCGCTGAGGGCCGAAAAGTACTTTTGATTTTGGATTAAGTTTTTAAACTGTATTCTTAGAAGTACGTTAATTTAAAAAGTGAAGTATAAAAGAGCACGCCAAACAATTTAAATTAATAAGTCATGCAAAAAAAACCTTTCAACTTTAAATAGAAAAACCAAATCTGAGATCCAAATGCAAGCCGAACGAACGCGTAACTATCGCCGTGTACACACCACGAAAGAGTGCGGGCCATCAGATGTAGTTAACTCGGCACTCGACAGAGAGCGCGCGTTGCATGCATCGGCGAGATATCGATATTCGGCTACGTGCGCGCGCTCTATACGGAAAGCAACATAACCAAACATTAATGATTGCAACGAGCGCTGGCTACATTTTTGTAAGCAGTACACCGTGGCGACACAGACGAACAGATGAAGTTTTAAACGTTTAAAAAGTCTTTAAAAGGAAATATGCACATCAGACAACTTTGTATTTCCTTTAATTAAATAAGTCAAGAGGTAATGTCTGAATAAATATTAGATTTATACTTTAAAATATATTGTTTTATACGGAAAAAATACCCACACAAAGCGCTCGGAATCTAATAGCGGGACCAAAAACATCATGCAACGTTTATGCGAGAGCTTTTTTTTTATTTAAATTTTGACACCCTAAAATATGGGTGCACTATTATGCGAGTGCGACTATTATGCGATGAAAGAGGGTAGGTTTTTCACGGATTACCCAGCACTAAAAGTTCACTGGTAATTCCAGGTTTTCAATTTTACAGAAGGTTAACCACCATGGTCTCTTGTTCAGAGACTACAGAACCTAACAATAAACTACGCACAATCAAATTAATCAAAAACTATATAGACTCTAATAAATTAATGAAGAACTCTCTTAAATGAACAACTCTCAGTACACATACTACATGTGAGCTATGATAAAGTGAACTTTTAGAGCGCTAGTGTTTTTTCATACAATGTGACTGTGTTGGCCCGCGCATGCGTTGCGGCAGACTGCAAGCCTGTGAAGAAGGTGGAAAGGCGTAGGGGCCGGGATGAGCCAGTGTTGGGACAGGAGCCCAGCGGAGGGTACCTCACGGCAGCAAGTGCAACAAGAGGCGACACGCACCTCGTAGTTGCCGTTCTCCAGCTCCCGGCAGTGCAGGGCGTCATCTATGTCCGTGCAGCCGGGAGGGTCCACGGAGCAGATGTCCAGGTGCCGCAGGTCCTCTCTTCTGCGCTCGTCCTGCGCACGGCACGGCACGGTCCCACTGCGCTCAAACACCGTCACACTTCCCGCTCACACTGCACACATGGTCGCAAACTCCCGTGGAAACCCGCTGATAGAACCACGGGTTATTGCGAGAGATCCGAAGTTACGAGCGTTTTGAAATGCACTGTCAGTTTGACATTACCTGATACAGTACAAGAAGAGCTTTCATGATGCCACTTCTGTCTTTGTGAGTGATTAACCATGTTTACCCGCAAATGAGTCACACATGTTACGCTCACTTTTAGGTTATAGTGAAGAAAAATGAACGAGTGATGAAGAATGAACACCGATGAAGCATTAGAGTTACAACACAAACACAATAGTTACTAAAAAAGAAACTAACATTACTGCAGATGCACCATAGTTACCGTAAATAACCTGACAGGCAAATTAAATGTTACGAAAGTGCTGCTTCACCCACAGAACATAAGCAATATATTAATGTTCATGCGGGTAGCGGGGCGGGTAGCTAGGCGGGCGGACGACCGTCTGCACCACGACGGGCAAGTGAGGAGGGCCAGCGCTGGTCACACAGTGCGGCCGGAGCTTTTATTTTTTTTTCCATTGCATTAGTAGTTTTTATCAGTTAATGGTATTTTATTTATTAAGATCAAATACTCAAAAATAATAACACATATATTTGTTTCAAAGGTAAAAAAAAATTCTTGGGGAGCAGGAGGAAGCCCAAAATGGGCCAACTCCAATTTTCAAAGGTAGCGATTTTATGAATGCAATCCGTGGAACCGTGATTATATGTAAAATTGGGGTTCTACTGTAGGTATTCATTAAAAAATTTTACTATTGAATGTTGTCAACTGTGAATAGTTTTATGGCAAAATTTAATAATATACACAACAGAATGATAGTCTGACAATATGACACAGCACTAGAATATAAACAAAACCTGCATTTCGGCTGCTCAGAAATATCGTAGATACGGAAGCTGATAATCTGCGGACCTCTGGGAATATCGCGGCAACTACAGATGACTAGCAGGAACCAGGAACTCGATGTCTGCAATTCCTCCGGGAGGCTCAGGAATATGAGTTATAGGTGGAACTCACGAAGACAGCGGACAGGAGCAGCGAAGACAGAGCAACCTCTGCATTTACGCAAATTCTCCTCCCACAAGAAGACATTAACACCAGACGCTGGAGAATGTATCTATCCAGCGTTACACCCTATGTCTGTGATCAAACATGACAGACGCCCTGGCAGAATACAGCACAGCTAAGTCACCAAGATCTAAGCTGTGGCGATGTGTGGGGTCCTTTAAGAATCAGGACCGCCCCACGCACGCAGATTGGAACTCAACTCTTCTTCTCATTATTGTGAAAATGCTATTTTAATTTATCTAGCCCACCAAGGAGAAACCTTGCTAAGAGAAACACTTAATGACACTATTGCTACCTGCAAAGCTTTATAAATCTGCAATTTACCCATGAATGTGTTTTTATGCAGATATACATCAAAAAGGAATAATTAACTATAAGAGTATGGACATGAAGAAAATCCCATAGCAAAGTAAATTGAAAACCATTATAAAAAAAATACTGCTAATAATGGGTTGCTTGTTCTTCATCTTTAACAATCTTAAAAAATAAGTGGATAATTTTATATGATTTAAAATTAAAAAAAGGGGGGTTGTCTGTAAAGTCGGTTTACGGACGATAATTTTAAGAGATAACGTCATGAGAAAACGTTGATGAAAAATTTGAATACTTTTTTAATTTTCAAATATTATTTACAGTTTTTTTGCAAATTCAATTTAAACTATTAGTTTAAATATAATCATGAACAATTAGTTAAAAAAGCCCACCTTGACCTGTTTGATATTATAGGAGATTTTCTCACACACTCGGCTCAGGCGGAATGTGACAATTTTCCGTGCATAAGACGTTATCAGGTGAAACGAGACAGCAAGCACGCTCGTACCTGCTCGGTGATGAGCCACGGCAGGGCCGGCAGACAGGCGAGCACGGCCTCCGAGAAGCAGCTGTGGGGGACGTCGTGCTCCAGCAGCAGCACCTCGTTCTCCGTGTCCTTGTCGCCCACGGGCCCCAGCGCCCGCACGAAGTGGCCCTGCGACCAGCACTGCTCACTGCTCACTGCCTCCTCCGCGGGAGTGCTTAATGCACTAGGATGAGTAAAACTTAACTCACATAATTATTTTTACAACCCCAAAAAAATTTTACGGTCTTAGTTATTTCATTGATAACAAATTTAAAAGTGATATTTGTTAAAAAAATAAGTAAATTGTTTGCTTTTAGTTCAGTAACTTTTTGCAAAGGTTGGAAGCCCTGATTATTGTTTAGGCAGTTGATTTGTGTAATTCTTTAAAATCTTGGTTTTGCTCTGTAATTAGTTTTGCTATTACTTTTATATACATTACGTAATTAAATTGCTTATATTTTTATTTGTAACCAGAATACATTTATTACTAAATATTAAAGATAAACTCTTAAGACAGTATAAGCACGATACTAGAGGTCGTGGTGTTGTTTCTCGCCCCTGGCACGTGGGGCGCTGCGGAAGAGGCTTTGTGGGTGAATCGGCCCACGCGGGCCCGGAGACGGTATTGCGACCGACGAGTGTATGTCCCCGAGGCGCCGAGCGCGGTCGTTACGGCCGCACAGCACTGCGTGAAGGCGTAACAGACTTGACAACGGCACATCCAACAACCGACACTGTGGCTGGCTCCTACGAGAGCATCGGCAGTTAGGGCAACGTACCAGATCAATTTTTTTGGCATATGTCAGTTCATGGCGAAAATTAATAGACATTTTTACCACCTAAAATTTTTGATGCCTAGTAACTTTAAATGCAATGTTTAGGTACGTTTGAAAGATAAGCAAGAAGTTGAACAAATAACTGTTTTCCTAGCCTAGTGACGAGCCCTAGATTTTAATTGCACATTTTTTAAATACCTTACCATTTGTGCATTTATTCATTATTATTAACAAACACGGATAACTTGAACCATTGAATTGCAAAATTTTGTAGACTTAATATCGGACAGACATTTTAGGCCCCAATAACATCACGATCATTTGGTTGTAAGGTGTTGAAGATTTTGGGCAGTAACCCAAAAGCAGTTTTATGATCACTTGTGAAACTGCCAACTTTAGTTTATTTTACATGAGAAATATCTCAAATGTGTACGCCTATACAAAATATGAGCAGTTATTAGTATAGTTACAAATGCAGACAGGACCATAAAGCACGCCAGGTTCGGAGCTGCTGACGTCACGCGCCGTTCATTAGCATAACCCATGCCATGTGTGCCTGGCCAGATTACAAGGGTGCTCACTACCCACTCCTTACACTCCCCCCGCATCGTTCCACTTCAGGCTATTGCCACCTTTAGCAGCCTGGGAATTTTGGGCTCACAGAGGCCGCCAAGATGGGTAACGTTAATAAGCGTTGCCTTTCTGGATGTTTCGGGCGTCAGGTCGGCCCAGGATGACGCGACTTGTCACAGCCACTCTCGTCCCTTCGAGAAGGACACCATGGGGATATAAGCAAAGACGCCAGCCTCAGCGGGAGTTCCGAGCGTTCGGAGAGTTCCGCGAGTGAAGGGAAATGTGACATCGTCGAATAGGGTGATAACCCTCAAGAGTGGCGCAACGCAGAGTGACGGGATCGAGAGAGTGCGACTGAGTGGCGCGAGACTGTGTGTGGACAGGCGCGAGGTAAGGAGCGAACCACCGTTGAGCCTAGCTCCAGTGAGGAGTGCGAACTGTGGAACTTGACAGACATTAAATAACTTGCAAATTAACATTTTTAAGCGACAGTGATTGATGATCCGACATTTTTGGGTACAATTTTATTTGTAATGTACATATTAGTAAACTAAAAAACTGCAATAAAACTTAAGTGGGCTATCCATTACGAACCCAGTAGCTCTCCCCACATAATGTAACATTTTGGTGTCAGAAGTGGGATAGCCCTAGTTAAATAATTTACGAATAGTTAATAGAGAATTAGAAAAAAATACATAATTAGTACTGAAATTTTTGGTATTAAAATTAGTGTTAGGGACTGTAGTAAGTTTGAGTGTAGTGTAGTAAAGCTAGTGTTAGTTTTCTGTAGAAGTTTAGGTTAGCTAGTAGGTCAAAATACACTGTAGATCATAGGACAGTAGTGATAGTGATGGACTGGTAGTGTGTGTAGATAAGAAAGATGACTGCCGACGAGCTAAGAATATAATGGCTTTCCTACCCACGTTGAAAATGATATGAGTGAAATGAAGAGGGACCAAGAGGAAATGATGAATCGCCAGAAAGAGATGAAGAATAAAATTGATAATAGCCAAAAGAGATGACAGATAAAATTGATAATAGCCAAAAAGAGATGCATAAATGAAGAATGCCATAAAGACCGAGATCGAAGACATGAAGAACCAAGAGGAGATGAAGAGGGGTCAGGAATTAATGCTTAATGAACTCGTGGCTGCTCAAGAAGAATTAAAGAAGAAGATGGATGAAACCAGTATTCAGTTAGAAAGTGAAAGTGCAGTGTTCAGAGCAACATCTAGCAGAACATGAGGAACTGACGGTGCAACAGCTAGCTCAACTCAATCAGGCCACTGAACGGTGAGTAGCAGCGGTAACTGAAGAGAGCCGTCGGAAGATCAAGGAAGCTACATCTGCTAAAAAAACTGAGTAGTTCTTCCGGAGACGTGAAGGTGGAAGGTGCAACTGGTCACCCAAAATTCAAGCCACCCACCTAAGATGGCCAATCATCGTGGGCTGGTCCAAAATGTTTATTACGACATCCCTTCTATCATGACCCTATTCCCAGGGACCTTGAGGACTAGAAACAATGAAAAGTGCCTTCAAGAATATCTACCGAAAAATTATTCAGACAACTTGCAAGTAAAGAAACTTTCAACTGTCTAGACCTAAATAACCTCTATTTAAAGGCTCAATAAGTCAATACTATAAGTCAGCTATCACGCAAAACAAAAGTTTACAAACTCCACCTACGGACACAAAATCAAATAAAAGACAACCAATGCTAATTGTGTCTTTACCATTGGATACCTGGAAGTACGTGGCCACGAGTCAATGGCAGCAATTATTCGCTGGTTTGCAAGAGTATCTGCCTGCCTGGTTTCCAGTCGTATCTTCGGTATCTTCCGCTCAGCCGGTACAAATATGTGGCGTGAGCTCTGGAATCAACACAAAAAGCCACTACAAAAAACAATAAACCAAATACCTAGTTACAAATTACGGTAAAATGTGTAAATGCCCAACCAAAAACAGGCATAAGTAACACAGTTTAGAGACAGACACAGCTCTTCCAGCTCTCCGCCTGGCAGCTGACCACACGGTGATGGATCTCGGTGTTGGGGGGAAGAGGTAGGAAACATAACATTTGTTTATTTGTGTGGAAATTCACGAAAAAGACAGAAAAAATTGGAAATTGCATTTTGGGTTCAAAACATCACAATTTGCGTTGTTTTTCTAATTTATCGCGATCACAATTTTTTCAGGTCCCTAAGTATAAGTCCTGCCAAAAACAGAAAACAGAGCAAGATGAGTAAACTAAAATGTTCATCATTACATCGACAGCATCAAAATTTTACCACAGGGCTCAACAAACCATGATTCTGTGATTAGTTCCTTAAATTGCTGTACCAGTTGCATCACGTGCTGTGCAGACAGGTCAACGAAGGCTAGTGGCTTGTTGCGTATTCATCAGACTTTATACCTCGAACGAGAGAAATGGTGTACAGATGGAACAGTCTCACAAAGTTGAAACGAATGCAAGCGTGGAAAATGTTTTGACGGTCATGTTTGTTACTGTTTTGAAACAATTGTTTAAAATTTTAACAAATAAATATATTTTAAGAGTGTAAAGATAAACTTTATTACATTATTTTTTCCCAGAAATGATGAGTGTCATATGCGGGAAGCATCTATACATGCTAACGTTTTTAACAGGAAAAATTAACATAGCAATGTATGAATGTGACCAAGGGAATAATTATTTAAACGTTATAAACGGGAAAAACATACTACCTATGTGGGAATGTCTTGGCGAGTTTTGCTGTAATACACAAATAAAAATATTAAAAATATTAAAAGCACCTACTAAATGTTTTAAAATAAGCAACCTTAAACTAGTTGTGAACACAACAATATGCGGAGACTTATATATGTTTTGATATTTCAAAACAAAGAAAAGCACATCACACACAAAAAATATATACAGTAGAATCCCGCTGATGCGACCCCTCACAATTTCCGGAAAAACAGACTTATAAACGGAATGGTCGCAATAGAGAATTCGGGCCAATGAATCAGAGGGTTGTACGTATTTGTATACATGAAAATTGAATTCAAAATCATTTACAATGTAAATATTAAGTTTTAATTAAGTTGCATTTAGAATGCTACTTTCGAAATATTAGATGTCAGTTTATAAAATAATAATATAAAATTTTGGAAAAACTACATGCAAATTTTCTCAACCCCTAACTATCAGATAGTGTTCTTTTTTATATTCTACTAACATATTGATATTACAAAAAAGAATTCAATATCAATTAAAAAAACAAAGGCTGTTAAATTACTTGGAATATGTAAATAAAGGGTCAGAATATACAAATATTATTTAAAAACACAGAAAATAAAATTTAAAAAAAAAGGAAGCTAACCCCTTGAACAGGATTCAGTTGCAGGATCCCGCAGTACTGACGCCACTTCCGGCGAATGATCCCAACGATCCTGCCGGTCGGCTGTCTCTCCGCCCGCTGCTTCGTCTCCTCTGGGGCGGGAGACGGCTCCTCCTCTAGGACGTCTCCTGAGACGTGCATTCACAACACGACACTCGTACTGCACTGCGGTTAGTACACACATCACTACCAGTGTGTGTTGTGTGGAGTAAGACATCCTGCTCCTTGGACAACTCCAAAACCAGAGACTACCACCTCCACAACGTAATCGGAACGTATTCATAATGCACTGCACTTTTGTTAGTGTTCGACAGAGGCCCACTACTATTGGCTGTTAGTATAATAGTTTTAAACATACAATAAATAAGCCTGATAGTTTAATTATAACCTTACAGTAAGCCTTGCTTGTTGTTTCCATTCCTTATTTTTTTTCTCATATTGTTATAGGATCTTGTCCTCATGTTAATTTTTGTTTACAAAATTTGGTTACTCACATGTATGCTAATGAAGGAGTTAAGTTGTCTAATTTACAGTCATGTTTGTCGGGGAAAGTTCTTCACTTGAGTTTTGGTTGCAAAAATTACTTAGGTTTAACTTAGGTTATCCCTGTAAAGATATCTGTTTTTTGTTATCTTTGAAAGATTTGTGCAATGGGAGTGCATGACTTGATGTAAGCTTTTGGACATACGCCATTGCTAAGAACTTTTTCTGTTGAAGAAAAACTAAAAAACTAAAAAATGAAAAATAAAGAAATAAATAAATAATAAAAAAAGGGACAAAAAACACAAAATTAAGCAAAAAATTGCTGTTGTCAACAAGGATATAAACACCACAAATATATTCCATAACAGGAATATAGTCAACAAACAAAGAAAAACAAAGAAAAATGTACTAAGAGAACAAAAAAAAAACCACAAATGATGACGACACAGAAATATTGAACCCAAAAAATTCAGCACAACGTTTGAAACGAAACAGAAACACGACAAAACGAAAATACGAAACAAACACGATAGTTTTCCAAAACAGAATAGAACGATAAAAACCCCCACAAATGATGACAACACAAAAATATTGAACCCAAAATAATTCAGAACAACAGTTGAAACGAGACAAAAACACGACAAAACGAAAAGACGAAACAAACACAATAGTTTTACCAAAACAGAAACAAGTGACGTTTCGGGAACTGCTATCTGCTCCCGTCCTCAGGCAGAGACGCACATGGTACGGAAACACAGGTGCGACTCAGTTGTTTTGTATAATTTTTTATACATTTAATATTGCCCACCAAAAGATCTGTTCTACTCAAGAACATAATATTTGCATTTGTTAGGCTTAGTTAGTGATATGTGTACAACCGTGAGTTAATCCCTATTTTAAATATACCATTTTATTGATTTAAAGTGATGAAACTAATCATCATATTGTCTGACTATTGTACGTAGCAACACTACTCTCACCTCCTCATGACTGCAAGGGGGTAGAAGTTACAGGATGATACTGAATGATGAAGTTAGTGTGTCAATAAATTGAAGACTGGATGATTTTGCATCCCCAACCAATGAATAGGCTATAAATTTGAAATGAACTGTTTGAAAACACTTTTTTTATTTTATTTTAAAATATTAACTAATCAATAATAAATATTTAAAATTAATAATCTTATAATATTTAGTACAAATTAGGTCATATATATTTATTATTCTCTAAATTTTTTTTAATTTTTCAAATTTAAACTAAACTTTATTGACTGTGTCGACTATCTTTTTCCAGCCCTTTTATTATTTTATTGTAATTAATTATTTGCATGCAATTAAAACTATTTTTTAATGATGCCAAAGAAATATAACATCTCACGCGTGTACATAAGTACACGTACCCAATATTTTTATTTTTATTTTATTTATTTATTTATAATAATAGTGGTTTTAGTCCTGAAGAAAGACCCTCATCTTGAAATTTCTGTTTGTATTCACACAGTCCCAAAACAATACAGTTTATGGAGAAGACTCGCCATTCACGGTTCCGTCTATATACTGTGACAAAGCACGTGCCAGGGAATACCACGTACGTGCAAGCTGAGGAAGTGAGATGAGCGACTCCTGGAGTTCCGGGGGTCATTACGAACCTGGATCATCTCCTTCGTCCACCAAAACAATCTCAGAAGGAGCAGCCCACTGGTCTTCTGGAAGCATCTCCAGGGCCACCGTGTCACCATCGACGGCCCGGTTCAGGCCTTCTCGACCTTGGACCAGGACCTGGAGGATTGTCTCACATCTCACTTGCTTCTCTGCAACGACAAGCTTTCTACTGTTTCTGTCATCTCAAACTTAAGTTTATCTTATGATTAAGGTCTCTATATCGAAAAGAATAAACACAGACCTAAATAGTTAGGCATCACACAGGCATTAATGGTAATGGGAAGTGAAAGACAACAATAAAAAACCACTAAATAAACCCACACACACAAAAACATATAGTACAAAGAATATAAGTGATGATTTGCAACCAGAGTAAAACAGCAGCATCAAACTCACTGTTGCGGTGTGTACATCTGTAACCTAGTAAAGCCCAAGTGTAGGCTGTGAAGGTGTTCTAGTGTAACCGCTGCCTGGGGTAAGTTGTCCCGCAGTGCAGCAGTGTGCGAGTGACGTCATGCCACAGCACGTGTATACTGACCCCCGCACCTCCTAGACCGGACCCGATGGCCACCGAGTAGTTCTGGGCTGGACAGCACCAGCAACCATGATCTGCGGCGGAACCTTTGTCCGAACTATGTTAGGTGCAGACATGACCGGGTCTCTGCGAAGACTAGCGAGCTGATGAACTCGCTGTACGACGAGTGGCGCTAATGATCGCTGTGGAAGCTGGGACCTGAGCGAGTGACTGGCAACTTGCGACGCGGGGGGAGTCGAGGACCAGTGACTCAGCGACTGAGCCTGGGACGAGTGGCACCCGCCTCAGCCCGCCCCAGGTTCCTGTCCGAGCGGTCCACCTGCAAGGCAGCGGAGAACTTCAGGTCCACGGGAGACATTGTAGGCGAGTAACGGCAAGTTACCCAGCCCCAAGTTCACAAACTCGCGACTGGAGTAACCGTCGGTCTCGAGAGACTAAGTGAACTAGGAACTCGTTCCAACATTCGAGGAAGACAGGTATTCGATCTCCGGCCGATTTATGTGCCGTTCCACAAAGAGTTCCTACACTAGCATGTGTAGGAACATTGTTTACTTAGTAAAACTGTTGTAGGTAATCTCATGTATTGAATAAGTTCACTGCAGAGCACTGGTGAAGGTCAGGAGCTATTCGTGACTCGTCAGAAATTTTTCAAGTACCATGAGTTCGCGGCTGCCGGCAAGCTCACTCATGTCATGTGATATCACTATCATAGTGTTTAGTTTGAGCAGGCCTATGTAGGCCAGTAAGCAGTGCTATGCTACCATTACGTGAGCAGCATTGCCCGAGCTCAGCTGTCCCGTTCATGAGGGGCGTGAACAAAGTTGTTTAACTGGTTCAATTTGCTACTTAGTTAAAATTGTATTTGAATAAATGTCCAGTTTCATTCATCACCGCTTTGCCATTGTCCTTAAATAGCTAGTTGTAGGTCTGCCCTCACTTTGAGGGGCGACCATTCCATATCACAAACCAAAAAAAGTCCAATTATAAAAAATTACCAACAAGCTAAGCCCTACATAAACTTCACTCACAGTTCAAACACAACAAATATCTACTTTTTTATTAATGGGCATTCCATGCTAAGCAAGCAATATAATTAGTTTTTAATCCTGATCTTTTAATGTAAAACTCTGTAAAACATTATTTAAAACTATGAAATAAGCTCAAACATATTATCTCTACTTTTTTTTGCTAACTAGCTGTGGTTCTCATCGTTGATGGGTTCCGTTTCCTTTTTGAGACGAAATGTGTTTTGCCCTTGCTCCACAATTGTCTATATAACTGCCAAGAGAACTCATGTTCGCAGTACCGTGTACCTACAGTAGGATAGAAAAAATGAACTGCAATGGATTTTTAGTTTATTATAAAATTTAAACTTTATAAAATGCCCAAAAAAATTTTTATTCTATCTTTAAACATAGGCTACTGTGTGTGTGTGTGGCCCGCATCAAGCATGTATTTGTAAATAGACTTTAATGGCTATTCTCTAAGGAATTTTTTTTTTAATTTATGGAATAAATTACTTTATGATTTAATCTAAAGTATCAGCTACCTCTATTTTAAAAGTCATCAAAATGGGTTCAATAATAAAGTCATGACTAAGTGTGAGTACAAAACATCCAGACCTCTAAACTTTTGCATTATTGTAGAATGTGTTAATTAAGATATCCAGTACTTTGTATTAATAATTAGTTAACTTCTAGAGACCAGTTAGTTATTTTTGATTTAAGTATTTTCAGTAAGCAATATTTTTCAAACCAAAGTTTTAGGTTATATTTAAAAGGTTTACAATAACTATAATAGATTTGATTCCTCCAACCCCTATTTTTACAACCCTTTAAGTAATGGTTGAGACCTGCGGAATTCACAATTATGTTCAACCTGCTTTATACCTGCATGAAACTAAAAACAGGACAAAGGATCCCTAATCCAACTTTCATCCTAAATAAGTTTTAGCCCAGGAACTTTGGGGAATTAAAGAGCTTTAACCTTGAAATAAATATTACAATTTTTATTTAGTCATGAGTATTATAATCTTACAAAACAACCTAATCAATTCCCGCCGTTCTCTTGGACAGCATCATTTATTTCGTGCAAGAAAGTCATTAATCAGTACCAAGGATAGAGAAGCATAAATGACTTGTCAAATATACTTCAATCAATACTTTTCCAGATGGATACTAATAAAATTAATTAATCAATCTTTAACCTATAAAAGCTACCAACTTGAACCCCAAGCCCATTCCAATCCAGCACGTTACACTCAATGTCACGCAAACCTGCCGAGATGGTAGTAGTGATGACACTACGTGACACACAGATGTCACATTCAGCGATGTTGCGTACGTGATGGGGAGCTGTTACCCGCTAGCATTACTTCACCCACGCCAGTCACAATCCAGACACTGTACAAAGACTTAAGGAACAGTTTCAAAACTGACCTTGATGCAAGTCTCAAGACACTATCACACACTGTTAAAAAAAAGGGGGGGTTGTCTGTAAAGTCGGTTTACAGACGATAATTCTACGCGATAACGTCATAGGAAAACACTGATGAAAAAATTGCATACTTTTTTAATTTTCAAATATTATTTAACAGTTTTTTGCAAATTTATTTTAAATAATTTGTTTGAATATAATCATAACACGATTAGTTAAAAAGCCCGCCTCATCCTGTTTGATATCATAGGAGATTTTCTCGCACGGTGGTTGGCCGGTTCTCGCACGCTCGGCTCAGGCGGAATGTGACAATGAGTCATGCTTTTTCGTGCGTGCAGCCGACGTTAGTCGATTTATAAGACGTTATCACGTCCAAATGTTTGAAACACAAACATGCGACCATAGAAGCCAGAGTGCTGAACGGTTGCAACCGCACCATGCCGTCCCGGCCGTCCACGTTGACCTGGCCCTCCAGGAAGTTCTCGCGGGAGGCCAGGAAGGTGCCCTGGCAGAGACGCCCGCTCCTCACGCCGGCGTGCACCTGGGCGGGGGTGAGGTGCGGGGGGAACAGGGGCTCCCGCCCCGCCCAGCCGCCCACGTACTGCAGGCTGGCCAGGTTCAGCTTGTCTTCCAGCCCCGCGTGGCCGCGCAGGCTGCGCACGTACTCCACTACTGCAGGCACAGACCGGCCGCATCGCTCTCCACTCTTGTCTTGTACAAGCTACTCTTTCAACAAACACGCTTTTCATGAACAGGTTTTGTTTTTTATGAATAACTTCAACTAACAAAACCTTTCTTTTTTCGCATGAAAGTCTAACCCTTTCTTTTCAGACTCAATTTTAGTATAAAAATGAGACAATTATGCGCTAAATCACAGTATCAACGTTTCCAAAAAAAAAAAAAATTATAAAACAAGTATTTCTCTTTAGTTTTACGATTTGCAGTGGTAACACGCAGATTATATTGCTTCAGCTACATGTTGCAGTGCTACAGAAGTGTGCCACTCACCGGTGCACACAGTCAGGCCCTCGGCCACGGCCCGCTCCTTGTTGCCGGCGTCGTCCGTGAGCAGCACCGCCCGCACACGCTCCCCCGGGCCCGCCAGGTGGCTCTCGTACCACGCCGCCGCCACGCGGATGGCTCGGTCGTTGCGGTCGTTCACCGTCTCCCCCGGCCGGCGCTCCACGTACGTGTCCCTGCGCCACACCGCCACGCCACCACGCCACCACACTGACCACACTGTACCACCACACTGACCACACTGCACCACCACACTGCACCACCACACTGTACCACCACACCACTACACTGACCACACTGCACCACCACACTGTACCACCACACCACCACACTGACCACACTGACCAGACTGCACCGACAACGAATAGTAAACTACCATTTAGTGTCTGTTTTGAATTAAAATATTAAGTACGTAGTCAATGTCTCGTTTTATTATTTTTATTTTAAACCATTACACTAAGAACGACTCGCTGACATAGAGGTTTCACGTGAAACCAACGGCCGTGAGTCTCGATACAGCCCCACCGATTATTTCTAGAAAATTTGCAGGATGGTTCCTTACTGTAGGTCATGGCTAATTCTTTTCACATTGTCGCTCTACTGTGGTGTTGCGTTTTGTCGTCTGCATTATTGACCTCGCTATTAATATGTTTCTCCCTAACAGATGTCACAGAGTCTCTCAATGTTCACTCGCCCATCACATTTGTGTCTGGACATAGGTTTGTGACTAAATGATTGGTTGTAGTGATGGCTGGTGAATGCTTTAGAACAGATACATTTTTATTTCTGTCTTAAATCATTAATGGTAAAATATTTTTGAACTGAAACATTTTTCAACCCCCTAGGATAATAGCTTCAAGTGTTTATTTATGTAACATTTGGACCATAGAGCTAGCCGGGGAACTGAGCTGTTTCAATCTGTCACAAGGGTGGATCCAGCCTGGTGGTACTGATGGTCAGGAGAGGGCAAAATTAATTTTTATACTAAAATTTTAGAACATTTACAACTGAAATATTTAGTAAAATTTATTTGTGGTTCAAAAACATCCTATTATCTTTAGAACTGCAGTAATATAATACTTTAGTAAATTTGGTAAAACGATGACAAGGAATTTGAAGAAAATATGGAATTATTCAGGGTTCGGAAGGGGGGCATGCCACTATACCCCCCTCCCCTATCTTCCCTGGATCCGCCAGTTGTCTGTCAACATGTTATAATAAGTCGCCGGAGTGTTTCTCCTTGAGCTCATTAGTTGGGATTTAATCATAGTTTATTAGTTGTTAAGTTAAATTTTTAAGGAGTAGCTCAAAGTTTGTAAGTTTTTGGTTATTTTTTTAAAAAAATTATATAAAATAATACTAGTTAAAATGTAAAACTTAGGCTAAACAAATTCTGGAGATAAGAGTTTGTTAATAAAATATTTTTTTTCTTTTTTTGATTTAAGTGATTTTAGTTCATTTAAACTATTAGTTTAATTTCACATCCAACAGGAAGGTCATGTACAGAGCAGAAACTTACCAATCCCAAAAATCTAGCTGTACTAATAGTTAAAAATAATTAATTACCTTTCAATGAATATTGCTCAATAACTACATTTGAGTTTATGAGTTACATTATTTTCCCCCAGGATTTGAGTTGTTTAAGATCGTGTAATTAGGAATTATGTTTCAGCTGCACAGGCATTTGCTGGTTAATTCCCACCCAGCTACAATACATTTTAAAAAATTCCAATAAACAATTCTAATGAAAACAAAAATAGTGAAAGCCTTTTATTTGCGATAAATATCAGGGTTTCAACGGCATGGCCACCATGTTAATGAACGGGTTCACCAGCCACCTGTGGTGTTCGTTCACGAAGATGTAGAACTTCCTCTGAGGGTTGGACAGGATGTCCTTCAAGCGCTTGTACACGGAGGAGCTGCGATGCTTCACCTCGTCCAGAACCGTCTGCACCACGATGACGTTGCACATCGCCTTTTCTTCCAGCACGTCTATCTGCAATCATTCCACACACAAGCATGGCAGCACGGAACCATCTTGGGACCAATGTGGAAAACTCCTGGAACCAAAGCTGCAAGAATGGCAGTGTAGACTCGCAGAGATGCCGAGAACTGCCGTAGTCAAATATAAAACCTGCAGAACTCCTTCTTTGTTCTGTCACGAAAAATGTAATGGTAATCTCATTCACCATGTCACATTATACCTAATAACTCAGTAAAGTAGTGTTTTAAGTGAAATTTAGCTATGGCCAGTTAATTGGTTACCATTATCAGACAAACTACCTAGTGTTTAAGATAAGGTTAGACTTTTTTTTACAGTAGCCCGGTCAAGTTAGCCCAAAAATTAGGGATAAGGTTACAAAAATTTGCATAGAGCTGAAAATTTGTATGAATGTTCGGAACACCATTATAAATTAAACGCAATAAGTCCCCATGAATCCGAAATTTGCAAAAAAATTTATTCAAGGGCAAAGTTCGCAAATATGGTGTTTTTGCGTTTTTCAGCCAAACTGTAAGTTTAACATAAATACATCCACTGGAATCGTAATGGGCCATACTTTCATCCAGCCGTGTTTGGCCGAATACACAGACAACATGCAGAGCAACCGAACAAGCAACCACTAGAGCCGACATTCAGCCGTCAGTTACCAGTTGTATATCCTCTTGCTACGTGCTTATTTTAAAAAAAAATAAGTTGTTTGTACTTATGTATGTGCGTTAGATGTTATACTTCCTTTTGATTTAAAAGGTTTAAGACAGTGAACTAATTTTAAACTTACCGTAAAATAATTAAATAAATAACAAGTATTCCATATTAATATGAACATATGTAGAATATTAATTAATTTAGAAGAATAATTAAGATGGATTAGAATTGAAATGATGATTAATAAATATGCTGAATGGTGACTGCAATTTATTAATTATAATTATTTATTAGTAACAATGGAATAATTTATAATTAATAACACAAAAGAATTATACATACGGGAATATATAAATACACTTGAAATAAATGTTTATAAACACAATTTATATCAATAATATTCACAATAAATAAATGTTTTTAATTATATGGACCAGTAGTCAATATCAATCACTAAATTGCTGAACGCAACTCACACGTAGTTCTGCACCCTACGCTAGAATTTGCTGCCGGAGCACTTACGTCGACTATCAAATCATTCGCTTTGCAGAGCGAAAGATTAAACTATATAATGAAACTTCTCTGATAAAAACGAAAACGACTAAAAAAAAATACCGTACCGTGGCTTGGACCTGATTTTTGACAAGTAATTTTATTAAAATACTGCCCACCTTGTTAAAATTCATTACGAAGTTAATACTATTTAGTATCCGCACACAATAGATGACCATAAATTATTAAGTATTAAAGGATGTTGTAATGTTCGGTCGAATGGGGACGGGAAAATCCCATCTCCATTGGCTCAGGCAGTCAGCCGGCTGGCTTCGGCCGTAAACGGCCGAATAGGGAGTGTGTAGTGGACATGTTCCAATTCCTTCTCTTGTTACCGGATCTTTCAGCGTGGATGGCCGGCCTGATCCTAGTAGACAAGCTACACTCTGCCCGGCTGCTCAACACGTGACGGTTGAGCAAGCTCACCTGGTTGAGCACCACGCAGGTATCCACTACCACGTAGTGTGGGAAGCTGAACAAAGAACTGTTTGAAACTGGTTCATCATCCAAGACCAGTTCGTGAGCTTTGTGAAGGCACTTGGCACACAAGTTGGATCCACACCAGATATCATCTCTGAGATAATGCTCCCTCACGATCTGGAAAAGTAAAACATGCACAATCATACACAAATCACATTTCAAATCACTTTACAAGAGTGCACAGTAAAACAATACTTGGTATTGAAATGTACTATGATTATGATACTATCAATAAGGCTGATTAATTTTGTGATGGTAGGGGTCATAACATATTAAAAAATGTATAATCAGGGTGTCTACAAAACCCGCTCTACAAAATTCCCTGACTTTTCCCTGTTTTCCAGATCAAAATTTGTGATTTTCCCTGACCTTTCTTGTAAATTGTAAGATTATTTTTTTTAATTTTGTTTCCTTAGTTTTGGTGTGGGAGTGTGTGTGCGTGCGATTGCATAATAGTATCTATACGGAAACAAAAAAACCTTATATATTAAACTGAACAGACCTTTGGTGCATTGTAACATGTTTGCAAATAATGAAGAACTTAAACTAAAGGCAAAGTAAACAATAGTGTACTTACCATGCAATACAAATGTTTTAACTTTCAAAATAAGTTTAAGTATTTCAAGCAATAAAATATTATACATATAGATAAACAATACCATTTAAATGTAATCCCAACATCTGTACTAATCCACACACAAACATATGACAACACTGAAATAACACAGCACTACGCAGAAAAATTACTGATTCCTCAGTGTGTCTATTTCAGCTTCCAAACGACTTGCTTCCTTTGCAGCATTTTCCAGTAATTTTGCTTTTTTTTTTCTCCAAGTCTTTCACAGCAATTTCAGCATACCTTTTTTGCCACCTTTCTTTTTCCTTGGAACAAGCATCAATGGACTCTTTAGCTTTCACCTCTGCATACTTCGCTCGAGAATTTCTGGCCGCATGAATAAGAGATTTGGTGATAGGGACATCTCTCACTTCACCATAGGATAGGACAGCATCATAGACGATACGCCGTGCAATCAATGAGGTCTCCTGATTCGTCATTAAACAATCAACGATTTTCCATCAGAATGTCAAGCAGAGAAGTTATTCGCTGTGCTCGAAGTTTGGGATCAGCTGCGACAGAAGGATCAAAGCATGTAATTGCTCTTGTCAGTGGATAAGCTTAAGGACTACGTTCCAACAATTTTGACACCATTTTCGCTAATGCATTGCGACAATCACGACGGAACTCCATAATCTGAAGGTCTTTAGTGCAGCACGACATGCAAACCCTATATCAAATTTTTCAAATGATGTTAGATTCTTAGTATCTTTTACATCTATAGATTTAGGACTACTTGCTGTTTTAAATACCTATTCTTTTACAAACCTTGTCATTAGGTTGTTCAAAACAGGTGTGAGAGCACTGTGCAAAAAATGGCCCAAAGGTAGATCTGATTGGAATTCAGTGAGAAAATATTCAACATGATTGGCCAGGGTTATGAAGAATGCAAGCTTTGCTTCTAGTAGGGGATCTTTAATAGCAGCAGAAAGAGTTTTGAAACTATCAATTTTTGGAGGGTAATAACATCCACACACACGAATCGGGCCGGCAGCCATTACCAAAACATAACAAGAAACTGCCTCTGGCACAGAGCAAAAGGAACATACTAGCACACCCTACCGGAAAGTACGGTACTACGCAACTAATTTTGTTAAACGTCCTAGAAAAACCGCAACAGAAAATACTGCTGCGCAAGCAAGCAGTAATTGTAAATTTTAGTAAAATAATTATTAATTGCCTTGAGAATTTCCCTGACTTTTATGAGGCTAGGTTAAAATTCCCTGACATTTCCCTGACTTTTCCAGAAAAAATAAATTCCCTGACATTTCCCTGTTTTCCAAATTTGTCGACACCCTGATTATAATCCAAAATAAACTGTGAATTATTCATCACTAGATACATACAGCTAACCATTAATCATAAATCCTTACATTAACAACCAAAGTAATGTTACCCACTACCAATATGTATGCAGGTCACTGCACCAACCTATCACCGGCTTCCCACCCTCTTCGTCCAGAATTTTACTCCGTTTCCCAGTATAACCAAACGACTTTCCCCAGTCTAATTAACCATTCAAAGCCAGACACCATAAATATATTAAACTACAAATACATTTAACCAAATTTCAAACACACAAAACATGCCTAACTGACCATAATGATAAGTGTGAGAAAACATGTTCGGAAAGGATAGCCCAATTAATTAAATACAGTTTTATTTATTAACTACTATTTGGAGTTTTAATAAAATTGCAACACTTTAAATGTCTGTCCACAAAAACAGTCCGCAGTTCACTCTCCCCACTGGAGCTCGGTTCTACTGCTCGCCTCTTGACCCGCACCTGTGTCCAACACACTGCCTCGCACAGCACAGTCCCGAAGCACCAGACTCCACACACGAGGCCCGTCACTTGTCATCCGTGTTCACTCAGCAAGGGGTCATTCGCTCTCTCCACTTCACAGCCTCGGAGGCTGGCGTCATCATCTTTACAACCCTCAGTCCCCTTCCGCCCGAAGCTCCCAGAACAATGGCGTCCTAGTTACGCCGCGTCACGCATGAGAGGCTCTGGGGGCGTGCCGAGGGGGAGGGGGTAGCAAGGTGCCGTTGTTAGCAGTAATGACCCAAGCCCCTCCTACTTGTGAGCGAGCTGCCTTGCCTCGCTACCCCATACCCACTATTCTTGTAACAATAATGCATTCTCCCGCACAATACAGTTTGCCCTGTTATCAGTTTCTTCAAAGTTAATCAACCTACACTGCCAGTCTGTAACATTAAACAACTATGTAAATTTGATTAAATTTTAAAAATAAATTGATTCAGAGAGTGTGAATGACTATAGACATTTGATCGTGCTTCAAATCATTAAATCAATTCACGTATGATTCACCGAATGTTTTTTCTAATGTTTAATTAATAATAAAAAATTATTTTTTTAACTACACATGAATTTGTATCTAAAATACAAGCTGGTTTTAAGAGATCAGAAAAACACACAAGTACTATTAAAAATTACTAATCCGGTTTGGCAACTGAGAATATGTAATTTCCCTGTGTTTTCCACGTTTTGAAGATACCTTTTCATTCCCTGTTTACCAGATCTTCGCTGTTTGAAGGACTCTGAATTATCTCTAAAGATAAGTAAAAACTGAGTTACACACAGCTTGTACTGGCTATCAGCGCAAAACTTAGCGAACTTGTTATCAAAATACATTTAATTAAAAAATGGCTGTGTTTATTTGCACTCAGACCCCACAGTGAGGGGCTGAGGGCTGGACTCCCCTGCCCCCTCCCGCCCCTCCTGCCCCTCCTGCCCGTGTGTAACTAACATAAGGAAATTTACTTGAACCAAATATTGTTGCCCAATTAATGCTCATTTCAACGACATACATATATTGTTTCTGTATCCTACATTTTATATTTTTTAATCTATAGCTAAACGGAATACATGTAGACATTGCATATCGTACACAAAAATCTTGGGTTACATTTAATGGGCCTAATAAAAACATTTTTTATTAAATTCTCGTTACTTAGTTGCAACTTTACAAAAAAAATTTAATCTCTAAAAAATATTTTGAAAAAATAAATAAACATTAAAAATATATATCCATTTTAAAAACAAAATTATACTCTGATTGCTGTGAATTGAGATATTCTTAACTATAACATTATAATAAAGTGTTCATGACGGACAGGAAATGAGGCACAACCTGATGAAGTTCTCATCAAGGAAGTCATGTACCATCCGGCATTAACTATAAAAATTATTCTTGATGTTTTACTCTACAAGACTACCCCAGCTACTGATTTCAGAAATTATAAGAATGGAGATTTTCTCAGCCTTTTCAAAACCATACATAAGTAAGATTGGACAAACTATTAAAAATATACTGCTGGTAATTATCAAGTTGATCAACTAACAGATTGCATATGTAATAATATTAACAAATATATCCCAAAAATTACAGGAAATACTTCAAAGTACCCTAGCTGGTTCTCTAGGGAGTTAATACAAGCCCTAAAATCTAGAAAAAAATATATAAACTATATAAAAGAAATTTTAATAACATTTTATATTATTCTTATTTATGGTTTTATCGTAAGCAAGTTAAAAACCTTATCAAATATGATAAAATTAATTGGTCCAGATTTATTAATAACAATATAAAGACCAACCCTAAAAGTTTTGGCACTTAGTCAAAATAATGAGAAATGGTTTTTCACGAACCATACAGGCCTACTCTTCAAATAAATGATATTGTATCTTCTGATCATGTTTTGCTATCGAATGTTTTTGCTGAATATGTTTCTAGTGCATTTGTCTCTTCCAATGATAAGCAAACTGTTAATGCTCCTGATGTGTGACATGATACAATCTCAGATCCAATTATATCCGAAAGCCCTGTACTTTGGAGTATTAAATCTCTAAATTCCTCTATGTCTTCTGGCCCTGATGGTAAACCTAATTTCATTCTTAAAGGTTGCTCTCACATATTAATACCCCTAATTAAACATCTATTTAACATGAGTGTTAACACTAATAACTTTCTTTCTAAATGGAAAATAGCAATGGTAGTTCCTATGTACACAAAAGTGGTTCCAAATGAAATGGTAAAAATTATCCCCCAATATCTCTTCTAAACAGTTTTTTGAAATTTTTTTTGGAAACATTATTTTTAAAATTATAAATTTTCAAATTAAAAATAGGTTTCCTCTCTTCTAACATGGTTTTAGAGCTGGTATGACCACTGCTACCAATCTTATTACTTTTCTAAATCCTATGTATAATGAAGTCACAAACAAGGGCCAGTTGGATGCCTGCTGCTTCGACCTTGCAAATGTTTTTGATATTGTCAAACATACTATTTTACTTAGGAAACTATCTAACTTTGGTTTAAGTGACAATTTTGTGAAAAGGTTCTCCAATTAGGTACCTTAACAAAAGAAGCTATTTCGTATCTATAAACAACTGAAAATGTACACTCTTTAAAGACTGTTCTGGTGTTTCTCAGGGAGATACACTCTCTCCTTTACTCTTTAGTATATTCATCGATGACATCTCTCGCGTTCCCACCAATTCCACTGGTGTACTGTTTGCAGATGATCTCAACATTTGTAAAAACTGGTTGTTTACTATTTCATATTGAAATTAATTAAATTCACAAGTACTGCAAAACAAATCAAGTAACTCTCAATACAAAAAAAAATGTATGTTCTTCACAAGGAAATAACTTCCTATCAAATACGATTACAAATTAGATAATCCTCCAATTCCTAAAACTTTCTCTCTAAAAGAGCTTGAAATTATTTTATATTGAAAACTATATTTTCACCTGCATGTCAATTGTAAATCACTTAACTTACGTGTTCCAAAAGGACTCTTCCTACAAATAAAAAATTCTATTCTTTCTCTTTATTACACTTAGGTCTAAAATAGAATATTGTTCAGTCACTTGAAATATTATTAATAAATCTGATAGTGATAAAATTGATCCTATTCAACATAAAATATATAAAATCATTAGGCTAAAAATTTTTCAAGAACCTAACTTACCTTCTCTAGCTAACTGTCATGAATACCTTGATGCAATCTCTTTTAAAAATTGTTATAATTCAAATATAAACTCTATATTTATATTCTTGATAATGCTCGTATTAGAGTACCACAATTTAACAGTAGATTAAAATCTACTCTATGTACCTAATATAAAAAGAACGATATTATCTTTAGACTTATCTCTAATTTCAATAAACTTGATACTCTGGGTAATTTACTGATAATTAGTTGGGTTTTTTTTTTATATTTACCTTAGTGTTTGTTTTTGTATGTGTTTTGTTCTGTATATATTTGTTGTCCACATATGTTTTTGTATTGTTACAATATATTAAAAACAATAATTGTCATGGGAAAACTACTGGATTAGTAAATGGATAACCCAATTAAAACTTTTACCACTACACAGTTTGACTGCCAATATTTACATCACTAACAAATAATCTTCCAAAAATGCCTAATAATCAATTACACTTAAAAATGCTTACTCCCCAGTCACTCGGTTCTTGCACACCGCACACCTCACTGGGCCGCACCTCTGGCGCAACTCTCACCACAGCACCCTCGTGGACCTCCGTCGCCGCCGTCGCACTTGCCTTCGCCGAGAGCCCACTCTGAACTTTGCTCGGAACTTCGCTTGGAACTTTGCTCGGGACTCTCGCCACACCCGCGGCACTCTCGCCACCCAACTATCGCCGAGAAACTCGCTGGCCGAGCAACTCCACCACACACGTGACACTATCGCGCAGACTCTCTCGCCCCGGAACTCTGCCACACCCGCGGCTCTATCACCCGGGACTGAACTCAACTCAACTCCCAAAGGCCAGCGTCCTGGGCTTATATAGGCTCAAGCGCGACTTCTAGAATTCACGAGCACGGCTCGGGCTAGTCGCGCCATTCCGCACTGACCCGACGCCAGATTTATCGAGAAAGGCGTCGGCAGCTGCCTGGTGTCAGGTTAATGGCGCCGAGGCAGAGCGTCGCGCAGAGAGCGGAGGAAAGGAGGGGGGGAAGTGACGTCAGAGGGTGTGCGGGGTCGCCAGCCAGCTGCTAACCTGCGCGCGCCGCGACCCTGTTTACATTTTGTAAAAGTATTAATGAATTTAAGTAATTGTCTTGTTGCTTCGTTGGCTTGTGGGTCTTTGTATGTGAGAGTGCCTGCCTGCTAGACTGTCCTGGCAGGTCTTGTCATCTTGCGTGGTTCTGACATGCCAGAGGTGCCTGGTCTCATGTGTTCAGTGTTGGTGTCTGTGTTGTGCCCATTATTTGAAGTGTAAAAACTATAGATATGGGCATGTCACAATATGAAATAAAATATAAAATAAAAATATTGGAATTCATATTTCAATCTCGTGATGCGAACTTCCTTCTCAGCAATAGGTGCTTATTATCGTGGTTATAAAGCAACAAAAACCGAAGGTTCCTCAAAGACATCACGCAGACCGGCAAGAACAAGCACTGCAGTTTTGCCCTTTGGTCGCTCCCACTGTGGCCACTCTGTCGTCTGCGATTCGCTAAGCCATTTGCGCCCGTGTATCACTCGCTCTCCGGCACTCCGGCCCAGGCCATGACGAACCACCTGTGTTATTAAAATATATCAACCAGTCCCGGAATGGTTGTAAGCATATTGAAACCAAACTGTTCAAAAACTATCAAAAAATAATGTCAGTCCAAAGAATTTCCCATGACAGAGTTGAACCTAATTACTATTTATGAACCTACTTCATTTAAAAAGGAAAAGTAGTTGTAATGCACCAGCACCTGATATTCAAAATCATTTAACTAAAGAATAAAGGCAACCAGTTGTAATGACCAAACCTGAAATAATTCCCGAGCTTCATGATGCAATCTGTATACATATCTCAGCTCAATTCCCTGACGGCAGCATAGTGGAAGCTCTTGGAGCTAAAGATCCTTTAGATCTTACAATCTACAACTGTACAAGTTAATCACGAGAAACTCAACTTAACTGATGAAGGGGAAATGGATAAACTGTTTCCCCAGCTAACTGGTGTACACTTGCCTGAGGGGCCTGTGTTACTGGACACACACGGGCTGTGCAGAGCTTCAGTAGAAACCACACCAAATAAAAACAGTTCGAGATAACAAAGTGCTGTCTGTTTACTAACGGCAACTAATAATGCGCTGAGGGCAGACGGGTAGTTCTGTTTCCACATTTATTTTTCTTTAGGAGAGTGAAAAGGGCTAAAACACATTGTTTTCAGAATAATAATGTTTAGACATGAAACACCTGGTAAAGATTCTCAAGCACCCAAGGGCATTGCATTACACCATTATCTTCATTTCTTCACCATCTAATGTCATGGTTACCACTCAAATTTCATAGTTGTCCTACGCACTGAGAGAAGACAATGCCCCAGTTCAGAGGAGACACCGCGCTAGAAGCAGCAGCGAGCGTCGCACTATCACCCCGCCTCGCTGACAGATACACCCCTGACTAGGCAGGCCCCTTGACTGTATGTACGTGAGCATTAAGTTTAGATGTTCCACCCTAACACTGCTTTCACTTGAAAGTGTGATACATGGAAAACTCTAGAGCTATTGGTAAAAAGCAAGTAAAACTTAAAACTATTAAAAACAGAAGAATTTAATTTTCTTACACTGCTAAGAACTGCTACAATATGAAATACACCCCCTATTTAAAAAAAACAATCATAACAATCATACGGTTAATTTCAGGCATGTGTTATACTCTTCAGTAAACTATGAAGCAGAATTATTTAAAAAGTAATAAATCAGACAGCTACCTTAATTTCTATTAAGCTGCTTTTTAAAGACAGACGAACGTTTGTTATAGAGAGACTTAAAATTCCTTGAGATGATGCCCTACAACAATATGTTTGAACCAAAAATATACCTTCAGACAGCTTAGAGATAAGTATCTTTCATCCTGTCTTTAGTATTTACAGTTTTTGCTTTTACCAAAAAAATACTTTTTTTTTTGCTATGCAGTTGTGCTTTGCCATCAAAGATAAAAAGTTACAGTTTATAACAAAAAATATGTACAAAAGTTTGGCAAAGTGATAAAATAAAAACATGTTAAGAAGTTTCTCAAGGTAAGTACTGAGAAATTTAGACTTAGAAACAGGGAAAACTTATAAAAGGTTAAACTTATATTATATACACATATATATACATATTAGTGTATGTGTGTCCAGTGATTTATTTTTCAAACTGACTATTTAAAAAAAATTCCTTAAGAGGAATTTACTTAAAAGGTTTTACTGTATAGTGATATTGTGACTTTTAAAAATACTTAGCCATTTTTATTCAGCTATAGCTCCACTAAAATAGAATTATTTTTATCCTTGATGCTTGCAATTCTCCTCAGTCTGTGGTTTTGTCTCCTTATAGAAATTTGTTCCTCAACCACTGATTCACATTGCAAACAGATTTCCATGTTGGTCATATTGTGGTCTTGGCAAACTTCCTCAGCCACAGGTTTACAAAGCAAGGAGGTTTCATGTTAGTCATATTATGGTCCTGGCAACTTTACAGAAACAAAGAGTTTACAAAGCAAGATAGTCGCAAAGGTGGTAGTATCATGGTCCTGGCAAACTTCCTTCGTCACTGGTTCACAAAGCAATGCATTTACAATGTTGGTCGTATTGTATTCCTGGCAAACTTCCTTCATCACTGGTTCACAAAGCAATGTAGTTACAATGTTGGTCGTACTGTATTCCTGGCAAACTTCCTTCATCACTGGTTCACAAAGCAATGTAGTTACAATGTTGGTTGTATTGTATTCCTGGCAAACTTCCTTCGTCACTAGTTCACAAAGCAATGCAGTTACAATGTTGGTCGTATTGTGTTCCTGGCAACCTTCCTGCCTAACTGGATCAGAAAGCAAGGAGATTTCCAGGTTGTTGTATTATGGTCCTAGCAATTTTCCTGCACCACTAGTTAGAAAGCAAGGAATTTTCCATGTTGGTCGTATTTTGATTCCGGCAAGCTGTTTGAGGTAAAAAGGTTGTACACTTATACTGGATGAAATGATGAAAACACTATTGGGAATAGCTATTTATGTTATTGAAAACTCAAAAATACTTTTTTTTAAATTGTTGTCTGTTGATTCCAGCATTAACTGAAAACTATTGATACACTATAATCTTTTTTTCTTTTTTTTAAACTAGGTTAATTATAATTACAGGATCCCACCCTTAAGGAGATGAAAAAGAGGTGATACAGTTTTAAGATAATTAATTATATCTCTGAAACAAATCACGCATAAGAAAAGATATTGGGTACAAATAAGAAACATATGAAAACTACTAACCACAATTTTGGGATTTTGCAAAATTCAACCTCTAGTAGGCGAAAAGGGGGTAAATTATTTTTTTAAAAAAATCAGGGAACTCATATTTTTAGTTGTTCCTGTTTTATTATTATTGTTGTTGTTTTTAATATGTCTTTATAGGTATATTCCTTATTACACGTACTTATTTTACTTATACTTGTGTCAGATACTCTTCACAGCACCTGCAGCACTCGGACCGGAGGCCGGGGGAAGAGGGGGCGGCCACTCCGTTGCCCGTTTCATCCACTGCTATGAGGATGATTCTTGTTCTTTGTTTTTTGTTGTATTGTTTGCTATCGTCATTGTGTTTTTATTTTTTATCTGTATATTTTTACACTTTGTTTTCAATTATGTATGTTTGTACGTGTTCTGTTTTGTTTTTGTCACTGCAGGTACGTGCGTATGTCGGCCAGTAGCGGAGTGCCCACCTCAGGCAGTGTGCTTGCCTGCTCTTAGTACCGACGTGTGGGAGAGTAGTGACCATTCACTGCATGTGTCGTGTCCACCGTCAACGCTCGGCCCTTGGTGGGCACGTGACGAATAATTATAAATATAAATAAATATAATTATATTTACCAATCTAATCAAGCATAACAAAAGATATTAAGTACCAATAAAATACATTAGAAAACTGCCAACAACTTACGATTTTGAAAAATTAAACCTCTCAGGGGTGAAAAGGGGGTAAATTAAGTTTTAATATAAATAATTTTCATATTTGAATATAATCAAGCCCAAGGAAGGTTTTTAGGTAAAACTAATGAACATACAATTTCTATCAACATCAATTTTACCATTTTGTGAAATTCAACTGCTGAAAGGTGAAGAAGGGGGAAATAAGGATTTAAAACTAAATAATTATATCTCTGAATTTATTTAAGCATAAGAATAGTATTTGGATACCACTAACAAACATACAAATACTAACAACCACAATTTTACGATTTTATGAAATTCAGTCTTTAAGAGATGAAAAAGGGGCAGATTTTATTTTAAGATACACAATACCATTTTTAGGTTGCTAACTATTGATTTTTATCTTATGTGTAATTTGTAATTTGTAATTTTTAAAAAAATTAAAACACTTTATAAAAAAAATTGTAATTAGAAGACAATGATGAAATTTGTATATGTTTATTACTTACTGGTTACTTAAAGAATATAATGAAAAAAATTCAGATATTTTTGTCCAATCCCATTTGAGATAAACCTACTAATTGGAAAATCAGCAATTTTAGCCAAATATGTGTGTGTGTGTGTGTGTGTGTATATATATATATATATATATATATATATATATATATATATATATATATATATATTAAATATATATTTTTTATTATATATATATATATATATATGAAAGCTCATAACATGTAAAGGATGAATGTAAATGGTCTCAAATTTTAACTGCACCCAGTGGTCTGTTATACATCTGTGGGGAAAAAATATAAACCTGTTTTTATTTCATTCTTTCCACTAAAAATATTGGTCTGAACTTGTTTTTTTTTATATTTGAAATGCAATTTTCTAATAAAGTTTTAGGTTATTTCCTTAAAATCTAACAATTTTTTGGTTAACACATAAGTTGCAGATTATTTCATATACATTAAGATAGTTTTTATTTCAAGTCGATATCTTAGTAAGTAAAAAATTATTTTACATCTGATGACCTTTGAAATTGCCTAAAATAAAACATCCTTTAACCAAAGGGAGGGAGGGGGAAATTTTTTACATCCAAATAATCATAGAAACTGAACATGTATGGTTAAAAATTAAATGAAATATGTCTGCAACACCCATTGATACTTCTTGAATAAATTTTGCACCATTACAAAAATTATAGTCAACATCTAATTTTGAAAGAGTACGAAAGATCACGGTCTACATAAGATTTCAAAAAAACCACCCCATCCTACATTCCCACCCCTTAAAAACTAATTATAATACTTGGAATTTAGCACACTTTACATTCAATATAAAACCAAAATTATTGTCTACATCTAATTTAGAAAATGATACTTTCATCACTCCTCGGTATATTTCTGGAGTAGGTAGTGGCTATTCCATGAATAGCAATACAAAAAAGGGATTTTTTCAAAATCTACAGACGTACCCATGTGTAATCCTAAAAACATTTGAAAATTCCAACTGAGTTCTGAAAAACCTAAGTTTATCGATGCTGTGACGAGCTCACCACCATGTTGTGCTTTATTTGTGTAGCCACGACTGTTCTCGACGAGAGATGGCCTTAGTGTTGTCGACACCCTAAAGCTGCAACTTGATCCTGTAGTTCTCCAGATATTCTTAGGAATACAGCATAGCAGACACTGCTTTCTAAACGGCAAGGATGTCAAATATAAGTATGTTACGGCCGTAGCCATGGCTGTTTTCCACCTTAATTGTGGGAAACCAATAAGGTTAGAAATCAGTCTTGGCCCCAGCCATAACATACTGACATCATACATCCTCAGCCACTCTGTTTTTAATTTTCCAAGGGATCTCTGTACAACAGGATCACGTTGCAGCTAGTATCAAGGAAACTAAAGCGACAACAACAATCGAGGCAGTCTCTCAAGGAACACAGACTCGGCAATGCTATTAAAGCACGGGTAATTATCGGACATCGCTGCTTTTTAGAAAAGAACAAAAAAAACAGAAAACATGGTTTTCACACACTACACACATCCTTAAATTTTCTCCCAAGGGATGGCTTCGTAATTTCTACTAGTTTGTGAGAACATTAAAATATATATCTTACAGTACAATACCTGAGCTTTTACGCTGCCACCACCATTCATTATTTACCTGCGATAAATAGGAAGATAAGTTTTCCATATACCTAAATTAACCCTACAAGAAAGGTTTCTAACTTAATTCCTACAGGATTATGAAAAAATAACCGCTTACTGCTTACATTACAATACCTATGTATTCACGCAATCGCAGACATTCATTGTTTATGTTTACATGTGTGGGTTTCTTAAAAAAAATTTTTGAGAACTTTAGTCAATGTAATAATGAAATTTGTTTAAATAATGACTGTATTGAAGTTGTAAGAAATTTTTAATGCTTGCATTTAGTGTTTGTTGTTTTATTACAATAAGTATGTAATTTTATTACGAAATGTTTGTTTTGTTACATTGTATTTAAAGTACACACTATTTTGAGTGACGTAACGAACGCATCTAATGGGAGCCTAAAATTTGAATTGAATTGTTCATGTCGTTCCTTTTCCATAAGGAATACGTGCTGTGCACTGAAGTAACTGACAAATTTAATTTTGCAGTCTTTCCTGGGAATTCTTTGATTACAGCCGTCATATATTCTGTGTTCGTTATGGCTGGTGTTTCATGTATCCAAGTTTATCCCTGGATCCTGGAGGCGATATCCTGATGGCATGATCCTGTGGTAGGTAGGCCTACATGATGCTTGCTGTTTTAGTTCAGTATCTCAGAAGATCCTGCACATAAAAGAAATTGCCAAATAAGAAAGATTTATGATTGTAGGTTGAAAAATAAAATCCTTTTTATTTGACTTATGAATACAATTCATTATTTTATGACTTTTTTTTTATGTACAGGATCTTCCGATGTGCTGAACTAAAACAGCAAGTATCATGTACCACAGGAACAAGCCAGCAGGATCAAGCCTTCAGGATCCAGGTATAAATTTCAATATATTAAAAGGGTAAATCAGCGTATTTTTAATTCTCCATAGTTGGCAGTGAGAAAACACAGGTATTATAATGTAAGCTTTAAAAAGTTATTTTTCACGAACCAGGTGGAATTAAGAAATCATGTTTTCAAGGTACTTTTAGGAACGTCTCTAGTACTTGAAAAACATCTTTTCCATCCTTATTTACTTAACGTTCCCCGAGCCACGACGTCCGACGCTGGTATAGTAATGTGAGCTATAAACTATTATTATCCACAAACTAGTAGGAATTCAGAAACCATCCCTTCGGGGTATATTTAGGGACGTGTGTAAAGTGTAAAAAAATGGTTTCCGATTTTTTCTTCAGTTTTTAAAAGCGGCGACGTTCAAATATTACCACGTACTTAACCTAACCTACCAACTCGTTAGAATTGTAAACTAGCCTACTGGTAAACTAAGAAAAGTATTTTAATGCACTATAATGAACTGATTCAAGAACAGAGAAATTTAAAATACAAATTTAAATTGGGAATTTTTTTTTTTTCAGTTAAGTGGCTCTCTTTCAGGATTATCAAAAAATAATAAAATAATTATTATTTCTACACTTCTAAACAATTAAACTTTTAAAATATACCTTCAAAATATTTCCTTTCTTAGTTTTCCTAAGAAATGTTTTTGTAGTAAGCATACTTGATTGTTTACAAAGCTTAAAAAATAATTAAAGCACGAGTATTTCACACAACACAAACATTCAAAAAAAGTAACTCATAGAACACTGAAACATTGATAGGGGTAACCTATCATTCAGACACATCTGCCATCTGGCATCCGCGGTTGGAATCGCATACATATGCTCTTATTGCACGGAGCTTGCATAAAGTAAATATCAGTCCGGAAATAATCGGTGCTAGCCGAAGTGTCAAACATAAACGAATAGTACCTGTTTTAATATTTTTAAATAAATTAAGAACACTACTATGTGTGCATGTTTTTCAAAATTGAATGTGGTACTGCCAACACCCGCAATCACGAGACTGGTGGTCCATACTTTATGTATGGAATGGGAGTTTCTGATTCATACCAACTTGTATCTATGGTGTTATGTTTACGACAGAATTATTTCCAATGGATTAGTAGGGTTATTTTTACCCCGGCTAAAAGTCGATTATAAAATGTGGCAACTAAGTAAATTTCGAACACCAATTTTACTGGGAACTATTTTAATTTGTTGTTATGCTGGGTTCAAGAACAGGTAATTTAATAAAACGAATTTATTTTACAACATTAATACTCTCTACGAGTCTGGCGTGGCTTGAATCGGCCTGTAAAGCCGGAATTACAATAGCACGTCGCCTCCGTCCATCCGTCAGTCAGTTAAGTTACCTGCCATCATTTGGCCCGAAAAATTTCCTTCTGTTTTTTTTTTTTTATTATTATTACTTATTAACCTGCAATTGGGCTTTCACCCGGTGGCAAGAACTCCCACTCACTCCCCTCTCCCCCCCCCCTCCATCAGCTTTCTCCTCAGCTCCCTCCCATCCCTGACCACCATTTCCTCCCCCAGCCCATTCCACTCCCTCCCCGTCCTCACCAGGAAGGTGTTCCGCCCTCTCTCTGTCCGCCTCCACACCCTCTGGAGCTTACATCTGTGGTCTCTTCGTCCTCTGTACTCCCCTCTATGTACTTTGCTTCCCAATTGCCCCCATCCCCCTTCCCCCTTCAGCACCTTGAACATCCTGACCAACCTTTCCACTCTTCTTCTCCTCTGTAACGTTTCCCACCCCAACTCCTTAATCATTTCCGTTGGGCTATGCAGTTTCCCATCCTGCCCCTCCCTCCTTCTCCACATTCCCATCACCCACCTAGCCGCTCTGCGCTGCACCCCTTCCAGCTCCTTCACCTCAGTCACCAGGTAGGGGTCCCAGACCGCCGCCGCATACTCCAACATTGGCCTGACCAATGTGGAGTATGCCTTCTCCTTTGTCCTCCTCCCAGCTCCCTGCAGGGTCCTACCAAGCAACCCCAGCGCCTGCCTTCCCCTCCTGACCACCCCCTCTATGTGCTCCGCCCATCCTAGGTCATTTTTCAGTGTCACCCCCAGGTACTTATATCCTGCTGCCTCTCTTATCTCCTGCCCCTTCCAGTAATATACATTTCGTGTGACTTTCCTCCTCTTTGTAAATCTGACAACTTTTGTCTTACCAACATTCAAGGACATTCCATTCGTCAGTTAAAATGTAGGTAACTTCATACTTATGACGTACGGTTGGACTGTTAAAATTATAACCTCCAAATGTCTGCAAGGGTCTTGCGTGTCAAGTTTTATTTTATTAGAAGTTTTTTTTAATATTTTAGGTACTTAGGGGAGAGGCTTGTACGTTGGGACACTTTTTAATGCGTGAATTTGTCCTGTTAGCGGGACGAAAATTATAAGTCTGGAAACCTTAAGTTATGCGATATAGGCCTACTCATATCACGTTTGCAGTCGTGGCCACAGTAACTTTGAACAAGCGAATCTGCATGGAGGAAAGTTATAATTACGGACTACACAGATATACAAAAAATGTATCCTATTCTTTGACAACTCTTTATTTACACCTTACGTGGGATGCACTTACGGTTTGTTGTTAAACTTGAGTCAATATCACTGTCCATCCTTTAACTTATCTCTCACTGATCTGGCCCAGTTACTCACACGCAAACCTGTTTTTACCTGTGTTGTTAGTTCTTGGTGCATGTCATTAAGTTCTCTCGACAAAAAAAATATAATGCACCCTAATTTTATTAATGCTGTTGATCATTTAGATAAAATTTTATAATAGTCTATAGTTAAGAAACATTTTCTTCTGTTAAGTTGTATCGCTCAATGCATAAGTTTTTTTTTCTGTTAGAAAATTGTTTGTTCTGGAAGATTTTTGTGTTAAGTTTTTTAAAAAAAAAAGCATACTGTAAAACATCTTGTTTTCTTTATTTATACCTATTGTAATGCTTCTTTACTGTATTTATATTATCATTACCACTACACTTATAGTGAAGAGTAAAAGTATTATCAATATGAGGCAGACAGGTAGAAAAGTGTGTGTTGTAAGGAAAGGTGTGGCTCATGAACACACAGTGTATCCAGGGAAACCAGATACAGTGGAACCTGGATAATTCGAACTTCTTTAATTCGAAATCTTCTTTAATTCGAATTTTCCTCTTGGTCCCTAGCATTTTGTATCTAAACAATGCTAAAAATCGTGGATAATTCGAATTTTTGGTGCGTCTAATTTAGTGAATAAATTATAAACTACGGCTCAAAAAATTGTAAATTTATCGGGAAATACGTTTTACAAACAATACTCGGCAAAAGTTAAGCGTTTGACCAAATGCGCGGTAGCTTGTAGTGTGATGACTCACCCTTCCCCTCCCGCACACTTGTGCTGAGTGCTGACCGCCTGCGCGTAGCAACAACACGCAGCAGTAGTGTCTCCAAGGTCACCCCTCCCCACACTCACCCCTCTCCACTCCGTACTGTACAACTGTGCATCGTTCTGTTTATCGTCTGTTTTGTAACATACAGTGTACTGTAGCTTATTTAAAATTGTCTTTTGATGTGTGATTACGTGTAGTTTTTACGTACAGTGACGTTTAGTGAGTGAACTGTGAGTAGCAACCATGGCGTCGACCTCGTCTACAAAATCCCGTGCTTATAAAACTTTGACTCTAGTTGAAAAAGTAGCGGCGATTAGGGAAGTGGACAAAGGCGTGAAAAAGAAATTGGAAATCGCGAAGGACTTTGGGATTCCACCCAACACTCTATCCACTTTCTTGAAGAATAGAGATAAAATTCTCAGCAGTGCAGAGAAATTTGATAAAGACCGAAAACGACTACGAGAACCAGATAACCCAGACGTCGACAATTGTGTTCTTAAGTGGTTCAAGCAAGCCAGAGACAAAAAAATTCCGTTGAGTGGTCCCCTAATAAGGGTAAAGGCCGAGCAATTCGCTAAAGAATTGGGCAAACAAAATTTCAAAGCTAGCACTGGATGGCTGGATGGTTTCAAAGAACGTAATAAAATTACGTTCAAAGCAGTCTGTGGCGAAAGTGGGGCAGTGAACCAGCAAGAAGCCGGCCAGTGGAAGCGAGATTTAGAAGAGATGATCCAAGATAGAGACCCAAACAATATTTTCAATGTTGATGAGACTGGCCTTTTTTTTAAATGCACACCGGACAAAACATTGGCATTTAAAAGCGAAAACTTTAAATTCCTAATTCAGTTTTGTTTTAATTAATTTCAAAATAAATAACTTACGTTAGGCCTATGGTAATATAACTTTTAGCACAGAATTTACTAACATAAATTTATTTTATTAAAACTGGAATACGGTTATCTAAGTTAATAAAACCCTCTCTTAATTATATGCAATGTAGTAATGTTTGCAATCTTGTCTACAACTCTTTCATTATGAATTATAAACTAAAAAAAGGAAATCAATTTATTTGGTTCATGAATTAGATATAGTTACTTATAGAGTAGCTTCCTCTGGTGGAAAACTAAGCAAAGAAAGAGTGACGCTTTTAGTCGGAGCAAACATGGACGGCTCAGAAAAGCTGCCCTTGTTGATGATTGGAAAATCGGCTAATCCCCGTTGTTTTAAGAATGTCAAGTCGAAACCGGTGGATTACGTTAACAGCTCAAACGCTTGGATGACAGGCGACCTGTTTTCAAAGTGGCTAATAAAGTTGGACAAGAAGTTTATTAAAGAAAAGCATCAGGTGGTCCTCTTCATCGACAACTGTACTGCGCATAACACCATACCAGTGTTGAAATGTGTTAAAGTGGTTTTTTTCCCAGCCAATATGACATCTGTTGTCCAGCCAATGGACCAAGGGATAATAAAAAATTTGAAACATTTCTACAGAACCTTGCTGGTAGAAAACATACTGTCCGGAGATGGAAACGCCCTGAAAATAAAGCTCGATATTCTGCAAGCTTCCAGAATGTGTAAGCAAGCGTGGGACAGAGTGAAGCCAGAAACAATCAAAAACTGTTTTAAAAAGGCAGGTTTTGTTAAAACCGAGGACGAAACTGTGGAAGCCACTGAAGCGGAAGCCATTCCAGCAGCAGTCGACGGCTGGGAGAATGTGGGAGCCGACCCGACCATCTCGTACGAAGACTTTCTCAATGTCGATGAAGATGTTGCGGTGTGCGGTGACGTCACTGACACCGAAATCATCGCAGAGGTGCTCGGCAGTGAGAAGCAAGACGATGACGGGGAAGGTTCGGAAGAAGAGATCGCTGGAGTAGAAGAAGAACCGGTGCCGAGTGCAGCTGACGCCATGAATCACATAAAAGAACTTAGACGTTTTTTTGAGAGCCGAATTAATGTAAGTGATTCATACTTCATCTCTTTGAATAAGTTAGAATCTTTTGTAATGGCCGAGAGCCTTAATTCGAGAAAACAGGCCAAAATATTATCTTTTTTCCAAAAACAATAGGTTGTTTTTATGTTTCAGTTCAATAGTTTTAAGGTCATTTTAATATGTATGTATCGTTTAGGCATTAATCGATGTATTTATTCAAAAAATGTCAACCAATAAAGAGTTTTAATAGAAAATATGATTTTTTATTGTTTTGGCCCTATTTATATTACGAACTTCCTTAATTCGAATTTTTGGATAATTCGAAGTTTTTGACTGGTCCCTTGAGGTTCGAATTATCCAAGTTCTACTGTACTTAATAAATGATAGGCTGAGAAACAAGAATATAAGAAACTATTTTATATACCGTACTATTGGCAATTTAAAATCCCACGTAGCTACACACTTTGCGTAGGCATGCTCATACATATAACAAGTACACAAAACTTATTGTTCTCTCTCTATCTCCGTTTGTTTACCATTATAAGATACTATTTGACAACAGTTCATTCATTCATTCAATAATCTCTAATAAACTAAAAACAAAGGTTTTTTATGGCTTTGGTTACAAACTATCTTGATACTATGCAGGGGATAGTCGGGCACATAAAATAAACAAAAATCTTTATATTTGTCATAGTTCAGACATTTTTCCAAATAACACAACACTTTATTATGTCTTCCACAGTTTTAGTGAAAGATGGGTTTGCTGCTGCTAACTTCAAAACAGTGGCAAGCAGTGAGACTATTTCAAACAAGACCACTGGGTCAGAGAGTCTAAGTTCAGTATGATAGTTTACAGTTATGATAGTTTGCTTGTAACTATGAGGGATTACTACTCAAATTAGTTTTACATTACATTAACTCAGTACTTTGTTTTCAAAATTAGACATATAACATCCATTACCGGTCCAAAAGATACTGTAGTGTTTGTGTGTAGGTGAGTATAGTGTTGGTGAAATTGTACTATAAAATCACTCCTACGGTCAATACCATTTTAGGTATTATCCTACACACTACGTTAACACAAATAAATTCAAAAAGCATCTGTATGAATGGTGATGCTGTTAAATTAAGTTAGCACCATCAAATTTCCTCCGATCTTCATATAGGCATCTTTTAGTTTAAAAGAAATTTTTAATTGTTCATTCAAAATTTACTTAAATTGGTGTGCTAGCTCTGATTGGCCAGAAGGCCGTGCAGATAAATGTTTTTATTTGTATAAATCATACAACAAAATGTCAACAATGACAATTCAACAATGACAATTAGGTGTGGCAAATCATTGTTTTGAATTAAAAATAAATTCCCATGGAAAATGTAGTACATAAAAATATATTTCATCTGTACATTGACAAGACAGCCCAGGAATTTTAGAGTTTTACCCGGAAAAAAATATTATAAAGCTGCAATTTTGGTCATTAGTACTATTCACCTTCCTGAACAACATACTGAATTTCCCCTATTCTCCCGTGCCGGCGTTCATGTCTTTTTTGGGCAAGAATGTCTTAAGTCGCAAAAATTGACACACAGGCGAAATTGACCCTTCAGAAATTAAACCCAAGAATAAATACTCTTCTATATATATGTCTTTTTTTTCATCGTAAGATCATACTGAATAGCTGTACATTTTCAATTAGTAAATTAAATACATTTTAAGCGTTGTTAAAGCGATTATCTTTCAAGATTTTCTTGAAAAATTAGCAAAGTTACAAATCAACTGACTCAGAGGGTATAAATTAAGCCAGATAGCTAAAAAGTGGTTTCTACAATCAATATTTGCTAAAGTTTTCTTTTTCCAATGGTGTATTATTCATTTTCATGGGATGGTTTGTTTAGGAGATACGGCCACCTAAACAATAGCGCGCGCGTCGTGTAATCACATACACTGGCGTGCATCGTCAAGTGCACTTGCGAGTCTACAGAATCTATGTAAGTGTAAGCTAGTTATAATATTCAAGTAATATTCAGTTACACGCATATTATAAGTATGTTAATCATGTATACATAATTTATGTAAATGATTTGGACTGTTATGTTATGCGACACCTAAACTGAAACAACACTTTAAATTCCTAATTCAGTTTTGTTTTAATTAATTTCAAAATAAATAACTTACGTTAGGCCTATGGTAATATAACTTTTAGCACAGAATTTACTAACATAAATTTATTTTATTAAAACTGGAATACGGTTATCTAAGTTAATAAAACCCTCTCTTAATTATATGCAATGTAGTAATGTTTGCAATCTTGTCTACAACTCTTTCATTATGAATTATAAACTAAAAAAGGAAATCAATTTATTTGGTTCATGAATTAGATATAGTTACTTATAGAGTAGCTTCCTCTGGGTCATCTTCGTCGCCACGTCCATGAAAATCTTGAATTTCTATATTCATGCAGCTTCCTCCTCTACAATGTCCACACATCGTCGAGCAGGCCAGTCCAGCACACCTGCATTCACATCTGTAGCCACAGTCTGTCTTACAGCCTCAGGAAATCAGGCGCAACAAAGAATCAGGTGCAGGTGCCCGGCTAGTCAGTATTTGAACCAAGTATCCTCCATCCAGTTGCCACCCCCAGTCGACTGAATTAAGGGATACATTATCATACCATTGTTGAACCTAGGGCAAAAACACAAGTTTTATTATTTAATGTTTCAATATTGTATACATTCAGTTACATTCTCAGTGTATAGTTGAAAAAAATACCTGATATGTCCGCAGTGAGTGTTCTGCACATGCTGCACTTGTTGGTGGCAATGTGGCTAGTTCAAAGGCTGCCGTAACAGACTGCTTAGTGATGGAGCGTGTATACTGAATTACTCTGAGTTCATCCAAACTGGTGACATTTTCCCCACCGTACAGAGCTATGACGAATTTCTCTCCAGCAGCACAAACCTCCTCTTTCATAGACTCTGGACTGTTGAACACTTTTGCAACATAGACCATGTCAGATCTCTGGAGAATTGTCCATGCTTTTTTTTTTTTACCTTTGCCAAAGAAGCAGATTTTGTGTCACAACCAGTAACTGCGTGACAGAAGAGGACATTATCTTTGCTCTTTCCGATATGTTTTTGAATTTCCTTCACATGATACACTTTGTCAGATTTTGTATTCGTACCTGGACTAAGGACTCTTTTAAGTCCATGTCATCAGTGACGCGGGCTAACAGCATGACTAACTACAATGTCAGTGTCAGATGCAACAACTGTGACATTGTTTCCCAATGAAGCCAGCTCAAGCGCTTTCTTCACAATAAGAGTATCAGCATCGCCCTCAGAATTGCACACTTTGATTTCTGCTGTTTCGAAATGGTGGGCCAACAAGGTGATCAGTCGTTCCTTGTTGTGTTGGTTACTTAGGAAATCAGCTTGTGTTGTGCTCGCAGATGTGTTCATGTCAAACATAAATTCAGCCGATGTCCTTTTAGAAGCACGCCGAATATGTTCTTGTGATTTTGTAGACAGAACTAAGTAGCCATCAAATACAACAGTCACAGATGCTCTATAATGTTTCTGCACAAATTGTAAGTATGCATCCACTATTTGGCCATATGTAGCAGGACATGGCCAAACCAGAACATGAAGTAGATGACCACCATCAATTACTATTCTTTTTGGTTCGTTTGTGGAGTTTTCCTCAGGTGTTGTGTAGGAGAACAACTGTAAGAAAGCTGATTTCACTGTTTTACGCATTCCCACTTCATTCAAAAAGAGCAGGAGGTCTTGGAGAAAGTTCATAACTGAGATAGTGTTTGAGATCATTCTCAGTCTTCATGACACACACTATCCGCATAAAGAGCTGGTGAGAATTTACCTCTACAACATCATCACGTATCAAAATGCTTCGAGACACTGCTGAGAGAGTTTTGACTCTGTTTTTATGTGTAAGTTTAACTTCAACAAATGTCGAGCCTATTGTATGTTTTATAGCACCCAAACCAACATATTCTGCTTGATAACAGTTAATACTATCATCTCCTACAACACCAGATGCAAGTGATCGCAAGCAGTCTGCATTCCAAGGAGAGTGTTGCTTAAGTCAAGACAATAGTACAGCAACATCACGAGCATCTCTGGTTTTGCGTGAATCCCTTAACTCAACATGCTGTTCATATGATCCAGCTTTGATGCCAGGAAGCTCCTCCAAGGCATTGCACAACTTCAAGCATACAGGAAAAGCAGCTACAAAATATGCAATTGTACTTTCTGTTATTCCACGTCCTCTTGTAAGGCCCCCTTGAGTTTTGAGCACACACATGAGATCCTGCTCTATCGACATGTCTTTCCATACGCCTCCCCAGAACTCTTACTTTCTTCGTACAGTAAAGAAACTTTGTGATGTAAATTTGTTGTACTCATTTGGTGGCATTTGAGATGGAAGTTCCTCCATCTGCTGGACATATAGGTGAGCTGATTTTGCGTAGCGAAAGTGTCCAGCAGCATGCAGGTATGGCAACATTGACCGCACACACTGTAAATGGAGTTTCCAATCACCAGACCTTTCAGCTCTAATAAAATATGTCTAATATGTCCACCTGCCGCAGGTACTGCACCCATGACTTGCCAGTACGACTTTGTTCAGACAATGCTGTGCACTTTCTTTCAAATTAAGTTAGAAAACTGACTAGCAAAGGTGACTCCACAGCATCTGGAATCATTTTCTCACCACTTATAACTTCAAGAAAGAGTTTGTGTAATTCTTCTTGATACACCGAAAAGCCATTTTCCATTCCTAGTATCATAGTAATCAGGGCCTGAGAAGTTAACATGTGTGCTCGCACAGCTCTAGAAAATGCATGGCCTGAAATCGTGTGTGTTACTGAAGATTTAGCATAAACGTGCATTCACAGCTCTTCTATGCCACTCCCAGACATTATGAATCCAACAGAGCCCATGTAACTGACGACAAGATGGAATCCACCAAGCCGAAGAGTTACACTATCCAGTTCCCCAGGAGGTGCAGCCGCCGTGTGTTCAAAGCGGACGGTCGTGTTGTGCGATCGCGCTCCGTGTATATCTGTTGTTTTGTGATAAAATCAGTATTAATAATTCGCTACTTAATCAGTCTGACTTCTTGGGGTTCCCCTCAACCCTAAATGATCCGTGTACTTCTAATCACGATCTAACTCATCCGAGTATGTTTCGATCACCCACGAAAAAAACTCCTACTAATGCGACGGGATCATGTGATAAACCTATGTACGAGCTGCGTATCGAACCATTAAAGTCAGATCAAATAAATATGGAAGCTCTATATAATCTAGTGAATTCTCTAAGTGTCAAAGTTGATGAACTAAAAAGTGAGAACCTCGTGTTAAAAACGCTACTCCTTGATTCCAGAGAAGAAACTGTCAAAATTAAGCAAGAAATGATACAAATAAAGGAACATTTATCATCAGGTAAAGACCATAATGCAACTTATAGTCAAGTAATTAAGAATTCTTCCACTCACAAGACAGCGGAACGTGTAATTTCTCAACGGGACACGGTAAACCGCAGCCAGCCGCGTGACCTACTTACCAGTCAGCAGGAATCCCGATGCGTCATGAGACACGATGACAAAGAACGTGTCGACAGTACACCATTCACGTTAGTGGAACACAGGCACAAGTCCAACACAAGAGATACCAGTGACATTAAACGTTCAACGGAAATGAAGAAAACTCCTATGAAAATTGGGATTCGTAACATTTCCACACTTAAAATGTTACCCAAACCAGCACCCAAAAGAATGAAAGCTCTGTTTGTGACTCGTTTCGACCCAAGTGTACAAGAACAAGAAATTGTAGAATACATTTCAAGTGAACTGAACTTAGATCATATTAAAGTAACGAAGATGAAAACTAAATTCAATTCATATGCCTCCTTCCATGTTCAGGTTTTAGAAGAGGACTTCAGTCGAATTAATAACATTGTGTTTTGGCCTAGCGGCTGCCTAATAAGCCCCTTCTATGGTAAATTACACCCTGAACAAATCTTGAGCAACTCATCCACTACCGAGGAACTAAACACCTCTACCTGCAACATCGCAACTAATTCTACTGCTATTTCTAAGCCTACATCTGCTCCTACTTCTGCCTTAGCGCCTGGAGGGGCTTCTCACTAGTTCAGTGTGAAACTTAAAAATGAGGAGTTTATTTTATTTTATCAGAATGTAAGAGGCTTGAGAACCAAAGCAATTGAATTTTTTGAAAACATCTCGCGTAGTGATAATGATTTAGTATGTCTAACTGAAACTTGGTTCACCGATAATAGTCTGAATTCGCATTATTTCAACAATAATTACCTTATTTACAGATCTGATAGGGACCCTGTATTAACTTTGAAGAGTAGAGGTGGTGGTGTCCTGACTGCTGTTAATAAACATAAATTCAAAAATGTAACATCTACGCATGAATATGACTATCCAGGAATAGAAGCTGTCTGGATAAATATAAAAACACATGATAAACCTTTAATCATTGGGAATATCTATATTCCCCCTCAAACAACTCCTTCAGCTTACACTTCATACTTTGAAGCCCTTGAAGATAAGTTTGTGAATTCTGATGTCTCTTTATTAATAATTGGTGATTTTAATGTTCCAGGCATTGACTGGCCTCAATTACATACCCAAAATATAGTTCATTCAAATATTAAGTCGAAAGCCAGATCATTAATCAACTTTGTATCAGCAAGAGGTTTAATTCAGCTTAATCAAACTCAACCTTCGGCCCAACTCTTGGACCTATGTCTCACTAATATTGAATCATGTCTGGTTAGCAAAGCTCTGGAACCACTAGTTAAAGAAGATAGCTTTCATCCTGCATTAGAGATAAACTTCCAATTTGATATGTCAATAAACGATAATACATCGACTTCATATAAAAACTATAAGATTGGTGACTATCTCGGCCTTTTTATTGCTCTTAGGGACCATGACTGGTCAATTTTATACAATTCTAAAAATATAAATACCATGGTTGACTACTTAACGTGTACAATGAATGATCTTATAGATTTATTTGTACCTACCACTATTAAAAAGGCTAAAAAATATCCCCTATGGTATTCCAACCAACTAATAAAATCTCTTAAGAAGAAATAGCACTATCATAAATTATATAAACGAAATCTGAATCCTTTTTACTATTTATTATTCTCAGATTACCGTAAGGAAACTAAATCACTTATGTGTAGGGATAAAACAAACTGGCTTTGTAATATTAACAATAAAATTAAGCAAAACCCTAAAAAATTTTGGAATTATGTTAAAATAATGAGAAAGGGTTATAGTCAGCATCCCTCAATTAAAATTAATAACTCAATTACGGATAATAATTATTTAATTGCAAATTCCTTTGCTGAATATTTTTCAAGTGTCTATGTTACTACAAATAACACAAATAACCAAAACATATCTTCTTGTTGTTCATACAATATTCCAATGTCTAATATCTCGATTAGTTTAGTCATATGGAGTATAAAAACCTTAAAATCTACATTGTCCACAGGACCTGATAACATACCAAATTTTATCATCAAAGGTTGCTCCTTAATCCTTGCTCCTCTCTTACAGCATATATATAATTTCAGTATTCTAAATAGCATCTACCCTGATAAATGGAAAATTGCAAAGGTTATTCCTGTACACAAAAAGGGCAAAACTTCTATTGTTTCAAATTATAGGCCTATATCCCTGTTAAATGGATTTGCCAAAATTTTTGACAAAATAATATTTAAACACTTAGCGTTTAACGTAAAAAATAGATTGTCTGATTCACAGCATGGGTTCAGAACAGGTAAAACAACCATGACAAACTTAGTCTCCTTTCTTAATCCTATTTATTCAGAAGTCATCACACGTGGTCAAGTAGATGTTTGTTACTTTGATTTAGCTAAAGCTTTCGACACTGTTAATCATCAAATACTACTAAGCAAATGTTCCAAAATTGGGCTAAGTGATAAATATTTATCATGGTTAACAAGCTATTTAAATAACAGAAACTTTTATGTTTCAGTACAGAATATAAGTTCAGATCTCCACCCAACTCCTTCTGGCGTCCCGCAAGGTGGCACACTATCTCCATTACTTTTCAATATCTACATTGATGATATAATATCTGGATTAAAGAACTCAGTTGGCACTCTTTTTGCCGATGACTTAAAGATATATAGAAAAATCTCTTCATATCATGACAGCTATCTACTTCAATGTGATATTACAGAAATTGCAAATTGGTGCACAAATAATTTGGTCAATCTAAACATGGAAAAAGCTGCTATCATTACCTTCACTAGAAAAACCTACCCATTGCAATATGAATACAAACTTGATAACTCACCTATTAAAAAATCTCAACATGTCAAAGACCTAGGAATTTTACTGGATCAAAAACTATTTTTTCATCTTCACATTGAAAACATTATCTCGGTATCTAACAAAATACTTGGTCTAATTAAATTTATCACCTTTAACACCTCCAATATTGACTCTATTCTCTCCCTCTATACAGCTCTAATAAGATCAAAACTTGAATATGGTTCTATTATATGGAATAGCATCAATAACACTGATATTGAAAAGCTTGACAGGATTCAATCTAAAGTATCTGACTATATTAACAAAAAATTAAATACCATCAATAACATAGATTTAAATTCCCTCCTTGGTTCATTATCAACGAGAAGAAAGATCTTAGATGCCATTTTTGTCTTCCATTGTTATTATGGTAATCTTATATGTCCTCATATATTTGATGTTACTGGCATTAAAATTCCTTCTTTTAATAGCCGTAACCCACCTTTTTTGTGCACACTTTTAAATACAAATGATATTATTTATAGACTTGTTAACAATTTCAATATGTATGTTAATCACTTACAACCTACCAGAGAGAAAAAACTTGTTAAAAAAATTATTCTTTCGGCATCCAAAGATTAATTATCTTTATGCTCTAATGTTATTACCTAAATTATTTAATACCAGATGTATTAATCTAAGGATACCAACTGTATGTTATGTAGTCTTGTCTTTGTTTTTGTCCTACTATTTGTTGTTCTTATAATTTATTGTTTTGTTCTTATTTTTGTTCTGTTACTGTATTTGTTTTTTTTTTTACATGTCTTACATGTTGTGCCCACCGTTGGAGCCTTGTGCTGTTGGTGTGGCATGTAACAAATTAAATAAAATAAATAAATAATAATTTCTGATGCCTTCGCATAAAGTGGCTGATCAAAAGTAACAATACAGCTACCCTGATTGTGGTGTTTACACTCCTCAGCTGCAAAAAGAAGTGCAGTATAAACATTTATGTGAGGAGCCAGTCACGGATCAGTCGACTGTATGTAATCAGACAGCAGCCACGTATGCAAGTACTGAAATACGATGCGTCTAGACAACTGCTGGTGGCGACTCGCGCCAGAACTCGTCATTAGTGATTACACGACGCGCGCTATTGTTTAGGCGGCCATATCTCCTAAACAAACCATCCCATGAAAATGAATAATACACCATTGGAAAAAGAAAACTGTAGCAAATATCGATTGTAGAAACCACGTTTTAGCTATCTGGCTTAATTTATACCCTCTGAGTCAGTTGATTTGTAACTTTGCTAATTTTTCAAGAAAATCTTGAAAGATAATCGCTTTAACAACGCTTAAAATGTATTTAATTTACTAATTGAAAATGTACAGCTATTCAGTATGATCTTACGATGAAAAAAAAGATATATATAGAAGAGTATTTATTCTTGGGTTTAATTACTGAAGGGTCAATTTCGCCTGTGTGTCGATTTTTGCGACTTAAGACATTCTTGCGAAAAAGACATGGACGCCGGCACGGGAGAATAGGGGTAATTCAGTATGTTGTTCAGGAAGTTGAATAGTACTTACTAATGACCAAATTTGCAGCTTTATAATATTTTTTTCTGGGTTAGGGTATTTTTGAGCCTAAAATTCCTGGGCTAATAGTTCTTAGAGGTTTGATAGTGTTGTGTCTGCACTGGAACAAATAGGTCTAGAGTCAAAGGTGTCATAGATACAACTCAAGGTTTTAGACGCAAGCTTGTTTACTAAGGCAAATATAATTAATGCAAATTATATTAAAAATAAAAAGTTAAAAAAAAAAAACATCTATGATACTCATTTTAGCACACACTCAAAAAATAATGTGAACAGTTTTCGTAGCTCTAGTAACTTGGTTGTAAGAAATATTATTGGCTGATTTGTTGCTTAGCTGCAATTAGTTTTCAGTATTAATTTTGAAAAATATTATTTTTTGAAAGAAAAAAAATTGAGCATAACTTGCTTAATCACTTCAGAAAAAATTTGAAAAATATGTATTCCTTTATTTCCTTGTAAGAATCACCTCCAGAGCCTTTTCAGTGTTGATTAGAAAAATATCCTGTACATGACAACTATAAGTATATGAAATAAAAACTTTATCTATTACTTATGATTTCAAGTCAAAAATTATTATTTAATGGCATTTTTAAAAATATAGATATGTTTAGGTTTATTTATTTTCCTCATAGGAAATTAGTTACACTTATTTCTCTACTTTGTATGTGTATTATAATCAAATATTACGTAAGTATAATGCATTGGTGTTTTCGTGAAAATTAAATAGTTTTCTGTATATTTAAGTTATTGTATGGAGAAGTAGTGTTGTAGGAGAAACAGTTAGTAATGAAAGGACAAGTGGACCAAGTTAGCCATGTTTATAGTCAGTGTTTGAGTGCTTATTGCTGTACCACCTAGATTAGCCTTCCCAAGACTGATGTAGCTATTCATGATTCTCACCGAGCTGCCAAGGTTCACTGCTAGGTCGCAGCAGCATGCACCCTGCTGACAACACTCTGTTTTAGAGATTAAGGATTCGCAGACAGTTTTATATGTGTTTTTTTTTTTTTATCTTCCTGTTTTATACACTCACAAGGTGAAATAGGAGTTGTCAATTGATTACAATATTATAAATGATAAAAATCATAACAAACAATATAATAAACATCACACAAAGTATAAAAAGGACATATTATGTAATAGCTAATAAATATAAAACAAAAATACACAATAAAATAATAAAATTGACAAGACAATAAGTATCTATACATTAATCACAATTATGAGAAGATATTAGGTATTCATCCACACTGTAATAGGCTTTCTTAATAAGAAATTGTTTTAAACTTTCTTTGAAAACTGGAAATTTATTTATTTTAAAAGATAATTGAAGATCTTTAGGAAGTTTGTTTATTAATTTTGCTGCTGAAAAATAAGGATTCTTTTCATATAATGTTGTTTGATGAGATTTAAAATATATATCAGCCTTTTTTCGAGTGTTATAAAAGTGGATATCATTATTATGGGGAAACTTAATGTTTGTTAACCCAAAAATTATTTTTTGATATATATATATATATATATATATATATATATATATATATATATATATATATATATATATATATATATATATATATATATATATATATATATATATATATATATATATATATATATATATATATATATATATATATATATATATATATATATATATATATATATATATATATATATATATATATATATATATATATATATATATATATATATATATATATATATAATTGGCACAGTAAGAATTTTTAGGTATTCTAAGTGGGGTTTACATGTAATTGAAGATTTAACGTTTTGAATTATCCGTATCATTTTTTTTTTGCAAAATGAATACATTTTTCCAATATCTAGATGCCCCCCAAAATATAACCCCATAGCTGATAATAGAATTAACATTAGCAAAATACATTGTTCTTACTGTATCATGAGTACATGTTTTCCTAAGAGCATTAAAAGCATAACATAATGAGCTTAGTCTGCTACATAAATTTGTGATAAGTGTTTTCCAAGACAAATTATGGTCTATTGCTAATCCAAGTAATTTAATGTTATCGTTTATAGGAAAAATGTCATTTTTTAATTTTATTGGAGTCACAGGTAATTTAATTTTCATAAAGTGACATAATCCTTAAATGTGTTATTTTAATAAATCTTGAGAGTATTTTTGATTTCAGCAAAAGTCGATCGGACACTGCAAAAATAATTACATAACATTTTTGCAAACTTAAAAATGAATCTAGGTTTGCTGTGTCAGTGAAGTCTGTCGTGCGTGCTACTTGCACGATTGTCTTGGAGGCTAGGATGTTATCAGCAGTTAATCTTACAAGTCAGCAGTGCTATTTAAAATATTAACAAAAATAATGATCATAATAGTCCTCCCTTTCGCTAAACTCTGTTCATTGTGTTCAGGGCTAAACATGCTTCTGTACTAAACATTTTTTTTTTCTTTCAATTTTAAGAAATATGGAAATGGCAAATATTAATGTTTTTGTCTTTTCCAGACAAATTTTCTTACAAGATATTGACAAAAAACGTGAAGAATTGTTGAAAGAAGATACAGAAACACGAAAAATCATTGAAAAAAAAGTGAAAGAAATGAAGGAAAGATGAATTGGTTTTGCCTATCAGGTGTTCAGAGAGGGTTATATTGTTGTAATTAGAAAATAAAATCTTTTAAATCGAAATATTTTTGTTTTCAATAATTGGTGGGCAGGGTCTCAGTTGCCAAGATCACTAAAGCACAGTGTAGGATGCGAGCAAGGTTAGTTCACAGTTCGATCTTGACCTTTATGAACACAAACTAGGTATAGAACTTTCATGATGGCCTTATTTGTTGTGCTCATGGTTAGGAAATGGTACCTGTATGCAGACAGGAATGTAAATCAACTTTGACTTTAAGTCGTAATTGCATCGCTTTAAAAGTAAATTACAAGCTACTGTGATTGATTCTTTCTTATCATTTATAAAGTTTCTCAAATGTCTTCTTGTGACCACAAAGTGCAGTAAAGCAGAACATATGTAGGTGCAAGTGCAAAATAGACTCTATTGTCATAAACTATTTGTACAGAAATTATTATTATGTTGTGTAATAAATGTTAATTGTTCAGTACCTAAATTGAGTGTTGCTTTCACTGTTCGCTAAATGTTTGCTCAGTAGTACCCAACTCACCGTTGGGCACTGTCAGAAGTTAGAAACACACATCCCAGATCCACAATCTATAGAAAAACATACCAGAAAAACACACATCTAATGAACACCAGTTTCATGTAATAGGTATGTTTTGATAGAGTGATGTTCCTAATTATGTACTTAGTATGTTGTTTGACTGTTATTATGTTTGTGATTCATTGGCATGGGTTTTCTTACTTCTGATTACTCAGTTGTATGTTCTGAGCTATTTGTTTTTTCCTGTATGATCATTGTAACATCTTTGAATTTGTAGGATTGTATTTCACAAGTGTCTAAGCTGTGTGTTTCTGCCTAGTAATCTTTTTTAACATTTTTAGTTTGATGGTTGAGCAGTCTAGAGTAATTTTTGTACTTGGAACGTTTCTTACATATGTGCCTCTAAATGACATGGTTCTAGTATTTGTGCTGCACTTGTACAAAAGTTCAATATCTGTTGTTCTGAAGTAAACATATTCTAAGATATAATTTTAAATCAATGTTTCTAACATATTTTTTTCTGTGCAGTATATCTCTAAGCTTATTTTGTTCTTGTGATAGTCATCTGTAGTTCATGAAGTCTTGAGCTTGAATACCTGTTGTGTGATTTTTCTAGCGTAAGTATTTTTGCCTTCAAGTATAATGGAACATTTTGAGACCACTAACAAATAAACACCAAAAATAGTGAACGTTCTGCTGTCTAGTGTGCCTTTTTTTAGAACTTTGTTTATAATTTATATGTTAGTCTGTAAATCACAGGGTATTTTGCATTGAATATTTTTTTCTAGCTATTTTATTGCCTTAAACTAAAGTAAATTACTTAAAACTCATTTCATTACACATTCATGGTTTGTTAATTTTGAACTCAGGTTACTGTCCAAGAAATCAGTTCTCTTACAACACTTATACTTTTTTATAATTACTGTACTTTATTAAGCATACTATAAACCTATTCAATAATGTATACATTCATGACGAGTTTGGGTGAGAGTTATTGATTTAGCTGTTAGCTTTGATTTGCTTGTGCACCCACGGGACCAGAGAGGATACCCGGGTGTACACGTCGGGGTATCCTATACCGCAAGGAACCCCGAAGGACACGATGCCCACCAAGTTGGCTCCCCTCACCAGACCACTGCCGGAATCCCCCTGCAACACATTCAGTGCAACACTTAACACTCTAACTGGCATGATATATGTAATAGCTACACAAATTGGCAGGAGTATACATATTTCAACCTACTAGTAAATTGTATTAAAAAAAAAAATTTTCGTGAAAAAATTAATTGAAACTATTTAGTGTATTCAAAGTTGCCGAAAACTAGTTCTAAACCTACCTTCCTTTTATTTTTGAGTTATGTGTGTAAATAAATATTTTAGTGATTGTGAGTTACAGCCATATAACATACAATAATGTATTCGTAGTAGTACCGAGAAAGCTAAATGATGGACGGATAATTGCTGGTTAATATTGCATCCAAGGCCGACTTACGTAACACACTCCACCCTTCGGTTTGCCAGCGCAGACCATGGTGGCATTCAGAACTGTCTGGTCGTAGGGCGACGGAGCCGACGAGATCTGCTTTGTGCACTCCTCGTAGCTCACCACCGTCAGCACCACCTTATGGAGGATCTTCGGGTACGTGGCTGGATCCTGCCAGGAAGGAGAGATACTCGCACTGTTTACCGTTCATCCCCAGCAATGTAAACAATTGTGCAGTATGTCAGAGTTTATAGCTGTTAGTGGTAAGTTATTACATGAAACTGCCTTATTCCAAGAAAAATTAATAGTAGGTACTCAAAAACTTTTCACTGCTGTTAATACTATATACTCTCAGTTGATATCTCATCCATGATTGACATAACTGGAAGTATGCAATATGAGATTACACATTATATATGAATATAGCACCGACACTTGTCTTTTGCCCATGATTCCAGAATTGGTGTATTATGAACTCACAAAAAATTACAAAAACAACTGAAGTAAACAGGCCATGTGCATTTGTTTATAGAAGGTATGTACTCCAACAGAGACATGTTTATATTAAATTGATTAGTAGCTATTTGATTAAAAATACATTTAAATTAATTAAAATAAATATTCAGACACTTATGGCAGCAAAAATGTATGTATAAAATATGCTACAAGAATTTATAACATATACAAAAAGCCAATTGTGTCCAATATTACGTCTTGTTTTTTTTTAAATTTGTATGGGCAAATAGATCATTCAATGTCAGGCACAACACTTTCTATTGCAAAGTACACATATGTGGTCTATATATATTTTTTATTATATGTATGAGACAATAAGAAGTCTATTATTTTATTCCAGTGAGATAAAATAAGTTGAATTAAGTTAATATAATAAATAAAAAAACAAGAGCTTACATACTTTTAAAATTATACCATGTTGAGTGTAAAATATATTGTTAAAACCCCATGTTTCAACAATAATGTACACTGGTAAAATTTGAATAAACTTCTGTTTTGGTTCTTATAACCATAAAAAACATCCCTAATAAGTAAGACAGTGTAGTAATGTGTATCGCCTCCTCTGCCATCGCTTGCATCCAGACTGTGATGCATAGCACATCCCACCTCATCGCCTCGTGTAGTTCTTTAAACTATAACCCTGCTCCTGTAAGGTGATGAGAGAGTGCAGAAATAGGTAATACTACCCATGCCCCAATTCAACTCAAAGTGAACACACTGTGATGCAAAGCATCTTTCACCTTGGTGCATTTCATGGTTCTTTATACCATAAACCACACTTCTCCGAGGTATTTGGAATGAGTGCTGTGACTGTATGAGGTGAGGTATTGGTTTACCAGTGGTCCAAGTCTCGTCCGAATTAAATTTGAGGAATGTCTTGGGTGCTCTACAATTTTGAACAGCCATTAATTGCATTGTGTTGAGTCGTGCCTAGAAGCTGCAATGCGAGCCCACGAATCGGATGATCGCCGCGGATGCTAAGGGCTGCTCGCTGTCCACTCAGCGAGTTCGAGCCGTAACGAGTCTGTCAATCTAGAGGACATTCGTCCGGCCTGGTGCGACCGCAACAGCTGGTGTCCAACATTGTCGTTCAGCGAGCCAACCCACTTGCAAGGCGAGTAACAACGCACAGGCAAACAGCTATCTCCGCGGAGTATTCTATACACTGCCAGTCGTTCCATATAAACACAAAATGATTAATCAAACTTTAAAACACGTCTTTGAAATTTCTTGCCAAAGTGTGAAATGGATTTTAAGTTTAACTAACCATTTTAAGTAATGTTCGGTACCTTTGTTTTTGAGTAATTTTTGAATTATTCATTATTTGATTATTTCATACGCCACACTTGTAAACATAGAGCTTATAGAGGTCATTTATAAATTGTAATTTTTTAAAAGTATTTTATTGTACTCTTTTTTTTTATATGTAATGTCCGGTGGTCTTATGTTATGGTGTCACAAGTTTTCTTTCAACTACTATGCTTTGGTATATTTAGATTCTACCAAAGTTAACATTATAACTAATTCACAATAACATATTTTTTGCCTGTCACAAGTAATTTTGTATCCACGCATTTTTGACAGTGTACATAAGGAAGGCAACTAAAGCTGCTAGCTGTGTAGCACATGCAAAATACTTCAACTGTGACAGCAATACACCCCCATTGTATTAAGGCTAACGTGCTATAATTTAAGGCTATTATTTATGTTAGTTCTTTTGTTCGCAGTTTCATATAAGCAGAGCCGGATTGTATGTACAATAAATGTTACGATTATCTAAGTTCAGCGTTTTAAATATTATAATTTCATGTCATCACATAGTGTGAATTATAAAACCCTTATGTTCAATTAATAAATTGTTAAGTTGCAGTAAAAAGTTTCAACATACATACTCTTCCAGCCATATTTCCACTTGTTCCTCTGACCTTTTTTTTCACTTTTCAGGACAAAGGTTACAAGAAAGATAGTGCCATTCTACTCAGAGCAGAGTGTGTGCTGAGTTACTTGAGTGCACAACCTAGTCCCCAAATTTTCATTTTATGGGCAAATTATTTTGGATAAATATTAATGTTAATAGTTAGTTTTATTGAGTGTTGTCTTGTTTGTAAGCACAATTGACTTATTGGACATGCCTTTACTGGACTGCTTAGATCCAGGACGTCTCCAGAAACCTGCTTCGACGACTGCTAGCAGACCTGCAATGACCGAACATTGACCCAGAAGGCATGGCGCTCGACGAGCCGAGGCAGCGAGCACGGCAACATTTCGGCACAAGTAGTGAGTCTTCCACCAGCACCAGTAGAGTCGATGAGAGTAGATGCACAGATGTGATTCTTAGGCCCATAATTGAAAAGTTGCCAGTTTTTAAATGACTGTGAGCCAGAAAATATAATAAGTTTTTGAAGTGAAAACTTCTTTTGGCGCACCGTCGTAGGTAGTAAGTTAGGCTGATCCGCTACGCTCTGAGGGGGAAGGCTCGATCGGGTGAACTCGGGACCGCCGAGTGTACCCGAGCGAGAAAGATACAGTCAGCTGCTATCTTATTTCGGATTATCTGGGGATTATACCTTGCGCAGACTAGCCCCTACTATCCTGCTGGGAATATGGTGGAGTCCACTAACCATTTTATTAATACACTAGAGTCCCGTTATAGCGAGGTGTCATGGTTCCGGGTTTGATCCTCGCTATAACCGAATTGGACAGATTTTGGCCCCCCAAAAATAAAAATTAACCGAAAATTACATAAAAATTGTGTTTAAACCTGTATAATTGGAAAATAACAGGTTATATTAACGAAATATTCATTTCTGTGAGCTGATGTGTGAATTCTCTTTAAAACGATACCCCACAAGTACGGATGCGATCACCGATTGCGTCAAAATAACCAGAATACCCTACCACGCCACGTAAGTATAGCATCTCAGCCCGCAATCGATTACTCGGCTTGGCCCGCGGCCGACACAGCATTGTGCTGCTATCTATCATTGACGCGGGCAGTCTGCTGGCGGCCATGTTGGTTCGGGATGTTGCAAACAGGTGGTGCTAGTGTAGCGCGACGATTTAATTCCTTACAAAAAAGCAGGAGTGCGGCTGCGGCAACGCACGTACGCCTCAAACGAAATAGTCGCTGGAAAACAATACTTTTTTCATTTAAAGAAACCTGTCAACTTTTTTAGAAAATAAATTTGGGATTAAACTCAAACCATCACCACCCCTTTCCCGGACAGATACCCCAACAACTGACCGAAACAAAAGTTACAAAAAAAACTGCCCTAGCGATTCGGAAATAAATACGGTAGTGCCTACTAGAGGTGTAAAAGTAACGAAAAAATGTGTACTCGTATGTATTCGTTACTATAACAATTAGTACTCGTTACTATCTTTACGTTACTCGTTACTTCTGATACCGCATAACTTGCTATGTTATGATGCAGCAACGAATCCAGTCGTATTGCGTACGCGTACAGTATGCCGTGGCGTAAATAATAATAAATAGAATATAAACAATTAACAATATTTGATAATTAATAGTTTTTGTTAACCAAGAAACAATTAAATCTCATTAGAGCGGCTTTTTAATATTATCTCTTTTAAGATAATAAAAAAACGTGAAAATACGCGATTATAAAAACAAATGTCTACACACGGCAGACGGCACAGATAACTAACGGAAGTTTGATAAAAGAAAGAAAGGATGGGATTCTATTTTTAAAGCCACGCACTTAGGTGACGACTGCAAGGCTGAAGAATGTGACAGGCGTCAACGGGAAGATGTCTAGTGGCGAGCGAGAGGGGTGGAGATAAAGCAGACAAATAACAAAAGCGCGTTTCAAGCGATCACGCCGTAAATTCCTCAAAAATACCTCGTTATAGCAGTGTTCTCGCTATTACCGTGCTCGCTATAACGAGATTCTACTGTACTATATTACGAGCGTATCACCTTGTTTGCCAGCAGGATTGTAACTGATTTTAACGGTAGTAATAGTGTCGCCACAGGTTGCTCTCCCTTGGAAGTTATTTTTGATAGGAAACTCTTGCGTCCGCTGAACATTGCCTGGGATTCAGGTATACAGGACAGTCTCGAGGATGTAGGCAGTGCAGCTAAAGAATATTGGCTCGAAACTAGTAAACATCTCAAGCAATAATAAGTTAGGATGAAAAAAAGATTTGATGAGTGGAGGGATGTTTGTCCTATATGAGTGTTGGTATACAGTTGCTTGAAACATTTTCAACTCATTTATCTCACCTAGTGCTTATCAAAACAACAAAGTAGGCCTACTGGAAGAATTATTGAAGTTCAGTTGCATAATCTTTATAATCTACGTCCATTGTAACCTTCCCGCCTTCTGTTTGCGCCTGACAAACCCCACGACCTACAGAAGCACAGATGCCTGGTCGCACTGGAGTGTAACTGGCCGGTGACTTACAGTGTTAGTCGCTCCCCAGCCAACCGCCTCCACCGCCTCTCCGCCCTTGAGGTAGTCTGTCGCCTTGGGCAGTCCGACCGGCCTGATGTTGTCCGTGAACTTGATGGGCCCTGCAACCTTCACAGGCAAAACTCATCAGTGTTCATGATGCAGTTGTGCAAGACGCATACATTCCTTCCCTCAAGGGTCAATTTCAGACAAATTTTTTTCTTGCAGGATCTGTTTCAACAGGACCAAACCATAAATAGTGGCTGAATTTCACTACCATACTATACCATCTTGTAAATAGTTACTTATATTATGTAGATAACAACATTAATAACTTTCAAAATGATAAATAAGATTACAGTACAGTAAGTCCTCGGTTTACGTCGGGGTTACGTTCCTGAAAACCGCGACGTAAATAGAAACGACGCAAAATGAGCCATGTTTCATGCCACCGGCCGACCACGGCCCAAGGTCGGCCGGAAGCGCTGGCATACAGACGTGACAACGGGCAATTTTATCAGCTAATGACAACAGCGTGGGAAACAAGTCCAACTAGTACTTCTCAGCTTTATAGAATGGTTATTTAACCAGCTGCTTTATTACCTTTATTGATTGAAATATAAAAACAGATATATAGTCGTTTGGAAGACATCTTATGAAGAAAAAATCATAAATTGCAGTGAGCTGATACTGTAGGCCTACTACAAACGCATTTAATCACGATAAAGTTAACAACGGCACGTTTAAAACTCCGGCCAACTCAATGATATCATAGCGACTGAAGTGTAGAGCTGTAGCAAACCGTATGTATTCGTTAATGAGTAACGGGTGCGGCATCTAGTAACAAGTAACGAAACGTTACACACGAATGCATTTCGTTACTCGCATTTTCCGTATGTTTTACGCATGCGCGCGCTTATTCGTTACAAAGAACGATGTTTGTTTATTAAGAAAAGTATAATTTGGAAATTCGTCGTCCAAGTTTTTTACTGTTTATTAAAGGTATTGTGTGTGTAGACAAAGTTTGAGATTGGAACAGAAACAACGTAAGAAAGTATTTTTTACAAATTATAAATATGTATGTTTTTGTTTTTTATTATCGCGTATTTTCACGTTTTTTGTTCTTATCTTAAAAGAGATATAATAAAGCTACTCTAATGAGATTTTATTGTTTCTTGGTTAACAAAAGCTGTTAATTATCAAATACTTTTAATTGTTATATTCGATTTATTATTATTTACGCGACGTCATACTGTACGCGTACGAAATACGACTCGATTCGTTGCTGTTACATAACATAGCATGTTATGCGGTATCAGAAGTAACGAGTAACGATACGAAAGTAACGAGTACTAATTGTTATAGTAACGAATACATACGGGTACACTTTTTTTTAGTTACTTTTACACCTCTACTGAAGTGCCAAGGAGTTGGACGAAAAGGGGCAGGAGAAAATGCTGTGTCGTTGCGGGAAGTAGATAACACTTCTACGTGCGAGATACGTGGGTGGCCGAGCGGGCGGGCTGGTAGTATTGCATCACCGCGCGGAGAGCAGCGGAGAGCAGCGGAGAGCAGGAAGCGTCCCTCATGATGTATGATAAGGCGGTGAACGTGTAGCTTACGCTACATAGCATAAATTAACTACCGAAGGAAACAAAGAATTATAAACGAATTATATACGGGGTTTTGGTTAAAATAAAGATTTACGGTCATTGTAAACGACGTTATTGTGAATCGGCGACAACTTAAATTGAAACATGAGTACTCAAACATTAGCGACGTTAATCCGAAACGACGTAAATCGGTACGACGTAAATTGAGGACTTACTGTATCTCCAAAATAATTGGATGATGTAGGCACGAGTAGCCGAGTGTAACTGTGAGTTACGCAGGGCTGTCGCGAGAAACAAAGGGCCAACCTCCCAGGTTAAATAAATTACAGCTTTGAAATTCTGCAATTACTAACCTAAATTATCAGAAACGATTCTAAAAATAATTTAAAATCTACCTGTATGGATTCTGATATTTTGAAATTTTGATGTCACATCCGCCATTTTGATGATATCTCAGCTACCATCGTGTTTTTTCCTGCTGTAATCATTCAATTTTGATTATATTATGTCCGCCATATTTTTTTTCTGCTTCAAATTTGTTTTGTATAAAAAATTAAATTTAATATTGTAGCGGTTTTAACTGTGCGCGCCGCATCGGCCTCCGGCACTATGCTCCCCTCCTCCTTCTCCCTCCTTTCCCCCCCCCCCTCCTAGTGGTTGTTCTATGTCTACTTGTTCACCCTCTCCCTCCTTGATTGGCGCATGCGCGCGCTGCGGCGCGATGTTATAAAAAGAGTTGTAAATTGGTCAGGAGCTTTTTCTTTCTTGATTTTAGTCAGGCTCGGTTGTCAGCTGTTGTAATCTACGAGCATGTAGTCGGTTAGGTTCAGTTTAGAACTACGTGGGTGTGCGACCTCAGGGGAAAATGTAAGTTGGTTTGAGTTGTGTGTGAGGCGGTGGCCCTTACCTTAATGTAGAGTCATTTATTCTTAAATTGGTTTGTCTAAATTCCTTTTCGGCCGCCACCTTGAAAATTGTTTAGTTTGAATTAACGCATTAATGTAACTTCACTGTCAACTTGGTTTTTATTGGTAACTGTCTCCCCCTGAGACGTCGTCACACGTATTTGATTAATTCTCATTAATGTAAATTCCCTCTGTAATTGTAATTGCACTTTGCAGTAGTTCTGACAAACGTAATTATGTAAAGTATTTCCTTAATTGTAACTGCACTTTGCAGTAGTTCTGACAAACGTAATTATGTAAAGTATTTCCTTAATCGTAACTGCACTTCGCAGTAGTTTTGTACAACGTAATGAATATAACATCTTTCTGTTATTTTTTAATTGTAACTGCACCTTGCAGCAGTTTGAGAAAATGTAAAATTGTTTGGATTTAACTGCATACTTGCCACTGCCTTTGCTTCGCGTCAACAGCGCGTTGTATAATGGGATCGCTTACGGTGTAGCCGGCTTACCTTCGAAGCTTGTTTTGTCTATAATCAATGTTTTTGGTTTTTGTATTTAGCCTTGCTTAAATTGTATTAACGTAACTTCATCAGCAACCAAATATTATGATTTGATGTTTGAATAAATTGTCTGTGTACCTGATACCATTTACCCTGCTTACCTAAACTGCTCCATTCACGTAAACCCCAGTCCATGCCAGGTTCTGGCCAACTATCCCAATGTTCCAAAGCTAGACAAGCTTTACAATATGTCTATAAGTGTCGTAACCACACTGGTAGGTAATGAAACATCGACCTTATGAGCATGAAACATAGTGATCTGGTGTACTTTAGGGACAAACAGCAGAAACAAAGATGGTGGACATTACATCATCCTCCAAGGAGGTAGGTTTGTTTTACTCCAAGTCTCTTTTTGACCCATCAACTCTCGGGGTGCCCTTGCGTGTGTTACTTGCTGGAAACAGTTTGGCGGATGGCCTTGTACTCGAAGGAGCTAGATGCTCTCAGGTCACTCGGGTCATGGCCTCGATTCTCCTCTCGAGGGCAAGTTGTCTGCTGGTTGTTTCGGCGCGATCATCTACTTCTACGTAGTTCGTAATGTTCAGTGCATTGTGATTTTTAGAAAATAATAAATTCGCATTACAAATGACAATGATCGCATATTTATATCTAATAATATTTTGAATAAAGATGTTTTGTTATGTGGTGTATGTTCGTATTGAAGATCTTATGTTTTGTTATGTGGTGTATTTTCGTATTGAAGATCTTATGTTAAACACACACACAACATATTTTGATTAAGCTCTCTCATTGTGGCACAAGATTAGGTATTGCCTAAGCAGTTTTACCTTTAAGACTAATCTTACTTCGCAATTGTATTTTTTTTATGATGTCTGCTTTTGTGCCATGTAAAAAAGTTAAAAAAAAAAATAGTAAACCCTAAGTCTTTCTCTTTGCTTATATGAGTGTTACCAACTCTTTTTCACTTAGGTTCATTTGCCCCTAACTCTTACAACTCCTAGGGGTAAAAGAGACTGTGAATAAAACAAACCTAGTGGCCTCCAGCAGGATAAAAACAAGATGGCAGCTGTGATGACATGCAAGATAGCGACCTCCAGCAGACCAAACAAGATAGTGGCTGTATTGACAGAATCAAAAAAAGTGATTGTGATGTTAGAACCCAAGATGATGGTTGTCACTTCAGAATTTCCAAAGGGCATATTCCAATATGGTGGAAAGTTCTAGAAAACAATACAGTGGAAAGTTCTAGAAAACAAAATGGTGGAATGATCTATAAAACAAAATGATAGAAAGTATTAGAATCCAAGATGGCAGACTCCAATATGGCGAACATGATATTTTCTTATACGAACACTGAAGTCAAAATCAAACACAACGATCTTGGTCAAGGTCAATCAAAATTGCCGCCATGAAGTCAGATGACATTCTGTCATTGACCCCACTCACCATCCACATCCTGAAACCTGCACTCGGCAATACATTCATATACTACTGATAGGGTAATGTTAAACATAATAAAACCAGAAGGAAGTTCATGATGCTGAGTTAGTTCATTCTTGCTGAGCCACACATTTTTAATGAAATTGAACATAGTAAAATATTCGCCATCAGGCAAGCAATGTAAGTGTATCGTGGCATTCGGAAATGTACCTTGAGCAGAGCGATGTCTCCTTCCGCATCGTAGTTGGGGTGGCCGATAACCTTGGTCACATTGTAGCGGACTCCTTTGTCTTCCCAGTTGACGATGCCGGCTTGGATGTAGTAGTAGCCCAGCTTAGGGTTGTAGCTGTAAGGTTTACAACAAAACTTATTAAAAATGGTTCATTTTCACTGCGAGAACACAAGTACTTCCCCCCAAATTATTTTGTGAGTTATATTGGTGTTTAAGACAGTGATATGAGTTTAAATGCACACTCACATGCCACTGATGCATCTGAGATATAAACATTAGTGTACGAAGACTGGACATCCTCATAGAGACCATCTTCACTTGACTTCACTTGCGGGCGAGATTGCACACTTTAGTTCCTGGTGACCTGCATTCGTGTCCCGATCCGACGATCCTGATATCAGGGGTAGTTGACATTGTAAGAAAGATAGTGGGCACTGTGTGAGAGGCAGGAGTAGTGGGCACTGTGTGAGAGGCAGGAGTAGTGGGCACTGTGTGAGAGGCAGGAGTAGTGGGCACTGTGTGAGAGGCAGGAGTAGTGGGCACTGTGTGAGAGGCAGGAGTAGTGGACACTGTGTGAGAGGCAGGAGTAGTGGGCACTGTGTGAGGGGCAGGAGTAGTGGGCACTGTGTGAGAGGCAGGAGTAGTGGGCACTGTGTGAGAGGCAGGAGTAGTGGGCACTGTGTGAGAGGCAGGAGTAGTGGGCACTGTGTGAGAGGCAGGTGTAGTGGGCACTGTGTGAGAGGCAGGAGTAGTGGGCACTGTGTGAGAGGCAGGAGTAGTGGGCACTGTGTGAGAGGCAGGAGTAGTGGGCACTGTGTGAGAGGCAGGAGTAGTGGGCACTGTGTGAGAGGCAGGAGTAGTGGGCACTGTGTGAGAGGCAGGAGTAGTGGGCACTGTGTGAGAGGCAGGAGTAGTGGGCACTGTGTGAGAGGCAGGAGTAGTGGGCACTGTGTGAGAGGCAGACGTAGTGGGCACTGTGTGAGAGGCAGGAATAGTGGGCACTGTGTGAGAGGCAGGAGTAGTGGGCACTGTGTGTAGGGCAGGTGTAGTGGGCACTGTGTGAGAGGCAGGAGTAGTGGGCACTGTGTGAGAGGCAGGAGTAGTGGGCACTGTGTGAGAGGCAGGAGTAGTGGGCACTGTGTGAGAGGCAGGAGTAGTGGGCACTGTGTGAGAGGCAGGAGTAGTGGGCACTGTGTGAGAGGCAGGAGTAGTGGGCACTGTGTGAGAGGCAGGAGTAGTGGGCACTGTGTGAGAGGCAGGAGTAGTGGGCACTGTGTGAGAGGCAGGAGTAGTGGGCACTGTGTGAGGGGCAGGAGTAGTGGGCACTGTGTGAGAGGCAGGAGTAGTGGGCACTGTGTGAGGGGCAGGAGACGTGGGCACTGTGTGAGAGGCAGGAGTAGTGGGCACTGTGTGAGGGGCAGGAGTAGTGGGCACTGTGTGAGAGGCAGGAGTAGTGGACACTGTGTGAGAGGCAGGAGTAGTGGGCACTGTGTGAGGGGCAGGAGTAGTGGGCACTGTGTGAGAGGCAGGAGTAGTGAACACTGTGTGAGAGGCAGGAGTAGTGGGCACTGTGTGAGGGGCAGGAGACGTGGGCACTGTGTGAGAGGCAGGAGTAGTGGGCACTGTGTGAGGGGCAGGAGTAGTGGGCACTGTGTGAGAGGCAGGAGTAGTGGACACTGTGTGAGAGGCAGGAGTAGTGGGCACTGTGTGAGGGGCAGGAGTAGTGGGCACTGTGTGAGAGGCAGGAGTAGTGAACACTGTGTGAGAGGCAGGAGTAGTGGGCACTGTGTGAGAGGCAGGAGTAGTGGGCACTGTGTGAGAGGCAGGAGTAGTGGGCACTGTGTGAGAGGCAGGAGTAGTGGGCACTGTGTGAGAGGCAGGAGTAGTGGACACTGTGTGAGAGGCAGGAGTAGTGGGCACTGTGTGAGAGGCAGGAGTAGTGGGCACTGTGTGAGAGGCAGGAGTAGTGGGCACTGTGTGAGAGGCAGGAGTAGTGGGCACTGTGTGAGAGGCAGGAGTAGTGGACACTGTGTGAGAGGCAGGTGTAGTGGGTACTGTGTGAGGGGCAGGTGTAGTGGGCACTGTGTGAGAGGCAGGAGTAGTGGGCACTGTGTGAGAGGCAGGAGTAGTGGGCACTGTGTGAGAGGCCGGTGTAGTGGGCACTGTGTGAGAGAGGCAGAATTATTGGGTTTTGTGAGAGTGGCAAGTGAAGTAGAAAATGCATGAGAGGCAAGGGTGGTAGCACTGTGAGAAAGGGAAATGTGATAGAGGCAGAAATAGTGGGTACTGTGTAAAGGATGGAGTAGAAGGCACTATGTAAGTGGCAATATTTTTGGGCACTGCTAGAGCGGCAGAAGTAGTGGTCACTGTGTGAGAGGCAGCAGCATAGAGTAGTGTGAGAGTAAGGAACAGTAGGCACTGTGTAAATACAGTTAGAGTCATAAGCACCTTGTCAGAGGCAGGAATCTTGTACACTGTGTGAGGGACAATAGCTGGTAGCACTGTGTGAAAGTAAGGTGCAGCAAGGTGAGGCAGGCACCACTGTGTTGTCCCTGCCACCTCTGTACCTGCTGATGATCAGATACTCACTCGTCGACGCAGTGCGCTGCTGTGAGCACGAAGTGAGCGGAGATGATGGACCCGCCACAGACGATGTACGGTGAGTTGTTCATGTCAGACCACAACGCCACCTGCAACATGGTGCCGGCGTTACAATTGCTGCAGAGGAACATGTAGCATGTATTATGTTTTATTCAAATGTAACACAAGTAGGAGTGAGGCAGTTCTGGAATGCACAAAGGATCTGCAAATTAGGGTAATTGATCACTGTCACCTCCCACCCCCCTGCTTCTTTCTCATCTATCAAATAATATAATGGTAGAGTGTAAATTATGTTATAAATTATTTCATTGTAATTTTGTCATTTGATTTCTTCAACCTGCCACTTACCTGGTTTTTTAAATTAAATTATCTTTATGGTATTGGTCAAGGATCGATCCAAGCATTGAATGCGATTAAGTCAATCATTATTTTAGCAAGTGATATTTTAATGATTTTTGAAATATTTTCTTAATTTCTTCTAAAAATGATACTTTTTCAAGATGACGGCCGTAACTAAAATTGCAACATTTGGGGAGTGGGGCACTCGATTCCCAGATAAAACAAAATGGCGGCAAAACGAAATGTTGGAGTCCCGAGATTTCGGAACCCAAGATGGTATAATCCAAAAAAAGTCACAGGGGTCAAGGTTATGGTCGAATGTCAAGGTCAAGATGTCAAGGTTTAAGATGACCGCCGTGACATCATGGTAGTCTGTCATTGATCTGCACCCCGCAACCCACCCTGGACCCTGGGGACTTCCCAGTATCCTACTACTAAGATCTACAAATATGATCTAAAATATTTGTCATAAACAATTTTTGATGCTATCAACCATTGCTGATAAAAAATAAAATAAATAGGGGTTAAAAATTTAAAAAAAAAATCATACCCATATAGGTTAGCTATAAAATCTACAACAATAAATTGTAAATCTTCTAAAATTATCTAAAACTTTGGTCCGAAGTAATTATTGATAAGGTTAACCATTACAGCAAGAAGTTGAAAAAACTAGGGGTTGGAATAAAAATAATAAATAAAAATCCATACCATGTGCAGAAAGATAAAAATAAAAATATTTAGTAATCAAATCCATTATAATTTAATGCAAAAATTTTAAAGATGATCTAAAAACTTTAGTTGAAACAATTTTCGTTGAAACGAACTATTACTAGGGGCAGGCATTTTTCGCGAAAAGATCCGAGTGCCTATTAGACTGCAACAAGGTATACCCGCACCTGTGGTTTCTTCCTTGTGATTGGCGGCCGTCTGCGAGAGTTGTCGTTGCCTTATTTGACCGAGCCACTCAGGACGTGTTTGCTTCCGCACTGAATCACTGTGATATGTGTTGTTACAATCAATATTTACCTGGGAGAAACTTGCCCAATCACGAAACACTGACGATACAGTGTTTTAACTTTCATCTAGTCTCGAAATATTTTCGCGAAATCTGCATGCCCCTAACAATTACTTTATAAACAGGGATTGGAATAGAAAAACATAAAATACTTCCTTACTACCAACTTTGTTGAACTTGAATTTTTAAAAAAATTGTAATATAATCTTAAAACTTTCTCCAAAGCAAATTTTTATATGACCACATATTAATGTAAGTGATGAAGAAATAGTGTTTGAAGGTCAAAAAATCCAAAACGATTTTAGTAGGCTGAATGCATTGATTAAAAACAGTCAAAACATTTTGCTGCATGGAAGGTGAGAAAATTTTATATTGATCATTTCGGAACATTGGAGAACATATGGAATGTCTTTTACATTAGGTTCTTTAAGTGGTACAGATATTTATAGAAGTTTTCAGAACATTTACAGAATAAAAATATACTTCGAGAGCCTGTAGGCTATGCCAAAAAGGATTTTTTGTCCGATTGTTGGGTGATTCGCTGCCACATAGCGATCAATGTTTGAATTTACTAATCTCCGTGAGTAACGACAGAAGTAGCTTGCCTTGAGACAAGATCATTCGAAAGACATTCTTGTATGGACATGTGGCGGACGTTTCCTGTAAGTTTAATCAGCGTACATCAATGTCCTTGGTTGGAGGGCCTCGCTGCTTTGAGGGTTTCACAAGTCTGTTTAGTTCTTTGTTTCCGTTTTCAGTTCTCGCCTGGGACTGCACACTGAGAGATGGTTGGAAGCACAAAACTTATTTACATTTAATATCCGCCAAGTAAATATTCACTTTGAAAAACTCAAAATTGATATATGTATCCTGAATAATTAAAACTAATTTTATTGATTAATGTGGGTAATATAAAATAAGGAGTATTAAAATAAAGATAATGTGAATTTTTTTTTATAAAATGATTTGCCCCCAATTATATCATGGTTTCCTTGTGATCTAAATAAGTTTTTTTTTGTATTAAATTCAAGGCATTTATAATTATATTCATAAGTGCAATCCCATACTGGTCACATGAGTCACGTGACAGACACATCACAGCTGTAGCATTCACATGTGTATGAGCAGCGATCTTTGCCATAGCCCCTTGAGCTCATATGGATCACGTGACAGACACATCACAGCTGTAGCATTCACATGTGTACGAGCAGGAATCTTTGTCATAGCCCCTTGAGCTCATATGGATCACGTGACAGACACATCACAGCTGTAGCATTCACATGTGTATGAGCAGCGATCTTTGCCATAGCCCCTTGAGCTCATATGGATCACGTGACAGACACATCACAGCTGTAGCATTCACATGTGTATGAGCAGCGATCTTTGCCATAGCCCCTTGAGCTCATATGGATCACGTGACAGACACATCACAGCTGTAGCATTCACATGTGTACGAGCAGGAATCTTTGCCATAGCCCCTTGAGCTCATATGGATCACGTGACAGACACATCACAGCTGTAGCATTCACATGTGTACGAGCAGGAATCTTTGTCATAGCCCCTTGAGCTCATATGGATCACGTGACAGACACATCACAGCTGTAGCATTCACATGTGTATGAGCAGCGATCTTTGCCATAGCCCCTTGAGCTCATATGGATCACGTGACAGACACATCACAGCTGTAGCATTCACATGTGTACGAGCAGGAATCTTTGTCATAGCCCCTTGAGCTCATATGGATCACGTGACAGACACATCACAGCTGTAGCATTCACATGTGTACGAGCAGGAATCTTTGCCATAGCCCCTTGAGCTCATATGGATCACGTGACAGACACATCACAGCTGTAGCATTCACATGTGTACGAGCAGGAATCTTTGTCATAGCCCCTTGAGCTCATATGGATCACGTGACAGACACATCACAGCTGTAGCATTCACATGTGTATGAGCAGCGATCTTTGCCATAGCCCCTTGAGCTCATATGGATCACGTGACAGACACATCACAGCTGTAGCATTCACATGTGTATGAGCAGCGATCTTTGCCATAGCCCCTTGAGCTCATATGGATCACGTGACAGACACATCACAGCTGTAGCATTCACATGTGTACGAGCAGGAATCTTTGTCATAGCCCCTTGAGCTCATATGGATCACGTGACAGACACATCACAGCTGTAGCATTCACATGTGTATGAGCAGCGATCTTTGCCATAGCCCCTTGAGCTCATATGGATCACGTGACAGACACATCACAGCTGTAGCATTCACATGTGTACGAGCAGGAATCTTTGTCATAGCCCCTTGAGCTCATATGGATCACGTGACAGACACATCACAGCTGTAGCATTCACATGTGTATGAGCAGCGATCTTTGCCATAGCCCCTTGAGCTCATATGGATCACGTGACAGACACATCACAGCTGTAGCATTCACATGTGTATGAGCAGCGATCTTTGTCATAGCCCCTTGAGCTCATATGGATCACGTGACAGACACATCACAGCTGTAGCATTCACATGTGTACGAGCAGGAATCTTTGTCATAGCCCCTTGAGCTCATATGGATCACGTGACAGACACATCACAGCTGTAGCATTCACATGTGTATGAGCAGCGATCTTTGCCATAGCCCCTTGAGCTCATATGGATCACGTGACAGACACATCACAGCTGTAGCATTCACATGTGTATGAGCAGCGATCTTTGTCATAGCCCCTTGAGCTCATATGGATCACGTGACAGACACATCACAGCTGTAGCATTCACATGTGTACGAGCAGGAATCTTTGTCATAGCCCCTTGAGCTCATATGGATCACGTGACAGACACATCACAGCTGTAGCATTCACATGTGTACGAGCAGCGATCTTTGTCATAGCCCCTTGAGCTCATATAGATCACGTGACAGACACATCACAGCTGTAGCATTCACATGTGTATGAGCAGCGATCTTTGCCATAGCCCCTTGAGCTCATATGGATCACGTGACAGACACATCACAGCTGTAGCATTCACATGTGTACGAGCAGGAATCTTTGTCATAGCCCCTTGAGCTCATATGGATCAAGTGGCAGACACTCCTTCACAGTTGTAGCCTGCACTGTTTTAAGGTATAAGTTCTCTGTTACGATTTTACATTCTCAGTTTCTTTGCAAAAATTCAATTTTCTGTACTGAGCATGAATTAAGAGCCCAATTTAAAAATAACTTTGTAACCCTTTATGAAGTGTTTATTTCTAATAATTCCTTAATTTTATTTTAATTTAGGTGTTATATGTTAACTAAAATTATAAATGCTTTTAGTAAGGTTTTGTGTGTCCAGGTGTATAAATAAGGTAGAAGCAGGCAGTGGTTGTCTCACCACGAACGGGAACTCCCCAAGCTGGGCATTCTCTCCGCCGATGATTCTGTTCTGCAGAGGCGGGTGGCCTGGAACAAGCACACGTGACCCTGTGAGGCGCAGTTGCATGGCGTTACCTTTCATTGCATCCAGTTTCCTGCTTACGAGGCCGAAAAAACTGTCAAATTTACTTGGTGTAAATATTGACATTGCTGTTTTCCACATGTGGTATTGCATAAAAAATATTGTTAAAAAAAGGGAGGGGTTGGTTGTCTGTAAAGTCGGTTTACGGACGATAATTTTACGTGATGTCATATCAAATATTTCACATTCCTGCTTTTAAAAAGCCCGCCTTAACCTGTTTGATATTATAGAAGATTTTCTCGCACTGTGGTTGGCCAGTTTTTGCACGCTCGGATCAGGCGGAACATGACAATGAGTCATGCATTTTCGTGCTTGCAGCCGGCGTTCATCGATTTATAAGACGTTATTACGTCCAAATATGTAATTTTGTATATGCTTACATGCATTCGGAGTTTTACGCGACATTATGTTTATTTGTTTATAATGTTTAGATGTCACCTTAACGTATTTTTCTTTATTTCACTTGGGACCAACAATAACTTTTCATTTGGAAAAGTTGTGTCTTATACGACTCTAATTCATCTCAGTGTATTATGATTTAAATATTGTTTTGGATATTTTTTAATGAATGATTTAAGTATACTAAATTGCTAGGATAATATTAATTATTAATTTGAATGTTTGTAGGTTTTCATGTCTTGGATTTGTTCAAATTTGACTATTTATTCTAATTGTAAGTTATTTTGTGTTTTTCTTCACAACTCACATTATTTGGGTATTTAACATGTGTAAATTTAGTTGTTGGAACTTTGAATGTAATTAATTTGCTTTTTTAATGGATAATTTAAGAATACTTTTTATATTAACTTGGCGGAATAGTGCCATTATGCCGGCCGTAACTAACAACGACCAATTAAAAAATTGAATGTAACGTGGATGTTAAAAATGTTAGCGATCAAAATAAAACTTTTGTTGTGAATCTCAAATTATATTTAAAAAAATAATAATTTTAATATGCAATACATACCCATATAAGTATAAGGTCGCCTTTCTATAATTTTTATTAACGTCTTAATTCGTCTATTTGAGTTATCACTTACGCTTATAAAGTTTTAAACAAATCTAATGCCAAAAATCTGACGTAGACTAATAGTACCTATTTATACAAGCAAAATAAAACACGACTCTGAAGGTAATGTATGTAGGGACGCATCAGTGGATGCGTTAGAGTTAGTGGATGCATCGGCATCCCTTGTGAGAATTAGGAAGCAACGCAAATATGGCCGCGACCACTACGATTCAGTATTAGTGGATCACTTAGCCAAGGGATCCATCAGGCTGGTATTCGGATGCAGATTATGTTAATTTCGCTGTGTTTATTGAAACAAGTTGAAACAGCTGCCAAATGAACAGTGGTAAAGTCACTGCTAACTGTGTGTTGAAAGACACGATTATAGGCCGATACCAAGAATAAAATGTCAGTTATGTTTGTCTTCTAGTGTGAGTACCTATGCCATTGTAGTGAGTTTTTTTTTTGCATACAGCTAGTGATGCTATTTGTTTTCGGGCAATAAATAAGTGTTTATTGACTTGAAACTTACATCTTCGAGAAGCTCAAAGCCTAAATAAAATGATAATATAATTTTTGTAATAATAATTCACGGAATTTCAGCGAAAATTACATACAAAATAATAAAATATTCATATATCTAGCACTGTAAATACCAGGAGCACTGTAAGTTATGTTTGTGTGGTAGGTACCCCTGAGCTCAGTTGGAAATTTTTGTTTGTTAAACAGAATAACTCCAAGAAGTACACATTATTATTAGTTTTTAACTGAAACATAAAATTTTACAATACAGCTTTGATTCCATCATATACTTTCATTTTTGTTTTGACAAAATGTTAATATTTTAACTAATTTTGAGCTAATACTGTAGTGTGTTATTTTAAGTGTAATGTCATGTGCAAGTGTAAATTGTTGTGAATTATACTGTATTGTGATGTTCCTTGAAGTGATTCATGTGTTTTGACATTAACTAAAAGTAACCCTCAAATGGCACCCTCATTCAACTTCACAGTCTTGCTTACAACTTATTTTATTATTCCTGATCTACTGTTAACTCTGCAAACCCCACAAAACCATAATTTTCTTTAATAATAATTATTTATTTTTCCTACACTACTAGAGATTAAAGTGTTTATTTTGTTTATTCTGTTTATTGTGCCTAGTGTGTATGATTACAGAATATTGAGTACCAAAGTGTGGCTTCAGGTGCGGACACAGGATTGACTTCTGGGGGGCAGGGGGGAAATGTATGATTGAACTGTAGGCATATATTGTGCATAGATACAAACAATGTCTTACCCAACTGTGGGGCCTTCGTATGTCTTCTCTTAAACTGTGTTATATAGTTAGAGTAGAATTGTTATTTGATGCATAACATGTAATAAAAACTTCAGTAATAAAATATCAAACTGAAACTATGACTTACAAATTGTTGAGTTATTTAAGCCTTAAACTGTGTTCGCCATGACTAATTTTCTGGACATTTCCATGGTTAAATAACCTGTGGAATGTTGCCTCATAAATTTTCTACCGTTAAGCCTGTGCATGCTGCCCATAGTCATAATTGTTTTTGGTTAAAATATATGTTTACATAATATAAATGTTTGAGGATTCGCAAAAAAAAAAAATAACTTTTTATGACACTTAAATCTATGCATACAGACTTGATATCTTGAGTTTCTGTCAGTAGAAGTTTGACGTTGCCCGCCGTAATTGCAATTCCCCTTTTGAAGCCTATTATGACGAAGTATTGCAGACGAAGTAGCTTGCTTTAGCCGGGGGTGGTCGGAGCATGCAGTCAGAGGGTCGAGCATGGTTCTTTTCCTCGCCACCGTCATAGCGACGACGCGTCGCCGGTATGACGGCGGAGTTATGACGACCGCGTGAAAATGCGAGCACGGATCCCATCGTCATATCTCTCCCGTCATCGCTAAGGCGCCTTACCTACGACGGCTTGGCAATCGATAATATGCAGAGGTTGGCAGTGAATTTACAGAAAGGATGTGTATTATTTGGCAGTTGGTGTATCTGCTAGCAATTTACAGCCAATAGAAAACTACCTACACGAAAACAAGATTGTGGACATCCATAAACTTAGGCATGTGTCTATCGAATTATATGTTTTCCACAACTATATTCAATATTTATATCATTTTTCATTGTACGCCTGTTGGTTTTCCGTAAATATAAGTTTTACAGACTATTTTTTGCCCAGTAAAACACCCGTCACGTCTCAGAATATAATAAAATAATTTTACATAGCAAAGTCGTTTATGATTATTAAATAGTATATAAAAAGGTTGAGTGTATTAGAAACTGTGAAGGTTTGTAGTTTTTAATAGGACAATATTATTTAGCGATCTTATAAAACGTGTTGCCCGTTATTATTAATTTTGTTTTCAATGGTCAGTTGTTACTACTTAAGATCATTATGATGGAAAAAAAAATATTTAAAAACACTCTTGTGACTCGACGTGAAACATTACAATACTAGACCTGATTTAATCATTATTTGGTAATTTTCGTCACCGTTCAAGATAATTTGCCGATTTGAAGGTACCGAAACAACTCGGTGTGCTATACGTCCCTTAAAGACTGTTAAAAAAATACTACTGTTATATATTTAATTACATTATCCTTAGACTTGTTTATAGCATATTTTCTAGTACACTGCAAGTTTTATTCACACTATTTTGTACCGTAGCATATGTACTGGATGAATACGCTGATAATATTATTTATTTAGCATCTTTCAAGCTTGAAACAATATAACACGAAGTCGGTGTTGTTAATTAAATGCCTGAATATAATTTATTAAGTAAATTGTAGTTGACAGTATTGTGTGTGCAGTTTATAACAACCAGAAGAGTAGAGGAACTAAAAATACCCTTTAACGGAATTATTTACTTTTCACACAAGCCGCTCCTCTCACAAATTACGATTTTCGTATTAACTATAAACACGAAACCCCCCAATTCTACATGAGACACTATTATTCCTACATTGTTACCATTTTATCATACTGACAGTACTTGAGCGAATCTTAGGTGAATAAAATACGTTTCAATATGCGATACAGCAGGAGCAAACCTAGCCACCAACGAGGGTGGGGAGTAGGCCTAACCTAAAAGTCACTAAATCATGTGAGGAAATGCTTTCTGTTTAAAATGCGATAAAACGAAGGTTTAAAATAACCATCAGACTACTATGTATTAATCAGCGGCATTCTTGTGTATTTTCAACCTTATCAATGCATGTATTTTATTTTTACAAGTGATTTTTTTTATTACACATAAGGAAGCTGAAGGGAAAATTAGTTGTTTTTAGAAGTTTAATAAACCACACGCTTATAGGTGTTTTACACTTAACTTTTATACAGAATAATTAACTAATGTGATGTTTTCTTCTATCTTGTTGAAATATTACGTTATTTTGTCTTGACCTTTATTTTTTTTACTATGTGATATGACAAAAGTAGGCAGATTGGCAGTTTTTTTAGTATGATATATTTTGGTAAACTGAGTATTGTGCAGTTAAAAATATCGAGAAAAAAATAATTAATGTGTCTCATTCACACGAAACATAGAAACTATTTATTTATGCGGCGTGATTATTATCGGAAACAAGTTGTTTCGAAGTTTGTTCAGAGAAAAACATAACCTTTTTTGAGATACATCGTATATCTCACATAGGCATACGTAATTTATGAGTAAATAGAATTGAGACAAAACCTTAAGTTTCACGAAAATATATTATTTAACTCATTTGAAAGAATTATTTCCCAGTATTAAATGAAAGTTACGCACGTAGTCGGCATTATGACGGGGTTATGACGGCTATGACGGCCTTATGACGGGCAAACCATCCCGCCTTACCTATGACAGGCATGTCGTAGCTAAGGCGTCTTACAGAAGGCGAAAAAAGATCCATGCTCGCTTTTAGAAGCGAAGCGTCATACCGATGACGCGTCATCCCTATGACGGGCGAAAAAGAGAACCTTGCTCGACCGGCTGGACTCAATGGGTAGCATTGCTTGCCCTGGTTGCTATCCCGTCAGGACCAACATGCTTAGAACTGTTTCTAGCAATACACAATACATGTCTCTACAATGTTCTTCATGTGTACACTTACTTACCTTGTGTGTCCGGAAGAGCAAGACATACAAACAAAACAAGAGCTAAAGCGATCATGTTGGATGATTGTATGTTTGCAGATGACTGTAGAAAGTTTGAGACGGGCGCCTCTTCTGTGGGGAGATGTTTCACTCATGGCCATCCTTATATTGCACACTTATCTCAAGAAGAAGCACTTGTGACTATCACAGCCGAGGAACTTTGTCCGAGGACGATTCACACAGTAACTGATAATTATATAACAAAGCTATAGTATATTTTCGTGCTACTATTGTCAGTTTCTAGAAATCATTTATCATGTATTGGATAAAAAACTTTAATTTTAAGTAACCGTAGCCAAGTGTCGTGAACTAATGTTGCATTGCACTGTAGCTGACAAGGTTGTGTGGAAGCTCCGAGCCGAATGTTCCGGGAACTCGGACTGCCGCAGCTAAGCACGGAGCGGACCGCCGAAGAGCGGGAACACATCGCGGCAGACACGCCGGCCTTGTTCTTGTTGCTGCGCATGCGCCAGTCCGCAGCCTGCTGTTCCCGGCACAGTGCTGGCTCCAGGCTGACAACACAAGTCGGTCCTGCCTGTTGTGACGTCGCAGTGGCCATCTTGGTGTCCAATTGCATCAAAACTCCTTAAAAATTACTCATGAATCCGCAAAATTCCTATGAATTTCCCCATTTCCAGAGGTCGAATTTCCTCATCGAAGGGTCATTTTCCTCAGAGAGGGTCAATATTCCTCAGGGTGGGGCCATTTATCCTCAAAACCCCAAGCAGAAATCATGACGACCTTGGCCAATAAATTGAAAGCCTTTAAATTTTGATCAAAATATATTAAATATATTTTCTTCAAATATTTAATTAATTTATCTATTTCGGTACTCGGTTCGATTTTTGGCGAGAGTAAACATGTATTTTTCCTTAAAAATTTTAAAAATAAAATAAATCACAATTTTAATAATAATTTAATAAAAAATTTAATTTCATCACATCTGGCAACTTGGAAACTATAACACAGGTCTACAAACCAAAATTTTTATGTGATAAAAGTGGCTAATCTTTATGTTTTTGGGTGTGCAGAAACCGAAAATGATGTCCGTTTTCCTCCATCACGTTCAGTTTTTTTTTAAAACCATATAACACAGTAGCAGGTGTGTAGCATACCTATATGTATAGACATTGAAAGTGTAGTGTTTGTTCTTCCTTGAAAGTTTGGTAAGATGTTAAACATTAAATACAATAACATAAAATGACATAAAATACAATACACATATAATATACTAAAAAAACCATAAGTAATAAATTCTAATATCACTCACCCTCAGTAGGTTTTGTAGGCATGAAGCTCCAGGCACAACCTGTAAAGACAGGAACTGTAATAAAAGGACACAATCGGCTGACAGTTTTTAGGTTTTTCCATGTTGAACAATACCAAATATATAAGGTCGTACACATATCAGAAATGCAGGGTTCACAATCATTTCACTAAAAACCTTTTCTTTTTTTCTTGGAAAGTTCTACGTGTGCGCCTCTGTGTATAGGACGCTTCAGATGATTCACAATGTAGCATCCAACCATAGTCCGCTAGCGTATTCACGTTCCACCTACCTTGATATCTACGGTCCATCTCCTTGATATCTACTGTCCATATCCTTGATATCTACTGTCCATATCCTTGATATCTACTGTCCATCTCCTTGATATCTACTGTCCATCTCCTTGATATCTACTGTCCATCTCCTTGATATCTACTGTCCATCTCCTTGATGTCTTGGTGGAATAGTTCGTCTTTTTCTTCACTGATGTTCCCCAAGTTTTCCGGAAAATAGTTCACATGTGAGTGTAAGAAGTGAACCTTTGGACTCATCCTGCAACCTTGATGTTCAAACGCATGATGATACTTCTGTAGTTCGGACCCTTCACGTTACCAAGGAACTTCTACACAACCTCCTTGAAACAATTCCAGGCTTCCTCCTCCTTCTCATCCATGGTCAGAACAAATTGTGCATCTGCGAAAAGTTTTCTGATGTCTGGACCTACAAAGATCGCTTCTTTAAGCTTGGCGTCACTTAAACCAGGAAACACTCGAAACATGCACCTGCTTGATTGAGAGACTTTACGAAATTTTTCATCAACCTGAGCATTATGTGTTGAGGAGGTGGCAGGATTTTGTCAGAAGGAACCAAACTGTCTCTAATGACATTCTTTTCGCCTGGCAACAGAGAATCTCTTGATAGCCAGTATTTTTTTTTCCAGTTGGAATTTCTGTCAAGGCTATCCCATAAGCACAAAAACCAAGGAAACTTTGTGTACCCAGATTGTTGACCTAACAGCATGGTGATTACTTTTAAGTCTCTACAGATCAACCACTTATGCTCATATCGAGAAGTAAAGCGAAATTTTCGTATGTTTCTTTTAAATGTACCGAGTGACCAACCGGCACTGAGGCATATGTATTGCCATTGTGTAATAAAACGGCCTTCAGACTTCTTTTCGAAGAGTCAATGAATATAGCCATTGATTTGAGTCATATTGTACACCAAATTGACCCATCAGTCCAGGAATGTATTTACAGTACACAAGATTCTCATCCTGTGCAAAGTAAGGCACAAAAACTGTTTCGCGATGTCGACACCATGAAAAAGATGTGCCTGGTTGTAATAATTTTTTTTTTTTGTTTTTAAGGCGGGAGCTAAGTAACTGAGTAGCATCTTTCGAAAGGCCAAGATCTCGCATTAAGTCGTTCAACTCCTGTTGTGAAAAAAAGCTGCAGTTCGTTATCTGAACTGTCTGGTTCGAAATCACTGTTTGAGTCATTCTTTTCCGCGTTAGAAGATTCCCCCTCTGTTTCCCAATCAAGGCTGTCCAAGTCATCAGGATGCCGAGGAACTGGCAATCCCGGACCGTGTGGTACCGGGCGGCTAGCAGATTCAAGATTAGGGCAGTTAATGAGCTTCTGGTTTTTGGAATTATAACCTTCAACATCACCGGTACAAGAGTAACAGTCATCCCCATGGTTTTTTTTGCTCCCTCCACATCATTAGGATAGGAAATCTAAACGATTTTGCTTCTCGTTTGTACCACAAGCGCAGTTTTTCTACGCAGATATGGCATACTTTGTGAGGAGCCCACACTTTATCTTGATCACCTATTCTTAACCCGAAATATGCATAATATACCTTCTGGACGAAATCGTTTATATTTCGTTGGTATTTCTTGATTGTGTACTCACCACAGATAAAACAGAAGTAGTCTGGACTGGTAACACGACGACGATGAGACATCTTTGACAATTCCAGTTCGAAACGCACAAACGTTTGTAACCACTTGCACGCAACTACGTGTATTCACTTCACTAACACACCTCGACTGGCTGACTGCGAGAATGAGCAGCCACATGGGCTCCAAAGTCCTGATATGACAAGTTTAAACCAGTTTAGCTTCCAACACTGATTAATGAGGACAGGCAGGAAGTACGTTCCTGTCTGTACAGGTTGTGCCTGGAGCTTCGTGCCTTTATATATATATATATATATATATATATATATATATATATATATATATATATATATATATATATATATATATATATATATATATATATATATATATATATATATATATATATATATATATATATATATATATATATATATATATTCCATTCATTTTAATTAGCAGCATTTACGGTAAAACATACACTACTAGTTACAAGTCAACAAAATACACCATATTATTTTTTTATTTAAATTTATTTAATTATTTTTTCCCTTATCTATCATTCAATTTATTAATTAAATTAATTATAATTATAAACAAACACAATCTGACAAAGTGTAATTTATTCATGCTAGACACTTGCTATTATGTCATATAATTTTGAAAAAAAAAACTGTAGGCCTACATGATGGAGAAAAACTGACTTCATTTTCGGTTTTAGCACACCCAAAAACATAAAGATAAGCCATTTCATGAAATCATAAACAAAAAAATTTCTGTAGACCTGTGTAAACTTTTACCATCTTGGATAACATGATGTCAGCCATTTTAAAAAATGTTACGTGGCCATTTTGTTTTTCAAACCATTTCGTCATGCCCACCATCTTTAACATCCGTAATTATTAATGTAGAAAATTGGGAATCATTACAAAAAGTCATTTAACAAAATTTTAATAAAAAATCTCACTTAATGGATCTCGAAGTCCTTGGTTCGAACATGATGAGGGAAAAAAAAAACATTAATCCACGGAGGCTACTAGCATACTGACCTCCCATCACTAATAGCAAGGAATATATTATGCCAACCAGTATGATGTCATGGCGACTGTCTTGGATCCGCCATCTTGTTTTCGTCTGTTTGATATCACAGCCACCAATTTGGTTTATTGTTTACCCATTACATTGCAGTAGTATTTATTACCCGTCAACAATTATGTCCGCTATTCTGTCGCAAATACAGGTTGTCCATAAAAGTGTGTCCCAGTTTCAATGATATATTATGACAGTTTAATTTAGACTATTTACAATAATCATAAATCAAATTAAAGGTAAACTAACCTAGTTTTTCTTTCAAATTTTCAATATGTACACCTGTAGTTATACAGCACGTAAACAACCTAACTTTGGTTAACAAGTACGGAGTAATGGAAGCAATAGCCTCTTCAATTCTGTGTATCAACTCTGGCTAAAAACTTAGGTACCGGCGGAACGTAGACAAATCTTTGATAAACCCCCAAAAGAATAATCACATGTCGTTATTTCAGGTGAGCGAGGAGGCTAGCTGCTTAGTCTCGATCATTTCACCAGCTGTCAGGGACTTTGACGTTCAACCACTCTTGTACAAAGAGATTACAATGGGGAAGGACTCCGTTCTGTTGCCAAATAAATATTACAGGTGTGCACGCTACTAATTGTGTAAAGAGCCAATATTTCAAAATATCCAGATAAGCAAGCGATAAACAACAAAGCAATATTTGTTCATGCGCTTATCTAAAACTGAGTTACTCATTGTGACCTTGAACTAACAGTCCACCAGCTTAAAGTTTATACTATTTATAACTGTGAGATTCTTTTAGGAACATATTTTTTTGACCATCATTTTAAAAAAAGTTTGTTAAATGTTATGCTAAAAATTCGAGAAAAAAAAATCATAACAAAATATTCACTTATTAATTTAATGATTGATTCGATCAATTCTTTTTTAAAGGTTCGATCTTATATCGATGCAAAAAAAAAAAGTTTAATTATTCTCAAAACCCTCTATTGATCATTTATTTTATTGAATACCACCACAATCTATTTACCATAAAAGTGAAGACAAACCAAAAATTTGTTAGAGACATTCTACACTACTACAAGGACAAACATAAGAGCTTTTTTCTTCTTCAGTGAGCAGAGTCTTGGTTCTCGGTTGTAGTCCGTCCACACGCTCACGTGAGCAACCGCCTTTTCCCTGGCATACCTCGTGATCACTTACAGACTGATACATCATGTGTTAAGTAAAGAGCAGTATTCACCGTCTTAAATACCTACACTTTTACGTGTCTCATCTTTAAATGGCTCAGGTTTACCGCAAGTACATTCCAGCCCCAAATTATACTTCACTTATCTATCATGTTCCAATATTTCTTCAAGTTGACTAAATATTTCCTTCTTGGCATCTGTTAGAAAGGTACATACATATTTTGGGGCAAGAGAGCCATTCAGTTAATAAAAGTCATTCAACATTTCTAGAAATGATGAATTTGCCAGGTAGAATCCATTTTCATTCGGTGTGAATGCACCGAGAACAGTCAGAGGTTGTGCTTGATGTCGAAGCTGCAGAGTCATTGCGCGTACGAGTCTCAACCTCAACCTGCGAGTCAGAATGCAACACTAGCTGGACCGCAGAAGCCAGAAGGTGAATGGACATACACATTTACAGTTTTTTTCTCATGTCGACGGAAATTGTCAATATTCAGGTCAAGATTTCATTTTTACAGTAATTACAGATAAACTTGTAGACTTTTTCAATTGTTTAACTTTCACGAAATAATATATATATATATATGTGTGTGTGTGTGTGTGTGTGTATATATATATATATATATATATATATATATACACAGCACATACTTATTGCATAATTAACTGCCAAAGTTACATTTTTAACGTTTTTGGGTTGTACAAATCAGGAGAATTTAATTTATTGCAGAACTGAAACTTTTAAAGGTTTAACTGCAATGCCACGAATTTCTTTCAGAAAATGTTAATTATTTTTACCTGGCATTTCAAAATTCTCAAATTTGTTATGATTTTGACAGCCAAGATACATGAAATAAGTTTATGTGATAGAAATTCAAACCATGTCATGAAAAAGCCAGTTGCATTGCAGTTAAACCTAAAAAGTTTCAGTTCTGCAATAAATTTAATTCTCCTTATTTGTACAAATCAAAAAAGTTAAAAATGTAACTTTGGCAGCTAATTTTGCAAAAAGTATGCTGTGTATATATTTTTCATTTCATGAAAGTTAAACAATTGAAAAAGTCTAAAAGTTGATCAGTGTTAATATAAATATAAAATCATGACCATGTATGAATCTTATCACAACAAAATGCCAAGCGTGATGTTTTTCTCGTGCATCTCGAGAGAACGCAAACATCTTCTAACAGAAGTTACAGGGATATCTATTGCTTGTATTCCTCGATGAATCCTTGCTCCGTGATGCACCAACACTGGTGTTTTGCATTGACAGCCCTGACTGTTTGGTAGGAGGAGCACGTTGTTTGTGGGTCTCCGCATGTATTTTAGGTAGATTTCAAAGAAATTCTACCTATTGCATCCGTTACCATGGTACGACTTCCGGAAAATGTTTGATATAGTTTTAGGTTTTTCGTGGTCCATAGACACCCAAACCATCGTCAAATCAAAAGTTTATAAATTTATATATCACAATTTTTCATACATCACACATCAACTGATACATAAAATCTAGTAGTGGAATATCTCGGTTGAGTTTGTTAAGGGACAATATCTGACTAAAGGGGTAGAAGTGAGAGTTTTTTGAAAAACAGAAAAAGCACTGTAACTATACTGAAAATATCACACCCGTTTGAAAGTATTATAGCTGGTAGATGTAATACCAAATTTTTTTTTTCTAAAAAATTTTTTAATAGGACCAACCATAACTTCAAGGGGTTGAAAAAAACAAGAATTGTGGGACAATAAATAACTCCTTTCGTAGGCACAACATTGAATTTTTAAAAATTATTTATTAATCTTATAATTTTTATCTAAAACAATTTTTGATTAGACGAACCATTGCTGCAAGGGGTTCAAAAAATGAAGAGTAGAATTATTAAAACAAAATCATAACTTCCTTAGTAGTTACATTATAAAATCAGTTCAAATTGTTTGTATTTCTTATAATTTTTAGCTAAAAATTTTTCTTTATTAATTTTTAATAATACGACCAGTACTGCATTGGGTTGAAAAAACCTGGTGTGGAAATAAAAAAAATAAATAAAACTTCCCTGCCATGTACTCTATTGAATTATGTTTATTTATTTAATATACATAGATAGTTGAAAACTGTTGTCCCTGGCTGCGGGACAAGGCAGTGGTGAGTCTCGGGTGGGCGCGGCGCGCCTACGTGTCGGCCGTGGGTCTCTGGGTGGATCACCAGCGACGCCTGGTATGAGGGGGCAGGTGGGGGGAACAGCGTCTCAGCAGTCGGCAGGTGCTCGGGTGAGTAGGGGACCGGCGCCAAGTCGAAGGAATGCAGGGGGCTGTACGCCGGGTCGCCAGGTGCCGAGAAGCAGCCCATATGGTCCTTGCCGTGCCTCTCGCCAGCCCTCGTGCTCGGCATGTACGGAGCAGCACAAGAGAGGGGGTCGTGGGCAGCAGGAGCCTAGAGCGAGCTCCCGAAGGCCGTTCCGGGGGGGGGGGGGGGGGGGGGGGGGGGGGGAGCGAGAGAGAGAGAGAGAGAGAGAGAGAGAGAGATATATATATATTTTAGTGTACAGTAAAATATCAAAATACTACTATGATATTGATTTACTGAATATCAAATACTGTATTATAGGAAGTGCTCAGTGACATATATTTAACTTAGAAACAAACAACTTAATTAATGCAAACTTGTTTTTATTATATTTTATCACATTCATCCAATTAAATATGTGAACAGGTACTATAAAATAGATTAATTTTGTTGTGATAAAATGAAAAAAAAAAATACCTTGTCAAGCTGTAATCACACTGCCATGTCGAGCACGACACGACAAACCCGATTAGGCATCGTACAGCGTTCCAGCTCGACAGCTTATTGCGTAGTCTCACAATACCACGACAACCGTTAAACGATGATCTTTAAAATGGCTCTCGGCATGTGCTCCTGATTATTCCTGCAAATATTTAGTTGGTTTCAGCAAATTCTTCTGGTCATTCATTTTCACGCTTCTGTTGGTTTTCTATGTATGTTCCTGGTTATTCGTGATGAAACATCTGCTGATGTTCTCTGAATGCTTCTGGTTATTTCTTTAATCTATCTCAGCATGAAAAATGTTGTACTTATTGAGACATACAAAGTTTAATTCAGAGTTACATACGATAGTTTTATCAGGTAGTATTCAAACAAAAGTGTTTAATTACTGATTTGATTACTATGTCTTGAGATGGCTGAGAAAAACTATTACGCAAGACGAACTTCATTGTCATTGATGTCTAGCAAAGCCCTCCTTCTATTGCGTTCGTGAGTGAGCATTCAGCATCCCACATGTAGGAGCGAGTGTCTGTACAGCATGTCAAACGAACTGATTCAATATTTAGATTATTACTATGACTTGAGACAGCTGAGAAAAATTGACATACGAGACGAATTTCATTATTCTTGGTGTTTAGTGAAGCCCTCCTTCTCTTTCAATCGTTATTGAGCATCCCACATCCCACACAAAACAGTGACTGTAAAACAATGCATGTGGTGCCAACTGTTGCAAGAATCAGGAATATTTGAAAAATTTATTTGCATGAGATAAATTACTCTCACTGCTGAATGGGGCTGCCATGTAGTTTTGTAGACTCCTAACCTTGTAGCCAGCTGGAACATTGCAGACTCGTATCTTCGTAGCCTCTTAGTCTCGTAGCTAGTTGGAGCCTCATATACTCATAGGATGTTGGCCATGCATCATGTGCTAGGAGGGGGATTGGCACCATGACTAACTCCCTTCACTGACTATTCTTGACTAAAAACTAGATAAGTTGGGCCCAGGTAAAACCTGCATAGACACAGGGACAACCCTGGACACTTACATGCGGGCTGCAAAAATTAATGCATTAATATCAAGCAGGTTGGTTACAGGAAACAGAAGGATGGTTATGGAAGAAGAGTTGGACAGAGTAGAAAAAAGTCTACCATGTGGGGGTTGGGGGCTTGGACATGGCTGTCCGCATTAGTTTTGGGTGGCACTGGTTGTTTCGGGGGCGACTTTTGTCATTTTCCGCCGGGCTGCTAGCCAGCACATTTTAAATAGGAAGTATGAAATAAAAAAGAGTTAAATTAATCGACGCTGGATTGAACAATGCAAATGTGTGGTATGCAGCGTGCTATTCAAAATCTCATGCCTTCCAGACGCTCAGCCGGCACAGGAGGTGAGGCCTGCCAGGCGAGCCATGCCATCAGACATGAGAGTCAGCCCTGACACAGCAGGCAGAGAACCCCCGGGGGTCGATCATACACCTGCGTGCTTCGCACTATTTTGAATCAGCACTGTGACTTGTTTATCACGAGAGGTTTTGTTTTTTCAGAGATTTTCGCATGTTTTACACAAAAATTTTTAGTGTAATATAGACCTGTTACCTGGCAGATGACCTCCCATGCAGCTCACGTGGATGTGTGCGGCTCATGCTGAGATAGGGGTGACACAAATGTCGCTACTCCACTCCTCGACGGCTCCAAGCGGCCTGTGAGGTATCACGAGGTCACAGCTGTGACCTGGCAAGGTCATGTCAGACAGGTAACATGGGATCCGTTGCACTTATGAAAATAGAGTCTACTCTTGTTGCTCATGCAGAGCTGCCAACCTCAAATCACACCCATCAGTAATGGCAATTAGGTATATGAAAAAAGTACGTGTAAATCATGCACGATAAATTTTTCCTGGGGCATTATAACACACTCACAAGATAAAACAACGACAATAATATGCAAAAGAAAAAGAAAAATATGAATACAATGCAAATTAATACATAAAAAAATCTATTTGAACAATACAATCATCTGAATATGTAAGAAATATTAATAATTTTACTGGATATTTTGAATCTTCAATTCAATGTATTCAAAGTTAAACTTTAAAACAACTGTCTTTTTATTTGCTTCTTTTATCCTGGTTCGATAAGAAATGTCATGTAAACAAACAAGACAAACACAAGGACTTGTAAACAATAACTGCGTTCGTTACTTTCGTTTCTTCAGATGTAGCGAAAAAACGAAGATATAGATTTATTGCTAGTCACGGCTTTAAAATGTTCTGCATGTTTCTTTGATTCAATATGCCGTCTACAGTCATCCCTTTCACCATGTGCAATCGAAAAGTCACACGTGCATACATTACAAAACCGTGGCGTTCCAAACATTTGAAAACGACAAGCATGGCCATTCTTTTGAATATTTAAGTCGAAAGTTCTGAAGACTTGCGTGTTTTTTTTTTTCTTTCCAGATACACATTATTCTGTCACACGCTTCATTTCTACAACCGGCACTGAAGAACACAACACTATCGAAAAACATAAAAAAATTTCACGTCTGTAGACACGACAAAAACCGGACAAAAACACTAGGATGAAAAAAATGGCTTTCAAGAAATAAAATAACACAACACAGGTTAGCCAAAGTACCGTACAAAAATTATCGTGATGTAAGTAGCCTTCAAACGATAAGTCCGAGGATATGTACTAGTTGTATCGTACAACGGACGTAATACCATCCCATTATTATTTGAAAACACGAGAATTAATTTACTTATTTCGACAGTACATCGTACATGCGCACACTTACTAGTTCCGTTATTTGAGCAACCAAGCGAAGTATTCAAACAGCGTTCACGAAACACGCACAGCAGAAACGTAAATTTTTCCGTTACCATGCAGCACAAAGCCTCGTTTCCGTAATAAACTAGCGATGTTCCGTAATTCCGTAATTCGGGGTTAAAATCCGTAATAATTACGGAAAATCCGTAATGGTTGGCAGCTCTGCCATGTAAACCTAAATTTAAATTCTAGTAGAGGGTGTGGAAACTACGTGTGATTCGTGTCAATAAATGTAGTTGGAAACACAATTTACATATATCTATGACGCTCGACATTATTTTAAGTTCTTTTTGCAAGAACAAAAAAGTTCTACTAAATCTTGTTCTTTCTGTAAGGTTGCCCAACTAAATTCATATTTATCAGGAATTTTTTTTAAACTGTGTTTATGAACATTAAAAGTCAGGATATCTTTAGCCAGGTTGATCCAATTTGTAATAACGTGTAGGGAAGATTGCCTTTGTTCTGAGCTTCACAACTCATTGGACTTTGCCAATCTTAAGGGTAGCATCAGTTTGCAAGTTAAACAAGCATTAAATGGCAAGTCTACTACCATTTTGTTACTGCACTATGAGTTTTCAGTGGGGCTTGATGCGTGCAGACTAGTTAGCTTGAATCAAGTTGTTGCAAGCCAACATACTTGCTGTTAGGAGCTTGCTGCAGGCTTGCAGTGGCAGATGACTGACAGCTTGTCTTGTCAAGCCTATTTTACTATCTGGGTCGTTACAAGGTTCATTTACCTAAGAAAGTTGTGTTAAGTAAAACATTCCCAACTGTTCATTAAAAATTATTTATTTCAGAAAAAATTCATTTGCCTGGCGTACACTTCAAAACTTATCACTAAAAATTATATTTTTTTTTTATCTGAATACACTTTTTTTTATTTTAATCTTAAAATGAGTTTACTCAATGCTCTTAGTGGGTTTTATTCAAAATTTTATGTTACTGATAACTAGCTATGCATAGTAGTGAAATGAATTACGTAATATTTATATAACTAGAGAGATAAAATACATTTTAATTTAATGATGATAGTAACAAACATCCACATACCAAACACGGAGCTTTTGACAGATACATCATTTGAGGGTGGTTAGCTCTTGCAACTGATAAGTCACTTTCTGGTGTTGTTGTTGCAGCTCTTCCAGCTGACCTCGCAACTCTGCGTTATCACCTGTGTGCTTCTCCGCGTCAGCCTCCATCTGCTTCCTGCGGCACACAGCATCAGCACTGCAGTTTCTGCACGACTCGAGCTCAGATGAGGACCACACCTTCCTTACACATGTGAGCTCATTTTTATATTATACTTTAGCGTTAGTCAGGTGGTGGCAAACTCTTCATGATTACATGGTAACTGGGTGAAGACTTTTTTTTTTCCCCTTCAGCTGATTGTTGTGCCATATTGGTTGGATGTGCAAACGTTAACTGAGGTGTAGTGTTTGCATTGTGGAAAGTATTAATTTTTTTTTATGAAAATGACTGTGTTTGATGATGGTGTGCGGTTATTACTAAGCCAGTGGTACACTAGTGGACACAGAATGACGTCGCCAGTCGGTGGTACACTAGCGGACTCTAGTACTAAAGGTGACTGACGGGCAAGCACGGGTGTGGTAGGAGGCCCCCAAGGATGCGGGGTGTGAGGGAACATGCTGATGCTGTGCAACGCAGTCCAACACGCTACACTGGTCGTGCTCTGGAGCCTGACCCAAGTTGCAGACACCAGCCGGTACTGGGCGTGCTGAGGTTGGCTGGAGCCTCGAGATGCGTGACAAGTCGGAGGCATGTTAAACGAGGGAAATAACACCCCGGTTTGTGCAAGGAAGCGGGAGAAACTGGAATCGAGCAGCCGAAGCGCTGAGACACAGTCTGAAACTGACTGGGTGAATTATAAGTCGAGACAGCCCTAGTAGTACAGTAGGAAGAAAAATTTAAATCTTGACCTCTTTAACTACCATCAAAAACAACAATAAAATAAAAAAGAAAATTTGTGCAGAGAAAGCACTTATTTGCAGCACATACTCGCCCACTCAAAGGCAGAGCCCAGGATGAGCAGCATAAAGTCACATAAATGGTTAGGCCGATGAACTACCCTGGATACAAATACGTAAACAATAAACATGATAGAGGTGAGCAATAACTCTTCCTAAACAAACTTTTCAACTAAAGTGGTAAACTTACCGTAGACAACTTATCAGCTGAAATGGTAACCTATTATATTATAAAGTGGCACAACTTAAAGCTATGAACTGTTAATATTCTTATAACTAGCACCATGGTTTTTATGAACTTAAATCTGTGACCTAGGATTTTCGGTTGGGTAAACATCTACTTTATAATAGTACCGGACAACACAATAAACATTCATTAGATGTGTAATGCTTAAGTAATATGTTTGGCAGGGGAAAAAAAAATACTGAATATTGCTATAGGTGTATCCAATTTTTTTTATTCAAATCTATAACAAAATAATCACTTAATCTCAAGCCCGTAATCATAAAATTATAGAAGTTGTAATTCAGTAAAGAACATTTAAAATATTGGTAGAAGTAGAAATAATGAAACCAAGTAAAACACTCACAAAACAGCCACCAGAGCAGCAGGGTCAACGTCCAGACGCTGAGGTTTGTAAAATACGGCCTGGAAGGAAGTGCGCGCCCGAGCTAGACGCTCCATGAGACCCTCCCCCTGTTGCCGGGCCAGGTCTCTCTCTCGAGCCAGCGCCTCTAGCCGGTCCTCCAGGGCCTGCTGGACCTAACACACCAGCCACACACACGCCTCATCACAGCTCTCACTCTCTGCTACCAGCCAACCACCTCTCTCTCGAGCCAGTGCCTCTAGCCGGTCCTCCAGGGCCTGCTGGACCTAACACACCAGCCACACACGCCTCGTCACAGCTCTCACTCTCTGCTACCAGCCAACCACCTCTCTCTCGAGCCAGTGCCTCTAGCCGGTCCTCCAGGGCCTGCTGGACCTAACACACCAGCCACACACGCCTCGTCACAGCTCTCACTCTCTGCTACCAGCCAACCACCTCTCTCTCGAGCCAGCGCCTCTAGCCGGTCCTCCAGGGCCTGCTGGACCTAACACACCAGCCACACACGCCTCGTCACAGCTCTCACTCTCTGCTACCAGCCAACCACCTCTCTCTCGAGCCAGTGCCTCTAGCCGGTCCTCCAGGGCCTGCTGGACCTAACACACCAGCCACACACGCCTCGTCACAGCTCTCACTCTCTGCTACCAGCCAACCACCTCTCTCTCGAGCCAGCGCCTCTAGCCGGTCCTCCAGGGCCTGCTGGACCTAACACACCAGCCACACACGCCTCATCGCAGCTCTCACTCTCTGCTACCAGCCAACCACCTCTCTCTCGAGCCAGCGCCTCTAGCCGGTCCTCCAGGGCCTGCTGGACCTAACACACCAGCCACACACGCCTCGTCACAGCTCTCACTCTCTGCTACCAGCCAACCACCTCTCTCTCGAGCCAGTGCCTCTAGCCGGTCCTCCAGGGCCTGCTGGACCTAACACACCAGCCACACACGCCTCGTCACAGCTCTCACTCTCTGCTACCAGCCAACCACCTCTCTCTCGAGCCAGCGCCTCTAGCCGGTCCTCCAGGGCCTGCTGGACCTAACACACCAGCCACACACGCCTCATCACAGCTCTCACTCTCTGCTACCAGCCAACCACCTCTCTCTCGAGCCAGCGCCTCTAGCCGGTCCTCCAGGGCCTGCTGGACCTAACACACCAGCCACACACGCCTCGTCACAGCTCTCACTCTCTGCTACCAGCCAACCACCTCTCTCTCGAGCCAGTGCCTCTAGCCGGTCCTCCAGGGCCTGCTGGACCTAACACACCAGCCACACACGCCTCGTCACAGCTCTCACTCTCTGCTACCAGCCAACCACCTCTCTCTCGAGCCAGCGCCTCTAGCCGGTCCTCCAGGGCCTGCTGGACCTAACACACCAGCCACACACGCCTCATCACAGCTCTCACTCTCTGCTACCAGCCAACCACCTCTCTCTCGAGCCAGCGCCTCTAGCCGGTCCTCCAGGGCCTGCTGGACCTAACACACCAGCCACACACGCCTCGTCACAGCTCTCACTCTCTGCTACCAGCCAACCACCTCTCTCTCGAGCCAGTGCCTCTAGCCGGTCCTCCAGGGCCTGCTGGACCTAACACACCAGCCACACACGCCTCGTCACAGCTCTCACTCTCTGCTACCAGCCAACCACCTCTCTCTCGAGCCAGCGCCTCTAGCCGGTCCTCCAGGGCCTGCTGGACCTAACACACCAGCCACACACGCCTCGTCACAGCTCTCACTCTCTGCTACCAGCCAACCACCTCTCTCTCGAGCCAGCGCCTCTAGCCGGTCCTCCAGGGCCTGCTGGACCTAACACACCAGCCACACACGCCTCGTCACAGCTCTCACTCTCTGCTACCAGCCAACCACCTCTCTCTCGAGCCAGCGCCTCTAGCCGGTCCTCCAGGGCCTGCTGGACCTAACACACCAGCCACACACGCCTCGTCACAGCTCTCACTCTCTGCTACCAGCCAACCACCTCTCTCTCGAGCCAGCGCCTCTAGCCGGTCCTCCAGGGCCTGCTGGACCTAACACACCAGCCACACACGCCTCGTCACAGCTCTCACTCTCTGCTACCAGCCAACCACCTCTCTCTCGAGCCAGCGCCTCTAGCCGGTCCTCCAGGGCCTGCTGGACCTAACACACCAGCCACACACACCTCATCACAGCTCTCACTCTCTGCTACCAGCCAACCACCTCTCTCTCGAGCCAGCGCCTCTAGCCGGTCCTCCAGGGCCTGCTGGACCTAACACACCAGCCACACACGCCTCGTCACAGCTCTCACTCTCTGCTACCAGCCAACCACCTCTCTCTCGAGCCAGCGCCTCTAGCCGGTCCTCCAGGGCCTGCTGGACCTAACACACCAGCCACACACGCCTCGTCACAGCTCTCACTCTCTGCTACCAGCCAACCACCTCTCTCTCGAGCCAGCGCCTCTAGCCGGTCCTCCAGGGCCTGCTGGACCTAACACACCAGCCACACACGCCTCGTCACAGCTCTCACTCTCTGCTACCAGCCAACCACCTCTCTCTCGAGCCAGCGCCTCTAGCCGGTCCTCCAGGGCCTGCTGGACCTAACACACCAGCCACACACGCCTCGTCACAGCTCTCACTCTCTGCTACCAGCCAACCACCTCTCTCTCGAGCCAGCGCCTCTAGCCGGTCCTCCAGGGCCTGCTGGACCTAACACACCAGCCACACACGCCTCGTCACAGCTCTCACTCTCTGCTACCAGCCAACCACCTCTCTCTCGAGCCAGCGCCTCTAGCCGGTCCTCCAGGGCCTGCTGGACCTAACACACCAGCCACACACGCCTCGTCACAGCTCTCACTCTCTGCTACCAGCCAACCACCTCTCTCTCGAGCCAGCGCCTCTAGCCGGTCCTCCAGGGCCTGCTGGACCTAACACACCAGCCACACACGCCTCGTCACAGCTCTCACTCTCTGCTACCAGCCAACCACCTCTCTCTCGAGCCAGCGCCTCTAGCCGGTCCTCCAGGGCCTGCTGGACCTAACACACCAGCCACACACGCCTCGTCACAGCTCTCACTCTCTGCTACCAGCCAACCACCTCTCTCTCGAGCCAGCGCCTCTAGCCGGTCCTCCAGGGCCTGCTGGACCTAACACACCAGCCACACACGCCTCGTCACAGCTCTCACTCTCTGCTACCAGCCAACCACCTCTCTCTCGAGCCAGCGCCTCTAGCCGGTCCTCCAGGGCCTGCTGGACCTAACACACCAGTCACACACACCTCATCACACGTGCCTTTACAACTCTCTTTCTTAAGCCTGTTCCTCCTATAATTTGTAATCATTCCAACACAATCTGCTGACAAGCCCTCTTTCTCTCCAGCCTCTTACAGCTGCAATTGCAGCACTCCCAGCTGCAATTGCAGCACTCCCAGTTGCACAACATGTTATAAGCAACTGTAAACTTTACGACACTCATCTGCCTGACCATTTAACACACTCAGACCCTCTGTTTATACAAAATCTCAAAATTCTAACACATTGCTGCCTGGGTTGCAAAACACCCAGCCGAGCCACAGGTTACTATCAACCGTCAGCGTTACAATACAGAGCTGTTTGGGCTGCGAAACACTTGGCCAAACCACACGTTTCCTTAAACTGTCAACGATACATCACTCTCCTTCCTGGTCTGCAAAACATCTGGCCACACACAACAAAGAACTAACACTTGTCAATGTGACGACACCCTGCAGCCCTAACTGCCTAATTCCCAACAGCATCACAGATTACTTACTATCACCCGTCAATGTTACATCAATCTGTCACCTCTCCTGCAACACACCCAACCACACCATATGTTACTATCAATTTCAACTGATTAAAACTCACCTTCATGGCCTTAAAAAACACTCAGACGAACTGATGTTAGTATTAACTTACAACTTTATAACACTCTGCTGACTGGCTTATAAACACAACATGCCGCACCACAGGTTACTATCACCTTCCCAAGTTAACACTATAACTCCTAACCTGCCTCACACTCAGCCACACCACATGTTACAATCACAATGTTTACTTTAAAAGACTCTGGTGCCTGGTCTTCAACCCAACCAGACGCATGACACATTACCATTAACAATAAAGTTACAACAATCAGCTGCCTGGCCTGCAAAACATCCAGCCGCACCACACAACTATTAACTGTCAACGTTGACTTCGTCCCGGGCTGCGCCCTTCTGAGCCCGATGTGCCACCACCTCCCCCCTTACACGCTGCGAGCCCCCTCCTTGCACCACCACCCGCCGAAGTGTGTGCGTGCGTGTGTCGGCTCGCGCCCACCGGTGTGACAGTGCTCCGCTCCCGATAGTTGCCGAGCGAGGACGAACGGCCAGTGAGTCGCGATTGCTGCTAGAGGAAGGAGCTTCACGCACCTGTTATCGTTTTCGGAGCTGGTTAGTGCTACAGGGGGAAATGGGCCTCGCCACACACGGGCTACGTCACGGCCCTGGGAACAGAGTAGCCGGGTCCACATGCCTGTTATGCATGTGGTGGCGCCCTAAACTTCGACGGACACGTCAACCCCCATCGCGATAGCAACGTTACTATATTGAGTTGCCTGGCCTGTAAAACACCCAGCCGAACCACACATTACTTTAAACTGTCAACGTTACAAAACTCTGTGCTGCCTTGCCTGCCTCACACCCAGCAGCAACAAACGTTACTAATAACTGCTAACATTATTACACTCAAACCACCTGACTTCATGACACCCAGTCGCAACAAACACCATATAACTAGGGGTATGCAAAATTCACATTTGCGATAAAACAATTTCTTACGCGAATTTTGACATTTTAAAGCGAATAATCACGAATTTGCAATAAAATCATTTCTACGCGAATTTTAACATTTTAAAACAAATAACCCCGATATCCACATTATATGATACTATTTTTACGCGAATCTTAACGTTTAAAAACAAATAAACCTGATATCCATAACTATTTGATTAAACTATGCTAAAAATACGTACTTCTGACGAAGTCCGTAACGTAGGCCTCACCTAGTGCAGAATTAGTAAACACAACACGGCCGCCATAATTCAACTAGAGTACTATGCGCTGCTTCCTCTCACACGCGAACATGTGACGATGTTTATAGTATTTATGGTAAGAAAAACAGTGTAAACATGTATAGAGGCGAAATTGAATGTTTTGAATAACTCGAACATTGTAAGCAAAGACGTGAGTTTAGTTTGATACACTTGTACACAAAACATCAAACAAATACGCAGTAGCTACACCACACGTGGTTACTAGCTGAGCTCACACGATGCAATCAGCAGCAGCAGTGCAGCTGGCAGCCGGTAGGCTGCGCGCGCAGTCACGCTCACGCACGCTCACAAAGTCACAACAAAACAAAGCTGTTTACGGCCGTGCCCGCACGTGGTTGAATACGACAAACTTGTAAACTGTATGAATTGAACTTGTGTGGCGTGGTAGTTGTGCTCTAATACTTACGTGGCATAGGCCTACATACTTATCCGAAGTAATAAATATTTTTAACAAAAATGTGTTAATTTACCGTACTTACTTTTGTTGAAAAAAATGCTGAAACCTGTAGTGACTGCCAAACAACTGTCACTTCAAAGAATAGTTTCACAAGCCCAAGCAAAGTTGATTTCTTTAATGGCATAGTATCCCAGCAAAAAAATGTTTGAACACCTTAAAGTATTGGATCCAAAATATATAATCCTAGCAACAGTAAACCCAAGCCTGGTTGAAAGTATTAGAAATATTTTTGGTAAGTATTTAAATAAGAATTGAGAAATGACTTCATTCATACTTCTCCAAATACTGGACATTCAATTTCAATTTACCTTTTTAATGTCGTCTTTTTTAATATTAAGTAGTTAGTATTTGGTGTGTATTAAGTGTTAAAATAATTTTCACGACACTTGAGATATGAAATTGGTATTACTGTTATCCATTTTGGTAGTCAAAATAACCTCCCTTTCAAAGAAAAATAACACCGATTTTCCAGAAAAATAACCTCGAATTCTGTGAACAAATAAACACGAAAAGTGCATACCCCTACATATAACCTATCAGAACAACACTTTACTGCAAGATGTGGAGCATACTGCAGTGAGTGGAAGGAACTTTGTGTGCCATGGTGTTGACCTGCATGGTTTACCACCTGACTGAAATTACGACGACATCATGTTTGCAGGTTTTCACAGTAGCACTTCCCTGCCTATAAGTAGATGTGTACCTTCCACTAGCCCTGCCCTGTGTGAACAATGCTCAGACCACCACCTTGCCCAAGACTTGTAGCGAGCTTAAAGAGAGATCATCTGTTAGTTTTAAAGCAGATGTATTCAATAACTATATGAGATCAACACAAAACAGAAAATATATTTTTGGTTTCAAAAGTTGTCATTTGTTACCTCCCAAATTAAAAAAAAATTTCAAATATACTTACATAATTTTCATGGGCATCTTGATATTTCCCGAAGATCATCTTCATTTTTGCTTCATAATTCTGCCTATAGAAACATGTATGTGAATGTCATTATATGCACTTGTTATTTTGCTAGTATTTTGGTGTATGTACACTGCAAAATTATGAGATCTGTTCAGTTTAAAAGACAAACATGCCAGGAAAAACATAAATACTTATTTAAACAAGATACCGTATTTACTCGTGTATAGCGCGCCCTCGTGTATAGCGCGCACCACGATTTTTGCAACAAATTCAAAAAAAAATTATAATTTTTTTTCCCATAAATAAATTTTACTAACATTTTGTGGTACCTGTTAAATAATTACTTATGAAACAAATGATTATTTACATTGATGTGTCAGGAAAATACTTAAATTCAGTACTCTTCCACCTGAAAGTGAAACTTTTTCGGCATACTGTACCATCTGAAACGACCGCGCAAGCTAAACTCTGCTGTGTAGACGGAAGATAATGAAGCGCTGTATTGTCACAACTGGTAATAGGGCGGGAGGGAGGGAGGGAGGGAGGCAGGCAGGAATGGGACTATAACCATCAAGTAACCTTGACAGTTGACAGGACTGAACACCACCACTCCCGTCACCGTTGCTAAGCTGGCGCGGAGGACTAGATGACTCACCTCGCGCACGCACTTGTGTGTGTGAGCGTGTGTGTGAGAGCGTGTGTAGGAGAGAACAGGTTGTGAGTGTGTGTGTGTGAGTGAGTGTGTGTGAGTGTGAAGAGAGGCCTTGTCCGGCAGTTAACGACTAACACTCCTCCCCGCCTCCTCACTCAACTTTTTTTTTTCCGTGTATAGCGCACATCCTTGATTTTTTTCCTTTACTTGAGGGAAAAAAGGGCACGCTATACACGAGTATATACGGTACTTAATAAGTGATACTTGTCAATGGTTCTTGGTAATAGTAAAAAAAAAAGTACTCGTGGGAACTGCCGACAAGTGAAAACTAAAACTTTGGAATAACTGTATTCTATTTTTGAATTTTTAAATTATTATCAAAAATTTTCAAATATTTTTTAAACCACAGTCTATTGCAAATGTCATAAGCATGGCTGAAATCATTTACAAAAAAATCTTTTTGCAATTCTCGATGAGCACTGGAATTTTGTTGGAAAGAAGAATATGTTTGTACAGGTAGATTATGTTGAGAATGCATGTTTTGAGGAGTATTATTTTTAAAATCACGTGGAATAATATTTTGAGTATTTGGGTTTGTTATTATGGGTTCATGTAATTGTGGAACATAATTAACTTGTGAAGAAGTATCATTGTGAATATAGTTATCATAATCTGAATGTGAATCTGGAATGCATTCATTTCCGTGTAAGGTCAGCAATATGAATTGGTGGTACATATGGCACATTTCTTGTTGATGGGCCTGCAATTTGTGAGTTATGGAAAAATTTTAACATTTAGAAACATGCCTTACATTGTTTTTAAGGATTTTATCTGCATGTAAATTAATCAAAATTAGTAACTGTTTTCTTATCTCTGTACTGCTGACCTCACACTCTCACCTCACCAAGGGTCACGTTGAGTCGTGCGAGTGTTACCAGTTATGCACGTGCAGCGAGCACCGAAGCTGACTCACAAGTCCTGCACGAGCGTGCTGCGGAGAGAGTCGAGGCTCCCGCGAAGCTGCGAGGCCTCCGAGGCCAGGACGTCCTGCCGCTCCCGCCTGCGCCCCAGGTCCCCCTCCAGCTCCAGGGTGCGGCACGCCAGCCGGCTGTCGTCCGCTGGCCCCCGCACAGTCGCACACCGTCATTCCCAGGTACAGCTCCTTCACTAGTGACCCGCCCCGGCTTCGCACGGGTGCAGTGCCGATACTGAACATACTGTCTTCATATACCGGCCCCAACCGCCATGCCCCTGCATTTCAAATCTGTAGTATCTTCGAAAATATTCATTTAAATTACATGCTCTAGTAGTTTCCGTTCACCGCTGGGAGTAGAACTCGAAACCGCACCTCGAGGACTGATCCGTTAACTCTGTCATCGTAATTCACATTCTAAACCTTTTTCTTACATTCTCAAGGCCTACTCCTGGTGTTGGACTGATTTAATTAATTTTTTAAGTTCATTGGCACTTTAACAGTTTTAGTATTTGAGAGGTCTACTTGAAGCAAGCCATGTGAATAAATACCATCCTAACTGCAATTGTGAGTGATCTATAGTGTGACCACGTGCTCCCCGCAACCACAAAGATATCATTATTTTTGCTGCATATTGAAGTGAATGTTTTTTTCAGTCTTGACTTTGCAACAAAATGAACTTATTGTTCAAGGAGAAAATTAGCCAGTTAGCAATAATCATTACCACAAGTCATGATGAGCTCTTTCGTAGTCAACAAGGTGTTCAAAGGGATAGAATTTCAAATTGTATCACTTTTTGTAATTTAGAGTTTGTATGCTTTTTTTTAATTGATTAGGTAAGACTTATACACGCAAAAACATTTGGGCATGTAGGACTCACATCAGACATTTTTACAGTACTTTATATCTTTACCTCTTTTTATCATTAATTATTGTATTTATATTTTTGCGTAGTAATTTTTGGTAAATTATGCAAATGTTTTTGCAGCTTGCACCACGCAATGTAAAGCTATAATATGTACTGTTTTTATCAGTATAGCAAATGAGATTTTTTGATTACTTTTTTGAAATATTTTTAGTGTGCTGCAGCATATTGTAATTTCTAGCCTTATATTGCCTTATACCCAAGTTCAACACATTATGTGTTGTGTTTTGTAGTCATTTTGTCCTACAATATTAAATGTTGGCGTAGAATTCTTTTTAAGTGTTAAGTGTTTCCTTCCGGATGCCTTACATTGTTTTCGTTTATTTGATTCTGCAGATATTTTGGTGTTGGCAAATGTGATTGCCACTTCTGACTCAGGACGACATTAAAGCCCCCTTTAACACCTCCATGGAGTGAGCCCTTTTAGTCAATTAATGGCCACGCCAAGCAGACAATGGTCTCTCAGCCATTGGTACTGTGTGTCTGTCATAAGCAACCATGGAATTTAATAGGAACCATTTTTGATATTGTGCCTAATAATAAACCTACTTGTTGCACAAGTGAAGTTGATGTTTTTTTTCTACGAGTGTGTGTTTTTTTCGTCATGTAATATTTTCCTGGTTGGAAGATGGCAGGCATTGTGACTTGTGATTTTTTCGACAAGGATAAATAAAAAGCAGTAAAAATCAGTATGTATAAGAGATGTTATTTCAGTAATCAAACATAAATATTTTGGAACTTACATATTTTATTTTTCAACAATCAATGAAACTTTTCAAGTTTTTGTTTGTGCAATCTAGACCAATTTTGAGCTAGCAGAAAGACTGGATTGTCATACATGGCACCCAATGTCGGGCTGAGTAAGAATATAAAACGCTCTGAGAAAATAGTTAACAGTCGTAAAGTAACCCTTTTGGAAAACAATTCTTGAAATTAATATGAGATTATGGGTGATGCTTTTTTGCTGAGTGACTAAATACAGTTTTCTACAAGCAATGAGATTTATTTTCATCAAGGAGTGGTTTTGGCAAGACAGTACGAGAGCGTACTTGGGATAGCAACAGTGCCTAACAATGTACATCATCATAACTTCACGTTGCAAGACTACGTGGAACAGACACCATTGATGCAGCAAATTGAAAAAAGTTGTCATTTTAGTACATTTACACTGGTTAGGAGAGTTACTTGTGTGTGTGTTTTTTTGGTGAGATTTTCTTTTGAAAAATTGAATAGCAGAGGGAGTAATGATGATTTTCTGGGTTTTCCTGAAAATAAAGAATACAGTAGAACCCTGTTATAATGTTTTTCAAGGGGGGAAAAGAAAAAAAACATTATAAGCAGGAAAACATTATAAGCAGGAAACACTAATTTAGCTCTCGATAGTATTTTAAATGTTTACTGATGGACTCATTAAGCTAAGTAAATTAATTTCACGTTAAAAGGAATATATCCCAATATGAATTCCTATATTTTTAATCTACTTGTTAAACTCTGTACATTCACAAAAAAAAACTACATCATATTTGTGAAAGAATTTAATTTTAGTTTATAGCACTTAGTATGAAATTTAATACTGAAATAATATTTTTGCCAAACATCATATATAAAAAAATGGAAAAGAAAACACAAAATCCCTTGACATTTGAATGTTCACTCATTACAGTTATTATTTGATTATAAAATCATCTATTTTTGTCTGTTTTCTACTGGCTAGTGCTACTTTTCCCAAGTAGTCCTCTATTTTCCACATGGAGCACATCACACTCTCAGGTACGTTACTCTGAGCTCCCACAAAGTTCCTCAATACAGTTGCAGCTTGATATGCTTCAGCAGTTGTTGGTACAGCTGCATATGGTTCAGGTTCTTCATCTTCACTGTCTTCTTCAGCATTTGAGGCACAAATGTCTTCAACAGTTTGAGTTTCACAGGAAAGAACATCATCATCCACTTTGGCAAATTCTTCGTATGTAGATTTAAAATTAAGAGCACTCTGCAGAATTGCCCACTCATTGGCTGTAGGAGTGTGAAGCTCCTCTTCAGAAAGGCTTACCTCCGAGTTGACAGAAGATTTGGAAAACCCAGCCTTTCTGAAACAGTTAGCAATCGTAGCTTGCTGAACTGAATCCCATGAAGCCGCCAACATATGCATTGTTTCCAGTAAATTGAGTTTCTGGATTGGCTTTTCCATTTGAACGTACCGCAGTACTTTTCGACAAAGCCGCTTCCTGAAGCCACACTTGAACACATTAATGATGCCTTGATCCAGTGGTTGAAGACAAGATGTGGTGTTTGCAGGCAAAAACTCAACTTTAATGTTTCTTAACACCATATCTGTAGGATGTGCAGCACAGTGATCTATAAAAAGCAAGATTTTTCTGTTTTTCACACCCATTTTAGCATCGAGGAACTGTACATACTCTTGGAAAATCTTGCATGTCATCCAGGAATTTTTACTGCTGCTGTATCTGCATGGCAGTGATCGAACATTCTTAAAACATCTCGGCTTGGATGGTTTGCCAATAACTAATGGAGGCAGCTTCTCTGTTCCATCCATATTTGCCCCTAAAAGAACAGTCACCCTCTCTTTGCTTCGCTTACCACCACTGCAATTCTCACCTTTGAAAGAAAATGTTTTGTCAGGTAACATATTATAAAACAAACCACATTCGTCCAAATTGAAGATGTTCTTTTGGTCATACTGTTCCAGCATGCTAGGCAATACCTTTGTCTTCCACTCATCAATTCTTCCTTCATCAACACTTGCCGACTCTCCACAAATAGCACGATACACTATCCCAGTCCGATTCTTGAAACGATCTATCCACCCATTTGTAGCTTTGAAGTAATCAAAACCTAACCTCAAAGCTATTTCTTCAGCCTTCTCGCGCAGCATACTGCCACTGATGGGTACACTCAATGCTCGAACTTGTTTAAACCAAGCCAACAGTTTTTCATCAACTTCATTGTGCTTCCCGTTCCTTATTTTCTTTGTCTTAGTAGATGCAGTACCAAAGTTCTTTAAGATTTTTTCGCGATTTGCGACGATGGCATTCAGAGTGGAAACGCCTATGTTCAGTTCCTTTGCCACTTCAACACGTGTTTTTTGTGGATTCCTGTCGATAATTGAAATAAATTTAGCTTTATCGGCAATAGAAAATGCTTTACTTTTTTTTTTTTGCGACATCGCGGAAAGTATTTCAAACTACAATATTGTAAAACTACGTAAGAACATGCTTCATAAAACAGAATAATAAGCAACGGAAATATTTACTATTTGGTATTGTTTCCCTAGGTGAATATGCCAATAGACACGACACTGCAAATTTGAGTGTATGGTACTATTCGATATATCGAATGCTATAGTGCACAGGGTTAGTTAATAAGGCCAGTGCTCACTGGAAGCACCAGTGTTCTGGCACACTTCCATTTTGTTTATGCACACTAACCTATTTGAACAATCTATGGTATAACGACTGTAAACAAAAACGTAATTATTGTGTGTTGATATTACTTAATTTACGCGTTTAACTTAATTGGTTGAATAATGGTTGGAATAGTTACATTTATAAAACCGTTTGCGCCACATACTGGATTCAGAAAACAAACATTATAAGCGGGAACAGCATAATTCGTGAAATATTATAAAAGGGAAATAAATACATTGCTCTTATGGGGAAATAGTCGGGACTTAAAAAATATGGCATTATAAGCGGGAAAACATTATACGCGGGAACATTATAACCGGGTTTCACTGTATTAGAATGAAAATCACTGCCAAATGGAAGGTCAGGATTTTTCGTGTCTCCAAGAAATTTCTGGCAATGTAAAACATCCTGCAAATAGCAGTCAAGCTGAAGGGTAAGTGTTCAACATGGAAATGTTTCAGATGTAAATGCAAAAACTGGAACACAACCTCACCAGTAAAATTGAAATAATGTCACAAACACAGAAATATCTCAAGCATGATACTCAGGAATTTAGAAACAAAATGGAACACAGAGCACAAACACATAAAATTTGACAAGAAATGTGCAGGTTAGAGAAGAATTAATAGCACAGATGCAACAGGAGTTATCAAAAGTAATACTTAAAATGGAAAATATCAAGACAGACATGAAAAAACAAATATCCAAAAGTACAAGGGTAGATTAAAGTAAGTTGCAGATTACAGGAGCACAAACTGGTTTCAAAACTTGTAAAAGGGAGATTAGCATTTTGAAAGAAAATGTTGCGTTTGTTAGACAGGATGTATAGGAAAAGGAAGGGAAAATATCAAATCTACAAGAAATTTACAGGCAGATGCAAAATTAAATAGGTAGAAATCCAAATAAAATCATAGAACTGCATGGCAAGGTTAATGATAATGCTAGGGGCATTTATGTGATTGAGCGAAAAATTCAAGAAGTTGAGAGCAATTTTGAAGTAAATGTTGAATGCGTTGTAGCAAAAAAAAAAAAAAAAAAAAACTTGTTATGTAACAGTTAGGAAATTCAGGGTGAGGTGGGAAGAAGTTCTCGAGCAGCTGGTGCGTCCTACCATCTTTGATTTCATTTTCATGAAAAAATCTCCAAATCTTTGATGAATTAAACAAAATAATCAAAACAGAAAAAAAGTCAGCTGGGCAGGCAGTGCGCGCCCTCCGAAGCATCATGGCATCCCCAAGCAAACAACCTTTACACTCATTTCAATTAGTGCCATGCCCGATAACACTTACTCAACTGAGGAACATCTTCCCACGTATTAATTAATACACAGGAATTTAATATTTAATATATAATTTAAATTATTACCCTCTTTGTCATTCTCGGGATTGTTTGTCTCTATTAAATGTTTAGAATTGCTTAAACTATGTTGTAAGGGCACTTCAAGCTGGCATGCTGAAAAAAAAAATACCCTTGGGGATAAAAAAAAAGGAATACAAAACCTTGCCTATCTAATTAAAAGGGGTACGTAGCACTGAATAGTCGGCTGTCTTCCGCAGCTGTGTTACACTGTTTGAACACTCACTCACACAGTGCTCACGTACTACGGTGGTCCAAATGTGAGATTGGTGAAGGTCAGGAAGAGAGCTGAGTCTTACTCACGGGGTGAAGCCCCGGTCTACTCAATGGTTTGAAATTTGTACTGAAGCTGGCATTAAACATTAAACAACAACTATCTGAGTGTTCCAAAAATGTACGCAAACTCCTATAATGCTTACATACCAAAATGTAATTGAAAAAATACAGTCTCCTATTGTCCATACATAAAGTAGTGTTGATGACCCTGTTCACCTGGCAACACATACACTGCGCAGAGCTTCAGGAAAAACAAATCTATTTCAAAACTACTAAATATATTCAAGTGGGGTCTGTTTATAAAAAGCATTTAAGAATTCGCTGAGGACCGAAAAGAACTTTTAATTTTAGAATAAGTTTCAAACTGTATTTCTAGAAAAGTTAAAATGGCTAAAAGGTGTGTTTTCGGAGTAATTTTTAGGTGTAAAACAACCGGTACAGATTCTTGAAAGCACTTACTGGACTTGCATTACACCGTTACCTTTATTTCTATGCCATATAATATCATGGTCACCACTCAAATTTCACAGTTGTCCTATGGATGGCGAGAAGACTGCACAACAGTTCACAGCCTTGCGCTTAGAGGCTAAACCGCGCTGGAAGCACCAGCGAGCATCGCGCTTATCATCCCGCCTCACTGACACACATACACCCGACTAGATCATCCGCCTCACTGACACAGATACACCCCTGACGAGGCGAGCCTCTTGAGCTTATGTGTATTATAAAAGGAATACTTTAAACAAAATAAAAAAAAATCTTTGCTTATTTAAAATATTTAAAATGTTAGATATTTATATAAAATAAATTAATTCATCCTTATATTCACTTGAAATATTTAAGTATGTATGATTATTGTGATAACTCTTGGGAATCACAACTGAAAACAAACACCTCCGACAGCAGCCTAAGTACCTACAGGTGTGTATAAGTCCTTTTATCAAATGAAAAGTTAGTACTTAGGAATTAACTTCAAACAATGTGTTATTCCATGTCCTTAAATCTAGCATGAGGCATGACACATACACAATAGTTGTATGAAAAAGCTGAATGTAAACAACTTTGTTTGCAGTAGACAGACATGAATTATACACAATTTTCAAAAGTGTGTGACTTTGAGTGATACTAGCAACATGGTAATCACTAACACAAACTATGCATTTTAATTTTCACATTTGAACTGAGGTCCCAGGAAAATTTAAAAAATTGAATTGTCACACAAGTTGTCTGTAGGCTGTGTATCCGAGATCTTGTGTGAAGGTCCTCAGTTCCATAATTAAGTGGTGATGAATTACAATATTATTTGAATATATGGATTTGAATAATAATATATTTAATGAAGGTGGATTGAATAGTAAATTTAATACTAGTGTTAATTTGATTTTAGCTCTAGAATGAGTACATATCGCCCGTCACTCTCAATCTATTTGAGATAAGTCGTAACAAAGTAGATGTACTGGAAAGTGTATCTAGTATGTCAAATACTAGTTTTAAGAAAATTATTCATTTACATTGGATAGATTAATTGTGCAATCATTATTTTTTGATTGTGCAAGTCCCCACAGTAAAGTTTACACACAAACTCAAGTAAGCCCTCATGAACCTACGCATGTAACCCCCCCCCCCCCCTCCCCTTCCCAGCCATGTGTCTGAACAGGGGAAGAGAAATAAAGAGAGAAAACATTTGCAATATGTAGTGTTTTCAAAAAGTATCAATACTATTCAATACTGAAGTGAACATTACAGTAACGCCAGATTCTGCTTAAGTAAGCAGAAATATTTACTTATTTTATATATTATTGTAATATGGTTACTATTTTCACATATTCCTGTAACTGCCAGATTTGACAAACTTGAAATTTATACAAAAGTATATAAAATAATCAAAATAGTCAAAACAGAACAAAAGAATTAAAAACCGTGCATTTTGGGAAGCTATGTAACACAATCAGCCTCAAGTATCAGTAAAAATAATGACATTTCTTTTTCACTCACAAAACAAAAATGAAATCAATGCAATACTAAGAGAAACTTCTATCGAATTCACCAAAAAAAATAGTTAAAATAATGCCACAAAAAAAAATATTTCAAAACCATTTTTTAACTCACCCTCAATATTCATTTTAACCATCTTGAGATCCTGCAGAACTGTTGTCAGACTGTGAACTTCTTCTTCAAGATGTTCCCGTTTTTCCTTCAGCGCGTTCAATTTCTGCAGCTGCAGATAAAAAGACATGCCTGAACGTAGTGTTCATTTAGCAGCCAGCATGGTTGCTGTCGCTGTGGCTGATTGTCCAGCGCCAGGGGGACACGAGGGAGATGCCAGCCTCACTGCACCCGGGTCTACTTCAAGCGCGCGCAACACATGGACGTATGTACGCCTCATACTGCTTCTTTGAGTCAACTTTAGGAACTTTAGGGACCTTTCACACTTAAACAAGAGACCATTCACCCTGAAAAAAGGGACTGAATTAGGAACGAGAAAATTATGTGCTACCAATGAAAAAAATAAAAATAAAAATAGTTTTTATGCTGCTTAAAGTTAAACCAAAATGTTAGTCAACAGCTTTTTTAAACTTTTCATCTATACAGAATTAATTAGGGATTTTACATACATAAACTTTACACACAGTGTAAATTAAAAAAAGTCATTCAAAAGAATTACGTTTATTTTAAGAGAAACCTCTACCACTAAGCCGGTTAAGATCAAATCAAAATGTAAACTTATTTTAATGTTCGTTACATGTTAGTATCTTTTTAATTTTATTCAAATTTGTTGACTAGTGTTTTTGATTTGACCCTGGATGAGGTATAGCTAAATTTAATTTTTAGTGGAAAAGTATAAAATGCACATTTAAAATTTTTATACGCAGTGATAAAATCCACGTACGAAAAGTACTTACAGCAGTCAAAACGTATAACTTTTTAAAATCTAATACACAGATTATTGAAATAAAACCAATCAAGAACAAAGTGTATTGTTAAGTTACATAGATAACAATAAATTCACATTGATAAAACTGTTCATTTACAGGTTCATTACCCTTTTTTTTTTTTGTGGATCTCTCAAAAAATGAAGTTATAACAGATGAAGTTTTATTCCCCAATGTCTTCGAATGCAAGTATGTTTCTTTGTTAGCTTTGTACTCTTCAAGTTTTAAAACTTTATATCCTTCTAATAATCCATGAGCTACATGTAACTCTTCAAGGCTTTTTCTTTTGAGTGCAGATTCTATACATGATGCAGTTTGCTGAAGGAGTTTGCCAGCTGCATTCTTTTTTTCAATTTCATCTTTACTTTTAACAACCAAATTTTTTTGCATATCATCAACCATCATCTTCTGTTGATTTTCTATCCTGGAGGTTTCTTCTTCAGAAATTTTTCTCTTCTCTTTTTCTTCAAGGAGTTTATTTGCTCTTAGTTTGGTTTCCTCTAAGTACTGATGGTATTGCTTCTTGCACATTTACCATAGGCTATTAGCTCTTTTGTGATTGGAACACAAGCTGGCTTATTACATTAAATTTCAAGGCATCTATAACATTCAACAATGCATCTTGCTGTACCAGACTACTGTTAGTGGAAAAAATAGTAAACAGCTGTCTCTTCGTTCTCTCTCTCTCTCTCTCTCTCTTTTCAAGGCCTTAGAAATAGCGTTCGCTAACATGCTGCAGCACAAGTGCCAACTTAAGTGGGTGCCTCCCATTTTAGGTCATGATTTTATATTCATATTAATCACTGATCAACTTTTAGACTTTTTCAATTGTTTAACTTTCACAAAATAAAAAATATATATACAGCGCATACTTTTTGCATAATTAGCTGCCAAAGTTACATTTTTAACGTTTTTGGGTTGTACAAATAAGGAAAATTAATTTTATTGCAGAACTGAATCTTTTTAGGTTTCACTGCAATGCCACTGGCTACTTCAAGGAATGGTTTGAATTTCTATCACAAAAACTCATTTCATGTTTCTTGGCTGTCAAAATCGTAACAAAATTGAGAATTTTGAAATGCCAGGTAAAATTAATTAATATTTTCTGAAAGAAATTCAAACCATTCCTTGGAGTAGCCAGTGGCATTTCAGTTAAACCTACTAAGTTTCATTTTTTTCAATAAATTAAATTCTCCTTATTTGTACAACCAAAAAACGCTAATTATGCAAAAAGTAAGCTATGAATATATTTTTCATTTCGTGAAAGTTAAACAATTGAAAAATTGTACATGTTTATCTGTAATTACTGTAAATATAAAATCATGACCTGAAATGGGAGGACCCCCTTAAGGTTGGACAAAAAATTGAATGGCAAGCGCTTCTCCCAACACCCAGTCACATTCACGAAATACTCCTACCAAATGTTATATACCGAGTTCTAAGATAAGACATCAAAAATCTCTGCAAAGAAAGGCACATTTTATAAAATGATGATTTTGGTAAAATTATTTTAATTCTTGAACACACTGACCTATAAGTTTTCCAGTTTATGTAAAAAAAAAAAGATGCACACTCTTTGCTCCATTCCATTTTTTTTTTATATAAAAAATTCCTTTGCTGAGAATCAAACATCAAGTTACTTAAAAGCAGTTATTTTATTCACGAAATGAGATCAACATGGAGAACTATCAAGTAAAATTTTTCAATTTCTTTTTTTTTTGTTTAGTACTAGAAGGTCCCTTCAACTTATATATAAAAAAATCCTGTAAGAGGAACTCACTTCTTAAATAAATTATTTTGGACAAGCTCAATCGGGTACCAAAAATGCACACAATTTCTTTAGTCACTAACAAGCGCATATCAAGCCTCCAGGCTCCCATTTAAATAAGTACAAGCAAAATTTAACACTACTACATGTTCATCCAAGACACAGTAAACATATGTACTAGTAACAATTGATTTGTTACATAAAATACAATTCCATGAGGGGTACAGTTTCTTTGTATTGATGTCAACCGGGGCTACGCCCCCTAGAGCCCGATATGTTACCACCCTCATACCCCTCTTTCTTCCGTCCCGTTCATTCGAATCTCCCGCGGCAGACGTATGCGTGTGTGCGTGTGTGAACGCCCAGCAAGAGGTAGAGTCGAGCCAGAGCTTCGTTCCTGCCCAGTTTATATTTAATTATCATTATTGTATTTCTTAAATTATCCCTAGTGTTGTGTGTATAATTTTCAGGGCATAATACTTTATTTCATTTGTTTTCCTTTCAGCAGAAATGCTAAAAGTCCACTTCAGACTCAGACTTGCCGAAGGCCATCCAGTTACTGTAACTTTATTTAATTATTTCTTGTTTAACTTCATTATTACGTGGTTGCGGTTCATGAAAATTACCGACAGGGTAAAATGCAAAAGGAAGTTTGGTGATTTAAGTGGTTTTATTAAATATGCCATGGCACGATACGGCTCGGAATAACGGTAGTATCCGTCTTGGCGCGCAACGCCCTTGTCCTGCCACCCCGGCGGCCATCGCTCGCCCCAGTCGCTTCGCATCACCGCCCGAGGTAGGACGCAGTCTGCACTCCGAGGACTTCAACTTTGCTATACTGACCCAGTCATTCTGTACTTTGTAATTCTTCTTAATCATTTTCGCTGTCCTCGAAGCCTACCTCTGGGGTCGGCTGTTTCATTAATTACCTTGTAATCCGTAAAGAGTTTAGAAATAACCACACATTTTTAGACTAAATTTAGAATATGACAATGTTTTTAAAAAAATAATAAATGTTAAAATTAAAAAATAAGGAACTGTAAATGCTAACAGTAGGATGAAGAGAAATAAAACACGTGTAGGCTCCAGTCACCTAATTTAAACACACCTATACCAATCACTAAATAGTAGGCTGATCCTCTGTGATTAAGCCATAAATGTTTTCTATATAATTTACAAGAATATTAGGTTTATTAAGATCCTCTTTGTTCCCAACATTGACTACAAATTCTCTCAACAATTATTTGGTAGGGCAAGATACATTATAGTTATGAATTCTTGTTTGATTACGAGAAATTTATGAAAATTTGTAATTAAAGGATCTATTTCAAACTTGCAAAAAATAACCCTTTCAAAAGACTTCAAGTAAGTCAAAAAAGTAGATCTTGTTTTTTCATAAAAAAAAAAAGTACTAAAACCTCATTCTAATGAAAAAACATTTTTATAAAATCCTCAAAAGGTCACTGACCAACTACACATGCTCCAGAGCCAAGGGCGGTTCCAGGAAGAGTCTTCAGGAGGAGCTATCGAACAAAGAAAGGATTTTGTCGCAAAACATTACATTAATTAGTCAAGAGATTGGCCTTGGAATATTTACAAATTTATGGTCTCAAATACAGAACTCCAATAGTTTAAAAATATTTTTTAAAAAAAATTAACAAGTGAAATCAAATATTTAAGTAAACATAAGTATACACTCCAAAATAAAATAACATAAAATGGTAAATATGTAGAATAGCTGTATTTGCGAAAAAAAATGCTAAAAATCCAAAAATACTTTTATTATATGCTCTTTCACTTCCTCTTTTCAAAACAACTGGCGGAGATAAGAAATTCCAAATACTTTAGGAGATATCAAATTTTTTAATTTTCATAGTTGGGCATCATTTGTTAAAAACAATTTTAAAATTCCAAAAATATTTTTATTCTATGCTCTTTAACTTCCTCTTTTCATTAAACCCGGCGGAAATAAGAAATTCCCAATACTTTAGGAGATATCAAATTTTTAAATTTTCATCACAATACCTGTGCACATGCGGCCATCATTGTTTCTTGTTTACGAGTGATTTTTTTTTTTTTCGTGACACAGGTGAACGACTACATTTATTTATTTATTTAATATATAGCTGCAATTGGGTAAGTGCCCGGTGGCAAGCATTCTCCCTACTTCCCCCTCACTCTCCTTCTGAACTGGTCCACACTCCCAGCCGACACACACTCCTCCTCCAGCCTATTCCATTCCCCTACTGTCCTCACGACCATCACATTTTCCCCCCTTTCTGTTCTCCTCCTCTCTTTGAAAACCTTCCTAGTATTTTCCTTCCTACTTCTAGGCATTCCCATTTTGACTTTTCCCCCCAGCTCTCCCCATCCTCCCACTCCACTCAGCACCGGGTACATCTTGACCAATCTCTCCTTCTGTCTTTGTTTGGTCAGGTCAGTTACATTATAAATATTTTAAAACTAAACATCCATTAAAATTAATTCACATTATTTTTAATGTCAGCTTAGTTTGAAAGTATTAATAATGTAGCTGACCTGACCTAATCGACCATTTTATTAATTATGCATTCACGAACACACGGCAAAATAACAAAAATTCAGCGGTCGAATGGTTGCACAGGTCTTGTATTGCAAAATTAAAATATTTGATATCTCCTAAAGTACCTATTTGGAATTTATCTCCGCCGGTTGTTTTGAAAAGAGGAAGTGAAAGAGCATAGAATAAAAGTATTTTAGCATTTTTAGCATTTTTTTTTTGCAAATACCGCTACTCTACATATTTACCCATAAAATTCAGGCTCGGGAGGAGCTATCCCCCTCCCTTTCCCAAGAGTCCCCCAAGCCCAGAGCCACTAGCAGACTGTTCTACAAAATTTGTCATCATCGAGTATGTATTTGAGCATGACTTATATTGACTAAGAACAATAAAATTGAAATGGATGCTTAACGTCCAGTTCACACTGAGGTCATTGAACACAATGAAAGGTGACGAGATGCTAATGGAGCAATGTGTTCTGTCGGTACTCGGCAAAGTCTTCCACATCTCCAATTCTCATCGGGAATACTCGGAGGTTAAGTGTTCTGTCCATTCAACCACCATAGCCTCAAATAAATATTTAAATATAATGGATGTAATAAACTTAACTAAACGTTTACAGGCCTTACCTTTGAAACAGCAACATTATGTATCTCTTCAAGATTAATGCCCATATCCAAATTTCCTAGAGATTTTGAATAATTAGCTGCTGCAGAATCCGCCATTGCTATAAACAAATAACAGGAGAAAAATATTAATTTTATAATATTATTCTCATTTTTTACATGTATATTTCACTAACGAAATAATAATTATTAGGAATATGAAGAGATGTGATGTTAAATATTCTTGTTACAACCGTTCAAAATTAAAACGTACCGCTATAATCCTATTGGCTAGTCTCGTGGTTATTCTAATCAAGGTCCTCTATATTCTAGGATTACGACAGTGTTGCCAGATCACCAAAACAAAATCATTTCCAGATAAATAAACTTTGAATGACCACATTTTCATGATTACATTATAATTGAGGCCAATTTTTTCCCCCAGCTAAATGATGTGCCATATTGATTAGATATCCAAAACAATGGCTGAAGTGTAGTTTTTTCATTGTGTAAACAGTTTATAATAACTATTTTTATAAAAATTGCTGATTTTAATGGCGGAGATTTGAATTCATACTTACTAATAATCGATTGACGTTAACAAAAACAATGTCTACAATGTTGTGAGCGAAACAATTAGGTGATAATTGATATTCAAAAAAGACCTCAACTATGTCACAGCATGCAGTCTCCAAACAATTCCTAATAACGTCGACCCAAGTGTCTCCCCGGCTCCTTCAGGCCGTTATGCCTCGCCAGCGCCATCTCTTGAGCGTGTTGTGCGACGCAAGTGACGGTGACGTGTGACGTGTTTCTTTACAGGATTTGACTTATTATTTTATTGTAAATATATTTTGTTTTACGTTATTTGTATATATTTTGCATATATTTTTATTATAATTAATTTTGTATTGAAGGGTTGTGTATTTGTGTATGTTTTAATTGTTCACCGGGCGCCAAGGCCGTGGCTTCCGCCTGTGACCAATCAGCGTGTTCCGCGGGCTCGCGGAGAAGGGGGGGATACCCGGGCGCTCAGGCGCGGCAGGGGAGTGGGAGTTAGTCGTCGCGAGGACTCGGCAGACAGCGATCACGTGAGTGTCATCGCTCCGCGCTAGTGGGACGCAGTCGTGGACCCGGCACAAGAGGCGAAGGACGTGTTGGTGACGCCGCTCTGGGGCGGTGACAAAAGCGAGCGCGGTATTAGCAGAGGTTCTAGACTTTTGCCGTGTGGAGACGTTTTCTCAACTTTGCAGTCGAGCTTGTTAATTTGCTATTCAGTCGCGAGCTCTCAACTTGTTATTAGCACGCACGTGTGTTCTGCTCTCAATTTTGGCGAGTCGCAGTTCATTTTTCAAACTGATCATTCGCAGTCATATTTTCTGTGCTGTTCATTTCTTTCAGGCCAGTGTGCTGTACCATCAGATAGACATCCTTTCGCGCGCGGGTCATAAGAATTATATTCTTACTGTGGAAGTAATAGTCGTCACAGGCGGGACGTCCCGTAATTTTCTTAACCAGATAAGTGCGCGGAACCGGGTTACGACCCACATAGAAATAGTCACAGGCGGAAACGCGGCAGCCCCATGTAAAGTGTTCATTGTCTTGAGTATAAAAGACCATCAAACTTTAGTCGTGTTGTTCTCATTTCATCTCTGGAGACTAAGTCCCTCGGCCACGCGGCCCGAACCTCCTCTACCGAACCCTGAGTAGACGGCAGAAAAGCAGCATTGTCAGGGACTAGTCGACCAGCCTACGACACTAACTCCATCGGAATAGCATTGTGTGTTGTTATATTGACAACTGATATCACTGACTAGTCTTCAGTAAATTTAGGAATAATTTTTTGTGGCATATTTTGCAGAAAACCTAATTTTCACAGTCTATGACTGAACTATTTCGAAGGTTACCGAAGTTTGTTGTTGGATCTGTCATGTCCACCAGTTTGGCCTCGGCTGGTATGATAGCACAAGCCCCAAGTGCGCCACCCATCCTACATTATCTATGGGGAGGAAAGTTAGTTCGCCACCCGCCCCTAGATGGCAGACAAAGGGGAATGTAAATTAAGGAAACATTGTCTACCTGCCCAGCCTAATTCAGGACAAATATGTAAATACCCAGTGTGGTATCAAGAAGCCTTTAAATTATACAAGTGAATGTAAATAGTATTGTAATTCGAATATGTATGCACAGGAAGGGTACAGATGTGCCCTCCCTGATGAATATGTACATACATTGTATATTTACTCTGGCTGAGCTTACATGTTCTATGGTTCGGCTTTCGCGGAGCACATTCTACAGTACACCAACTTGTACGAATCATTGAGGAAATTACCAGTGCATTTAATGTACAAGATTACGTGGTAGCAATATTTTTAGACGTAAAGAATGCCTTTGACAGAGTATTCCATGCGGGGCAGATCTTAGAGGTGGGTTGGGACAGCAATTTTCGGTATCAGTCCCAACCTGATACTGATACAGTAATGTACCTAGGTACAAGTCTCTGATACTTCTGTATCAGACGGTCACAGGAGGCTACAAAGCTCCGCGTACGCAGACCGTGCGACCGGAAGGAGAATCTGATACATTATTTATCACGCCCGGTAATTCTCTACCTCTGATACTCTCATGACCGCCTGATACAACCAGTATTAATCAGTTCAACATTCACTGCAGTTCGTCCTGGCCGTGTATCACCATGTTGCGGGCTGTCATGCTTTGTAGTTAGTATCATTATAGTGAAATAAGGAATTGATAAGTGCACGAAAAAGACTTCATTTGTGTGGAATTTTTTCACGGAAAATAATGAGTTTGCTAATTGTAATTTGTGTAAACAAAAACTGAGTTATAAATCATCGACTAATCTGAAGAAACATTTGAAACGTAAACATTGATATAGTATGCTCACTAATGTACCTATCTGTTTTTTATTTTTTATTTTTGATAAAATCGTGCATTTTTATGGTATAAAAACACTAGTTACTAATTGTTTTCGAAAAAAGAAAGTCCATATGTTGATTACATCTGTTATTAGTGTCAACTGAGAATTTATTTGCATTTTCATAGCTGTTAGGTGCACAAATATAAATATTATATCTTGTATTAATGTACTTTTTAATATTAAATTTTCATTAGTTTTATTATTGAACGAGACGGTGCACGCACTGCGCACTGAGCGTACTTTGAAGTAGGAGAATAAACAAAACAACTTGTAACCAGGGCTGCCACTCTGATATTCATGAAAAACCTAGATAACCTACAAAAAAACCCAGACACATGGGTAAAAAACCCAGATGCGTCTAAAATGCTATCGTTGAAAATGTTTGCGTACTAATTCAAAAATATAAACATAACTGGTTTTAATATAAAACAATTAATTACCTTACAAGACTGAAAACCGTTAAATACAACCAATACAAGAAAATTACACTGCAGCAAAATGGCTGTATAAGTAATTCTTGGACCAGTACATATCATAAAAAAACCTACAAATATATACATGACAAAACAAACACCATCACTGCATCCTTTAAACCGGTAATTGTTTTTATAAAACTGCATCATGTACGTTAGTCTTTATTCAGATTCTGATTCTACAAGATTGGTTTGAAGGTTAATTGTTGCATTGGTTTTGTGTTCTGCAAGCCTCTTTGAAGAATGTGTCTAATTTAATATTCGACTTAGCTTCTTGAAAACTAGTTTTGTGTTTATATGTATTTTTGTGTGTGAAACACATAGACTTGTTTGCATTTATCAAACAAATATTGCAACAGATACAGTAGCTACTACCTTTATTATTGTTTTAGGTATAAAAATAATTAAAATTATAAAAAACCTAGAATTGTTGGAATTCATTATTTAAAAACCCAGAAACCCAAACACCATTGGAAAAACCCAGATCTGGGTGGAAAAACCCATGAGTGGCAGCCCTGCTTGTAACAATATCGCTTTGCGCCTCTCCTTCAAGGCTTCAACGCCTTCCCCTGCGCTTCCTCCCCTACATTCTTTCCCTTCTTTATCCCTTATTCGTCGTTCCTGCTCCCTCCCCTTTCACAAGCTCCGCCCAAGTGACCGTCATCTGCGATCGGGTACTGTATTCATTGGCCGTGGTGTTGTTCCAGCTGAATTCTGAACTGATACTAAAGTCTCTGATACTTTTCAAGTGTACTCGTTTGCCGTTCCTGATACAGGCGCGTATCAGTGCCAAAGTATCAGGTTGATACTTTTCGACCCACCTCTAGCTGATCTACAAATTTTATCAAACTAACTTCCTGGATTGCTATATCAAATTAATAGCATCCTACCTAGCAGACAGAACCTTCAGAGTAACAACAGAAGGTGCTACATCCAATATCAAACAAATCAGAGCCGGAGTGCCACAAGGTAGCATTTTAGGCCCTGTATTATTTAACATGTATGTCAGCGACATGCCACGCCCAGCACATCGCCTAGTGAAGTTAGGCTGCTATGCAGACGACACAGTACTGTATAGCAGATCCCATAACCTCCAACTAGCCACGGACAGGCTTCAGGTAGCACTCACTGAGTTCGAGCAGTGGTGTACGACCTGGAGAATTAACTTAAACACAGCCAAATCAGAGGCTATCGTGTTTACACGAAAAAATCTCCCGCCCACAGACACTAGGCCCCAGCTGCGTTTGTTTGCGGAAAATGTCCCGCACAAGGACGTGGTAAAATATTTAGGTGTCCACATGGACAGAAAACTGCTCTGGCGTCATCATATTGACACCAAGCGCCAGCAAGCTCAGGTTAGAATTAGCACACTGTACCCAGTCATGAGTAGACGATGTGGCAGCAAGGTAAAAACAGGCCTCCTGCTCTACAAAGCACTCATTCGCCCTATCATAACATATGCAGCCCCTGTATGGGCCACTGCAGCAAACTCGCACTTATTAAAACTGCAGCGAATTCAGAATAAATGCATCCGAATCGCTGCAGACACCCCGAGATACTGCCCAGTAGAAGCCTTGCATCGCGAAACAGACACGGAAACGTTGCAAGACTTTTATATTCGTACAGCCCAAACTTTTTATGATAAATGCATAAATAGTTTAAACCCATTTGTTTCTACTCTCGGAAATTATGATCCGGACGTAGAACAAAAATACAAACGCCCAAAATCAATCCTCGCGCACCGCCCGCCGTAGCTGTGGGCCTCTGTACAGTCCGCAACGGCGAGGCGCCCTCTGATTGGCCAGCCAATCAGCGCGCGACCCCCTCCAAACAAAACTAGTTGCTCGGCCCCGGAGCAGCTCAGTACCTCCCGCGCCGGCCTTCCACGGACTCGTGGCAGGCTGGCAAACCAAATCTGCCTATGCTTCCGCATAATTAAGGGCAGTGTGTGCATGACAAATGAAACAAAGCTCGCGCACAATACACATGTGTGCTGGCAGCTCTTAGATAATAAGTAAACGTTAATTTAATATAAATTTAAGGTTTCACCCCCTTAGTTATAAGTTAAGTAAATTAAGAACATAAGCGCCCTAATTATCATACATGACAATTAATTATGTGATTATGTAATAACCAAACATGATTATAATAATTCAAAATGGTCCGAAGCACGCAGATGTATGATCAGACCCACTCGGGTTCTCTGCCTTGCTGTGTTAGGGCTGACTCTCCATGCCTGATGGGCATGGCTCGCCTGGTAGGCCTCACCTCCAGCGCCGGTCGTGATCCTGACGGCATGAGATTTTGAATTACAACTAAATAAACACACAGATGGCTGTAATACATGTGATAACCAAACATGATGCTTATTCAAAATGGTCCGAAGCACGCAGGTGTATGAACTGACCCACTCGGGTTCTCTGCCTTGCAGTGTTAGGGCTGACTCTTTATGCCTGATGGGCATGGCTCGCCTGGTAGGCCTCACCTCCAGTGCCGGTCGTGTTCCTGATGGCATGAGATTTTGAATACCAGCTACCATTGCAACCAGTGTGACATCGCACACACACAACATACATACCAACCATATGTATGCGTATATATATATATATATATATATATATATATATATATATATATATATATATATATACATAACACTAAATTTTCCCCTTCTCAAACACCAAGCTAGCTGGCAGCCAGGTGGGAAACGACGAAGTCGCCCCCTAAAGACCAGCACCCAACCAAATAAAGCATAATGCGGACAAAAAGTCCAAGTTCCCTCCCAAACTTGCTTAGTAGTGACTTTCTACTCTGTCCAACTCTTCTTCCTGAACCATCCCTCTGTTCCCGTAGCCAACCTGCTTGCTATTAATGCATGAAATTTGCATCCCGCATGTGAGTGCCCAGGGTTTTCCCTCTGTCTATGGAGGTTTTACCTGGGCCCAACTTATCTCTAGTTTTAGTCTAGAATAGTCAAGTGAGGGGAGTTAGTCATGGCGCCAATCGCAGCCATGGCTGGCCAATCCCCTCCTTAGCACAATATGCATGCTCCCTTGTCTGCATGGTACTCCCTGCATGAGTAGAGCGTATAGGCTTCGGCCTGAGACGCACTTAAGTCCCTCCTAACCCGGACCCCTCCCAAACACACTTTATTTAGTTAGGTTAGGAAAAAAAAAAAAAAAATCATGTTCTATGGTTTTGTTCTCGCGCGCGATTCGGTGTTTTCGGGGTATTTATTGCTTTTTCGGGCCCGTGTTGCGTGTGGAATGATGCCTGGCAGGTAGAGGTGGGTTGGGAGCAATTTTCGGTATCAGTCCCAACCTGATACTGATACAGTAATGTACCTAGGTACAAGTCTCTGATACTTCATGATTCAGATGGTCCCAGGAGGCAACAAAGCTCCGCGTCCGCAGACCGTGCGACCTAGAGGTGGGTTGGGACAGCAATTTTCGGTATCAGTCCCAACCTGATACTGATACAGTAATGTACCTAGGTACAAGTCTGTGATACTTCTGTATCAGACAGGTCCCAGGAGGCAACAAAGCTCCGCGTACGCAGACCGTGCGACCGGAAGGAGAATCTGATACATTATTTATCACGCCCGGTAATTCTCTACCTCTGTTACTCTCATGCCCGCCTGATAAAGCCAGTATCAATCAGTTCAACATTCACTGCAGTTCGTCCTGGGCGTGTATCAACATTTTGCGGGCTGTCATGCTTTGTAGTTAGTATCTTTATAGTGAAATAAGGAATGGATAAGTGCACGAAAAAGACTTCATTTGTGTGGAATTTTTTCACGGAAAATAATGAGTTTGCTAATTGTAATTTGTGTAAACAAAAACTGAGTTATAAATCATCGACTAATCTGAAGAAAATTTTGAAAAAACATTGATATAGTATGCTCACTAATGTACCTATCTGTTTTTTTATTTTTTATTTTTGATAAAATCGTGAATTTTTAATGTATAAAAACACTAGTTACTAATTGTTCTCGAAAAAAGAAAGTCCATATGTTCATTACATCTGTTATTAGTGTCAACTGAGAATTTATTTGCATTTTCATAGCTGTTAGGTGCACAAATATAAATATTATATCTTGTATTAATGTACTTTTTAATATTAAAATTTCATTAGTTTTATTATTGAACGAGACGGCGCACCCACTGCGCACTGAGCGTACTTTGAAGTAGGACAATAAACAAAACGACTTGTAACCAGGGCTGCCACTCTGATATTCATGAAAAACCTAGATAACCTACAAAAAAACCCCAGACACATGGGTAAAAAACCCAGATGCGTCTAAAATGCTATCGTTGAAAATGTTTGCGTACTAATTCAAAAATATAAACATAACTGGTTTTAATATAAAACAATTAATTACCTTACAAGACTGAAAACGGTTAAATACAACCAATACAAGAAAATTACACTGCAGCAAAATGGCTGTATAAGTAATTCTTGGACCAGCACATATCATAAAAAAACCTACAAATATATACATGACAAAACAAACACCATCACTGCATTCTTTAAACCGGTAATTGTTTTTATAAAACTGCATCATGTACGTTAGTCTTTATTCAGAGTCTGATTCTACAAGATTGGTTTGAAGGTTAATTGTTGCATTGGTTTTGTGTTCTGCAAGCCTCTTTGAAGAATGTGTCTAATTTAATATTCGACTTAGCTTCTTGAAAACTAGTTTTGTGTTTATATGTATTTTTGTGTGTGAAACACACAGACTTGTTTGCATTTATCAAACAGATATTGCAACAGATACAGTAGCTACTACCTTTATTATTGTTTTAGGTATAAAAATAATTAAAATTATAAAAAACCTAGAATTGTTGGAATTCATTATTTAAAAACCCAGAAACCCAAACACCATTGGAAAAACCCAGATCTGGGTGGAAAAACCTATGAGTGGCAGCCCTGCTTGTAACAATATCGCTTTGCGCCTCTCCTTCAAGGCTTCAACGCCTTCCCCTGCACTTCCTCCCCTACATTCTTTCCCTTCTTTATCCCTTATTCGTCGTTCCTGCTCCCTCCCCTTTCACAAGCTCCGCCCAAGTGACCGTCATCTGCGATCGGGTACTGCGCTCATTGGCCGTGGTGTTGTTCCAGGTGAATTCTGAACTGATACTAAAGTCTCTGATACTTTTCAAGTGTACTCGTTTGCCGTTCCTGATACAGGCGCGTATCAGTGACAAAGTATCAGGTTGGTACTTTTCGACCCACCTCTAATATTGTAAATTGCAAAAATTGTTTGCACGGAATTCATGCTGGTGGTTTTGAAAAACCTTACTTACATGTTTTCTGAAGACGCCAAATAAATGCTAGAAAAAATATTCTCATATGTTAAGTTTTAAAATCAACAAATCAAGGGAGTTTTTGTAACATACCTCAAATATGTTGAAACATACCACGATGTACGTTTACTAAAGCAAGTATCCCAAACCCCTCCCATATAGTCGTGATATTTTCCAACCTGCCGGGGAGGAGCATACGGCTATCAATCAGCATAAATAGAGCATCGAACCATGTTGCAGAGTAGACGGAGATACATTCCCCAAAATGATTTCCACTAATCTTTCCTCCGGGAGTCCGAGATCTAGCGCTTCTGCGAAAAGACTAACAGACTTTATGAAGTCTGAAAGTGACTCGTGGGGCCGCTGAAAACGGTAAACGAATTTGCGTTTACACGTTTCCAGTACTCTGGGCGGGCAAACCAATTTTAAAACATTTGCCTTAAAGACGTCAAAGGAAGAGCCGGCGGTGATAGCTTCACTGAGAAGCGAAACGTACGCGTCGCTACACTTACTCAAATAGGCTTTGAGAAAATCGGCCTCGCTCACCAGCTTCAGGTTATATATCCTGCTAGCTTCCGCTAATTGCATTAGAACCGCGTCCGGGACATTTCCCTCTAAGCGCGGCAGGGTCTTAAGCGCAGACAGGAATATCTTTTGACTAAATACGGGCGCGGCTCTGGGTTCAGGTGCTACGCTGACAGGAGGGTGTAGCGCGGCGGCTGCGGTTTCCCGCACGTGAGCAATTACACGTACGCGCAACTCGCGTACGGTCTCGGATTCCCCAACTTCCAGCCCGTGATCACCAAAGTAATCCAACAAATCTTCTCTACGCAAAGTGTAAACCCACCCGACGGCGGGGGCGGCTGAGGAACTGGCCATTACACTACCTATCTAGTGGTCACCTGTTAAGCTAATGTTACGTTGCTGCTCACCAAGTAGCAGAGTGGCGCAGGTTGAAACATACCACGATGTACGTTTACTAAAGCGAGTATCCCAGACCCCTCCCATATAGTCTTGATATTTTCCAACCTGCAGGGGAGGAGCATACGGCTATCAATCAGCATAACTAGAATATATCTTGGTGTAAGGGTAACTTTGCAATAAGGGATGACCACTAGTCTACTCATATACAAGAGAGATTTCAAGTATCTTTTTAATAGATCCCAACTCATCAAAAGGGAGGTATATAAACTTAAGATATACATAAGTATTCCATGAATACAAAAGTTAACAACACGTTAAGCTAAACAGTACAATATTGAGTAGAGCGTGACCGTAGTCGTCAAACCGTGTCTCTTACAATATGTGTTCGCTACACGGGCGAAAAGTCTTATTTGTCAAACAGTACTACCTTAAGGTTAACATTGAATACTTAATTCTACTCCTAAGTTCGTACACGCGCGTGTGGGGCGTATAATTTAGTTCGGTTAGACAACAGTGGTTACAGACTTTAAAATTACATACGTAAATATTACTAGTGTCACAGAAACGTGTCTTTAATTACTTCTAACAACGTATGACGTCGTCTGGCCGACGACCACCCCAGAGCCCGACCTGCACCCGCCAGTATACGCTCCCGCTAACGGAACACACCCCTGGCCATGGCCCACCCGAGTCAGGCGACCCGAACAGCAATTAAAGACAAAGCCGCGGAAACCTGAGTAGACAAGAGAAGAACCGTACCCATTCCTCCTAAAACATTAAATTAGGATTTTAGCGACAATAAAATCTCTTCCAGACACACCCGTTTGGAGTCTAGCGTAATGAGGTCACGCCTGGCGCGAGAGAGGCCGAGCCTCCCTCGGACGCCATGCCAGTTCGGCAGTTCAGCGCAGCTCACGGGCCGGGGCGGACCTACGTCCCACGGAGAGGCAACATCCTTTGTCTACATCGAAAGTAACGTCCGGTAAATATAGTCACTAATTAACCAAACCCCTTTTATTGCTTAACCTCTCCGTGAGTACCCGGCCCCTTTTTTCGGTCCAGGACCTAATCCGGCCGCATCAACTTAAGGACACCCCGCACCACACTTGGTCAACGGGGCTGCTCTTCAGCATACGGCACGGGCCGTCTCCCGCAACGTACAGAACTTTATTTAAGGTCACGCGCACGGCGCTGACCACAAACCCGCAAGGGAACTTGGACAAACTTAATTGCGGTGCGTGTTTCACCACAGTGAGCACAACCCCCGCGCCGAGACATTTGCATACGGGATTGGCCGTCTCCAATCGCGCACCCCCTTAATTCAGTGTACTTTGTATCCCGTATTGTGTATTTCTAACTTACGTTACCCGAGTAACGAGTGCCACGGAACTTGTGCGCACCCCCTTAATTCAGTGTATTTTTGTATCCCGTATTGTGTATTTCTAACTTACGTTACCCGAGTAACGAGTGCCACGTAACCTGCACGCACCCCTTAATTCAGTGTATTTTGTGTCCCGCCTTTGTGTTACGAAATTACGTTACCTGCGTACCCAGTGAGACGTCTGAGACATAACAGCATCCGAGGCCACGTAACGCGGAACACAGACAATACGGCGCCACGAAATAACAAGTAAAAACCCCCCCGGGGACCTCTGTAGAGTGTTGTATTGTGTACGACCCTCTGAATAAAAGGTACGACACCGCCACCTCAACTCCACGTCTCTTATTTAAAATCATCTCACGCAACACCGCCGCCGGCCCTAGTGGGCCACGCAGGGGCACATACATCCACGACCCCAAATTCACGACTAGAAACGAGCTAGTCTGGCGCCCACCCGGACAACACAGATCAAGAACCGCCTTTTCCCACTAGGAGCCACACCGGGACTCGAGCCCGAGACCCCGGACGACGGCACGTATATATTGGAACAGCGTTTCTTCAGGGGTTGGGCTCATCGCGCACATTTTCATAGTGAGCCTAAGCAGACAATATAAGGAAGCGAGGTACGTTCTACGTTAAGTATACGAGAGACGCAACAGAAGGAAACCCGATAGTGCAAAATGTACATATCTTCCTAAGACGGGAGCGGGCCGGATTCCCGGCCATGGGCGGCGCCGAGGACAAAAACTAGTATAAATGAAAAAAGAAAAAATTTAGAATTTTGAACGTGGCGGCCAAACGTAAGCGAAGGGGAATTCAAGCCACTACACACCAACACTCACCCACCCATGACCGGTAACCGGACGCACCACCCGCGACAAACTATTCGCACTAGAACTATGTACTATCTAAGAACGAGGCGAGCGCGCCCAGCCCCTTTATACTCTAAGGAAATTAGTCCGGCGTAAGAACACACACATGCATAGTTACAAGCGACAAGCAAAATCCTTCCGCGCACCACAAGCGCCTAGAGAGGGGACACGTTGACGTCAACACTGGAAGGAGAAAAGGAGGGGTAATACTCCGCTCAAGGGACGGCGCACTCACAGGTGAAAGAAAACAAAAAAAAGACATCATGTAATTAATAAGATATGACGGAAGCAGTGCGCCTCAGCACACTGCAATGTAAAATATTAAAATAATAAAAATACACACATAAGAGTAGGCAAAAGTTTTAACTTTTGGAATACAACAAAAATGTTTTTTTCGGGGACTGCATATAAGTCATCGAGTAATCCTTTTCGGGATCCGGCTTTTCAATTTTAATCACCCATTTATAAATAATACAGACATATATATACAGCAATTAACGAACTATAACAACTGTCAACTAGTGAAAATAAAATGATAATTAATTAATGAGTGATCCACGTAACAAACACAGGCTGTACTCGTGTACTCATTATAACAGTAAACTGATGAGTAAACAGTAAGAGTAAACACTACACAATAGTGCTAGCTGGCGGACGGCGGCTATTATTCCGTGCGCCTGCCGAGTGGAGTGAACAGTGGACACCGAGCGCGCATTTTATGTAATTCGAGGAGAACTAGGAGAAGTATTTACATTTCAGAAGTTTCGTAGCCACGGCCCGCGTGTACAACACAAGTAATTGCACCCGGCTTGTTTCCGTGTGTATACTAGTTGGTTCGATTGATAATTGATATACTGATAGTGTTATGAGCACATATCTGTAACTCGACACGATGGAAAACATATTTTTTTTTTTTTTGGAAATACTGCGGTTTTTTGTAAGTATGTATTATTTTTGTTTGTAAAAAATAAAATAACTTTAACCCTAATGGTGGTGCCAAGGCACCTGTGGCACCTACCGTGCGCACGCCTATGAAGGTAACGAATAATCTCTACCTTGTTGAGATACAACTGTAACCTAACTCGCAGACCATATTCCAGAACATGTTCAAACATAATACCTGTTAGTTAACAAAAAATCAGCAGTTTTAATAAACTGGGCACTGCACAAAGCTAAAAAATAATTTGAATGCATTCTAACAGATGTTCGGTAACCATAGGTATATTTTATATGCCAAAAATCCTATAGAATGCAGCACCATCGTGCAACTAAGTGGTGTAGTTTTATTTTTCTGAAGTACTGATGTACCTCCTGCGGCAGTAAAGCTCGGTCCCCACCCCGTCAGCACCGAATCCCGCTGGCGGAACGCACCCCTCGCGCGGCCCGCACCGAGGAAGTTCGCGATGCTGCCGCGAGGCAGTAGCCAGCCTCCTTCGACTCGGCTAGTTACTGCTAAACGTTTGATTCATAATATTGTGTGCCTTTGGGACTAGTTTTTAATTTTATATAATTCTTGTGTTTTAACGTGAGCCATATGTGTGGACCAGCCATCATCTAAAGTGGATTAGCCGCGAGGCTTTATCTTCTTTCGCTTGCACATGACCACCTCTGAGCTTCAGTATAACCAAACTATTCAAACCCTCATTAACTGGGACTTTGCAATGCACTTCATAGCATCAAGTATTGCCGAACTTTCCATGAGTAAACTGGACTTTCCCTCGTCTACTGATCGCACCACTCAATTGTGTTTCACAAGTTAATTTTAGGACTTTTTTTTACATATTTATAAGGACCATACATGCCACATGATATCATGCGCTTAACATCTGTCAATGTCTATCGAGTGTAGGTGCTTGACAATATTTTTAGGACTCTTTAATGTATTTGTATGCACGCACCTGTCGCGTGTCATCATGAACTTAACATTCGTCAACGTCTGCCATGGCTTAGTGTTCTGGATACCCACAATGTTCATGCGATCCGAATTACTGCGAGTGTTCAGAATCCCCGGTACATAATGACGATTCTACGATTCCCAAAGTAAACAACGCCAGGCCAATGACAGCAAAATATACAGAGTTTGTGTAAGAATAAACACTGAGGGCCGATATTATGACCTCCGGCTAAATCCTCAGGTTAGCTAGCCTCAAGGTAAGGCTAGACTCCGGTTAACGAACGAGGGGTGTATTATGACCCATACTTAGCCTGCGGTTGGCTAACCGGAACCTGACGAAGCGTGTGGTGTAATAATGGGTGTGTTGGTAATGAAATAAAACAGAATTTGGTAACTTTTGTTGCAAGACAGTTATTTTTTCTGGTAGAATGTTAGTCAGCTGTTTGTTTGTATTGTGATTCGGAATATTTACAGCTGCAATAAAGAAATATGCCGCGAACTTTATCTTGCAACAGATATAATTAAATTAACCAAAAATTACTTTGACGTCAAACCTGCTTTGTATTAAACCATAAAATTACAATTTACGATTCAAAACCGTGTGTTTTCAACTTTACTCTTGTATTGGAACTCATAATTTTGTTAGGTTATATATTAAGCCAAAACTAACGAAGTAATTCTATACCAACAAATAAATAGGGATGACATTTTTGCTAGAGAACACTTATTTCTTTCATAAATTTATTTCATAATCAAATAATATAGACCCCGTTTCGGGAAAATACTTGTCGATTTTCATTTCACCTGTGTAGGTTTCATTTTTGTACTAATAGTTTCGTATCACGTATCCAAATTAATCCGATCCTGATGGAATTAGTTTGTGGTATATGATGCTTGCTGTTTTAATTTAGTAGGTCGAGAGATCCTAGATATATTCACTGGGGAAATAATTATGATTGTAAAATGTATACGAAAGAAATATATTTTTACAAGACCTGACATAATTTGTTTGCATCGTGATATGTTAGGTATTTTGTGTTGTGTACAGGATTTTTCAACATTCTAAATTAAAACAGCAAGTATAATGTAAAACAAGACCAACATATAAAGGGTCATGCCGATAGGATCAAGGGATAAACTTGGATACGGTAAACAGAATAATTCCAGTGCTGTTTTCGTTTTGCACTTGCGTGGCAGGTAGATAATAAGTACCTAATGGTTTGTAAGATAGGGAAGGGATAATTGGGTAACATTTATTTTCACATTCAATTGTATTCATTGAATTATAACCACGTCTGAAGTCGTATGAAGTGCATTTCATTCCCGGCATATGTCCACTGTATTACGAATAAAAATTCACAGACACAACTTCCACGAAAACACGCATTTTATAGGTACCTACCGGTAATAATAACCCTCGTTTTGCAATTTTAAAATTCACTTATTTACACATATTCTTAAGCAGGAATTTTTAAGTTTATATACATAGCATACGTTTATGTACTTCGTGATCAATTAAAGTCAAATAATAATACACGACTCGACGAGAATAGAAAAGCGTGACTACACTTTCATGCCATGTAATTTTTAATAAAACTTTGACGAAAGCGAAGCATTTTACATTTAGTAATAAATTATTCCATCGCATCCTGCAAATATTCAATAGAATTCCTCAAATAGTCATCATCACTAACAACTAACCTCGCCTGATACATCGCCATTTTATTTTCTGTTGCTTAGCCTCCGGTTAAGCAGCTAGCGGCCGGTTCATCCACCCGCTAGGTTAGCCGGGACTTTAACTGGAAGGTAGACGTTAACAGGAAGTCATAAAACCGAAATAAGAGCTAGCCTGCGGTTAAATTTTAGCCGGAACTTTAGCCGGGGGTCTTAAAACCGGTCCTGAATCTTAACATCTGTGAGTTCAATTTCGTAAATTACGATCCAACCATCAATGTGCCACTGTCTCCAGCCTTATAGCCGATGCTGACCCCTGAACACCCTTGTGCTCTACATCACAACCAACCAGGGAGACAGTGTAACATGCATCAATGTTACAGATTGCCTTTGATAAATATATGGCCCATGTTTGGCCTGTACATTGACGCCTTCTGCCTTCTGCCGAGGTGATGTTGAGGGTGTGGAGTTGCTTTTGGGCGCCAACTAGCAATAATAACTACGTGCTAGTGCGTAGCCGAGACTCTTGACTCAGGTCGTGACGTCGCCACGTGGCCGGCAGGCAGTAAGGGTCGTTCCGTCAGAGTTACCCCCGGCTGTTTTAGCCACCAGGGACGCTATGCTACGGGCGTTGTAACAAATACTTGGAAGCTCAATTTAAAGTTATTTATTGTCAGGCACGCTATACATGCGCTGCGTCGTGCATGACCCGCTTACTGGGAGCCGCGCTCTACAGGACACGTTTCTGATGGGCTGAAAACTCATGCAATTCCGGTAGAGATGGCAAGGGCGGAGGTCAAGAGGCTCCGCGGGCGACTCGCGACTCGTCTCCTTGGAGGGCAGTGATTAACTGGCGATGGCTGTGACTTCCGCACGACTCCCCAGCCTCGCTCCCGCGAAAACGTGTTGTGTGCAAAAGTAATCCCGGGCCATGCACGCCACCTGATCGCGCTAAAGTCCTGAATTACAAATAATATTTAAACATAGCCATTACTCAATTAATATTGTTTTTAAGAGTGCTGAATGTTAATTTCAAAGTCCAGGTAATCAGGTCACCTAACAGTACCCCCGTGGTCGACTTTCGCGCGGGTGACAGTCGATTAGGCAGGGCAGCTTATGTTCGAGGCGTTGCACCACCCTGCACCCAGGCGCGTTCATTTCGCACAAGCTCGGGGCGAGGCGGCGATGCGCCATAGTGGTCTGTGTTGATTCGAGGAGCACTAATGGTTGGCGTCAACATGTAATGATTTCTGTAGTGATGTAAATATAATATATTTTTTATAAATAAGGTGTGTACTTGATGTGCATAAAACATGTTTTTATGTAGTTGTATAATGTAGCTTTAAACTGCCGTCACCCGACCTATGTGAAAGGCCCGGGGGGTACCTGACGGGTGCTACGGGCATCGCGGTGCTCTTGTCCGGAGGGGCGCCAGGCTAGCGGACTGCTAGGCCGTTGATGTTGGGTCGTGGGTACTCTGCCCCCGCGTGCCCCGCCAGGTACACGGCTTGAATCTACCCTGAATGGTTCTCTCTTGACTGTGAAGGCCGCTCGGCCGTGTGGGGGACGGGAGACTCCGGAAAATTAGCATACACGAGTTGGTGAGAATTACCTTTAATCTAGTCCCGCTACAAAACACTCTCACCAACACTTGGCGACGTCTAGCCGTTACACGATTAACACAGAAAAAACAACGCTACTCGACATTAATGGTTACCGCGGCAGTCTCGCGGGACGCGGGTCGATGCTCGCTGGAGACGGCCAGCGCCGAACATTAACGGGTGCAGGGGGTGCTCTATGAGCGGGCTCCTAAATTCGGCGAAACACTTACGTGTGTGCAGCCGGCAGGCATATGCACGGCGTCCTTAAATAAAAACACTTTCGCTGGAGTCGGCCAGTACCGTACGTTTTGTGCTACGATACGTATCGCGGTATCACACTTAAGACGGTCGGGATAGGCCCGGCTCCGCAAAATACGCGCCGAGTCGACGTGGGCAGCGGTGAATTAACAAAAGGTTTTAAATTTAAAGATTTAGTACAGAATAAAAAGTAATAAAATGAAAGAAACTTGGATGCTGCCCACGGACACACGTCTGTTCCCGGCGCGGAGTGGTTAGAGACTCCGGACATGGCCGCCTCGCAAGGAAGAGAAACTTTCTCTTCTTTGTGAGTCGGCGTCAAAAAACATATATTAATTTAATTTACTATATTACCAGTTAAAACATGTTCCAGGTGCCCAATTAAAATGTAGCACCTGGTAATTGGGTGCTTAAGGCTTAACAATAGTTTTAATGTATTTAATTATTTAAAATGTGACATCAAGTTGGCGACTGTATTTATCAACATATTGTCTCACTGTGAGCTGTAATAGTTGGATTTCTTCTAATCTGACACGATCCTAGTCACGGACATTTTAATTAAGGCCAGTGGCCGCGGTGACTTTTAATAAGATTTGTTGTCTATTGGGGTCACGCCCGGGACGCTCGCCTGACTCAATCCGGCTGGGCAAGGGGCGTGCTCCGAAAACGGGATACGGTACTGGCGGTGCGGAGCACGGGCTTAAAGGCCATGGTCGGTACGACGTCAAAACATTGTATTAAATATATCATAGTTGTTAGATGTATATTTATTTTACGGGCTGAATTCCACAATACAATTTTAGTTTGACCCTTGTAATCGATAGGTGAGTCTATTGCCTTAGAAAAAGAAAGGGTATGCGGTGTTGTTGTTAGCAATGTCGCAGCCTCGTCTCTTGTGAAGATGTGGATACGGGGTGGACCTCGCTCGGTCGTCATGTTGTTTGCCCGGCGCCAGCTCTTGGGTAGAGCAGCCTCACACTCTGAGGCGGGAGTGGACCGTTCGGCCCAGTGCAGTTGACCGAGGACATGCTGACAAGGAAGGTGCCTGCGGTCTCGCAAGGAGTCGCTAGTGAAAAGTTTGGGAGTAGAAGAGAGGGATGCCCGCGGTCTCATGAAGAGTCGCTAGCGGAAAGGTTGAAATAGGAGAGAGGAATGCCCGCTGTCTCACGAAGAGTCGCTAGCAGAGTATTGCCCACGGTCTCACAAAGAGTCGCTAGCGGATGGGTGCAAGAGAGAGGGAGAATGAGAGAGAGAGAAGGAAAGCCCGCAGTCTCACTAGAAGTCACTAGCAGAGGGGAAAGAGAGAGAGAAAGGTAGGCCAATAATACCACTGTTTACTGTGTTGGTGTTTATTCTCCCAGATTGGCTGGGAGAGAGGAGAGCTGTCTAGGCCGCCGATTTATCATATTGCCATCCGGGGCAGTAAGCGAGGGCGAGGCCACAAACCGAAGTTTCTATAACTCGCTAAGTGCATAGTAAATCAGGTGCACCCCACACTGGTGAAGAATCATTTGAATCGACGGCGGGGGTGCGTGTCTTGTGGGATAAGTTTGGCCACAGGCCTGTGTGTGCGCTGGTAGGTTGTGTAATGCTATAAAAGTTACGTGTACCTAATTCGGCGGGGGAGTGAAGCTCCCCACCAGTTAGATCGGCTAACTGGCATGATGTAGTGTCGTGTTGGTGTGCATTAGAGGCTTGTCTGTGTGCTGTAATTTCAAGTGACCTAGTTAAACTAGGGTGTGGCGTGTAGTGTAAAGCTGTGCGAGCCGCTCTTACGAACTCCTGGGAACACAGAACATGCATGGGTAGTTAGCCAATTAGTGCATGTAACAGGTAGTTCAGGCCGACACTCACGCAGGCACATAATCGTGTGGTCGTGTTGGTGAAACAGTAAAATAAATTACATGGATAAGTAAACTTCTGACCACTTTAGGGACCGAACTATTGCGTTCCAACATAGCTCAGTCAAAGTTAGGCTAAGACAGTATCGCTGTAGCTAGCCCCCTGGCTGTTGTCTGCTAGAACCTGTAAAAGAGAGAGTGGAATTAGTGGATTATATTCCCAGTGAGGGTCGTCCTATTTTACTATTATTTGGGCGGAGATGCTGACTAGGCAATTTTCTTTTTTTTTACATGTCTTAATATAACATTTGCTGTCGCCTGGGTTCTCGTGTTCGAGACTCAGCGGTGTTCCTAGCGGGAAGGCTGTTCTTTTGCGGGGAAACGTGTCCGGGAGGGCGCCAGGCTAACTCGGTGGTTAGCCACGAGGTGGGTCGTGAGGTCCGAAAGCCCCTGCATGGCCCACTAGGAACAGCGGTGGTGGTGATGATGCTAGGGATCCCTAATGCCTGTTGCCCCACTGGCCCTACACAGCATAGGACGCTGATCCCTAGCTGGATTGGTGAGGTTCAGAAATAACGTACACAGTTTGCACTGTCGTTCAGACATCGCGCGCGGAGTGTGCGGAGTGGACTTTTAATTACGTTGGCAAATTACACTTGCAATTACATTCACATGATTTCCCTACATAAAGTACACTGTCAATTATACACTAGGCGCTCTGACGCGCCGTCACTAACGTTACGTCCTCGCGCCAGTCGCGGTTGAGGGAGAGTGTTTGATTAGAGTCGGCTAATCCCGTAATTGGTAAATGGCGACATGCGGGCCCACCTGTGTGGACCGCGGCTCGCTATTAAATTAAGAACACGTCTACGATTGGATGTAGCCAGTGCCTGTGCACTTGGCGATTAATTAAAAGTCTGTGGTGGCGGGAGTCGGCCCATACCATATATTGCACGGTCCCATGTAATGCGTGGTGTGGGGGGTGTTAAGTTGATGCGGCTGGGTTAGGCCCTAGACCGGAAAAGGACCGGGCGCACACGGGGAGTAGTTAAAAAAGGTTTCGGGGTCTGACTATAGTTACCAGATTGAAGTTCGATGAAGACAAAGAGATGATGGCTCCCCGTGGGATGTGCGTCTGTTCCGGTCCGCGAGTCGCGCTGTACTGGCATCTGGCCCTGGCGCGAGGGGAGGGGTGAGCTCTCTGTCACGCCAGAGTTTCTAAAGTTCCGTTATTCGTAAAAAATTATATTAATAACAAAAAGCGAGTGGCTCTAAATTCACACAATAAAACTTAATGATTAACTTTACACACACACACACACACACACACACACACACACACATATGTTTTAGAAATGACATTTAATAAATTTGTATAAAATAAGCTTGAATTATAAGAGTCACACTGGAGACTGTTTGTTGCATGATAACTACTCCAGTGGCGAATGATAAATGCTAATTTGGGGCGGTTTGAGTTATGTCACATATTACACTATTTAATTCAGGCTGAAGGCCGCAAGGGGAGCACTCACAGCTGTTTTAGTAAAAAACTACACGTGAGTGGCCCGGGCACTCCTTCGTCGCACGGTGTTGTTAATTCAAAGTGGCGGGTTCATTAAAGTTTAGTGAATTTACTGTGTACATGACTCTGTTTGTTTTGCCGATTACGTTAAGGGCGTTGATAATACCTAAGTCCCGCGGCGCTCGTCTGACTCGGGTGGGCCATGGCTAGGGGCGCGTTCCGTTAGCGGGGTCGGATACTGGTTGTTGCAAGTCGGGCTTTAGGGTGGCCTTCGGCCGGACGACGTCACATTGTCTGTTCATATGAACAACTGCCATCTGGTGACGAGTGGTGGCACTACAATTGCCATGGCCGGAATGTTGTGCCACGGACAGTACTGTGACCCGGGTTTTTGTTTAAATAAAGTGGAGGTACGATGTCAGTTAGCATTAAAAGTGTCAGGGCAAACAAATATTCTGACTAGTACATGTTATTAAGGAAGGTTACAGCTTACATTTGGTATTTGGCTCATGTCCGGCCTATTCTTGGAATGATATTTGCAGTTTTTTGAAGATAAACATTTCTTTATAAATAAGGTAGGTATTTATTCATTTATAAATGTAGCTTTGAGCTTTATCTTCGTTCTCGTTGTTTACTTATTGATTTATTTATATTTGTTATTTAGGCTCAGAATGCAATTATAAAATTGTTGCATTGTGTCTTATGATTGACAGATGAGGAAACCATGGCATGTGATCTTGATGCTAGAATATTAAATAATAATTTCCTATCATTTCCTGGAATAAGGTATATCTAATTGAGTTAATTTTAAGTTTTAATACTTGTTTTGATTTAATAATTATTAAATATTTTCACTTTGATTAATATTTGAATTGTATATTTTTGTCTTATTAATATTAATATTTATACCTTGGGATAATGTTTTTACAACATTGAAAGTGTCATGGCGACGATGTGTGCATATTGTGGCTGTACTGATTCTTTTCGATTTCATTTTATTTTCCTCGGCGCTAGGTAGGCGGGCTGTTCGTAACAGAAGTGGTGAAGTCATTTCTAGTGTTATATTTGTGATTTTTACGTTGTTTTAGACGTGTTACAAGAATGTTTCGCACCATTATTCTCTTGGGAATTGTTCTCTCTACAGGATTTACAAATGACATGGAAATGATCAGTGGTTTGGGTACCTCTATCAAAGCAACCAAGTCGCCGAGTTTTGGTACTTGTTGGACGAATTCCATGCGGAGTTTTCAGACCAGGTGTGATAAGTTGAACATGGAATCTCAGAAATATTTGGCTTTGAGGTTCGCCGATTGTTTTTTGGTGATGTCTGGTGAAGAGGCATATGGATGTGATAAATTAATTGAGGAAGAGAGAAATGTGTGTATTAAAAATATGTCCACCCGGGATTACAACACGTTCACCGATTTCTTCACGCACGTAGATAGTCTTTGTCGTTTTCTTGAGATTCAAATTTGGCAAGAAGACACTGAAACTAACTTTAGAAGCCTCTTGGCAAGCACGACGAAGGCAAAGAAGATGATCGTGGAAGCACTGCAAAAGCAAAAGATTTCCTTGCAACTGCAGAAGATGAGCATCTCGGAACAAATGCAGATGGTGAAGACGACTAGCCGTTTGGACGAGCGTTTGATAGAACTGCAGTCAAAAACCAAGCAAACAGTGGACAACTTTTCTAAGTCGACGTCGGGCAGCTACGGAATCCTCGTAGAAACCTTTGCCGGGCTGACTGCCTTGCAGCAATGGCTCGTCCACAAAACGACGTGGCTGGAAATGGCGATATTTTATATTTGTGGTACCGTGGTGATACTGCTTCTGACTGTCTTGCCGGAGCTCGAAGAAGCCAAATGGGTCCTGTTGTCATTGCATTTGGCTGCTGTGTGCGTGGAGTGTGGTTTGTGGTCGGTGTCGCTGCATGTAAATGTGGGGTTCGTGAGGAGTTCCCTGGTGTACGTCTGTGCTGGTCTTTTGTGCTTAACAGCGTACCACTACACAACTACAGAAACTTCTAAACACAGACTAATGCTAGATGTAGAAAGGAATATTGACCATCTTGAGAAGATAATGACTGGCACGAGAGTAGTTAAGAAAAATGCATGCTTGGTTCAGAATTCAAGAGTTGCATCTTCAAATGACAGGTAAGTCACTTGTTTTAATTCAAGATGGTAATCCTGAAGTAGAACCTGGGTAAATATGTAGAGTAGCGGTATTTGCAAAAAAAAAATGTTAAAAATCCGAAAATACTTTTATTACTTATATGCACTTTCACTTCCTATTTTCATTAAACCCGGGAGATAAGAAATTCCAAATACTTTAGGAGATATTGAATGTTTTAATTTTCATAGTTGGGTGGTATTGGTTAAAAAAAATTCGAAAAATCCGAAAATACTTTTATTCTGTGCTCTTTAACTTCCTCTTGTCATTAAACCCGGCGGAGATAAGAAATTCCAAATACTATAGGAGATATCGAATTTTTTAATTTTCGTTACAATACCTGTGCATTCATGCGGCTTGAACAATTGTTTCTTCTTTATGAGTATGAAATTTTTTTTTTCGTGACGTAGGTGAACGACTACATCATTTTCTACTAATGGCAAAAGAATTGTACCTGCCTCTAGGTGAGTTTTTAACTTTTTTTTTTTATTTCCAAAATTCGTTCAACAGATTCTTAAAAGAATATAGAACATGTCAATAAAGTCAACAAAAATGAACAATACAAACAATCAAATTAATTAAATCATAATATCACATTAAATTAGTACTAATTAAAACAAAAATATAAATATATCAATATACAAACAAATCATCATAAGTTATTCTAAACATTATTATAATATTCATTTAATGTATAAAATGAATTTTCTAATAAATAGTTTTTGAGTAGAACTTTAAATAGTCTTGGGTTGCAATGGGAGATTGCTTTTAGTTTATGAGGGAGTGCATTGAAAAGTTTTATGCCAGAGTACAGTGCACCTTTTTGATACCTTGATGTATTATTACTTGGCACATGCAAGTCGGATTTATTTCTGGTGTCATAAGTGTGTATTGCACTGTTATTATCAAAACTATCATTATTTTTAACTACAAAATTAATTAATGAGTATATATACTGACACATCATAGTAAGTATCCTTAGATTCTTAAACAATGGTCTACAAGAATCATAGTGATTAACATTAGACATTATTCTAATAATTTTTTTTGTAGTAAAAAAACATCATTAGCATAGGGTGATGATGCCCAAAAAATGATCCCATATGACATTACAGAATGAAAAAACGAAAAATATATTTGTTTTAAATAAAAAACAGATACAGTTGCTGATAACGATTGAAGTGCGAAACAAGCTGAACATAGTTTATGTATCATTTTAACTATATGTTCCTTGCCACACAAGGTATTGTTTACATGCAAGCCTAAAAATTTAACACTATTTGCTTCTGTAATTTTAGTATCACTATAATTCAATTGAACTACAGGGTTAGACTGTTTATGTAAGTGAAATTTTAAGATACTTGTTTTATCAATATTTAGAGTAAGATTATTAGCATTAAACCATTGATTTAATTTATCACATACACTATTTAATGTTTGAATTAATTCTTGATTTTTAATGTTATGACACAATATGCTAGTGTCATCTGCAAATAAAATTACTTCAGACTGATCAGTTATAAAAGAAGGAAGATCATTTATATAAATCAAAAATAATAATGGTCCCAGGATCGACCCCTGAGGCACACTAAGATTAATTAACCCTTTATTTGAGTGAACTGTACTAATTTTAATGTTTTATTTGTTATTTGGATATTGTTACGCAAGTAATAAGTAAAAAAAAAAATACATGAGGGCCATCAAACATAAAAGTATCTAATAATTCACTGTTCTTAAAATCATGAATACTGGTGTCTGGTTCTGTCAATAATATTTGAAACTGACACATCCTGAGTGTAATGTAGAGGGCATAAAAAGTACAAGTAATATTTACGAACTTTTGGGCAACTTTTAATGCTCTTTGTGTCGCAGCAGAATGGACTAAGAAAATTTGTCTGTTATTAAAGCAAGGAATTCAAAGCATAACAGTAGACAGCATTTAATTTTCTAAGGTATTTTTTTAATCTGGGATATTATTGTTTCTTCTGAATGAGTGTGTGTTTTAAATAAAATTCTGTGTAGAAGAAAATTTAAGTAACTGCTTTTTTATTATTCAATATTAAAAATGTCAAAATTATGAATTTGTTCTTACTTAATTCCAAAGATGCAGTCACTTACACTAACAATTTATCAACCTTTTTTCCTTAATTTTCACAACATCTGAATATCTATTGTCTGACGAGTAGTGTGTAGTTTGTGCAGATTGTGTGTACTAGTGCTGTTCATGTAGTAGTGTAGTTACATGGGTGGTTGACAGGCATGTACATCTTTGCTAAAAACACTCAAGTCTTAGAAATTTAATTCTTACAGTACACTAATCCTTCACTTAGCATGTTGTAATAGGTAGGGGCCTATTAGGGATTGAAGGAAGACCAGAGCCTGGCTAGGACTGCGGATTATGTGATTGGAGCAGTTGGGTAATCAAGGTTAAAGGTTTCAGGTACACAGACATTTTATTCAAATTCAATATTAATTCAAAATAAATATTACGTTAACATTTCTGACAAAACGAGTTAGTTGACAATTATAATTTGCATGGGTAAGCCGGCTACACAGTGATCCAATCAACGATCGTCAAAAAGGGACATAATTTCCTTGTCTGAAGTTATATTACAAAAAAAGTTACATTTACAAAACTACTGCAAAGTGCAGGTACACGAAAGAAAGAAGTTACATTATTCTTTAAAAAGCAGTACCAAACAAATACGTGCAACGACGTCTCAAGGGGAGACAGATATAAACAGAAAAACGGAAGCGAAGGTTAAGTTAAATTTACATTAAAGCAGAAATCCAAACAATTTTTGATGGTGTCGGCCGAAAAGGAATTTAGACAGAACAAATTTAAACAATACTGATTCTACATTAGGGTGAGGGCCACCGCCTCACTGACGACTCGATTCAACTTACATTTCTCCCCTGAGGTCGCACACGCACAAAGACTAAGTCGAAGCTCTCGGACTACATGCTAGTGAAATTAACAACTGGTCAGCTACTGCTGACAACCAAGCCTCACAAAGGCTACCAGTAGAAGAAGACCCTCATCATGTCTGCAGCAGATTTTATAAACTCGCGCCGCAGCGCGCGCATGCGCATATTGAAAGGGTGGGGGAAACGAGTAAAAATTGAACAAACACTAGGAGGGGGAGAAAAGGAGGGAGAAGGATGAGGGGAGCGAAGTGCCGGAGGCCCGCGATGACGCGCGCAGTTCGAATGTAGCGGACCTAAACGCTACAACTCCCCTGCCCTTAAACCACGGTACCCGCCGCCCTTTTCCATCTTCTCCATCTTCATAATGTTACTGTAATGTAATGATAATGTTTATTTTCATAACGAACACAATTTCAACTGTCAGTCTAAGTCTAAACATACAAAGTTTACACGCCATATATAATGGCCAAAGATTCTTGAAGGATTACATAGGTCTAGTACAACGACCAAAGGGAGCATCTTCAGCGCTGAAGACTTATCTTGATCTTGAGGGACGTCCCAGGAAAGTTCATTTTTGTTTCAAATTGTAGCAACGAGCTCTCAAGCTCGTTCGTCGACAGACAGACGCAATTCCGGACGTAACCGAAGCAGGCGTCCCCGCAACAGCTGACGCCGATGGCGCCTGGCAGGGTCGACTCTTCACCTCGCTCCCTTGTCGAGCAGGTTGCATGCTCACAGGGGACGAGGGCTTCTAGGTGTCATCGTGTGCATCATGCAGGCTCGCATGCGGCATGCATCACGGCTCCAGGCTGGCGGGACGAAGTCTCACGCCCGCACGCCGGCACACCAGCACGGCAGAGCAGCCGGCCGCTCGCTCACCGAGGAACAGCATCCATCAACCGCGGCGACTCAGAGCGCCTCGGGGCGAGCCAGATAAGAGCCGCACAGCAGCATGCTGATGCGGAACTCCAAATGACGGAGTCGCATGGACGCATCCACGGACTCGGACAGCGAAAGAGGCGGGCGGCCTCGTAGATGCAGCGAATAGCGGGCGGGCACCAGTGACCACGACGGAGCGGGCAGGCGGAGGAGCCTCAGGTCCGTAGCTGCGCAGATCCTCTTGAGGGCACCGGCATCCGCGACGTGGAAGGAAGGGGGAGGAACGATAACTAAACCAAACTGAAAAAAAAGAACACAAAACCAGACGCGCACGCCAAAACAGCAAACCCTTTAATTAAGTATTAAACTTTTTCAATTGCCACACATGGGCCTTTCTAAATTTTTTAGATCCAGACGCACTGTGCATCAAGACAGTGTTCTCACCAAGGAATCTGTCTATTATGAAGGGTCCCACAAATGGTGGGATTAATTTAACATTAATCTTATCAGCCTTCTTAGGCAGTACAAAATTCTTTACCAGGACCAACTGTCCAACAGAAAAATCATGAGGCCTCCGGGAAGCATTATATGAATTTGCAACAGCTTGACGAGCCTTCGTGAGATTGCATGCCACACTATCCAGGACGGCCTCCAGTGACTCGTCATCCGAGGCAGCCTCCAGGGGCGGCAGTCCCCACAGGTTAAGGAGAGGGTGGGTAAGCTCCCTACCTAGAAACGGAATTGAAGGTGGGAACCGGGTAGCGGAATGCACAGCTGAATTAAGGCCTACGTTTATAAAATCAAGATCGCTGTCCCATAGCGACTGATCTTCCCTGTAGAAAGCAGTGAGAATGCTCTTAAGTACTTTATTAACACGCTCTGATTGGTTTCCCTGGGGACAGTAAGGACTACTGTAAATAGGCTTAATGGCCCATTGAAAACACATGTCTTTGAACAGTACAGAGCGGAAATAACGTGCGTTATCACACGTGATCATGGCTGGAGCACCAAAAAATTTCCATACCTGATCTCTTAAGGCTTGAACAATACTGTTTGCTTTCATGTTCTTTAAGGGGATTAGCAACACAAATTTCGAAAAAATGTCCAGAATAACCAAAATACAATTGTTACCTTTTTTAGAATGTGTTAAGGGACCAAAAATGTCAATGTGAAGCACATGCCAGGGGGCAACAGGAGCATAAGCATAATACAAGCCGACTTTGGCACACTGCGGCGGTTTCGAGACTTGACAATCTCAACAAGTTCGCACGTGTTTTTGTACATCAGCTTGCAATTCAGGCCAAGCTAAATGTGCACTAATTCGACTGAACGTTTTGTCGATGCCCAAATGTGCACCCAATAAGGAATCGTGAAAATACTTTAGAACCATAGGGCGTAGGGATGCAGGAACAACAGCCTTCCTTTGTCTACCAGTTGTCCCGGTATAATAAACAACACCCTGTTCCTCAACATAAGGCACGGCTTTACCAGCACTCAAATCCTTCCTGATTTGAACACACAAAGGATCCTCCTGTTGACACTGACGAATGCTAAGAAATGATTCCGGAAATATTATGCAAACAGCTGCACATATCGGCTGTGTTTCATCCGCGGACGAAACACAAGTCGCAAATTCATCGGGCGAAAACATTCGCGAAAGCGCATCTGCCACAACGTTGTCACTACCCTTAATATGATGCAGTTTGAATTTGAAGCGGGACAGTCTTAACACCCAGCGCCCTAGTTTACCGAGCTGATTCGGATGGTTAAACAGCCAACTAAGCGCTTGATTGTCCGTGAAAAGATCGAACTCGTGACAATCGAGATATGACGCGAATTTCTCGATGCCAAACAGACATGCTAAGGCCTCCTTTTCATAGGTACCCAGACGTCGTTCCCCGTCAGTAAGTGTTCTACTGGCATAGGCAATAGGGCGCAACCTATCGTTTTCAATATGCCCTAATACAGCACCTACCGCGATGCTTGATGCATCTACCTGGAGGGCGAACCTGCGTTGAAAATCAGGTAGAACCAAGACAGGGGGGGAAGAGATTAAGGCCTTAAGACTGTCAAAGGCCTTCCGTTGAGCGTCGCCCCACTCAAAAACAACATTCTTTTTACGTAAATTATTAAGCGGACCACATACTGCGGCGTAATCGGGGATGAAACGAGAATAATATCCCGTCATGCCGAGAAATCTCTGAACTCCTCTGACATTCCTAGGAGGAGGAAAGTTTACGATGGGGGAAACTTTATCGGGATCCATTATGAGTTTGCCTTGTGAAATAATGTAGCCTAAAAATTTTACGTAATCTTTTCCCAGATGAATTTTGTCGGGATTAACTGTCAAGTTAGCGGCTCTGAGACGATCATACACCTGACACAAATGTTGTTTGTGCTGTTGCAGGTTATCACTGTAGACGATAATATCGTCGATGTAATTGAAGACTGATTTAAATTTTAAGTCGCCTAGAATATGATCTAGCACTCGGCTCATAGCCTGGCTACCAAAAGACACACCCATAGGCACACGATTAAATTGAAATTGCCCCCACGGGGTAGAAAATGCAGTATATTTACGACAGTCAGGATGCAACAAACATTGGTGGAAACTAGCATTTAGATCAATGATGGAAAATGTTGCGGCTTTCCCTAAATGTTGAAGGGCGCTCTCTACGGTCGGCAACTCGTAGCTGTCCTCCTTAATTTTGTCATTCAGTTCCTTGTAATTGTGTACCAGCCGGAATTCCCCCGCTTCCTTTTTAGGGACTAAAAAGGAAGGCGAACAGAAATCGGAAACAGACGGAGCAATAACTCCTGCTTCTAGGAGTCTATCGATAATGTTTTTCAACTTTTGCAATTTAGGAGGAGAAATTTTATGTCCTTTAGCCTTAACAGGAGTCGTGTCCTTTAAATAAAATTTATAGGGCATGACGTCACACCTGCCTATCCGGTTGTTAATTACGTCAGAATACCTGTTCATGACGTCAGCAATGACCGCGTCCCTACTAATGACGTCAGACTTGTCGGCGCACGACATGACGATAGGAGCGGAGTCATGATGAATAAGTTTAATTTTACGTTCAGGATGAAAACCAAAAACCAGTTCCTGGTTCGCGACGTCTAACAAACATCGCGTCTTTCCCAGAAAATCTAAACCTAGAATAAGCGGGTTACATAACCCGGGAACAACATTAAAGTGCCAGTTCCAAGAAAAACCCGCGATCTTAATGTGCATTTCAACTTCTACGTCTGACGTAACAATTACGCCGTTGGCTACACAAATTTTCACGTCAGAGCCGGTACAAACACGGCTTAACAAATACGGATGTTTGATGCAACATGCATCGAACAATTCGGAACTAATCAAGGAACGGGTAGCACCGGAATCAATTAAGGCCGGAATATTATTTCCAAACAGACGAACGTGTACAAAATTATTGTACGAGTAATGAGCGGCTTTCCTCAAGCGACGACCGTGGCGACCACTCGCACGCCCGGTCAAGGCCCGTTTCCCGGACAATTATTTCTGTAATGCCCAGTGCGCTTGCAACGAAAGCATGTTCGCTGCTCACGGCTCACAGCGGGCTGCGTGCACTCAGACACAGCGTGGCCGTAAGTACAGCAGTTGGCACACCTGGGACGGTTGGAGGACGGGCCGGGCGCATTAGCCGACTCATAACGTCTGCCGGCGGCAAAACTCGCCCTGACAGAGGGATCACTTACACTAGCCGCACACTCAACGGGCCGCGATGCGCGCACCGCGCGAGCGGGTACGGTGTTGACTTGAGACGTAACCTGAACATTAGGAGAATTGCATTTAGGAGAATTGAATTTAGAATTAGAATTAAAATGAGAAACAGGAACAAAACTACCTGGCGAGGCCTTTGAGTGAAAATCCTCGTGGTATTTTTTGACAGTTAGCAATCTATTTTCCACTTCTGCGCTCCACTTACGGAGAGTACTCAGATTGGAGGGAGGGCTAAGCATGGCGCTATGCTGTAAGACCAGCGGAGACACGTTGCTAACAATAGTTTGCGTTAATTCTGCCTCAGGGAGGTTCAACTCCAGTACCTCAGCAAAGGCCGCAACAGAATTAATGAATTGCAACAAGGGCTCCTCAGGCCTCTGAAACCTGAATACAAGTTCACGTTCACACGTTTCTAGCACACGAGGCGGACAGGCAAACTGTAGCACAGACGTCTTGAACTGTGCGAAGGTCTGATTCTGATTCATGACGTCAGTGAGCAGTAGCAAAAATGCCGGCCCACACAGGCTCAGGAGAGCTTTCAAAAACTCCGCCTCACTGACCAACTTTAAACCAGCTAAACGTGCCGCGGCACTCAGAAAATCAAGAACCGCACGCGGTTCACAACTATCAAGACGTGGGAGAAGTTACAAATTAGAAAAAAATATCTTTTCATTAAATCTGGAATATTATTCTATACACACAGTCCTGCAGCAGAGTTGCGCAGTTGTAATAGGTAGGGGCCTATTAGAGATTGAAGGAAGACCAGAGCCTGGCTAGGACTGCGGATTATGTGATTGGAGCAGTTGGGTAATCAAGGTTAAAGGTTTCAGGTACACAGACATTTTATTCAAATTCAATATTAATTCAAAATAAATATTACGTTAACATTTCTGACAAAACGAGTTAGTTGACAATTATAATTTGCATGGGTAAGCCGGCTACACAGTGATCCAATCAACGATCGTCAAAAAGGGACATAATTTCCTTGTCTGAAGTTATATTACAAAAAAAGTTACATTTACAAAACTACTGCAAAGTGCAGGTACACAAAAGAAAGAAGTTACATTATTCTTTAAAAAGCAGTACCAAACAAATACGTGCGACGACGTCTCAAGGGGAGACAGATAGAAACAGAAAAACGGAAGCGAAGGTTAAGTTAAATTTACATTAAAGCAGAAATCCAAACAATTTTTGATGGTGGCGGCCGAAAAGGAATTTAGACAGAACAAATTTAAACAATACTGATTCTACATTAGGGTGAGGGCCACCGCCTCACTGACGACTCGATTCAACTTACATTTCTCCCCTGAGGTCGCACACGCACGAAGACTAAGTCGAAGCTCTCGGACTACATGCTAGTGAAATTAACAACTGGTCAGCTACTGCTGACAACCAAGCCTCACAAAGGCTACCAGTAGAAGAAGACCCTCATCATGTCTGCAGCAGATTTTATAAACTCGCGCCGCAGCGCGCGCATGCGGCGCAATTTTATAAACTCGCGCCGCAGCGCGCGCATGCGCATATTGAAAGGGTGGGGGAAACGAGTACAAATTGAACAAACACTAGGAGGGGGAGAAAAGGAGGGAGAAGGATGAGGGGAGCGAAGTGCCGGAGGCCCGCGATGACGCGCGCAGTTCGAATGTAGCGGACCTAAACGCTACAATGTCTTCAAATTATGCGAATTCATTTAGCATGATGTTAATTTTACTGCCCTAGTCTTGAATAGCACTTTTGTAAATTTCATTTAGCAATAAATCGCCACAGACAAAAAAAAGCCGGGCATGACGCCACAAAGTCTGCTACAACTCGGTAAACAACAGATGTGCCGTGGCATACAGGTAGCTACACGAGGTGGGAAGAGATGTTCCGTGGCATACAGGTAGCTACACGAGGTGGGAAGAGATGTGCCGTGGCATACAGGTAGCTACACGAGGTGGGAAGAGATGTGCCGTGGCATACAGGTAGCTACACGAGGTGGGAAGAGATGTGCCGTGGCATACAGGTAGCTACACGAGGTGGGAAGAGATGTGCCGTGGCATACAGGTAGCTACACGAGGTGGGAAGAGATGTGCCGTGGCATACAGGTAGCTACACGAGGTGGGAAGAGATGTGCCGTGGCATACAGGTAGCTACACGAGGTGGGAAGAGATGTGCCGTGGCATACAGGTAGCTACACGAGGTGGGAAGAGATGTGCCGTGGCATACAGGTAGCTACACGAGGTGGGAAGAGATGTGCCGTGGCATACAGGTAGCTACACGAGGTGGGAAGAGATGTGCCGTGGCATACAGGTAGCTACACGAGGTGGGAAGAGATGTGCCGTGGCATACAGGTAGCTACACGAGGTGGGAAGAGATGTGCCGTGGCATACAGGTAGCTACACGAGGTGGGAAGAGATGTGCCGTGGCATACAGGTAGCTACACGAGGTGGGAAGAGATGTGCCGTGGCATACAGGTAGCTACACGAGGTGGGAAGAGATGTGCCGTGGCATACAGGTAGCTACACGAGGTGGGAAGAGATGTGCCGTGGCATACAGGTAGCTACACGAGGTGGGAAGAGATGTGCCGTGGCATACAGGTAGCTACACGAGGTGGGAAGAGATGTGCCGTGGCATACAGGTAGCTACACGAGGTGGGAAGAGATGTGCCGTGGCATACAGGTAGCTACACGAGGTGGGAAGAGATGTGCCGTGGCATACAGGTAGCTACACGAGGGGGGAAGAGATGTGCCGTGGCATACAGGTAGCTACACGAGGTGGGAAGAGATGTGCCGTGGCATACAGGTAGCTACACGAGGTGGGAAGAGATGTGCCGTGGCATACAGGTAGCTACACGAGGGGGGAAGAGATGTGCCGTGGCATACAGGTAGCTACACGAGGTGGGAATAGATGTGCCGTGGCATACAGGTAGCTACACGAGGTGGGAAGAGATGTGCCGTGGCATACAGGTAGCTACACGAGGTGGGAAGAGATGTGCCGTGGCATACAGGTAGCTACACGAGGTGGGAAGAGATGTGCCGTGGCATACAGGTAGCTACACGAGGTGGGAAGAGATGTGCCGTGGCATACAGGTAGCTACACGAGGGGGGAAGAGATGTGCCGTGGCATACAGGTAGCTACACGAGGGGGGAAGAGATGTGCCGTGGCATACAGGTAGCTACACGAGGGGGGAAGAGATGTGCCGTGGCATACAGGTAGCTACACGAGGTGGGAAGAGATGTGCCGTGGCATACGGGTAGCTACACGAGGTGGGAAGAGATGTGCCGTGGCATACGGGTAGCTACACGAGGGGGGAAGAGATGTGCCGTGGCATACGGGTAGCTACACGAGGTGGGAAGAGATGTGCCGTGGCATACGGGTAGCTACACGAGGTGGGAAGAGATGTGCCGTGGCATACGGGTAGCTACACGAGGTGGGAAGAGATGTGCCGTGGCATACGGGTAGCTACACGAGGTGGGAAGAGATGTGCCGTGGCATACGGGTAGCTACACGAGGTGGGAAGAGATGTGCCGTGGCATACGGGTAGCTACACGAGGGGGGAAGAGATGTGCCGTGGCATACGGGTAGCTACACGAGGTGGGAAGAGATGTGCCGTGGCATACGGGTAGCTACACGAGGTGGGAAGAGATGTGCCGTGGCATACGGGTAGCTACACGAGGTGGGAAGAGATGTGCCGTGGCATACAGGTAGCTACACGAGGGGGGAAGAGATGTGCCGTGGCATACAGGTAGCTACACGAGGGGGGAAGAGATGTGCCGTGGCATACAGGTAGCTACACGAGGTGGGAAGAGATGTGCCGTGGCATACAGGTAGCTACACGAGGTGGGAAGAGATGTGCCGTGGCATACAGGTAGCTACACGAGGTGGGAAGAGATGTGCCGTGGCATACAGGTAGCTACACGAGGTGGGAAGAGATGTGCCGTGGCATACAGGTAGCTACACGAGGTGGGAAGAGATGTGCCGTGGCATACAGGTAGCTACACGAGGGGGGAAGAGATGTGCCGTGGCATACAGGTAGCTACACGAGGTGGGAAGAGATGTGCCGTGGCATACAGGTAGCTACACGAGGTGGGAAGAGATGTGCCGTGGCATACAGGTAGCTACACGAGGTGGGAAGAGATGTGCCGTGGCATACAGGTAGCTACACGAGGTGGGAAGAGATGTGCCGTGGCATACAGGTAGCTACACGAGGTGGGAAGAGATGTGCCGTGGCATACAGGTAGCTACACGAGGTGGGAAGAGATGTGCCGTGGCATACAGGTAGCTACACGAGGTGGGAAGAGATGTGCCGTGGCATACAGGTAGCTACACGAGGTGGGAAGAGATGTGCCGTGGCATACAGGTAGCTACACGAGGTGGGAAGAGATGTGCCGTGGCATACAGGTAGCTACACGAGGTGGGAAGAGATGTGCCGTGGCATACAGGTAGCTACACGAGGTGGGAAGAGATGTGCCGTGGCATACGGGTAGCTACACGAGGTGGGAAGAGATGTGCCGTGGCATACGGGTAGCTACACGAGGTGGGAAGAGATGTGCCGTGGCATACGGGTAGCTACACGAGGGGGGAAGAGATGTGCCGTGGCATACGGGTAGCTACACGAGGTGGGAAGAGATGTGCCGTGGCATACGGGTAGCTACACGAGGTGGGAATAGATGTGCCGTGGCATACGGGTAGCTACACGAGGTGGGAAGAGATGTGCCGTGGCATACGGGTAGCTACACGAGGTGGGAAGAGATGTGCCGTGGCATACGTATAGCTACACGAGGTGGGAAGAGATGTGCCGTGGCATACGTATAGCTACACGAGGTGGGAAGAGATGTGCGTGGCATACGGGTAGCTACACGAGGGGGGAAGAGATGTGCCGTGGCATACGGGTAGCTACACGAGGGGGGAAGAGATGTGCCGTGGCATACGGGTAGCTACACGAGGGGGGAAGAGATGTGCCGTGGCATACAGGTAGCTACACGAGGTGGGAAGAGATGTGCCGTGGCATACAGGTAGCTACACGAGGTGGGAAGAGATGTGCCGTGGCATACAGGTAGCTACACGAGGTGGGAAGAGATGTGCCGTGGCATACAGGTAGCTACACGAGGTGGGAAGAGATGTGCCGTGGCATACAGGTAGCTACACGAGGTGGGAAGAGATGTGCCGTGGCATACAGGTAGCTACACGAGGTGGGAAGAGATGTGCCGTGGCATACAGGTAGCTACACGAGGTGGGAAGAGATGTGCCGTGGCATACAGGTAGCTACACGAGGTGGGAAGAGATGTGCCGTGGCATACAGGTAGCTACACGAGGTGGGAAGAGATGTGCCGTGGCATACAGGTAGCTACACGAGGTGGGAAGAGATGTGCCGTGGCATACAGGTAGCTACACGAGGTGGGAAGAGATGTGCCGTGGCATACAGGTAGCTACACGAGGTGGGAAGAGATGTGCCGTGGCATACAGGTAGCTACACGAGGTGGGAAGAGATGTGCCGTGGCATACAGGTAGCTACACGAGGTGGGAAGAGATGTGCCGTGGCATACAGGTAGCTACACGAGGTGGGAAGAGATGTGCCGTGGCATACAGGTAGCTACACGAGGTGGGAAGAGATGTGCCGTGGCATACAGGTAGCTACACGAGGGGGGAAGAGATGTGCCGTGGCATACAGGTAGCTACACGAGGGGGGAAGAGATGTGCCGTGGCATACAGGTAGCTACACGAGGTGGGAAGAGATGTGCCGTGGCATACAGGTAGCTACACGAGGTGGGAAGAGATGTGCCGTGGCATACAGGTAGCTACACGAGGGGGGAAGAGATGTGCCGTGGCATACAGGTAGCTACACGAGGTGGGAAGAAATGGACACGCAGGTCTGACTACGTTATCGACTGTTGTACAAACATGAGTCCAACCACAGACCAGGCCGTGTTGAAGGATGAACTTCAGTCTAGCCAGTGGCAGGGAACTCATACGCACAAACAACGTCTGCTCATTTGTCTGCCGGTAACTGTACGTGCGCAAGCACCTGGAGTTGGAATCATGGCTTCCAAGTGAGAGAGTAATGCAGTGTGTTTAAGTATTTGAGACAAAACTAGAAGTTTTACGGCATGCAGACTGTCATGAAGGCCACACTTATGTTGGTCTTACTTTAATTTTAAGCAAGTCAACTGTGTGTACAATCGTACAAAATAAAGACTATCAAACGCTTGTATGTCTGATGCTGTTAGTTGTAATAGCGGGAATATATTTTACATTAGACACCAGAACAGAAGTGAACAGATGATTCACGTGGAAAAGATTGTTAAATGAACGGTGCAATGAAAAAAAAAATCACGGTGCTGATAGGTTTGCTGTGAACCAAGTGGTGATATGTTAATAAGGAATTTAATTTTTGTAATATTAAAATGAAAATATCCAGACAGTGATATCGGTTTTACTGCCAGTAAAGGATGAGAAAGTTTGTGGAAAGATACGCGAGTGTTGAAAGTCACCCCTGGGTGGGCAAGCCAACCAGCATAACCACATATCTCTCATTATGCTGTGTCGTATTTGTCATACTAAGTATTTGATGGTAGGCTTATAAAGATAAATAGTGTGACATATTTATCATTGAGTGTTATTCTACGCATTTATATTACATAAAGAATATTTCCCTACACATTTTGGAACACATTAAGTTAATTAGCCTTTCTATTTATGCTTCAGAATTCGTGATTTCGAATAACACAAACATTTTTAGGAACACATTAGTCGTGCTAAGTGATGGATTGGTGTATTCAGAATACTTTGCTAATGCATGAAATAGCCAGTTGAAATGTCTGAAATGTAACATTGGTTGTGTTGTTTGTAGGTTGTCCGTGACGCCAAACAGAACTGGATCGTGTTCAGTGAACGACGGTGACGACAGCTGGCGGTCGGTGTCTCCCGACAGAACGCCTGCCGTGTGGCAGAGGAACGGCAGCCGTGCCGCCACGCCACGCACGGACACCGGTCACGATGCCTGCCACGCGGCACAACTGTGGAGCACAGCTCACAGAAGTGAAGTTGGGACCTAATCATTCCATTTTGGTTCAAGTTTGAGATTTTGTATCTCTCACGGCCTAAGAACATGCCATATGATGATCGCATCATAGCCAATTGTGCTTCCATCTCTGTTTTCCTTCAGAAAGTTTCACAGTTTTTTTTTTGTTTCATATCGCTTTTACTTTGTTGCTTAGCATTCTGTGTTTGAGGTCTTCTATCCTACATATGACATTATTTTTAAAACTCGCCATATGACAGTAGCAAGGGAAATGGTTGGTTAATGAGTAAACTATATGGTACAAGAAAAACATATTAATTACTTATATTTTTGCAAAATGAAAATATTCTTAAAATGCATAACCAGAAAAACTTAAAATTAGATATTCTTAATAGTTCCTTTAAAAATAGTCTTTAACTGTGCGCAATATATTATTGCCATCACATACCGGTTGGGGCAAAAGTTATAAATCTCTTTTAGTTTTTGACGTGATAACATCTTATAAATCGATGAACGCCGGCTGCACACACAAAAAATTGTCACATTCCGCCTGAGCCGAGCGTGCAACCGGCCAACCACCCTGCGAGAGAATCTTCTATAATATCAAACAGGTTAAGGCGAGCTTTTTAACTAGTTGTTTGTGATTATATTTAAACAAATTATTTAAATTAAATTTGCAAAAACTGTAATTAATATTTGAAAATTAAAAAGTATGCAATTTTTCATCAATGTTTTCTTATGATGTTATCACGTAAAATTATCGTCTGTAAACCGACTTTACAGACAACCCCCTTTATAATGAATGCCCTCTGTTCACTGGAAAGGGATGAAAGAAGGGTGGGGGGTGGACATGATGGTTGCACTCTCGTGAGCTGGGCTCTCTCTCACAAGCCACCTGGTGCACTCGACCCAACTGCCCGCCACTCCACTCCTCTTGGCGCCGGCTCACTCGGATATTGCACCGGTTTTGCAGGTGGCGAAACTGCTCACCAATATTATCGTTGTACGTAATGTCAAAGCTAAAAATGCCATTTTTAATTGATTGTAACACAACTGTGGCGAATTGCCATTAGTAACATTTATCATTAAAATGTGTGTCAAATTGCATAAATATGCTTTGTACTACTGTTAAGTACCTTAAAATTATTATTGAGGGATTATAAATGAGTAAAATAATTGTTAATTTGCATTAATCAAGTTATTAGAACATCCAATCCCATATAACAATACATTAGAAAAAAATATTTTTGATGGTAGTTGAAGTTGTCAACTTATTATATTGAGAGTGTGAGCAAGTACATCCACTACACTAAAGACACATGTATTCTCTATGGTCGTTGACTTGAGTGGAGAGCCAATGACAGCACAGTTAGAAAATTGAAACCGAGTAATGATTGTTCTCTAAAGAATATCCTTAAATGCTGAATATTGATGGAAATTGTGATTTTGTCATCCAATTTATGATACATCATGATATTAAAATAAGTCAAACTCTTCATATATTTTAACCATGACTATTCATTATGGAATAAGCACATAGGTGTATAATATGGAAGTAATGCTTTGTGTGATAGACATTTTTACAACATATATTTTGTAATGAATGATTTAAAAATAATCAACATTTTTGTGTGTTAGAAATTGAAAAATGATATAGTTTTAATATTGTATTGAAAAAGAAGATATATATTGTCATTTAGGACACCAATTGTGCTTTAAATTAAAGTCGTTCAATTGAGTCATTTGTAACTCTGTGGTCTGAGAATTTTTAGATCTCAAGCTTAAAGACTGAACTTGCTACCAGACATTGATAATTTTAATGATTATTGTTAAAACCAATTGAGACAAAGTAAGATATTTGAATAGCCTTGAAATGTTTATTTAAGTCACTTATTTGATGTGTTCTTCACACATATAAGTTATTATTCAGTTACACTGTTAATGTATTTTGGATGTTCTAATGCATATTTGCTATTTTCAAGTGCAAATTATCAGTTAATGTGTGAAGATTTTAAGACACCGCTTAAAACTGTGTGATTATATATGTTCAGTTACGTGAGAGTAAATACTTATCCATTAGTAGAATAGTATTTTCTTGGCTTCTGGGTATAGGCTGTGTCAGGTAATTGTCTTGCGATGTTTCGGCAGTCATTGTAGCTGCCATCGTCAGGTAGACCAAGTCTGACTGCTGGCCTGGCCATCCGGCGGGGATGAGGGGAGGAACGGTGAGGGGGGGAGGGTTGTAAGTGACGATAACGCATCGCACTGGGCTGCGTGCAGCCGGCACTCACAGTGCGACGTCCCGCTGTTATGACTCGCTCTGAGCACTCTGGCAAGCGGCTTCGAGGCTCGCCCTGAGTCAAACACGAGGTGTCAGCAATTTCAACACCGCCAGCGAAACAGCGACGCGGGTCGCCGAAGGCCGACCGCCGCTGCGAGAGAAAAGGGGACAACACGGAACATCAACACGGACGCGGACAGAAGGATAAAGATGACAGCCACTGTCGAGAAGGGACTTCTTCTGGTCACCGGCGACTGGACGGCTGGAGTCGTGACATCTGAACCACGGAGCGCCGTGGTCCTCGGCCGCTGCAGTCCGTCGTCGAGATCCTGCCGCGAGCGCGACCCAGCACAGCGTGGGTAAGGAACCTGCCGAGGTGTGGTAGCGAGACTCCCTGATCATTGTCTAATTTGGTGACAGCTAACACTGTAATAGTACGTGACAGTAAATCAAGTCTCTATATTGAATTGTCTTTCATTCTTAGTCTTGAGCCCCCTATCACCCTGTCATAGAATAGTCAAGAATTGAGATCATCTTATAGATGAATCATAACACCGCGAAAGGCAGAACTGGCTTTTACTTTGAAATTTTAAAATGGCAAAGTTATAGTCGCGCTACAAAAAACATATGGTGCCAGCTTAAATAGTCGTACCGAAAAACAAAATCTAAATAGATATATTTTTTTGTGATATTACTGGGATTGCTTATAGATGAAAACCACACTAAATGCAATCGAAACCTCCAGCTCTTTTACCACTTGTTACTCTCTGTTTCTACATTGGTGTAACGTAAATGTCTCACTGGAAACATTTTGGGAGACTGTGGATTTTTGTTTCAAAATAATAAATAACAAATGCTGGTTCGTCTATAACTGTGCCTCTATTTCTTTTTCTATCAAAGTTAATTGGACAAAAGTAAACAAAACATTATCTTAAGAATAACAAGTTAATTTGATAATGGAGTTAATTATTTAAAATATATACATATTTGGACTAATACATTACAAGTTACAATTTATAATATACGGCAATACCTTAATAAGTTAAAATTTTATAATAGGGCTGCCCCGTGTCAAAATTTAAAGAGGTGCCTTACACCATAGTTAAAAATAACAATAAACAATCCCAGAGTGATAATTATTAGCACATAGCATAATTAAAGTCCTGCGACAATTAGATGGCACTTAAAAATTGCGTAGCACTCACATGCTGTCAAAGTCGTGGGGAATGTTGGGGGCCGTACAGTTGGAACTTGCTGGTCGGGAGTGATACATCATACTGTAGCCGGGCTGCCAGGTGGCGCCTCGGTAGTTTCCGGTTACCAAAGACGAGGAAGAGCATTTGGCCCCAATTTCAGCACCGGCTCTGGGACTCTGGGATACTAATTCTTGGACCCTGTCTGTGAACAAGCCAAATCCAAAAGAATTAGACCTGCTTCACAGCCAGTCATCAAACGGGCTAAAATGCCCACAAAAACAGGGATCGTCGAGAAGAGAAAGATGGTGTTGAAACCTCACCAACACACGGTGGTGTTCCTTGCGCTCAGGAGGGGTCCTGCCGGGATGCGCGCGAGAACCTGACCGACACAAGCGTGCTGGATGCGGAAACGCTCATAATTTAGAATTATTAAAAATTTAGCAAAATATAAAAGTATCTACATCAAAACACAGACTGACTGATTACTACTAAAAACTTAAGGAAAACATCCCTTGACGAGACGACTACATCCTAGTGGGCATGTAGAAGTTGAATCCTGCTGAGGGCCAGCTGAGAAACGAAGTAGTCAGTCTGACGTCGCGCCAAGAAGTCCCCGGGGGTTAGTGTGACGCTTAATTAAAAACGGGTGCTTGATTTAGAAGGAAAGGAAGTGGGGATACTTTGGCTGCAGGGCCGAAAGGTTCCGAAGGCTTCCGAGTGAGGGATCGAGTAATACCTGTTTCGATATCTCAACATTTCTTCTGGCGTCCGATGGCAGCGCTTTCTACTGGGAGGTGGCCAAAACAGAAAATAAATCAACTCGCGCATGTCGCACGAGGCTGCTTCTAAAGCAAGGGGGCTTATGGAGGAGACTGGTGGAGCTCTCTGGTGGCTCGGAAGAGAACGACAGGAGGATGTTGGTTGCGTGTGTCGCTAGTGGGCAGGATCTGTTTGGCCGAGACTCGAAGTAGTTGATAACTCTGCCGCTAGAGGTCAGAGGCGGTACATTCGGACACTCATGTCTAGACCTTGTGATAGGCCATCGCTGGGCAGGGTTAAGCATTGGGTGGTGATTCGTGGAACAGAGGGTAGGGGTGAATTCTGGCTCGTGAGTGCCTATACGTGCTCTGAGGCCCTGGAACAGTAGAATAGAGCATGGCAGTTAGAGCTCACCTCAGGTTTGCTCTGAGAAACTGGCTGCCCTGTGAAGCTGCAGCCACAAGCAGTCCTGATCACGGCGACAGGCAGTGTTTGAGTGATCAGACGTGTGCCGGAGCGAGGATAAGATGAGCCAGAATGCTGGCCCTCACAGAGGGTTGGCAAAAATCAGATACGGCGCTGGGAAACGAATTGGGGAACTAGTCTGACAAAGACTAAGTGGGAGTGTGCAGTGAGTGGAAAAAGTTTAAGATTTAGCTACAAAATTACTGTTAAAATAATAATTTAAAAATTCAAATTTACAACAAAGAAAAACCATGTGAATACAGATGTAGTACTACCCTTCATCTTCCCAGTGCTGGCTGCACTAGACAGTTTGATTAGTGGAGCTGCAGGTATAGCCAAGAATGTGAATATGGCTAAAATTCAGGCTAGATTGCTAAGTAAGAACGCACACCATAACAGTAAAATGCAGGTCCTTGCAAAAAGGGCTCAGGTCTATTCCTGCGTCCTTATCCCACATCCGGGGGAGGGGCCAAGCAGACAAGAAAGAGGGGATTAAAACAGATACAAAGATACTGAATAACCTGCCAAAGCTACCTTTTACCACCACTGACTTAAATTTAGCAATTAAAAAATTCCACATTTTAGAAATGTGTTTATGAAGGATAAATTACCCAGAGAATGGTACATCTAAAGGACCGGGAATCCACTGGGTAGCACACGCAGTTCGGTCGTACAGCTCAGTATTACGAAGGTTTTGGAGACCTGCCACCTTCTTTAGAATTGCAGCAGTATTTTAGTGGTTGCAAAATAACATATAGTTATGATAGGCAGCAAAAGCTAAATTCATTAACTGTGGTCACTTATGCATAAAGTTTCTCATCTCTGTATATAAAAAACATAAACCACAGCTAAGACCACACAGTCAATATCTCACTACCACCAAAGTGAAGAGAAAATTCCATAGTGCTTCGAAACCAATCCTGAATTCTACATTCTGTTGGAAATTATCCTGAATAAGTCTATCATACTAATACTAAGTTGAAACACTTCAGAACTGTGTTCAACACATTAACCTCCAATAGATGTAAGTGATGGGTTATGGCAGCTTGCCCTCGTAGACTTTACCGCCTACAATTCTATCCCAAACGTGGATGCGAGAAACCAAATATTCAGACACATTTTGAAGAATGAAGAGAAGCCGCAAAGATTCTTACGAAGTTTTAGACATTGAAATGTATTTTGAACAACACTTACCTGCAAATGTATTTTTTTCACTGAAAGGTAATCCAAACACACTACAGTGTGTTTTGCAAAGCAATGCACAAATTGAATTCAGTGGCAACCACTTCCTGGCCCCAATGCTTGGTTTTGAACCGAAAATTTATGAGGCGAATGAAGTTCAAGAGTTGACCCATCTGGTAAACATGGTATCTGTAAATTTTATTTGAATCACTGTGAATATCATTGGCCACAGTTTCCTTAATGGAAAACCAAACAGCACAATACACAAGTTTTCTCCGAATGTCCCTCCAGGATATAAGCTCAGTAACATGCCTCAAACTCTCATTTAGTCCAGTCACCATGCAACAAATACGATAGTTGGTTATTAGAGTGGTTGGCCCGAACAGTAAATTAATTAACTTTAGAAACGATGTGATTACATTATGTTTACATTTGAAAAAAATATGGGAGTAAGATACTTTGGTCTGCAGGTTCAGGAGTGAGCAGCATAGAGTCAGTACGAACGCAAACATCAAACGATTAACATCTGTTAATGCGAGGTTTCTAAGAATATTAGGTTTTAAAGTATTTCCCAATGGAATATAATACTCTTGACGTCCAACATTCACCACAGTTTGATGATGCAATCACTATACGTGAAATGCACATGTACAAACCATACATTGTGGGAGCATATGAGCCAAGTTCTGAGGTAATTATAGCAATACAAGATTCCGATGTGTATACACACGTATCTAAATCGTTTCTGCGAATCTGTGGTGCTTTCATGAAAGCTAATGGTCAAAAATTGATAATACAAATATTGTAAACAATGGTAATTTTACGTATGATAAATCGAATATCATTTGAACTTAATGGGGTGACAGTTGACGAGGTTTGCGAGGTTGGAATTGTGACGACAGTGAAAAACTACTTGTCGTGCACACGGGATGAAAAAGCCATAAATAAAATGGCAGGATGGTGTCCAATGGTGATTTCAATTTAGAGTTCGAATTTTGCGTTCCTTTGAACGAGTTGTTGGGCTTCGCAGAAGATTATTAAATCTTACTTTTAATGTATTCTGCTATTAAAGTACTATTTTGAATCTTGAAAGATTTTCTAATCTGCCAAAGTCAGTCAGATAAAATTAGTCTTCGATCAAACTCTGATAATCGAAAGCTTTTCTTAACCCTAACATGTATTTAATGTCAGGCTAGTATAGATTGTAGAATGTTTGATATTTCGATTATGGAATTCAGTATGTATGAATGAATTCCTTTGTAATCTCACATGGTAGTCAACCTAGAAGTCCACAAGTCATATTTATGTTCCTACAAAGCTTGAGAATCTACATCCTTGAGCTGAACATTTTTAAATCATATAAAATATATTTTTAGCATGTGTAAATATAAATATTGTTCTAAAATTGTTTAAGACTGATATATGGAATATTCATATTCATAAAAATAATACCAAAATTGTAATTAAAAGTTTGCCAATTTATTTCCTGTTGATTATCACAGTTTACAATTCACAATTTCAAAGTACATAACATTGCTCAATCAAAACTTTCAAATGGTCTTATCATTTGTGAGACATCTTAAAAATTCTGATCATCAGAATAACCCTGGAAATAAATCTATTAGAACTGCATTAATTTTTTAAAACTTGCTTGCCAAAACATCAGCTTGGATTGAGCCTGCTGCGTTGTTCCAACAGACAGACATCTCAAGCTCCCGATGTTCGGCTATGTGCGAGTCATGTCGAAAACAAGGACAACTCTGGTCCATTCGAGATGAATGGCGGATGATGGTGATTATTAATCCTGGATTATATTGGATAAGTTCTCTAACCTTATATGTGAACCCAGCTGCAGTGGGAATAAGTAAATGTGCAATGTTGCAACATCATAATGAGTCTCAATTTTCTTCCAACTATTTCCCTTCTACAAAAAAAGTTGCATTTTTTTGTTAACATAGATCAATGAATAAACGAATTCTTGTTCGGGGTGGATAAATAGTAAACAGGGATTTAGCTGTGAATTGCAGACATTCATGCAGAGAAACATTACGTTATCTGCGTGAATCTATTATGATGTAAATAAATATTTTCACCTACAGAATAAATCAGTTGTGCTGTCAATGAAGCAGTCCAAAAAAACTAATATAAAATCTGGAAAACAGTTTTATGCAAAAACTCCAACATGATATGAGTTTATTCTTTAAAAAAAAAGTTCATATCCCTACAATAAATCGTAAACAATAGCAGTATGGAATGATGTCGAGTATATGTTGGTACCTCGAAGCTTGTTTACTCCTCATACAGGTTAGCATTGTCCACAACTTTTTGAAACACCAGTGAGATTTGCTGATAAGTGCAAGACTAGTGGCAATACAGCTTCCTGATTACGTAGCTACCTAGTCTGTGGTCTCAACCAAGATGTTCCAAAGCCATTAAAGCTATAATCAAGGGTTTCTTATCTGTTTTACATAAAAATATATTTAATTTTTTATAAGCCCTGTCATGTTTCATTACATGAAACATTGTGTGAGATCTATGAACTATGTATGTACTAGGAGCAGGCAATGTTTGTCAACACGGAGTTGGGAAACCAGGCACCATTGTGCTCATGTTGAACTTCTAGACAGCCTCAGAATCTTGCCCAGACATATTTTCAAACCAGCTGCACAAAGTTTAAAGATAAATTTTCGGCCATGGTGTCTATGGCTATTGGTGGTGGAAAAATTAACATCTGAGCATATACTTGTTTCTACCGAGTGAAAAAATATAAAACATTTTCGAAGATCACTAATTTTACACATTTGTCTTCCAAACTTATAATGTAGCCTAAATATATAAAGGATTTTGTGTTCTTAACCAAGCCTTCATTGTGGTCTGCATGGAAAAATTACAAATAAAAGCAGATAAAATTGCTTCCAAGTCCCAAAATGAACTGTATTAAGCCAAATTAGTTCTTTGTAAGTCAAATACTGAGCTGATAAAACAAGCATATGAAACATACCAGACAGAAAATATGAAAGAATAGATGTGTAAAAAAACTTTTTCAATGAAAATTATAAAAGTATTTTCCATCCACAATATTAAAAGCAGCCTTTACTTTCGGTGAAATCCATTCATCTTTGTATAAAACTTTTATCACATTTCAGTAGTCTTCTGAGATTTTGCAATGTTTCCTAAGTTTAGCAACATTTTGCCATATGTTAAAATGTTTAATTATATGTTTTAGAATACCTTTTAAAATTACTAATTATGATTCTTCATAAATATCTCTGGAAGTTGTGAGTACTTATTAAAAATGTTTAATCGACTGTCAACACAAAAATACAATTAAGTTTACCATAGTTGAAAATAATTTATTCACTTCATGTTCAATCATTTTAGTTTAAAAGGACTTACAAATAATGTCAAGTTTGCATAAATTTTGGTTAAAAGTAAATGAAGATTGTTGGTAAAATTTTGGTCTTCTAAAGTAAAATATTTTGCTTCGTTCTTATTGTCATCCATTCATTATACTATAAAAACACATGTTACTGAGGGATTCTCAAAGCTCTTACAAGTCATTACTAGTTATGTTGCAAATGTTATGTTTACATGTAGGAACTACAGGTCTAGAGCATGTAAAATTATTTTATCAATGTTTATCCATTTAGATTACAGCTGAAATCTGGTTTGATGGTTAAATATTTTCATTTACCAAAGTGACATTAATATTGCATCAACAACTTTTAAACAAGAAAATCCTGATTTTACCAAATTTTTTTTCATTCAAAATGACTACAAAAGAGGTTCCATCAGAATCACTTCAGGGTACACTTAAATGATACACAATACTCACAAGTTACCATTGTAAATATCTGTGACCTTCCAACTTGAAGGTCAAATTAAATCAGTCGGGAAATATTTAGTCCTTGTAGTTGTGAAACATTTCTACTAACTTAAATAAATCTAACTATTTCTATTAATTTTTATCTAACCATAACAATTGTTAACAAACAGGTACCCACTATGACTAAACAGAGCTGGTTACTTCTTTAAATTCTGCTAACAACAAACAGTAGTCCCAACATTGTGTAAGAATGGGCAGATTATAATATCACATACTTTTCACATTTGTGGCTTTTTAAATCCAGGTTCATCCCTGACTAAAGTACTATGCGGCACAAAAAAAAGTATTATTGTATTTGGGATAGCTACTTGTTTACCAGCTTATACATATACTATTAAGTACAAAAATGAATACAACTCATTAAAAAATCTCTAACAAGTACAATGCATGAAAATAATATAATTTAAAGCAAAAGAACAGCAGATTTAGTTGTTTACATGCCTGAGAAACAGTCTGACAAGAAGCTCAAACTTATTACACAAGTTCCTTTAGGCCATCAAAAATGATACCTCTGGTACACATTACCTTACGAGACAACAGTTACCTTGTTGCAGATGTTGCAGACCGTAAAATATCTACAAACACCAGCTACTAATTACATGTTATTGAACAATCTCAACATGAGACATTTAAATAGAGGAGAGTGGTACACATACAACTATCAAATTATTGTACCGTCGGTAAATGTTAACATTGTTTGCACCGATACATCTGAAAATTTGATGGTCTAAAGTAGGGCTGTAAGAAAATTACCTACAGAATTTATTTTTATAATATACTAAATATATATTTATTCAGTAAACAAGTATATATAGCATAAAATTATAGAGACATTATTACAGTTTGGTTTCAAAAATAAATCATTTTATATTTTATTTCCAGTTCCTTGGCTTGTGGTCCAACAATTTTGTTTTCCATGTTTTAGTGGCAAAAGAAAGTACGTAAACAATATTTCAACGAGGACACAGCTTTTCTATATATTATATAACACTGCATTCAACAAATATTGTTTTCAAATGGCTAGTCAACTACCAGTTAACATGAATTTATGCTATTTCTACTGGTTAGTACAGCTAGGATCTTCTTTTTGCAGCTAAGTTATTAAATACATACAATATTCGCAAAACTAGTGGTAACATTTCAATCAAAAAACAATATGCAAATATGTTTTGCAACAAAGAAGTACATGCATCACAGGTGACGAGTTATTATTTTGTTTGTACGAAAGTGTGCAGCTCAGTGCCGCAGACACTCGCTCTCCGCTCGGCAAGACAGTTCAGAGCCGAGGAAAGGCATAGCACAAGTATTTACAAAAAGGAGTCACTGGAGGAAAGGAAACAAGAGACGAGGTTTGCTGCCCGCCAGCGGACGCAAGAGACAGGACAGGCGGCCGACCCACGAGGCGTGGGCCACGGAGAACCGACAACAGAATACACGATTCCCACGACCCACATCACGCATGCGACATACAACACAGCTGACACAGAAACTTAAGATGTCATCCACGTGACTACAACATCCTCTCAAAAATCAATCTCCTGGTTTACAACAAAGGAGGTTTAAATCTCTTCTGTTCACCTAGACCAACAAAAAACCTCTCCTCTGCTCTTGAAGAGCAAATTATTCCATGCAAGCGTTTACATGTTATCTGTACTACATAGAGAAAATACAATACTCGATCTGGAGCCATCTGCGCAGCAGGCAGACGCCTGTCTACGATCTAATATACCATAGTTATTTGTTACATGATAACCAGCATTATTTATTTGAAAACTTATAATTCACAGTCTCAAAATATGTTACATTCCAAACACTCATTTGTCTGTCAAGTTTAAAAAAATCCTCCAACACCAGCATTTGCAACTCGGAACCGGGTGCCGTCGCTATATTCACTTCGAGGAACACAGGCATGCTGCACCTGTTCATGCCCCGTGAGACACAGGAGAGAGAACCATCACCGTGCGAGAGGCGCCGGTCGCTCACAGCTGGTACCACTTCTTGTCCTTGTACTTGAGCATGAGGCTGTGTGCCGTCTGGGAGTAGTTCTCCGCCTCCGTCATCATCTTCTCGGTGCGAGCCTCCAGCTGCCCCAGCTTGTCCCCACGCTCCACCATCAGCTGGTGGGCTCGCCCCACCTCGCCCGTCACCGAGGTCACCCGCCTGTCCATGGTCTCCAGGGCGGTGGAGGGCCCGGGGATGTGCTTGGCCACGGTGCGCGACGCCCGCCCGCTCGCCTCCCCGACTGCAACACACACTGGTCGCTGAGCCACCGCCGGCAAGCATGCCCCTGTCCATGGTCTCCAGGGCGGTGCAGGGCCCGGGGATGTGCTTGGCCACGGTGCGCGACGCCCGCCCGCTCGCCTCCCCGACTGCAACACACACTGGTCGCTGAGCCACCGCCGGCAAGCATGCCCCTGTCCATGGTCTCCAGGGCGGTGGAGGGCCCGGGGATGTGCTTGGCCACGGTGCGCGACGCCCGCCCGCTCGCCTCCCCGACTGCAACACACACTGGTCGCTGAGCCACCGCCGGCAAGCATGCCCCTGTCCATGGTCTCCAGGGCGGTGCAGGGCCCGGGGATGTGCTTGGCCACGGTGCGCGACGCCCGCCCCGCTCGCCTCCCCGACTGCAACACACACTGGTCGCTGAGCCACCGCCGGCAAGCATGCCCCTGTCCATGGTCTCCAGGGCGGTGCAGGGCCCGGGGATGTGCTTGGCCACGGTGCGCGACGCCCGCCCGCTCGCCTCCCCGACTGCAACACACACTGGTCGCTGAGCCACCGCCGGCAAGCATGCCCCTGTCCATGGTCTCCAGGGCGGTGGAGGGCCCGGGGATGTGCTTGGCCACGGTGCGCGACGCCCGCCCGCTCGCCTCCCCGACTGCAACACACACTGGTCGCTGAGCCACCGCCGGCAAGCATGCCCCTGTCCATGGTCTCCAGGGCGGTGCAGGGCCCGGGGATGTGCTTGGCCACGGTGCGCGACGCCCGCCCCGCTCGCCTCCCCGACTGCAACACACACTGGTCGCTGAGCCACCGCCGGCAAGCATGCCCCTGTCCATGGTCTCCAGGGCGGTGCAGGGCCCGGGGATGTGCTTGGCCACGGTGCGCGACGCCCGCCCGCTCGCCTCCCTGACTGCAACACACACTGGTCGCTGAGCCACCGCCGGCAAGCATGCCCCTGTCCATGGTCTCCAGGGCGGTGCAGGGCCCGGGGATGTGCTTGGCCACGGTGCGCGACGCCCGCCCCGCTCGCCTCCCCGACTGCAACACACACTGGTCGCTGAGCCACCGCCGGCAAGCATGCCCCTGTCCATGGTCTCCAGGGCGGTGCAGGGCCCGGGGATGTGCTTGGCCACGGTGCGCGACGCCCGCCCGCTCGCCTCCCCGACTGCAACACACACTGGTCGCTGAGCCACCGCCGGCAAGCATGCCCCTGTCCATGGTCTCCAGGGCGGTGCAGGGCCCGGGGATGTGCTTGACCACGGTGCGCGACGCCCGCCCGCTCGCCTCCCCGACTGCAACACACACTGGTCGCTGAGCCATCGCCGGCAAGCATGCCCCTGTCCATGGTCTCCAGGGCGGTGGAGGGCCCGGGGATGTGCTTGGCCACGGTGCGCGACGCCCGCCCGCTCGCCTCCCCGACTGCAACACACACTGGTCGCTGAGCCACCGCCGGCAAGCATGCCCCTGTCCATGGTCTCCAGGGCGGTGGAGGGCCCGGGGATGTGCTTGGCCACGGTGCGCGACGCCCGCCCGCTCGCCTCCCCGACTGCAACACACACTGGTCGCTGAGCCACCGCCATCTCGCGGTCCATGTAGACATGTGGCCACCTCAAGGTACCTAGGAATCCAGCACCAAACCACTTGCCCCCTGAACACCTCAATAGAATGGAGTAGCTGAGAGACTAAATCGCACCCTTTTGGAGATGACATGCTTCCTTCATTCTGGGCTCAAGCAGTGGATACAGCAGTTTACTTACACAATCCACTACCAACCAGGGCACTGAATGGACAAACACCAGATGGAGCCTGGAGGAGTTGAAAACCAGATAAGTTATCTGCAAGTTTTGGGATGTAAGACTTTTGCACACCTACCAAAACATCACCTTAGATGGTTTAGTGAAAAAGGCATAGAAAGCAGTTGTGTAGTATTGTGCGAAAATTCCAAAGGATATCGGTTAATCAAGCAAGGAACTACGACAGTTATCTAGAGTCGCAGTGAAGTATTAACTGAAGATGAAATATCTCAAGAGTATGAAAACCCTACACTAACAATCTACAAATGAGCGTGACAACCCTACATCAACCACATCTTTACAATTGATGGAGCATGTTCCCACCCAAGTTGCAACAGATGAAGAAGACGATAATTACAATGGAACACAACACTTGGCCAAATTAAGAATTTTGATACTCAAGAAGGCTTGAATCAAGTGGGAGATTGTACAAGTAAGGACTTTGCATGCAGCAGAGGAGAGAGATCATGGATAGAGTCCCGGAAAATTCGCAAATGCGAAATAACCGCGATAAAATGCGAAATGACTCAATAAATGCGATAAAATGCTAAATAAGAGTTTTTCTGCGATAAATGCTAATACAGTGGAACCTCATAATTACGAGACCTTCGAAGTTACGACAGTTTTGTAATGCACCGTCGATTGGACTACCTGTAAATCATGCTAAATTAAAATGGCTAGAGTGATTTAAATGGCATCTTCAAACAAGGAAAAACGCCTGCTGTTAGGGAAAAAAAAACATTCACGTAGTATTAACACGGACTGATAAGCGCCTTTGTGTGTGTTGCTGGGTCTGAGGGTGTGTGTGTGCATGCGTGTGTCTGTGACTTCCTCCCCCTCTACAAATGAACAAAGAAGATGGCAGATGCCCTTCCCTTCCCCTCCTCTTTCCAACCCTCCGTTGTTTTCCTTTCTTCTCACCACTTACCACCCCTCCCTAAACAAGCTAGGCGATGGTGACAGGTTTTTTTTTTTTTTTTTTTCCGCTGCATTTCGGAGCACGGTCATGAGTGTGACCATTTCATTCGCGATTAAAACAAAAACTGTTGCAGATACAAAAAAAATCACAGAGACCTTTTATATTAGAAATTTAATTTGCTACAACTTTTATTCAATGAGTTTTTTTACTACGAGGTACCGTTTCCGAGATATTGTGCGACATTAAAACATTCTGGGAATGTTCAGGATTTTAACTTGGACTTAAATCTTATATATTTGGTTATTACGAGTACTCGTAGTTATGAGGATTTTTCTAGCCATTGTCAGGTCTCGTAGTAGCGAGGTTCCACTGTACTGCCGTGAATGCACGAAAATCCTGCGGATGGTCCGGCGGTAGCCAGCCAGTGTGTGTAGGTGTGTTTGTAAGCGATAAGAATGTAGGAGAGAGAGAGGGAACAAGCAAGCCGAGTCGGCCCAGTCAGCAGGTGTGTTTGTGTGCGTAAGAGATTATTAGAAAGAAGAGGAGAGAGAGAGATAGTGTGAGCCCAGCCTGCGTGTGCGTGTGTGTGAGAGCAAGAGGAAGTCGCCAAGGTCAACTGGTACAGTCTGTTCACACCAGCAATACCCCTCACGTGTCTCATAGGAAAAGGTTATACGGGTAGTTCCGGTGAAAATGTTTTTTGCAAATTGTGTTCCACAAGTTAAACGTGGTGTATCCCTAAAACATGTCACACATCTAAATTTAAGAATACCTACTGATAAATGTTAGATAAACAGTATCCAGGTAAATAACATTTTAATTGGTTGAAAAATAATAATTTTTTTTTTTTTAAATTATATATTTTTTTTCAAAATGCTACAAAGTGCTATATTTCACTTTTTAAAATGCTACAAAATGCTAAATTTCATTTTTAAAATGCTAAATTATACATTTTAAAATGCTAATTTTCCGGGACTCTAATCATGGACACTAGGTACATCACCTGCAGCAAAGGCCAAGGATGTACAATACCACCAGCTCTAGCATTCTGCGCGATGTCAGAGACCAAGGAAGATGGATGATTTCATCACATACAAGGCTGAGGCTGACTCTCCTGATCCTCAAACCCTGAAGTAATAAATGCAAAGCTCAGCAAGCAAACATTGTAAACTTGCCATGCAAGCATGTAAGAGGAGATTGATAGAAGGCCTATTGACTGCAAAAGGATGTTTAAGTCTAAGAAATGCAGGAGGAGGAATTGACTTGTCGCAAAATGTTGTGCCCAAAAAAGGGGGAAAGGGGGAGTTAACTATGAAGATGTGTTTGCTCCTGTAGTACTACATGGGTCGATAAGACTGGTTTTGGCAATAGCTGTAAAAGTATGATTTAGATATTGATCACACAGATTATTAACGGGTTTTCTACATGGTGACTTAATGGAAGATATTTATATGACTCAACCAAAAGGCTTCGAATTAACAGGAAATGAAGAAATAAATGGCCTCATGCAAGGAAGTCGAGCATGGAACCAGAAGTTAAATCTAGTCCTGGAAGAAATTGGCCTATCTTGTTCACAGAAGGACCAATGTATATAATCCAGAATATAAAACGAAAATGTTGTCATTGTAGCAGTTTATGTCGATTAACTCATTGCTTGCAACAACAGTCAGATAAAGTATGCCATTAAAACTGCATTAATGAACGACTTAGGAGAGATCAAGCATATTCTTGGAAAGAGAGTTACAAGAATCTGGATTGATGAGGAAGGGCACATTGCGGAGGTCCTGACCCAGTTCAACATGGAAGAATACAATGCAGCCATCACTCTCAGCAATGTCAACCAAAAGTTATTCCATAACATGGCATTACCATCACAACTAAGAGATGATGAACCCAAAAAGATAAATTTCCAAGAAGCTATAGGAAGTATAATGTACATCTATCAGGAAACCAGGCCAGACATATGATTTTCACTAAGTTCTGTTATTACGTTCAGTAGTAATCAAGGAAAAGCTCACTCAAGAGGGTAATTAATAAACCAATATGACAGTAGCATACTCCATCAGACAATATGGCTGCCGTGACATCATAATGGCGGAAATAACATATGCATTGGTATTAGTGTTGGGTTATTTGCCTGGTAAATATTGCAGAGGAAGGATATGATGAAATTTTGACACGTGCACACACCTGGAATCGAACTGAGAACACAGTAAAGTATAACTTAAGTGTGATTTTCATCTACATATTTTTATATGTTTTTTTTAATTTTTTGTTGGAATTTTTAAATTATAATTTTATTGAAATGCACTTGGCTGGTTCGAACCTAGGACTCTGAACGCAATGACGAATGAAATATGTTTTATTGAAGTATTTGTTATTAACTATTAATGCTTTTTAATTTTTTTTTAGTTTTCATGTAAAAATGTAGTCGAGGTGTAAAATTACACCCTAAATTTAATATTCCAGTCGTTATCAAGGTCAACTGTCATCCCAGATGGCGGCTGTGACGTCACAAATCCAAGATGGTGGCCGATCGTCGCTCCTTGCCCCGGACCCCGTGAACATTACTGGCGCTGCCGCTAGACTGCACTGCATACCGTGTCTCCTGACTTTCCTATGATGCCCTGCTACTGCAGTACATGCAGCTCCAGCTACAGAGGAAAAAAATGTTCTCTTTTGCTGAGGTCGCACCTGTTGCGATTAAAAAAAAAAAATCTTATAATTATATGCACGTGCAACCTTTAGTTTTAGAAATCAACTAAAGCAAATAGTTATCATCAAAACGAAGAAGAGTAACATTCATAATATTAAAGTGAACCAACACAGTGAGGTGTAGGTATATATATTCGGTGCCTTGTTAAGTATATAAGTGTATTATAAGTTGTGACTACGAGCCCAGGATAGCTTCATGTTCGGCACATCGACACGCCTGTAGCGTCCCACAATATCCGCCAGCCAAGAGCTTGGTTTCACGAACAGCAAAGAGGGTACATTTGTTTTCGATTTAAATGGATTACCTAAAACATTTAAGTAATTGAAACTACTGGTGTATGGTTTTTTCTCTCTCTCGAAATCAGACATAGACAGTGTACAAAATTTCACTAAGTACAGAAATTTTGCTTTAAGGAGTCGGAATTGAGGTTAAAAGCGGGTTTTCAAAAACTTATGCAGACAGTAATTTTCCTTTCATTACGAACTAAAGTATGTAGAATTTAATACAGAACAACCCAATTATGCTTTAAGGGGTAAGAAAGAGGATTGGAGGTAGTTCCCCTTGTATAAAATCCAAACAAACAAATAAATAGAAACTTTTTTTTTGGCTGGACATGCTAATGGTCTTTGTAGAAGTCTAGTGATAGGTACATGTTTTTGAAATGCAATGTGGTACTTGAGTGAATGTAATATATTAATTATCTTTTGATGCAAAGCAATATTCTTTTCAGCACATACAAATTGTTCACTCTCATTTTACAATACTAAACCTTTCATACAAGCTGAATGAAAGTGGGCACTGTGGCGAACAAATAAAAATTAAAACAAACTCACCCCATCATGTTTACAATATTCAGAGCTAAATCGGATCAAAATGTCACAGAACTTACAATTCACTTTTCTGCATATTATGTTCACTACAAAATACTATTCCAATAGCTTTTTACTAATAACAAATTTTAAGAAGTTGGCACATGAGTACCGTTAATATGATGCTAAATGTACCGGTGTGTATTTAAGTAATGATTAAAATGTGTAGTCATAAATCGGTACTTCGGAGCTATCAACACTTAGATACCTTGGACTGAGATTTTTTGAAGTGAAACTTCTTTGGGCGCAATGAGAGTAAAATTTCAAGGCCGAATTTTAATGGAACGTTTTCGTGAAACATTGTTGTGGAACGTTTCAGATGCGAAAAGGACAGAGCATTTGTACTTGGCCAATGAGATATAAAGAGAGTACTACTATGCTATATACGTTGCTGGGCTCGTTTTCGTTCGTTTCTTTGTGCTATGATTCATCTTCCGCTCCAAAAAAAAAAAAAAAAAAAAAGAACAGAGAGAGAGAGAGAGATAAACCGATAGAATTGGAGAGTGTGCGCATGCGCTTGGTTCAGAAAATAGATATAGGTATCCTATACAGTGAACTGTGAGTGCCTTGAAGTTTATATTTGCTACCGGCGCGCTCGCGTTCCTCCTTGTTCGACCCGCAGCGTAGAAGACGCTGTAGAGACAGTCCCTGCATTTCCCGCATAGATTGCGCCACCTGTTCTGAATTCCATATTTCGTTCAGAGATTTGGCGTGTTGCAAATGGCAGAATTGTTTGAAGAAACAGTAACATGCATCTCTTCTTTGTGGTGTGAGTCCATCGTTATTGACCGATATCCCGAGCAGTTGGTGGGTGTTGTTCCCCCCCGAGCGAGGGTGAGCGAAGGTGCGACTCACACAGCTCCTCGCGGTCCAGGGAGCGCGAGCCGCCGCCGAACAGGCCCTTGAAGAATCCCTCCTTCGGGGCCTCGGGCGTGTCGCGTGGCAGGAACAGCTCCCCCACCATCTCCGCCAGGCTCTGGCTGCAACACCATCCACACAGTGTCTGTCAACACTTACTCTATTCTAGTTCTTGTGATGGATAACATGTTGTTATGAAGTTTCTCACTATTTCATTTCATAATGGCACTGTTTATTACAGAGGTACTGAAATGATTGCCACTGTTGAAGTTTCCAGTATTCATCTCAACCAATTGGAATGCCAGGCGGTGGCTGTTAGTACTGTTATACTCGGCCGATACATTTATTTGTACATATTAAAAAAAAATATTTTTGCAGTTAATCACATTTAAAGTTATCTTCCAGGTTAACATCATTCATTTTATTGATGGTTTCAGAACAATGAATTTGTTAATTCTTTTTAACAAATTTATCCTCATTAACGTCAAAATATAATAGCCCACAATTCAACCTCATGACAATAATACAAGTTATATTAATTTTTATTGCAAAAAAAATTCATTTCTTAGGATCTGTTGATAGTGCACTAAGATGTTGAACGATTTGCAAGAAAAATAACAAAACAGTCACAGAATCAAACTCGAAAGCTACTCAAAAGGGTATTGAATGCAGGAAGTGGTAATGACAGCTGCATTTAAGTAGAATGTTTAAGTGGTACGTTTCAATTCCTCAAAACAGCTTCAGTTGCATGACGTCCATGACAATATTTCTTAAACGCAGAGTCCGGAATCAACAACACGTGGAGATCGGTTCACGTCCACACAAACTATATGGCGGTACAGGAATGTACATGTTTAACTTAGCAATATGCGAGTCCGTCAGTTTTTATGATAGACCTTTCAAAGGAAGGTAGATTTAGTAAGCAATAAGGTTGCTACATCAAAAACATTTACATTCTTATTTATTTATATTTGATTATGCGAAGTTAAGTTAACGTGTCAAAGTTTTCATGCAATATATTCCACAATTTAAAAACTATGCTATGCTCACTGGTCACATTTTAATTTCAAGAAAAGTACGCGGCGACAACACTTAGCAGCAGCAGCGCAATTTCTTAATGCAAACTTTGGCGAGACCTGCTATCCGTGTTATCCGCATAAACCTTACGAGGAGTGCGGTGGGAAGGGAGTGGCCGCGACGGGCTGTGAAACTCTTCACGTTCACTCCCTGAAAATGTTCGGGACAGCTTAGTTGCTTGCTACGCCTCACATGTGGGAAGAAACAAAAAAAAAAAGCAATGGATGATTGTGCGAGCTGCTAAACATCAAACTGTAGGCCATGTGTTTGCATGATAGAACACTTATTTCAAACTTTTTCGATGGGTCTTTGCTGCGTATGAGAAAGGCCTTTCTATCTGAGCACTTGATTGTAGTGGCGTGTTGAACCTCCTGAATAACTCAAGTATTGTTGGGTAACGTTGGGGCATTTCAAGTCTGTGTGAGCGTCATCTAAGTGCTGATCCATGATCGACGCAGCTTGATTTTCGATACTGTTTTGAAAATTATGACTTGCAGTGTCCTCTCATAAGTCGAAAAATTCATGCTCGGGAGGTACTGTCTCTGTTGGAATGTGTCACTATCTTTACCGATATGCCAACCAGATTTTTATACATGCGGTTCTTGAAGATTAGAATTAATTTAGCTTCAGCTGAAATGTTAGTACATGGTAACCATTTATCAAATTTAGGAAATGAAAGGGCCGCAATTGCAGCATTTTCCCATTTAAAAGTGTTGGAATTTAAAAATTTGGTAAACAGTTGATCAAAACTATTTAAGTAGCCTTCTACGATCGGTCCACAGAAGCTTGTTGCTTCTTTATGTTGCTTCAAGAAATCTACGATTTTTTAATAAGTTCGACACAACGCTGTAAAAATTAATGACTGAAATCTGGAAAAAGAAAGAAAACGCTAAAGAGAGTAAATCTGACATGTTGGTCAGCCAGAGAGGACGCATGTAGAAGTTTGAGAGATTCTCGGCACCAAATCCTTCAAACTTTGGAACGTATGATTGTACCGAAAAGCCTGTAACCCAAAACGAAGCAGCGGGAATACTTTTAACTTTAGAAAAACTGGAAACCACTGTAATGGTTGTTGTGGAAAAATTTTTTTTTTGGAAGGAAAAACAAAGTGAATGTTCAAATTCAGGCCTTTACCGTAGATTTGATCAATGTTGCCAATCTTTACTTATTTCTTTGTAAGTTTTTCGTAGCTGAACGAGAATTTTTTTTAAGTATTTAGTGGAAAAAGCAATGCAATTAAGCGCCTCAAAGAAGTTTACAACCGGAAAGAAAAAAAAAGGTAAAACACCCGATGAAGAAATGAAAATGACTGTGTGTGATACTTTTAGGGTTAACACTTTTCTCGTCCTCATTGTAAGACTTGTATCCGAATCAGAAAAGTGGCAGGAGGCCTACAACAGTTTCAATTAAAAATGTGTATTTCTCACCAAAATAAGTGGATTGTTACCATCAAACATTACGGAAAAAGCTCTTTTCTTGTAAAAAAAAAATGTATCCTAATGACTTAGTTGAAGAATGCACACACTTTAAACGCTACCTTTCTTCTGAAAATGTTTTGATGAAACTAGATTCTAATTCATTGAAAAGTGTATCTTCGTTCCTTTGATTTTCTCATCTCGTATCAATGTCTGACTACCGAGAGGAAATATTACTAGATTACTATTGCACAATCATTTTAGGTACTAAAATTCAGGAACATACTATTCAAAGTAAATTAGGTCTTACATTAAACCACATTATCATAAGATGACCAACTGCACAAAGCTGCACTACAAAATAGCACAAACCAGTTAAGAGCTTAGAATAAAGGAAATGAAGTGCATACTGTCCCTGTTAACCTCCAACTTGAAGCAATGAACCGAGACACACTGTGCTTTCATGGAGAAACCAACCAACATTCCTGGCTGTCACTCAAATGACTGAGCTCTTGAATCAACTTGGTGATCTTCAAGCCTGGCACAGAAACAACAGGACACGGACGCTAAAGCCTGAAGCACGAGCAGCGACTGGTCAAGAGCTCTGACCGCCCTGGACTAATTACGAGGACGCGCCCCCGCCAGGTGTGTGTGTTACGGTCGGCCTAACATGTAGTATATTAGTTCTGACTTTGTTTACTTGTGTGAACATTTTAACATGGTTCATACTACCTATACATCAGGGAGTCCCAAGCTTTTTCAGTTCACAGCGCATTTAGTTTTAGTGTTTTGTCTCGGTCTGGTTGAAATATGTAGGGTAGATGCAATGATGCTAGATCAATAGTGCATGCGAAGTCACAATCCCCCACGATCCTCGCGCCCTAGGCTGCAGCCTAATTAGTTAATCAGGCCCTGAGCACGAGGCGTACTGAGGCGTACTCACGCGAACTCCGAGGAGACGGTGAACTTCTGCACCTCAGTGGGGGAGCAGAGGTACAGACCATGGCCCCGGTTGCTGAAGCAGAAGGTGCGAGCTATCCTGGAAAACGAGCCAGACTTGTTACCGACAGTCGCTCTCCACGAGTGCGCAGCAGTGGTGCCAACCTTAGCACTGGACTGCGTTACTACTTTAAATGCTTGTTTATATGGGATTTAAACTCATCAACTTTAACATAATTTTGGTTACCAAATTAACATTGCAATTACGTGATCTTTTAATGGCAGTGTTGGTTTAAAAATTATTTATTACATTCAGTGGAAACAAGCTACACCACACAGATTTAAATGTATTTGTATATTATAAACAAAAAAAAGTTATGCGACAAGCAATTTTGGCAGCATTTCATGCATGCTGAACTGCGAAGTCCATACATACAGAATAAAAAACCAATAGCTCTCGAATAATTGAAAAGGGAATTTTTTGGTACCAACAAAGAAAAAACAAAACTCTGGTAGAATTTTTAGTAAGTTTGGGCCAATAAAATTATTTAATACTATGAAATGTCTAATATTAGAAAAGGAAATGCAGTAAATTCAAAACTTTGACACTGAAAACTCTGAAGTTTACTAATACTATTTATGTTCTCCTTCGTATCCTATTACCATTAACCAATATAGTCTATTTAAATATGTAAAACTATGTAAATAAAATAACAATATGTATTGGTTTGGAAAACAGTCCGTGAAAAGAAAATTAAAGGGGTAGAATGTTTCAACACCAAAGTTATATATTTTTTCTAGTATATTAAATTAATTTTGACCCTAAGTCAAAGATGTGGATTCGAGACAGTATTTGTGATTCAAATTGGAGGTTTGAATTCCATAAAATTTATGTTTGATTCATCAGTAATGTTTATTGAACTTAATGAAACGAGATATATCAATAAATTAAAGTGTGGCATCAATACATTTCACTCTCAACTAGTAATACACCAAAAGAATTCAACAATTTTAAAAAAATAATTTATTTCTTAATAGATAATATAGTATGTACAACAGTCAAAACTTATGTATTACAAATTGCAATTTGTATCACATCATAATCTATTAAATAAAATAATATGTATCCAAGCAGATGGTATGAATTTATCTGTCCTTACAAAACAGTAAAAATAAATAAATAAATAAATAAATAAACACACCTTAAAAATCAGCAAATTCATTAAATACTATTTTCATTACATGAAAAAGTAATAAAATTATAAGTATAATTACACTAACATGCTAGCTCTTCAATTATAATTTTTAACTACGGGTCTACATGCCCAAAAATCAAGTAATATATTGTCCTCTGAGTAAAAATAATTTCAACAAAATATCAGAATAAACTGACCAGTACAGACTTGATACTTATAGAAAAATAATAATAAAAAATAAACAGCAGAATCAAATGAACTCACAAGCAGGCCATTTCTAATAATTTTTAATCATCAATCCTCATCTTTTTCTTAGCATCAGAACCTTCAGCACAAACACAATCTATACTAATATTATAAAGCTGAAGAGTTTGTTTGTTTGTTTGTTTGAACGCGCTAATCTCAGGAACCACTGGTCCGATTTGAAAAATTCTTTCAGTGTTGGATAGTACATTTATCGAGGAAGGATATAGACTATATTATATTATCAATAACATTAGGGATCCTTACTAAAAGTGCAATTTAGAATCAAATGCGTTGGAGGGGGTTAGATACAACATGCAGTACACGTACGAAGTGTGTGTTAATGCCGCAGGCGCTATTGCCTATTAACATTGTTGCCACGCACTAGATGCCTTATCATTCTTAATTTTCCCATACAAGTAAAAAAACACCAGTGTGATATTAACAACGAAGCAATCAGTACCCTCATAAGAGTTCAATTAGTATTTGAATACTTTTTATTACTTTAAATCGCAAACCTAAACTATTGTTTTTTTTCCTCTCTCTGTGTTTAATTGTTTTTTTATTGCCCTTTTTTTCAAGTATATATATTTTACAGACTTGAAACTTCACAGTAATGTTCCTTATGTTACGAAGGATGACATTTTCCGAAAATTAGATCCCATGGGTGGTTAAAACCAGGCAACAGTGGGTACTTTTTCTGCATGAGAACAGGATTTTGCATTGTTCATGCCTTCTGAGTCTCCATGGCAACGGGCATCGTGCGGAAGTGGCGTACCCACAAGGAGGGGCATGTATAATGAGCGGCGCAAGAGTGATCTGCCTGTAGACTGCCGTAGCGAAGTACGGGTACATCAGTTGTACGTTGCGTGCACGAGTCGGGAAACCATCGGTGCTATTCATTTTCTCTCCGGTACATTATACAGCATTATAATAAATTTTCACTGAATTTTTTTTTATTTACCATCACTGTAAATAGGAGATGCAGCTTAATTTTTTTCCATTAGTATAGCTGTGCAAAGACGGGTCGGGCAGCTAGTATATTTATATAAATTGTTCTGTTTATTCATTCTGAGGCCAGATTAATTGGGCACAGTGAAATTTCAATTTAAATTAGTTTAATTATTCATACAAATTTATACTTTTCTGTTACATGCTCTTGCTAAAAAAAATTTGTTTAAAATGTTTAAATAAATATACCAAATTATGATGAACCAGTTTCCTTTGTTTACTTTTTTTTAATTAGTGTGTCTCATCCATGAATTGCAGTAATAAGCATTTACTTTCTCTTTCTAATAAAGGTTTTGTAAAACTCTCTGGTCTTATTTTGACACGCGCTGTCGCAAATAAAGCCCGGAAAATTGAAATGAATACTTTGACAATGTAAAAGTTTTACTGTAAATGATCAATATCTATATCTGAAGATATCTGAGTAAGCTTTTACCTCGATTCATTTTGAGGGGGTGAAATTATTAAAAGAGTAAAATTTTAAACTCAATATTTTTTTTTTGCATAACTGAAGTTACTTATATTACATAACAGGTGCTCAAGCAATGGACAACAATGCACAAAAAGACATAAACCTAAATGCTTAATCACTAAGAACTGCAATGAGTAACAATAGGCTTTATCCATTGCTTTACAAATAACTGTTTTTAAAATGCACAAAGTTTATAAATTTTACTTAAGAAAATAGAAAATACAAGACCATAAATATTTTTTGTGCTCTTGTAAATGGACAGTTTGAACCACTGTCAGCTTATACGTCAGTGAAAAATGTAAAACTGCAGTTTTTATGATGAGATGTTTGTATTTTGTATGCAGCAAAAAGTGTTTACAGTTTAGATTTTCGATGTGTAAACATCTGCTCTCGGTATATGGCATTTAATACGAATAATTTTGTGAAAATGGGACTGAAGTCGATGAACGGAAACGTGTGAACACGATGGCGGACCCACGTGAAGCAACATAAACCCGTATATAGTCTCTGTCGTAAATGTTCGGGGACATATCAAATGTAACTTTATGATAGTAGTTTATAATAGCCGGTCTGGTACCAGGCTTCAGGCAGAGAACTGAGGATTGTCGGCGCCATCTTGGATTGTGACATCACGACGGCCATCGTGGATGACTTTGGCCTTGACCTTAACCCGGCGACCATCTTGAATCCAACAGATAAGATTCTGCTATTTTTTTTTCCACCATTATGTTTTCTAGAACTTTCCAACATTTTAAATTATGATGTCATCGTTGCAATTTTTGTAATGGCCGACATCTTGAAAATACGCAATTATTATCCGTAAAATTGGGAAAAAATTAAATATTTATAAACACAATTAAATAATCAAAAATTAAAAAAAATATATATATTAATTAAAAATTCTGTTATGTCATGGAGCTCAGAGTCCTCGGTTTAAACCCGGTGAGAGAAAAATAAAAATGACGACTGATACTTCGCTCACGGTGGCTGCTGACGGACTGACCTCCACCAGTAATACCTTTGCATATATGAAGTACCCTCCTCCCCCTCATTACCCCTCCCCCTTTCCAAAAAAATATTTTTTCATGGAATTTTCCACCTCCACCTCCTAACCCGTCCCAACCCGATTTCTAAAAAATATTACTTTTTTCCCTCGCAATTAACCCCAACCCCTTTTTCTACTAGAAATTGTCACCACTCCTCTTACCATGCTCCTTTCAGACATTCCCACAGAATTTGCTAACCCCCCTAAAAATAATTTTTGGGTAAGAGGGAGGGGTGGCAGTAGGAGGATTAAGGGATAGTTCATTTATGCAAAGATATTAGTGGTAGGGGTCAGTCTGTCAGCAGCCACCATAGAGGAAAGATAGTTCACAATTTTTATTTAGCCCTTACCAGGTTCAAACCGAAGACTCCAAGCTCCATGACGCAAGTGCGTTTAAAAAAAATATATTTTTTAATTGATTAATTAATTTCTTATAACTTTTGAAAAAATTCCAAATTTTTCTGATAATAATTACGGATATTCAAGATGGAGGTTGTAATAATTATTGCAATGGTGAAGTCATAATTCTAAATGTCGGAAATTACTAAAACAAAATGGCGGAATCCAAGTTAGCGGATCCAAACTGGCCGCCGGGATCAAGGTCAAGATCGTCCAAGATGGTCGCCGTGACGTCACAATCCAAGATAAACCTCAATTTTCAGCCTGAAACCTGGCGCCGGAACTGCTATTATGTACTATTTATGGTAGTGTAAATATCCTGGAATATGTTTGGTAAATTAAAACAGTCATAGTAAAAAGTTATTTCACTTTTAAAATATGTAATAAAACTGGTATTACAATGATTATAACACATAATCCCCATCTTAGTTCCCACAGGCTGAGTGGCACAGAGGCATATCACGCGCCAGGGGACCTCAAGGGACGTGGATCATATGTTGTCACTGGAGAAACTTGTTTTAATATTATATAATAATAATGTTGAATCAGTTCATTAATGTTACAGTTTGCTTGCAGGGAGTATTAACAGACTGATTTCAGTCGTTTAAGGAAAGACCAATATACAAACATATAATTAGTATTATAATATGTGGTTTAAAATGGTTCAGGTTAACATTTAATAATGCCATAGAAGTACAACTTCTAATGTGTGCGGGAACTTCAAAATAATAACTGTTTGGAGAACTTAAACAAGATGGACAGTAATGTAATAAAATTCCTTTTCGATGATCACGGCCGGAGATTTGGAGATTTTCAAAGTTTTTTTTTTTTTTTTTTTTTTTTTTTTGTAATTTTATTTTATGGGAGCAGTTACATGATGCTATCTGCGCATTATGGTGGCATGCAAATTTTCAAGTTTATTTGCAACATGAACAATATGAGAACACATGAATGTTCTCTTCACCGAGGTTAGATGTTCACACATCACTGATGAGTACTGAAAGGCTCGCTTATATATGTATAAGGTGCGTATGTGACGCCAGCTAGATAATTTTTATGAGTTTACAAACAATATGAACGGATTTGTTGGTGTGTGCCTACTAAGAATGTTGTGGTTTTTTGTCCTTCCATCCCTGCTTTTACCACCCCTGGTAGTTATGATTGGTCGTATCAAAAATTTATTTTGACAAATGTTTTGGTATTACTCTAACGAGATATAGTAACTTCATACGGATGCGGTATAATATTAAGTTACCGTATAGCTATTTTTTTCTGTTTAAAAAAAAAATACTCCTTATTTATACCCCTTTGGTCAGGATTCACCCATTAACAAACTCTAATGAGATTTTCTATTACCATAGTTTATGTATATACAAACTTTTGAGCAGACTACGGTTTTGGGCTCAATGCACCATGAAACGAAAAAAGTAAAAACTCTTTGGATGTCGCACCATGGTAACGGCTACAATAAGGTAGTCTTTCTTAGAAATCTACCAAAAATTTATAAAATGGTTAAAAATGATTAAGATTTCTAGACATCAAGCAGAAGGAAATTCGCCTAATCAATGTTTCTCAGCTGTCTCAAGTTATAGTAATCGTCTAAGTAATGAATCTCCTCGTTTAATATGTTGTACAGGCAGTCGCTGTTTTCTGTATAATGCGGGATCCTCACTCACAATCAAAAGAGAAGGAGGGCTTAGCTAGACACCAAGGAGAAAAACAAGTTCGTCTTGCATGATAGTGATTCTCAGCCATCTTAAAGCATAGTATTTGACTGAGTAATGACACATTTTTGTTTGAATTCTACCTAATAAAATTATTGTTAGTGCTGATTTAGTAAGAGAAATTCACTGATGAAATTCACTGATTAAATGAAACTCTAAATAAAATCATAAAGTAAAAAAATTTCATGCAAAGATTGATTCCTCAGAAATAACCAGAAGCACTCGGAGAAAATAGGCAGAAGTCTCACCAATAACCTGGAGCACACGGAGAATACTGATACAATGTCGTCATGAATGAGCAAAAGAATTTTGGGGAACCAACAAAATATTGACAGGAATAATCCTGAGCACACAGAGAAAACCATAAAAAATAATTTGCAGGAATCATCAAGAGCACATGGAGAAAACTAATGCACATTTTCCTAAATCAAGATCAGTGAATCAAAATAAAAATATGAAGGAAAATGGAAAAATAAATAAATTACAAAAAATAAAATAATTACAAAAAATTACAAAAAAATCTTGCTTGTGCTAGAACTCTATCATTGCCGAACAAAGAAGAAGTTCACAAGCTGACAGAAGCTGGTCAGAGCTGTGATGGTTCGAATCACAGCGCTTCCAATGTATTTTGTAGTTTTGTATAAAAAATTACATTTAATATGTCAATAAGGACAACAACAGCATTAGCAGGTAATGGAATATCGACCTTATGTGCATGAGACACAGCCATGCTGGCACTCTCTAGGAACAAACAGCAAAAACAAAGATGATGGAATCCAATATGGCGGCCTCCGGCAGAACGGAAAAACCAAGATGGCGGCCGCGACATTATCCAAGATGGCGGTCTCCAGCAGACGAAAACAAGATGGCGAACATAATGTCAGAATCGAAAAAAGTGGCTGTGACTTCAAACCCAAGATGGCGGACATGTTATTAGAATTCAAGATGGCTACCGTAACGTAAATTTCAGCGTTCGGAGATTGGGGCACTCAATGACAATATGGTGGAATTCAAGATGGGGACTGAGGTCAAAGGTCAAGGTAAAGGTCATTGACTCCACCACCACACTCAGACTCCAGATAATAGTTAAAAAGTAGTTTACATATATTTTTATAAGTTTTCTATTGAGTGGCTTTTTTTTAAGTAAATACACAAGTGGTTTCCCTGTGATTATTTTTTTGAATCTTGTGTTAATAAGGTGATTTTTATGTATTACGTTTCTAGAACGATGGACAGTTTTTTTTTTCACTTAGAGAAAGTTAGAAAGACAAGGCACGCGATGCATGAGTGCTAGACATCACATCTGGTGTTAGAGAGAGACAGAGAACCAGGAGAAAGACTTGAAGCCGGGGAATCCCGTAAGAAGAATACCTGTAACTAAATGGAAGGCTGCTTTTTTCGGGGAAGTCTCCAGTTATATATATATTTTTAAGTTTCATAAATGTTTTGTAGAGTGTTTTGTGTGGCTATCACCGCTCGGATGTTGTCACGTGAGATCGCGCTGGTTGTTGTGAGATCTGGGTGAAGACACTTGGTCCGGGATGCACCGAGAAATAACTATTTTTGACATTTAATTTGAATTCCCTTCAACCCCAGGCGTCGGCAGAAGCCAATCACGCAATAGTGAACTTTTTTAATTTTTTCCAAGAATATGTGTTTCCTTGGTAGCGCTTTGTGTTCAGAAGCGACCACGGAACATTGTTGTCGATTAGAAATAGATAGCAGTGCTTTTAAAAATTTCTCAGCTCTTATTAACATCGAAATGCAAGTTTTTTTTTCTCGGCAGAGCGATGAGTAACCAGGGAGTGAAACCTTAACGTAAAAGTGAAATATGTGAAAGTTTCGGTAAAATTTACTATCCAGAAATGTAGCTACAAAATATTTTATTTTTAAGTGAAACCCTAAATTCAAATAACATTCATAACTTAAATTTTTGTGGACCTTAACTTCTTCCAATCTGTGTTATTCTGTTAAGGATAGGATGATGATAGGAAAAGTAGGAAACTAATGGGAATGTTTCAAGTTTAATGTGCCTCGAAAAAGTCAAATCGAAGGTTGTTCCAATCGAGTGGAAGAGAGATAGATGCGGCGCAAGCATACAATGAGCGTAATGGGACACAGCGTAACGGGACAATGTGCGTTACAGGACACTTTTTCGTGCGTGCAGCCAGCGTTCATCAATTTATTAGACGTCACGTCAATAAAAAAAAAATTGAAAAATCCTAATTTCTGGAACTCATAAAACTTAAAACTAATACACCTTAAACTAGAAGCTCAAAACACTGCTAAAACTACATTCTCAAGCAACATTTACTTTTCCACAAACACTTTGCAAATTAATTTTACTACTGTAGATATTTATGCTGTGCGAGCAAAACTCGACAAGCAAGTACATTGGTCAATTTATTCTGCATACAAAAAATCCTAAAAAGCAAAATAATTACATAATTAAAGTGTAATAGTCTATGAAACAAATAGCAACCACGTAAAATGAAGAAAATGTTCAAGGCAAAATTACAACTAAACAGTACATTCTAAACCAACTAAATTAGAAATTATTAAATATTTTTAATGTAATTAGACTTTACCCAATTAAAATTCACACCAATAAACTAGTTACACACACACAGTAAAAACCATGAAAGCTATGTCAGTTTTATGTACAATGTCACATATAACAGGTTACAGTAGAAAAATTTACGACACAATTTTGATATCGTGTAAATCCACCACAATTAAAATTAAACACCAGTTTGAAAAAAAAAAACATATATATACATACGAATGACAAAGCACAGAAAATGGGAATAATATTGGCATGTAAGGTCATGGAAGGATGCTTCACAGAAAATTAAATTAAATTAGGCAGAACTAAAAAAACAAAAACAAAGAAACAGCACAGAGACTGCAGCACGGCACAAATAGCACTTAGCCACAGAAGAACGGAGAAACAGACAGATGGAGGAAGATGGAGGGGAGGGGGGAAGTGTCTCAGGGGAATGTCGACAGCGGACAGTGAGTGATGGCCCGGTGGCTAGCTTCTCCCAGAACTCACAGAATGCAGCAAAACTTTCACTTTTTGTGCCAATAAAAAAAAAAAAAAATTTTCAAATTTTCTCTTGATAATAGTATTCTGAAATAAAATTAAAATATTGGTTTGGGTGTAAAAAATAAAGGTTCGGACATTAGGTTAGCTAAATACATTTCGAGAAAAGTGGCTATTTAGTAATTGAAGCATGTTACATATTTATGACGACCACTAATAAATCAGATTCACTGAAAGACTAGCAACAACATCCTACACAAAATCGTTTCACTAGTGTTTTAACGTCAGATACAGAAGCTGAAGTAATCTTGACCTAAAGCAAGTACATTATATTTCGCTAAGTTTACTGAAACAAACTTTGTTTAGAAAAAAAATATATTTTATAAATTGACCTCACCCAGTTCGAACCAAGGACTTCAAAGCCCGTAGCGTACAAAATACGTTTCAAAATTTTTTAAATGTTTAAATGGAACTGAGGTGTAGAATTTCACTCTAGGTATCACATTGTAGTCGTGATGAGGGCCCAAGATCCAGGATCAACGGCTTGAATTAAAATTTTGCGAGTAGTTTTCAGCCACTCCCTGGACATTTCAAGCCTCCGACATTTGGGAACCGAAACGGAAAATTTTCTCTCAAAATGAAAATTTTTCATTTAAAAAGGGGAAATTTTGCGACATTAATTACTTTTGAGGTTTTTTTTTAGGAAAAAAATATGAGAAATTGTCACCAAAATTAAAAATGGCTGTCGGTATTTGACCATCATGAACGTAATTCTGAAAATTAGACTCGACATACTATTTACACATTACTCATATAGTTTGCTTTTTAATGTCCTGGTTTTGCATGCTGGCTAGCCACAGCTAGCCAACTGGCCAACAAGTCTGAAGTTTGCGCTCTCATTTTCCATTAATAACTCATTAGTTCAAACATAACTGTAAAGTTGGAAATGTCGTGCAGTTACACACAGAGGCTTAGGCTGTTCAAGTGGTCCAAAAAACCGTCCATACTTCAGAATGGCTTCAAACTAATATTTCACTCACAATGCAGCAGATTCCCGAAAACTCGGCACTCGATAATCCGGCAGTCCGGATAACTCGGCCACACCCTGGCAGGGCGACCAATCACCGCGACTAAACCCCCCTGCCCCCCCCCCCCGGCGCTGGCGCGCTCAGCCGTGCAGTCTGCTAGCAGCCTCTACTCGGGTGTCAGTGTCAGGGGTGTGTGTGTGTCACTGAGGCGGGACTGGCTGGTGCTTCTAGCGCGGTGTCTCCTCTGGACTGGCGCGTAGTCTTCTCGTCGTGCGTATGAGCGGTGACCGTAACATTATATGACAGAGAAATGAAGATAAAGGTGTAATGCAAGTCCCTCAATTGCTTACAAGAATCTGTACTGGTTATTTTACGCCTAAAAATTACTCTGAAAACATGCGTTTTAGCCATTTTAACTCTTCTGAAAATACAGTTTAAAAACTGAATCCGAAATCAAAAGTACTTTTCGGCCCTCAGCGAACTCTTAAATGCTTTTTCGTAAGCAGACCTCACTCGGAAATCGCGTTATTTTCCCTGAAGCTGTGCGCACCGTGTAGGCGGGGGCCTTAACAGCGTGGCGCAGCTCCATGCTAGTGGCTGTACGTGCTGTGTTGTTCAGAGCTGCTTCCCCGCTGCGAGGGCAAGTGAACTCATCCATGGAGCAACAGTTGCGGGCATTAGAGAGAAAGTGTCAGTGCAGTGGATAAGGACTTGGGAGTCGGCAAAAGTACGATTGGAGACTGGAAGAAGAAGAAGCGGACGGAAATCGAGTCGTGATGAGTTAAGAGAATGTGTGCAGAAACATCGAAAGAAAGGAAAGGTATGAAGGAAAAAGACTTTAATGGGGTAAATGAAGAAACTTTACATTTGGTTTCGCCAAACAAGAGAAAAGTACATGTGAATTAGTTGGCCAATCTTGCAAGAGAAGGCCTTGAAATTTTATGAAGAATTTTAAAAAGAAGACGATTCTAAATTAGTCGCTATCACTGGCTGGCTTGGTCGCTGGGAGAAACGCATTGCAGTTTGGCAGCTTAGTAGTTGTGGGGGAAAACTATCTGGGTACAAGGAGGTTATGTCTCGGTTTAAGGAACACTTTCAGAAATGTATCGAAGTTGAAGGTTTGATCAGAGAGCAATTGTACAATTGTGATGAAACAGGGTTAAATTATAAACTGTTACCAGTGAAAAGTCTTGCTTTCAAGGAGGAACAGTCAGACCCAGGTTTTAGAAAGAGAATGAGAGAATAACAATCCTAGCATGCAGTAAAGCAACATATGAGTATAAATTAAACTTGGTCTCATAAGAAAAAAAAAGCCATGTGGGTTCAAGCACATTGAAATGTATAAACTTTCAGTTTGATAACGAAACCAGTCGCATGTCTGGATGAGCTATGCAATTTTCAAATAATGATTCCATGAAGTATTTGTTCCATTGGTTGAGCATTTTATAAAATATAAAAACCTGAAAAGAAAGGCTATTCTGATTTTGGACAAAATATCTTCGCACCCAGACACTGAAGAGTTTAAAATTGGGGGCATACGATCAATGTCTTTATATTTGAGAATGAGTGCACACTGCCGAGACTGAGTGAGTTTCATATTTGAGATATAGTGCACACTGTCGAGACTGAGTGAGTTTCATATTTGAGATGTAGTGCACACTGCCGAGACTGAGTGAGTTTCATATTTGAGAATGAGTGCACACTGCCGAGACTGAGTGAGTTTCATATTTGAGATGTAGTGCACACTGCCGAGACTGAGTGAGTTTCATATTTGAGATGTAGTGCACACCGTCGAGACTGAGTGAGTTTCATATTTGAGATGTAGTGCACACTGCCGAGACTGAGTGAGTTTCATATTTGAGATATAGTGCACACTGTCGAGACTGAGTGAGTTTCATATTTGAGATGTAGTGCACACCGTCGAGACTGAGTGAGTTTCATATTTGAGATGTAGTGCACACCGTCGAGACTGAGTGAGTTTCATATTTGAGATGTAGTGCACACTGCCGAGACTGAGTGAGTTTCATATTTGAGATGTAGTGCACACCGTTGAGACTGAGTGAGTTTCATATTTGAGATGTAGTGCACACTGTCGAGACTGAGTGAGTTTCATATTTGAGATGTAGTGCACACTGCCGAGACTGAGTGAGTTTCATATTTGAGATGTAGTGCACACTGCCGAGACTGAGTGAGTTTCATATTTGAGATGTAGTGCACACCGTCGAGACTGAGTGAGTTTCATATTTGAGATGTAGTGCACACTGTCGAGACTGAGTGAGTTTCATATTTGAGATGTAGTGCACACTGCCGAGACTGAGTGAGTTTCATATTTGAGATGTAGTGCACACCGTCGAGACTGAGTGAGTTTCATATTTGAGATGTAGTGCACACTGTCGAGACTGAGTGAGTTTCATATTTGAGATGTAGTGCACACTGCCGAGACTGAGTGAGTTTCATATTTGAGATGTAGTGCACACTGCCGAGACTGAGTGAGTTTCTTGTTTGAGATGTAGTACCTTCGTGTCCGCATCACCTGCATGCCGCTGCTCATCTGGCGTTTTTGAAAATATTCCGAGTTATTTGAAGTTATTATGGTGACGTTAATATAAAATGGCACCTTGGAAAAAATATTTGACTCGAAAATAATTAATTGTTTTGCTTGCATCAAACAATGTTGATGAAATTGTTGTTCTGCCCGGTGTAGTCCAATGCACGTGACAACTAACTCTACATTCCCCCCTCTCCCGTGATGGGTGTGTGTATAGCACGGACAACCAATGTACATACTAGCGATGTTCTTTTTCTTCTGGGGAATGAATGGTAAGATAGAAACAGACGATGTGAGATTTCAGTCATCTCGGAATATAGTGTGAAACAATCTATACAAATACACAAACTAAAATAATAAAACAACTATTTACAGCATATGTACAGAAACTTAAATCAATATGAAGGACAAAGTACACGAAAATTAGTAAAACAATTATGTAAATGTATCAATTTTAATCATTAATTTAAAACTTTTACTTCCACTAACTGTAATAACAAGAAAAGGTAATATATTTTAAAAACATCACTCACACAGCAATGTTATGAAAAATTTTTACTTATTCTCTTAAAATTTTGTTAGAATATATATTAAATATTATCCATCTTGCTGGCACACAAAAAATCTAAATGAAATAAATATGTCAATACGAACTTATTACGTAGATTTCGAAGCCGTTACCATGGTGCTACTCCCGGAAAATTTTTATGTAGTTCAAGGTCGATAGACCCTATAACCATCGTTAAATCCAAAAGTTATATATGTATTTCTATATCTATATACATATATCACATTTTTATGGACACTATAGCTGCCGTAATTTTTCACAAATCACTTCCAAACTGATCATAAAATATAAACATGGAAAATCTCGGTCAAGTTCGTTAATAGGGAACGTATTTTGGAAAACAGAATAATCAGATAATCACTAAAACCTCCATAGTATGACAAATTTCGCATCCGTTCGAATGTATTATAACTGGTAGTAGTAATAACAGCAACTCTTGTCTAAATACATTTTTGAAAAGACCAACCATAACAGCAAGGGGTGGGTAAAACTAGGGTTGGAGAAAAAACAATTCTAATTCCCTTAGTAGGTACACCATCAGGTCCGTTCAAATTGTTTGCAAATTGTATAATTTTTATCTAAAACTTTTGTCTGAAACAACTTTTGATGTAATGAACCATTGCAACAATGAGTTGAAAAAAAACAGGGGCAGAATTTAAAAAAAATATATAATTTCTGTACCACACACACACTATTAAATCCATTCTTATTTATTGCAAAACCTTCGTTTGAAATAATATTTTAAACGACCAAATATTATAGTAAGAGGTAAAAAAAAGGGAAGAAAGACAATAAATTTCATGACTCCCTTAGAAGGCACGCATATTTTGGATATAACCAACCATTGCTGAAATGGATGAAATAAACAAGGGGTGGACTAGAAAAATAAATAAAACTCCTGTACCATGTACATTATTGAATCTGTTCTTATTTATTTTAAATTCCTAAATTTGGTCTAAATCTAATTTTTATTTAACAAACTGTTACTGCAAGGGTTGTGAATAACAAATGTTTTAAGAAGAAAAAAAAAATAGTCGATACACTATCAAATCTGTAATAATTTATTGTAAAAAAACTCTAAACATGTTATTTCAAGTAATAGTAAATATCTATTATGGTATTGTATCTAATGTAAAATATACATCTCTACATTATCATTTATTAATTTCCCAAAGTTAGTTTGTAAAATATTATGTATGACTTTAGATTTTCTAACTTAATATTATATTAGAATTGGCACATATTTTTGTACATTTCAACCTGTGAACGTTTTTGAAGGGGCTATTTCTGTGAATACATTTAATCACAAAATTATTATATTAAAATAATGTTAAATTCATTCAGTCATAGAATAATTTATAAAGTAATGCTAAAACAAATCTTTGCAAAGTAAATTTGTTTTCTAAGAAAAAAACTATTGCTTTATTAGCTATATTATTGTTAAAGAACGTGAGCAAGGCCACGACATGCGCAGGTGCAGAGCTGGCTGGCGGCTGCCGTAATATGAGATGTGCCGTGCGCACCTGGGTCGCCGATTTATCTCCCTCCGCTCCCCGCGCGGCACTGTTAGTTTGACATCCGAAACCTGCCAGCTGCGGAGTTACCCGAGCCGCCGACACGTGTTTTCGAGATATTTCTGCCGTCGGGACGGCTCGCGATGACGCGACTGGCCCCGGCCGCTCTCGTGAGTTCTGGAATTGCGCCGGGGCCTATATATATGCCCGAGGACATCAGGGTAGAGAGTCAGTGGAGTTCAGAGAGAGAGAGAAATCAGGCGGGAGCCTTCCCGCGGCGGAGTTTCCGGGCGATAGAGACGCGGGCGCGGCGGAGTCCCGAGCGAAGTTGCGAGCGAGGAGTTGAGCGGACCTCGGCGAAGGGGAAGTGCGACGGCGGCGGCGGAGTGCGGCGGAGACCCACGAGGGGTGCTGCGGCGAGAGTTGCGCCAGAGGTGCGGCCCAGCGAGGTGTGCGGAACGAGTGACTGGGGAATAGACCTTTCTTTATGTGTAATTAATTATTTGCCTTTTTAGAAGATTTTTGTAAGTAACATAAGTAGTAGCAATAAATAAAACTGTGTAGTGTAATAAAATCTTAAATTGGGCTATCCTTTACGAACCCGCGGTAAATCGTAACATTATTAATGGAAACAGTAACTTATTTCTTTTTTCGTGATTATTTTATGAATATAGATGTTATAAAAAAAGACTAGAAAAAGGTTTTTAAAGTCACCCGAGAGCCTTACGTGATTTCGCCAGGCTAGTGTTAGCCATCATTTTTCTTTCCCACTTGGGCCACGAACACAATAATAAGTAACACTGTCCAGCTTTGTGACCGAGATCGCTTTTCACAACATCCTCCCAGGGCAGCCCACTTCCCAGAGCTCAGCTTAGGTTAGCAGCTCCAGCCATGCACCATTCTAATCTCTAATGTACTGGGGCTATCGGTCACGTATCGGCGTCCGGCCAACTAAATTTCTCACGAGCCAGCAGATGCCCCCTTCCCTCTTTTCCACGAACTCCAGCCAAGGCACTGACCGGGTGTTTAGTCCCCGCTCCCGGCGAGCCTAAATCAAGGTCTTCTCGCTGGCCGGCGAATAGCCTGCTTTCGCCATCTCGCGGCGAAGATCCCAACTTCATCACTCTAGTTCGGTGCTAGAGCGAGGCCTTTAGCGGCCGTCAACACACCTCTCCCCATTTCCCTTTTTGCCCGACAGAGCGCGCACAAGCTGGTCCCATGAGGGCCAGGCTTACACTAGTCCCTCTTGTGGGACTGTTGCGAACTAACCCCGAGTGTTTTCCCCGCACAGCGACGGAGCGCATTGCTTTAGCGCGAGTGACTTCTGATGCCCCTTTAAGTTAGGCTACCAGCCACCTTCGTTATTTTCTTTTTCTCGGCGCAACCTCCAGCCAATCAAAGGCCAGTTCCCCCACTTCCTAGGCCTTCGGGCCCCTAACACAAGTTCTTAACTACATGCAACCCTAAAGATTGATTGATTCATACTTCTTTCACTGTGGTCGCATCTCACCGGTGCTTTACCCGCAACTCTATTTGGAGCCAGTCTCGCCGCGACTAACTTAAAGGATGTGATCCCTAGAGTCTGGGAGTGATCCCTAGTTGTTTTATTTTCTAGATTGCTAGTAATTTTAGTTCGCATTTCTAGGTAATCTCGTAGAATGACTCGCGCGTGGCTGCCAGCACTCCTGCAGCTTCCGAGGGAGCGATTTTCTTCATTCCACGCCCAGACTGGTAGGTGGGAAATTCAACAACCTTTTGCCTATAGTTGGCTCTCTATTTAACTTTCGCCCTAACTTCTCGATTCTTGTTGCTTCGCACTTTTATTTCTACTCTTGACCACTGGACCTCCCTTTTCGCTTGGTTCCAGTGGAGTCCAAGAGATGGAGAAAGAGTGCAGGGTTTACCCCGGCTCAAGCCCACCCCTGAAGTAAACTACATTTACACCTTTCCCTCTGGGATGGATTCTAGGAGTCTCTACTGCTTCTAGTTCTTTGTAAAAACATGATTATGTCAAAGGTGAATTTTAAATGTATATTCCAGGAAAAGTAATTATCCATTTGTAATCTATACGTTTAAACGGCCAGGGTCCCATTAATTCTGATGTGTGTAATTTTTAATACCTGATATTATCAAAAGAAAATAATGAAAAATATAACTAACCATAAAAAGGATAAGTTTTAAGCAAACATATCCTTTTTTTATTTATTACTTCAAATACGATCCATTTTCTACTTCCTATTGTGAGAAGTAATTTCATTTTTTTAATGTTTCTCCCTTATGTACCGCTGAGTATACTGTAGTATGTTTTTCCCACTTAAAGCAGCTTCCGGGGATTTTATAACTTTAGTTTAAGGTTTCTTTAACGAAACAAGGGTAGTAACACTGCAAACCATTATTTTGAGTGTTTGAAAAATCACCTATTGTAAAAAAAAAGTTTCCTACTCTGCTTTTGCTGCATTCTGTGCTGTAACCCTAGCATGGCAAATGTTCCAAAGTAACCAGAACTGATCTCAGAAATGTACTTTTTGTGGAATGTGTATGATGTGTTCATGTTGGATCATAGCAAGTTCAAGGTTTCAAAGCGCTGCAAAATCTGCTAACAACAACATTCCAATTAGAGTAAGTGCATCAAATATCTAGAGATGAAAAGTACTTGATTTAAAAACACACGGCCAAGTACACAACAACAACAAAATCATGCCACATGACAAAACAAATTATGCAAAGGACAAATATGCTTTCATAAATACTATCTACACTTCTTTCGTCAAAGTGCCACGGTGCTGCACTTTGACTATTGTCAAATGCAAAAGAACCGTTTCCACAGATATTCAACCAACACTAGAGTGAGTAACACTATCAGGTATCCAGCGCATCTATAAGATGCTTGGAAACATTTACAAGGCAAGCAGTAAGTTACGAAGAGAGTTTGTACACATATATCATTTCACTCTTCTGGAGTAAAAACTAAGATAAAATTGAGAAATCGCTGCAAAAGTGATTACTTATCACAATGTGAAGCACCTTTGGTGATATTTTAACTGTAGATATACGAGATAGATTAAACCAATTCGTCTAGATGTTTAAATGTAAAATAAAGAAAGCAGTAAGAATAAATAGTCCATAATAACACCTCTAAACTCTATCAATATTGTAAAGCATAAACAAACAGGTACCAGGTTTCAAAATTTTAACAAGAAAAAAAAAACCAAAATATATGTTAAAGAAAAAGTCAACTGATATTATGCAAAGTAAGTCGTCCAAGATATTACGAATTTTTGACTATAATATTCCATTAATTGAAAATAATAAGTACAGTAATTATAAACAAAATGTATAAGTATTTAAAATTAAGTATAAATCTCAATTGTAGAGCACAAAAGCAACATACGTAACTCGAGTGTGGTGTCAAGTGTAGCTGAGTTGTAAAGCTTAGCTAACTTTGGAGCATTGGGATGGATGGAGAGAACCTGGCAAGGACTGGGGTTTACGTGAATGGAGCAGTTTAGGTAAGCAAGGTAAAAGGTATCAGGTACACAGACATTTTATTCCAACAAGAAATCATAACATGAGGTTACTGATGAAGTTAAGTCGATACAAATACAATAATCAAAAACAATGATTCTAGACAAAACGGGCTTCAAGGGTAAGCCGGCTACACAGTGTAAGCGTTCCCATTATACAACGCGCCAAGTATGCATTACAATTCAAACTTATTTACTTTTACAAACTGCTGCAAGGTGCAGTTACAATTACGGAAAAGCGTTACATTGACAAAACTACTGCAAAGTGCAGTTACATTTAAAGAAAATTGTTACATTAATAAGAAAAGATCAAATACGTGAGACAACGTCTCAGGGGAAGATAGTTACCAATAAAAATACTAAGTTTCCAGTTAAGTTACGTTAAAACATTAATCCAAACAGAATAATTTTTAAGGTGACGGCCGAAAGGGAATTTACAAATATATGACTCTACATTAAGGCAAGGGCCACCGCCTCACAGACAAATCAAACCAACTTACATATTTCCCCTGAGGTCGCACACACACGTAGTTCTAACTGAACCTAATCGACTACATGCTCGTAGATTACAACGCTGACAACCGAGCCTGACAAAAATCAAGAAAGAAAAAGCTCCTGACCAATTTACAACTCTTTTTATAACATTGCGCCGCAGCGCGCGCATGTGCCAATCCACAAGGGGGGGGTGAACGAGTAGACATAGAACCACTAGGAGGGGAGGGGAGGGAAGGGAGGGAGAAGGAGGAGGGGAGCGGAGTGCCGGAGGCCGATGCGGCGCGCACAGTTCAACTCGCTACAGAGTGGTAGGAGAGGAGGAGATCAGTGCAGGGCTTGTGATGGCAGAGGGAGACTGAACATGTAGTGACAACAGACCGGACCGCCCACGCATGGCCTACAGACATGGTCGGCACAGGCCCCACGCAAACCCTCTTACCACAGACACTTCTGATGCTCTAGTGTCCACCCCCATTTATTATGAGACTTAAATGTAATTTATTCCACTATTGATTCACAAAAACCAAGTTGATTCAAGCCCATCAACAGTACTGGATACACATAAGATATGTGTAGTATCTTTGGGCTTACAATGTACAAACTACACAGCAGTCTGTTTGGCCGTGAGCCACCAGCCTCCATCCCGGAACTGCGTGTCCGGACGTGCGTTGCCAACCTGGCAGCGCATAATATACCACAATACGTTAAAGGCCATTGTAAAGTTTTTAGCTACGCATGACTTGGCTTCCAGAGGGCCTCATAGAGAGTGTTCCTCTCAAATAACAATTTATTATTTTTTTAATTTGGTTAAATTAATTGCACGATTCTACCCAACCATTTGAGATCACTTGCTCCAAGACACAAACAAGACATGTGCCAAAAAACCACAACCTCATAAAAAATATTCAGAATGAATGTTTTGAGGTAATGACCAATCTTGCTAAGGCTGGAACAGTAGATGATGTATTAAATAACGAGAACTACGCCAACATTCTGGACTGCAATGGTTGATATTGATCGTATTGAAAATCTATCTATCATTCTCAGAAAAACAAACCAATAAATACCGCACAAAAATAAGAACATTTTGTATAACTGGTAGCTGTATAAAAAGCTACTGGTGAGAATCTGGCCAACTATGTAATAAACAAAGTGGAGGAGTTAAGCCTGCTCCTTTTCAGTTTTCGGTCGAAATTTACGATCATGGCGGTCAGGGGCGTAGCCGGGGGGGGGGGAGGAGGGGGGGAGGGGGAGTTAGGGGTTCTAACCCCCCCCCCCCCCCTTAAGACCCCATTTTTTCTTATCTGAAAGCAGGTTAGCTAAAAGCCTGGGTGTCTTACTGCTATCACCGGCCACTGCACTGGAGGGGAAGAGTAAGCGAGCCCTACCGATTCTCCTTCCCTTCCCCTACCCGTGTCGCGAGCAGAAGCTATAAGGTTGTGACGCCGTGACGGGTCCCAAGCTTTCAAATATCTTACACCTGTTGTATTTAACCAGCGCGATAATTATAAGCAGGTGGTGACTGGGTAAATCTTCAAGCTAAAGCTAATTGTTTCCAGGAATAGGCCAGTTCTGCCGAAACCCAACCATTTTTATTCCTTTTTTTTTTGTATTGTGGAGCTTCGAGCATGATTTATGATTTTGAGTGGACGTGGACAAGGCACTTGGATTGATTAAAATATCTTTAATTAATTTCTTACTTCATCACTCAAACAATTTTTTTTATTAAAAAATTAATAATAGTTTTACTATTACAATATTTAAAGTTACCGAAAACTGCTCAAATAGCACTATTTTACACCTTAAAATCCAAATTATTCCGGGGGAGGACCCCGGACCACCCGCTTTAATAGGGGGGGGGGGGGGGGGGCGACCATGCTTCTTAACCCCCCATACACAAATCCTGGCTACGCTTCTGATGGTGGTAACAAGCTGGGGAAAAGAAAATAAATATAAAAATAAATTTCCTTGACTTCTCCATAGGTGGTGGCCGCAGTTAGGACCTAGCTTTGGGAAATGCTGCTTCATCTTGTGTTCAACCGCAGGTATTTTTTTGGTCTTTGCAAAGACTGTACACAGTTTTCTTTTGCTAAAGTAAGAGGTGGAATACTCTTAAGACGCATGTAAATGTCTTTGTAACCTTTTCCCGAAAATAATTTGGTAGTGCATAAGTGAGGTCTTATGAGATACCTGCTAAGCAAAGTTTGTGATGCTTCGTCAAATCTCCGTAAGATTAACACATACTGTGGTTTGATGAGCGAGTACCAACCGCTACAAAAGGGAATCATTACATATGAGTTTGTTGCGTGTCTTGTAGTGTTGTATGACATTCTTGTCGAAATAAAAACCATCAATAAGGTATGAAAAAATGTATATACGCATTAAGTGAGTCAATTGAAAAAAATAATTTTTTTTTAAGTGGTTAGATGAACAGACAATGTAAACAGAAACTGTTCTTGCATGATAGAGAAGACAAAGTTCCGAGTTTTACCTGAAGACAATTTAAAAATTACGTATTTACTGGTGATAGTAAATGCAGCACAAATAAGCTGTCTGCAAAAAGGAGCTTCTCCAAGTTAAAACTTAATTAGACATATCTAATCTGAGTTGTGTAAGAAGGTGGTGTTATCTCTTACTTTGAAATGATGAAATTAAATGTTTCCCATAACATTTTGAGGTTTTTATAATATAAATTAACAATATACCACTCGTGTAATACCTTTACTATTTATAGTTTACGAGTAGTTTATATAATGTATAGCCTATAAAGCTAAACTATATTTATTCTTATTCACATGTGATTTATAAATTTAAATTTATAGTAAAAATATATAATTTATTGTCTACAATTTTTTTAAATTTTTTCTTGTTTAGTTTTCTGTGTAGAATAAATAAATCTATCTAGAAAAAAATAATTTAACTGTTATTACAACGTAATTAAATGTGATGGCCAATACAATTAGATCTCATTAGAGTTTTTGAAATTTCGCACGAGAAAAATTTTCAAATATATTAATTGCTATGAGATGCACTTTCGACAATTACCGGTGGGCACTACGACACATTCTGGGACAAACAAAATACAACAAACATTCAGACAATAAAAAGCTGCTACACATACCAGATACACATAGAGAAATAAGAAATAAATAATAAAGGTCAACCCAAACTTTACATTCATAGTATACTAGATTTCCAGTAAAATAAGACTATAATAAAACGTAAAAGTTGTTACCAACTTCACTTTACATAGTTTTATTACAGACATTATTCTTTACAGAAAATTTGATGCAACACATACACAGATTTCTGTGTATGTTTAAGTTACAAGCAATTAATTTTCCCCATTAGTAGATCAAACATACATAATTAAATAGCGAAACAATTTTTTTTTCCCCTGAATGTAAAGTAGACAGTGATACAAATTTTTTAATGAAATATAAAATTCCAAATGCATACCTCTGTGACGAGTATGATTATCTTAATTTAATTCCTGAGCTGTGTATGCGATGAAATATAAACCTCTAAAAACATATGTAAATATGAATGTGTATATGTAATTCTGAGTAGCAACTACTTTGAGTAATAGTCAACTATGGCACTGCCCCGTGATGTTGCACTGAATACGGCATGCGCTTAATTCGCGAATCAGAAAAGCCGTTACAGAGATGGCCGAGGGTTCCCTCCCCAACGTCGCCCCCACATCGGTCACTGCCACTCACTGATCCTAGCTCCACCACTTCACGCTGCCCCGTCTAGCTGTCAGAGCGTGTGAAGGGACTCGCCAGCAGCCCAGGCGGTGCCCTATGAAGCAACCGTGTAGTGCTTGCTGCCATCTCCACTACACCGGCAAGCTATCCCCCCCAAACACAAGGAGGCCTTACTAGAACGTCAGCCACTCTCCGATGACTAACAGCCAACTTCAAACTGGTTGAAGTAGCTCGGCTTCTGGGTTGTAGCCGTGTCCTCGGCGGATAATTCACCGACGTTTAGTGTCGCCATCATCAGGGAGCAGTAGGTAACTGTTCCCTGATGATGGCGACTGCAATGTCAACCGAAACGTCGGTGAATTATTCACCAAGGACACGGCTACAATCCAGAAGCCGAGCTACTTCAGACGATGGCCGTGAAAGCCTGCGAACATTTTTAAACTGGTTTTTTTAATGCTCGTATCATCATCAGAGGCCTGTCAAACCTTCCGAAACATCTTTGTTAAAGTCATTTAATTATATTGCAGCAAATGAAAAAATAAAGCACTTTCTTCCTGCCCCATGATTAAAAAAAATTTATGGGCGAGAAAACAACTTTAAGCACAGACATAAGGGTCTGCCAATTAGGTACAGAATCAATGTATTATTCTAAAATACTGCGAAGTGTTCAAGGGCAGTGCATAGAGGTCTGCCACTTGGAAACAGAGTCACTGTAATGTTCTAACACACTGCTCAATCTCCGAGGGCAATGCAGAAGGATCTGCCACTAGGAAAAACATAGTCAAACAATGTTCTAACATACTGCTTAGTCTCTAAGGGCTATGCATAAAGGTCTGCATCTAATGAACAGAATCAAAGGAATGTTCTAAATACTGCTTAGTCTCTGAAAGTAGTGTATAAGGTTCTGCCACTAGGGGACAAAGTAACTGCACTGTTCCAACATAATGCTTAGTCTTCAAGACTTTGGATAAGTATCTGCCAATTGGGGGCAGAATCTCTGCACTGTTATAACATAATGCTTAATTTCCGAGGGCAGTGCACAACAGCCTGCCACAGACAGACAAATTCACTGCACAATTCCCAATAATGATTTGTTTCCGAGGGCAATTCACATAAACTTGCCACCAGCAGACAGTCACTGAACTGTTCTCACATACAGCTTAGCATCCGAGGGCCGTGCAGAAGTGACTTCCACTAGAGGGCAGTGCACAAGTGCAATATTTTAACATAATGCCTAGTCTCAGGGGGAAGTTTATAAGGGTCTTGCAATAGAGGAAAGTACACTGCACTGCTCTGACATGTTGCCTAGGCTCAGGTTGTTTTTATGTGGTTTGTAGGGACTATGGTGACTTTCCCCCTCCAATGTCATCCACAGTTGAGAAGTGCGAGCTAATGAGGCGACTATTCAATACAATAAGTGTGAGTGAAAGGGGACGGTAAATTACTTCCTCCTCCCACGCCATTTAAAATTTAGAATACGTGCGGAGGTGGTTTATCCTTCAGGCAAGAAGTGTTTGTGGAGTTAAATACAAAAAAGCTGCTTTCGGCCAATTTAGCAAAATATATTCTTTCAAAAAACAAGCCACTGACAGGCATGTGTGTATGTTGTCTTGGAGTGATAAGATGGGACCGGAATTTCAAAGGTTGTGCTATGATTTATAACTGGAAAAAATAATTGTAGACATTTTGAATGAACTTATGTTAACAACTTTTGCATTTCTGTTTACTGTACAAAAATCTACTACGTTTAAATGTTATAATAACGCAGAACCTCCATATATTCTGTCACCCCTGCCACTATACAGCAGTTCAAAATACACGAGCATAAATAATCAATGGTTTATTTAACAATGATTACAATGATTAAATAAGAAGTGAAAAAAACTGAAAAAGTCATGTAACATCAACTAACTACTGTGTACTTTCACTAAAATAGTGAATTCCCTACAGAAAAATTAAAATGACAATTTCTATGGGAATAAACATACTGCATTACTCTTTGTATGCCATTCCAAAATGTGCTACATTTCTGAGAATTCAACTTCATGGTTTGCGACAAAAAGAGACATATGCAATTTACATAAATAAAAAATGCACAATCATGCAGAATGCAGGGAGACAACGAAATAACACGACAATCAAACGTGTGACAACACAGGCACAATACACGGCACATATGCTTATTTTGAATCTCACCACATGGGTTCAGAATGTTTGAAAAGTTTCCCTTTAGAAGAGAGTGTGAAGGTCTGAATGTAATTTAAATGTTTACACGTCTTCACACATGGCAATGCTGCAGCTTTCCGTTCCAATGCGAAAGGATACTAATTGAAAAGCAACAAAGTATATTCGACTTGAGTCAGCCCGACAGCTCTACAGCAGGCAGTGCGTGAATGCTCCAGAAGGCTGCTGCATTGCCTCGCGTGGCTTCACTTGGTAGCGTGTGATTGCACTTACTGCGCCGTGTCTTCATAAACAAACATCTGTTGGCCCCATATGGATAACATAGGGTCTACTATGCCCTGTTTGGTAGTCTGAAAACTGTCAGCAGGAAATGATAAAAAAGAGAAAAAAGAACAAAAATGTACAAGATAGAGAAAACAGAATATTTTGCAGGGTAACTGGTTAGTTTTAGCAGTATGACTTAAACTTAATGGAAGAGTTGGGTAGATTTGAGGGGGGTGGGGGGCACAAACCACTTTATTGCCTGGCAGTGCTGACTCGAGTGGCTACAGGCCGTAGAGGTTCTTGTAGCACAGTACAGGTGACTCTTGCGCTTTTTGGGTAAGTTTCGACTATAACCCACACTTCTCACGATGAAATGTGAACTCTTTTTAAAACAAACATTTCTTTTCAATCATTTTAAGTACAAATAAAAAAAAACAATTTCACTTTTTTTATTTCTAGATAAATACAAAGGTGGTTAGCAACTCGCCCATAGTATTTCAGGAGTTATTTACTTATTGTAATTTAGGTAAGTTTAGATAACTTACTTACAGCTACAATTATTAAAACTAAGCCCCTCCTTTTGCCATTACCTAGGTTGTTCTGTTTTAAAAGGAACGATAAAAATTTAGAAGTAGGAAAGAACTAGGTAATATGGTGAAGAATTCCACAGAACAAATCCCTATTCTGAAATTATAGTCTTATTTCGAATAGATTCCTATATTTTGTACCAATGCCATTTCCTAAACAAAACTTATTTTCAACGGTTAATACATCCGCAACAGAAAATATTTTGGATGTGTAATAAATATACCTATTAAAGGGAAGATGAAAAATGTTTAGTTTAGTTAAATTTACCTTTATCAGCAAACACGGAAATAATGACCGGTTCTATTTACATTATCAACTAATGCTCTATGCCAATGATGTTAAATGAAGAATGACAGTAGTAGAGGTTGCGCTCACACAATGCACCCAGCCACGTCGTTTCAGCACTGCCTTGGGCGAGAATTAATGTCAGGTTTTTACACAACGTGAATTACAGCGAAGTAAGACAGCTTGCAGCGACAATCGTAAGTCTGAGCTCAGAGAGGCAAGTGGTGAGAATAAAATAAAATGTGCAACTAATAAGCAATCAGAGCTGGCAGTATAAGGGCCTGTAACATTAAATCAATATGCAACTATGTCTGTAGCTTTTTATGTGGAATATTTTCAAAATAAAAAAAATTATGTGTTTTTAAATTGGTAGTGCTTAGCGTTTATCTAAATGCCAAGCAATAAAATTAATTAACATATCACTTTTACTTTATCTTATAAAACCTTCCAAACTAAAATATACATACCTTTGAAAACTAAAGTATTTCGCAGCGTTTTAAATATAATTATTACATACAAATCCAAAGTAAAATTTAACTCCTGTTTTCTTCAATACCGAACCATGTGGATTATTCGGTCAAGGAAATGTAAACGTTACTGTGAGCTGCTCTCAGAGGCCTCAGTGCTGACCATGTCGGGAATAAAAATGCTACAAGCAATGTCGTTTTGGTATCAGTGAAAATTACAGTGCTTACGAACACTGAGCTCTGAAAATATAACATATCTTACGTTCTTTGAGTGGTTCCTGAGTTTCGGGAACTGGGAACCGAGACCAGTCTGTCCGTGCCTGAGGATGTCGCCATGTTGGTCCAGAGGACTACAGTGTTCGCGAGTGCTGTCGTCGTCGTTCAGTCTTGTTTGTCACTGCGCTGTCCAAGGTCGTTCTGTCTTGTTGCTACTGTCTCGTCGCTGTTAGCCCACTGTGTGCGCCTGTGCTGTTTCCACTAATACCTTCCACGGAATTTTCCGTGTTTTTAATTTTTTTTACACTAGCTGATTTTGGCTTGTTGTCAGTGTGTTTCTGTCTATTGTTGAGGTTACTTCTGACATAGGTACACTGTAACCACCGACATGTATGTCCAAAACCACATTTTAAATCATAACATATATTACTTACTGACTTCTAACAAATACAATTCCAATACAACATGATTCAGTCGGCCAGAATAACAAACTAAGTGAAACTATGTGAAATCCAAATAGACAGATAAATGTAAACTAAGTTATCAAATAAGAGTGATACTGAACGGGAACACGTACTACCGAAGATCAGGCATCTGATTTAAAGCATTGTTGCTTCGAATTAGCACTCGCTATAATCTGCATGCCAATAAAGGAATGCAATGAAATAAAACAATGCTTCATTTATTTAGACATTATCTTTTAAACTGAAGTGACCCATAAAACCAGATACTTCATGCATGGCTCCAAAAATTCTGTTTAACACATTTATAGTAAACTATAAAGATGTTAGTAAACATGGTAGCGATAACTACAGATAACACAGAAGTGCACTGGTTAGGTGTTATGGTGATGTTATTTACAGGTGCAGGTTACACACACATCCCAGATGTCGCTGCAAGCTGTCTACCTTCTTGGCAGAGCAACGGTTGAGCACTGTGAGTTGAGCCGCCCTACCGCAGGACTACGCCTCGCTCCACTACGTGAGCTCACAGTAAATACAGTGCGCTACGAAAGCAAGGAGCAGTTTAAATAAAACACAAAACAACATGTGCAGCACCTCAACCCACAATGGCATCAACCACTCCACAATTGACCAAGAGTGAGTTTTAAAAGTTATCTTCGAGTGTCACTGGGAAATAATAATTCTAGTTAGTCACATGCAAGAAGAAAGGTTTATATTGGCAGAAAATAAACTTGTTTAAAGAGAATAAATACATATAAAGTGCTGTAAATATACAAGCTTAAAGAAAAATCATTTTAGCTTCAGTCAAATATTTTAATGTGAAAATAATTTAAACATTTATTTAAGACTTGAAGAGAAAAAAAAATTTTTAATGAGCATTACTGTATGTACAACTTTAGTTAAAGCAAATATTTAAATTGGAAGATGTTTACTCTGTGTGTGTTTTCACCTGAGCAATTGTTAAGGCTGTACAAAATCCTGTCTCACCTCAAGTCGGAAAGTGGAACGAAATCTACGTCGATCAGGGGTCTAAGGCTCGGCAGACTGTAGGCAGTCACGTGTCCGTTGGATACGTAGCACACCAGACACACGCTGTCTGCAAACAACAACACAGAACCAACATTAACGAGTACGTAGCACACCAGACACACGCTGTCTGCAAACACCAACACAGAACCAACATTAACGAGTACGTAGCACACCAGACACACGCTGTCTGCAAACACCAACACAGAACCAACATTAACGAGTACGTAGCACACCAGACACACGCTGTCTGCAAACACCAACACAGAACCAACATTAACGAGTACGTAGCACTCCAGACACACGCTGTCTGCAAACACCAACACAGAACCAACATTAACGAGTACGTAGCCCTCCAGACACACGCTGTCTGCAAACACCAACACAGAACCAACATTAACAAGTACGTAGCACACCAGACACACGCTGTCTGCAAACACCAACACAGAACCAACATTAACGAGTACGTAGCCCTCCAGACACACGCTGTCTGCAAACACCAACACAGAACCAACATTAACGAGTACGTAGCACTCCAGACACACGCTGTCTGCAAACACCAACACAGAACCAACATTAACAAGTACGTAGCACACCAGACACACGCTGTTTGCAAACACCTACAAAGAACCAACATTAACGAGTACGTAGCCCTCCAGACACACGCTGTCTGCAAACACCAACACAGAACCAACATTAACGAGTACGTAGCCCTCCAGACACACGCTGTCTGCAAACACCAACACAGAACCAACATTAACGAGTACGTAGCACTCCAGACACACGCTGTCTGCAAACACCAACACAGAACCAACATTAACAAGTACGTAGCACTCCAGACACACGCTGTCTGCAAACACCAACACAGAACCAACATTAACGAGTACGTAGCACTCCAGACACACGCTGTCTGCAAACACCAACACAGAACCAACATTAACAAGTACGTAGCACTCCAGACACACGCTGTCTGCAAACACCAACACAGAACCAACATTAACGAGTACGTAGCACTCCAGACACACGCTGTCTGCAAACAACAACACAGAACCAACATTAACGAGTACGTAGCACTCCAGACACACGCTGTCTGCAAACACCAACACAGAACCAACATTAACGAGTACGTAGCACACCAGACACACGCTGTCTGCAAACACCAACACAGAACCAACATTAACGAGTACGTAGCACTCCAGACACACGCTGTCTGCAAACACCAACACAAAACCAACATTAACGAGTACGTAGCACTCCAGACACACGCTGTCTGCAAACACCAACACAGAACCAACATTAACGAGTACGTAGCACACCAGACACACGCTGTCTGCAAACACCAACACAGAACCAACATTAACAAGTACGTAGCACTCCAGACACACGCTGTCTGCAAACACCAACACCGAACCAACATTAACGAGTACGTAGCACACCAGACACACGCTGTCTGCAAACACCAACACAGAACCAACATTAACGAGTACGTAGCACACCAGACACACGCTGTCTGCAAACACCAACACAGAACCAACATTAACGAGTACGTAGCACACCAGACACACGCTGTCTGCAAACACCAACACAGAACCAACATTAACGAGTACGTAGCACACCAGACACACGCTGTCTGCAAACACCAACACAGAACCAACATTAACGAGTACGTAGCACTTCAGACACACGCTGTCTGCAAACACCAACACAGAACCAACATTAACGAGTACGTAGCACTCCAGACACACGCTGTCTGCAAACACCAACACAGAACCAACATTAACGAGTACGTAGCACTCCAGACACATGTTGTCTGCAAACACCAACACAGAACCAACATTAACGAGTACGTAGCACACCAGACACACGCTGTCTGCAAACACCAACACAGAACCAACATTAACGAGTACGTAGCACTCCAGACACACGCTGTCTGCAAACACCAACACAGAACCAACATTAACGAGTACGTAGCACACCAGACACACGCTGTCTGCAAACACCAACACAGAACCAACATTAACGAGTACGTAGCACTTCAGACACACGCTGTCTGCAAACACCAACACAGAACCAACATTAACGAGTACGTAGCACACCAGACACACGCTGTCTGCAAACACCAACACAGAACCAACATTAACGAGTACGTAGCACACCAGACACACGCTGTCTGCAAACACCAACACAGAACCAACATTAACGAGTACGTAGCACACCAGACACACGCTGTCTGCAAACACCAACACAGAACCAACATTAACGAGTACGTTGCACTCCAGACACACGCTGTCTGCAAACACCAACTCAGAACCAACATTAACGAGTACGTAGCACACCAGACACACGCTGTCTGCAAACACCAACACAGAATCAACATTAACGAGTACGTAGCACTCCAGACACACGCTGTCTGCAAACACCAACACAGAACCAACATTAACGAGTACGTAGCACTCCAGACACATGTTGTCTGCAAACACCAACACAGAACCAACATTAACGAGTACGTAGCACTCCAGACACACGCTGTCTGCAAACACCAATACAGAACCAACATTAACGAGTACGTAGCACTCCAGACACACGCTGTCTGCAAACACCAACACCGAACCAACATTAACGAGTACGTAGCACACCAGACACACGTTGTCTGCAAACACCAACACAGAACCAACATTAACGAGTACGTAGCACACCAGACACACGCTGTCTGCAAACACCAACACAGAACCAACATTAACGAGTACGTAGCACTCCAGACACATGCTGTCTGCAAACACCAACACAGAACCAACATTAACGAGTACGTAGCACTCCAGACACACGCTGTCTGCAAACACCAACACAGAACCAACATTAACGAGTACGTAGCACACCAGACACACGCTGTCTGCAAACACCAACACAGAACCAACATTAACGAGTACGTTGCACTCCAGACACACGCTGTCTGCAAACACCAACACAGAACCAACATTAACGAGTACGTAGCACTCCAGACACACGCTGTCTGCAAACACCAACACAGAACCAACATTAACGAGTACGTAGCACTCCAGACACACGCTGTCTGCAAACACCAACACAGAACCAACATTAACGAGTACGTAGCACTCCAGACACACGCTGTCTGCAAACACCAACACCGAACCAACATTAACGAGTACGTAGCACTCCAGACACACGCTGTCTGCAAACACCAACACAGAACCAACATTAACGAGTACGTAGCACACCAGACACACGCTGTCTGCAAACACCAACACAGAACCAACATTAACGAGTGCGTAGCACTCCAGACACACGCTGTCTGCAAACACCAACACAGAACCAACATTAACGAGTACGTAGCACACCAGACACACGCTGTCTGCAAACACCAACACAGAACCAACATTAACGAGTACGTAGCACACCAGACACACGCTGTCTGCAAACACCAACACCGAACCAACATTAATGAGTATGTAGCACTCCAGACATACGCTGTATGCAAACACCAACACAGAAACAACATTAACGAGTACGTAGCACTCCAGACACACGCTGTCTGCAAACACCAACACCGAACCAACATTAACGAGTATGTAGCACTCCAGACACACGCTGTCTGCAAACACCAACACCGAACCAACATTAACGAGTATGTAGCACTCCAGACATACGCTGTATGCAAACACCAACACAGAAACAACATTAACGAGTACGTAGCACTCCAGACACACGCTGTCTGCAAACACCAACACCGAACCAGTTTTAACGAGTATGTAGCACTCCAGACATACGCTGTATGCAAACACCAACACAGAAACAACATTAACGAGCACAGGACCCATTTAGATCTCAACAAACATCATTCAATTATCAATTTACGTCTTTGTTTAAAACATTAACCCGGGTCAGTGATGCCAACTTGGGAAGGGAGAACCAAGATGTAAATGTTTTTTATAGGGGGTACATTTATTTAGGGGAATTTTTAGCAGGTACATTATTTAGGAAAATTTTTTGAGGATGTGAAATTAAAGTGTATATCTTGAAAAAAAAGTGAAAAAAGAACAGCAACACAAGTGGTGCTGGTGGCTGAATTTCGCAATACGACCAACTACAACTTGCTGGTCAAGAGCAATGAATTCCATTTTCACTTTCACTGCTTTTACTGTTCGATATTTTCACGTTGTCACGTTGAGGTTCTGTCCATTACTTTGTTATCTACTTGCGTATTTTATTTCGAATTTCAAATTACGACCAACAACTTGCTGCTCAAGAGGATTCTATTTTTACTATTACTATTCAATGTTTTCACATTGTCAGTTGTCACGTTGAGGTTGTGTCCGGTGGCCAAAGTGGATGACAAGATGGTAGGAGCCATTATCTGGTGATTGACACTACTGTAACTGGGTAAAAAATAAACTAACATGGCTGCCACGATGTAATACTGGTTGGCATATTATATACACACACACGCACATACATCTCTTGTTATAAGTGGTGGGAGTAAGTCTGCCAGTAACCACCTTGGAGAAAAATTATTGTTTTTGCCCTCACTAGGTTCGAACTGAGGACTCCTAGATATATGATTGAAGTAATTTTCCTTTATTTAATAATAATTACAGATTTTGAATATTGCGAAGGAAATGTAATGATTCATGGAATTTCAAGAACACAGAATTGATGTCGTAATTTAAATGGCAGGATTTTCTTGAATCCAATATGGCGTAAAATTATAGAAAACAAATCTGTGGCTGTGACACCATAACCTAAAATGTCAGAATGTTCAAGTAAACAATATGGTGGCTAAGATGTCATAATATAAGATGGTGGCAGTATCAAGGTCATCAAAGATGGCCACCATTATATCACAGTACAACTCCAGCTCTACACTCCTACTCCTGTCCAATGAGCCCCATTCATGAACTACTGAAGTCCATAGCTACATTGTATTGCAACATACCGTAGTTCCCCATATGCACAGTTTAGAAGGATATTGCATTGTACTTCATTTTACTCACAGGTCATTAATAAAACATTAACATTATGGTTTTGGGTAATTACCCAAAGCTTGAGATAGTAAGACATCCTCAGAAAGATCTATCTACTACAGGCGTGCCATTGTGAGTAACAATTAGAAAATATTTGCCAAATCAGTGTATTTAAGGGAAATTTAAAAAAAAATATATATAATCAAGAAATAAGAGACAAGCTTTACCAAATAAAAACATGTCGTTATGTTTTAAAACCCCTTTCCCTGTTAGGTTGTTAAAATGGTGAACGAGAGGCACTACAATAACTGTTCCATTCGCCTCAACTGGAAGTCACCTCCTGTGTCCTGTGCTTCACGTGGCCCCTACCGTTCACACACTCCAAGAGTAACTTACAAACAGCGAGGACCAACCTTTCAAGGACACGATCTCGGCCTTGACGACGAAGTCGGAGTCGGCCAGCTGCTGGCGGTACACGCAGTTCTGGGAGGGGGAGGCCACCACGCGCGCCTGCTTCTCGGACGTGAGCACCACGAACTGGCGGTCGCCGCACTGGTCCGCCTGGCCGGCGGGGCCCGCGCTGCCGCAGCTCAGCGTGGGCGACATCCGGCTGTTGGTGGGCGTCTCTGCGGCACCGGCACCCTCCACCACTGTGGCACGCTCGCTCACCACGCCTGGCATTCGCGACGTGATGGCGTCTCGCACATCGCATTGTCACGTTCCGCCCGAGCCGAGCGTGCCAGAACCGGCCAACCACCGTGCGAGAAAACTTTCTATGATATCAAACAGGTTAAGGCAGGCTTTTTAACTAATTGTTCGTGATTATACTTAAACAAATTATTTATTTTAAATTTGTAAAAAACTGTAAATAATATTTGAAAATTAAAAAATACGGTATGCAATTTTTCATCAATGTTTTCTTATGACGTTATCACGTAAAATTATCGTCCGTAAACCGACTTTACAGACAACCCCCTTTTTTGTATGAATAATGTTATTTCCACTAGCTTAAAACTTCCACTCAATGTACATGAAATTCAACTGTTAAAAAACGAACACATCAAAATACACGAGAAATAAAATCCACTCATTAATGCTTAGTTCGTTAAGTTCATAAGTGTTTTTGCTATTCACAAAACAGTACACTATCATCATTGTTGTCACTGCCATTTGCCACATTTTTGCAACACTTTAATATACACTACACACATCCCACATCAACCTATAGTGAAGTTCTAAATTAAGAAAAAAATAACAATGAAAACACTTTCTCGATGTTTTTGCAAAAATTAGAAAATCTTAATCATTATTAACTCTTTAAGATTCCTTCCACAGAAATAAATAAACAATAGTTTGTTAAATTGGTTGAAATTTTTAAAAATAAATTGTTACCCGTGTCACCACACGGTAACGTTTTTTAAAAGACAAACAGCTACCCCGAGCGAGACCCAGTGAATGCAAGCGCAGTACCTAGCCAGGCGGGTGTCGATGGACGTTGTGTCAGTGAGTCACTCCCAAGACGCATTTACAAGGGGGCAGTGTGGAGTCCCCAAGGCAGAAGTCTGACATCGCTAGAGGGAGCAGGAGAATGCATACCCGGCTACGACACCAGTGGCTGACGTCACTACCCGACCACAGCCATGCCGTCGGTACCGGAGGACTTGGCCACCTGGTCACAATGCAGGATGACCCTGAGGAAGGGCAACCCTGTTGGGAGAGGCGAGCCGAGTGAAGACAGTGGGAGATATCGAGCCCTGGGGTGTGACGTCACACCGGAGACCAGACCACGGCGAGGCGAGGGAGGACTTGGCTAGTCCTGGGGCTGGCAGCCGTGACTCCTGCAGCGAAGACATGGCGGACGTTTGCCGGTCAGCGACCAAGGCTGTTTACCTACACGATTCCTTAACCCCTCCCCCACAGTAGCCCATGTCCTAGAACCACCCCGCTCTCCCTACTTATGTATGGACATTCCTGGCCTGTTCAAGTTCTTGAGCCTGTGTACCCGACCACTTAACAAAGAACTACAGTCTGTGCAGGCTCCTCCTTATCTCTAGATTCAATTCACAGCACCCAGCTCAGACACTCTAGTGGTAGCACTCGATACTGCATATTCTGGGGTAAAAACAATAAGGAATTATAAGCCAGGAAAAATATGGCTATCAGATAAAGATGCATGCTTGATGGAATGTACAATCTTAGCTAATCTTCGCCCCGCCTTCACAACACCTTTACTCCACCTTCGCCGTGTCTTTGCCATGTCTTCGCCACACCTTTGTCATGACTTCACCCCATCTGCAGCATGTTTTCGCCCCTTCTTTGCCCCGACTTCACCCTGAATTCACTCCGAATTCTTCCCGCCTTTGCCTCACCCTCTGCCTTCAGCCAACCTTCGTTACACCTTCTTCCTACATTCCCCCACCTTCTCGTAGCCTTCTCCCTACCTTCGCCCTGCCTTCGCTCCATCTTCGCTCCATTTTCGCCCCACCTTCTCCATGTCTTCTCCCCACCTTTACCACATTTATCCTGTCTTCGTTCTGCCTGCCCAGCTTTCACATTTCTCTCACCCTTTTTTTATTTTTGTAGGTTTGATTGTGGCGCTCGTGTGACATAATTTCTGGAAATTGTTTATTATTAATTTTACTTATTTTGTTTTACCCTCGCATTCTGTTACTTGAAAAGGAACTTTCCTATTATAATAATTGCCGTTAAATTCTTTACATTAATACGGTTTAAGTTATAAAATTAGTACATCAGTACTATAAAAAAAAATATTGTCTTACAAACAAGAGTAAAAATACCACAGAAACACTTGGCAACAAAACCGTTCAAAAATGTCCCATCACTCCAAACATGACTAAAACATAAAAAAAAAAAAAACCTGGGCATGGAATTTGGTCAAAGTGATGCTGGGCACACAGCATGCCCATGGCATTAGTTCTTGTCAGCAAAATGCTCAAAAATAGAGAAATTTAGTTATGCGACATCCCAGGGAGGATCTAGGGGAGCAAGGGGGAAGGGGGTGTGGGGGGGGGGGGAGGCAGCGGGTCAGGGAGAGTGCGGGATGGGCCGACTAAATCTTTTGACAACAAAAATTGTGAAATAAAAATCAAGTACAAAAAAATAATATAAAGATTTATACTTATATTTGAATTTTAATTAAAGTTTGAATTACTCAGTTTCTAGTGAGTTTTAGCAGAATTCTTGCATAATCTGTTTTTTGTCGAATAATTTTTCAAAATCGTAACTAAACAATGTAACAAAAAACTATTATTTTTTTTAAAATTTTATGTTTTCATTGACCTTAGAACATATTACAGCCATAAATAGTACATGAAATAAAACATAAGACATCAACATTGGTTAACACACGAGTTTGATGAAATCGAACCTACACACACTAAGTACATAAATGCAAAATGAATAATGCCTGGTACGTTTAATGCTATGTTAAGGCAAGGCGTGATACACAATTTCACACCACGGGCGAGGGAAAACCTAGTTTCGTCCCCGCCCATTGCCTTCGTAGCCGGGTCGTGACCAGATACAGAATGAGAGAAAACTATTAGTTTTAAGGGACCAGGCTAGTCACAGGAGAATCTTTGTTGGTGAGTCTCCTCTAAGCGTTAGGCTATGAACTGGCGCACAGTCTTCTTATCGCGCGTGGGGAAACTATGTAACACATAACCATGTAACTACCTGCCATAACATTAGATAGCGGATAAATAAAGGATAAGGTGTAATGCAAGGCCATTAGATGCTTTCAAGAATCTGCACCGGGAGTATAATATCTAAAAATAATTCTGAAAACACATGTTTGAGCCCTTTTCATTCTCTTAAAAACACAGTTTAAAAACAAATTACTGAAACAGAACTAATGATTCGCCCGCAGGGTACTCTAAAGTGCTTTTCGCAAACAGACATCACTCGGCTATCTCGAGTGGTTTTCAAATCGCGTGGCTTCTTTTCACCCTCTGCACACCGTGTGAGTGCCCGGGTGGGCGAGCTCTGCAGTCGGTGGAGTTAGCACTTCCGACTTTCAATATTAGATTTGCACAGAGCTTATATGCATACCAGAGAACAAAAAAAAAATGCTGGGACAGACAAACTTGATCAAAGATCATGACCCCCTGTATTGAAGTAATCAAAATGGCCACCATGGGTAGATATATTGGTTCGTTTAACTATTAGAAAGCATTTAAAACTAGCCATAAAAAGGTATCTACCCCTATTTTTGAATAGCACCTAATATTTGTTTAATATTTCTTAATCTTTAAAAAGATTTATAGTAATAATATTATAAAGGTGAAAAAAGCCCTGACTTAGTAGGTACTTTACGCTGTATCTTTTTCGTCGTTTTTATTTAGTCGTAAACTGATAAACGAAGAATTAAATTTCTTTACATATTTTAGAATGCAGGCTCAGTTAAAATTTTGAATTGTTCTGATTGAAAATAAAATGATGCATAAGAATTATATACTATTATTATTTGTTAATTAAATAGTTTTAAATTGAAATAATATTTTTTTTTGAATTAAATATTTATCAATAGATAGAAAACAAAAGGTCTCCGAGTATCTTCGATTCAAGAATTTCTAAAAAAAATTGTTTAACTGTTAATTTTCATGATGTATAAAGACTCGTCCATATAAGAAAATCAATATAATGATGTAACTTGAATATACCGTGTCACATGAATGAGATGAATAAGACGACGTGTAATGAGTGTCGCTTGTCGTGTCGGCCGAGAGAACGTAGACCGCCGCAGTACGACACACCTGAGACCTGGGCCGCACTGCCACCCTCTTCATAAGAATACCCTCTTGAAGCTAAAAGAATGCGCAAAACCAATTAATATAGAATATTTTTGCATTGAGCTCTTCAGTTTTGTGTAAATTATATTTTTATCTGGGTGGCAGACATTAAAAAAATTTTATAATTTAATCAATTCATATCTTATATTTAATATTAAATTCGGAATATTTTTTTAACATTAATGTGTGTAATAGCTTTTCTGATTATTTTGGTAAGTTTATGGAGAGTCTACGTTAAAAACCTGCGTAAATGGGAAGCATTTTAATGGACTGCTGTATGCCGCTGTCATCTGCGACTTACAGGCACGTTTTCGGCGATACGCATAAGGTCTCCCGCCGTTAACTTTCGGTATGTTATTAAACATAGTCGACTCTACCACTATGCAACAGTTTAGGTTTGGACAAATGTTTGAGAGGTTGAAACCTTTGTTTCCTGGGCTACGAACCTGGCCGACACGTCATCACCAGTTGGTTGCTAACTACTCGCTAGGTAGCAGAAGCTTGCACTCACAGAAGACATTAACAGGATGAGACAATATCCATGTTCCTATTAGGACACACAAATCACTACCAACAACGAGTATGCGATGCTATCAGCAAAAAGATCAATGCGATACTTTTTTTCCCCCTTCCTTCCACGATGTCTCTGCGATTAATCCTAAACCATTTGCGTTCAAACATAATGCTACATATCTTTCTGGTAGATTTTGATTTAAAGCTTTCGAATATTTTATTCAGTTTTCACCATATTATGATCAGCAATGGACGTTTGAGCAGTTAAATAAAATTATTCAACGTCACACTGTGACCATTTTGATGAAGTCTAACACTTGGATGTCGCAGCCATGCCACTTGACTTGGGGATTGGCACTCATAAGAGTGCAATAGAGCCTTGAAGATGGGGGGGGAAGGCGAGTGTCGACGTCAAGTTGCTGTAAAACTTGTAACTTAAATTAGCAACCAAGCCGAATAAATGCAAAAGAGATGAAAAAGTGAAAAATATGTAAATTAAAGAAATACACCTCTATAAAGATGGAGGTCTGAGGGTAAAGAAAGAATCCATAAAAGTTTTTACGTAAGGAAGAGACAGTCCTGCTCAATTTTCATTTCAGTGAAATTTATGATGAAAATTAATTTTAAAATGTTGACTATGCTGAAAAATATTGCATTATTAGTTCAATATCATACTTACTGATTTTTTCTCTGCTGTCCTTATTTTCATCACGCCACGTCTCGTACGAGTACGGTATGAGCGCTCCGTTGCAGTCGAGGAAGGACATCGCTAATATGCAACCTTTCAGTCTGAAGATTGTACCTTAAAAAATCATGCCAATCATTTGTTACAAGATACTATAAATTCACGAACAAGAAATAGAAATACAAGCGTCTATTCACTTGACAAGCCATTCAACTTGAGATCAGAAGAGAGGACTGTGGATGGTCAAGGCATATTACATAAATTAGATGCTCATGATATTAGGCATGTCAGAATGAAAAACATATCACGACTACAATTCATTCAGGCCTCAATATCCGTGATCTTATAAAAAAATCTCAGTAAACTTTAGAAAATAAAATTATTGTGAAGTCAAGTGAAACCATTTATTTTCAACTGGTTTTCGGTTGTCATTTGTAGTTTTCTCAAGTGTCTATATCGGTGTTGTGAGATTAAATACACACAACTCAATTTCCTGCTTTGGATTATCTTAACACTAACGGTCCTTCTTAGCGGGCGCCAGGCCATGAGATGGGCGGTTATACCCCGACAAGACTCTCTATGGGCGTGATGCGGCCCATGTCGAGTAGACTCGAAAAATGCCCCCTTAGTAAAATGTCCTTAATCGCCGAACTGGTACCCTCTGCTCGTCAGCTACGTGTGCTGACTATCCGTTGACTCAAGGGGGTATACCCCTGGTACCCAGAAGTGCTGCCCCAGGCTCACTACCCTTGGTCTCGAGGCGTCCTACACATCTGGTACCTGGAGTTGCTGCCAAGTGGTCAGAAACATAAAAATATTCACCATGTACTGTTTCGATTGCATGTAAATTTAGGCGTACTTGTTACATTGTTTAGTTAATGGACAAACGTCCTATGGCACAGCTCGGTTTATGTAAGGTTTGGTCACCCTTGAAGACGAACAGAAATGGTTGATATAGTTTAAAACCAGTAAGTTGTGGGAAAAAATATACTTAACCAACAACCTTCTGCACGATACAGGCCCCGATGATGCTGAGATAAGAAGTACTATATGTTGGTTTCTCGCGCGCCAGGCTTCGCCAGGAGAAGCCAGAGGAGCATACCGCCATCATGGATTGTCACATCATGGCGGCCATTTTGGATGACCTTACATTGCCTTAGTGCAGCAAATTTGAAATAATTGGCAAATATTTATTTTTCAACTAAAAACCCCCTGATATAAACTTTGCTAGCCCATTGTTTTATCACAATCAAACCTTTTTATTAGTCCCCCTACGTTTTCCCAGCTCCGCAACCGAGAGCCTGGTGTGATTTCACCAGCGACGTATCAGCTCAGCTGAGGTTAGCAGCTCCATATATGCTCCATTCTAATGTTCCAGGACTGTCGGGCATGTATCGGTGCCAGCCCTAGGACATTTCTCACAAGCTAGCAGATCCCACCCTTCAACTTTTCCAGGAACTTCACAGAGAGCACTGACCAGTCCTTATCATCGACTCTCGGCGAGCCGAAATCAAGGACATCTTAACCCTTATTCTTATGGGCACTCCTACGAACAATCCTCATCATCACTGTTTATCTTCACACAATCCTTAACCACGCAATGGGTTGCGATTCTAGTTGCCCCAAACATCACCATTTGTTTACTGCACAATGAAAAACATAAACTCTCACACTTCCAGCCTCCCGCCCATTGCCATGGCTGCCAATCTAAATATTTTGCACCACAATGTCATACATTACACAAACCAAACATCTTACTAAATATAACTATGAATAACTACATTTGAAGTGGGATTGTTGGATGTTGTAAAATTTTTGTTGTGATGTGAGTCCCCTCCCAACTCTCTCGTCACCCTTCACTCATCTTTGTCAGTGTTTTTCCTGGAGTCGGCTGGACAGTGTCATGTGTGAATAAACAGGGTATATTTATTCAGCTTCACAACAATAATGATACCTACAAAGAGTAACATCAGATATCATGTCAAACACACTTTCATGGACAATAAGAATACCAAAGCCTTCTGGCACAGTCGGGTACGGAAATGGAGCCTGCCGGCACGACCGTGCAAGTGCTGGCGGCACGGGCACTCACCACACGGGGACACGACGACCGGCTGGGTGAGGCGCGACTCGCCAGGCGCAGGGATGCTGAGCGTGATGGTCAGCACGGAGCCGAGACTCGTGCCCACCCAGAGTGTCGGGTACATGGCCGCATCTGCACGCACAGCACACACGCTTCCTTGTGGCCAGCAACACCGAGCAACACCGAGCACCATTGTACTCATCCTGACACTGCTGAACACTTGCTCGGTTCCAAGCAGGTTAAAATGACCCCACAAAGAAATTGCAAACAAACGTAAAAAACTTTAGTTTGACCACGATATTTAATGACACTATTTAACTACACAGTGCCAATTCTCTTAAAATAAAATTTCTGCTGATCAACTTCAATACAGCATAAAACCTTAGCAATTAAACATCAGCCAAACGAAACCCCGAAAAATGTATCTCAGTATATAAACTAAGGTAGCATTGGTGATAGACAATATCTTAATAGCATGCTATGTATGCATATTACAGTTTGATTTCGATTAGTTCTCATCAAGTGAACACATCGAACATATTCTTACGACCTATTTGGAGAAAACTGGGTTCGTAAGGGATAGCCCAATTAAGTTTTACTACAGTTTGATTATTACTAGTATCTACTTATATTACTAATAAGTAATTGCACTTAAATAAGTCTGATCACCAATCACTGGCACTTAAAAATGTTTATTCGCAAGTCCCTCAATGTCTGTCAAGTTCGCTGTTCGCACTCCTCACTGGAGCTAGGCTCAACACTGGTTCGCCCCTTACCTCTTGCCTGTCCAAACACACAAGTCGCGCGCCACTCAGTTGCACTCTCACGGTACCGTCGCTCCACGTCACGCCACTCTCGAAGGGGTCTCTCACCGTCTTCACTGTTGTCGCACTTCCCTTCACTCGCGGAACTCTCCGAACCCTCGGAACTCCAGCGGAGGCCGGCGTCACTGCTTCTATACTTATGGTGCCCTTATTGAACCAATGAGAGCAGTAGTGACGAGTCGCATCATCACGGGCTGACTTGATGCCCGAAACATCGAGAATGGCGACGATTATTCAAGCAACTCCATGTGGCAGCCACTGCAAGCCTAGGATTCCCAGGCCACTAAAGGTGATAATAGCTTTATGTCAGTGGACGGCATGTGACACAGCATGTGATGCCAGTGTCCTGGTATGCCTTACATCAGTGGATGGCACTTGACACATCGTGTGACGCTAATGGCCTGGCATGCCTTACGTGTGACGCTAATGGCCTGGCATGCCTTACTTCAGTGGACGGCACATAACAGGGCGAGTGACGCTAGTGGCCATGCAGGGCCGCCAACCAGTTCTGGACCTCGCATATGTCAGGGTCCTGTATCCATTCATAACACTGCCTCCTTAAACCTGTTCGTCCCGAACAAAGCAGATTCCCACAATTGGTCCAAATTTACAACTTTTATCTAGCTCTCTTTCCCCTCTGGATGTGGTAGAAAAACATCATTTAGCCGCTTGAAGACTCCATATGGGCCTTCCCACGCTGCTTGAAGCTTAGGGCGCCTTCGCTTCCTTCGTTGCAGGTTGTACAGCCACACCAAATCGCCCTCCTGAAATACGGTTGAGTTATCCTTCCGATCATACCTCGTCTTTATTCGATTCGCTCTAATCTAAGATTTTTGCTGGCTTCTTCGTGTATAAGCGCCATTCGCTCCTCCAGACGATTGACATATTCAGTGGTGCTGGTCGGATCCTTATGAGGACGACCGAACTTGACATCACAGGGCAGCCTCAACTCCTGTCCAAACACAATACTCGCAGTCTACCTAGTGGAGTCATGGATGGAAGACCTATATGCCATCAGGAACAACTGGATGTGTTGATCCCAATACTGTAGATGCTCGGCCACAACCTTGGCAGTGTGTTCCTTGAGAGTTCTGTTGAATCCCGCCCTTTTTTAGCCGAGCATATTTCGCATTGTCTACACCAAGCCTTTACATCCTGGCGATACACCAACCAATAGTAGCTTTGACCGGATCTTAGCTAGAGTTTTGTTCACCCCTAGATGACAACCAGAGGTACTATAATGGATTTCTTTCAACACCTCTGACACTAGACTCTTTAGGAGTAGTTGCATTATAACTACTTTTCCATCTGGACTTTCCTATGCCCTCATTAGCAGCCCATTCACCATCTTCAAGGAATCCCACTTTGCCCAGTAATCTTTCATCGCCCTTCGGTCACTGGAGATCTCATGTCATATAGGACATCCACTACCACTCTCTAGCCAGCTTATAATGAGTGCCAGGTCAGAATCTTGCCGCTGTGCTGCTTTCAAGTTGGCAATATCCCATTTATTTTCCCTTTTAGTTATCATTGTTCGCCGAACGTCTTCGATTCCCCATTTTTCTCCCCCCTATTGCAATGGTTACAGTCTACCTTGCAAGGCCTTCGGGAGAGGGCATCGGCATTGCTGTGAATTCGGCCTTTCCTGTGTTTTATCCGACAATCATATTGCTGTATCTGTTCAATCCACCTAGCAAGTTGTCCCTCTGGATTCTTGAACTGTAGTAGCCACTTAAGTGCGGCATGGTCAGTGAGTAAAAGGAATTTTCTCCCATGTAAATATTTGTGGAAATGTTGCAGAGACTTCACTTCAGCCAAGAATTCTAGTCTTGTGACACAATAGTTGCGTTTAGCTTAGACAAAACTTTGTTGTAGTATTCTATTACTTGTTCAATTCCATCTTGAACCTGGGAAAGTACAGCACCCAACCCATCCCTACTTGCACCCGTGTCAAGGATATACTCTCCATATTGATGGAGGTAGGTAAGTATGGGGCTAGTGCAAGTATTAAATTTACAGCTAAAGTTTATGAGTTAATTATTTGCTACTTCTATCACTACCCTTAAACACTGTAGTAATTGTGCTCATAATTTAACTTTTGTAAATTTATTGATCTATTCTGCACCAGAGTTCAGGGCTATAGTGTCAAAAATGGGCACGACATGGTTAGGATTTAGACTGTTTTTAAATGTTGTTAATGTCGTGCCCTAGAGATGCAGCCCCAACGGAATTGAGGGAATTGTTGGTTTTCGTCAAGGATAAGGCCAAAACCTACAGTTTTACTTGTTTGGCTTTGGTACTGCGATTACAACACTGACGATCAGTATCGGCGTGGCAGACTTACATTAGCAGAGATGGCAGACCCACACATGTATGGAGAGGCAAGAGGAAATGAAGCCGAAGCAGCGTGTATTTACCGAGGACGCTGATCCAGTATATAGGTATCATATAGGAATACCTTCATATGTTACATCCAGCGATAGCGTGGAACTGTCAGAACGACATGTGTTGAGGAAAAGTCTAGAAGCGTACTCAATTCCAAAAGTACCGCTATATCTTTCCGGCGTGCGTCGTGTGGTGGCACTGTGTGCCATAACAACACAAAACCATTATCGGTTTCATACACTGGCACCCTACCAATAACTTTATTGCTACACAAGTTTTAATTGCATAAATATATCTTCATGGCTTTTTCACCATTGTGTTTGTCTTTTAGAATTATATTCATATTGCATAGTTCTATTGTTGTGAGTAATATAAAAACTAAGAAAACAATTTCTGTTGCACATTTTCAATGATCACAGTCAAAAAAACTGCACTTGTAAGCACCACTATTTTATTCATATATAATAGCATTTTTATTGCAAACAAAATGATACCAACATGTTTTAAACAGGTCCATCCATAGCTTGCTACATTTCTTCAACTTTAACTGAATTCATTAACCTGTGGCATTTCGCACACATTAACAGCGAAACTTTTACTCACAGTTATAGTTGGCTGGAAATAGCTTCGAATCGACAGGCTAATTTTGTAACACAAAATTTTCATGCATACTAGCTTTCTGAAGAAATTGATAAAAGTGAATTACAGATCTCTTTTTATCCATTACGAAACTAAGACTTTAGCCCAATAATGGATAACTTAGTTATCAGGAAAAACACTTTGTCTTCACTATACGTTTTTACACTTACCTGAAGGTTTACTCAATAACTCAACTGCCCACAGTGTGTTTGAACATCCTTTATACTTAAAACACGATGAAACTATTCCTTAATGAGACAGAGTTCCAATATGTAGGCAAGGGAAAAGAGAATGAGAGTTGTTCGCGTGCCTGACAGGCCTGGTGCTCACCAGACTTCTTGGTGTAGGCGTCGGCGAACGCCAGGCACTGTATCGCCTCAGAGTTGATGTTCTCCAGGCTGGACATGCTGGAACTCCTGGACCTGGAGAACGAGCTGTCCAGCTTGTCTGCACGCGGGGGAGTGCCGGAGGGGAGTGGGGAAGGAGCATCCAGCACAGTGTTAGTTCCCTCCGTTTACTATAGGTACTTTACAAGTTAGAAAACTACATTAACAAAAAAACCATTATCGTTCCTAGCTACATAAGTTTGTAAAGTGTAGCATGCATTCAATCTGTAAACATGTGTGTACTTTAATGAAGCTATATTGTAAAAGAAGCTGGGTTCTAATGGTTTCCAAACCTAAACAAAAAATGTATTGTTAATGCACAAGTCATAATTCTTGGTGAATAAAGAACTGGAATACTTGGCATGCTCAAAAATAGAACAATGCTTCAAAATAATCTGTAAATTTTTAACATGTAAATGTACAGGCAAATGTGACAAGTGCTAGAGTTTAAACTTTCCTAGTAAATAATACCACAATACAAAGTAAGACATTATTTTATTTACAGGTTAAAGCATAACAGTAATTAAGAGCTAATGTGCCGTTAAAAAAGACAAAGCATAAAACTATTAATACCACTACAAAAAATATATATTGAAAATAGTAAGAACATAACAAATTTTGTTTATGAAAATTTAAAAAAAAATGTAATCCGGATAGAAACTTCAAGATTGTTTAAAGAATAAAATCAGTTGATTTAGTTTTTAAGGGCACATTGCAGAAGTAACTCTAAACATAAGATATTGTATGTACAGCATTAATTAAAGCTCTTTGGCAGGAAAGCAGCAGCGACCATGGGCACAGCATTCAGACACAGTTTATGTAATATTTATAATGTCAGAGTTACACATGGCAAACAGCAGAAACTAAAACAATGAAGCAATTACAAGCAGCACAGGCAGTGGACACAAACACAACACAAGCAGATAGAAACTGTCAGTTTAATACAAAGTATTATGTCACAACGCATCAACCCCCACTTCTTGAAGGAATAGTATGTTTTATTTTTATTTATAAAAGTGTATTTACTAAATTGCCCACCGCTAAAGCCCTCGGCTGTTGGTGGGCATGTTACAACATTAATAAATAAATAAATAAATTAATTAATTAATGTGGCACCACACAGAAGTTAACTATAACGTGTTCCTTTACAATTATGTCTTAAAAAGCTACTTCCTGCTTGAGAACAATCGTGTGGCCAAACTGCAACGTGTTCTTCCTAGGAACATCTGTGCCTCTGAGTGAAAGATCTGCAAGGTACCAGGGAGGGGGTCTGTGTGTTCCTGGTTGGTCCGTACGAGAGGCAAGGACTGACCACTGCGGGCCACCTGCTGCGATCACCTCAGTGCCAAATGTTCTATATTTGCCAAAATATACTGAACATTCTCTAAAAATTTCCGTTTTTAGGGGATAAAATTCTGCCGGATATGAAAAAAAAGATCTGAAAATTTAAATTAATAAACACACTTACGAGGGAACACTTTATGTTTTTAATGGAAAATTTCAAGTGTTTATTCCCCAAAAAATGTAGAGGTTGTGAATTTCCCCAAAGCGACATAGGTTCCCCTTTGACGAGCGGCCCAAGAGGCTGAGGTCATGATCTTGACCTCGGTTGCCATCTTGAAATTATGTCACATCCGACTTATTTAAAATCCGTGATTATTAGGCTAAAAAAAAAATCGCAGTTTTTTTTAAATTTTATAAAAAATTATTTACATGCAAATTAAATAAATTTTTTGTAAAAAATCAATTACATAATGGAGCATTCAGTTTGTACCTGACAAGAGCAAAATAAATGTGGCGATAGGTCCTTACTCCATGGAGGTCACTGGAGAATTCACCTCCAACCACTACTACTAAGTCAGATATTACAACAGCTAGTATGTCGTCATGTCTGCCATCTTGGATCCGACATCTTGTTTTCGTATGCTGGAAGCTGCCATCTTGGATTATATCATCAAATACATCAACTTGTTTTCGTTTGCTGGATGCCGCCATATTGGATTATTACATCACAGCCACCAATTTTTTCAATATTTGCTACAAATGAGCGCTAGTGTAACGTAGTGCCGCCCATGTAGTCTGCTCGGGAGCAGTATTCTTGCTTTCAGTAACCGATACCAGGAGCGTTAGTGTCACGTCGAACACACATCATCTGCTAGAGGGCACTGCTGTCATATCAGTTTATTGTTTACTCACTAGAGTGCAGTAGTATTTATTAATACCATGGCATCAGCCAACTTGTTGGTCATTTTGGCCGCTATTTTGAATATCTGTAGTTATTTAGCTAGTTATTCAGAAAAATATTCCAAAAATCATAAAAAAAATTCACTCATTAATTCACTGATTGATTTTATTGATTCCTGTCCTTTGTTCGATCTTTACTCAATGCAAAAAAAAATTATTTTAGGTAAGAACACTTATTTAATGAAAATATGGATAAAAGTCCTTAAAGAGGCTAAATTCCTCACGTACCAGGATCTAGTAAGTCGTCGATGACATATCGACTGCCATGTAAAAGTTCTGTAATTATTAAGCTAGAAATTCAGGAAAAATAATTTAATCATCAAAAAATCATTTATTCATGCAATAATTGATTAAATTAATTTTAGTCCTTGGTAAAATCCTTGGTCAATTATAAAATGTAATTTATGCTCTAAAATATTTACTTAACTAATCTGCCTCGCTACACACAAGGACTCCTTCCTGCCCAGCTGAGTAAATATGTTACTCGATCACTCACCGCCTACCAAGGAGGTCTTTTTCGATACTTGGCATACATGTCAACCAGGTCGTGTACAATGTCAGATGTGCTGGCCCAACCTGACTTGGACCTCGCTACATAAATTAGCGAACTCAAGATGTTATGATGTATGTATGCCATTTTTGATGGCCAGATTTGTTAATTGTATTTACTTGCAATCATAAATGGCCAAAAATAGTAGAGATTTAGCCTCAAGGCCACAAATCTCACATTATACATGACAGTAATGAAGGTTTATCATGTGAACGTAAAGCACATGATGAGGTTTCTTATGAAAGGCCGCATCTTTGACAATACGAGTCACATGTAAACTGTGGAATAGCAGAAACGTGGACTCCCTCACGTTTATATTATCCTGTGGTTAGAAGTAAAGATAAGTCCAAAGTACATTGACAAAGTTATAAGCCCTGAATTACCTAATACATACCGACATAAATCCAGCTCTCTATGAAATTACCAAAACAACTACGATACATGACACATGTAGATCCCTAAATATAATTTTGCATTGCATGATGGCTGGCACCAAAACGAAAACATACTCAAGACTCTTTTAAAAGGAGAACTCAACCACATGAGGATGGCTATTCTACGAATCGTAGATGATCTCCGACATAAGGTGGGACAACAACACAAGACAACGGAGTCGATGTTGACAATAAGTGGGCAGTGCCGTACAGGCCCATTCTGTTCCGCACATTCACGGCTGAAAAAAGTGTTGAGTACTCAAATTCAGTAAAACTATTAAAATACATCTACAAATACATGTATAAGGGGTCTGACCAAGCAGCATTTACTGAAGATATAGATGTGGTGACGAAGTACGGGATAGGATGGTACATCAGCAGTTCTGAAGGGGTTTGAAGCATTCTTTATTTTCCTATTCACGAAAGGTTTCATCCTGTTATGCACCTTGCTGTACATCTCAAATGCAGTTAAAGATTTTATTTTACAGAAGACAATGTCATTGACAGGATCAACAACCATCAGATAACAACACTTATGCCTTCCTACATATGTAGAAAAACATTTTTCAGTATAAAAAAGTTAGACTGTGCCAAGTTCAGACTACAGTCACCTTCATGAGAAAAAGGAACCTTTATCAGTAACTGTCAAAACCCAAGTGAGTTGGCTTACGATATTGTTCATCTTACTTAAGTATTTGTTGTAAATGTTCCTACATTAAATAATGAACAGAATGAAGCCTGCAATGAAATATTAAGGGTTGATTCTGATTCTGGGCAGTTGTTCCTTTTTAATGATCCTGGTGGCACTCGAACAACATTCTTGAAGTTGCTTGCCAAAATTAGGGGCGGAAGAAGTATCGCCAGTGTTGTTGATTCCTCAGGAATTGCAGATACCGTGATTGACAGAGGCAAAAGGCTAATTATATTTTCAAATACCTCTCAAACTGAATCATTCTGAGTCTCCACTTCGTAACATCTCCAAGCTGAATGATATGGTTCATATACTAAGAGAATGAAAAATTATAGTTTGGGATAAATTCACAACAGTTCACAAGAAAGGTATAGAAGTTATAAAAAGGATGCTTCAGGACTTTAAAGGTTGCAACTGAATTGCGAGTGGAGTAACTGTTCTTTCATCCTGAGACTTTAGACACGTCTGCCTGTTGTAGCACGATAGCCTTATGTCAAAGTGCTATTCTTGAGAGTTAACATGTGTGTTCATCTTCTATGTGACTTAAGGACAGTGGGATTTTCTGAACTATTATTGGATGTAGGTGATGAAAAGATTCAGGAAAAAAATGGGAAAACATAAGTATCGTACAACAATAAAGTAATTATTAAGATGCACACATTGCAATTAAATTACTACCCACATCAGCAGATAAGTCTGCTAATATCAAGTTCAAAAATTAAAGAAATTTGAATGTTATAAAATTGGAAGCTTTCTTTAATTTGTGAGGATATGTGATTTAACTTGGAAAATGATGAAAATTGTTATTTTTTGTGGACTGTAAACAAGTAAAGGTATTAATTTTTTTTTGTTAATTTTGCAAGATTGTATGTTGGAAGTATTAGCTGCCATTTATTAACTTGAAATTTTGGTGACTAACGTTTGATCTAACATCACTTTCAAATTAATTTTTTTTTACATTAACTTATAACTTTAATTAATTAATTGCTAATGCTTCATATATTAGCCTTAGATGTGATAGTATTATTTGGTTAACTGTCTCATGTCTAATCTCTTTACGTAGCTCTGTCTCTGGCTGTTAAATGTTACTGAACAGCCGCCACAAATATGACCTACACTACAATGCGAACCTTGGATCCTATCATTACACTGTGTTTAAAGTGTAATAAAAAACATTACCGTATTATTAGCTAAATAGACCAATAAAAGATGCTTTCTTTTACAAAATACATACATGGGTATCTGATTATTACAGTTTTGTCTTCCATAATTAAAAATAATCTTGCTTACTGACATTAACATTTTTGTAGATTGAGACTTACCATCACTTGTTTAAAGCTGTAATGAAAATAAGCAGTTAAAACTAAAACTAATTATATTTAAGCACACAGAAACCTGTGAGGGCTAAACATAAACAGATGATTCGCACAAAAAACAAATAATGACAGCCAGCTCCAAGAGACTACTCGGACAATAAGGCAAAACACACTTGTTCGTCATTCTGGGAATCAAAACTTCGTGGCTGTTTTCACGTCACTTTTTTACATTTTTACAAGATTTTTTCAAAACATTTTAATGTTATATGTAAAATAAAATTTTATGTGTTACACTGTTTTATTCGATCTAATTAGTGTTCGAAAAAGATTTACAATGAATGAACTGAAATGCAATATGCATATGGATATTATATAACATGAACAAGCAGGCTGGAAACAAGGCTCTGATGAATCCACAGAACAAACAATATGACTGCTGTGATTGTTGTTAATGTAAGGCATGTGCGTGTCGTGTATGTAACCAAAGTGCTTCAGGTCACTACCAAGCACCAGACTCTTGCAAGCACATGGCACATGCAGTCATAAGAGGCAGCTAGAAGCTTATAACACACACACATGTCAGTACAGCAAACATGCACGATGTATACACGAACATATAACATGGAGAAAATGTCAACAGCTACAAGAAAGTGGCACGCAAACAGAAGGAAGTAACACTAACAATGCATCTCAAAGTTATAAACATTCATTAATTATAATATAGACTATAAGTTAAAAACAACTTCATTTGGTCGTGATCGACCGGAACGTTTAGCCCATGCTTGGTGGCAGAGTGGTTTTATTTGGGTCAAGTGGCTTAGTAAGTTTTTTTTTAATAAAACGTAAAAGTTGTTTACACGTATTGACTTACTAAACAAAATCATAGTAAATAAATTAGTCGAATAGTGAAAATAATGTAATGTTATCTTACATTACTAAAACAAAATGTTTCAGTTAAGCTTGCTATAATTTTTTTTATGAGAATTATTTAAAGTTTTTTAACGGCACACAAGTACTTTGACTCCAAATATTCTTTATTTTCATACCTTTCAAAGATGTAGTTGTACATTCTGGGAACCGCGAATCTGGTGTGAGGAGACACAAGATATGGCTAGTGAACTTAGCGTGTTAGTTTCAGGGTTCATTCTTTCTCTCACACGGGTTTGCCTTTCAACAGCAAAGGAAAACTAACACAGGTTAATTATTATCTACTGTTCTTAAGTGACTTGATTAAAAATATATTTATATTTTACGGTTAATAATTCACAGTTTCCAGGTGAAACCTAAAGGTAGTGTTTGGACATTTTTGTTCATTTCAAAATGCATTACAGCTAAAGAGTTTCTACATAGCCTCTTAAGGAAAAAAGTTTTCATTTATTTGAAGTATACTCTTAAACTAAAACTTAACAGTAATGATATCCAAAAATCAGCATAAATGAAAATTTCCCTAGAAACTAAGTTGAGTAATTTTTTTCTCTTTAAACTAACCATTTTATTAAAAAATTGTATTTCTTTAAGTTATTATTTTATAATTTAAGATTTAAAGTGAAATATAGGAAACATATTAAGTATACTACAAAACCGACAATGTCAGTCGCTTAATGACATAAATTCCAAAATACAAAATAAACTCAAGAATTGTTGAATTTATTACAATTGCTAACTTTTCACTGACAGAAGCAGAAATATTTTTATTTAATTTTTTTTCTCTAAACTTTAAATATTAATACTGAAAAGAACTTTTATTTTACACAAAATTGATTCCCAATGTAAATGGTTTGTGTAAAACATAATTTTAAAAATATATAATTATATTGTTAAATAATAAATTAGATTTATACTACCTACGTTTTAAAAGATAAGTAGGTGAGTAATAAACTTTTCATTGGAATCTTAAAACACAACGTTTATTTATTATTTTTTAATTGTTTGTAACTCACACAAGCTGACAATGACCAGGGGCAGCATCCCCCCCCCCCCCCTTCATCACCCTGCCTGCGCGCGCAAGACGTCACAACCCCAGAGGTTGGCAGCACTGCCAGTGCACGACCCTCTAGCCGACGGCTCCCGACCATTTGACATTATTAAAAAAATATTCTCTTGTGTTTAGGCAAGGGTTTTTGCTACCAAGTGTTACATATCTTAATTTAGCGAATACAATTCCACATTAATCTTTATTCACCTAAGCCACAAACTGAACAGAGATTAATGGCTACGGTGTGGTGCGGTGAAGTAAAACTGTGTCTCGCTGCGAGGCCGTCTCGTCCGAGACAGGGCACGCCCAGCAACTGTGTTGTATCACTGACCAGGCAGTGCTACTGTAGCATCATTTGATAGTGTTCGCAGGCTTTCACGGCCATTGTCTGATGTAGCTTGGCTTCTGGGTTGTAGCCGTGTCGCCATCATCAGGGAGCACTTACCTACTGTACCTCAGTAGGTAACTGCTCCCTGATGATGGCGACTGCAATGTCGACTGAAACGTTGGTGAATTATTTTCCAAGGACACGGCTAAAACCAAGAAGCCAAGCTACTGTAGCGTCATTAATCTCTCCAGCTTTTTATTTAATTCCGGAGGCATCCACCCACAAGGGAGACTAACGCAAACAGACTCTGTCCGAAAAATTTTGTTGTCATAAGCCAATTCACTGTCGTGGGGCATTTTCATTCACATATAACATGTAGGAGTCAGCTCTCAGGGATGTGGCAACTATGTGGGCATCAGCTCTCAGGGATGTGGCAACTATGTAGGAGTCAGCTCTCAGGGTTGAGGCCACTATGTATGAGTCAGCTATCAGGGATGTGGCAACTTTGTGGGCATCAGCTCTCAGGGATGTGGCAACTATGTGGGCGTCAGCTCTCAGGGATGTGGCAACTATGTAGGAGTCAGCTCTCAGGGTTGAGGCCACTATGTATGAGTCAGCTATCAGGGATGTGGCAACTTTGTGGGCATCAGCTCTCAGGGATGTGGCAACTATGTGGGCATCAGCTCTCAGGGATGTGGCAACTATGTAGGAGTCAGCTCTCAGGGTTGAGGCCACTATGTATGAGTCAGCTATCAGGGATGTGGCAACTTTGTGGGCATCAGCTCTCAGGGATGTGGCAACTATGTAGGAGTCAGCTCTCAGGGTTGAGGCCACTATGTATGAGTCAGCTATCAGGGATGTGGCAACTTTGTGGGCATCAGCTCTCAGGGATGTGGCAACTATGTGGGCGTCAGCTCTCAGGGATGTGGCAACTATGTAGGAGTCAGCTCTCAGGGTTGAGGCCACTATGTATGAGTCAGCTATCAGGGATGTGGCAACTTTGTGGGCATCAGCTCTCAGGGATGTGGCAACTATGTGGGCATCAGCTCTCAGGAATGTGGCAACTATGTAGGAGTCAGTACTCAAGGATGTGGCAACTATGTAGGAGTCAGCTATCAGGGATGTGGCAACTTTGTGGGCATCAGCTCTCAGGAATGTGGCAACTATGTAGGAGTCAGTACTCAAGGATGTGGCAACTATGTATGAGTCAGCTATCAGGGATGTGGCAACTTTGTGGGCATCAGCTCTCAGGGATGTGGCAACTATGTAGGAGTCAGTACTCAAGGATGTGGCAACTATGTAGGAGTCAGCTATCAGGGATGTGGCAACTTTGTGGGCATCAGCTCTCAGGAATGTGGCAACTATGTAGGAGTCAGTACTCAAGGATGTGGCAACTATGTATGAGTCAGCTATCAGGGATGTGGCAACTTTGTGGGCATCAGCTCTCAGGGATGTGGCAACTATGTAGGAGTCAGTACTCAAGGATGTGGCAACTATGTATGAGTCAGCTATCAGGGATGTGGCAACTTTGTGGGCATCAGCTCTCAGGGATGTGGCAACTTTGTGGGCATCAGCTCTCAGGGATGTGGCAACTATGTGGGCGTCAGCTCTCAGGGATGTGGCAACTATGTGGGCGTCAGCTCTCAGGAATGTGGCAACTATGCAGGAGTCAGGTCTCAGGGATGGGGCCACTATGTAGGAGTCAGCTCTCAGGGATGTGGCAACTATGTGGGCGTCAGCTCTCAGGAATGTGGCAACTATGTAGGAGTCAGTACTCAAGGATGTGGCAACTATGTATGAGTCAGCTCTCAGGGATGTGGCAACTTTGTGGGCATCAGCTCTCAGGGATGTGGCAACTATGTAGGAGTCAGTACTCAAGGATGTGGCAACTATGTATGAGTCAGCTATCAGGGATGTGGCAACTTTGTGGGCATCAGCTCTCAGGGATGTGGCAACTTTGTGGGCATCAGCTCTCAGGGATGTGGCAACTATGTGGGCGTCAGCTCTCAGGGATGTGGCAACTATGTAGGAGTCAGCTATCAGGGATGTGGCAACTATGTGTGCATCAGATATCAGGAATGTGGCTAATATGTAGGAGTCAGTTCTCAGGGATGTGGCAACTATGTAGGAGTCAGCTCTCAGGGATGTGGCAACTATGTAGGAGTCAGCTCTCAGGGATGTGGCAACTATGTAGGAGTCAGCTCTCAGGGATGTGGTAACTATGTGGGCATCAGCTATCAGGAATGTGGCTAATATGTAGGAGTCAGTTCTCAGGGATGTGGCAACTATGTAGGAGTCAGCTCTCAGGGATGTGGCAACTATGTGGGCATCAGCTATCAGGAATGTGGCAACTATGTAGGAGTCAGCTATCAGGGATGTGGCAACTATGTGTGCATCAGCTATCATGAATGTGGCTAATATGTAGGAGTCAGTTCTCAGGGATGTGGCAACTATGTAGGAGTCAGTTCTCAGGGATGTGGCAACTATGTAGGAGTCAGCTATCAGGGATGTGGCAACTATATAGGAGTCAGCTCTCAGAGATGACACCACTATGTAAGAGTCAGCTCTCAGGGATGTGGCAACTTTGTTGGCGTCAGCTCTCAGTAATGGGGCCACTATGTAGGAGTCAGCTCTCAGGGATGTGGCAACTATGTAGGAGTCAGCTCTCAGGGATGTGGCAACTATATAGGAGTCAGCTCTCAGAGATGACACCACTATGTAAGAGTCAGCTCTCAGGGATGTGGCAACTTTGTTGGCATCAGCTCTCAGTAATGGGGCCACTATGTAGGATTCAGCTCTCAGGGTGAGGCCACTATGTACGAGTCAGCTCTCAGGGATGTGGCAACTATGTAGGAGTCAGCTCTCAGGGATGTGGCAACTATGTAGGAGTCAGCTCTCAGGGATGTGGCAACTATATAGGAGTCAGCTCTCAGAGATGACACCACTATGTAAGAGTCAGCTATCAGGGATGTGGCAACTATGTGTGCATCAGCTATCATGAATGTGGCTAATATGTAGGAGTCAGTTCTCAGGGATGTTGTAACTATGTAGGAGTCAGTTCTCAGGGATGTGGCAACTATGTAGGAGTCAGCTCTCAGGGATGTGGCAACTATATAGGAGTCAGCTCTCAGAGATGACACCACTATGTAAGAGTCAGCTCTCAGGGATGTGGCAACTTTGTTGGCGTCAGCTCTCAGTAATGGGGCCACTATGTAGGAGTCAGCTCTCAGGGATGTGGCAACTATGTAGGATTCAGCTCTCAGGGTGAGGCCACTATGTAGGAGTCAGCTCTCAGAGATAAAATAATACACGAAGCTTACACTGAGTTGTATCTTTTATTAATGAATGCTAAAGTTTGTACGTAATAATTTGGCCAGGGAATTTACATTTTTTATCCGTTTTTATAGTTTAATTTACATGCATACTCTTGTCCTACAAACACCTGACCAGGTCCTTCGTTGCAAAAAAAAAACGCAAAGCCTCCGATATAATTACTGGTATATTTTATGAGTTATCTAAATGCATAGTTTATGGTGTTGTACCTTTGGAATCCTATGGTTGATCATTTACAGCACTACTGGTTCTAGTGTTGAGGGCATATAATTAACGTTAGATTAATTGAAGTAAATTCATTAGTTTGTGTATTTAATGTGTTTTTTTATCAATACGTAATTCAGGAAAACATAACTGACTACATGCTTTTAGCATCAGTCACTCGCAGTAACATCTGTAGACTCGTTCTAAATTGTTTTTTTTGGCACATCTTGTATAAGGCATTTACTGCTGTTTTTACACATTAGTTTTTTATGATCAGAAAGGAGTCACCACCTTTGCCATGGCTACCTGCATGTCTGCTACAGTTACTGGAAACCTTCATAAACAGCACATTGCTGTTAGTAAAATAACTGACTTAATTCTTTTGATAATGTTAAATCATTTTATAATCACCTTTCAAGTTAAAGAGGATTTATTTTTATTTTCATGTGATGTTCCAAATTATTTATTTATTGAAATGGAATTTATAAATAATTCACGGAGTGAACAATTTAAAATACATGTAGGTATATAAAATAATCTTATTATACAAAAAAGTAATGTTCAATAAACTATGAATAAAATAATCTTAAAAGGTATAGAAAAGATTGTTTTAATAATACAATACAAAATGTGTTTAAATGTTTTAGTCCATTCTTATATGTTTTAACGAAAACAAAGAATAATTGGATTCCACATAATAATGAGAAATAGTTCCATGATCTTGTTTTGCTGGAAGCAAAGCAACTATTTTTTCCATTTGAATTATTTCTAATAATAAGTGAATAATCAGGAGGAATCCGCGAATACAATAATCTACTATAAGCACATATAGTGAGCATGTTTTTTTTTTTAAAAAAAAAAGTGAAAACGGACAAAACACGCCACGAGATCCACTTACACGAACCGGAAGAACACAACACACACCAAAAGAGAGACAGGAAAAGACAGCGTAGTGCAGTAATAACGAAGTTTTGGATAGTACGTCACCATTTTCAATGTTCAAGAGGGCATAAATTGTTTTATCAGCATTTTCCTCTTGTTTCCTCAAATGTTTGCTCTAGGAGCCATTCACATAAAAGAGAGAGAGACCAAACTTCATGCTGAAACTAAACAAACATCAAAATTTGTGCAAAAACAGTATGAGTCATATACTCTTTTTGCAGCTGTTTACTCCTCGTGTGCCTTTGTGAACAGCAGAAAGGGTAGGAAAAATAAAACATAACAAAGCCAAAACAATTATGAAATTCTGAGCATGAAACTACCGCTTCATTAATATTTTATTATGAAACTTTGACAAGAACTGAAAGAGTGCTAAAGACGAAAGAAGAATAAGCACACTGCAATGGCTGGAGTGTTCAGTCGACGCTACTGAGTGCGGGCAACTCGGAACATAACACCCATTGTGAGACATACACGTGGCAGTCTGCAGCAAAATACTGATGCAAACTAAACAATACAGTTATTTCATTGGTTAATATCGTTGGTTTAGTGGTCCCAACTGCTGTCACTCTGCTTACCAACTAGGCCTCTATACTCCGCAGTATTACATATGTCTATCTACAGTCAGTTTCACCAACTGCATTTGTCCTTATAACCAAGGATGCGCATTTCAAAGTCACAACATTTCACTTAGTGGTAGTAATTTCCATCATCAGTCCAAAATCATCATCATTCTGTCACATTTTACTATGCCAACTATGGTGTGTAAAAAGATTTGGACTTTTACAATTTGTGGTAACCTTTATTATTGTCGGTCAATATTCTTTACTATTGTGGAATGTAGAATAAAAATGTTTCTCTGAAAACGTAGTTTAACAAAATAGTTGCACTCCTAAAGAAACTTGAAAAAATGTTTAAATATGAATATTGATGAACCATCAATTAATGACACCAACTTAAAACTGCAATTTAAAAACAAATATGGCTAGGTACTCTTATTATTTACACCAAAACTACTTTTTACATTTCTTAATTTCTCACAGCCCTTCTGTGGCCTTAAGAAATGTCACAATAGTATGCATAAAATCAACTTGTAATCAAATCATAAGAATATTGCAATCTTGAAGAAACAAATAATTTTCCCAAAATATGCATACTGTTTTGCTAAAAAAAATTGTAGTCACTAATATTATACGTATATGTTTCCAAAATTAACATTGCAGTTAAAGATTTTCTGTAGTATTCTAACCTAACTTTTTGTTTCGTTATTAAATTGTGCAAAAAATATCAGATGGTAACAAATTAAGCTAAACTAAAACAAAATTCATAAAAACGACACAATGTTAAAATTATACATTCACTTATTTGAATACGGTACAGCCAGCACTTGGTTATAAGAACAACCGCAATGCTGAAACACTACCCCTGCAGTCAATTATCATAATTAACTACCTTTTGCCCCCAAAAGTCATTAAAAATACATATTATATAAGAATAGCATTTAATAACAAAAACTAATGAAAATTATTAAGAAGAAGTTATAAATATAATGCTATACATTAATAGACTGAAAAAAATAACTAATTTTAAACGGATCTGAGCTGAAATGTCTGCTTTTTTTTTTTAAATCCAACCAAGCCAAGGAAAACTTCTGTATTCAATAAACAAAAACTTCCATAATGACGACATTTAGAAAAAACCGAACACTTGATGAAATACAATTCATACTGTGACAACAGTTCAACTGTAGGTGTAATGTAAACAGTGATAAACAGTGACGGTACTACCAAAACTGCAATACTGGCGCGACACGAGCAGGGCGTGCGGGGGGGCGCTGCTGTCCGTGTCGGCGGGGCAGGCGGCCGTGCTGAGGCCCTTGTGCAGCCGGGGGCGGGTACCTTGCGACTTAGAGCGGCGCACGGGGTCCGGGGGCCGGGGCCTGGGAGACCCGGCGCTGCCCGCCGCGGGCGACACGCAGGCGCCGTTTATCTGCGCACACAGAGCCACCTGCCCCTCGCACTGCTCCTGCCACACCGGCGAGTCTTCGTCGCGGCGGGAAGTTACAGGTATAGCATACCTAACCATACTATTCTTTTTTTTTTCAAATGTATCATCACAGGTTTTCGACTAACACATTATAAGGAAGATTTGTATATGATCTAAGAGGGCGAAGTCCGGACAAAAATTATGCTTCGTCGAGCAAAACTGTTGTTTGAGGAAAATCTTGTCACGGTAACGGCATTGAAGATCGCTATTTGTCGACGAATCACCAAATATTGAAGTCACCGTCGACGACGAAACGTAAATCATCGAGGTTTCCTCTGCAGCCAGCACTGTAGTCATTAAGCTCTCTTCTGCTGACGGTAACAAGCCCGTTGGACTCTGCAGGCACACCCATTGAAGACCCTTACGGTAAGGCCACCACACTGGAAAGAACACTTTCATTCATTTCATTCCCATGCTAATTTGGAAAATGGTCTTTCTACTTTGTTCTTTCAGCCATTTTCTGAGCCGACCTCTCAGGCCACATGTTTACCTCCCCACTTGAAGTGGCCACCCGAGCCATAGACCACCTACATCTCGACACAGCCCAGGGGCTGATATGCTCACTGCCAGGATAATTTGCTCCCTATCCCGGTAAAATGTGATACACCTAACAAACACTATCAATGCCATGAACCATCTTATTTATTTTCCTGCTTTTTGGAAACTCGCCAACATTGTTCCTATCCCTAAATCTGGAAATCAGCCCAGGCACGTGATATTGTATCACCCAACTCCCTTTTATAGCTCCTCTCGAAAGTATCTGAATGGATCATACTGCCTCGTCTCACCCTATGGATGGGCATACTGCGCGTCCTTCCTGACAAGCAATTTGGTTTTCGACGTGGCCATTCGGTGACTCATCCAACTGCAGCCATTGTGGACCTCATCACACACTGATTCTGCCAACGCCATTATTTAGTTCTTGCTCTTTTAGAACTATCAAAAGCTTTTGATTTAGTTCATCATCCAGCACTTTTATACGAATTTAGCTCTTTCCGACTTCCTGAATGTCTCATTACCATCTAACACAGCTTTATGCCCGGGCATTCTTTTCGTGTCAAGATCAATCAAACCCAATCTCTGGCATTTTTTTATTGATGCTGGAGTCCCCCAGGAATCGCTTGTCAGTTCGCTTCTTTTTTCCCCTCTATGTTACCAATATTTTCTCCCTACCAACAGAATGTATTTTTCAATATGCCGATGATATTTCCATCCTGATTTCTGGAGCCCATGCCCCTGACTTAGTAGCGAGAACTTCCAGACATGGGGTGTGCAACTTAACCCCTCAAAAACTCAACTCCTCATTTGCACAATATTCCATCCCAGATCACCAGACTCTCTGTTTCTCCTTGGACATACCATCCCATGTTAGTCTACTATCAAGTACCTCGGCATATACCTAGATTCCACCCTGGTGTGGTATCAACATGTTGAATACATCACCAGAAAAGCACCAACAGCATTTGGATTGATCCGTTCAGACCTCAAACCAGCATGTCTGCTGCCCCCAGCCAACTGCGACAGATTATGAACACTTTATGTCCTCCCTATTATTTTTCATGGAGTCGCTGTCTGGGCATATATGCCTAGTTATTGCATGCAACCCATTCTCTCCACTTACAACAAAGGTGTATGATCAATATTGGGATGGCCCATCTGCACAACTGTTACACTCCTATGCACGGCAGCAGGGGTAGCCCCACCATTTGCTATCGTTCAGACAACTGCTGAAAAATTCTTCTGTAAAGCCCACCATCATCTTAATCCGATAGTCTCGTCTCTTGGTAATTATGATGTCAATGCACCCCACATCCATAGAAGAATAAAATACTTCACCCTGGAAGTCCCACCCTAACCTTAGGACTGACAACTTTCTGTCCACTACTTGCTTTCATGAGGGTGCAGGCACAATGCTCCACTTCGACCCCTCTGCCACACCAACTTCCCACTCTCTCACCACCAGATGTTTGCAGTACGTTGGGTTTTCCACAGATGTTTCCAAACACTCTTTCTTACCTTGATACCACTCTTCATCTCTCATGTATACCACAAAAGAACTCTATGAGTTGAAGCATGCAAGATAAAAATTCCAGCAACTTTCCATTCCAATTGCTGATTCACTATAATATAAAAAAGCCACACAGCACCTGACTGCAAGAAGCTGCCGGTGCCTGATCGTGGACCTGCGACGTCTTGCTGCCCGACAGAGAGGTGTCGTCATCATCTGGTGATACACCCACTATTGTCTAACTACATCTCCACCGAGAATGAGTGCAGCAGCAGGAGTGATTACGCCGAAGTGTAAAGGTAACAAGTAACGAGTTGTACATTTGATGTGTACGAGACAATGATGCAGTATGACTAAGAATTTGAGAAACTTGGCAACCAAGAAGCCAAGTAAACTGAAACTGAGTTTGTAAGCGAACTATGTGACTGCTACAGAACATTGTTCGCCACGAGGAAATTCTGGTTTTGTGAAGGCAGTTGTGTACGTACGATGAACAAGCACGAGCTGTGGGTGGCATGTTACGAGTTACAAATTAACTGTTTTCCCAAGGAGTTTGGTAGGCTGGTTTGTGGAACTCGAGCAACTCCAACGAGGTAATTCACACAGATGCGAGTTCTGCCCACCGTCCCCAATATTGCGGAGCAAGTGGACACCCGAGGCGCAGCAGACGCCCGGGTGTGCCACGAGGAGTGGGACCAAGAGAGTGCTTCACTCGCTCTGCGCGGCTCTGCACCAGCGACGCCGAAACCAAGGCCAGTGACTTTCCTTTCAAATGCCCTGTTGCAAGCGCATTTTAAGATAGTATTACCCAAGGAAAAACCTGAGATAAACAGTTTATAATTGTTATGAAATTATTTTGTAATGTTTTGTATTTGTAGACTGTGGAACTGGAAATAATTCTAGATAGCTATAATAAATAAAAGCTGAATTATGTTATATTTATTTGTAATAAAAGTATTTGGTACGAATTAAAAAAAAACAAGTTCTATGTTAATGAAAGTTCAAATGAACTATAATTTAATTCATTTCATAAAATGTGTTGCAAAGTAATGTTGAAAACCAATACCTTATTTATATTTTCAAGAAGTATGTATTGTAATTATAATATTTAAAACCAAGGTTTTTTTTAAAGAATTTGTATTTAATCTTATATATGCAATTGAATGACTAAGTGTAATCTTGTTTTTCACAGAAGGTGATTTCGTTGAATACAGCTGTACTTCAGGACCTAGTATAAGCCAGAGAGCATGTTGAAAGTTAATGATTGTTTCAAAAAAAAGTTTGAAAATGAAATTATTTATACGCAAAGCACTTCTTTCGCTCGCTATTAAAAACTACCATCTAGTGTTGTATCTCCTGGGCTACATCACTGGGAAAGAGAAATATTAAACATATTTACAGCATTTGGAATACAATCCAGTCGCAATGCAGCTCTACAGATATGGGTGTCAAAGTATACCAGTTTCAGGTCAAGTAATGGTAAATTAAATCACAAAAATAAAATCCACGAAGCTGCCACTGAAATAGCCCGAAAACTTATTCACAATACACCCAAAATTAATTGGCCACAGTTGGTTAGAACAACTGAAAATGGACTGGCAGTCCATATTCAAAATAAAAGTTTGTCGGCCAGAGAAGCTGGTTAATGCAGTCGAACAGTTGAAACGGAAAAATGTAGAGTTTTTAAGGAAAGGGGAAGGTGAAATTAAGGGTCACACGCTACACTACACAACATTTAAAACATTTAAAACCTAATTCAGTGTCTAAGTTTTGTAAGATAAATTCAGTTCAATATGCCTTAAAGGCCATAATAGAACTAGAGCTGGAATTGTTGGTGTCAGGGGATCATTGATCCAGTAAAGCAGTCTACTGGGCCACAACGCCGGAGTGCGTGATGAATGCTAAAGGTGATGTGACGTTCTGTGGAGAATACAAGGTCACTTTGAACCTAACAATAGAAAAAATTACCATTATCCACTGCCTAAACCTGAAGATATTTTCACATTATTACACGAACATCCCGAATAAATGTGAATAGAGATATTAGCAAGGAACCATGTGTGCTGGCAGATACTGAAATTTTATATTGAAGAACTGGTTAGTAGTATATAAAAATATATTTCCGATGTCCACCATCTTGGATTGGAACATTACAGCGACCGTAATGGATTACCTTGACCTTGAACCTTGTAACTGACTTTCAAAATGTGCGAAAAATACTCAAAATTTGCAAAACAATTTGACCAAAAATTGCAATATTTCCAGGTTTTCTTTGGAAAATAGCCAAAAAATCTTAAAACATTGAAAAAAAATTACTTATTTCGAGGGAAAAATTACTGTTTTGAGAAAAAATTTCTGTTTTGAGAAAAAATTTCCAGTTTCAGTCCTCAAAAATGCAAACGGCTTGAAAATAACCCAAAGTTGCTTAAATTTCCTGGCAACAAGCCACTCTAAGTCGCCAAGGAAATTTCCACGACCATTAGGATGCCATGGTCAACAATTTTAATTTTTACATAACCGTTGCAATTTTCGTTACGGCATCCATATTGATAATCCAAATTTTTGAGTAAGAAATCAAATTTTTTTAAATATTAAAAAATTAATAAACATTTTAATTCAATATATCTGCCATCGTGGAATATTACATCATGGGTGCCATCTTGAAAATTCGTAATTTTCATACTAGTAAATAGGGAAAAATTTTAAAATTAATAACAACAATTATAAATAAAATTTTTGATTTAAAAATCCACAATCTTGGGTTATGATTTCACAGACGCAATATTGAAAATACATCATTATTATCCAAAATAATCCCAAAAAAATCAAATTTATAAAAAAATTAATAAAATTTGAATAAAATTTAATTTTAAAACATAATTACAATATGGAGTCTTCAGTTCAAACCTTGTGAGAACAAAATAAAAATGATGACAAATCATTCCTCCACGGAAGTCAATGACAGACTGACCTCCCAATACTAATGTCATGGTGTATATATAGCTGGCTAGTATTATGTCACATCCGTCATCTTGTTTTCGTCTGCTGGAGTCCACCATCATGTTTGCATCTGCTATAGTCCACCATCTTGTTTGCATCTGCTCTAGTCCACCATCATGTTTGCATCTGCTGTAGTCCACCATCATGTTTGCATCTGCTGTAGTCCACCATCTTGTTTGCATCTGCTAGAGTCCACCATCTTGTTTGCATCTGCTAGAGTCCACCATCTTGTTTGCATCTGCCCGAGTCCACCATCTTGTTTGCATCTGCTAGAGTCCACCATCTTGTTTGCATCTGCTGTAGTCCACCATCTTGTTTGCATCTGCTAGAGTCCACCATATTGTTTGCATCTGCTAGAGTCCACCATCTTGTTTGCATCTGCTAGAGTCCACCATCATGTTTGCATCTGCTAGAGTCCACCATCTTGTTTGCATCTGCTGGAGTCCACCATCGTGTTTGCATCTGCTAGAGTCCACCATCTTGTTTGCATATGCTAGAGTCCATCATATTGTTTGCATCTGCTAGAGTCCACCATCTTGTTTGCATCTGCTAGAGTCCACCATCTTGTTTGCATCTGCTGTAGTCCACCATCTTGTTTGCATCTGCTAGAGTCCACCATCTTGTTTGCATCTGCTAGAGTCCACCATCTTGTTTGCATCTGCTAGAGTCCACCATCTTGCTTGCATCTGCTAGAGTCCACCATCTTGTTTGCATCTGCTAGAGTCCACCATCTTGTTTGCATCTGCTAGAGTCCACCATCTTGTTTGCATCTGCTAGAGTCCACCATCTTGTTTGCATCTGCTAGAGTCCACCATCTTGTTTGCATCTGCTAGAGTCCACCATCTTGTTTGCATCTGCTAGAGTCCACCATCTTGTTTGCATCTGCTAGAGTCCACCATCTTGTTTGTATCTGCTAGAGTCCACCATCTTGCTTGCATCTGCTAGAGTCCACCATCTTGTTTGCATCTGCTAGAGTCCACCATCTTGTTTGCATCTGCTAGAGTCCACCATCTTGTTTGCATCTGCTAGAGTCCACCATCTTGTTTGCATCTGCTAGTCCACCATCTTGTTTGCATCTGCTAGAGTCCACCATCTTGTTTGCATCTGCTAGAGTCCACCATCTTGTTTGCATCTGCTAGAGTCCACCATCTTGTTTGCATCTGCTAGAGTCCACCATCTTGTTTGCATCTGCTAGAGTCCACCATCTTGTTTGCATCTGCTAGAGTCCACCATCTTGTTTGTATCTGCTAGAGTCCACCATCTTGCTTGCATCTGCTAGAGTCCACCATCTTGTTTGCATCTGCTGGAGTCCACCATCTTGTTTGCATCTGCTAGAGTCCACCATCTTGTATGCATCTGCTAGAGTCCACCATCTTGTTTGCATCTGCTAGAGTCCACCATCTTGTATGCATCTGCTAGAGTCCACCATCTTGTTTGCATCTGCCCGAGTCCACCATCTTATTTGCATCTGCTAGAGTCCACCATCTTGTTTGCATCTGCTGGAGTCCACCATCTTGTTTGCATCTGCTAGAGTCCACCATCTTGTTTGCATCTGCTAGAGTCCACCATCTTGTTTTCATCGCAAGAGAGAAAGGCTTCGAAAAATATCAAGGAGAAGTTGGTTCATCTTGCATGATAGCGCTACTCAGCTGTCTCAAGGCATATTTTTTGACTGGGTATTGGATTTTTTTATTTGAATAAAAAAAAATATTTTAGGCATAATTTGTTAGCAGAAATTCACAAATTAAATGTTACCTTAAATACTTTTCGCGACTCCAATAAAAAAATTTTATTGTGCAAAATTTGATTTCTCAGAAATAACCACAAGCAACCGGAGATCATCAGCATATATCTAGACAGGAAACTTGAATAATACCATTAAAATATTAGCAGGAATAATCAGGAGCACACGGAGAAACTAAGGCACTTTTTCCTTGACAAATATCAGCAAATCACAGAAAAAATAAAATAAATATACATTAAAATTTACAAAAAAATACAGAAAATTCTCCCAGCTTATGAACTCCTTTTTTCAGCAATGATAGAGTTCTAGCACAAGTCAGAATTATTTGTACCATTAGTGAGCATCCCGCATCACACATAAAAGAAATAATTTTTACCTCAACCCAACACGTGACGAAATTTGTTGGCAAGAATATGACTACTAGAAAAAAGTTATTTTGCATGAGATAAATTAACTCTCGCAGCTGAATGGAGTCAAAGACTGAGACATATAGTCTTGTAACCTCGTAGATTGTAGCATCGTAGACTTGTAGTCTAGAAGAATTGTAGCCTAGTAGCCTTGTAGCCAGTTAAAGCCTTGTAGTCTTGTAGTCCTGTAGACTAGCAGTCTTGTAGCATCGTAGCCTTGTAGACTTATAGCCTCGTAGACTGTGTCCTATTAGCCTTGTAGACTCATAGCCAGTTAGCCTTGTAGGCCTGTAGTCTTGTAGCCAAATAGCAGCTAAACTTAAGACAGCTGGATGCGGATAGCTGGAGCCAAAGACTGTTGGAACCAAAAACTGTTGAAGCCAATGACTGTTTGAGGCTAAAGACTTTTTGGAGCCAAATTTTTTTGGAACAATTGTCTTTTGGGAAAAAATATTTTTGGAGGGAAAGACTGTTGGGAGGAATTATATCCTATCATAAACTGGCGATCACATTCTACTGGGATGCATGTTCGACAAATGTACGTCCTTTACGTTAAATGTACATAGTGAAGCCTGTATTACCGAATCCTACTGATGAGATTGTATCACATAAAGTTGAAATTTAGTTCAAATGTTATTCCTTATAGTCAAATGCGTGTCCCGTGTATGTATTATGTGTCCATTGCATGTATTGTGTGTACATTGCGTTTAATGTGTGTATTGTTAGACCATTGCGTGTCCAGTGTGTGTATTGCGTGCCCATTTTTTTTGTCGAAATTGCATCCAAATTTACATACTCGTTTTTGAGTGCTTCTTTTTTATAATGTTGTTTTGACTCGTGTATTATAGTAAATTGTACTTGGTTTGAATATGATATTATTCGAACGGTTGCGGGTATATAAGCGAGTCTCCAGACTGAAGGACTTTCAGCTTGTTACTGGCTGCGGCGGTGTAAGGATCACCTGGTTTGTCTCATCGCGTAATTACCTGTTCTTGTTAACTCGATGACATCTTTACCACTTTAACGTCGGACTCGATGGAAGTTCGTCTACGGGAACCCTGACGTACAATCGACTATGGTGGTGCAGATCTGGTAAGCAACTTGGCCAACAACACTAGAGAAGACCAACAGGCGAAGAGAGCTTAATGACTCAGTGATGGCTACAGAGGAAACCTCGATGATTTACGTTTCGTCGTCGATGGATACTTCATTGTTTGGTGATTCGTCAACAAATAGCGAGCATCGATGCAGTTACTGTGACAAGATTTTCTCAAACAACAGTTTTGCCTCGAAAACACGAGAAAAGAGAATGTGCTAAGAATCTACGTCACAAAATTTTGGACTGTAAACAATGTCGCAAGCAATTTTAAGAACTCATTAGTTGAAAAGACACTTGAAGACATGCAAAGCTCCTGCTGCGAGGCAAAAAGTAAAGGTTTTGCTACAACAGCGGTTGATGTGCTTAAGTACGCCAAAATTAGTACTAAATCAGTTACATAATCATATGGTTCGAGCACTAACGCCAGCGGTAAACACTGCACAGACCTGCACCGCCACTATCATGGCAACACTGCACAATGTCGCACAGTCACTAAGCAGCAACACTGCAAAGTTCCTCACAGCCACTAGACCGGCAAATCTGTACAGTGCCACACCGCCACTAGTGCGGCAACACTGCAAAGTGACGCAGGCTGATAATCATAGCGGATATCCACGCCTTAATGAGTTGACCATGGTGTGAATTCTATTTTACAATACATTATAATATGAGGTATGATATTGGGTGTGAATAGGAAGCATACAAACACTTCTTTTTTTTTTACCACTTTCTGACATCTCCTTCCTAATGGCAAGGAGAGTGTTGAGTTTTGTTTTTAATATTAAATGATTTATATGAAACTGATGAAGCTGACGTTAAGATAAAGGGTAAGATTAAAACTACAAAATTATCTTGGTTTTTTGCTAAAACGCACCCCATAGGGAAAAAAAATTGTATCAAGATTTATGAAGTGTGAAAAAAGTTAAGGTTCATATTATAATAAGAAGGCTAATGAAGCAGAAAATAAACTATTGTAAATGCATTTTATTATACAAAACCTACCAAGTCCCTTTGAACCAATAATTTGCCTTTTTAATTTTATAAACTGTAGTTCCCATAACAATTGTATTATTTATTACGATAAATAAGTAATTAAGAAAACATAGAATGTGGCACGTGTGCATTCGGAAACTCCGTGATTTTCCCATGGCACACTGTATTTTGCTTTCTCGCAAATATCGAGTGGTCAAACTTTGCATATTTTCGCTGGGCATAACAAGTCTTCAATATAAACCACTACGTTTCACTGCAGTAAATAAATTCAGCGCCACAGGAAAAGCCACGGAGTGTAAGCTATAGGCTGTAATGACGTATCCCACGCTAATGAACTTGCGGGCAAAAGCTAGTATTGTATGAGTTTATATTCGTTGTAATTTTTTTTTCGGAATCATTCTGAGATTTTATAATTAATAACTGCAGAACCACCAGCTGCCAGTGTTACCAACATGTTGGCTTGAGTAAACTACGGCACATCGCGGTAAGTCCCAAGCCCCCACACACACGCACACACACATACACAACTACAAAGGCAGACATACAACATACACCTTACAGTGTTTACGTGATTGCCCTAAATCGCTATGTGACAAGGTGCCTGCTACTTCTACACTTCTGCCAGAGTTCTGAAAGGCAATAAAACCAACTTTTCTGAACAAACAATTCTAGCAATTTTTACAAAAACTATATTGGAAACATACATCTATGCATCAAGATAATCTGTTTCCTGTGAGCTAGCCAACTGGCAAACGTCACAAACAACTACCCCGACAGTAATATGACCAATCAGCTTTCTGCCTTCCACACACGCAACACGTGAACACAACAATTACTTAACAAAGCAAGAACTTACTAAACAACGCTATTATTAAAACTACTAGGTACATCACATGTAATCAGGAAAATCTCACGAAGACAAATGCACACAGCACAACAGCATTCCCTTTACTAAAGTAAAATAAGATGTGTTCAACTGACAAGTGTAAAAACACACACTTCTATAGCGTACGAAGGACGCAGCAATCCGACAGACTGCAAAACAATCTTAAATTTGTGTGGAAGACAATGGTTTCTAGCACCTCTATGTCAACTTGTGTACTGGCAATAGGCATGGACAGTGCTGCTAACTATTTTACTAGTAGCAACTACTACGTATTTACCAAAAACACATTTGTACCGAAAAGGTATTTAAGGCAGCTATGGTCTTCATCTGAGTCCTGCCAAACAGGAAAAAAAGAACAAGCATTTTATCAGACAGCTCATTATGTCTGCAACCTGTTCATGAGTGTGTGAACTGGTTGGTTTATTTCACTTCAGAGTTGCATAGTAAAGAAACTATTTGAAAATATGCAACAGAAACAACTATGCACACATTTTGTTTGCACTACACAATCAAAACAGCTCATAGAATCTTAGAAACAAGCTTTGATCAAACCAATTGGAATCAAACCAATTTCTTATACATATCAGAGAGAATTTTGTCTATTAAATCCATTTTTAAACATTATATAAATTATACAAAAAATAATAATAAATATTTTTCAATGTCTAAAGTTTCATATTCAGTACATGCCCAATCCTAAAATAAAATGTACCAGGCTGATTATTCAATTCCACAATATGAAAAATATACTGATACCCAAACAGTTAATTGGAAAGAGAAAATATTGCCAAGGCGATTATTTAAAAAAACGAGTATATCTTTAGCATTATTAAAAAGTTAATTTGACATTGTTGATCTAGTTAAACATTAAGTTTTAACAATAAAAATTTCATCACGAAATACTGGAGGATTTTCACTTTTATAGAAGCAAATCGAATTCCATACATACTGAAACTATTTGGTACCTAATTTATAATTCAGATGTTAAAGAGTACAAGTTACTTAGAGAATCATATCAGAATTATTAATAACATAACACGAGAATATATTGTATGATACACATGAACACTGTGTTCCAGTGACTTTTTGTTTGCTAGCAACAACAGATAATCCAAATACATAAATGAGGAATTTATTATTACAAAATACGAGCCAGCAGTAGCACATTACGTATAATAGAGAGTACAACATTTATCATTTTCAAGAGAACCAATAAAGAGGTAAATATCATCGAAGTCATGTTTGTTTCACAAGTTTCTTGGCTAATAAATCTGCACTACTTTCATAAAGAGAAAGTGTTTGTTTGTATGTAGGGGGTAATCTCTGTAACTACTGATCCGATTCTGACAATTCTTCCACTAATAGGAAGCTACAGTATCCCTGAGTTCTATAGGCGACGTTTTATTTTGAAAAAATATAGAAAAATATAATAAAACATTAAATATCAGTAAATACACCATAGATATGTGTATACATCATAGAAAAGAGAGGGAGGGATAGAATGGCCACTCTCTGAATAACAGCTAGAATGCTATTTGCAGCGCTGTTGTGGCCGTGCACAGTACTAACCGTATAAACATTGGTGGAAGGATGACCTAAGTAGCTATTTATGCTAAAACAACCTATGTCACAAGCTAGCATTTTCGTACACGTGGCGGCATTGTATTTTACTTAATACGTAATTTTATACTCAATTTAACAATGTACCTCAATGAAAATATGGGCACTAAATAATTGAATAAATAAACGCCAGACAAGTAGCACGCAAATAACCTAAAGTCCTAATCAAAAATACGAAAGAAAAATTGCCGCCATTACAAATGAGCCTTGGCAACGAATCGTAAACAAACATTGAGCAGTGAGCACACTAGCGCTCTTACGGCCGTGCACACAAACAAAACGTTGTTCAAGCATCTCTCTAATGAGTGCACATCCCGTGGTATACATTAAGGACATGCATATCAGGAAGAAATAAAGTTATACCAAAGAGATATGGAAGTGTGGATAAAAAATGGTGTGAATTAAACTCATATTTGTTACTTAATTATTTGTTCTTATCTTTCCATAGAGTTAAAAACAAAATTGTGTGGACCAATATTTACTATTAATCACTAAAGTACCTATATGATTTAAAAGCACATTTTTTTTTAAATTTGTATGTAGCCTTTTTTGAATGTAGCCTATTTTTCATTTAATGAATATTTTGTTGCATGCTGCGCACACATTTTATAAAGTAACTCTATTAATTTTTTTCATAACATGCCCTAGGAAGTACATAACCTCACTTATGTATTATTTATATGCAGCTTTTTTTCATCCTGTCAATGTTTGTTGTCCGTGCATCGTAAAAATTCCCCTTTTTTTATAACGTGCCTAAAGAAGTATTACATAACCTCACTTTTATATTTGCATTTCAAAAAAAAAATGCTTGAACACGACTGGTACACCTGGTGAGTTTCAGCGAGGTCGCAACCATAGCAATGCATGCCATGTCTCCAACGGACACACGTGTAGCAACACAATCCTAGCGCATGTGCAGTAGGAGTTATGCTGCAGCTCACTGCGTGCACCAACCGCAGGGAGTCATCTGCAGTTGTATTAACAAGTTACGTTCAAGTAATTTTTCAAATGTAATTATATAAGTGAGGTTATGTTAGCACACACACACACACACACACATATATAGATTCAGCCTCCATATATTTGTGCTCGCAAAACTCGAAAAGTAGTCGATCGATTGACTTGAAATTTTTACACACCTTTGCATTTCAATTCGCGAGTGTTTTTTATGGTAAAAGTTTAAAACAATAAATAATAAAAATTTTGGAAATTTTCCGGGAAGTCCATCATTTTCAAATTTATATGCATGAATTTTGATATTATAGTGTACGCATATAAATAAACATATAAGGGTGCGAGTGTTTTTGGAAAAGAAAAAATATATATTTTTTTTTAATATAATTTTTATAGGCTTTATTCACACTTTTCTAATATGTAGTTTATAACCTAATTATCTCAGGAAAGTATAGCAAGAAAAGAGATTAGATTCTTCACGGATAGAATGCACGCGCGCGAAAAAAAACAACTTTTACTGCCGTCTATTGTTTTCGCTTGCCATAGTACACGTGTTACGAGTTGGCCCACAAAAAGTCATTGGAATCATTAGACAATACATTGAAAGACTAGAAAAAATAATCAGGTTAAATTTTATGGATCATTGTGTTACTATCCTGTGACCTCAGGCAAACGCTTCTATTTATACCTCACTCAACATCACTCAATCAATTGAATGCCTGCCAGTCAAAGAAGTGCATTTAACAACAAATATGAGAGTTCAGCTTCAAACCAATCCAACAGCCTACATATTTTCAAGACAATGACTCAAGGTCGGTAACGACACTGTACATACAAATCCAGAAACAGGAAAAAATCACTTTTCCATGTATTTTTTTCAATATATTGAATTCAAAAGACGAATTCGTAGACAAGGTTTTCTACAGCATCGAAACACAATATCGAAATCACGCATGGTTAAGTGGAAATCCATTCCAGCGGCTAAAAATGTCAACGTAAACGAAATGAACAATATAATTTTAACAGAATCTAAGGTGAAACAGTGACATACAAATCCATTGACTCCGTGTTAAACCAAAGTGAAGTAATGCATTTTCCAACAGAATTTCTTAATTCACTCGATGTTACCGGTTTACTGTCACACATTCTGAATTTGAACATTTGCATGCCAATTATATTACTCTGAAACATCAATCAGCCAATGTTATGCAATGTCATACGATTGGTATTTTAAAACTTGATAAACAATATAATTGAAGCAACAATTCTGTTTAGACCTAATAAAAATAAATAAGTACTACTTCCATGAATAACCACTCATTCCGACCGACATAGCGTTTGAGTTCATATGGCTTCAATTTCCAGTATGCCTTGAGTTCGCTATGACTATCAATAAAGCGCAAGGGCAAACTTTGCAAGTGTGCGGTTTGAATTTAGAAAAAGAATGCTTATCTAATAGTCAATTATACGTTGCACGCTCAAGAGTTGGTAAACCATCTAATCTCCATGTTTATGCAGAAAACGGACAAACAAGAATTGTAGTCAACCAATTAGATTTTATATATATATATATATATATATATATATAGAGAGAGAGAGAGAGAGAGAGAGAGAGAGAGAGAGAGAGAGAGAGAGAGAGAGCCAGTCATGGAGACTCAACAGAAGTGAAAACTTAAAACTTTGTTTTTAAATGTGTAATGTGACATCATTTCTACGTCAAATGTACGTAAGAAAATGATTTTGGTATTATGTCAGCATGATATCATTTATCCTTACATCATTTTTTAGTCACAACAGATGTCAGTGGTATGTCCAAATTACATAAAAATTCATTACCTAGCTATGACTTATCAGTGATGTCAGACCTAGGTCATGTATTCACGTGGTCAAATTAACTTCACTCACTGCTTCTACAGCATGTCGCTGACACGAACTCACAAGATTTTACCCCTCCAAAAAAGATTCCAACACGCACATGATACAGTCGAGTATATACAATGTATTAGTGTATATATGTGTATACATGTACACTGCGATTCGCCAGTCTGGCGCAACACGTCACTAGCATGTCGGTGACGCGAACCCATAAGTTTTGCCCCTACCAAAAATCGCTCTGAGCACGCCATGAAGCCTGGCTGAGCTGAGAGCACGCGACGACGCCAGGCTGAGCTCAGAGCACGCGACGACGGCTGGCTGAGCTCAGAGCACGCGACGACTCCTGGCTGAGCTCAGAGCACGCTACGACTCCTGGCTGAGCTCAGAGCACGCGACGACGCCAGGCTGAACTCAGAGCACGCGACGACGCCTGGCTGAGCTCAGAGCACGCGACGACGCCTGGCTGAGCTCAGAGCACGCGACGACGCCTGGCTGAGCTCAGAGCACGCGACGACGCCTGGCTGAGCTCAGAGCACGTGACGACGCCTGGCTGAGCTCAGAGCACGCGACGACGCCAGGCTGAGCTCAGAGCACGCGACGCCGCCTGGCTGAGCTCAGAGCACGCGACGACGCCTGGCTGAGCTCAGAGCACGCGACGACGCCTGGCTGAGCTCAGAGCACGCGACGACGCCTGGCTGAGCTCAGAGCACGCGACGACGCCTGGCTGAGCTCAGAGCACGCGATGACGCCTGGCTGAGCTGAGAGCACGCCATGACGCCTGGCTGAGTTGAGAGCACGCGATGACCCCTGGCTGAGCTCAGAGCACGCGACGACTCCTGGCTGAGCTCAGAGCACGCGACGACGCCTGGCTGAGCTCAGAGCACTCGATGACGCCTGGCTGAGCTCAGAGCACGCGATGACGCCTGGCTGAGCTCAGAGCACGCGATGACGCCAGGCTGAGCTCAGAGCACGCGATGAGCTCAGAGCACGCGATGACACCTGGCTGAGCTCAGAGCACGCGATGACGCCTGGCTGAGCTCAGAGCACTCGATGACGCCTGGCTGAGCTCAGAGCACGCGATGACGCCTGGCTGAGCTCAGAGCACGCGATGACGCCTGGCTGAGCTCAGAGCACGCGATGACACCTGGCTGAGCTCAGAGCACGCGATGATGCCTGGCTGAGCTCAGAGCACGCGATGATGCCTGGCTGAGCTCAGAGCATGCGACGATGCCTGGCTGAGCTCAGAGCATGGCTCTCACAGCATTTGAAGCACTTCGCTGTTAGGGATCACGCGTCATCTACACCCGGTTGCAGCTCAATGCTCTGGTAAAGTCATAACCTTTACAAATTCTTCTATAACCTAGAAAAGTAAATGGGTATTATATATATTTTTTTTATTAATTGAAGATTTCCTTAGGGTATTCCTGATGAATAAATTTCCCGTAATGCATAGAATGTCTTAATGTTCCTCTGTTCGGTACCAATTTGTTAGCTTTATAGTTCAAAAGTTTGCACAGCTGTATTTTAAAGTATCTATGTATTTTAATAAAAATAATAAACATTAAAAATGAGAAATATTTTTTCATGTAAAAATATTGTTTATAATAATGGCTCAACCTAAAATAAAATATATTATAAAAACATCATTACATAATTATGAACATTCTATATATATATATATATATATAACACCTTGAAAGTTTATTACTATCAAACAATTAGTCACATGCTCATTACCACATTTATCTTTACATTGTTTGTGGTCTTTCAGTAGTAGGAAATTGTATGTTTGGGAACAGGCGTAGGAGTCTGGATGCAATATGCTAAATAACAAAAAAGGGGATGTGATCGTAAGGAGGTCTACTACAGGTCGGATGATCATGGCCGTCGACATTGACCTTGGTGACTATGACCTCACACAGTTAATACACTACTGAACATTGCACTTTCTGTTACAGCTATCACCATCGAGTGCCCGGTTCATCAACGGCCATTTTTAAAATTCCCTTCCGCCCCCTCATTTCATATATGCTCTAAGGTCAAGTTTGGTATCATGGGACTTTGTAGAGGTAAGTACCATCACGGTGGCCATTCTGAAATTATGTCAGACGTCAGTCCTGCAGGCCGGACGGAACAAGACCGAAGGGCAAAGCGAAATGTAGCTAGGTAAACATAGCTCACCCCCCCTCCCTCCACCCACAACTGCTTCCCAGTGAAAGTGGAAGTTTGTTGATGACCACAATCACGCACCAGGTGCGTCAGGCGCTGGCCCCAGGAGTCAACCAGAAAAAACAATAAAATATATGGATAAAAGTAATGAAATAATGTAGGCAACACAGGGGTAAATAAAATTTCAAATCTATATTACATAGGAACTATAATAACATACATAGAATAGCATTAATGTCTCTTGTTGTCTGTATCTGCAAACACAATTTAAAGTGAAGTGGGAAACACCCCCCTCCAACCCACAATTTCATAAAAGAATGTCCATTTCTTCATTTGAGAACATTCTCCAGCAAATACTTGTAATACTTCGTAGGCTGGATATCTTCGGCATAGAAGCCTCCCCGAATATGTGTGTGGTTTATATCTTCGAGGTAATAGTCCTAGGCTTCGATTTGTGAACGTGGCTCACAAGTAAATGTTCAGGAATCCAATTTCCAGTGAAACTCTTTTCGAAGACATTCGTCGCAGAACTCCATCGCCGGACTCTCGCCGCACTCCTCGCGGAACTCTGTCGACACAGACAAAACCTCGCGGAGGCCGGCGTCCGTGCTTAAGTGTTCTGTGGCGCCCTTCTAGAACTGACGAGAGCAGCTGGGGCGAGTCGCTTCATCCCGCGCCGACACAACACCCGAAGCGTCGAGAAGGGTGTCGCTCGCTCACGCCACGGGCCGCGGAATTCCCAAGACCGCTCAGCGATAGATAACGGCGCCGAGAAAGGACGATGCACTGGGTGCGGAGGGGGAGAGGGGGTAAAGGCGACCCTTGTAACCCGGCCAGGCGCGCGTGGCATGCCTTACGTCAACGGGCCACACGTGACCGAGCAGGGCCGTCAGCCAGCTCCGAACCTGGCATCGCGGTCCGGTCTCTCGCCTTCGTAACAATACATTCAAGTTTATAGCATGATCCCTTTCTGCACTTTCGCATAACCAACCACCGGTGCAGTTTGTCAACACGATGCAGTTTTTTGATCCTGCCTGTGTACAGTTCATAATGCAGAAAGGCATATTTCCGTACGAACATGTTCATTCATGGGAGCGTCTGGTTTAACTGCAGTTTCCATCCAAGGAGGCATTCTTAAACACCCTCACAGACTGCCATCAGTGAGGAGAATTATGTACTCTCCCACAAGATCTGGGATGGCTTCATTTGCTCGACATTAGGGGAATATAGTGATGTTTTGATTTTATATGATTTTTTTGAGAGCTTCCACCGCCTTTGCCTTGACACCTATGGCCTGGATTGTGCACATTATGTTCGATGCCATGCTCAAGACCACCCAAGTTTGGTTGGACCTGCCCATGGACTACAATGTGTATTTATTTGTTGAGTCAGGTATCCCAAGTGGGGTGGCACAGTGCATGAAGCAACATTGTGTGGCGAACAATGCCTATGCACCTGAGACACCAAATCTTACCAAAATTTAGTTATTTCTTACCTATCTGGACGCCAACAATTTGTAATGTTATGCTATGTCTTATTCCCTATCACTCAGAGAATTTTAATGATGTAATGTTACCAAAATTGTTTTTACCATTGTGCCCAATGATAATTCTGTTGGCTACATTGTGGAGTGTGACATTTGAGTATCCCACAAAACTAAACTCTTTCTTCCTAAGAATGAGTGCTCTCCCAATTCGGCCCACCGTAAACTTATAGCCCCCCCTCTCCGAGTCCCACTACACTGTTTACTGCATTAACCTGAAACAAGCAATCTCGCTGGTGTCCGCCTAACTCACGTCCGCAGAATCCTACAGTTTCGCCAGTCGGCATGGTTGCAGCCATACATAGCGTTGAACACTGGCAAATGACAGGTCGCTCAAAATGACTTTGTGAAAGACTTCTTTAAGCTGGCTAATAATCTACAATTGAAAATTAATGGAAACGATAGAGAACAGTAATGGAACTAGCATGCAGTGAATAGCATCTCCACCAGCTTGAAATACACAGTCTATGATACGAGTCTAGCACTGGTACACCTTCGGCATGAAACTATTATGTTGAACAAGACTTATATGCCTGGTTTCCCGTTCTTGACCTCTCCAAGACATTGAAATACCACTTCCAGTGTGATGAAACCAAGGTATGATGGTACGCTTGAACAAGCCTACATGGATACCAACAGCTTTATTTACCGGATTGCTACTCCTGAATTCTACACTGATTTGCAGTCTGACCATGTACTACTAGGCCACTTCGAAATGAGCAGCTACCCCATTAACCATGTCCTGCACTCTCAAGGTTATTAGGAAATTTAAGGACGCAAGGTATGGTCGAAACATGGCGGAGTTTGTCGGCTTGAGGGCTAAGCTGACTGCTCTTACCAAGAACGTCAAAGGAGTGTAGAGGTGTGAGATTACGAAGCATATTTAGTTTGAGGTCTACCTATGCACACTATACTCCTACAGCTATGATTTTTAATCCAATCGCACCAACAAACTGGCCCTAATGTGGACAGACGAGAAGAAGATTATCCAGGATGATAGTTTAGATACAATACCATATGGCCATGCTGGGTAATGGGGGCTTGCTACGTTTTTGGTGTTGTTATGTTATTTACTTATGCCTTCCCTTCCCGACTTCTTTGCTGTCATATATTTTGTCTTTTTTGTAAATAAATATGGTAAAATGGTTTCAGGGATAGTTATTTTTACCCTTACTTTATTGCATGTACATATTTCCCTATTTTCCATTCCCAGGTGCTCTTTATGGGAGATGTTTTCATTTTCCGCAGTTGTGATGTAACATACTCTAGGTTTGTTGACACCCTGCTAAAATGGATGCATAGGCCTCTAGGGGAATCTCACAATTAAAAAAAATTAATGTTGTACTTCCTGAGACCTATTTGTGGAAAGCAGCATAAGGTGGTTATCTGGATTCCAATGTGAATATATAATGTTTCAGGCAATAAGCGTACGGATACATCCACGGCTGCTGGATTTCAGTATCGCTCCTACATGTCTCCCTGTCTGCCTGTGATGTTATCCACAGCTGCAAGATGATGGCCTAAGCGAACCAAGTCAATACCTTAGACCTCTCCTCTATGCTTATTGAGTCCCCTTCTCACTAACCTTTCTGTGGCGAGTCTTTAATTTTATTTTATTTTTCAGTCTCTTCGGTCCTGAGTTCATCTCCTGGCCAGTGCTCCACACAGGGGCCTTTACCACACCTCTCTCTGTCTCCGCTGTGATAATTACTAGTCTCCGCTGTACCCTCCATTTGGTCTTTGTGTATTAGAATTAATAAATAGTTTAATCAAACCATATATATTGTGTTTTTATTTCATAATACCCTTTTCCTGCTAAAACATGTTAGCGACTTTGATAAGTATGTATTTAAACTTGGGCCCTACCAGACCTGTGTGGCACTAGGTCGTCACCACTGGGGCGCGGCTGCTGTCGTTAACACTTTCACTTTCCACCGGGAGAGGGAAGGGGGCTGGAAGATTGTAAACACAGTTTCACTGGAGTGACATCTGTTTACAGTTAGGTTGGCCTGTAGGAATGACGTCCGACAGTAATTTAAAAATGGCCGTCGTGACGATACTCACCTCTACAATGTCTCCTGATACCACACTTGGCCCTAGAGCATATATGGAATAAAGGACCAGGAGGGTATTTTTCAAAATGGCGATTAATGAGCAGGGGGCTCGATGATGATGGCCATAACAGAAAGCTCAACATTCAGGAGTGTACAAACTGTACAATGTTAATGTTACAGAGGTCAAGGTCACAGTCGGGATCGAGTCACGTCACGTCATGTCAAAGGTCAAGGGTATCCAGCCTGTAGTAGATGTGCTTACCATCCCTTCCTTTTTTTTAATTAGCATATTGCCTCACCTGTTCCCAAACATAAGAATTCCTACTACTTCTATCCACTAAGCGGTTTTTCTTAAAGTATGAAATGTAAATTATCATACTACAATTTTTTTGTGATGTAAATATGCTTTTCAATTTAATTTTGAAATTTAGCTTCCTGCTCACTTGAAAATTTATGTTGATATGTTTATTATAAGCAACCCTAGTTATAGCTCGTTTTGCTATATTTCTTTTCTACATACTTATTAAGTATATTTGTAATATATTATGCATTCATAGATAGTAGATATTATAAATTATTTTAATTAACTTATAAAAAATTCAAAATGATATTGTCAAATTATCTGTATCAGTGATACTGAGAATTGCCAATATATCTACAACTAAGTGAAAAAGTTTTGTATTTATATGCAGGTACTGCTGTTATTAATTGTATTCTTAAAGTAACAGGTAGTAGGTACGTATGACTTTACGGCATTACACAAACTGACTCTTTCAAGTTGATTAAAACTAGTACCTGATATAAAATGTATTAAGAACTGAAAACTAAATATTTCCATAGTAGTAAATAAAACTAATTAAAAACACTGATAATCCTTTAAAACAAAATTGCAAAAAACCTTTTTGTACACATCATTACGAGTGAGAAAATCTACACTCATAATTCCAACACTTCAAAAAAAAATTTTTTTTTCATTGAGAAAACTGTTGTAAGAAGTAGAAAATAGATATTAATACTACAAATATTTTTTATTTTTTATTTTTGGGTTGATTTAAGTTTACTCCTTTAGATGCATTTCTAAACAAATCAACAAATACGTTATTTTATTCGATTGGCTTTTACACTGTGCAATGAGAAGGGAAACACACCAGTGCGTGCCACAACCTGGTCCTAACTACTTAGACGGCAGCTAGACTCATAAGGTCTCTGTGCACGATAGACGCTAAGCCGTGAGAAGTCGTCGGAGAGAGGTTCTCCGTACAAGACAGATCCTGCAAGGCAAGTAAGCATTAGTCGTTAGCTGTTGGACGGGTCTATCACCACCTCGCACCTTGCCACTCATCTTCAACAAAAAAACATTAGTATCAGCTCCTTCAAGGTTACCAAACAGAAGAAAACAAAAACCAAGCACAGAAAATAAAAAAAATATTTACAAATGTCAAAGAAACCAAAGAAACAGAAATGAAAAATTTACAAAAGGAAAAAAAAATTAAATGATAGGAAAGAAGTTTGAGGCATATGTACAAAATTCTTATAAAATAAAACTTTAAGCAATTACATTTAAGATATTAGGATAATTTCAGGAGGAAAAGGAGCAGGTTGTTGGTGAAGGGAACAAGGAATGAGTAAATGGTAATTATTCAATCTATCAACAAACTATTAGTATCAGTATTGTCTAGACATGTGGTTCACAGAGAGATAATAAACATAGTTAACAATGGCGTATAATGAAGCTATTGGAGATGAAGCAAGCTCAGCCAGTACATAATTATACTATACTACACACCTTAGTTTTGAACAAAACTGGTGTTTTTGAGACCAAAACTTGAAATCCAGAACAAATGTAGGTACAGCAAAGTTACGAGTATATATAACTATATTAAAAATGTTCTATTCTAGGTAAAACCAAAAGAAAATTAAAAATAGAAGCTGACCAATTTATTTGATAATACTTTAAAGAAAATTCAACGCATTTAAAAAATAAGGTTAGAGAACCATATTATACAATTTGAGTTTAACTATAGAACGACTTCACTATATATATATACTGTATATTAAAATGGAAAAAGAAAAGTATTATTTGAAACAAATGCCAGTATTTCACCAGTATATATATTAAAATAAATAAATAAGGAGTCAAACAAAAAAATAGCTTCCTTAAGAAAAGAATTGCTAATTATGTTTGTTGAATCGCTGGAACCATGAATTAACACCTTTCAAATGATCAAAAAGTACACTTAAAAAACTGTTCATATCCCTACAAAATCTGTTTTCCTACAGCAGCCAGGATCGATATAAATATGTAAATAAAGAAACTACAATACAACTACTTGCCACTACGGTATGAGATGCCACAGGTAGTGTAGTGTAGTGTGTGTTGCAGCGCGTGAGCGTGCTGGCACTTACTGAGGCGCCGCATGAGGTTGGAGAAGGCAGCCGGACTCGTGTCGTCCTTCTGTCGCAGGTCGTGCACCAGCTGGTGCTGCTGCTGGTGCTGCTGCTGGTGCTGCTGGTGCTGCTGGTACTTGATGTTGGGCACGGACAGCAGTCGCGCGTCCCGCTTCTCCGCGGCTCTCTCCAGCACCACCGAGCGCTTCTTGCCGGAGTCCCGGCGCGGCGGCCGTATCGGCCTTCCCTCCGCGTCGAACAGGGGCAGGTCCACGGGCCGCTTGCCTCCGCCCACCTTGCCCTCCCCCACCTGCTCCATCTGCTCCGTCCGCTCCATCTGCTCCTCCAGGCTTGCCACCACGTCCGCCTCGCTCCCGCTCCCCCCCGCCGGGGTCACCGCCCCCGAGGTCTGCGGAGTCTCCACGAACACGTCCGGAGTTGCCACCTCCTTCAAGCAACTCTGCCACGCGCCTTCCTGCTTTCCCCTCGCTTCCTCCGTCTCCTCCGCAGCTTCTCTGTTTACCAACTCGAAGTGCAGGGACTCCGTGCTGGACAGCGCGTTCGCGCTGCTCTCGTCCCTCACGGGAGACAGAACTGCCGGACTGGGGCAGTGATCCACAGCACTCGGGTCCTCCGCGACGCCCTGTCTCTCTCTCACCGGGGCACAGAGCTTCGAGTCGGCGGAGAACGTGTGCTTCAGCCTCTGGTCCACGCGACTGAGCTGCTTCTTGAGGCTGAAGGCCTTCCAGGCGGAACTGCGTCTCCGCCCGTGGCGGGGGTCTGGCTGGGCGTCCGGGCGCTCGGGTCTGTCTGCGTCCCCCGCGGGGCAGGCCTCCGCCGCCTCCTCCGCCTCCCGGTCGGGGGTGGGCTCCCGAGACACGTCCGAGGGGCACGCGGCGTCCCTGTCTGCCGCGGGACTGGCGAGCGGCGAGGCCTCCAGCTGCCTAACCGACCTCTTGCTCGCAGGAGCCTAGTTGCCGTACGGACGAGGGGGAGGTCAAGACGCGGACAGTAACAAGCAGAGAGGAACATGTGCAAAAAAAAAATATGAAAAAAATATGGGGAAAAAATTAAACATGTAACAAAAGAAAATAATTTATTTTGCGAAATTATTAACTACCAATTCAATGCCAGTTACTTTAAAGCTACAACTTATTCAAAAAATTAAAAAATAATAATTGTACATACTATAAAAAAATTAACCATTCAGGAGCTAATACATAGTTTCATAAACCAAAATTTAATGGAAGTGATCTAAAGAGTATGTAACTAATGGATCAGGCACATTCTTCATAAGACTTTCATTTTATTCGCAACAACCTATATTTTTAGTCTTTTAACCTCATTTTGGCATGCATGGATAAACCAATCTCGTAGTAAGGCACACAAGATAAACTAAAATTATGCTCAATGCATCATCATCCACTTAAAATTGAATTTAAAAATTTCAGCTCTCATCTAAAATGATCTTTTACTCCCATATTCATTAACATTTATTCAATTGAAAATAAAAAATAAGTGTTGTATAACAAGATAATCTTTCTTCTTCTTCTTCTAGAACTAAGGAAGACATGAAATAAATCTGAATGTTACCATATATCATTCACCAAAATGTTCCATTGCCTACAAAATACACTAACACCCGTATGAGTGGTTCAATGCAAAACATGAACACAATTTTTAATAACTGTTGGTGAATTATGCTTTAATTAGTAATTACTAAGTTAACATATAAAAACATCTAAAAACTCCAAATAACTTTAGTAATTCATTTATAGAGGTACCTAAAGTGAAACTGAACTATAAAGATGCTGACCTCCTAACAGCCCGCCGAGTCAGGGTGTGTGTGTGTGTGTGTGTCACTGAGACGGGCAGATGCTTGCAAGGCTCTCTCTAAGAGATCTGAGCGGTAACCATAATATTAGATGGTGGATGAATGAAGATAAAGGTGTAATGCAAGACTCTAGGGAGCTTTCAAGAATCTTTACCGGGTGTTTCATGTCTGAAAATTATTCTGAAAACACACATTTTAGCCTTTTTCACTCTCCTAAAGATACGGTTTCAAAAATAAGTATAGAAACAGAACTACCCACCCGCCCTCAGTGCATACTTAAATGATTTTTACAAACAGACACCAATAGGATATCTTGAGCAGTCTTCTGACGCTCAGCAAACCGTGTGCGTGCCCAGGTAGGTGTGCCCCTTACTGAGACTTAGCTCTATATGTGTACAGCCATACTTTCAGGAATCATGTTTTCTCAGTATATAAATGTACAGTAAGCGACAGAAAATGTATTTGACACTTTCGATTTCGGTTGGGATGGTATTCTATAACAATTTAAGGAAAAAAACTTAATTTGTTGAGTTTACAATAATACTTCATTAAAAACGTTTTATAGTGAGTTGCATGTATTCAGAGGAGTTTGTGATGGTTTAAAACGTAACCGAAGGGATTTTTTCAGATTTTTCAAAAAATTTCCTTACCAAGACTGTGAAAAATGTTTTCATTAAAAAAAATCTGCGTATGTTTCACATTGATATTGGTGATTTACAATGGCCTTAAGTAATTTAATTGTGAACAGGACAAAATAACAAGAGCATTCATATCCTTATATTTTAACTTCAGAAACTGATGATTATTTTGACTATTTCTTTGTGCAAGACTAAAAGGTCCAGATACAAAATAATTTTAAATCAATCAGTTTACAACAAACACCCTCTTTGTACAGTAATAATCTCGTCCTATATGAATGAATATAACATGAAGAATTAAAAACATCCATAATTTTGGTACAGAAAATTATTTCCTAAAACACTATCATAAAATAAAAACCTGGCGATAATGCATTAAGTATAAGAAATATTCATAAGAGGCTCCAAAAATAAATACATTAATACACATGTGCTTTACTCCATGAAATGCAGTGCCATCCTCAAATAAATTTGCTATATATATAATAAATAAAATTGTTTTGTAGATGTACCTTAAAAAAATGCAATTTAATTCTAAAAACTTTGCCAATTGATACGAAAATACAAGAGAATTCTTAAAATTATACCTTACTGAACAATATTATGCTACATAGAGACTTTCAACTAACAAGCCTTGTAATTTAACAGTGATTTAATCACACAACAAAAATTTCAAAACTTATGTAGGTATGTTATAAAAATATCACTTTTGCACCATTAAAAACATATTTAAATCAACTTTGATATACATATATATATATATATATATATATAATAACATATATAAGCTTACAAATAAAATACTCATTAACAAAAAGATTAATTCACAATCTACCAAAACAGCTACAAAAATTATTTTTAGAAAAATGTATAAAATCTGTAAGGATTCTACAAAAAAACCTTTATCAATACTGTATAATAGTGTCATGTTCGTTTTCTGCCTTGTAATAAACTTTCAAAAAAAAAAAGTAAATTAAGTAGTTCAATTTCACGCACTTTCTGGTTATTAGTAAGCACAATTTTTTTTTTACTTTTAAGCATCATAAGTATTAAAAAAATTAATCAAAATATAAAAAGAAATTTAATCTTATTCATTTAGTGGACACTATTTTATATTTAAACAACAACAAAAAAGGTTTCCTTGTGAAACCTAACTGGCCTAAAAACTACTATGACATATTTTTTGTTTCTGGAAATATACAGGTTGCATTCTATTTGTAGCTCATAAAAGAAGGTAATTGTTCACAGGAGTGGAGACAGGCTCACCTGGTCCGTGCTGGGGGAGCGACACCGGTCCTCGCCGGCCGGCTCGGGGTTCTTCTTGGGGGAGCGAGGCACGCGCTGGTAGGGGTCGGCCGCCCCGTACAGGTCGGGCGTGCCGCAGTTCATGAGGCACACCTTCTGGATGATGTCCACCACCACCAGCCCGCTCTCGTTGCCGTACGCCATCCTGCCACACGCGCTCCTGCTACAATCCCCGGCCGTCTCCCTCCCTTTCACACTGAACACAACGTCATCGCACATTTCATACTACAATCAAGTTTGAAAAAACAAAACCCGTTCATGGAAAGTACGTTTATTTAAAAAAGGGTGGCGTATAAAAGAGCACGCTAAACAATTTATATTAATAATTCATGCAACAAAAACCTTTCTTCAACTTCAAATAGAAAAATCTGTGACCTGAACGCAAGCCACTTGAATATGTGACCTGAACTAACGCGTAACTATCGTCTTAGTACACATTTACCACGAAAGAATGTGGGCCATCAAATGTATTTAACTCGGCACTTGACAGATAGCGCGCGTTGCATCCATTCGGCGAGATATCGATATTCGACTACGTGAGCGTGCTCTATACAGGAAGCAACATAACCAAACACGAATGATGCCAACTAGCGCTGGCTACTTTTATTTAAACAGTACACAGAGGCGACGCAGACGAGCAGATAATGGTTATAACGTTTAAAAACATCTTCAGGTGTGAGCAATCATCACAGAGATGTGTACTGAAATGGTCAAATTTCAGGTGGGAAGCCATCATAGGGATGCAGAATGAAAAGGTAATACTTCAGGTGGACTAAAAAGGCTGCAATTCAGGTGGGTAAATGTCATAGGGATGTGGACTGAGATGGCCATTTTTCAGGTGGGCTGCCATTGACAGAAAAGTGGACTGAGATGGTTGTACTTCAGGTGGGCAGTCTTCACAGGCATGTGGACTTACATGGTCACATTTCAGGTGGGCAGTCATCTCAGGCATGTGAACTTACATGGTCACATCTCAGGGTAGTGGACTGAGAGGTCGAACATCATGTGAAATGGCATCACAGGAAAGAGGAGCAAGAACGTCACACTTCAGGTGAGAGGTCGTCACTGCGATGTAAATTGAGAAAGTAGCACTTCAAGTGGTCAGAGGTCACAGGAATGTTAACTGACATAAATGCACTTCAAGTGGGCAATCGTAACAGGGATGTCCACTGAGATGGTCGCACTCGGGTGAGCAATCGCACAGGGCTGTGACTGTGATGATCACACTTCAGGTGGGCAATCGTCACAAGGAAAGGGACAGAGAAGAGTCCCCCTTCATGTAGGCAATAGTCACAGGGAAGTCGACAAAGTGGGTCGTAATTAAGGTGGACATTTGTAACAGGGATGTACAATGATATGGTTGCACTTTAGGTTGGCAGTCGTCCAAGGGAAGTCGATGAAGTGGGTTGGATCTCAAGTGGGCTGTCTTCACATGGAAGTGCGCTGCATTTTTTGCCTTTCAGGTGTGCAATCATCAGAGTTGAGGACTGAGTGGATCATCCTCATAGGGATGTGGACTGATAGTCTCCCTTCACGTGGGCAATAGTCACAAGGATGTGGATTCAGTGGGTCGCACTTTTGGTGGGCAGTCGTCACAGGAATAGGGACTGAGATGGTCGCTATTCAGGTAGTCCGTCATCAAAGGAAAGTGAACTGAGAGAGTATACCTTCATGTTGGTAAACGCCACAGAGAAGTTAACACAGAGGGTCGTACTTCAGGTGGGCATTCGTCGCAAGAATGTGGACTGAGATGGTCGAACTTCAGGAGGTGTAGTCACAGGGATATGGACTGTAATGGTTGCAATTCAGGAGGCCAGTCATCACAGAAACATGGTCTGAGAGAGTCGCCTTTCATGTGGGCAATTGTCAAAGGGTTGTGGAACCATAAGGTCTCACGTTATTTCGGCAGTCGTCACAGAAACATGGACTGAAAGAGTCTCTCATCATGTGGGAAGTCATTACAGAGATGTGGACTGACATGTTCGCTCTTCGGGGACAGGCTTACCGAATTTATAGGTATAAACCTTCAAATATATCAAAACTCTTATTTAATATATCAAATGTATCAAATATATCACCAAAGTTTATTATTTTCTGGATGATTATCATTGTAAATCCCAATCACATAATCGGTGTTACAATTTAAACTTTACTAACAACCTCTCAGAAACTTGTAAAGTTTTCCAGTGTGTGTTTCATGAACTGCACACAGTGCAGGATCTCTGAGCAGGATGTCTCGACCACTTTTTTTTTCATTGGTACAGTGTAAACTCTATATAACGAAACTTAACGGACTGAGCATTTTTCGGCGTTATAGAAAGTGGTCGTTAAATGGAGAGAAATAAAAGATAATATTTTACTATTCTATAATAATATGTACAGTAGAATCTCGCCGATGCGACCCTCCTCTGATGCGTCCATTCCGTTTATACGACCGTTTTTTGAGAAAACGTGAAAAATTTGAGCAGAGAAAGTCGAAAATTTGAGTAAAATCTGCTGAAAAACAAGTCTGTTACACTTTGTTGGGCGCTATGTGTTCACATTTATCTTGGCGAGCGCTGTACTGCAAGCAGGCAGGCATACAAAAGACGGCTAAAAATAAATACCACTCCTCTAGACTGTCCACGCTAGCCAATACCGGTAATCTGCGCACATCACCTGATAGCATCTAAGCGCGCGTCTTTTGCCGTCCCGGTCCCGTGCCTTTGTCTTGCGACTGGTTAGTGTGATCTTGCCAGCTGCATCTCAGGAGTCACTGGACACACAAAGCTGTGTTCACTGTGTTAACGACGTCGGCAGGTGTTTGGTTCTCGGCTATTTTCTATAACATCGCTGACTTCGCACATGCGCAGATAAACAAAAAAAAATGTGTGGAAATATGCTATACAGCTCGGACTCGCATACCCCGAACAATGGGTTCCGATGAATTCACGTCACGCGAGTTCGGCTATGCTAGCCGGCTGGTGGTTATTTTCGTTCAAAACGTGGCGAAGGAACTTGTGTAGATCAGGTAGAAAACATTCAGCTATAAACAAAAGAAATAAGAACAATGCTATCCTGAAATGCTGTGACATGTTTTTGGAGTAGATAATCACAGCGACAGACCGACAGGATGCGCTCCCGCTCTTGCCGTCAACAATGTTTATTTTGACAGCTGAAGCAATTATCTTTTTCACGACCTTTCACAGCGTAAAAAAAAAAAAAAAAAAAAACACGTTGGAATGCAGACGGAAAAGTAACTGTGCAGTAAAATAAATATATTTACGGCCCTGCTAAATTTTTCTATTCAATAAAATTCGAGGTATTAGTGATTTTTCAGCAGAAACTGCTGTGTGACTAATAAACAAATTGTATCATAATAACTTATAAAGTATTTATTAACGGCGAAGGACAGTCGTATAAGCCCATAAAAATATTTATTTTACCGAGAATGGACTGTACAACCTGGCTTTTGTCGCACGCGGTGTGGGTGGGAAGGAGGATGCTGACAGTTTCTCACGCAGAAGTTCGAAATAAGGGAGGGAATGTGTTGAAATGTTAGTTGGTAAAAGGGAGGGGGGGGGGGGGGGGGGGTGTTTAAACATGGTTTGTGGCTCTGGGAGGGATGAGCCTTGGAGAATTAGCAGGGGATGGAGAGGTAAGCGTCGCGTCACGTATGACGTCAAGCCGCCGCTACCGCCAGCCTGGCCGGACGAGTTTCTTATGCTATCGCAGAAGCTATCACAGTGGCTTTTCGTGCGGGCGGGTTAATATAACATGACAGCTGAGACGGCATTTCGTGCGATAGTGGACGCGCCGAGCTCGGCTAGACACTGCCAGAGCGGCATTCGCGTGTATGTATCCGACGATGCTGTGACACCCCAAATTCTCTATTGCGACCATTCCGTTTATAAGTCCGTTTTTCCGGAAACCGTGAGGGGTCGCATCAGCGCAGGGGCGTAGGAACCGGGGGGGACAGGGGGGACGTGTCCCCCTGAACTTTTTGGGTGGAGGGGACTGTCCCCCCAACTTTCTAGACCGTGATATTTTTATTTTATATTATCCTGCCCAACTTTATTTGTAATTTCTTCACTCACAAATTTTATCTTAAGGAAACAATAATAATTTTAACATCGATGTATCCAATGGTTAGATACAAAAACTGCTTAAAAAGCGCTATTTTGCACTTTTAAAATCAAAATTTTCCGGTGGTGGACCCCCGGACCCCCCGTCTTAGTAAGAGGGGAATCGGTTTACATGACACCAAAATCATTATTTGTCTCCCCCAACTTTATGAACACAGCTACGCCAATGCATCAGCGGGATTCTACTGTATTTACTAATATAGTACACATTTTACACACGAACATCAACATTTATACAAATAACAACACTTATTGCGTAACCTGTTATTTTTTCATTGTTTTTCCATATTGTAGACACAGTAGAGCGGCTAAATCCAAAGCGTCTTCCAACATCACTGATATTTTCTCCCGTCTCTATTGAGTGTATTAATAAATTTTTTTCGTCAATACACAAAGATTTTCGTTTGCTCGCCATGTTTACAGTTCGAAAGTCTGTAAGCAACTGCTATAATGATAACGTGTAACAACTTGACAAAAGTCTAGTGACCGAGGTAAACATGTGTAAGTTCTTCATACAAAATTTCTAAGAATCTCCGGTACATCAGTCGAAGTAAACACGTGCTAGATAATACAACAACAAAACAGCAAACAAAAGAACGTACAGAGCTGCAGTTCTGATCAACTTTGGCAACTTAGAAAGTACTGCTTAATGATTTCTAATGCCGTATTGTTGTCGTTAAATAGAGTGAGCGTGACGCAATAGTGTATTATTGTACGGAAAACAAGGTAAACCACGTTTTATGGAGTTTGTCGTTAAATCGAGTGACGTTATAAAGAGTTGACACTGTATTTCCACACCGAAGATGTTGCCGCAGTTCAAAAGTGAGCTACAACCCCACGACTTACAATCCATAGGAGGAGTTGATGCTGAGGGCCGAGACCTGCCCCGGCAGTTCCCCGTTCACGTACGGCGTGAGGCACACGAGGTAGGCCTGGAAGCCGGGCGGCTTCTTCTGGGGACCCTGCCTCACTCGCAGCGGCGCCGTCTGCTCCAGGGACGCCTGCAACACACGGCTCCCCTGCTTCCTCCCTCGCTCTCCAGTCACCACAGCCGTGCGTCACTATCTGCATATGACACCTTGGAAGTTGTTCCATCACTTCATGGGTGTAGATACATGCATGCAGACGACAACAGATAACAGGTAACAAAATGACATAATGTTACAAATACACCTTTTCAATCTTTACTGTCATCTTAGCATCTTTGGGCATCACAACAATGAACATTTGCTCTTTCGCACTGATATGTTAATCTTCCGAGTATAAGTCACTAATAAAATAACTGGCACGTAGGTAATTCCATTTATTTACCCTGCACGAGGTCAATTCCTGATTTTCTTGTGCTCCAGACCACACAAGAGTTCATAATGTTTATCTAATCATCACAAGTGGATGTCTTATATATACACCGACGAGTCACAATGGTGTGGTCTTATTCTGTTTGGTTTAAATCACACATGAGTGCAACAAAAAAAAAACAAAAAGTATGATGATGATGATGATGATGATGATGATGATGATGATGATGATGATGATGATGATGATTATAATAATTATTATAATTATCTACTCATTCTTGTTAGTTAAACTCGTTCTCGTTGTTATTTCAATTTGGGTGCCATGATTTGAGTTTTTTAAATTACATACATTAACCACTCAAATGTTTTAAAAAAGAAGTATCAAGAGTTTTTACTCAGTATGTTTACTGTGAACTTCATAAATTGAAACAATTATATAAAATATCCATCCACGGTAACAACTTTACTCATAATAAGGTTACGATTTATGTGGGGAGAACTGATTCATAATGGATAGTCCAATTAATATTTATTACAATTTTATTATTTACTAATATGTACATTACTAATAAATAATTGTACTTAAAAATGTCCGATCACCTATCACTGGCACTTAAAAAATGTTTATTCTCAAGTCCCTCAATGTCTGTCAAGTTCCACAGTTCGCACTCCTCACTGGAGCCAGGCTCAACAGTGGTTCGCCCCTTACCTTGCGCCTGTCCACACACACAGTCTTGCGCCACTCAGTCGCACTCTCAGGTCCCGTCGCTCCGCGTCGCGCCACTCTCGAGGGGGTCACACTCTCTCTTCACTGATGTTGCACATCCCTTCACTCGCGGAACTCTCCAAACTCTCGGAACGCCCTCGGAAATGTCGCGGCACTCTTCACGGAACTCCTGTGGAGGCCAGCGTATCTGCTTAAGCATTGTGGCACCCTTCTCGAACCGACGAGAGCAGCTGTGAAGAGTCGTGTCGAGCGTTGCTTGTTCACGCCACTCCACGTAGCGGCCTCTGCAAGCCTGGAATTCCCAGGCCGCTAACGATGATAATAGCCCGAGACCGGATATTGTGCAGCCTACTATGCCAGGTGTGTTATCCTGCTACCACTTTTTCGTAGCATTCACAATCAGCTCTGCTTACATCTTCCTTCCAGCAGGGAGTAGGCTGACGTCACTCGTGCAGCCTTAACGTTGTCTAGAGTTGTAACTCGGTGGGACCTCGTACCCTATCACGTTGCAATTCGAAGGCTAATTTGCCAAATCCACAACGCAATGTCACACTTTTTTCTCCCCAATTATCTATTTCAACTTCGGCAATGGCCGCCTTCAACGCTGAGGGAGGCGATGCCCACACAGCACCGGCCGTGTTCACTGCTGATGGTAAAACCCCAGCCTCGACGTCTGATGCAGGGACCTACTTCTCTCAAATCAGTGATATTTGAAATAATAAAGCATGGGTTGTTTATGCTTTATCCCAATTATCATATTTTAATTTTTTTTTATTTATTTATTTATTTTATTTATTTGTATTTGTGACATGCCCACCGACAGCTAAAACACTTTTATGGTGGGCACGAAAAAAAAAAAAAATACAGAAAACAAAAAAAAAAGCTTATAACAACACAGAAACACAAATACATAAACAAGACAAACAGAGATATATAGAAATAAGAACAATAACAACTAGGTCATTAACAAAAATAAAAAAACAAATACAAACATAATTAATACAGGTAAAATCAAATTATTAAATGTTAAGAGATATTGAAGGAAAAATAATATAGCTATGACAGACATAAATCAGAATATATATAATTAAACACTGTTGGAATTCAAATATATGTTATTGTAATTTGTTATAAGTCTATAAATAATATCATTATTAGTAATGAGAGTACACAGAGTAGAGCGTAAGCGGGAATTGAATTGAGGAATTCTTAAGGCAGTATTTTCAAGAAGATAAGGGCATCTGAATTTATGAATGTAACAATTATGAACAAAAAGAGCATCAAGATAGGCCCTACAGTCTACCAGAGGTGTCCAATTGGGGCGTGGGAGGTTCCTTGTAATAATTAAATCTATAACTTTATTTTGAATACTTTCGATTTTTTCAGTATCTGTTAAGTTGATACCATTCCAGATAACAGAGCCATATTCCAATTTTGATCTTATAAGTGCCATGTAAAGAGAGATAAGTGAGTCTGAGTTGGTTGCATAAGAAATAATAAATTTTATAAGCGCTAGAGTTCTTCGTGCATAGGAATATAAGTACATGTTTATGTAAATATAGTTTTGAATCAAGGATGATACCGAGATCCTTTGTGTAGTGGGCATGAGAGATGATAGAATTTGCTAATTTGTATGAATATTTAATCGGATGGTATTTCCTAGTGAACGATATAACCTTGGTTTTATCTTTGTTGAGTTTGACCAAGTTTCTTAGACACCAATTATTAACTTTAATAATATCTTCTTGTAATAATTCACAATCTTCTAAGGAATAAATAATTTTATAAATTTTTAGGTCATCAGCAAAAAGAATGCCAGTAGAGTAGCAAAGTACTTGTGTAATGTCGTTAATAAATATATTAAAGAGAAGAGGTGAAAGAGTACCTCCCTGGGAAACACCAGAACACGCATTATACTGAGAAGATCTATGATTGTTGATCGATACAAAAAAACTTCTGTTGGATAGGTAGCTTGAGAACCAATTGATATAGTTTCCACAGAGACCAAAATGGGATAATTTAGTAAGTAGTAAGGAATGGTTTACAGTATCAAAGGCTTTAGCCAAGTCGAAGTAACAGGCATCGGCCTGACCCCTATTTGTAACTATATTATATACAGGATTAAGAAAGGTAAGAAGATTAGTGGTAGTAGACATACCAGACCTGAAACCATGTTGATTATTGGTGAGAGTATTACTAAGTTGAAAATTTAAAAATTTAGCTATAATTTTTTCAAAAATTTTGGAGAACCCATTAAGTAATGATATTGGCCTGTAGTTTGAGACGTCTAATTTTGAACCATTTTTATGAATAGGAATAATTTTTGCTATTTTCCAATTATTGGGAAATATATTCGTTTTCAGACTGGTGTTAAAAATGTGATAAAGTAGAGGTACTAAAAGTTGGGCACAGCCTTTAAGAATAAAATTGGGAATGCCATCAGGACCTGTGGATTTAGTTGATTTTAAGTCCTTAATTGCCCAAAGTATTAGACTTTCAGAAATTTTAGGCACAGCTATAGTCTCAACAGACATGACCGATGTAGTTATTGGGGGAGAAGTATTTGGGGTTACATATACACTAGAGAAATACTGAGCAAACACATTCGTTACCACATTCGGATCATTTGATATATCCCCATTTACTTTAAGAGAAAGTTGTTCATAATAACCATCTTTCATTAATTTAACATATCTCCAGAAACTTTTAGGGTTTTTCTTGATATTGTTGTTTGTCGATTGAGTCCAGTGGATTTTGTCGCGTTTAATTAGAGATTTCACAGATTTTCTAAAATGAGAGAACTTTGCATAGTAGAATAGATTATTATTTCTTTTGTACAACTTGTGGAAATGTTTTTTTAGATTTAAGAGCACTTATTAATTCGTTGGAAAACCAAAGGGGATATTTAGATTTTTTTTTAATAGAAAGAAGTATATAAGTATCAATTTTTTCAGAAATACAAGTTGTTAGTTGATCCACGAGATCATTAACATCAGTAGAACTATAAAAGTATGACCAGTCACAGTCATTAATAGAGTTGTAAAGACCAAGATAATTCCCTTTTTTGTAATTTCTGAACACAGAAGAGGGATTAATATTATTATGACATGTTTCTAACATGATGTTAATATTTAAAGCGGGATGGAATATATCTTCTTTGATAAGGATATCAGCAGAATGTGATACCAAACAATGAGGAAGATTAGAAAGACACAGATCTAAGAGATTTATAGCTGGTTGGGTACAATTAAATTGTGATAAACCAAGACTGGATGTGAAATTCAGTAGGTAACTGGCTTTAGATTTGACATGTGAGTGTATAATGTTATCAGGATTAGAATTAGACCAGTCAATGCCAGGCACATTAAAATCACCAAGAATCAATATATCATCACAACAGACTAGCAGTTTATCTTCCAAGGCTTCAAAATAATTCCGGTAAATATTAGGTGTGATATCTGGAGGTAAGTAGATAGTACCAAGTATTAATGATTTCGTAGGCGTTAGTTTTATTTTTAACCAGACAGCTTCGATGCCGGGGAAAACATAATCATACAAAGGATGCACTGATAAGAATTTATGCTTATTGATGGCAGATAAGACACCTCCGCCTCTATTCTTCATTGTCAGTTGTGAGTTTCTATCGTCTCTAAAAACTAAATAACGGTCTGTAAAATAATGAGAGTTGATATTATTTTTGTTAAACCATGTTTCTGTTAAACAAATAATATCAAAATGTGAACTAATTAGGTTTTCCTGAAATTCAATAGATTTGGTTCGTAAACCTCTCACATTTTGATACGCAACTGAATATTCTTCAAGAAACTGTTTCACAGGTGGAGATTAAGATGCTCCTCCAGGCACCAAGATTGAAGTAGATGTGGATGCGGAAATAGAAGTAGAGGTGGATGTGGAAGTGGATGCACTAGGCCTGATGATGGGTTCTTCAGATGCAGAGTTGTTGTTTAGAATTTGATCATGATGTAGTTTGCCGTAGAAGGGGCTTAACAAGCAGCCGTTAGGCCAAAATACAATGTTGTTTATTCTAGAAAAGTCCTCTTCCAGCACGGAGATGTGGAAAGATGCGTAGTAGTTGAATTTAGTTTTGAGTTTAGTTACTTTAACTTGGGATAAGTTCAGTTCATTAGATATGTAATCAATGATGTCTTGTTCTTGCACGGTCGGATCAAACCTAGTTATAAAAAGTGCCTTCGTTTTTTTATAAATAGGTTTGGGAATCATTTTTAACGAGGATATATTTCTAATGCCCACTTTCATGGGTGTTTTTTTCATGACCAGTTCACGCTTCATTTCCGGATGGCTTGTTGACTTGGCTTTACGTGTGTGCTGTACCAGCGTAAAACCATCTGTGTCGTTACATTTGTTATTTTCCTTTGTGCTGTCGCGCTGAGTGGAATGTAGGTCAGAGGACAGGCTGCTATTACCGGCGCGGTTCTGTGGAATCGCGCGGTCAGCTGGCTTGGCGATGAAAGGCTTCTTGAGGGCCTGGCTGTATGAAGATTCAGGATGAATGTCGGAGAATAGTTTTTCTTTAATATTAATTAGTTCCTGCCTGATTTCTGCTGTTTCCGCTCTGGAATCCATAAGCAGGGTTTTCAGTATACAGTTCTCATTTTTTAACTCTTCGATTTTTACACATACCGTATTCATTATTTTGAGCAGATCTTCCATGTTCACCGTGTTCCTGTTGATACTTTCAGAAGTGAGGGAGTCATTCGATGGTAGTTCCAGAGTGAACACAGGTTTTACCGGTGTTTTTTTAGGTGACCGAAACATGGTCGCACAGACGTAACTGTCTAGTACTGATGTAGATACATCGTTACTTGATAGATCAAAACCCGCGAATTCCGATTGGTCTAGTATTGAGGAATTAATGATTAATGATCCTGAGCACAAAATAAAAAAGTTTAACACGGAGTTAATCGCTTCAAAACATCGAAACCGAGGAGCGCGCCCGAAACACGTCCGCTCAGTCTGAACGCTCGTCCGCAACTGTGAACGCTCGTCCGCAACTGTGTGTATGTTTTCAATATGGATCAATATTTTGAATACATCGAAGCGACGTATTTACATGGTTTGTGTACATTTATTTTGGTTTATTTGACTGCTTTAATCATTAACAAAAGTTAATAAATGTTTTCATAAATAAAATTCAAAATCTGTTGTTACCTTTACACACTCCCTCAGTGCATCTACGATGGCTTCATAGACATCAGGAATTATTTTCGAAATTGTTGGCTTCGAAACTCAAAACAGACTGGCATACAAGTCTTCTGTAGCTAAAAATCGAAGGGTTAATGACAACCGAGTCCCCGCAGGAATGCACTTGCAGTAGTTAGTATCATTTCTCGACACTTATCCTTCAATTTTGTTCAGTTAAAAATCAAAGTCTTATGACATACGGTTGAAATTTTTGAAACCTCAGTTTGATCCGCACACAAGTCAGCAAGCAATTGAATATAATTTCTGGCTCTGAAAAATTATGACTCCCACATTCTGCGTTTCCTCCATGGGCGCTGCTCTTTTTGGAGTTGAGCTAGTATCACAACAGACACAGCACGGACGGCAAGCTTTCACACTGTGGGTGCAATTTTTGTTTTCGTGCACTTTCAAGGAACCTCGCCGAATACTCGATAACAACTATTCTTTTCGGCGATCACAGGCAGTGTGAACGGGAACCTCCCTGCACATTTGCGAATGTTTGTGAACGTTCGTGAACATGAGCGACACACGCTTGGTGTAAACCCGCTTTAACAAGCATAACGACCAATCACAGTTGTGTAGCAACTTTGTATTCATTTACAAATTTACAAATGACTATTAAATGAAACGATTAATGTGTGTTTAGCACTACATACACTACTACTGCAGATAATATTTACCAAAATTCTCTGACCAAAATACTATTCACAAGATATATTACAGTGATGCTTAGCCAAACTAATGATTTCACTAAGCAAAAATAAAACCACATGTTGAACATATACCGTAGACATTTAAATATGAATTTTGACCTTGAGAACAAATATATTCAAACTACTAAAATAATACAAATACAAAATCTTAATATATATAAATCTCGTGTCACAATGTTTGTCCTCAATGGACTCCTAAACCACTTAACCGATTTCGATGAAAATTGGCATTTATGTGTAATTTTTTCCAACTTGAGAGATAGGATAGTTTTTATTTCGATTAATGGTCTTAATCTGATAATTTTAGAGTTTTCTAATGTGATGTATGTATGAGTTGGCAGAAAATCACCACGGCAACGGCTGTAGCATTGTTGATGCTTCATTCGTCTCCATGGCAACGACTATTTCATTGTTAGTGTAGTCCTCATCACTCATTAAATACAGACCACCAATTTTTAGATATATACAGGTAAATAACTATACACTGGTAGAACAAAGTCGGTCGGGATTTGAAAGTGATATAAATTATTCAAATTAAGAAGACAATTACTAACTACATCTGATTTCTAAAAAGGTCCAGTGAACTCTTTACCAAGTCAACCGATTTCGATGAAAATTGGCATTTATGTGTAATTGTTTCCAACTTCAGAGATAGGGTAGTTTTTATTTCGATTAATAGTCTTAATAATTTATAATTAATAATAAACTGATTATCAATGTTGATTGGTGTTTAAGCCCGGGAAACAGTGGGTACTTCGTTTCCATGACAACGTTGCGTGCTTGAGAGTCAGGAAACCATCGGTGCTATTCGTTTTTTCTTCGGTACATTACAAAGCATTGTATTAAGTTTTTGTCAAAATTAATTAATTTTCATTTTATTTCATTTATTATAACTGTAAATAGGAGATTTGGTCTCATTTTTTTCCCATTAATACAACCGTGCGAAGCCGGGTCGGGCAGCTAGTAACCTATAAATAATCGTTTACTGTGAAGGCGTTGTTTTACACTTCACAATACGATATATTGCTGAGAAGTCTAATGGAAAAATATCTACATGAATGCTTTAAGGTATTATCACTACTCTCTTTAGAAATATAATACTGCAAAAGAATAAGGAAACCTAATTCAGCCTTGTGTATGTATCTTTAACTAAAATATAATAAAAGAGTTCTCTTAACTGAAACACTAAACTAACCATTATAAAAATTCTGTAAACAACTAATAAACTAATGTACCAATATTTATTTTTTAAAATTTTTTGTACAAACATTTTTTCTTACAACATATTAGAAGCAAATGTTTTCATTCTGACTATTTCTGATTATTTTAACATACAAAATGTAAGCAAATATTTTAATAACCTTGAATGTGGTGTTGTGTCCACCTGCTGCTGAGATGAACAAACAAGTGTACGCTGATGTCTCACCTTCTTGACCTCGTCACTCGAGTCGACCTTGGAGGCCAGGCTGAGGCTGTGGCGAGGGGGGTACTCGTACTCCGGGGAGCAGTCGTCCTCCGGCATCTCGCACACGATGGGGATCTCCAGGGTCTGCAACGTTCCAGCCAGCGGCAACACACGTCTGAATAGCAGTGTTACCGTATTTCAAGTGTGTGGTGGCTATGAGAATGTCAAAAACTGTCTAAACTGTAGCATCAGTTTAACACACAATCATGAATAGATATACACATATGCACACAAAAACACACATAATTACTATATGAATATATATATATATAAATAACTAATATAACAAAGTATTATTAAAACAAAAATATGGTTTTTTAAAATGTAAATACATAGTTTAATTCTGGAAATATTTTTTTAATACGTTTTTTAATGTTGGTAGTATTCTTATCATGCATAACTTCCAGTACATCATCTGTGTTTTATTTCTGGAATATATTCTTATATTGTTTAGACAATTTTGCTCTCTGTTTTATGTCTGTGGCCAAGTGATTATATGCTAAACTTTTAGAGGCTTCAACAGCCAACCCATGGATGAGATCATGTTCGCATAGTTTATTAGTTCTCTTAGGGAAGCAGAGCACCCAAAAATTGCAGTTCCATCATAATTGTGAACTTGTCAGAACCCTGAGATCAACAGCATTACTGAACAGTAAACACTGGGAACATGTCGTCAGAGAACTATTACTGACTATGCAACTAAAGTCAGGATACAATTAAGTAATAATTATTGTCAGTGTAACCCAATTATGAAAAAAAATATAATAAGGGCATTACACAGTAAAGAGAGTGACATGTATACAAATTATAATGCATTAGCCTTACCTAGCTTTTGTTGCTTTCTGATAATGGATTAAAAGGTTTGAATGCACCCTGTGAAATAATTCTGCTACCCCAGATCAACTCCACCCCAGCGCCTGGCATGCTCGAAGCTGACGTAGTAGCCTTAAGGTTCACAAAAATTATTTCGAATCTTGTAAACTATGCAGGATGGAATAACTTCTGTAGTGCATAAACAGATTGTAACAACAATACTATTTGAAACAACTCATTCTTTAGTACAGGTAAGTATATTCTTAAATAATCTGTCTTTCTAAGCAAAACAATTTACAGAAGATGTACAACGATTCAAGTTTATTACTTAGTCTTCAAGAGACTTCTTACTTGAATGTATTTCCCCAAATGTATGTGTTTCCCAAAAACAAATGCACTACTGTTTGTATTAACAATGTAAGTATCAGTACACTTATGATACAGGAAATTGTCCTGTAAACTCCACATTGTTATCAACAGTCTGCCCCATTGAACACAGCATTGTGGGGCTTCGACATGGACCAGGGCTACGCCCTCCCTAAGCCCGATGTGCCTCGCTCCGCTTCAGACCCCTCCCCCCCCACTAGCACCCTCCGTTTCGAGCCGTGTGTTGTCTGCCCCCATAGCAGGCACACTTACAGCCAGTGCCCCGTATCCCAAGGTAGCATGTAGGGACGAAGCAGCGCCATGCACCAACTTTGGAACACACCCTTACACAGGCAAAATATTTTTGAACTTCAATAATTATTATTATCATTATCATTATTATTACACGTGAATGTGTGTAATTCTTAATAACTAGTTGTAATCATTTAGTAAGAGCTTGGAGGGTTTTGTTCTGTCACTAGACCTCTGATATAAAGTGACCATCACCTAACGGTAATGCCGATGCCTCCGGTCGCCATGACACCCGGACCGAAGTCCTTCAGTTCGTCGCTCGGAGCTGGACGTGTCGCCACAACACGAGGACTTCACTGTTTTGCAATGTCTGATCAGGTAACATCCGTTGTTTTAATTATATTATTTAAACCTTTTTGTTGTGTTCTCGAGGCCTGCTACGGGCGGCTGACTTTAAATTATTTATTTTAGTTCGCAACCGGACATTTCAATTTTCAACACGACATTAACATGTAGGGTGTCCTGGTCAGCCATAAGCCGATTCTAATGCCTTTGGCATTTTTATTCAGTATTTTAAGAGCATTACTGTGCAAATAAAATATCATCTTGACTGCGACTTAAGGGACGCCTCAAGAGCCCACCGACGACCATCCGGTGGTAAGGATAGCGCGCCTGCCACTGAGAGCGAGCGGCCAGGGTAGACTGCACCCGACTACACCCGACTGCACCCGACTACAGGGGAATTCAAGCCTAACTCCCATAAGGGCCACATAACAGCCCCGAGAGGGAGTTGATAGTCACATCCAAGTGTCCCAATAATGTGGTGGCACCCATGGTTACGATTAACACGCTAGCTTTCACATCCTGTAAATTCCCCAGGGCGAGAGCTCTACTTGGTAAACATTGTCCTTCATAAAATTTTAATATGAAGAAAATATTCTCCAACAATACTGAAAAAGTAGACAAAATAAATATTAGTATGCACACAGATCACTCTGTTAAAAAGAAAAGGCCTAGCATTCAACAGCATCTCAGTAAAACTTTGTGAGAATGTGACCTTGGCGACACCGGATTCCCCTTCCATACATTGCCAATGGATTCTGCAGGGTAGTTCTGCCTGATTTCCACCCGAGCAGTGCCGCTGGATTACCCTCCCCGCCAGTACTGCAGGAAGCCAGCTACACTGGAGGATTGGGATTCCCCTTCCAGACAGTGCCAACGGATTTATATTCCAGCCAGTACCACTAGATTCCCCTTCCATCCAGTGCCACTGGATTCCCCTGAAGGTCAATGGTGCCTGATTCCCTTCCTGACCTTTGATTCCTTAAACCCCTCCCTGCCAGTGATCATGGATTCACCTCCCGGCCAGTGGCGCAGGATTCTTCTCTATGCATCCAGTGCCGTTGGCTTCCCCTACTGGCCAGTGCCAGTGGATTCCCCTTCCTCCAGTGCCACTGACTTCCCCTCCCGGCCAGTGATGCTGGATTCCCCCCCGTGCCAGTGCCCGGGAGGCGACCAAGACACAGCACTCACGATGGTCTCAGTGAACGCCTCCTGCTTCCGGAACTTGAAGAGCACCACGTGCCCGCTGGTGCCGGCGACGCACAGCTTTCTGCTCTCCGGGCACAGCGAGATGATGTGGATGGCGAACAAGTCGTCGTCCGAGCCGTCCACGCTGCGAGCCCGCGGCTTCTCGAACACCTTGGCCGTCTTCAGCTTGTACAGCACCTGCAGGGTGCCTGCTGACGCGTCCCAGAACTTGACGCTGCCGTCCGCGTGCCTGCCAACAGCACGGGCCGCGCTTCCCTTCACTCACCACACAGCTCACGGACTAACCACGACTGCTGGTAGACTTTGTGGACGGCTTTGTGACAAGTTGCAAGTCAATAAGAGTTACAAGCGAGCAGCTACAAAAATAAATACTTATCAGATGAGTTTATTCACAGTAAGGATTTACTACCAATTGCTGGTGTGTTAATTCTTAATACTTTAATTAATATAAGTATTATTATGTATTTATTGTTTTTTTAAGTCATATGTATAATATTTTAAAGCACACAATAACAACATTTCAGGTATTTTATGATGTACCTGTGCTGTGTTTTTCATTCGAATGACGTTTTTCTAGGGTCGCCGACACCTAAGTTAAATTCTGGCAGTTTAAAATTTTTTTTTTATCATATTTTCTGAGACCCGTGTGTGTTACCAGACCAGCTCCGTCACTAGCCCGCTAAACTGGCGTGCGATGTGTCATGACAGGACCCCTCTCCTCCCGCCCTCCTCCACATCTGCATGCATGTATAGCATGTCAATAAAAGAAATGTCCCACTTTCAATTGTATATTATAACAGTTTAATGCAAACTATTGACAACAAATCATACATCAAACTGAAGGTAAACTAACCTAGTTTTCCCTACAAACGCCTAAATATGTGCACCTTTAGTTAAACGGCACATAACAAACCTAAAGTCCAATTCTTCACACACTATGTCTAACATGTCTGGAGTTATGGAAGGAAAAGCCTCTTCTTAATGTATTAATATCACTAAGAATAAAAAATGAAGAACCTATACTAAGAGAATAAAATAATACTATTAACTGCTGGGTAGTAATACAAATAATAATTCCCACCTCATTCAATTATCCATTTAAAAGCTATTTCTGTCCATACTTTGAATATTAGTATTATGTCCAATAATGTTTATCATAGGCATCATACAGCACTTAATTAACACGAACATCTCCAATCAGTAGTTCTTCAACTGATGTTCCTTCCACCTTGCCACACACGTATCCTGCCAATAACTAGGAAATGCACAGTGTGACTGAAGTGTAAAAAAAAAAGGGGGGGGGGGGGGTGGGAACCCCAGCCCTGCTCCAATCAGACGTGTCAAGTCCTGTCTGGTCACGTGGCCTACCCCGGACTCAAGTCAGGTCACGTCAACTCCAGTACAGGGTGTCTACAGATATCTGGCAAACCAATTTCAGGACTTTTTCAGGACCTTAGTGACCACTAAACGTAATTTTTTTGCGTAAAACTGTACGCGGCAATTTTTGTTTAAATTAAATCATATGAGGATGTCGGCAAATATCTGTTACACAACACAAGAAAACAAAATGGCTAATGGTTTAAAATAACTTACATAATACTACTAGCAGAAATAAAGTAAAGTAAAACATTACCTACTTACTCATAACATAAGATTTCAATTTTCTTAGTTCACTAGTCCCAAATCTTCATTACCTAGCATTTTTTACATTAATCTTGCATGTTTACATTAATCTTGCATGTTTACATTAGTCTTGCACATTTATTTACACTTTTGAATGAGGAGTTTGAATATTATACAAAGTGGCTTTTCTATAAGGTATACAGTCTCATCATAAATTTGTGATGTTTCCTTTTTCAGATATTATGGATTACATTGTTTTCTTCAGATGGAATATCTTTTTCTCAAGATTCTTTACTTCTTCTGTTGTGTGCTCCAGTAATCTCTTCTTACACATTTCTAACTCCTTCACCTCACTTCGTTTTCTTTTCCTTTCTTCTTCTTCGCTGTTTTTTTCCTTCCGTTTTTCTTCAAGTGCTTCTTGTCGCTTTGCAGAAGAGTTTCTCACAGCCAAAATCATCTTCTTAGAAATTGGAACGCTTGCAACATTTCCAGCAGCAGTAACAGCTCCATAAATGCTCCGCATTGCAATGAGAGAGTGCTCTTCTAAGTTCTCAACCAAGCATTCTTTGTTCACAGAGAACCCTCTCTCTACAGCAGCATTTCCATGATACATCACAAGAATTTTTTGGATGAATGTTACAAACTTTTTGTTTTCTATTTTGCACTCAGAAAGCAGATTCAATAGAAAAGCATCCAGTCGGTCAGTTTTCCTGTCATATTTTCTTACTGCAGCCTGAACTTGTGGATTCTCACAAAATGCTAAGTAGTCTCTTTTGACACAATCTGCATCTGAAGGAACAATTTGTTGTTTATCTACAAATGCTTCCAAAGCAACATTTATCCTTACACTTCTCAAATGCTCACTAGTCAGTACAGTTGGAGATAAGCAAGATGCTCCTTTAACAATTTTGAACTTCAATGGACACTTCGTACATAATTTCCCAAACAAATGTTGCAAAAATTTCTTACATTCATTTTTGAACTTAACTGACTCAATTTCCTTCAACTGTTTTAAAGCAGATTTTGCACCAAATCCTACATCAATATGCTCTATAGGCTTTACATTGGCCTGGTCCCTTGGGTCAATGGCAATCAGTTTGGTTCCACTACGGTTGTCAGAAAGAACTGATTTCTTCAGAAATCGGTTTGCTATTTCATTTAGCAATGAGTACAAGTCTTCATATAAAAATGGTAGCAGTGGATTGTTGGACTGAAATGTGGTCAGAAAATGTTCCAACTGCAAAGCAACAGACAACAAAAATTCCATTTTGGCCAACAAACACGAATCAGTCAAAGCAGATTTCACTTTTGTGAAATTTTGTGTGTTTGGAGGATGTTTCTCAACAGTAGAGACATATTTCCTGAGGAATGGTAATATTTCAATTGCCCTCTTTAAAACAACTGAATTTTCAACCCACCGAATTTGACAAAATTTCAGCGGAAAGACGGAAGAAGTAGTAATACGAGTGTACTCTGCCCGTCGAGATGGAAAGTTTTTGAACAAGTAGTAGATCTCTCTGAGGAACTCGTGAATTTTCCAGCCCACCTCTTTGTGAGCTGTCTTGTACACTCCCTGTACAATGTGTAAGGAGCAGGTTCCAACATCAAAAATCTGACTTCCACCATCTTCACTTTGAAAAAACCTCTCCTGCAAATCTCTGAGAAACTTTAAGTTGACATTTGGTCCATCCAGAGAAATCTGAATTATGTTCTGCAGGGACAATTTCAAATTTGTAATTCCCGTAACAAAAGCTGAAATAAGGTCTTCTGCTGTTGATTTGCCTAAAAACACTGATGTTAAATAACGTGTGGATATGTCGCTACTATTGGCCTCCCAGAAGCGTACAACAATATCCATCTGGCCTTTCTGTGCTACAGTGTTCAGACTCTCGTCAAAGGAGACAGCAAAAAATGGGCAAGATTTGACATCCTCAGCTAAACTTTCTTGAAAAAATGGACCTAGACCATATGTGATAACATAAGACAACTTGTCTTTGTGCATCTTAAATTTCTGTGCAATTGCACTGTCGGGAAACATCACACTAAATAAATCACTTGCAGTGCCAGCACTTCTAGCAGAATTGTGGCACACAACTTTGTTTAGTGCCCAAATAATTTCTGCTGTGGTCACTTCATCTCTTAGCATGTACCTTTGAATGTTACTAGCAAATTTGGGGCCTGTTGTATCACTACTAGAGGAGCCTGCAATTATAATTTCAACTGGGTTCGCTTCATGTGTAGGCCTATTTGCTGAAACAGAATCACTAGGCTGGATTTCGTGTTTGTGCACTTTTGAATTACTTGAATCAGATGCATCAAGCCCACAACATGAAGGTTTAGGCCTAGTATCTGTCACATCACTACAAATATTTGACTTAAGCTTATCCCTACTAGTTATTAGGGATTGTTTGCCTGAACTCAAGTCATTCACTAACTGAAGATGACGTTTACCCTTTTCATGTGTCTTAACTGAGTTGACACCTCCATGACCAATATCAAAGTTTGTTCTGCAGATGCAGCAAAATGCTCTATTTGTATCAGTTTCATCGCGTCTCAGCCACAACTTCCAGGTGCCTGCATATGGCAGTTCATACCAGCTGTCTCGAAAACTACATTTACCTGGCATTTTTATAATCACAATTTAACCACTACACACAGAAACACCCACGAGACATTTCATAATACACACAATATGCAAGACATTTTCAATACAAATGCTTGATTAATGCTAATTTGGCGGGAATTTACTTGTGTTTATATTATAGAAAATGTCTTAATAAAATAGATTTAATTATCCTAAACGTGTATGATGAAAGAGGGAAAATATATTTTCGTAGCACACACACATGCATATAGGCCTATATATAATTATAAATACTGAAATATCACTACATATTCGTTTGTGAAATACAAGGTAAATTTAATGTGTAAAACTGAAATAAAAGGGGTATAACTCGGAAAATTATGCCATTGGTTGATGTATGGTCACGTCACGTTTCGTGAAATAAAAAAAAAAATGTTTGTTTACAAGTTTAAAACTCACGGAGTTTAAACGCTTGCTTCCACTTTCGCATAAATAATTACCATAATAAAGAGTAAATAAACGTTAACAATGTCAACAAACGTAACTTACCTAGCCAGATTGTAATTTCTGCCACCAACAATAATAATAAAGCAGAGGCCAAATGTGTTAATCATAACGTTGTATGTACATCCTTTCATAATAAATTATTCGTCGTGATTTGATTTGTAACACCTACAGCACTAAAATACACAGATTGTTTTTGGAATATGTCTCAAGTTTAGTCCTAAAGCCAAATACCGCACTGGCACATCACTGAAGTTTATTAACACGAACGGAAAACTGCTTTGTTTCTGCATATGCTGTTTCGAATAGTTGTACACGCTTAGTTCTGGCTAACTTTACAAACGAAAAACCTAACTTCGCTCATTAAAAGTATTTTAGTATCACAGTTTAAAATACAGCTTTCAGGTACACGGAGACAATCAATTATGTGTTTAATATTTCCCACACGGATGAACAGCCATGTACTATGCCATCTTGTAACAGCAAAGGCCAGCGCACAAAGTGGAACAGCCAAGAAAGTCGAAGAGCCAATTGAAATTGTTCATGTTAACCAACAGCAAAAAGTCACTTTCTGAGTATTACCCAACGGTATTACCCCACATAAATGCTACTACAAATACAATGTATAGTTGGTAGACCTGTACATTAAATTTGTCTGTCCGTACGGGACATAAACAAAAACAATTTTTAAAAAAAGTCCATTTTATTAAAATTTCGTGACTTTTTACACTTTTTACATTAATTTCCGGACTTTTTCGTGACTTTCATGACCAATCCCTCAATTTCGTGACTTTTTCGTGACTTTCGGGACTTTCGGGACCTGTAGACACCCTGCAGTAGCACCTTAGCTCTGATGTGTCTGTAAACCTCTCATGTCCACAATTCGACTACCAAGTTATCAGTGGGAAGTTTATAAGCAAACAACTATGTGATTTATGCACACATAATATGTTCAATAAAAATGAATTTTGAACACTATTTATACAATAACTCAAAAAACTAAAAAGGTTGTTAATAGGCGAGCACTCTGAATACAACACATACTAAGGATAATCTAATCAAGTGAACTGTAAACAATCCAACAGCACAGATAGTGGAGGTTAAATGAAGAGCTTCGAGAAAATATAATTTAAGAAAATGGTAGGTCAGCTTACACAAATAGAACTTTTGGTAATGTACAGTTACATATACAACATCTATCTTATTTTGTAAAATGGTATTCTCGATGGTTCTACGAGTTATTTCTATGAGTTTGCTACTTCTACTAGAAATCACTGGTTAACTGTAAAACACAAGTAAATAGAAAAGAAATTCCTATACAAATATAAAATAAAAGACAAACATAGCATTAAAAATGAATATGTATCTTCGTCTACTTACAGTAGAACCCCCTTTAAATTACCGCACTACTAATTCTAGAATTTCATGCAGCATCTGCATCTTGGAACATTCGTGACATTAAAAAAAAACGGCCTGTGCTGCAGTGTGCAAGGCTGAGGGACAGCAGGACAGGGGACACAGGACAGCGGGACAGGGGGACAGAGGGACAGCGGGACAGCGGGACAGCGGGACAGCGGGACAGCGGGACAGCGGGACAGCGGGACAGCGGGACAGCGGGACAGCGGGACAGCGGGACAGCGGGACAGCGGGACAGCGGGACAGCGGGACAGCGGGACAGAAAGAAGGAAAGCAAGAGCGGGGCCAGGCGTCAGAAGGCTACCCGGTGAGGATGATCTCGTTGTAGCTGCAGGAGGTGGGGCTCCACTCGCCGCCGCACAGGGGCCACTCGCGCTCGCTGAAGCCGGCCCGCTTGTGGGCGCGCGAGCCCACCGAGTAGAAGGCGGGGATCAGGTCGGAGGGGCAGTCGGCCAGGTAGTGGCAGCACGTCACCGGGGACTCGTGCAGGTCCATGGGGTAGGGGTTCTCGAAGCAGGGGTAGCCGGGCGTCAGCAGGTCGATCACCACCAGGTCGTTCTGCAGGAGCACCACGATGGCGTACGGCTCCTGCAGGTCTGCAACAGGAGCCGCCTCACCGCGTCGTGCATACCCCCACTCTGCGGCGAGGTACTGATCCCCAAAGTATCGGCCAACGTGGCGATGTATGGCTATGTTTTGAAAGGGCATCAGTCAGTATATTGACGATTTTCAGTTATATGTTTCGTCTCGATCACAAAACGTAGACCTAATGATTGGTGTAGGAAGGCATCGGTCAGAGCATCGTGTTTGTAGTTACATGCATTCAAAATACAGGATGAGTTTTGAAAATTCCTCTGCACTCAAACAAAGTGAGTGATATTAGACGTCTGATACAATATGTACCAGAGGAGTTTTCTCAACTGTACAAAGACCTTTTGGATGGGCCAGTGTTAGATAAAGACAATGATGAGTGGTGTTATATTACGTGATGCTTAATGTGAACTTTATTAAAGAAGAATTGTCATACACCATGTCTATACTGTTTAATATTTAATGGCACATTACATTGGTATTTTGAGACAATGGTAATATAATTTCGTAGTAAATGTTGTTATTTTGATCTGATTCCTGGTAGGAATTTGTCTTTTGTGTTAAAAGGGCATCATTTTATGATTTTGAAAATTCTGTAGAAATCTATATTTACATTATATTAAGGACAAACTGTTTCCAAATCGTGCCATACATGATGAGGAAGGAGGGGAAAATGTAAAACATGATTTAGTAAAGCTATATATTCATGCATACTATTTTTTGTTGTTTCCCTAAAGTTTGCTTCCAATGACTGATGCCCTTTCAAAAAAAACAAAAAAGATTCATACATATAAAATTTTTTTGCAACTAAGTGTTTGGTATTTTGAAAAAAAAAATTACAATTTTTATGCTAATGTAGCTACAAAAATTTTATTGAAGTTACATAAAACTGTTAGAACTTAACAACTCCTTACACTGTTTACACAAATAAAATTATCCTGCACTTTTTTATATTTAAATTGTTTGTTTCTTTGCAAGTGTGGCATGACCGTCACGACAGAACACGAGGAACGGTGGTCGTCAACAGGTCTGAGGCTCACCGCTGGCCCACGGACTCTCGCACAGCACCACGAAGTCCACCACGTTGTGCTCCATCTCCAGCACCGTGGTGGACTTCCCTTGGACCACGGTGATGCTGGGGGTGCGGCCCGCCTTGTCGTGGGTCAGCCCGCCGGAGAAGATCACGTACGCCTCCCTGCAGCATCACTCAGTCCGTGTCACCTGGACCGCCTCGTGAGCACTGCCACCCGCCTCGGTGACTGATACCAGTGTCATCTGGACCAGCCAACACAGTAGGTATCTTCTACATACGCTATTGCTGATTCACACTGGTTTTCATAGAAAAAAAAAACTCATGGACAACGAAGCAGAACACATAAACACAACACACCGTGATAAAGCCAATATAAGCTGATACCAAAAATTAAGTGCTTCGACAGCACATAACTCCATGGAGTGAATTTAGCCAGCAAAATGACAGCAGAGAGGAAAACAGTAGTCTGAGGACAACGAGACAGTTGCAACAACAACATTAAGAACCGGAAACAACTCCGTACAACACAGGAGGCACGGGCGAACCCAGTAATGAAATGAAAGAAATAATCTCGACGACACAACAATGACACACGAACACGGTGGGTTTCAGCGATGGTTGGGACTGGCGTCTGTGCTCTCGCGTTGGTCGATCCTTGTCGGTATAAATATTGTAATTTAGACTCAAAAAATGTAATAACTTATTTCAATAAAACATTAAGAGAGGACCTCACAAGAACCATGATTTCCCCTGACAGTAGGCTAAGCGGAGGAGTCTGGGGACCAAACATAAACAAAGCAACAGGTGGTTGAAGGATGTGGGCACGAGGGGGGGGGGGGGGGGGGGGGGGGGGCAATGTGGCCGCTCCTCAGTTAACCACGTGGTGGGGAGCTGCCTGCTGTTGACGTCACCACCGGTGGCGGCCATCTAGGTAACTAGGTAGCGCTGCTGTGGAGCGCAGGTGTCATTCTTAAGAGTAAGAATCTGTATCACGGCGGCCACGACATGAAAGAGATAGTAAAAATATGACATATAGGAAAAGAGAAATGTAAATATATACACTAAAATTAAAATATCTGTTTCCATGCAGTTTTTGAACATGAATAAGCAAACATGTACGTGCCTAGAAGAGAAAAACGGGAACATAAGCAAACACTTTAATATCTGACTTCCATGCAGTTTTTAAACACGGATACGCAAGCACATTCCTGCTTAGAAGATACATTAATAATATATTACTTTGAGAACTCTGAAAATTTTTCTGGTCCTGAATGGTGTAAGGTCTAGGATGGTGACGTAAAATAAATAAAATAAATTGTTCGAAGAAAAGTTATAAATTTGATAAATTTTTTTAAAAAAAGTATTATTACTTATAACTAAATTTCATTATGACATCAACAATATGTGATGATTAATTTGATATATAATTTATATCTACATTTTAAATATTATACATTATATATATAAGAAACAAATTGAATTTCTTTAAGAAAAATGATATGTGTTTTAAGAAAAAAATTACGGTCACAACCATCATTATGATCAAAATGGCTGTGGATTTTGAAAAATGTGTGTATTTTGTGGATTTTTTGTGGATTTATAGTAGATTTTTGTGGTATATAAGGTTCAAAACAACACTTGTAGGAAATATAAACTTGATCTTATATGCATGAGAACGAGCGACATTGACATACTTTAGGAACCAACTCCGGAAACAAAGATGGCGACATCCATCAGATCAAAAATCCAGATGGCGGTATCCACTAAACAAAAACAAGATGGCTGCATCCTGCAGATGTTGGCTGTTTCATCGTAATGAAAAGTGTAACGCACAGGAGTAAGGTGTTTGATGATGTCATAGTAACGGAAAGTGCAACGCACAGGAGTGGGACATTTGATGATGTCATCGTGACGAAACGTGCAACATTTAGGAGTTGGATGCTTGATGATAATGCCACCGTAACTAAAAGTGCAACAAACGTGAAATGGTAATGAAAAGGTTAAATACACAGAGGAGGGGGTGCTCGATTCCGCGAGGAAAATTATGGAAAACAAAATGGTGGAATACAAGATGGTCGATGGAGTCTGAGGTCAAGGTCATCCAAGATGGCTGCCGGTAGTGACCCAATCCAAGATGGCCTCCGTGAATAAATTGGTTAATTGACAGGTATTGGGATTTACTGTATAAAGTAGCACTCTACAAAAGAGGAGAATAGCTCCTCTTTGGGGAGCATGGCCCCTGACTGGGGAGATTTTACCTCCGGAAATTTTCAGGGTAGATAAAAGGAAATATTTTCTCTAAAAAATAAATTTTCTCTCGAAGAGGGAAATTTTCTCTTGATAAAGAATTTTCCCCTAGAAATAGGGAAATTTTGGTGCATTGAGGTCTCTTGCGGTGTTTATGCAGCCGGAAGTGACGTAATCCAAGATCGCCGCTGGAGGTGATGTAACCTAAGATGGCCGCTGCGGATCCCCGGCAAGGATCCAGTGTCCCAGGACGAACTATATTTACCTACTATTTACAGAAATTCATAACTACAACAAATCTCCTTCAATCCTGAGTACGAAACAACTTTCGCTAAGATCGCTAAACAGAGTGGTTTTCACTATTTTTAGAGTGTGTCCGGTACTGAGTTCTATAATATTTGTTAATGCTCAAAGATTACACAAACCCACTCCTTTACTTCTTACACCTATGGTCTATGCTGTCATTTTTCTAACTAAATTTCTTCCACAGAATTCTCTGAGTTGTGTAAGAATGTTGTTTTCCTGTTTTGTGTTTATGTGTTCAATTTTGTTGTCCATACCAATTTAACATACCAAATCAATTCTACCATTAAAAAACCTAATACTAATGTTCATTAAAACTAAACTATAAAAATTAAACTTGCAATACAATCATGTTTACTGATAATATAATAAAATAAAATTTACCCGGATCTCGAAGACTTCCACTCAACCTTTTGAATGGGCTTACACGAATCCATCTTGCCATCCTTGTTCGCCTTGGCTGAAATAAGAAACTGAAATTAATTTTCTGTTGCACACAATGCAAAGTAATAAAATTAAAAAAATATTTTAAATAATATGAAACTTCTTAATGAAAAAATAAGAGAATCAGATCCTTTCTATTAAGTTTAGAAGTTAAGGCAATATCAACGATTTACAAAAATAAAAAACACAATTTTTTCAACACTCTTTACCTCTATCTGTAAACACATATGAATAAAAAAAAACGAAAAGGCAGTCATGGAGACTGCCGACAGAAGTGAAAACTTAATACTTAATTTTTAAATGTTTAATATGACATAGTTTCTACATCAAATGTATAAATGTATAAATTATAATAAACCTTCAGCATATTTATTGTTTGTTATTATTAATTTAATTTAATCTCAATTATTTTACTAAATTAAATAATTAGTTATACATGTGTTTATAATAATATTATTTATTTAATTTTGTTAAATTTGAATTCATACTTTTACCAATCATATTTATAATATCACTACTGTCCTTTTTGTAATTTTATTTCTATTAACTATTTGCAATGCAAAATAAAAGTAAGTTTTTTATCATGCCAAGTATAACTTCTGACGTGCCTACAGAAGTATAGGCACCCATGTTTTATGAACAAAATATTTTTTTTAACATTAACAAGTGATAAAACAAAAGATAGTGATTAATTAAGTTTTTAAAATTATTTAAAAATTGTTTTAACAAAAGTGTCATAATAAATTTGACAGTTTTGGAAGACCTTCACGATGATAACCAAGATATCAGAATGGCTGCCAATACAGTGTTTGACTATCTGGTGGTTGACACTAGTGCACTCTAGTGGATAACAAATGACACAAATGTGGTTGGATACCCAGGACTTTTTCACAGAAAAAACATGAGCAAATATGCAGGCCACAATATGTCAGATACACGCGAAAACTCCTTAGTAGTGGCGGAGGTCAGTCTGCTAGGTGCCATTATGGTGACGGTTACCAACTCTGAATCAAACCATCAAACTCCAAATAAGAAAACAACCTTTTAAGAAAAAAATTTATATAATCGGTATTAAACTGCCTTTTAATATATTTTATTTTCAATTTTAGGTTCAGGGTCTTGATTTATATTGTTTAGGTTTTGGTCTTTTTTTTTTTATGAAGTCAGACGCATTCTGAATTTTTCACATTTTGGAAAGGGAATTTTTTTAAATAGCTTCAAGTCTTTTTTGTTTCAAAGGGCTGTACGGAAGGCGATTGTAAGTGTGATCCCAGACGCCCTCCGACTCCTCGCGGAGTGTCCCTAGCCGGTCGCCGGGTGCGCGTGTGACATCGGTGTCTTCACTGCGTGTGACCTCGGTGTCTTCACTGCGTGTGACCTCAGGGTCTTCACTGCGTGTGACCTCAGGGTCTTCACTGCGTGTGACCTCAGTGTCTTCACTGCGTGTGACCTCAGTGTCTTCACTGCGTGTGACCTCAGTGTCTTCACTGCGTGTGACCTCAGGGTCTTCACTGCGTGTGACCTCAGTGTCTTCACTGCGTGTGACCTCAGTGTCTTCACTGCGTGTGACCTCAGGGTCTTCACTGCGTGTGACCTCAGGGTCTTCACTGCATGTGACCTCAGGGTCTTCACTGCATGTGACCACAGTGTCTTACTGCGTGTGACCTCAGGGTCTTCACTGCATGTGACCTCAGGGTCTTCACTGCAGGCGAGCTCAGCGTGCTTCTATTACATAATTCCACGTCATTGTCCTCGACATCTACGACAACAGAATTTTCGCCCAATGTTTGTCCACGTGCTTAAAATTGACTGTAATCTTTGCAAACTATGTGCAAAGAATAAATTAAATTTCTCATTTTACGTCTATTGATTTATTAAATGGTGAAAGTTAATGTGCCTGCTCTGTACCGCATATAATAGTAGCAGTAGAAGTAACTAATCCCAACTGGACTCGACAAAGATGGATCCCCCCCGAGTGTCGTGGTGATGGCCCGCCAGGGCGCGAGTTAGGGCTGCTGCGGCGAGGCGCGAGTCAGGACTCACCGTGAGGCGCGAGTCAGGACTCACCGTGAGGCGCGAGTCAGGACTCACCGTGAGGCGCGAGTCAGGACTCACCGTGAGGCGCGAGTCAGGACTCACCGTGAGGCGCGAGTCAGGACTCACCGTGAGGCGCGAGTCAGGACTCACCGTGAGGCGCGAGTCAGGACTCACCGTGAGGCGCGAGTCAGGACTCACCGTGAGGCGCGAGTCAGGACTCACCGTGAGGCGCGAGTCAGGACTCACCGTGAGGCGCGAGTCAGGACTCACCGTGAGGCGCGAGTCAGGGCTCACCGTGAGGCGCGAGTCAGGGCTCACCGTGAGGCGCGAGTCAGGGCTCACCGTGAGGCGCGAGTCAGGGCTCACCGTGAGGCGCGAGTCAGGGCTCACCGTGAGGCGCGAGTCAGGGCTCACCGTGAGGCGCGAGTCAGGGCTCACCGTGAGGCGCGAGTCAGGGCTCACCGTGAGGCGCGAGTCAGGGCTCACCGTGAGGCGCGAGTCAGGGCTCACCGTGAGGCGCGAGTCAGGGCTCACCGTGAGGCGCGAGTCAGGGCTCACCGTGAGGCGCGAGTCAGGGCTCACCGTGAGACGCGAGTCAGGGCTCACCGTGAGGCGCGAGTCAGGGCTCACCGTGAGGCGCGAGTCAGGGCTCACCGTGAGGCGCGAGTCAGGGCTCACCGTGAGGCGCGAGTCAGGGCTCACCGTGAGGCGCGAGTCAGGGCTCACCGTGAGGCGCGAGTCAGGGCTCACCGTGAGGCGCGAGTCAGGGCTCACCGTGAGGCGCGAGTCAGGACTCACCGTGAGGCGCGAGTCAGGGCTCACCGTGAGGCGCGAGTCAGGGCTCACCGTGAGGCGCGAGTCAGGGCTCACCGTGAGGCGCGAGTCAGGGCTCACCGTGAGGCGCGAGTCAGGGCTCACCGTGAGGCGCGAGTCAGGACTCACCGTGAGGCGCGAGTCAGGGCTCACCGTGAGGCGCGAGTCAGGGCTCACCGTGAGGCGCGAGTCAGGGCTCACCGTGAGGCGCGAGTCAGGGCTCACCGTGAGGCGCGAGTCAGGACTCACCGTGAGGCGCGAGTCAGGGCTCACCGTGAGGCGCGAGTCAGGGCTCACCGTGAGGCGCGAGTCAGGACTCACCGTGAGACGCGAGTCAGGGCTCACCGTGAGGCGCGAGTCAGGGCTCACCGTGAGGCGCGAGTCAGGGCTCACCGTGAGACGCGAGTCAGGGCTCACCGTGAGGCACGAGTCAGGACTCACCGTGAGACGCGAGTCAGGGCTCACCGTGAGGCGCGAGTCAGGACTCACCGTGAGGCACGAGTCAGGGCTCACCGTGAGGCGCGAGTCAGGGCTCACCGTGAGGCGCGAGTCAGGACTCACCGTGAGGCACGAGTCAGGGCTCACCGTGAGCCGCGAGTCAGGGCTCACCGTGAGGCGCGAGTCAGGGCTCACCGTGAGGCGCGAGTCAGGGCTCACCGTGAGGCGCGAGTCAGGGCTCACCGTGAGGCGCGAGTCAGGACTCACCGTGAGGCGCGAGTCAGGGCTCACCGTGAGTCGCGAGTCAGGGCTCACCGTGAGTCGCGAGTCAGGGCTCACCGTGAGTCGCGAGTCAGGGCTCACCGTGAGGCGCGATTCAGGGCTCACCGTGAGGCGCGAGTCTGGGCTCACCGTGAGGCACGAGTCAGGACTCACCGTGAGGCGCGAGTCAGGGCTCACCGTGAGGCGCGAGTCAGGGCTCACCGTGAGGCGCGAGTCAGGGCTCACCGTGAGGCGCGAGTCAGGGCTCACCGTGAGGCGCGATTCAGGGCTCACCGTGAGGCGCGAGTCAGGGCTCACCGTGAGGCGCGAGTCAGGGCTCACCGTGAGGCGCGAGTCAGGGCTCACCGTGAGGCGCGAGTCAGGGCTCACCGTGAGGCGCGAGTCAGGCCTACCGTGAGGCGCGAGTCAGGACTCACCGTGAGGCGCGGGTCAGGGCTCACCGTGAGGCTCGGGTCAGGGCTCACCGTGAGACGCGAGTCAGGGCTCACCGTGAGACGCGAGTCAGGGCTCACCGTTAGACGCGAGTCAGGGCTCACCGTGAGGCACGGGTCAGGGCTCACCGTGAGGCGCGAGTCAGGACTCACCGTGAGACGCGAGTCAGGGCTCACCGTGAGGCGCGAGTCAGGGCTCACCGTGAGACGCGAGTCAGGGCTCACCGTGAGACGCGAGTCAGGGCTCACCGTGAGGCGCGAGTCAGGGCTCACCGTGAGGCGCGAGTCAGGGCTCACCGTGAGGCGCGAGTCAGGGCTCACCGTGAGGCGCGAGTCAGGGCTCACCGTGAGGCGCGAGGCAGGGCTCACCGTGAGGCGCGAGTCAGGGCTCACCGTGAGGCGCGAGTCAGGGCTCACCGTGAGGCGCGAGTCAGGGCTCACCGTGAGGCGCGAGTCAGGGCTCACCGTGAGGCGCGAGTCAGGGCTCACCGTGAGGCGCGAGTCAGGGCTCACCGTGAGGCGCGAGTCAGGGCTCACCGTGAGGCGCGAGTCAGGGCTCACCGTGAGGCGCGAGTCAGGGCTCACCGTGAGGCGCGAGTCAGGGCTCACCGTGAGGCGCGAGTCAGGGCTCACCGTGAGGCGCGAGTCAGGGCTCACCGTGAGGCGCGAGTCAGGGCTCACCGTGAGGCGCGAGTCAGGGCTCACCGTGAGGCGCGAGTCAGGGCTCACCGTGAGGCGCGAGTCAGGGCTCACCGTGAGGCGCGAGTCAGGGCTCACCGTGAGGCGCGAGTCAGGGTTCACCGTGAGGCGCGAGTCAGGGCTCACCGTGAGGCGCGAGTCAGGGCTCACCGTGAGGCGCGAGTCAGGGCTCACCGTGAGGCGCGAGTCAGGGCTCACCGTGAGGCGCGAGTCAGGGCTCACCGTGAGGCGCGAGTCAGGGCTCACCGTGAGGCGCGAGTCAGGGCTCACCGTGAGGCGCGAGTCAGGGCTCACCGTGAGGCGCGAGTCAGGGCTCACCGTGAGGCGCGAGTCAGGGCTCACCGTGAGGCGCGAGTCAGGGCTCACCGTGAGGCGCGAGTCAGGGCTCACCGTGAGGCGCGAGTCAGGGCTCACCGTGAGGCGCGAGTCAGGGCTCACCGTGAGGCGCGAGTCAGGGCTCACCGTGAGGCGCGAGTCAGGGCTCACCGTGAGGCGCGAGTCAGGGCTCACCGTGAGGCGCGAGTCAGGGCTCACCGTGAGGCGCGAGTCAGGGCTCACCGTGAGGCGCGAGTCAGGGCTCACCGTGAGGCGCGAGTCAGGGCTCCCCGTGAGGCGCGAGTCAGGGCTCACCGTGAGGCACGGAGACGGCCAGCGGCTTGGGCGCCTGGCGCACGGCCCAGGTGGTGAGGGAGCCGTCCGTGTGGCTGCACATGAACTGCTTGCCGTCGTGGTGCCACGACACCGAGCGCAGGGGCTCCGCCGCCTGCCAGCGCAGGTCGGCCTGGCGCGTGCGCAGGTCCCACAGCACCACCTGCCCCGTCTCGTAGCCAATCAGCAGCTGCCACACACCGCGAGACACGCGTGAACACCACCTAACCAGCGAGCAACAGCAACAACAAGCGTGGCACACAGTTACTGCTTCCATGTAGCGCTGAACTTTAAGTAACAGCTACTTTATGAAATGGTACAGTTTACAAAAGTCACTATATTAGGCACTTAAAAAAATTCTGGGTGGGCTGTATTTTGGAATACAGCCATCAGGGTTTAGTTTCACGAATTTCCATCGCCCTCAACGGGAATGTTGTGTATGAAAAATTAAAATAATATTTAAACAATTGACGTTGGTTAATTTTTTTATGTGAATTCGATGAACGTCGTCGAGCGGCCATGCCAAAAATTTGCGAAACCAATTAAAAATTGGGACAACTAACCGCGAGAAACTTGGCCCATCGTTCACAACCACTGGCTCAATTGGTTCCATACGAACATAAGAATCATCAGAGAGCATATACACGTCCATTACCAAACAAATATCTGTATTTCCCGTTGCTTCTCGCGATGTAGACGGCTGACCGAACTTCTAATGATTACAGGACGTAACAAATGGAAGTAGGACAAGGTAGCAAGGGTGGAGGGCCAGACCGGGCTGTGTAATCCCCGAAGTAATGCACACATCAGTGGCCGTGCGGAAACGAGAAGCAACTGAGACGCGTCACGCCCTTCACCCCCGCATTCTTAAAACTAACCCCTCGTTCGACCTGTTCATCCTGAAAAGGTAACACATCTCTTACGGCATATTCTCTCAATCGGTCCTAATATTTCACTTCCATTCGTCCTCTTCCGTCTGGATGCGAAAGACCACAACATTTATTCATTTCAGCACTTCATATGGACCTTCCCATCTGATCGAAGCTTAGGGCACCTACCCTTCCTTCGCTGCAGTTTCTACAGCCACACCAAATCACCTTCCTGATAACCAGTCGAGATAGCCTTCAGGTCATACCTCGTCCTCATTTCAGTTGTCATTAATCGGAGGTTCTTACAATCTTGATCGTGTAGGAGTGCCATACACTCCTCCAGACGATTGACATAGTGGTGCTGGTCTGTTCTTAGCGAGAAGGCCGAACTTGATGTCATAGGACAACCTCAACTCCTGTTATAACACAATACTTGCAGGGTCTGCAGCCCTATATGCCATCAGGAATAACTGGATATGTTGATTAAAAACCTGTAAATTATCGACCACAACCTTGGCAAGGTGTACCTCGAGAGTTATGTTCACCCTCATCACCTTGCCATCGCACTGAGGGGGTATGGTTGTAGTCCAGATGTTATTTATTCCCAGAACCCGGCACACCTCCTGAAACACTAGACTCGAAATTGCGGCATTTGTCTGAGTAGAGCCCTTTGGCACACCATTTACCATCACTAGTCTTGGGAAATTGTCCAGCGATGTCGGACTATCCTCTGAAAGGAGGCTCCCAAATTGTAGGCTCTTATTTTCCCACGACTATGGTGATGTGGTTCTTTCATAGTCGATCAATCTTCGCATTGTCTACACCAAGTATCTACATACTGGCGACACTTCAGCCACTAATAGCATTCACAGATCTTGGCTAGAGTTTTGTTCACCCCAAGGTAACCATCAGAGGTACCATCATGGATTTCCTTCAACACCTTCCTCTTCGGAATGAGTAGTTGCATCCTAAGGTATCCTACTGTGCCCAGTAAGCTTTCATAGCCTTTCATGCCATGATGGACATCACATACCATTCTCTAGCCAGCTTATAATAGGTCCTAGGTAAGGATCTTGTTGCTGTGCTTCTTCTAAGCTGGCATTATCTCATTTATCTTCGCCATTGGTTTAGGTTGTTCGCCGAACATCTTCGATTCACTCATTTTTCTCTGCCATTTTGGAATGTTTGCAGTCTACCTTGCAATTTAATCGGGAGAGAGCATCGGCATTGCTGTGAATTCGGCCTTTCCTGTGTTCTTTCCGAAAATCATACTGCCATATATGTTCAATCCACCCAGCAAGTTGTCCCTCTGGATTCTCTAACTGTTAAAGCCACATAAGTGTGGCATGGTCAGTGCGCAAACTATATTTTACCCAAAAAAAGATTTTTTTTTTTGGAAATGTTGCAGAGACTCCACTACAGCCAGGAGTTCAATTCATGTGACACAATAGTTGTATAAAGGTATAAACAAAACTTATCTGCGGTATGTTATTACTTGTTCATTTTTATCTTGAACCTGGGAAATAACATCATACCACCGATCTTCGCTTGCATCTGTGTCGAGTATATCCTCTTCATAATGACTGAAGTCCATTCAAATTTTCTCTTGTCCTTGGTCAGCTGATGCAGTGGTTTTACGATTGCTGAGAACCGATGCACAAACCACCTATAGTAGGCACAGAAACCTAAGAAAATACTTACATCTTTCTTAGTCTTAGGCTGATAACACTCCTTAACAGAATGGATCTTCTGAGGATCTGTTTAAAATCCATCTAGCGATACAATATGTTCCCGGAATATTACCGCATGCAGATCAATAGCACTAATAGAAAATAACTGAAGTTGTGGACAGTGTAGCCTGTCGAACACATCCTGGAGATTTCACTAATGTTCCTTCACTGTATACCACAATTATGTCATCCAAGTAGCCGAATGTTTTCCAAGTCATGTAATGGAGCACAAGTTCCATCAATCTCTCAAAAGTTGCAAGAGCATTGCATAACCCGAAAGGTAATACAGTGAACTGTAGCAGCCCTCTTCCTGTTGAGAAAACAGTCTTCTCTTTATCATTGGGTGCAGCTGCACTTGCCAGTAACCACTCTTCAGGTCCAGTGTAGAGAACCATCTGGTGCCAGAGAGCACAAGTATGCAATCGATGCATGGGAGGGGATAGCTGTCCTTTTTGGTGATGTTATTCAGAACCTCAGTTGGTCATCCTTCACTACTAAAACGACTGGGGAAACCCAAGGGGTCGCTTGATGGTTCTATTACGCCACCCTCCATCATACCTGCAGTCAACTTCTCTGCTTCTTCCTGTTTTGCTAGAGGCAGCTGTCGTGGCGCCTGTAGGATTGGCTCTGAATCACATGTGTTAATGCGATGATAGACCAAGATTGTTCTCCTAAGGTCAGTAACCCCTAAGGAAAAAACATCCTAGTTGCTTACCAGAAAAATTTAACTTCTTCTCTTTATTCATCTGTGAGGTTATTTTGGGATCGTATTAATAACTGTTCTAGATTTAGATTCAGTAAATGCTCGGGGATGTAAAATAGTTGAAGAGGACTCACACTAGCCTACTTAGAGACTGGTTTGTAGCTAGCTATTGGGTCTCCCTGTTTCAGAACCCTTGTTCCCTAATCGAGGTTGTCAATCTAAATGGTACAACCTCACAAATCTTTGCAATGCTTCGAGCAACCAGAATCTTCTCCAATCCTAATGTCATATCCGGCTCAATCAGGTAGCTAATGTTGCCATTGATCATGGTTTGCTGGAATTGAAACTGATTCAATATCTACCACTTGCATTACAGGAACCTTCAATTGGTCGGGGATAAACAAAGCTACCTCTTCCCCTCTTATATGCAGTACTTTTTCTTCCATATAAATAATGAAGCCATATCGATTCTTGATGTCCGCTTCTAGAATTACATCATAGGTGATATCAGCAACAACAAAGGTCTGTGACAATGTTCAAGTTCAAATCCTTACCTCCAAATCCAGCTGTTCATGCACATGTGAAGTGTCTCCAGTAGCTGTTTTGAGTCTGTATGTGATGGGTGTTCTCTTCAGCTCATTCCTACTTACAATGTCGGTGCAAACTATAGATGCTGATGACCCTGTGTCAACAATAAGTAAACACTGTTTTCAATTGATCCAACCATTAAGAAACAAATTGTCATGACCTCTACGAAGTAAGGATACAAGGAAAACCCTAAGGGATATCATACCTCACACCAGCTACCACTTGTTTCCCTGTTATTCTTGCTGAATGGTCATCCTGTAAGTCGGGGAATCCTACTGGATGTGTCCTAGTTCTTTGCAGACGAAACATAGTGGGCGTCCTCTTGCTCTTCTGAACTGAGTACCTGAGGTGTCATTCAGTAACTTCTTCAATAACCTGATATCTCCTTTAGTCGTGGTGTGTCTGAAATTTGCTTCATTTTGGGGTCCCAGCCCAGCTCTCCTCATCCTGATGCTTATGTTTCTTGAGGCACTGCGTGCTGCCTCGATTTCAAAGGCATGGACCAATTCATCACACCTCTTCTTGTGCCGGGCCAAACAAAGAGTTTGCTGAACCCCCGCATCTCTGAGTGTCTATAAACACACCGGTGGATAGCTGGTGGCGGAACTTCGTTGGTGCTTCTGGGTAGGCGAGGTGCAAGAGTCGCTCAATGTTGGCTTAGAATTCTTGGAGTGTTTCAGAAGATCGCTGTTAAAGTGTCTTCAGGGCTGTTCTATACACCTCGCCCATGTGTCGGTCGCCATACCTCAGCTCAAGGGCCTCTACCAATACTCCAAAGTCATTCTGTTCTGTAACAGGTATAGTCTGCAGCAGCTCTAGTGGAGTTCCTCGCAGGGCCAAGACGAGTGTCCTAGCCTTTTCTTCCTCGTCCTAACCATTCACTTCAGCAGCTGCCTCGAACTGTCGCCTGTAGACAGCCCACGATGATTGGCCATCAAAGGTGGGTGGCTTGAATTTTGGGTGGCTGTTTGCAGTGCCTTCCAACTTCACTTCCCCTGAAGAACTCCTGCATTTGGTAACAGCTGTAGCATCCTTGATCATTCGTCAGCATTCTTCAGTTACAGCTGCCACTCGCTGTTTTACGGTGGCCTGCTCAAATTGAGCTAGCTGTTTCACCATCGGTTCTTTATGTTCTTCTAGATGTTGCTCCTGTTGGGCAAGATGCTGTTCCAAACACTGCACTTTCCTCCAACTGAATACTGACTTCATCCATCATTTTCTTTGACTACTCTTGAGTACCTACCAACTCGCCTCACTTTTCTTCCTGACCTCTCTTCATGTCATCGCTTTCAGTCATCGTAGCATTCTTATCTCCTACTGGCAGTTCTTCATTTCGATTTTCATTTCATTTTTCATCTCTTCTTGGCTATTTATTAGTTCACTCTTCAATTCGATCTATATCTACTCTTGGCCATTCTTCATTTCCTTGTGGTTGTTATCCATTTTAATCTTCATTTTATTCATATCATTTTTCAACTCGGCTAAGAAAGCCATTACACTCTTAAGTTCGTCGGTAGTCATCTTCCTTGTACACCGTGTAGAATGCCGTGCCACTGCATGTGTACAAACTCATGAAAGTATTGAAAGAAATGTTAAATTAATTTAACAATTTTAAAACCTTTCAAACTTACATTAAATTAATTTTTTTCATTAAATTTCTAAGACTTGGGGGACAGTCTGAACGGGCTTGGCTTGCGGTTTTCAGATGTGCCCACGTCTCAGTTGGCACGGCAGTCAGTGGCCTCCATTACGCCACTGAGCTGGCACTGCAGTGTCGAGACAGTATTCTCCAAACAATGTGGCTAAAGAAGCCAAGTCAATTTGAATCGTCTTCTTGAGACGATAATTTTTTTATGCATTTTTAATGTTTCCAATAAGCTAAGAAGTGTTCAACCTGAATTACCAAGTTTGCTCAAAAATATAGCTACTACTCTAGTTGACGAGAAAATACAGATAGATAATAATTAGCACAAGGTGATCATGCATTCATTAACGTGATAGTCAACAAGAGGTTTGTAACAATTTCCACAAAGTTTCATATGGTTTCAAACGCATAAGTTCAGCAACATTTAAACTATAAATTTACTGCCAAAAAAAATCACCGAGATGATAAACAAACAAAAAATTCAACTCTACTCTTAAAACCTTAACTACTTCTAATGAAAAATATTATAACTCCCAAAGATCGAATAACTTTAACAGGTAACAGGTAAACAATTTTTTTAGATCCCAAAAATATAGAGAAAAAAGGGGGTTGTCTGTAAAGTCGGTTTACGGACGATAATTTTACGTGATAACGTCATAAGAAAACATTAATGAAAAATTGCATACTTTTTAATTTTCAAATATTATTTACATTTTTTGCAAATTTTATTTAAAAAATTTGTTTGAATATAATCACGAACAATTAGTTAAAAAGCCCGCCTTAACCTGTTTGATATTACAGAAGATTTTCTCACACGGTGGTTGGCCGGTTCTCGCACGCTAGTCTCAGGCGGAACATGACAATGAGTCATGCTTTTTCGTGCGTGCAGCCGGCGTTCATCGATTTATAAGACGTTATCACGTCAAAAAAGGTTATGACTTGTGACGGAGTGACAGTTATTCAGACCAGGAACAGCAGCAGGACGTACCTTGCTCGGGTCCAGCGGGTTGTCGCTGAGGTGCACCACTGGTCCGGGATGCGTCTTGCGACACCTGGGCGGACACAGCACAGCATCAGCCCGCGTGCATCCTTCCATGCTAACACACTGACAAGCTGTGCAGGCTGGAAACGGGTAGTTACCACAACGCCGAACGTACAATAACGCCGAATACCATAACGCCGAATGCCAAATTGACCGCAACGCCGACAGCTAGAAAACTGCTGTGTACCACAACGCCGAAATAGAGTAACGCCGAAAAATGTTGCTACGAGAAGGGGGGGGGGGGGGGGGCAGGAGCAAAATGAAAAACAACAGAATGAATTTGTGTGCTAACCTTACCTAACATAACCTTTGTGGCAGTCCTGCAATGACATTTTTCGGCGTTAATGTATTTCGGTGTTGTGGTACACAGCAGTTTTCTAGCTGTCGGCGTTGTAGTCAATTTGGCATTCGGCGTTATTGTACGTTCGGCGTTGTGGTGCGTCCCCGCTGAAAACTAGCAGCCATAGGTTAATACTGCAGACACGTGCTGAATACCAACATGAAGGAAAGTTACGGAGCACTCAGCCATGTCACAAACGTCCGAGGCTGAGGGAGTGAGTGCTACGTTCGTGCTACACGGGACATGTTTTCAACGATATGCCATTTACTGGCTGCAAACTATTTCCCCAGCGCGGTATGTTTGTCCTTAAAACATTTAACAGGCAGTTTATTTCTTACGACGCGACGGTTTATTTACATCCCGAACAGTATGTCAGCGTGTTAGGGATCCAGACACAACTCAGAATAATGGTAATCCGCCAGCTCAGGGTTCTATATCCACTACCTATTTTAATTACTCTCAATATTAAACTATCTATTGAAGAAATTAAATATATTTCAAAAGTTAAATATATATATATAATTAATGATTAATATAATCTATTCAGTACATTTTACTGAAATTTAGTTAATATATTTAAACAGGATTTGTTTAAAATGATACATTTTTGGATTGTATTTACTGTAGAGGGTGGTTTATGATTTTAACTATTATCCTTCAATATCAACGGTTAATAACGTGCCCTCCCATGCTGTGGCGCAGTCAACAACTAGAAATGACCACTAGGTACTTCTCCGCGGCACTTGATCACCACTTCTTCCACTCATAAAGTTCAAATATTCATCCACATCTGATCAACTAACATTTCATTAATCACGTTTAGAAAACTAAAATTTAATTTTAAATCACCAAAAAAATTATAAAAAAATATATAGTAGTCTTAAAATTTACTACCAACTGTGACCAAAACTCTCTAGAATGCAACTTAAATGCAAAAAAATTTAATATAGTTAAAGTAAAAACCAGACTCAACATACATTACTTATTGAAATCATAAATACAATACTAAACTTAAGTACAAAGTTTCAAAGTACAAGAACTGTAAACTGTCCACTGTGCATGGCCACAGTCAAGCCTCTTCTCCTTGATGCCTCCAGCAGACACATGCTGTTGTGTGTGCCGATGCCACAGGCCATGTTCAACTGTCCATGGACTGGCGATTTCAGCTCAGACCCATTCAAGGAACACCACGTGCACTTACAAGTCTTCAAGATATAGGCAGGTAGAAACTTTATTTGGGTAACTTTTTTTTTATATGTATAGGTGAAGGCTGAATTATTTATAAACTTAGATTTTGACCATTTAAACGACCACATAATTTAATAACTAATTGATGAACACTAAAACCAAACCAATTATTGTGGTGTCAGGTATTTTTTATTTCCTTTATAGTGTTTTTGTATCTTTTTACGATACATAAATTCACACTTGAGTGAACGAAGCATTGAATCATTATTATTGTTGTGTGGAAACTATTCTCATAAAAAAAAATAGCCAGTCATGGGGACTGCCAACAGAAGTGAAAACTTAACTCTTGTTTTTAAATGTGTAATGTGACATCATTTCTACGTCAAATGTACGTAAGAAAATGATTTTGGTATTATATCAGTACGATGTCAGCATGATATCATTTATCCTTACATAATTTTTTAGTCACAACAGATGTCAATAGTATGTAAAAATTACGTAGAAATTCATTACCTAGCTATGACTTACCAGTGATGTCAGACCTAGGTCATGTATTCAAGTGGTCAAATTAACTTCACTTACTGCTACTACAGCATGTCCGTGATGCGAACTCTCAAGATTTTACCCATCCAAAAAAAAAAAAAAAAAAAAAAAAAACAGCCCAACACGCACATGATACAGTCAAGTATATGCAATTTATTAGTGTATTAATATGCGTATACATGTACACAGGCCGCTGCGATTCGCCAGTCTGGCGCAACACGTCACTAGCATGTCGGTGACACGAACCCATGAGTTTTGTCCCTACCAAAAATCGCTCAACGCGGCTAAGGAAGTGTTCACTTAAAATATAATAAATTAAATAAAAAATTCACCAAGAATGTGCCCAACAAAATATTAATGTATGTGTGATTTCATTTGAATATGTGAAAAGTTAAAAAAAAACTTCTGTCAGTTATATTTGTACATGAACATGTATTGTTTGCAGTAGAGCCGACAGTAAAATAGATTGACTTAAGTAGCAGTTGATTGAACTCGTGCAGGCCATGTGACAGCAACTTTATGCACCTAAGCTATGGCGTAGCTTCCTGCTCATCACAGAAGCACAATAAGAGGAGGAGGCAACCACCTGATATACGAACTATAACGCAGACAGCGACAGTCGGGAGGCGAGGTACTCACACCTCGATGGCCTTGTTCCAGTTGATGACGTAGCCGGACAGCACGAAGGACTCCACGTTGACCACGTGGATGTTGCCCTTCTCCGTGCCCACGTACAGCCACTTGCTCTGCAGCGGCAGGTGGACGTACGTGATCCTGTGGGGAGAACACGCGGTGCTACCACCCTCTGCCCCGGGCCTGCTCCAAACTAACAACACAGCTCAACCAGATACAGTTTCCATCAAGTTTGTAACACGTAACTCGATAACCAATAGTCTATAATATATTTACGGAGTAGTTAGATATAACACCTCCGGGGGCAGTGCATTGTGGATTCGGATTCGAATCTGTGACATTTGTTCTCTAACCGCACCGTCACTATAATTGTATGGATCGCAATATGCCCTTTACCTCTGATATCAACAATTTTTCACGTCTTTCCCCAGATTTACACGAAATTTCCCTAATTTACCTCAAAATTTCCATTTTCAACATTTATTTTGCCCCTGGAAACTTCCTAATTCAATCTTCTTCATACTACAATTTGTCGTTAGCAGAGGCGAGGCGTCCATGGAAGCTGTGGAAGCGGCGCTTACCTTCCATTAACCAGTAAACAACAAATAAAAATATTTAATTTTTATATGATCTAGAAAATGCAATATGCAACAAAAAATATTATCTAGTAAATGTAACAAGTAACAAAAATTATTATCTATAAAATGTAAAAAGTAACAAAAAAAATCATGGGCAGTGTAGATGCATGTCACAATCTAACCGTACGAGCAGTCCGCCCATACTAACAACGACCACTTTGTACATACTAAACCAATGGAAGCTGCCACAGAACGGGTAGGGAGGGAGAGAGAAGAGCGAGGGAGGAAGGGAAGGGAGGGAGGGAGAAGAGCGAGGGAGGAAGGGAAGCGAGGGAGAGAGAAGAGCGAGGGAGGAAGGGAAGCGAGGGAGAGAGAAGAGCGAGGGAGGAAGGGAAGGGAGGGAGAGAGAAGAGCGAGGGAGGAAGGGAAGCGAGGGAGAGAGAAGAGCGAGGGAGGAAGGGAAGGGAATGGAGGGAGAGAGAAGAGCGAGGGAGGAAGGGAAGGGAAGGGAGGGAGAGAGAAGAGCGAGGGAGGAAGGGAAGGGAAGGGAGGGAGAGATAAGAGCGAGGGAGGAAGGGAAGGGAGGGAGAGAGAAGAGCGAGGGAGGAAGGGAAGCGAGGGAGAGAGAAGAGCGAGGGAGGAAGGGAAGCGAGGGAGAGAGAAGAGCGAGGGAGGAAGGGAAGGGAGGGAGAGAGAAGAGGGAGTGGGAGGAAGGGAAGGAATGGGAGAGAGAAGAGCGAGGGAGGGAGGGACGGTAGGGAGAGAAAAGAGCGAGGGAGGAAGGGAAAGGAGGGAGAGAGAAGAGCGAGGGAGGAAGGGAAGGGAGGGAGAGAGAAGAGCGAGGGAGGAAGGGAAGGGAGGGAGAGAGAAGAGCGAGGGGGAGGAAGGGAAGCGAGGGAGAGAGAAGAGCGAGGGAGGAAGGGAAGCGAGGGAGAGAGAAGAGCGAGGGAGGAAGGGAAGCGAGGGAGAGAGAAGAGCGAGGGAGGAAGGGAAGCGAGGGAGAGAGAAGAGCGAGGGAGGAAGGTAAGGGAGGGAGAGAGAAGAGCGAGGGAGGAAGGTAAGGGAGGGAGAGAGAAGAGCGAGGGAGGAAGGTAAGGGAGGGAGAGAGAAGAGCGAGGGAGGAAGGGAAGGGAGGGAGAGAGAAGAGCGAGGGAGGAAGGGAAGGGAGGGAGAGAGAAGAGCGAGGGAGGAAGGGAAGGGAGGGAGAGAGAAGAGAGAGGGAGGAAGGGAAGCGAGGGAGAGAGAAGAGCGAGGGAGGAAGGGAAGCGAGGGAGAGAGAAGAGCGAGAGAGGGAGGGACGGGAGGGAGAGAGAAGAGCGAGGGAGGAAGGTAAGGGAGGGAGAGAGAAGAGCGAGGGAGGAAGTTAAGGGAGGGAGAGAGAAAAGCGAGGGAGGAAGGGAAGCGAGGGAGAGAGAAGAGCGAGGGAGAGAGAAGAGCGAGGGAGGAAGGGAAGCGAGGGAGAGAGAAGAGCGAGGGAGGGAGGGAGGGACGGGAGGGAGAGAGAAGAGCGAGGGAGGAAGGTAAGGGAGGGAGAGAGAAGAGCGAGGGAGGAAGTTAAGGGAGGGAGAGAGAAGAGCGAGGGAGGAAGGGAAGCGAGGGAGAGAGAAGAGCGAGGGAGAGAGAAGAGCGAGGGAGGAAGGGAAGCGAGGGAGAGAGAAGAGCGAGGGAGGAAGGGAAGGGAGGGAGAGAGAAGAGCGAGGGAGGAAGGGAAGGGAGAGAGAAGAGCGAGGGAGGAAGGGAAGCGAGGGAGAGAGAAGAGCGAGGGAGGAAGGGAAGCGAGGGAGAGAGAAGAGCGAGGGAGGAAGGGAAGGGAGGGAGAGAGAAGAGCGAGGGAGGAAGGGAAGCGAGGGAGAGAGAAGAGCGAGGGAGGAAGGGAAGGGAGGGAGAGAGAAGAGCGAGGGAGGGAGGGACGGGAGGGAGAGAGAAGAGCGAGGGAGGAAGGTAAGGGAGGGAGAGAGAAGGGAAGCTAGGAAGAGAGAGAAGGGGAGGCACTCACCGCTCGCGCGCGAACTTGAGGCTGTGCACGACCTCGGGCCGCTTCTCGCGGAAGCTCCACAGGTGGATGGCGTCGTCGGCGGTGGCCGTGACGAGCGAGCCCTCGTTCACCAGGAACTGTATCTGCAGCACGGCTGCCTCGCCGTCGTGGCGCACGTGCGAGTCGACCCCCGGCCGCCCCACTCTGCCCGCCGTCAAGGATCACACCAGGTCCCGTCGGTACACACAAGCAACAAGGTCCGCCTGAGCCGAGCCAACCACAGTGCGAGAATATCTTATATAATATCAAATAGGTTAAGGCAGGCTTTTTAAAAGTAGCAATTTAAAAAATTTGATTTATTTGTCCAATTTCGTCATATCTAATTAACAATTTATTGACATTGATTTGATTTCAGTTTATTTCTATAACTAATTGTTCGTGATTATATTTAAACAAATTATTTAAATTAAATTTGCAAAAACTGTAAATAATATTTGAAAATTAAATCTGTATGCATTTTTTCATCAATGTTTTCTTATGACGTTATCACGTAAAATTATCGCCCGTAAACCGACTTTACAGACATTACAATTAAAATAATTAAAAGTAATAGAATGTTACTATGAATACTTATAGGCACTCAACGTGATGTAATTTCAGGATATCCTTTGAGAATAATGTTATTTTAAATATATATTTTTTTATTTATAGTGTGATGGGGATTAACAATGCAAACGTGCACTAAGATAACACTTACCAAATTCGTAATTAGGAGCGAAATTAGCTATGTTCTAATGAAATAAGCATGGTCACATAGATATTTATGGTATAGTTAGTAGTGTTACGCGACCAAAGAGAGAGGGCGCTACTACCCCAACTGCGGCGGTCCTGTTCATTAGGACGAACCAGCTGTAATCAAATGGCTCGGTAGGATTTCATATACACAGGTTTAAGTTGTCAAAAATTTTAGTCATGGCCACGGTCATAGAGATAGGTCTGGCAACTTCTTATCCTCTTCCGTCGGCTCAATGTAGCTCGCGGCGGCCTGCGAACTAACGGCGATAGTGACAGCTCACCCCATCATTAACACTGTGTTAACAGGGAGTTTCGTATAAAATACGATATTCCTAATTCCGTCTCAATTCTTGGAAATTTGTTTCTCAGATTACAATTTTTTTCATACTTTTTAAAGCTTGGTAAATTCCTAATCAGTACCAATGCCTTGAAATTTCTCCGCATTTGTAAGTTAGGTTGAAGCGGTGAGAGAGAATGCCTCGCTCTTGTATTGCACCCGGCTGTAATGAAGGTTACGGCTTAAAACCGTTAAGTTTCTTTTTCATTTTCATACCTACCAAGCGACGCTGTTAAAAGAAGAAAATGGCACGCCGCAATACCAGGAAATCTTACTAAGAGGTCGGGCCGAGTTGGCTTGAACTCTAAGAGTTCCGCGCCCTGAAGTGTCTCGCCGAGTGGGCCAGGAGCGAGGAACAGCTCTTCACAGATTTCAAAGTAGAGTTTGGGGGATTTTTTTTTTTTTTTTTTTTTTTCAGGCAATATGCCGGCTCAGCGTTAGATATCCACTACCTATATTTTTTAATTTTTTTTTTTTAAATTTCTCACAATATAAAACTATTAACTAAAGATTTTTAATATTTTAAAACAGTTAAATGTATATGTTTAAATTAATATATTCAATTCAGTTAAGTTTACTGTAATTTAGTTAATATTTTTTAACAGGATTTGTTTTAAATTATACATTTTTTAATTGTATTTACTGCATAGGGTGGTTTATGATTTTAAACATTATCCTTCCATACCAACGTTTAATAACGTTTGGCTGTCATTATATCCCCATTTATTCTTTTTCTTTTCTTAATTCTCTTTCGTACGTTCAGAGCACATGGCTCTGGCAGATCTTTAATATCCTCTTTACATTTTCTTCTGCAGTTTGTGGCAGTCTCTAATGTTGTGAGAAGCGTCTCGCCACGTGTCTCAGTGATTTGTCATAATTATTATTTTATTGAAAAATTTAAAAAAAAATGTAATCTTTATTCTCATTATAAATAAAGAGCAGAGTCGATAATTACTTGCTAGAATTTTCGTAACCTCACCCAATTGTAGGTATTATTTAAATGTTTAAACTTATTTAAATTATGTAATTAATAGTATAATATGTGAGAAATAAAAATAAAAATGTAAAACAAGCACTCTAACGTATCGAACCCGTACCAGCAAATTGCCAGGTCATGCGTCAGACCACTGTGCCAACCGTTCTAACTTCACAATTTCTGAAAAATAACCATTTAACTATACTTTAAAATCTTTCAACAGCTTTTGGTTGCTTCCTAGGCCGAACTTAAAGGGTTAAATGTATAGCAAACGTATATTCTTGATTTAACTACGCACTCAACATTTAAAACATGCTTTCTTATGTGATATCCCACTTTGTTTAGAATCCTAATTCTCAGCACTCCAACTTCTAACTGACGATTGCGGCAAAGTTACAGTTATTGCTATGCATTAAAATAATGATTAACATTTAATATGAATCAGCATCAGAATCAATAATTGTGTGACACAAGTGACAAAATGAATAATAATAACAACAGTAATTTAAAGGAATATTTACGTAACTTTATATTTGAATCATAAGAGCAAGGGCAAATTATATATTTTATACAAATAAACTCAATAATGAGGAAACACACAACTACCAGATTGAGTTTATTTTTACACATAAAACCTTTTTCGCAGATTTTTTTACCTCGCAAATACCTAACATATCCCATCTAGACTGTACTGCACAATGTCTGGATAAACCACTGGATTTATGGAAGACAAGACTCATATGCAAAAGTGTTTGCAGTTCATTTGAAAAACACAAATCATTATTTCTCTAAGTATGAAACAGTTACTGGTTTGTGTGACGAATAGGTTATTAACACACAAAATTATTATTACGTGTAGTTAGTTAAGTTCAGTTACATAGTTCATTCGATAGACACGAGGGTTTAACCATTAGCACGTCTGGGATCACGGGTGAAATTATTTGTTAAGCATTCAGTTGGCCTTAAAAATTTTCATTATAAGAGTAGTCAGTTAATGCTTGGGACCCGTAACCAACTTTACGTACGGTGACTATGCAAGTACACATATACGTTCCAATATTTTGTCAGTTAGGCCCTTGGCGTCTCTTGAAAATACAACTCTCTTACGCAGCACTCCTATTTGTATTTCCGTTAGGAATAGCTTTATTACTATTGACTAGCAGAGAAACGCTGTGTAACTCGCGTTAAATTCGAATTATATAAGATCCTAACGCCTTCCATAACAAACGGTCTATTTAACAAAATAATGTTTCTTTTATTACGAAGTGACTATTGATGTAGATATTCTCTGTACAGAATATTAGCTGTCATTTTATGTTCTGGTAGCAAAATATTTATATTGGTTTTGTGGAGTTCCAACTCGTGATAAACTAACATATTGTTACGATTTATCGAGTTCGTAAAAGGTTAGCCCAATTAAAGATTTTTTTCACTACAAAGTTTTATTGATGGCCACTACTTATGTCACTTACAATTAATCTTCTAAAATGGCAAACAATAAATTGCACTTTAAAAAAATGTTGCTTCCCCAGTCACTCGTTTCTTACAATCCACACACCTCGCTGGGCCGCACCTCTGGCGCAACTCTCGCCGCAGCACCCCTCTTGGGTCTCCGCCGCACTCCGCCGCCGCCGCCGCCGACGCACTTGCCTTCGCCGAGGATCTGCTCGACGCCTCGCTCGCAACTTCTCTCGGGACTCCGCCGCGCCCGCGACACTATCGCTCGGAACTGAACTCTCTGCCCTGGAACCTTCGTCCAAGGACTTCGCCACTATGCCGCACCCGCGGCACTATTGGCCCGCGAACTCCGCCGCGGGAAAGCTCCCGCCTGAACTCTCTCTCAACTCCCCCCGAGGTCGGCGTCCCAGGCATATATATAGCCCAGGCGCCTTCTCGAATTCGCGAGTGCGGCTGGGGCCAGTCGCGTCATTCCGCGCCGACCCGACGGCAGAAATCTCTGGAAACACGTGTCTGCGGCTCGCGTAACTCCGCAGCTGTCAGGTCTCGGATGTCAAACTAACAGCGCCGCGCGGGGAGCTGAGGGCTGGAGGGAGGGGAAGCGGCGACCCAGGTGCGCGCGGAACATCTCATGTTGCGCGGCCGCATGATGTCAGCCAGCTGTGCACCTGCACGTGTCGTGGCCTTGCTCACGTTCGTAACAATGTAGCTGCCCATGGGAGAAACACTCTTTTCGTAAATCAATGCCGACCAAAGAGAATGTTTGATGTTTGTCCTTGAGACTTATTAATGGTCAGCGCATATAGCGTATTTGCGGGAAAGTCCGTGGGCATCACTGGAGTCCTGGGGTGAGCATCAACTGGCCGCTGCTGGCCAATATTCAGTTGTCTTTAAGTCTTTCATTAGTATTCTTGTGACACTGCACATAATAGGTGGGCTTGGATTTATTAAGAGCATAATAGGCGTACCGATTTTCCATGACAGGCCAGATGGATTCAGTGGCTTGAAAAATTCTTGTGGACAGCAGACTACATCAACAACATTGTAAACTGTGTCAACCGACTTGTAGTTTTAGATTTGGCCTGAACCTTTTTTGTAGATTTAGATTGGTTACTTCACTGACAGTGTCGTTCCTAGGTCACACTGTTGCCCTTGAACACAGCCAATGAAAGTCTCTATCTAGTAGTTTTTCAAGGTCAGGATGTACTGCATCTATAATATACTGCAGGCTGTGAAGTATTCGACCTAGTGTCTCGTTTAGTACGATTTCAGCACCGTTAGAGTTCAAATTTGGAGAATAAAATGCTTACTCTCGAAGGTTGAGTAGTTGTGGGAAATCATTATCCGCGTTTCTGCTGAGACTGGCTGACATGTTTGTTCGCCAATTCAGTATTTGACTGGAAGTCCATAAGCAAGATGATTTTAAGCATGCTTTAATGACGTCTCACGTCTCTCTTTTGTAACGACGGGAAGTGTCTGCCGAAAATCACCTGCAAGTTTGGTCAATGTTCTGCCACCTTAAATTTTCAGCATAGGATTTATCCCTTTGTTTGAATTTAATATGCAGGTTAGGCCCCATCTGGGCAAGTGTTTACCCTGTGGAAGATAACAAGAGTTGATGCTTGCAGTGGGAGTTGGGACTCTGATGGGGCCCGGCCTCATTTCCTGCGCACTCTGCCATGACGGGATCAAAGTTTCTGAGGTTCTTTAATGTTCGGTCACCAACAATTTCGACACGGGCTCTAAGACTCGTGTCACATTCGTCCCATTGCAATCAATGATGCGTCCTGTAACAACTCGCCCGGGGTCTCGGGCTCGGTGCTGGTCTCCCTACAGCGAGCTGCAACCTCCGTGACTCGCGAGACACCGCGAGGTTCCAGAACCTCAGTGCTCCCGTCCAAGACGTCACCAGTGAGGCTGCGATTCCCTTCAGGCACGTGGTCGTTATGAACAGTTACAGTACCCACCTGTAACTACACACCAGACTTCACACGACACTTCACAGAAAACGTTATACGTAACTTTTACACAAAACGTAAATTAAGATAGAAGTTATAACCTAACCGAAATGAGATTTCAATTTAAAATAAAGTCTATGTCATAGATGCACTCGCCCAAGCACTCCATACTGATTAAACTATTCATAGAGAATACTTTAAAACCTCCTTTTGTAAAATTTCTTTGACTTCCAACATAAAAACAGTCTCTGTGACTGGAATATTAAACTTAGATAAATGGTATCGCGGAATTATTTGTAAAGACAATGAAGTTCAATATTTTTGTTATACATTTCTTTAAAATGCTATACATTTTATTACTTTATTGACGTGACGTCTAATAAATCGATGAACGCCGGCTGCACGCACGAAAAAGTGTCCCGTTACGCACATTGTCCCGTTACGCTCATTTTATATTGCTCTTTGCTAACCTGAACCTCCTAGCATTGCGACCGAGTCCGTGGCGTAATATTCTGTTTTCATGCATTTCAATGTAACATTTTCATTGCTCTTTGCTAACCCGTCCCTCCTAGCATTGCTGCAGAGTCCGTGGCGCAAATATATTATTTTTGACTCCATCTTGGTGTTGGGTAAGCCATTTTCCTTCACATCATCCTTGAAACACTCCCATTCGTTTCCTACTTTTCCTATCATCGTCCTATCCTTAACAGAATAACACAGACTGGAAGAAGTTAAATAGCAAACATGTATAAAAGTTATAGTTAAAATATCTTCGTTAAAGTAATAAACATATTTTAATTAATAAGTGCAAATAAAAGTAAATTTATCAATTAAATTGTAGATTTCATTTCACTCCTCCTTTGTGTCCATACAAAATAGTGATAATTCAATAAAAATGATTCAATTTTATTCATAAAAGTATGCAATAATTTCATCAATGTTTTGTTATGACGTTGTCACGTTAAACTATCGTCCGTAAACCGACTTTACAGACAACCAATTTTTTTTCTTTCAAATATTTAGGCAGCGCACGCCGATTAATCTACCAGAATTTAATTACAGTAATTGTAATTTCTTACTAAAAAATTTTTTTTATCACAATAAAACATAGCCTATAGAACTCGGGGAAAATGTAGCTTCCTATTAGTGAAAGAATTGTCAGAAATGATCAGCAGTTTCAAAGAATGCCCCCACATCCAAACTTACAAACAAACTGTACCTCTTTATAATATAAGTATAGATTAAATGGATTTTTTTTTTTGAGTTTTAACCATCATTATGCGACGGATACTCAAGTAAATTAAATAACCCTACTACTGTTTCTGCTACACATGAATTGTCACATCATTGCACTATGGTGTCTAATTACAAAAGAAGGTTCATAATTTTAGAAGGTACAAATTTAGCATATTTAAATAATGCCGCATTGTGATTGTCTGGCTGCTACGCTTACGAACTGTCATCAGACGTAGCAGTACCATAAGTTCTGCATAAACAATAACATCAAAATGAAAAATTACTAATTTAAAACAAAATATTTGCCAATATAACATAATGTTACAAATAATGCATCGTTGGAATCACATGCTCAACTGATACTATAGGTATTAGCACAATTAGCTTGCTACCGATGGTGTGTATCCATAGAGTAAGAATGTCTATAAACATATGCCATCTTTCATAACAATATTACTGTCAGAAATATAAATAATAAGTAGAATTTAATTGTTTATATAAATAAAAAAAGTTTGACTTCTACCCTGTGGACGATTATTCACACACTCAGTACTGTATTATGCATAGACCGCTCTGTGTCAAGTGTGAGCGCATGCAATACTGGATTATGCACATGCCTCTCTGGGTTAAGTGTGAACGCACTCAATATTGGATTGTGTACAAGCCCTTCAGTGTTGGGAGTGGGCGGAAGATTTGTCGATATCCCGCCGAGTCAATGCCGATCCCTGTTCAAAGTAAAGTACAGATGAAGGAACCCAATTCGTTAGTAATCAATAAAGGAAACCACAGCTAGATCAGTCAAATGTGAAATAAGGTACTTATTTTGCACCACTGGTCCACTTCTTCAAATAATAATAATAATAATAATAATAATAATAAAATCAGATATACAAATCAACTATTCTATGGAATGGTTTTCGTTAAGTCGCATTTTTATTTCTTGAAAATGTAATGCACAGGTGAAATTTTTCTCCCTTTTATTTACAAGTTTGTGTGAAATCCATCGTAACGACTGCATTCGCAAGACCTGGGCCAGCGAGGTTAGCAAACACTATTTTGGACAGTCTGCAAGCAGGTAATGCCTTATCACTGCGCACATCGCCTTTTACATTCACCCCCCCCCCTCCCCAAAAAAAGAAGAAAAACAGCTGTCGTCACTTCTCAAATAAGAAAGCTCTCAGAGTTTATGCCAGATTCCTAACCGGCCCCGAAAGAGCAGTTTCCGCCTGGAGAAACAGCCACATCAAAGAAGCCATCTGCCATCTTTCCCGTCTCCCTCCCAACTCCTTTTTTCATCCGCTCCGACGGCAGATGTGATTACACAACTTCTGCTGCGGCTGGAGATTTCGTTTCTTCTTCGCCAAAGCAATCCCTCGCAGGCCTCGCCTCACCCAGTCCCCAGAGCAGAGGAACATCACACGACGCACATTTACAAGACACCGCAGCGCGGGTTCCTGCCTAGCTCCTCACACATCCCCAACAGCAGCACCCAAACACGCCTCGCGACGCTCGGATTACAACGGCCAGCCTGTAGCAAAGATAAAGACAGTCATGACATCGTAAACCCGAGGGTTCGCAGTTTGTTCTACAGATCTTAACTTTATGCACCTATCAAATATGCAGAGAAAATAAGGAAGGAAGGTCACAGTGCAGGTCAAAAAACTTACATTTTGTTAAACATTACATGAAAACAAATACTAATTAATTTGGCGAGATTACAGGCGACAAAAGTTTTGATTTCATAAACAATAGCTTCGATCTACTTCAACGCAAATAAATATGTAAATTTTCATGATTGATAGAAAATGCCAAAATTAAGACTGGTTTCAACACAAGTTATTCTGGGCAAAAGCCCGGCCAAGCCTCACCACCTCCTCCACCTGGAACTAAACCCCTGTAGGGGTGTACCAAGTGCACTACTTTAATTTTCCAATTTTTTGGCCTATATTCCCATGTTTCCATTGAGTGACTTGATTTTCGTCACTCGAGGGCCATTAACCAGAATAACTTATCCAACCTGTTTTCACCGCCGGCGCTGCAGCCAGGTTATAGCTTTGTCAAATTTTCAAATATATATGCATTTCTTGTGTCCACAATTATATAAACCGGCGGTGGATATATAAAACTTTTACCTCATCAATCCACGTGGAATCACCCCGCATGTCCCCGGTGACAGGACGATTACTAGTACCCGGCACCGAACCCATGCAGGGGCGCCGATTCCACAGCCAGCAAGTGTTTCTCTTCTTTTCCTTCCATAGTTCTATCATAAAATGCCAATCCAGTCCATCTGTTGCATCCGCAACCCTCTCCAACACCTGCTTCCAATTCCCTTACTTAATCATTCTAGTTCCATCAACAGTTGTCACTTTAGTGAGTTAATAAAATACCAAATCCGAGCATGGGCTGTGTCTTGATATTCTTCTTCTTCTCTTCTTCTTCTTCTTCTTCAACTATTGTCTCTTGTCTAACTATTCTCCACAATTGCAGATGTTATTCTCCTTCTTGATGTTCTTGAAGGTCCATTGCTGCCATCCAGCTATCGAACTCTTCTAATCTCTTGCCAATCTCATTGCAATAATTTTTCCATATCCTTTGACCCTCTGGATCAGCCAACAAACCAGAAATGTTCCAGAGGGACAATTGTAAATTTGATGCGAGGTCTTCATAACGTTGCCGAATGTCATGCACCTTAGAACATTCCAACATAACATGGATGGCAGTATCTGGAAGCCCGCAGACTGCACACATTGGGTCGTCCACCAAGTTCATGGTGTACAATTTAGCCTTGAAATTTCCGTGACCCGTAAGATACTGAGTGCAGTAATGGTCCACTGGAATAGTCCGTCTCTCGAGGCGTTCTCTAATACTCGGAAGTATCCGATACGTATATCTGACATTGTTGGAAGAATCCCAACGTTGTTGCCATGCATCAAGAGTGAGTTCTCTGGCGATCCGCTTGTCTCCTTTTGAGACTGGGCCACTGGTAGCAAGCAATGACAATTCTCCTCGTTCCTTCAGGAGTAAGTCAATAGGGATTGCTCCCGTGACTACTTGCAAGGCCTCAGTAGATGTTGTCCGATACGCCTTAGCCACAGTTAACAATGCAGTTCTTTGTGCAGTAAGCAATTTTCTCTTGATGTGAACTTGTAGTGCTGCGTGGTACCAGACCACTGCAGCATAACAGACTACTGCAATAAAGGTGGCTTCATAAATCCTCATCATGGTATTATACACTAGCCCCCATCCAGCCGGAGCCACTGAACGCATTTCATGAAAGAGGATAGTTGACTTGCAGCTCGTTTCTTTGGCATGTGTGTTAAATTGACCACATTGATCCAACCAAACCCCTAGGTACTTCAGAGATGACACAGCTTTCACGGGTCTTCCGTCGTACCTGATCACCGGGGGTCTATTTGAGCTAAGTCTTCCCTTTAGCATAACAGACTCCATTTTATCCGGGGCTATCTTAAGCTTGCACCGCATGGTCCAGTCTCGGACAATGGTAAGAGCCTCCTCCGCCTTTTCTTCGAGGAGCCGTCTTGAATTGCCTGGGATGATAAGCAGGCCATCATCGGCATATCCGAAGATGTCACACCCGTACGGGAGCTCCAATCTGAGCAGTTCATCAAACAAGACATTCCACAAGAGAGGACCCAAGACGGATCCTTGGGGGCATCCCTTCGTAAGTACCTTATTGCAGGAGACATATCCCATAGTGCACACACATGTTCTGTCATGAAAAAAGGAAAGTACCAGTTTGTATAGGTTCCTTGGACAGTTTAGCTCCTTCAACCTCCACATGATCTGGGGCCACCAGGCATTATCAAAGGCCCCAGCAATATCCAGTGTAATAGCCATGACATACTGTGCGTTGATGGTGTTAACTTTTTGCATCATTCGCAGAATTGCCTTTTCCGTGCTCCTACCCTTCCGAAATCCATACTGCAAATCACTCAGTCCATTATGGACATCCAGGAATTGAGTGATGCGTAAGGTTATAAGCTTTTCCAAGATTTTTCCGAAGAGAGGAAGCATGGTCAAGGGTCTATATGATTTGACATGGCCAGGATCCTTACCATTGCCCTTATATAAAATCTTCAATATTCCCCTTTTCCAGTCACTTGGGAATGTCCCCGTCAACAATGCACTGTTATATAGTGCTAGCAAATCCTTATGGACTTCTCCATAGACTCTAAGAAGTATCTCAGATGTCACATTGTCGTGCCCAGGAGCCTTTTTTAATCTCAGGGTCTTAACGACCTGCAATAATTCGGCTGCACTAAATGGGGCCGTATCCTCCGTAGAGGGAATGGCAATCATTGCTTCTCTCTTGACCTTCTGGTCTTCTGTGTCATTTTCTGGACTATCATCCGGGAGCAATTCATGTAGCACCATATGCAAGTTTGCCCTTATAGATGGTTCCTCATTTTCATCCAACAGAGAAGGTATCTCCAAGGGTCGCTTAAGTTTGTTCGCACACATCTCATATATCAGACCCCATGTATCAGTATTTCCGGTCTCCGTTACGGTTTTCCGCCATGAAGCTCTCTTGGCACCCCTGACTGCTTTAGTATAACTTTTCTTGTTTCTTCGGTATTCCACGAGTGAAGCACTCTTCAACTCTTGATCAGTCTGCCGCTTCATTCGTTTCCGAAGAGACTTGAGTCTTGTTCTCTGATCTTGCAGATCTTGCGTCCACCAGCTATGTCTTCTGTTCTTGCCTGAAAGCTTTTCCATGTGCTTATCGCAAACTGCCATAACTGCTTCTCTAAGACGGACTGCATCTTCTTCAACCTCTTGCAACATATTGGACCGATATTCGTCCATTTGCGATTTCAGCATGTTATTGAATGCCTTCCAGTCTACCCTCTTGCATCCATATCTGGTTGCAGAGGGTTCGTGAGTAGGTAGCTGGTCTTGAGTAGCAATTTCAAACAAGATCAACCGATGATCACTTGTAATCTCGTCAGTTACTCTCCAATTTGTAACTGCATGCTTTAATCTCCTGCATGTCAGGGTGACATCCAGGAAGGACTCACTATCATGGGCCGGAGACAAATATGTGGCCATGGATCCAGGTTCATTAATGACTCTTAGGTCATTAGCAACTATAAAGTTGCTTACAAGTTCACCTTTATCATCCATAACTGGTGACCCCCAGAGAGGGGACTTCGCATTTATATAACCACCAAACAGTATTCTGCTTGTTCGTACATGTTGTAGTATTTTAACCCATTCTTGCAGGTGAACCTCTGTTTCTTCAGCGAACTGAAAATAGGAGGAAACCACATTGATAATAGTGGATCCAATCTCTAAGCGCACGCACACATGATGCTCCCCACTGATCTTTGGTAAGAAAAGTGCCGTAATCCGAGGATTACGAATCCATACAGCAGCCTTGGGATTCTTCCCAGAGGTATAAGTCCTGTCAGGCATGCCAACCAGTTTTCCACGTACAACATAAGGCTCCTGGATTAACACAACGTCCAGATGCATTTCCTCAGCAACCAATTGGATTTCAGTTGTTGCTACAGCAGACCTTTGAAGATTTATCTGCCCGATTAGGATGCTCTTGCTCAAGTTATCCATAATCAATTCGATTTAGTTCCCTCGACAAGGCCTTCTGGTACTCTGTGCAGTCTGTAGAATCCACTCTGTGGTTAAAGTCCTTTTTTAATCTCTTACAATTAGCACACTTCTCACCCTGTTCTTTAGCCTTACACTCCGAGTACTTATGTCCCGTCTCCCCACAGCACGAACATGTCAATTGGCCTCTACACTTAAGGGATGTGTGACCATATCCCTGGCACTTATAACATCTGGTTGCAACCACGTAGTCACGAATCCTACAAGAGGAAAACCCTATGTAGATATGGCCCTTAACTATCAGCATGTTCCGGGTCTTTGGGGAACACTCCACTACCAGGTGGACCTTATCCTTATTCTCTTTCGGCCCCCTGCGTAACCGGACTGTGCACTCAGAAAGGAACTGGTTTCAACACAGCTGACACCATAACATCTGCAAGCTATACTTACACATCAACGTCCACGGTCAAGCATTTTTCTCAGTATCAGTACAGCTTGTCCGCCATTCCCCGAGGTTTTGCGTGGAGTAGTATCTGATAGTCGGTCCGAGCCCTGGAGTCGAGTGTGGAGCCGGTGCCATCTTACACTGCGGCCATCTTTGATTACCTTCACAATGATCCCGGCGAAAATTTTGTATTCCACCATCTTGAATACTAGAACTTTCTGCATTTGATTTTCTACAATTTTTCGCCATCTTCGATAACACAATTTTTAATTATTGCCTTACATCCGACATTTTTAATAATATAACATCCTCCATTTTGAACAATGACATCACTGTCGCCATCTTAAATTCTGACATCATAGTCCACCAAAATGTTCGTCTGCTGGAGGTAATCTTGGATTTATTTCTGCTTGAGGTGCCATCTTTGATGACATAATAATCAATTACTTTGTTTCTCTGTTTGATCCTAGCTCTATATCATGCACATAACATAGATGTTAGACTACCTGCTGGTGTTGTTATAGCCCTTACAGGCCTATTAAAATTTAAAAAAAAAATACATTGTAGGGGGCGATTCGAACCATGACAGCTAGGACCTCTTGTATGAAAATATCACGCCTTTACCCACACGGCTATCAAGGCACATACCAGTATGGGAATTAAATAGGGTATATGCGGACATATCATTGTTTTAAGAACAAGAAATAATAGCAGCACTTGTAGGATGCCCAGTCACCATCTTTGTATTCAATGCTTGCCACTAAGAGCGCTAGGTTCGTAAAGTGCACATGTCATGTGCTAGATGGTGCTGTCGCCATCATAGTTTTGAAAACTTGCTACAAGGAGTGCTAGTGTAATGCAGTGCACACTTCGTCTGCTAGAGTACATTGCCACCATCTAGGTTTATTTATGACCTGCTAGAGTTCAGTAGTGCCAATTACCAAATCGTAGACCAATTTTGTACCATATATATACATACATGTATATAATATAATATACATTCGTAAAAATTTCTAAACATGATAAAAAAAATGACATAATATAATGATTGATTCCATCCATGCCTGTTTTTGGTTCAATCCATGGTCTGATTAAAAAAAGTAATTTTAGCTTATAATAGTTTTTAATTAAAAATGATTAAAAGCCCTAAAAGTAGCTTAAATTGCTCACCTGCCTAATGCCAGGAAGCCGCTAATTTAATATTGTCCGCCTTCTTTAAAATGGCAAATTATAACTTACAATTTCAGGAAAAATTCTAACAAAAAAAGATAAAAAATATGCTTATTAGTATATTTAATTCGATCGATTTTCATTCTTGGTTTGTGCCTATATCAGTGCTAAGCGTAATCAGCGCTTAGAAACAATATTTAAATTCTTCCTCCCAATATTTCTTAACAAGTTTATTGATCATCCTCACTACGAAAAATAATTCAATACAAGGCAACTGTTCAATCGTCTAAATAAACATGTTACCCGATATCACAATGTTGGAACTAATTTTTCATTATAAGCGATGTGAACAGATGACATTTAATTTTATTATCTCTTCTAATGCCTACACAGCCACACACACAAAACTATAAGAAGTAAAACATCACCGGTGTGTAGAGACATCGCTCGTAGAAAGTACAGTCAACCAGAGAGAAAGGACTCGACTGCACAATCGATATTACCAAGAAGTGAAATACACTCATCTTGATACACAATACCTACCATGGAGAACGTATTCTGCGCACCTTATGATAATTAGAGTGCCAACTTTAAGCATGTCTCCGAACTATGAGACAGTCTTTATACATACTACGTATGCAATATGTCCAATTAAAAACAAAAGACAGAGTGTCTCCGAACGACGATACTTGGCATACCTTCCAACCAAGTATAAACCTGTACCGACATTACAATAGTATACAATGACTGTTCGGACGGGGTCGCTGACCTACAGTCAGGTTGTAACGATGTTTCCGGAGCATGGATGTGTGAGGTTAGTGAAGAACTCTCCAGACTAGTCTGCCAGCAGTGGGACAGCTATATAAGCTCCCGGCGCGGTGCTGTTGACTGGACGAGCGCCTGTGAGTCAGGGGAGTCTAGCCGTGGACTGCGACCCAGTTGGTGCGGCCAGTGCCTGTCTGAGTGCTGGACACGAGACAGCTCAGGTCACCAGGCCGAGCAGCCACGAGGCCACGAGGCAGCTGCGAGCGAGGTCCGGGGAAGAGAAGGAAGTCTGCCTGCTGTGGAGTCTACGGTCCCGCAGTCTGCCCTCCACCACAGGATCCGCCCCACTTCAGCACGGAGGCAGTCCCGGAGCACGCCGAGCTATTAGTGACAATTCTTCAAGTCCTTGTTGGAACAATAACACTCCACAGCTCAGCTGGAGCGAGTCGGGGTATTTCACACGTCATTTCGGACTCTGCTCTGTCTACTCGTCTGCAGTTAAGCGAGTAGGGAGAACAATAGTTCGCTTCACTTAGCCTAATTGATACACTGCATTAATTTATGTTATTCATTTGTTTATTTACCACTCGCTCGTTGTTAATTCATTTGCGAGTCGTGTTTCGGTAATTATTTTCATTTAATAGCATTATTACTTTCTTTTTGGCCAATAATTAATTAGAATTTTTGCCTTAATATTCCCTAGTCCAGGTAGTGTGTTTGTAAAATAGTTTATTGAGACACAGATGATCAACGATTGTTATTTTTATATTATTAGGCTAAGTGACCAGGCCACGAATTGCAGATTGTAAAGATACTCAAACCTGCCAAGTCCATAATGAAGGATATTTACATGTCATATTTATTTCTGTAAAATTGCGCGAAATATTAATCACCCGAGATAAAGTTTGTTGTGTTGTTTTCCGACAACCCCTGTCCTGTTGTTGAAGCCCTCGTTGGCCTGCACAGTGCAGTTCCCAACAAACCAATTACAAGCGAATAGAATGGGTGTCTTCTGACCACAAAGTCTTCTTCAATGCTTCTACTCAAGGTAAACTCATTGCTGCAAACACTATACCTATGACCTCTAATCACGCTCCAGTCGGACAATAAAGAAACACTCGAGTGTGGAGCCGGGATCGGACAAGTGATCGGCCCTCCAAGCCACAGTAGGTACGCCAAGCAGGTCTAGTGTTCGGGCAACCCGCTCGAGAGGCGATGGTTCGGGCTTTACTAACAATATGAGCGTGGACTCACTGACCAAGTAGTTCGGAGACTATTGAAAGTCTGGAGTACTAGTTACGCAAAGCTTTTTGTCAGAAGAACATATAACTTTGACCCTTAATAATCCAACAATGCCCACCTTTGAGACAGTCTTACGAGAGCTCGCGATCAAGATGAAGTACTGAAGATCTCCTCGTCAGACAAGGCACAGCGAAGTGCAAGTGGTGGTTACAGGAGCAGGTAACCCTCCCTCGACAGCTGCTGAAATGATAATGAGGGGGGAGGGATGGGAGACAGGCGCGACGAACTGCAGTGAAGGAGGAAGGCCGACCACACAGCGCCGCGGGCTCAAGGAACGACAAGATGAATGAGACACTGGCGCCATGCCCGCAACGCGGACAACTCGCTAACTGCAGGCCGAGAGGTGCAGCAAGGACCCAGTGGAGGCGATAAGGCTCTTTGTCGCACCCCCCCTCATCCCTCTGCCACGCTAGCTATCTCACTGCTCCTGCAGCCAGAGGTGCACAAGCACACGGCTGTACTCCGCAGGGAAACAGTGACCGTTCCTGTTCTGCTTTCTTTCGAATTCGTGCTCCAAAAAAGAAACCCGTGCGTAACACACTCCAAATTACAACAAACGCTATGTGAATTAAGAATTACAAAAGAAAGATTCCCGAGAAGCAGACACATTCTCCTGCCAGGGGCTGAGGCTCGCGAGCCGACTGCAATGAGACAGGCGAGTGGGAGCTCGGAGCACGCGGGGTGAATGTGTTCCTACATTGCACAGCTACTAGACACTTGTTCCTGAGGCAGGGGCATATTGCCCTGTCTGCCTTCTGGGAGGGGCAGTCTGTCCGAGGCTCGCAGACACGCCGAGGTCTCCAGGAAACCCGCGATTATCCATTATTTACTTACAGGTTTCGGACAACCAGCAAACTCATCATGAATATCTCTACATCAAAATCTCGTCCAATATTTAATAAAGTGGCATTATGACTTTGAAAATTGAGCATAACCACGATGGAGATGGGTGATCACGATAGTTGTACAAGCATACCAAAGCCACTTTAACATAATTTCAGGCGGGAATATGTGTTAGCAATGACACTGTCTCCAGGCATGGGCAGTGCAACCCACAGGGCGCGTTTGGGCGAAAACACTACTGTAGCTTTTAATATTTCAAAAAATGTTTGGCGCCTGTGGTTGTAAGTAATATTCATACTATTCTATATCTATACTATATATATATAATAAGTAATATTGTGTTATAAAATACATGATACTTAGAAGTGGCTTCAAGTTATGATTTTTAAGTTTCTTTTAATTAACAAGTCAGGTTACCTTAAACTATGTTCGTGACACAATGCTGTAGCCTATACTTTGACGACACGCAAGCGTATAAACAATTTTTTTCCTCCCAAATACATTAGAAAAATATTTTCTTCACAATAATTTAGTAGGTACATAATACATTCATTCCTGCTTTTATAATCATTAAAAAAAATTCGTATATTACTCCAAATGTACACACGCGCGCACACCTTAGTAGCTGTGACACTCGTGGTTGACGGGCTGGATGTCAGTTTAGTCACAAAGCCTTCCGATGCACTCATCTCTGGTTGTATGTATGTATATATCACTACCAAGATAACGGACATCCACTGTATAATCACAATAAAGTGGCAAGCTATTTTATTTCAAATTTGTCCAATTCAATATAAAATGAAAACTAAATAATAATTTAATATATTTTATTGAAATGTTGAACACAGCCAGACGGCTGCAGTTATAGATTACTTCACACTCAGCCTCCACGCGTCTATTGCGGCCCGTGTCGCCCTCAGTAGACATAGTGCCGTGCCATAGTTCCACTGCACTGCTTGCTCCAAGGCTCGTGCAAGCTGCAAGCTGCCACGGCGACCACTCGTGGCTGTCTGCCTGCCACAGCGACCACTCGTGGCTGTCTGCCTGCCACAGCGACCACTCGTGGCTGTCTGCCTGCCACAGCGACCACTCGTGGCTGTCTGCCTGCCACAGCGACCACTCGTGGCTGCCTGCCTGCCACAGCGACCACTCGTGGCTGCCTGCCTGCCACAGCGACCACTCGTGGCTGTCTGCCTGCCACAGCGACCACTCGTGGCTGTCTGCCTGCCACAGCGACCACTCGTGGCTGTCTGCCAGCCACAGCGACCACTCGTGGCTGTCTGCCAGCCACAGCGACCACTCGTGGCTGTCTGCCTGCCACAGCGACCACTCGTGGCTGTCTGCCTGCCACAGCGACCACTCGTGGCTGTCTGCCAGCCACAGCGACCACTCGTGGCTGTCTGCCTGCCACAGCGACCACTCGTGGCTGTCTGCCTGCCACAGCGACCACTCGTGGCTGTCTGCCTGCCACAGCGACCACTCGTGGCTGTGCGCCTGCCACAGCGACCACTCGTGGCTGTCTGCCTGCCACAGCGACCACTCGTGGCTGTCTGCCTGCCACAGCGACCACTCGTGGCTGTCTGCCTGCCACAGCGACCACTCGTGGCTGTCTGCCTGCCACAGCGACCACTCGTGGCTGTCTGCCTGCCACAGCGACCACTCGTGGCTGTGCGCCTGCCACAGCGACCACTCGTGGCTGTGCGCCTGCCACAGCGACCACTCGTGGCTGTCTGCCAGCCACAGCGACCACTCGTGGCTGTCTGCCAGCCACAGCGACCACTCGTGGCTGTGCGCCTGCCACAGCGACCACTCGTGGCTGTCTGCCTGCCACAGCGACCACTCGTGGCTGTGCGCCTGCCACAGCGACCACTCGTGGCTGTCTGCCAGCCACAGCGACCACTCGTGGCTGTCTGCCTGCCACAGCGACCACTCGTGGCTGTCTGCCTGCCACAGCGACCACTCGTGGCTGTCTGCCTGCCACAGCGACCACTCGTGGCTGTGCGCCTGCCACAGCGACCACTCGTGGCTGTCTGCCTGCCACAGCGACCACTCGTGGCTGTCTGCCTGCCACAGCGACCACTCGTGGCTGTGCGCCTGCCACAGCGACCACTCGTGGCTGTCTGCCAGCCACAGCGACCACTCGTGGCTGTCTGCCTGCCACAGCGACCACTCGTGGCTGTCTGCCTGCCACAGCGACCACTCGTGGCTGTGCGCCTGCCACAGCGACCACTCGTGGCTGTCTGCCTGCCACAGCGACCACTCGTGGCTGTCTGCCAGCCACAGCGACCACTCGTGGCTGTCTGCCTGCCACAGCGACCACTCGTGGCTGTCTGCCTGCCACAGCGACCACTCGTGGCTGTCTGCCTGCCACAGCGACCACTCGTGGCTGTCTGCCTGCCACAGCGACCACTCGTGGCTGTGCGCCTGCCACAGCGACCACTCGTGGCTGTCTGCCTGCCACAGCGACCACTCGTGGCTGTCTGCCTGCCACAGCGACCACTCGTGGCTGTGCGCCTGCCACAGCGACCACTCGTGGCTGTCTGCCTGCCACAGCGACCACTCGTGGCTGTCTGCCAGCCACAGCGACCACTCGTGGCTGTCTGCCTGCCACAGCGACCACTCGTGGCTGTCTGCCTGCCACAGCGACCACTCGTGGCTGTCTGCCTGCCACAGCGACCACTCGTGGCTGTGCGCCTGCCACAGCGACCACTCGTGGCTGTCTGCCTGCCACAGCGACCACTCGTGGCTGTCTGCCTGCCACAGCGACCACTCGTGGCTGTGCGCCTGCCACAGCGACCACTCGTGGCTGTCTGCCTGCCACAGCGACCACTCGTGGCTGTCTGCCAGCCACAGCGACCACTCGTGGCTGTCTGCCTGCCACAGCGACCACTCGTGGCTGTCTGCCTGCCACAGCGACCACTCGTGGCTGTCTGCCTGCCACAGCGACCACTCGTGGCTGTCTGCCTGCCACAGCGACCACTCGTGGCTGTGCGCCTGCCACAGCGACCACTCGTGGCTGTCTGCCTGCCACAGCGACCACTCGTGGCTGTCTGCCAGCCACAGCGACCACTCGTGGCTGTCTGCCTGCCACAGCGACCACTCGTGGCTGTCTGCCTGCCACAGCGACCACTCGTGGCTGTCTGCCTGCCACAGCGACCACTCGTGGCTGTGCGCCTGCCACAGCGACCACTCGTGGCTGTCTGCCTGCCACAGCGACCACTCGTGGCTGTCTGCCTGCCACAGCGACCACTCGTGGCTGTCTGCCTGCCACAGCGACCACTCGTGGCTGTCTGCCTGCCACAGCGACCACTCGTGGCTGTGCGCCTGCCACAGCGACCACTCGTGGCTGTCTGCCTGCCACAGCGACCACTCGTGGCTGTCTGCCAGCCACAGCGACCACTCGTGGCTGTGCGCCTGCCACAGCGACCACTCGTGGCTGTCTGCCTGCCACAGCGACCACTCGTGGCTGTCTGCCTGCCACAGCGACCACTCGTGGCTGTGCGCCTGCCACAGCGACCACTCGTGGCTGTCTGCCAGCCACAGCGACCACTCGTGGCTGTCTGCCTGCCACAGCGACCACTCGTGGCTGTCTGCCTGCCACAGCGACCACTCGTGGCTGTCTGCCAGCCACAGCGACCACTCGTGGCTGTCTGCCTGCCACAGCGACCACTCGTGGCTGTCTGCCTGCCACAGCGACCACTCGTGGCTGTCTGCCTGCCACAGCGACCACTCGTGGCTGTGCGCCTGCCACAGCGACCACTCGTGGCTGTCTGCCAGCCACAGCGACCACTCGTGGCTGTCTGCCTGCCACAGCGACCACTCGTGGCTGTCTGCCTGCCACAGCGACCACTCGTGGCTGTCTGCCTGCCACAGCGACCACTCGTGGCTGTGCGCCTGCCACAGCGACCACTCGTGGCTGTGCGCCTGCCACAGCGACCACTCGTGGCTGTCTGCCAGCCACAGCGACCACTCGTGGCTGTGCGCCTGCCACAGCGACCACTCGTGGCTGTCTGCCTGCCACAGCGACCACTCGTGGCTGTCTGCCTGCCACAGCGACCACTCGTGGCTGTGCGCCTGCCACAGCGACCACTCGTGGCTGTCTGCCAGCCACAGCGACCACTCGTGGCTGTCTGCCAGCCACAGCGACCACTCGTGGCTGTCTGCCTGCCACAGCGACCACTCGTGGCTGTCTGCCTGCCACAGCGACCACTCGTGGCTGTCTGCCTGCCACAGCGACCACTCGTGGCTGTCTGCCTGCCACAGCGACCACTCGTGACTGTCTGCCTGCCACAGCGACCACTCGTGGCTGTCTGCCTGCCACAGCGACCACTCGTGGCTGTGCGCCTGCCACAGCGACCACTCGTGGCTGTCTGCCAGCCACAGCGACCACTCGTGGCTGTCTGCCTGCCACAGCGACCACCCGTGGCTGTCTGCCTGCCACAGCGACCACTCGTGGCTGTCTGCCTGCCACAGCGACCACTCGTGGCTGTGCGCCTGCCACAGCGACCACTCGTGGCTGTCTGCCAGCCACAGCGACCACTCGTGGCTGTCTGCCTGCCACAGCGACCACTCGTGGCTGTCTGCCTGCCACAGCGACCACTCGTGACTGTCTGCCTGCCACAGCGACCACTCGTGGCTGTCTGCCTGCCACAGCGACCACTCGTGGCTGTCTGCCTGCCACAGCGACCACTCGTGGCTGTCTGCCTGCCACAGCGACCACTCGTGGCTGTCTGCCTGCCACAGCGACCACTCGTGGCTGTCTGCCTGCCACAGCGACCACTCGTGACTGTCTGCCTGCCACAGCGACCACTCGTGGCTGTCTGCCTGCCACAGCGACCACTCGTGACTGTCTGCCAGCCACAGCGACCACTCGTGGCTGTCTGCCTGCCACAGCGACCACTCGTGGCTGTCTGCCTGCCACAGCGACCACTCGTGACTGTCTGCCTGCCACAGCGACCACTCGTGGCTGTCTGCCTGCCACAGCGACCACTCGTGGCTGTCTGCCTGCCACAGCGACCACTCGTGGCTGTCTGCCTGCCACAGCGACCACTCGTGGCTGTGCGCCTGCCACAGCGACCACTCGTGGCTGTCTGCCAGCCACAGCGACCACTCGTGGCTGTCTGCCTGCCACAGCGACCACTCGTGGCTGTCTGCCTGCCACATCGACCACTCGTGGCTGTCTGCCTGCCACAGCGACCACTCGTGGCTGTCTGCCTGCCACAGCGACCACTCGTGGCTGTCTGCCTGCCACAGCGACCACTCGTGGCTGTCTGCCTGCCACAGCGACCACTCGTGGCTGTCTGCCTGCCACAGCGACCACTCGTGGCTGTCTGCCTGCCACAGCGACCACTCGTGGCTGTCTGCCTGCCACAGCGACCACTCGTGGCTGTGCGCCTGCCACAGCGACCACTCGTGGCTGTCTGCCAGCCACAGCGACCACTCGTGGCTGTCTGCCTGCCACAGCGACCACTCGTGGCTGTCTGCCTGCCACAGCGACCACTCGTGGCTGTCTGCCTGCCACAGCGACCACTCGTGGCTGTCTGCCTGCCACAGCGACCACTCGTGGCTGTCTGCCTGCCACAGCGACCACTCGTGGCTGTGCGCCTGCCACAGCGACCACTCGTGGCTGTCTGCCAGCCACAGCGACCACTCGTGGCTGTCTGCCTGCCACAGCGACCACTCGTGGCTGTCTGCCTGCCACAGCGACCACTCGTGGCTGTCTGCCAGCCACAGCGACCACTCGTGGCTGTCTGCCAGCCACAGCGACCACTCGTGGCTGTGCGCCTGCCACAGCGACCACTCGTGGCTGTCTGCCAGCCACAGCGACCACTCGTGGCTGTGCGCCTGCCACAGCGACCACTCGTGGCTGTCTGCCTGCCACAGCGACCACTCGTGGCTGTCTGCCAGCCACAGCGACCACTCGTGGCTGTCTGCCTGCCACAGCGACCACTCGTGGCTGTCTGCCTGCCACAGCGACCACTCGTGACTGTCTGCCTGCCACAGCGACCACTCGTGGCTGTCTGCCTGCCACAGCGACCACTCGTGGCTGTCTGCCAGCCACAGCGACCACTCGTGGCTGTGCGCCTGCCACAGCGACCACTCGTGGCTGTCTGCCAGCCACAGCGACCACTCGTGGCTGTCTGCCTGCCACAGCGACCACTCGTGGCTGTCTGCCTGCCACAGCGACCACTCGTGGCTGTCTGCCTGCCACAGCGACCACTCGTGGCTGTCTGCCTGCCACAGCGACCACTCGTGACTAACTGCCTGCCACAGCGACCACTCGTGGCTGTCTGCCTGCCACAGCGACCACTCGTGGCTGTCTGCCTGCCACAGCGACCACTCGTGGCTGTGCGCCTGCCACAGCGACCACTCGTGGCTGTCTGCCAGCCACAGCGACCACTCGTGGCTGTCTGCCTGCCACAGCGACCACTCGTGGCTGTCTGCCTGCCACAGCGACCACTCGTGGCTGTCTGCCTGCCACAGCGACCACTCGTGGCTGTCTGCCTGCCACAGCGACCACTCGTGGCTGTCTGCCTGCCACAGCGACCACTCGTGGCTGTCTGCCTGCCACAGCGACCACTCGTGACTGTCTGCCTGCCACAGCGACCACTCGTGGCTGTCTGCCTGCCACAGCGACCACTCGTGGCTGTGCGCCTGCCGAAGCGACCACTCGTGGCTGTCTGCCAGCCACAGCGACCACTCGTGGCTGTCTGCCTGCCACAGCGACCACTCGTGGCTGTCTGCCTGCCACAGCGACCACTCGTGGCTGTCTGCCTGCCACAGCGACCACTCGTGGCTGTCTGCCTGCCACAGCGACCACTCGTGGCTGTGCGCCTGCCACAGCGACCACTCGTGGCTGTCTGCCAGCCACAGCGACCACTCGTGGCTGTCTGCCTGCCACAGCGACCACTCGTGGCTGTCTGCCTGCCACAGCGACCACTCGTGACTGTCTGCCTGCCACAGCGACCACTCGTGGCTGTCTGCCTGCCACAGCGACCACTCGTGGCTGTCTGCCTGCCACAGCGACCACTCGTGGCTGTCTGCCTGCCACAGCGACCACTCGTGGCTGTCTGCCTGCCACAGCGACCACTCGTGGCTGTGCGCCTGCCACAGCGACCACTCGTGGCTGTCTGCCTGCCACAGCGACCACTCGTGGCTGTCTGCCTGCCACGCGCTCGGCGAGACACCTCGCGTCGCGAGTGTCGTTACGCAAACTTCAAACCAATACAGTTCAAATAAAATAGCTAAAAAAAACAGGGGCCAAATACAAAGGTTTCAACACTAAATCTAAGCAACAGATTATTTACATTAAACATTTGCAAATGAAACAAACTTAAAACCAAACAAATTAATAACATATTACAATTTAAAAAAACAAAAAGGATAAAAAAAATGAAAATTAAAGTGATAGGCCTATAACTGTAGTTAATAAACCGCTGGCAAGTACACCAGGTACACCAATCAAATAAACTATCAAACCAAAATAACTAGAAAGCGAAACGGTTAAAAACACCTCAGCTGGTGTTACATTCGCATATCCGTTAGAGAAGTCAATGTTCTATTCACATATTCACGGCTTCAAGGCCAATAGTCCCACTGAATGCACTGTACGATTTGAGGTATTGTGGTATTGTTCAGAGCCGATAATATCATGTGATGACAAGCAGAACATTTCATCTAAATAAAAAATTTCATCACATTCAATGAAAATTCTCTTAAAATGTTGGTAGCAGTTTGGCATACAAGTTATCCGAAAATTATTTTTATGTAATACTTTAACATCTATTTCAAATAAGGGCAGTAATTAAGAAATGTATAATGTCAACCGCATAGATATTTTGCGAGAAAAATTGTACCTATTCCACAAACCTCAACTTTCGGGAAATAGGAGGGAAAAAACTATTCCCCGCTTGATTTTGTTTTCTTGATTTTGCTTAAAATGTATAGAAAATGAGAATATTTTTGAGAATTTTTTATGGAATGTGTTTGATTGAATTTAGTTCCATTAGAATAAGTTAACTTATTTTAGAGGGTAAAAATAAAGTTTATTTAAGAGTTAAAATATACTTAAATCATTTAATCCGAAACAAAATTCATCTAATTAAAACATACCGCTGGACACAGTATTTTAAAATATCCGCCCTTTTCAGAAATAATCTTAAAACTTTCTTAACTGTGATAGTCATCATTTTCGACATCATCAAAAGTTATTTATTGTTGTTGGTAAAGCCAGGCTTTCTTCTAAATATGATGTACCTTGTGTTTAAAAATTATAAATCTACTTAATTTTTGTTTAAAAACAATCTGCTTTACGAAAAATTACGAGCATTGTTTTATAACTATTTTAGTACAGTATGAACATATAATATATCCCAGTTAAAATTTTTAATCGAATCAACTGAAAGCGTTTTAGTGTGTTGGTTCAAGGTCACGATTAAAGAGCAACTCAAACAGTTCTAGATAAGCGCATGCGCGAGCACTGCTCTGTTGTTTTGTGTGCTTGCAGCGCGAACGAATGGCTGTTTCCTCAATTAGTAGAGGGTGAACCTGTAAACTTTACTTGGCAACAGGATGGAGTCCCTCCACATTGGAATCTCTTTGCACGAGAGTGGTTGGACGTCCAAGTCCCTGACCGCTGGATTGATCGTAATGGTCGAGACAACAGAGCTCTTTTCTCGCTGGCCTCCACGTTCACCTGACATAACGCCATGCGACTGTTCCCTTTGGGGCTTTATGAGAGGTCGTGTCTACGTTCCTCCGCTACCTAATGATTTCCCAGAGTTGAGGCACAGATTTGAAGAGGATGTTGCTTCCATTACTCAGGACTTGTTAACCAAAGTATGGGAAGAATCTGACTTTTAGGTTGGATGTGTGCTGTATAACTAAAGGTGCTCATATTGAACATTTGTATGAAAAATAAATATGTTAGTTTGCCAGTTAGATGTATGAATTGTTGCAAATAGTCTAAATGAAACTGTTCTAGCATAACACTGCAACTGGAACATTCTTATATGGACATCCTGTATATCAGTAGTTAGATTTACTTAATAACTGATGGAGTTTGGCCGAGTCTGTGGCTGCGGCAAGTGTTTAGAGCGACAGGCGCTTGTGACAGGCCACCTGACCGACAGTTGCATATACCTCGGGGTGAAGGAAACATCAGCGCTGCACTGAAGTTTCCACTCTCGGAACTCCAAGAGACATCTTCGGTTATGTTCGTTACTGTGTTTAGCCCCGCGGTTATGCAAGGGATTAGGGCGAATGAGGTTAAGACCGCCCCTTTTGATCTGCTGTGTGTCGCTTCATCAGTTGGGCTGGACAATGAAGCATCAAACGTAGTCAGTTTAGGTGTTACGGTAAACTACGTGATAATGCCTTTATTTTTTTCCGTAAGAAGCTTTAAAGTATTTTTCCCAAACTCCTAAACCATTTTAGGTGCAGCCCCTTTGCCCGTGTAAGCTGCCAATGTTTACACATTTTTGCGCGGAGTGTTGCCACATCTGGAAAACATGAGCTAGTCTCCTACATCTGAAAAACACGAGCCAGAGTCTCAAATATCTGAAACACACGAGCCAGTCTCCCACATCTGAAAAACATGAGCGAGTAGATGACTATGGAAAACCCGAATACATCCATGTGTGCGTATACGATATTGAGATGGATAATGAAACATAATGTCCGCAAACGAGTTTTGCCTTGTGATGTCAAGCCAATCAAAACGTGTTCTCGGCCACTAAGAAACCCAAGAAATTTATACCACTTTTAACTTCTTTTTTGTGTCACAGTCGTGTTCTCTGTCTCTCTTCCTCTCTCTCTCTCTCTCTCTCACACACACAAACACACACATCCTAATCCTGAATTCTGACTTGTTTAATATTAAATCTCTGACTCATGCATGTTAACCATTATATATTATAATTCTGTGAGTTCGAAGCAAACTTTTGTGAATAGAGTAGGCTAATTACAACAAGTTTCGTATAATAACCTAAAACGTTCGTAATTTAAATATAAAATTTTAGTAATGCAAAACAACTTATAACATTTTACCGACGAAAATAACGTTATACAATTCCGTTCTCATTATAATAACTGTTCAAACGACTTCCAATGGCCTGAGCGCGGGCTTGAGAAGTGAGTGGCAGGGCTTGAGAAGTGAGTGGCCGGGCTTGAAAAGTGAGTGGCAGGGCTTGAAAAGTGAGTGGCCGGGCTTGAGAAGTGAGTGGCAGGGCTCGAGAAGTGAGTGGCAGGGCTCGAGAAGTGAGTGGCAGGGCTCGAGAAGTGAGTGGCAGGGCTTGAGAAGTGAGTTGCCGGGCTTGAGAAGTGAGTTGCCGGGCTTGAGAAGTGAGTGGCAGGGCTTGAGAAGTGAGTGGCAGGGCTTGAGAAGTGAGTTGCCGGGCTTGAGAAGTGAGTGGCCGGGCTTGAGAAGTGAGTGGCCGGGCTTGAGAAGTGAGTGGCCGGGCTTGAGAAGTGAGTGGCCGGGCTTGAGAAGTGAGTGGCCGGGCTTGAGAAGTGAGTGGCCGGGCTTGAGAAGTGAGTGGCCGGGCTTGAGAAGTGAGTGGCAGGGCTTGAGAAGTGAGTGGCAGGGCTTGAGAAGTGAGTGGCCGGACTTGAGAAGTGAGTGGCAGGCTCCCTGCCTCGCTGGTTCCCTGGTGGCTGCTCGGCCTCCAACCACTGACTGTCTTCCAGCCTCTACAGCCTCTACAGCGAGGACAAGCAACTGTCGGCAGTCTGGCTCTCTTTCCTGAAGACATCCCAGTTACATATTAAGTCACACAATACTGTGGACTCCACCTGCGGATATGAAACAAAGAAAAGGCAGTATGTATCTACGTCTTCGGAAACCTGTTGCTACAGGGCAGCAGCCCACACCATGCAGGAGGAGACTTCACAGTCTCCGGAGATGATCAGTCACTGGGAACTTTCATTTTTGCCAACAGGACAATTATGTTATAATCCAGCCTATGAAGGACGTTTGCTACGCCTTAGCCTCGAGGACAGTGGTACTTGTTTAGGCAAGGGGATAGCGGCGATCTGCTCACGCCGCGCCGCGCCACGCCAGTGTTACATGCTGCGCGAGTCTGTTGTTCCCACAAGTGGACCGCGTGTGGAGACACTCACTTGTGCGCTTCGTCAACACTGGGGGACTGTCAGGCGGAACCCTCAAGTACATTACATGCACTTTAATAATAATAGAAACTTGATAATTACTGTTTTCCTGGGATCACAAAATTAATAAAAGAAAATTCTCGGTACATAAGTATATAAGCAGGTTAGCTCACGGGCAACCGAGATTCCCGAATTCAATTTGTGTCAATCGACAACTTTTTTTGTAAATTTTTACAACTTATTATTGCGTTTTAAACGTTAAAATTAAGACAATTATATAATTTATTATTTCTAAAACCAAAATGTTATAATAAATTTTAATGCATAGCTCAGCCCATTGGTTTAGTTATTTATCACTAGATAGGCATTGAGCATTTATTTATTTTTTACTTATAATAAAAATAAATCCTATGAACACAATAGAAGTGAGTGATTGATTGCATACGTACATACACAAACATAACCCCCCCCCCCCCCCAGTTTTATTCAAGCTCGATAAAGTTTTGCAAACTTGATCTACAAAACATGACGAATTCACTGCCCACAGATTTCCAAACACATCTATGAAACACTATGTTTCATGCTTAGCTGTTCGGCGATACTTATGAAGAAATGTTTTCCTTGGCCCTAGGCGCTTTTGTGATGTTCAAGTAACTTGATAACATAGTTAATGAAGAATATATTATCCTAACTTTAAACATGGAATGAACTTTGTGTATAGAGTTCTTAGCTTCAGGAATCCTCTCTCACTCACACACCAATACATATTAGTTGCCAATACTAGAGTGGTAGTCTGTTGCGTTCCTATACTTATATTCTTGCGCATATTGTAAACTACTCGGAACACTATACGTTCCCAGGAGGTTTCATACGGCTGGTAGCGACCCGTCATACTGAGGCGTTTGCCACGCCTCCATTAACTTTACTTTTATTATTTGTTTGTTTTAACGTCCTTTTAATTTGGTAATTAATTATATAACATATGTTATGATACATTGTTTGGCACTTGGTTCAATTTCGTCTTGAAGATCGATTAAAACAAAAGCATTACGGACATTCGCGGCGCTGCGCTTGTGTGTGTTTCCGCGAGCCAACACCGCGCGGCGCGCTGAGCCTTACGACGTCATGGTGACGCGTTAACCTGCGACGGTCTGCGGCTGGCGAGCTGGGAGACGGTGCTGGCGGCTGGTGGAGTCGACTTCGGCTCGTCGGGTGCAGGCGTGTTGCGCCGCTGCTAAAATGGAAAGGCTGTTCCATTCACCTACGCATCGACCAGTGCCCAGCCCGGGTTATCGTCCACCATGCTGCGCAACTACAAGTAAGCCTCGACGCAACCGCTATTAACAACCGGGCACCGGGTTGGTTTTTTAAGGAAAAGCTATGAGCAGAGAGACTTGACTGATCATAAACTCAAATTCATTATCTTGCCAGTTTCTTGAATCGTAATGTGGCGAAATAAACTCGACTTCTCCTTTTTACGCTACGTGAGAATTTACGTAAACTGCAAGCCAGACTTATCACGTTGCTGTGGTGCGGGATGTGAGACTCGCAAAATTACGTCGAAACGAGAGTCCGGTTAGACCAAAATATTGGGAATTGTGCCTAAATAACATTTATAGACAATTACGTCATCCAGCAGTGTAATCAACGGACCTGTTAGGGAAAAACTTAACCTTTCTAAATGTTTGTAAAATTACCCGTAATATAGTGTTTATAATATGTGATTACATTAGATGTCCTTTTCTTTAATGCGAGATCTAGATCTTCTGTAGATTTGTGTAAATGGTTCTGTGTTTTAATGTACCAAGCCGATGCCAAGCAGGAATATTAAATAGTAAACAGGCAGTGATGTTTTCAATTATTATCCAGGTCATTCTTTTTTGCCTAGGGACCGTACTTCTCACTGCTTTTAGTTGGTACACCCTTCTGCGGCTCCCGACTTTAAACTCGAGCGCTTTAAGTAAGGCCTCAATACCCGGGTAGGGGTAGTAGTGCGTGGCTAGCAGTGGATAGCAGTGGCTAGCAGTGGCTAGCAGTGGCTAGCGGTGGCTAGCAGTGGATAGCAGTGGATAGCAGTGCGCACTGCTCAGACGACACGCAGTGGCCTCGCCTCTGGGCACTGTCATCCCAGACTGTCCGGAAAGGTAGCTGGTAGCTATAGCTGATAGTTGCGGTGGTGCCCAGGGAGTGTTTCCGGCTCGAACAAAGCACTTCCGGAAGGAGGACAGGCCTCCAGGGAGGATGGGCGGAAGCTGGAGCCAGCAGAACTCTCTCCTGTAATGGGAAAGAAGAAGAGAAAGGGGGGGAGGAAGGCAGACGAGCTGCTGGTCGATACGAGATGCGGGGCGGCGCTCAGCTGTCACTGGGGGGCGGAGGGCGCGTGGCTTGGTGGCCCTGAGCTGTCACTGGGGGGCGGAAGGCGCGTGGCTTGGTGGCCCTGAGCTGTCACTGGGGGGCGGAGGGCGCGTGGCTTGGTGGCCCTGAGCTGTCACTGGGGGCGGAGGGCGCGTGGCTTGGTGGCCCTGAGCCGTCACTGGGGGGCGGAGGGCGCGTGGCTTGGTGGCCCTGAGCCGTCACTGGGGGGCGGAGGGCGCGTGGCTTGGTGGCCCTGAGCTGTCACTGGGGGGCGGAAGGCGCGTGGCTTGGTGGCCCTGAGCTGTCACTGGGGGGCGGAGGGCGCGTGGCTTGGTGGCCCTGAGCTGTCACTGGGGGGCGGAGGGCGCGTGGCTTGGTGGCCCTGAGCTGTCACTGGGGGGCGGCGGCGCGTGGCTTGGTGGCCCTGAGCTGTCACTGGGGGGCGGAGGGCGCGTGGCTTGGTGGCCCTGAGCTGTCACTGGGGGGCGGAGGGCGCGTGCCTTGGTGGCCCTGAGCTGTCACTGGGGGGCGGAGGGCGCGTGGCTTGGTGACCCTGAGCTGTCACTGGGGGGCGGAGGGCGCGTGGCTTGGTGGCCCTGAGCTGTCACTGGGGGGCGGAGGGCGCGTGGCTTGGTGGCCCTGAGCTGTCACTGGGGGGCGGAGGGCGCGTGGCTTGGTGGCCCTGAGCTGTCACTGGGGGGCGGAGGGCGCGTGGCTTGGTGGCCCTGAGCTGTCACTGGGGGGCATAGAGCGCGTGGCTTGGTGGCCCTGAGCTGTCACTGGGGGGCGGAGGGCGCGTGGCTTGGCGGCTTTGAGCTGTCACTGGGGGACGGAGGGCGCGTGGCTTGGTGGCCCTGAGCTGTCACTGGGGGGCGGAGGGCGCGTGGCTTGGTGGCCCTGAGCTGTCACTGGGGGGCGGAGGGCGCGTGGCTTGGTGGCCCTGAGCTGTCACTGGGGGGCGGAGGGCGCGTGGCTTGGTGGCCCTGAAATGTCACTGGGGGGCATAGAGCGCGTGGCTTGGAGGCCCTGAGCTGTCACTGGGGGGCGGAGGGCGCGTGGCTTGGCGGCTTTGAGCTGTCACTGGGGGACGGAGGGCGCGTGGCTTGGTGGCCCTGAGCTGTCACTGGGGGGCGGAGGGCGCGTGGCTTGGTGGCCCTGAGCTGTCACTGGGGGGCGGAGGGCGCGTGGCTTGGCGGCCTTGAGCTGTCACTGGGGGGCGGAGGGCGCGTGGCTTGGTGGCCCTGAGCTGTCACTGGGGGGCGGAGGGCGCGTGGCTTGGTGGCCCTGAGCTGTCACTGGGGGGCGGAGGGCGCGTGGCTTGGCGGCCTTGAGCTGTCACTGGGGGGCGGAGGGCGCATGGCTTGGCGGCCTTGAGCTGTCACTGGGGGGCGGAGGGCGCGTGGCTTGGTGGCCCTGAGCTGTCACTGGGGGGCGGAGGGCGCGTGGCTTGGTGGCCCTGAGCTGTCACTGGGGGGCGGAGGGCGCGTGGCTTGGTGGCCCTGAGCTGTCACTGGGGGGCGGAGGGCGCGTGGCTTGGCGGCCTTGAGCTGTCACTGGGGGGCGGAGGGCGCGTGGCTTGGTGGCCCTGAGCTGTCACTGGGGGGCGGAGGGCGCGTGGCTTGGTGGCCCTGAGCTGTCACTGTGGGGCGGAGGTGCGTGGCTTGATGGCCCTGAGCTGTCACTGGGGGGCGGAGGGCGCGTGGCTTATTGTCCCTGAGCTGTCACTGGGGGGCGGAGGGCGCGTGGCTTGGTGGCCCTGAGCTGTCACTGGGGGGCGGAGGGCGCGTGGCTTGGTGGCCCTGAGCTGTCACTGGGGGGCGGAGGATGCGTGGCTTGGTGGCCCTGAGATGTCACTGGGGGGCGGAGGGCGCGTGGCTTATTGTCCCTGAGCTGTCACTGTGGGGCGGAGGTGCGTGGCTTGGTGGCCCTGAGCTGTCACTGGGGGGCGGAGGATGCGTGGCTTGGTGGCCCTGAGCTGTCACTGGGGGGCGGAGGATGCGTGGCTTGGTGGCCCTGAGCTGTCACTGGGGGACGGAGGGCGCGTGGCTTGGTGACCCTGAGCTGTCACTGTGGGGCGGAGGGCGCGTGGCTTGGTGGCCCTGAGCTGTCACTGGGGGGCGGAGGATGCGTGGCTTGGTGGCCCTGAGCTGTCACTGGGGGGCGGAGGGCGCGTGGCTTATTGTCCCTGAGCTGTCACTGTGGGGCGGAGGTGCGTGGCGTGGCGGCCTTGAGCTGTCACTGGGGGGCGGAGGGCGCGTGGCTTATTGTCCCTGAGCTGTCACTGGGGGGCGGAGGGCGCGTGGCTTGGTGGCCCTGAGCTGTCACTGGGGGGCGGAGGGCGCGTGGCTTGGTGGCCCTGAGCTGTCACTGGGGGGCGGAGGATGCGTGGCTTGGTGGCCCTGAGATGTCACTGAAGGAGGAGGGCGCGTTGCTTGGCGGCCTTGAGCTGTCACTGGGGGGCGGAGGGCGCGTGGCTTGGTGGCCCTGAGCTGTCACTGGGGGAGGAGGGCGCGTTGCTTGGCGGCCTTGAGCTGTCACTGGGGGGCGGAGGGCGCGTGGCTTGGTGGCCCTGAGCTACACTGGGGGGCGGAGGGCGCGTGGCTTGGTGGCCCTGAGCTGTCACTGGGGGAGGAGGGCGCGTTGCTTGGCGGCCTTGAGCTGTCACTGGGGGGCGGAGGGCGCGTGGCTTGGTGGCCCTGAGCTGTCACTGGGGGAGGAGGGCGCGTTGCCTGGCGGCCTTGAGCTGTCACTGGGAGGCGGAGGGCGCGTGGCTTGGTGGCCCTGAGCTGTCACTGGGGGGCGGAGGGCGCGTGGCTTGGTGGCCCTGAGCTGTCACTGGGGGGCGTAGGGCGCGTGGCTTGGCGGCCTTGAGCTGTCACTGGGGGGCGGAGGGCGCGTGGCTTGGTGGCCCTGAGCTGTCACTGGGGGGCAGAGGGCGCGTGGCTTGGTGGCCCTGAGCTGTCACTGGGGGGCGGAGGGCGCGTGGCTTGGTGGCCCTGAGCTGTCACTGGGGGGCGGAGGGCGCGTGGCTTGGTGGCCCTGAGCTGTCACTGGGGGGCGGAGGGCGCGTGGCTTGGTGGCCCTGAGCTGTCACTGGGGGGCGGAGGGCGCGTGGCTTGGTGGCCCTGAGCTGTCACTGGGGGGCGGAGGGCGCGTGGCTTGGCAGCCCTGAGCTGTCACTGGGGGGCGGAGGGCGCGTGGCTTGGCGGCCTTGAGCTGTCACTGGGGGGCGGAGGGCGCGTGGCTTGGTGGCCCTGAGCTGTCACTGGGGGGCGGAGGGCGCGTGGCTTGGTGGCCCTGAGCTGTCACTGGGGGGCGGAGGGCGCGTGGCTTGGTGGCCCTGAGCTGTCACTGGGGGAGGAGGGCGCGTTGCTTGGCGGCCTTGAGCTGTCACTGGGGGGCGGAGGGCGCGTGGCTTGGTGGCCCTGAGCTGTCACTGGGGGAGGAGGGCGCGTTGCTTGGCGGCCTTGAGCTGTCACTGGGGGGCGGAGGGCGCGTGGCTTGGTGGCCCTGAGCTGTCACTGGGGGCGGAGGGCGCGTGGTTACCGGCCCTGAGCTGTCACTGGTGGCGGAGGGCGCGTGGCTTGGCGGCCCTGAGCTGTCACTGGGGGCGGAGGGCGCGTACTTGGCGACCCTGAGCTGTCACTGGTGGCGGAGGGCGCGTGGCTTGGCGGCCCTGAGCTGTCACTGGTGGCGGAGGGCGCGTGGTTACCGGCCCTGAGCTGTCACTGGGGGCGGAGGGCGCGTGGTTACCGGCCCTGAGCTGTCACTGGGGGCGGAGGGCGCGTGGCTTGGCGGCCCTGAGCTGTCACTGGTGGCGGAGGGCGCGTGGTTACCGGCCCTGAGCTGTCACTGGTGGCGGAGGGCGCGTGGCTTGGCGACCCTGAGCTGTCACTGGTGGCGGAGGGCGCGTGGCTTGGCGGCCCTGAGCTGTCACTGGGGGCGGAGGGCGCGTGGCTTGGCGGCCCTGAGCTGTCACTGGTGGCGGAGGGCGCGTGGTTACCGGCCCTGAGCGGTCTCTGGTGGCGGAGGGCGCGTGGTTACCGGCCCTGAGCTGTCACTGGTGGCGGAGGGCGCGTGGCTTGGCGGCCCTGAGCTGTCACTGGGGGCGGAGGGCGCGTGGCTTGGCGGCCCTGAGCTGTCACTGGGGGCGGAGGGCGCGTGGTTACCGGCCCTGAGCTGTCTCTGGTGGCGGAGGGCGCGTGGCTTGGCGACCCTGAGCTGTCACTGGTGGCGGAGGGCGCGTGGCTTAGCGGCCCTGAGCTGTCACTGGGGGCGGAGGGCGCGTGGCTTGGCGGCCCTGTGCTGTCACTGGTGGCGCAAGGCGCGTGGCTTGGCGGCCCTGAGCTGTCACTGGGGGCGGAGGGCGCGTGGCTTGGCGGCCCTGTGCTGTCACTGGTGGCGCAAGGCGCGTGGCTTGGCGGCCCTGAGCTGTCTCTGGTGGCGGAGGGCGCGTGGTTACCGGCCCTGAGCTGTCACTGGTGGCGGAGGGCGCGTGGCTTTGCGACCCTGAGCTGTCACTGGTGGCGGAGGGCGCGTGGCTCTGCGGCCCTGAGCTGTCACTGGTGGCGGAGGGCGCGTGGTTACCGGCCCTGAGCTGTCACTGGGGGCGGAGGGCGCGTGGTTACCGGCCCTGAGCTGTCACTGGTGGCGGAGGGCGCGTGGTTACCGGCCCTGAGCTGTCACTGGTGGCGGAGGGCGCGTGGCTTGGCGACCCTGAGCTGTCACTGGTGGCGGAGGGCGCGTGGCTTGGCGGCCCTGAGCTGTCACTGGGGGCGGAGGGCGCGTGGCTTGGCGGCCCTGAGCTGTCACTGGTGGCGGAGGGCGCGTGGTTAACGGCCCTGAGCTGTCTCTGGTGGCGGAGGGCGCGTGGTTACCGGCCATGAGCTGTCACTGGTGGCGGAGGGCGCGTGGCTTGGCGGCCCTGAGCTGTCACTGGGGGCGGAGGGCGCGTGGCTTGGCGGCCCTGAGCTGTCACTGGTGGCGGAGGGCGCGTGGTTACCGGCCCTGAGCTGTCACTGGTGGCGGAGGGCGCGTGGCTTGGCGACTCTGAGCTGTCACTGGTGGCGGAGGGCGCGTGGCTTGGCGGCCCTGAGCTGTCACTGGGGGCGGAGGGCGCGTGGCTTGGCGGCCCTGTGCTGTCACTGGTGGCGCAAGGCGCGTGGCTTGGCGGCCCTGAGCTGTCTCTGGTGGCGGAGGGCGCGTGGTTACCGGCCCTGAGCTGTCACTGGTGGCGGAGGGCGCGTGGCTTGGCGACCCTGAGCTGTCACTGGTGGCGGAGGGCGCGTGGCTTGGCGGCCCTGAGCTGTCACTGGTGGCGGAGGGCGCGTGGCTTGTCGTCCCTGAGCTGTCACTGTGGGCGGAGGGCGCGTGGCTTGGCGGCCCTGAGCTGTCACTGGGGGCGGAGGGCGTGTGGTTTGGCAGGCCCTGATATGTCACTTGTTGCGGAGAACGCGTGGCTTGGCGGCCCTGAGCTGTCACTGGGGGCGGAGGGTGCGTGGCTTGGCGACCCTGAGCTGTCACTGGTGGCGTGGGCGCGTGTCTTGGCGACCCTGAGCTGTCACTGGTGGCGGAGGGCGCGTGGCTTGGCGACCCTGTGCTGTCACTTGTGGCGGAGGGCGCGTGGCTTGGCGGCCCTGAGCTGTCACTGGTGGTGGAGGGTGCGTGGCTAGGCGGACCTGAGATGTCACTGGGGGCGGAGGGCGGGTGGCTTAACAGCCCTGAGCTGTCACTGGGAGCGGAGAGCGTGTGGTTTGGCGGCCCTGAGCTGGCATTGTTTCGGACGGCGCGTGGCTTGGCGGCCCTGAGCTTTCACTGGGGGCGGAAGGCGCGTAGCTTGGCGGCCCTGAGCTGTCACTGGGGGCGGAGGGCGCGTGGCTTGGCGGCCCTGAGCTGTCACTGGTGGAGGAGGGCGCGTGGCTTGGCGGCCCTGAGCTGTCACTGGTGGCGGAGGGCGCGTGGCTTGGCGGCCCTGAGCTGTCACTGGGGGCGGAGGGCGCGTGGCTTGGCGGCCCTGAGCTGTCACTGGGGGCGGAGGGCGCGTGGCTTGGTGGCCCTGAGCTGTCACTGGGGGGCGGAGGGCGCGTGGCTTGGTGGCCCTGAGCTGTCACTGGGGGGCGGAGGGCGCGTGGCTTGGTGGCCCTGAGCTGTCACTGGGGGGCGGAGGGCGCGTGGCTTGGTGGCCCTGAGCTGTCACTGGGGGGCGGAGGGCGCGTGGCTTGGCAGCCCTGAGCTGTCACTGGGGGGCGGAGGGCGCGTGGCTTGGCGGCCTTGAGCTGTCACTGGGGGGCGGAGGGCGCGTGGCTTGGTGGCCCTGAGCTGTCACTGGGGGGCGGAGGGCGCGTGGCTTGGTGGCCCTGAGCTGTCACTGGGGGGCGGAGGGCGCGTGGCTTGGTGGCCCTGAGCTGTCACTGGGGGAGGAGGGCGCGTTGCTTGGCGGCCTTGAGCTGTCACTGGGGGGCGGAGGGCGCGTGGCTTGGTGGCCCTGAGCTGTCACTGGGGGAGGAGGGCGCGTTGCTTGGCGGCCTTGAGCTGTCACTGGGGGGCGGAGGGCGCGTGGCTTGGTGGCCCTGAGCTGTCACTGGGGGCGGAGGGCGCGTGGTTACCGGCCCTGAGCTGTCACTGGTGGCGGAGGGCGCGTGGCTTGGCGGCCCTGAGCTGTCACTGGGGGCGGAGGGCGCGTACTTGGCGACCCTGAGCTGTCACTGGTGGCGGAGGGCGCGTGGCTTGGCGGCCCTGAGCTGTCACTGGTGGCGGAGGGCGCGTGGTTACCGGCCCTGAGCTGTCACTGGGGGCGGAGGGCGCGTGGTTACCGGCCCTGAGCTGTCACTGGGGGCGGAGGGCGCGTGGCTTGGCGGCCCTGAGCTGTCACTGGGGGCGGAGGGCGCGTGGCTTGGCGGCCCTGAGCTGTCACTGGTGGCGGAGGGCGCGTGGTTACCGGCCCTGAGCTGTCACTGGTGGCGGAGGGCGCGTGGCTTGGCGACCCTGAGCTGTCACTGGTGGCGGAGGGCGCGTGGCTTGGCGGCCCTGAGCTGTCACTGGGGGCGGAGGGCGCGTGGCTTGGCGGCCCTGAGCTGTCACTGGTGGCGGAGGGCGCGTGGTTACCGGCCCTGAGCGGTCTCTGGTGGCGGAGGGCGCGTGGTTACCGGCCCTGAGCTGTCACTGGTGGCGGAGGGCGCGTGGCTTGGCGGCCCTGAGCTGTCACTGGGGGCGGAGGGCGCGTGGCTTGGCGGCCCTGAGCTGTCACTGGGGGCGGAGGGCGCGTGGTTACCGGCCCTGAGCTGTCTCTGGTGGCGGAGGGCGCGTGGCTTGGCGACCCTGAGCTGTCACTGGTGGCGGAGGGCGCGTGGCTTAGCGGCCCTGAGTTGTCACTGGGGGCGGAGGGCGCGTGGCTTGGCGGCCCTGTGCTGTCACTGGTGGCGCAAGGCGCGTGGCTTGGCGGCCCTGAGCTGTCACTGGGGGCGGAGGGCGCGTGGCTTGGCGGCCCTGTGCTGTCACTGGTGGCGCAAGGCGCGTGGCTTGGCGGCCCTGAGCTGTCTCTGGTGGCGGAGGGCGCGTGGTTACCGGCCCTGAGCTGTCACTGGTGGCGGAGGGCGCGTGGCTTTGCGACCCTGAGCTGTCACTGGTGGCGGAGGGCGCGTGGCTCTGCGGCCCTGAGCTGTCACTGGTGGCGGAGGGCGCGTGGTTACCGGCCCTGAGCTGTCACTGGGGGCGGAGGGCGCGTGGTTACCGGCCCTGAGCTGTCACTGGTGGCGGAGGGCGCGTGGTTACCGGCCCTGAGCTGTCACTGGTGGCGGAGGGCGCGTGGCTTGGCGACCCTGAGCTGTCACTGGTGGCGGAGGGCGCGTGGCTTGGCGGCCCTGAGCTGTCACTGGGGGCGGAGGGCGCGTGGCTTGGCGGCCCTGAGCTGTCACTGGTGGCGGAGGGCGCGTGGTTAACGGCCCTGAGCTGTCTCTGGTGGCGGAGGGCGCGTGGTTACCGGCCATGAGCTGTCACTGGTGGCGGAGGGCGCGTGGCTTGGCGGCCCTGAGCTGTCACTGGGGGCGGAGGGCGCGTGGCTTGGCGGCCCTGAGCTGTCACTGGTGGCGGAGGGCGCGTGGTTACCGGCCCTGAGCTGTCACTGGTGGCGGAGGGCGCGTGGCTTGGCGACTCTGAGCTGTCACTGGTGGCGGAGGGCGCGTGGCTTGGCGGCCCTGAGCTGTCACTGGGGGCGGAGGGCGCGTGGCTTGGCGGCCCTGTGCTGTCACTGGTGGCGCAAGGCGCGTGGCTTGGCGGCCCTGAGCTGTCTCTGGTGGCGGAGGGCGCGTGGTTACCGGCCCTGAGCTGTCACTGGTGGCGGAGGGCGCGTGGCTTGGCGACCCTGAGCTGTCACTGGTGGCGGAGGGCGCGTGGCTTGGCGGCCCTGAGCTGTCACTGGTGGCGGAGGGCGCGTGGCTTGTCGTCCCTGAGCTGTCACTGTGGGCGGAGGGCGCGTGGCTTGGCGGCCCTGAGCTGTCACTGGGGGCGGAGGGCGTGTGGTTTGGCAGGCCCTGATATGTCACTTGTTGCGGAGAACGCGTGGCTTGGCGGCCCTGAGCTGTCACTGGGGGCGGAGGGTGCGTGGCTTGGCGACCCTGAGCTGTCACTGGTGGCGTGGGCGCGTGTCTTGGCGACCCTGAGCTGTCACTGGTGGCGGAGGGCGCGTGGCTTGGCGACCCTGTGCTGTCACTTGTGGCGGAGGGCGCGTGGCTTGGCGGCCCTGAGCTGTCACTGGTGGTGGAGGGTGCGTGGCTAGGCGGACCTGAGATGTCACTGGGGGCGGAGGGCGGGTGGCTTAACAGCCCTGAGCTGTCACTGGGAGCGGAGAGCGTGTGGTTTGGCGGCCCTGAGCTGGCATTGTTTCGGACGGCGCGTGGCTTGGCGGCCCTGAGCTTTCACTGGGGGCGGAAGGCGCGTAGCTTGGCGGCCCTGAGCTGTCACTGGGGGCGGAGGGCGCGTGGCTTGGCGGCCCTGAGCTGTCACTGGTGGAGGAGGGCGCGTGGCTTGGCGGCCCTGAGCTGTCACTGGTGGCGGAGGGCGCGTGGCTTGGCGGCCCTGAGCTGTCACTGGGGGCGGAGGGCGCGTGGCTTGGCGGCCTTGAGCTGTCACTGGGGGCGGAGGGCGCGTGGCTTGGCGACCCTGAGCTGTCACTGGTGGCGGAGGGCGCGTGGCGTGGCGGCCCTGAGCTGTCACTGGTGGCGGAGGGCGCGTGGCTTGGCGGCCCTGAGCTGTCACTGGGGGCGGAGGGCGCGTGGCTTGGCGGCCCTGAGCTGTCACTGGGGGCGGAGGGCGTGTGGTTTGGCGGCCCTGAGCTGTCACTTGTTGCGGAGGGCGCGTGGCTTGCGGCCCTGAACTGTTACTGGTGGCGGAGGGCGCGTGGCTTGGCGGCCCTGAGCTGTCACTGGGGGCGGAAGGCGCGTGGCTTGGCGGCCCTGAGTTGTCACTGGGGGCGGAAAGCGTGGCTTGGCGGCCCTGAGCTGTCACTGGGGGCGGAGGGCGCGTTGCTTGGCGGCCCTGAGCTGTCACTGGTGGCGGAGGTCGCGTTGCTTGGCGGCCCTGAGCTGTCACTGGGGGCGGAGGGCGTTTGGTTTGGCGGCCCTGAGCTGTCACTGTTGCGGAGGGCGCGGGGCTTGGCGGCCCTGTGCTTTCACTGGGGGCGGAAGGCGCGTGGCTTGGCGGCCCTGAGCTGTCACTGGGGGCGGAGGGCGCGTGGCTTGGCGGCCCTGAGCTGTCACTGGGGGCGGAGGGCGTGTGGTTTGGCGGCCCTGAGCTGTCACTTGTTGCGGAGGGCGCGTGGCTTGCGGCCCCGAACTGTTACTGGTGGCGGAGGGCGCGTGGCTAGGCGGCCCTGAGCTGTCACTGGGGGCGGAAGGCGCGTAGCTTGGCGGCCCTGAGTTGTCATTGGGGGCGGAAAGCGTGGCTTGGCGGCCCTGAGCTGTCACTGGGGGCGGAGGGCGCGTTGCTTGGCGGCCCTGAGCTGTCACTGGTGGCGGAGGTCGCGTTGCTTGGCGGCCCTGAGCTGTCACTGGGGGCGGAGGGCGTTTGGTTTGGCGGCCCTGAGCTGTCACTGTTGCGGAGGGCGCGGGGCTTGGCGGCCCTGTGCTTTCACTGGGGGCGGAAGGCGCGTGGCTTTGCGGGCCTGAGCTGTCAATGGGGGCGGAGGGCGTGTGGCTTGGCAGCCCTGAGCTGTCACTGGGGGCGGAGGGCGTTTGGTTTGGCGGCCCTGAGCTGTCACTTGTTGCGGAGGGCGCGGAGCTTGGCGGCCCTGTGCTTTCACTGGGGGCGGAAGGCGCGTGATTTGGCTGCCCTGAGCTGTCAATGGGGGCGGAGGGCGTGTGGCTTGGCAGCCCTGAGCTGTCACTGGGGGCGGAGGGCGCGTAGCTTGGCGGCCCTGAGCTGTCACTGGGGGCGGAGGGCGTGTGGTTTGGCGGCCCTGAGCTGTCACTGGGGGCGGAAGGCGCGTACCTTGGTGGCCCTGTGCTGTCACTGGTGGTGGAGGGCGCGTTTCTTGGCGGCTCTGAGCTGTCACTGGGGGCGGAGGGCGCGTGGCTTGGCGGCCCTGAGCTGTCAATGGGGGCGGAGGGCGTGTGGCTTGGCAGCCCTGAGCTGTCACTGGGGGCGGAAGGCGCGTGGCTTGGCGGCCCTGAGCTGTCAATGGGGGCGGAGGGCGTGTGGCTTGGCAGCCCTGAGCTGTCACTGGGGGCGGAAGGCGCGTAGCTTGGCGGCCCTGAGCTGTCACTGGGGGCGGAGGGCGTGTGGTTTGGCGGCCCTGAGCTGTCACTGGGGGCGGAAGGCGCGTGGCTTGGCGGCCCTGTTCTGTCACTGGTGGCGGTGGGCGCGTTTCTTGGCGGCTCTGAGCTGTCACTGGGTGCAGAGGGCGCGTGGCTTGGCGGCCCTGAGCTGTCACTGGGGGCGGAGGGCGCGTGGTTTGGCGGCCCTGTGCTGTTACTGGGGGCGGAGGGCGTGTGGCTTGGCAGCCCTAAGCTGTCACTGGGGGCGGAGGGCGCGTAGCTTGGCGGCCCTGAGCTGTCACTGGGGGCGGAGGGCGTGTAGTTTGGCGGCCCTGAGCTGTCACTGGGGGCGGAAGGCGCGTGGCTTGGCGGCCCTGAGCTGTCACTGGTGGCGGAGGGCGCGTTTCTTGGCGGCCCTGAGCTGTCACTGGGGGCAGAGGGCGCGGGGCTTGGCGGCCCTGTGCTTTCCTTGGGGGCGGAAGGTGCGTGGCTTGGCGGCCCTGAGCTGTCAATGGGGGCGGAGGGCGTGTGGCTTGGCAGCCCTGAGCTGTCACTGGGGGCGGAGGGCGCGTATTTTGGCGGCCCTGAGCTGTCACTGGGGGCGGAGGGCGTGTGGTTTGGCGGCCCTGAGCTGTCACTGGGGGCGGAAGGCGCATGGCTTGGCGGCCCTGTGCTGTCACTGGTGGCGGAGGGCGCGTTTCTTGGCGGCTCTGAGCTGTCACTGGGGGCGGAGGGCGCGTGGCTTGGCTGCCCTGAGCTGTTACTGGGGGGCGGATGGCGCGTGGCTTGGCGGCCCTTCGCTGTCACTGGGGGCGGAGGGCTCGTGGCTTTGAAGGCCCCAGAGCTGTCACTGGGGGCGGAGGGCGCGTGGCTTTGCTGCCCTGAGCTGTCACTGGGGGGCGGAGGGCGCGTGGCTTGGCGGCCCTGAGCTGTCACTGGGGGCGGAGGGCGCGTGGCTTGGCGGCCCTGCGCTGTCACTGGGGGCGGAGGGCGCGTGGCTTAGCTGCCCTGAGCTGTCACTGGGGGGCGGAGGGCGCGTGGCTTGGCGGCCCTGAGCTGTCACTGGGGGCGGTGGACGCGTGGCTTGGCGGCCCTGAGCTGTCACTGGGAGCGGAGGGCGTGTGGCTTGGCGGCCCTGAGCTGTCACTGGGGGCGGAGGGCGCGTGGCTAATGTTACGGTCACCGCTAAAATTTCACAGTTATCTTGTGATGACGAGAAGACTGCGCGCTGTTTACAGCCTTGCTCTTAGAGGAGATACCGCACCAGAAGCACCATGGAGCGTCGCGCTTTATCATCCCGCCTCACTAACACCGATACATTCCTGACTAGACAGGCCCCTTAATGATTCAAAATGCTATAATAGATGTTATATCTAAAACGTAAAATTTATCTTGATTGAAATTGAAGTTTGCGATGGATCTTTGCGGTTTTTTATTTAAGAGTAAATATTTAAAAAAAACTACAGACGTAACACAATTTTTTTGGGTAAAAATTACATTAATCAATTTGACGAACTGTAATCAATTTTCGACGTAACAAAACTTTTGGATTTGGCGTAACTATGAATACAGTTAAACTCATAGAAAATACAAGTAAAACTGTATCTGATGAAGGTTGGCAGTGTCGGCGACTCCTCGCGCAGAACAAGTGAGCTCTGGCCTCTGAGGTCGGATACATAATCTACCAGGGACGTGACATGATCGATGCCGCTACGAGCCTCTCTGATGTATTCCCTTCGCCATGCAACTTGCAACATGCATCCCCGTCGCTAATTGGATGGCTGGCATGTCCTCTCTCTCCGCGCGCTTGAAGAACTGATGGGGCGGATAATGACCCGGGACAGCAGTCGTCTGATTGGCTGTCTGTCTGTCGAGCCGGCATCTACGTGTGAGGAGAAATATCAAATTGACGCCATCAACAGGCCTCACATAGCCACGGGTTGTTTCCAATATCGTTATAATAACGTAAAATTAGTTTATCAAAATGTTTACGCGTCTTAAATATTGTGTCACCGAGAGTTTGTTAGCAATGAATTAATATTCCAGATAATTAAAACCGAGAGAAAAATATTCAGTTATGGTTATCAATAATAAGTTAAACTTGTATGAATTCAATTATGTTTTAAAGATTTAATTCCTTTAATGTTTTCCTCTGTTTAGATAGTTTTTCATTTTGTATAGTAATTTAAGTAAATATTGCTACTATTACTTCAACTTCTGTTAGCTGCCCACAGTTCAAATAATCGCATAGCCTAAATAAAAAATTGTGACCTAAATTCACAAAATTTCTAAAATGTTTCAACACAATATAGAATTCGACAGCTTAGCAAAGTATTAGTTAATTTTAAAAAAAGTTTTTTTTTCTTAACACAGGTTAGCCCAAAAATTATTTCCAAAATAAATTTTTTAAATTGTTTTAAAATCTGCCACATCTGTTGGTTTTAAACCATTGTTTATAAATCGAGAAAAATTATATTTAACCCTTAGTAAACTTTCCAGAGGTTTTTTAATTTCGAACCTAAGTAAAGTGCTAGTACCAGCAAACTAATTTAGACTGAATAAAAGCAAAAAAAAAAAACTGATATGTCTTCTCATCTAAATCCCTTTAGTGGGAAAACGTTACAACAGAATGGGGGAGGGATAAATAAACATTGAAGATGAAAAAAATGTATTTGTAGGTCACTCATTAATTTTAAACCATTTTCATGAAATATAGCACATATAAGACTTGTGTTTTTGATTATTTTTGTATGCGTTCGATCAAAATAGTTAGGTATTTAGGATAGAGAGTTATTTTTGAATCCGCTGATTTTAACAGATTTGCCATTTTTCACATAGTAGATAATAATGTTTTCGGTCGTAGTTGCTTGCTCCAGCACAATGCAGAGCCCGGGAGCCACAATCATGCAGAGCACTGAGACCTCGAGGGGGGAGTGCTAGGCGCTACAGACACAGGGTGCCGCCGGGACGTTACTGGAAACATGGGGACGACCATCGACAGAAGACACTTCCAGCACATAGTGTGTATATATAGGGTGTCCGTGAAAGACTGCGCGTTTTTTTGTATCAGAGAATATATTTCTGAGACAGGAAGTCTTTGCCGATTTTTGATCTGACCCATAGGTAATTAGTAATTAATTAAAATAGTTAACCAATGCTGAGCGCGCTCTAAGAGAAAGAAGAAGAGTGGGGGAGACTGTGCTTACCGGGTTATGAAGGGGGGGGGGGAAGAGAGAGAGAGAGCGAGAGAGAGAGAGAGAGAAGCACGAGGTACTACTGCCCCCTTGTACTCTTGGCGCGCCGTGAGAGACAGTAAGCAGTCCTTTCTCTTAGAGCGCGCTCATCATTGGTTAACTATTTTAATTAATTACTAATTACCTATGGGTCAGATCAAAAATCGGCAAAGACTTCCTGTCTCAGAAATGTATTCTCTATCTGATCAAATCACGGACAGCCTGTATACATACCATGCACATAAAGGAGTTGCCTCCCCGGCGCTCTTGGCCGCGGACTGGGAACCGGACACGCAGCAGGCCAGGGAGACGGCAGACTGCAGTGTGTCCATGTAACCACCGCCTGCCGTCACGCTAGCATCGGCGAGTGAGCGAGTGTTTATTCACAAGCCTCGGGCAGTCCCCCTCCCCGGCCCTTCCCTTCACAACCGAGGCTCGCAATGCCACGCAGGTCTGCCACCCTGTCTCACGGCGCGCGTTCTGACCACTGAACAAGGTCCCTTTCCACAGACTACATCCTCAACACTGAACAAGGTCCCTTTCCACAGACCACATCCTCAACACTGAACAAGGTCACTTTCCACAGACTACATCCTCAACACTGAACAAGGTCACTTTCCACAGACTACATCCTCAACACCGAACAAAGTCCCTTTCCACAGACAACATCCTCAACACTGAACAAGGTCACTTTCCACAGACTACATCCTCAACACTGAACAAGGTCACTTTCCACAGACTACATCCTCAACACTGAACAAGGTCACTTTTCACAGACTACATCCTCAACACTGAACAAGGTCCCTTTCCACAGACTACATCCTCAACACTGAACAAGGTCACTTTCCACAGACTACATCCTCAACACTGAACAAGGTCACTTTTCACAGACTACATCCTCAACACTGAACAAGGTCCCTTTCCATAGACTACATCCTGAACACTGAAAAAAGGTAAATCTTTACTGTCCACGTCCTGCCTACAGAAAAAAAGAACTTCCCCACAGTCTACGTCCTGAAAACTGAACAAAGACATTATTTACAGTCGACATCCTGACCACTGATAAGAGGACTCTCTAAAATATATGTCCTAAACACTAAACAAAGTAACTTATTACTCTCCACTTACTGACCACTGAACACAGACCCTTCCTACAGTCTACATTCTAAGCTCTGAACAAGGGCTAGCTCTCTACAGTCCACATTCTAAAAACTGAAGGTCTCATTCTACGATCCAAATTCCGACCACTAAACAAGGTGCTCTCTATGGTACATTTTCTTGACGACTGAACAAGAGCACTTTCTACGGCATATGTCCTAAACACTGAACAAAGACCCTCTCTACAGTCGATATCTTAAACACCGAACAAGGTCCCTCTTGACTGTATACATTTCTAACAATGGCACTCCCTAAGGCCCACGTCCGAAACACTGAACAAGAGCATATTCTACAGTACATCCTGGCTAATTAAACACATTACGCTCTATGGTCCACACCCTGAACTTAAAAGATGGTTATTCCCTGAAGTCGCCGTCCTGAACTTTTTACAGGGACACTCCTTATGGTCCCATTCCTGAAACAATGTTACTCTTTTCTGTCCAAGTCCTAAAAATGATACAATGTCACTCTCTATGGTCCATTGCCCGACTACTGAACAGGGTCACACTATCTTTCATGTCTTGACTACTGATCACGTACATACATTCCATGTATTGACCACTGGACAAGCTCTCTCTCTCTCTAAAAGTCATCATCCTGAACAATGAACCAGGTAAACCCTGTAAGAAACTATTTATAGCCACTGAACAAGGACACTCTCTATGGCTTACATCCAGACCACTGAACAATCTCCAACTCTTAGTTCCACCTGACCACTGAACAGCGTCATGCTTTACATTCCACATTCTGATAACTGAACAGGATCCCTCTTTGTTGTCTATAACCTGAACAAGAAACTTAGATACTTTCTAAAGTTTACATCCATAACCTTAAACTTGTGACTTTTTAAATTTTTTGTAAGCGTTTTTTAAGAAAGTTGTTTAAGAATTATTTAATAATAATTTCTCAGTTGATAAAAATTTATTATTTAGTTTTTGGTAATGTTATTAGTGTATCCGAATTTATTCATGCAAGATTATTTTACTATCCTGCCCCCCCCCCCCCCCCCCCAAAAAAAAAAAAAGAGCATAGTTTCAAAGTTGGTTATCGATTCTAAAAATGTATACGAAAATTGTGGAGGGTATTTCTTGATACTTCATACTTTCATAATGGTATTGGAGAAGTCCCTCTGCCCGGACAGCTGCTGCCCCGGCCTGCGTATTGATTGGCCGGGCTCGATGGCCCGTGTGGCCGTGGCGCACCGGGACACGAGTCGTGCCACTGCCGCGTGTGGCGGGGATGTGGTGTTCCGGCTACAGGCGTGGTGGTGGCACTCACTTGCTGCCGGAGACCACTGGCCAGACGCACCGTCCACCGCCAGGTCGCGGGCTCGACCCTGGCGTGGTGCACACGTGTCATGATCCCTCTCTTACTGGAGACCCGCCGCGGCTACAATATACCGGCCCCAACCGCTATGTCCCTGCATTTTATATCTGTAATATCTTCCAAATTATTCATTATATTACATGCTGTACTGGGCCATATTGATATATATTAAATACATAATGTATTTAAGGTATTTAATTGGATAAGGATTAATGCTTTATTCCTTAAAATCGCTTCGTAAACAAGCCCTTATTTCTCGTAAAAAGTAAAGGATAAAAAATGGTTTATTTTGGGTTATCCGTTAGAGATAGACATATAGCCTACCATCGCGGACTTTTTGTAGACCTTTTTAAGGTGTACGATACTGTAGTACATTATTTTGATCTATCTCGTAGGGTTCAGCCAACATTTGCAATGTAAGCGCAAAAAAATGTGTTTATTTACGACATCACATTAGAAACCTCTAAAATTATCAGTGTTTCTCTACTATATAATGCATGTATTATACATATAAACCTTCCTCTTGAATCACTATATCTATAAAAAAACCGCATCAAAATCCGTTGCGTAGTTTTAAAGATCTAAACATACATAGAGACAGACAGACAGCGGGAAGCGACTTTGTTTTATACTATGTAGTGATTCAAAGCTACATTCCTCCCTTTAATATTTTAAACAATCCCATTTGCACGGCTTGTGGATCACGAAGGCTCGATGATTCCCTAGCGACTGTCGTGTTCAGCCCGACCGAAGATGTTGTTGAGACTTGCCACAAAAATACGTTTTACAAAACATCTCCTAGACAAACATATCTTGAAGACTAATATTTTGTACAACTACGTAACTATTAATATGACTAGAGAAACAGTTAAAATACATTAATCCTATGCAGTTCACAAAAGTGCTCATGAGGAACGTCGGTCTATGTGGAAATCCAAGACAAACTTTCTGCTACACACAATGTGTGCATGACGCGTAGGTACGCAATATAAATCGCAACTCCAGACGGTACAGTCACAAAATAAAAATGACTGAGCCACGCTGCAAACGATTGAATCACATTCCTGCTCTCGCAATTTTTTAAACTCTGTTTACATTTTAAATATAAATAATTACTTTTAGTTTAGCCAGTATCGCGGTATTGAAAACAAAACGTATTTTCTGTTTAATTTTAAAACTGGAGTTCTTTTTTTAAATACTAAAAATAAATGAGTTAAATATTACCGAATCCACCTCAAAACAAGCGCGCAACGTAAAACCAGATATCTTTTTTTATTAAACAAATTATATAATATGTATAAATACATATGTACATATATCTTTATATATAAAGCGTATATTTTGAGTGCGTATATGTTTATAAGTTGGTAAGGACTAATATGTAATAAAGTGAAGATGGATGTTAAGAATAATCATTAAAAATGTAATTAAAGGGAGAAAGTTATCGGAAACATCACACATTATTGTTAACATCTTCCCTGTAATTCATATGTATCCTCAGCAACCAATAAATATATACGTAAATAAACTACGGTCGCTATTTTCTCACAACATAATAGCTAAATCTCATCCAAATCAGGTATATAATTTGCTGAATGTGTAGCCACGCCAGGTTAGAAGAAATACACATCTTGGCTCAGTACGACGTCACATTCCATTGAATTAAAAGACATTGGTGTTATTTTGTCTACCAGGGTAGCTAAAAGAAACAAAGATTTTGTATCATAAAACTAAAAAAGTCTGCTCCAACTCCGAGAAAAAAAATTTTTCTGATAATTATTTAATCACATTTTGTTGTAAATTCACGTAATTTGATTTGACAGTGTAACCCGACGCATTGCCGCGGGCGTTATGTACTAGTCGAGTAGCTTCAAGCGCAGTGTTTTTGTTAAGGCGCTTCAACCTAAGTAGGGGCTGTCCTAATCATTTTTGTATTTTCTGTTCACAGATACTTTCCAGCTGTGTAACAAGTGAAAGCTCTGGAAACAAATGTGATTTGTTTATATCTTGAAGTTAATATTTGTTTGTGACGAAGGGTATGTGTATTTGAAGAATAAAAAGTTGATATCTAACACTTAGCACACCTCTGTCTACCATATCACCCCTTGTTCCTCTTGCGTTTGACATGAGAGGTTACATTTTATACTTCCTAGCTCTCCTCTGTTTTCCGTATTTATTTGAAGTTAGTCAACCTATGTTGACATGATCTGTTATCTATTGTTGCATAGTTTTATCGACCTGACGTGTGGCTTGTTGAGACGCTACTAGAGGCACGGCCGCACCAGCAGCCACTGCACCGCAGAGGAGAGCGAGGCTGTGCAGCGCAGCCGAGCACCGCGCCTTATCACAGCCAGTTCCCCGCACCCCCGCCCCCAGCTCCCGGAGCAACACGTGTGATAAATGAGAGCGGCACTTCCACACGGCGAGGAAGATACAGCGCGAACAGAGACCAGAAAGTACTTTTATTTTAACCCTTAGCCCCGTAAAACTCGCTTATCGGAATATTGTTTTTTTTTAAGGACAGTTTGAATCTTCTGCACTAGTATCACCCCCTTCCATTTTCGCAGCGAGCTATCGTTTCAGCCGAAACATGTTCGTGCAGGCTGCTTCAGTGCAAAACCCAATATTTACACATTCGGCGTGGTTAACGTGCCAGGAACGGAAGTAAAAAAATATATATTGCATGATGAATAGGAACGTTGTTGACCGGCTAACGTTCTCTATAAATATTTACAAAGCACATGGCTATGATAATGACCTGTTCATGTGACCGAATAATATTGATTTCTTCATAATTTCTTCATGAACCCGTGTCACCGGAGAACTACCCGCCGCCCTTGTGACGTCAGAGCCTGAGCTCTGCCAGTACCCCTGGTGCTACCACTACTGCGCTGCGAGTTAAGCCACCTGGCCGGAAGTACGCCCTCCGACTGGGTGTGTGGACCCCGGCCGCCTCGCTGCCCGCCCTTGTGACGTCAGAGCCTGAGCTCTGCCAGTACCCCTGGTGCTACCACTACTGCGCTGCGAGTTAAGCCACCTGGCCGGAAGTACGCCCTGCGACTGGGTGTGTGGACCCCGGCCGCCTCGCTGCCCGCCCTTGTGACGTCAGAGCCTGAGCTCCGCCAGTACCCCTGGTGCTACCACTACTGCGCTGCGAGTTAAGCCACCTGGCCGGAAGTACGCCCTGCGACTGGGTGTGTGGACCCCGGCCGCCTCGCTGCCCGCCCTTGTGACGTCAGAGCCTGAGCTCCGCCAGTACCCCTGGTGCTACCACTACTGCGCTGCGAGTTAAGCCACCTGGCCGGAAGTACGCCCTGCGACTGGGTGTGGACCCCGGCCGCCTCGCTGCCCGCCCTTGTGACGTCAGAGCCTGAGCTCTGCCAGTACCCCTGGTGCTACCACTACTGCGCTGCGAGTTAAGCCACCTGGCCGGAAGTACGCCCTGCGACTGGGTGTGTGGACCCCGGCCGCCTCGCTGCCCGCCCTTGTGACGTCAGAGCCTGAGCTCTGCCAGTACCCCTGGTGCTACCACTACTGCGCTGCGAGTTAAGCCACCTGGCCGGAAGTACGCCCTGCGACTGGGTGTGTGGACCCCGGCCGCCTCGCTGCCCGCCCTTGTGACGTCAGAGCCTGAGCTCTGCCAGTACCCCTGGTGCTACCACTACTGCGCTGCGAGTTAAGCCACCTGGCCGGAAGTACGCCCTGCGACTGGGTGTGTGGACCCCGGCCGCCTCGCTGCCCGCCCTTGTGACGTCAGAGCCTGAGCTCTGCCAGTACCCCTGGTGCTACCACTACTGCGCTGCGAGTTAAGCCACCTGGCCGGAAGTACGCCCTGCGACTGGGTGTGTGGACCCCGGCCGCCTCGCTGCCCGCCCTTGTGACGTCAGAGCCTGAGCTCTGCCAGTACCCCTGGTGCTACCACTACTGCGCTGCGAGTTAAGCCACCTGGCCGGAAGTACGCCCTGCGACTGGGTGTGTGGACCCCGGCCGCCTCGCTGCCCGCCCTTGTGACGTCAGAGCCTGAGCTCCGCCAGTACCCCTGGTGCTACCACTACTGCGCTGCGAGTTAAGCCACCTGGCCGGAAGTACGCCCTGCGACTGGGTGTGTGGACCCCGGCCGCCTCGCTGCCCGCCCTTGTGACGTCAGAGCCTGAGCTCTGCCAGTACCCCTGGTGCTACCACTACTGCGCTGCGAGTTAAGCCACCTGGCCGGAAGTACGCCCTGCGACTGGGTGTGTGGACCCCGGCCGCCTCGCTGCCCGCCCTTGTGACGTCAGAGCCTGAGCTCTGCCAGTACCCCTGGTGCTACCACTACTGCGCTGCGAGTTAAGCCACCTGGCCGGAAGTACGCCCTGCGACTGGGTGTGTGGACCCCGGCCGCCTCGCTGCCCGCCCTTGTGACGTCAGAGCCTGAGCTCTGCCAGTACCCCTGGTGCTACCACTACTGCGCTGCGAGTTAAGCCACCTGGCCGGAAGTACGCCCTGCGACTGGGTGTGTGGACCCCGGCCGCCTCGCTGCCCGCCCTTGTGACGTCAGAGCCTGAGCTCTGCCAGTACCCCTGGTGCTACCACTACTGCGCTGCGAGTTAAGCCACCTGGCCGGAAGTACGCCCTGCGACTGGGTGTGTGGACCCCGGCCGCCTCGCTGCCCGCCCTTGTGACGTCAGAGCCTGAGCTCTGCCAGTACCCCTGGTGCTACCACTACTGCGCTGCGAGTTAAGCCACCTGGCCGGAAGTACGCCCTGCGACTGGGTGTGTGGACCCCGGCCGCCTCGCTGCCCGCCCTTGTGACGTCAGAGCCTGAGCTCTGCCAGTACCCCTGGTGCTACCACTACTGCGCTGCGAGTTAAGCCACCTGGCCGGAAGTACGCCCTGCGACTGGGTGTGTGGACCCCGGCCGCCTCGCTGCCCGCCCTTGTGACGTCAGAGCCTGAGCTCTGCCAGTACCCCTGGTGCTACCACTACTGCGCTGCGAGTTAAGCCACCTGGCCGGAAGTACGCCCTCCGACTGGGTGTGTGGACCCCGGCCGCCTCGCTGCCCGCCCTTGTGACGTCAGAGCCTGAGCTCTGCCAGTACCCCTGGTGCTACCACTACTGCGCTGCGAGTTAAGCCACCTGGCCGGAAGTACACCCTGCGACTGGGTGTGTGGACCCCGGCTGCCTCGCTGCCCGCCCTTGTGACGGCAGAGCTTGAGCTCTGCCAGTACCCCTGGTGCTACCACTACTGCGCTGCGAGTTAAGCCACCTGGCCGGAAGTACGCCCTGCGACTGGGTGTGTGGACCCCGGCTGCCTCGCTGCCCGCCCTTGTGACGTCATTCTGCCCGACCGCCTCATGCCTCGCTGGTGTTGGTTGGTAAGTATGCTTCGCTACATAACCACAGTGTAGAGAGTAGCTATCAATAAAATAACTTAATTATCGGTTTCCATTATTTGTTGTTCAATAAACTTGTTAGCTGAGCTAATAATGCATCAATTATCTGCTGCATGCGCCCCATGTTTTTCGTTTCCAATCTTACAAGTATATTATTTAATAGCTATCAAAAGTTGCCCAGTATGAATTTCAGGTTAATTTTGAAAAAGTTAGAAATTTGCATATGGTTTTATACTTCATAAGGATTAGAGAAATTATTTTATACTTTTTAGTCCGTTATAAGAACATTGTACTTTAATTTATATTTTTTTATTATTTTAACTATGAATCGTTTGCATAACTTTGGCTGAGTGATGTTTCGGAGTAATATAATTGGCACTCCAATTTTCAAATTCAGAATGTGTAACGGTAACATTAAGTGAATAAATATTTTCCGTTGTAAAATTCACTAATTCACTTTAGTTTATCATGGAGTCAATGGATTTATGTCACTGTTTCCCCTGCGAATCTGATTAGAATAATGATGTTCATATCGTATACGTCGACATTTTTAGCCTGTAAAACGTCTCTTCCGTTTAACCATGCGTGATTTCGATCATTTGTTTCGATACTTTGTAAAACCGTGTCTACTAAATCTTGTTTTGAATTTACGATATTGCAAAAATTAGATGGAGTAGTACAAAATGCCAGAAACTGTCACTGTGTTATTTCTTATGGGACTACGGCTTTGTGTGTTTCTTGAGTCGGCTTGCCAATCGTTAAGATTCGACAATGTTCGGGCGTGTCGCGATTCGTTGCATATGATCAGGAGGTCGGCGGCCATTTTAGATGACACCACATTCGCCATCTTGGAATCCGCCATTTTGAAAAACGGTAATTATTAAGCTAGAAATTCGGAAAATAATCACGAGCTATCCTGTCTAATGAGTTTTTATTTTCTCGTGAATAAGTATGTCCATACAAAAATATCGTTATGATCGTGTACCCACTCTTAATCCCTGACGTTTTTATTGACCACAACAATGTATTTCTTGCATTAAGATTCGTCTGCAGTTATTTAATTTTAATTAATACTTTCTTGTTTCCTTCTAGATGCTTACATTGGCGCTTACTTCAATAACCAATCAGTGTTCCCGATTAGAAACAGCTCCTGAATACTTGTTCTGCGTCTTAGGAGGTTCAGTTTTTCATTCTGAATGTTATACTAGTATTTCTGTAAAACAGTAGAGATTATAGCAATAACCCAATGCCAATTTTTTCTTTATATTTGTAGTGAATATTAATAATCCCAACTTAAACCACATTATTCCCATGTTAAAAAAAATGTATTGGGAGTAAAGACCCATGATTAATTAAATCAAAATGTGCTAATTAAAAATAAGTCTGATGCCTCGTGTTCGATTTAAAAACTCTCTCTTTTATTAAAATAAACCAGTTGCTCAGCTTCAACATCAAAGTTGTATACCTGCCGTTGAAGCAGTATATATTAGTTTTGAGCTTATTTGTTCGTGACGAACCTGCAGTTGAAGATTGTCGCCTGTGTTGTCTGGCTGCGTGCGAACATCTTCAGTTCCCTTGCACTGCAGCCACCACAACAACCCGAGCCTCAGTGTCGCCACGAGGGAGTGAACACTGCGCCCCTGCACGCGGCCAAGGTCACACAAGGTCGCACAAGGTCACGCGAGAACTGTGCTCGTCTCTGCCAGGACATCGTCAAACACTGCGCACGTTTTAAAATATAACGAACATCTAATACCTCGAAGTGAGGATTGTCACTTTAAACTGTGCTTTGTAATCAGGATACCTTACTCAATATAATCTAAACGTCACAAGAGCTAAAACTGAGCCCATGTTGAAAAGCACTATGCTAGGTATACAACTTTAAACTTTTTGGGAAAAATTTTAGGACACTCTTTGTGTATATCAGTGAAATACAATAACAGTTTAGAATCCCGGCTATAATTTTTCAAGACTCTATACGTGTGGTGCAGTAACGAAAATTGAGGGGGGGGGGGGGCCGCACTAATATACAATAAATCCATTTCTGTAGGTTAATAAGCTTGTAAAGCTTCTGGTAAGACAGATGTGGTGAATGTCTGGTCGCCGCGAGACCTGCAAGAGGCGACTGTAGTTGCGTGTTCGCCCGGCAGGCGGCAGCAGCGGCGAGGCTAACTACCGCACTCACCACCGGGTATTGCAGTCTCGGCACATGCATTATCTGTGCCTGCGCCTCTAGCACTGCTGCACCGCTCAGCTATAATAGATGTGCTGCATCCGCTACGTGCGTTCCTTGAATCATTCAAGCAGCGGGGGATCGAGCCTGATGGCGGGAAGTGTCATAGGAGACCGACTGTGATCGGCGTCGTGTTCGTACCTTTGCTGTGCTGTCCAGGTTTCGCTGTCTGTCTGCATTTACTGTCTCGTCGTTCTTAGTCTACTGTGTTCGTCTGTCTTGTTACTATTTTTTTTATGATTAAATCCCTTCCACGGAATTCTTGTGCTGTCTGATATTTAAGTTTGAATGTGTCGTCTGTGCTGTCGTTGTGTTAGCCATAACACCTGTATCACGCGTGACAGGTATCAACTAAGTGTCGTGTAAGCGACCTAGGTGCACGCAGGGTATGGCCGCCTGCTTCTACCCTCGCCGCACTGGATGCCCTGCATGGGGCAGCCCAGAGCTTACTAGCTGCAGGTGTCATCTAGGAGTGGGACTGCAGGCGCAGGACAGCGAGCGGTAGACTACTATACACCAACCAGCTGAATAAAAACTATCAGGTCCAAGCTCCCTCAGAGCCCACACAGACTCAGGAAGGCTAAATAACCTGCCCGATATACTAGACATGGTTATAATAAGCGTGTGAACACGGGATTCAAACTCGAACCTATACGCGACATGTCGTTCGACCATTTCCCGGTTCACTGAATTTTCGATGATGCGAACTCGGAATCAAACTCACCACCTAAAATTAGGGCTTATAAACATTCAGACAGGCGAGGCTTTAAAGATTATCTCACACAAAATCTATCGGATATCGCGTACCTAAATAATGGCGAAAGTTTATAAGCCGCGATATCAAAATTCACTACGGAAATCCAGGACGGTATAAACCGGCGCATCCCAGAACAGGAGGTTGAGTTAGTGCACGACGAACTGCCCGAATACATCCGCGATCTGATATCTCAAAAGAACAGATTGCGTCGTGAATATACACGGCGACGCACACAGAATACAAAAAACTGAATAAATGAGCTACAATCTGATATATCGGATGAAATCTCATTGTGGTGAAGCAATCATTGGGAAGCAAAAATTGCTCGACTCAAAGTCCAGGACGGAAGTGCCTGGACTATGACGAGAATATTTTTGAATAAATCAGAGAAAATTCTGCCCCTAAAAACTAATAATGGCTTAGTTTTTCAACCCCTTGACCAGGCAAAAGCTTTCGCCAATACGTTGGAACCAGCCTTCCAGCCCAATGTGCAGCCTTGTGACATAGCGCAAATTTACCACGAACTACACGACAAATTGCACCAGCCCACTGTCTCTAAGCCTTTACTAACTCAGTGGCAGGAAGTCAAGCGAGCTATCAGGAAAATGAAGCCACGTAAAGCCCCTGGGAACGACAGCATACCTACAGGTTGTAGTTCTCAAACAGCTGGCCTTGGAATATTTAGCTGAATGCATAAACGCAATGCTCAGACTAAGTATTTTCCCCTCCCAGTGGAAGGAAGCTAAAGTGATATTTTTCCACAATCCGGGAAAAATCAAAGCACTGCCACAGAACTACAGACCAATAAGCCTACTTAGTAATGTGTCGAAAATAGCGGAGTGCATAATATTGCACCGACTAAATCGCCACATACACGATAATAACTTGCTGCCAAATGAACAGTTCGGCTTTCGCGGTGTTCATTCGACAATTTTCGGGATGGAATTTTATATTAAACTGTCTATCTTATTAAAGTTACCCCTTGCCTTTGTGAACTTTTGTTCGTGCCATCCGAACCAGATGGCTGCACCGTCGCGACTTCTGCTCCATTCACGAAGTTTACTATCAAATGATGTGTACCGAGAGCTGAGATGTTACACATCAAATATAATTTATAAAATAAAACTATTTTTTTTTTTACCCACAAGTGCTTTCTAACCCTTATATCTACGATCACTAACACCATTCGTTATAAACTGTGTGAATATTATTATTTTGTTCCACGTCTTTACTTTGAATCCTTTCAGAGGGTAATACAATAAATTGACGTAGCCCTGACTTTTATCGACCACTTGGAACAAAGTAGTTTCGGTGCCTAGGGCAGGTAATAGTTTACTAACCCTTGTAAATGATTTTATCGTGTACCGACAAGACCACACGAGTGTCAGCCTGATTCACCCGGACTTGCGTACATTGGCAGCCTAGCTGAAGTACCTGCATTGCCCGAGCTGAACACATCATATCAGGAGCAGCACTACCGAGTTTCAAGTCTGTAGGACATACACTTAAGAAAACGGGACATTTTGATTTTAAAGTCCCATAGATTGCACACTCTCGGTGCATCAAGGCCATGCATCAGCAAAACAGGGACGCCAATCTTCAGCTTCAGTTTGTGGGAAGGCAGTTAAGCCCTAGGCAAGACGAGACGCACGCAACAAACGATAGCGCGTTACAAATTCAAGGCAACACCATCTATTGACAAAGTTCTAAACTAAACTTTTATTAGCACCTTCAGTTCGCTAGCAGCCGCGAGCTTCACTAAGCGGATGGGTTTCGACAATGAGAAGGACAGGACCTGATATTATATGATGGCGTGGCGGACATAGAGAAATGACATAAACTCACTCACCTACCTCCTATAGTTTCCTATTATGAAACTGCATTCACCTCTTTTTCACTCCTTAATACATGAATTTCATAATTGTATGTAGTTTATGTCACTCTCCAGCCCATGAACTATCTATATGCATAAAACCATGTCGATCCGTTGCTACGTTGCTGCGTGCAAGAAGGACACACAAAAACCTTTCGCATTTATAACATGACTAGGGAAGTAGGGCTAATCATAGCAGCTAGGAACCTCTAGTGCTCACAGCACGTCAGTTGGCGACCTAACTGCCTCCCCCGCGGCGAGTGCTTCTGCAGAGAGGAACAATGAGCACCTCTCTGGACACCCTTCCCTCCTGAGAGCAGATGCAAGTCCCGACACGTCGCTAGACAGCCTCCTGTGTTCATCCGTGTTGTCTTCATTGTGCTGCTCAGATCTCATCGCTGGGCTCGTCCGTGCGCCGCTGTGTGGTCCGTGTTTGTTCTCTTCTGTGTTTACTGATGCTGTTGCAAATGTGTCGTCGTCGTCGTCAGCTTACTGTGTTCGTTTGTGCATCAATATTCCATAAATAATTCCTTCCGTGGTGAGCCGGCAGCCCGACGTAATGACTTGGATTTTGAAGTGCCCGCCGCGGGACTGCTGATTTCCCCTCCTCTAGGTCCGGTTTTCCTTCTTACCCCTCCTGAGTTGGACCTGTCCACGCTGCGCATGCGCCGACGTCATGTCGAGGCTATATAAAGACGTAAATTTGGTTAACTCGGTCTTCTTCGGCGTACTTTTGAATTGATGTTGTATATCAACCTGGTCGCTAGTGCAGGCGGGTGCGTGGGCAGCACTCAGCGTAAGTAATGATCGTTAGGAATACTTCAGTGGAATTATCTGTGCTGTCGAGGAATGTAACATATGCCATCAGCTGGCATTGGCTTGTTCAGTGCGTGTAATAAAGTATGCCCATCAAATTATATTTAATCCATATTCCCCATTGCACAAATCTAAAAGAACATATTATATGAGGCCTTCGCAACCAATATTAGAATGGTTGTCACAGTGGATAGCATTCGTTGTCCGCTACTAGCGGCCGATTAAAAAAAAACATCAAATTAATAATTCAGATATTTGTCAGTTTACATCGTAAAATTCTAAAGAAATCCTTATTCCAGTACGCGAATAATAACTATGTGCATAAATTAATCAGATATACAAATAACGCTGGTTAACTGAATTTTTTGCCACCAAGAATGTAATTGGTGTTCTTAGCAAGTCGTGGATGCTGATTTCGATAAAGAAATAAGTGTTTGCCTACTGCTACATTAAATTAGTGTTTTCTTTGAGGTTTGCTTAGTAGAGAAGAATTAAACTTTAATATTGCCTAAGTCGTGATTTTTATTAAACTTAAGTTCAAACCATCGCTGGCAGCCATAAAGTAAATAATTGTGTTAATCATCGTATAATTATTCCAATGCATATTGTCCACGCTCTGGTGCTTCCACAAAGTCCAGGACTGACATGAGTTGAGTTGTGTGTCAACGAGATGGGTATTAGTACATTACTAGCTCGTTCAATCAATTTATTATATTTGTTAATACCAACATTGTATTACATGTTCGCAGCACTATTGTATTTCCAAAACCAAAAGCACCAGAGGACGTGAGTGTTTCAGCAGTCGATCCATACACCTTTTTGATGTTTAGAAGTCGCAGATAAGGCTCGCTTCTGAAACACAGTCCTGCTTCTTCTAAATGCCAAGAGTGAGAGTGACCTCTAAAATATTACAGATGACCCTTGCCGGATTGTGTGGATTGTCTAAGGAATCCAGTTCAGACCTGACAGCTCATCACAGAGCCCTGACTGTCAGCAGTAAGCGATTGGAATGTAAAGGCACGCAGATTCTGCAACAGAAGCGATCTCACATATTTCATTCGAATATAAAAATACTACTTATTGAGTTTTTTCTATTTTGTTTAATTTGTTTGTATGATAATGGCAATGAGAGAAAAGGCTTAAATCGATACATCTTATCATATATTAAAAAACACACCAATTTCAAAACTTAAAACAATTCTCGTATTAACATTGTGTTCAAACCAACGATCGCGCGGGAAAGAAAAACCATTATAAACATCGTGCATGCAGACATTCGGTGTAGGACAAGACTGAAATGGAGCGACATCGAAGTCAATGAGTGAAACCACGGCGATGAGATGCGAATACAGGCACAGTTGCGGACAGGGATGAAGGTACTGGTGCTGCCTGTGGTGTTGGGGCATTAGGCCCTAGCTCCAGGGATAACTATTACTTATCGCGCGAGCCGCAGAGGGGCTTATCGGCCAGTCCCGCCGGCCTCGCGACTAAGCACACGCTGACTTGCGAACTTGCTCCGGGCTTATTAGCATTGCCCCTCCTTCGTGGGCAGCGGCTATGGCCGTGGATTCAGACTCCATCAAGGGAAACTCTAGGAGTAAACTCTATAAGGACACTCTACAAGGACACTTCACAAGGAAACTCTAGAAGGAAACTCTAGAACGAAACTCCACAAGGAAACTCTGGAAGGAAACGTTACTGTACAAGGAAACTCTACAAGAAAAATCCAGAAGGAAACTTCACAAAGAAACTCTACATGGAAACTCTAAAAGGGCACTCTACAAGGAAACTCTAGAAGGAAACTCTACAGAGAAAATCTAAAAGGAAACTACAGGGAAACTCTAGAAGCAAGGAATGGGGAAGGTCGGGATCGTATGGTGCGGGTTTCAGTTCTTCACACTGATCGATTAAGTACTGCTTTAGTCTGGGAAGTCGCGATTTATATTTACATACTACTCCACGCTTGTTCAGTTTATAAGTCACTCTTTTTTTCTTTTGACATTTAACTGCACATTAAAGGTTTTGTAGCTGGATGAATCTACTCTCCCTAGCTTCGAACCGGAGGACCCCAGCATTTACGCCCCGAGTGCAGGACAACCTGATATGGAACGCGTTCTAAAGGTAAATCTCTACCAAAGAACTATTTAAGTCTGTCTTAAAGCGTCTATGTGCAACAATACCCATATGCAACTACCACTAGTATACCCTCGCATTCCCTTAAATATTACCCTATTCTCTTCCGTCGTTCATCATGTTCTCTCCGACTCCCACACGACGCCGATACCGCCCTCTCAACCAGGGTCTCTCAGGCTCAAGCCAGCGGCACGCTCCCGACTGTAGCAGACACAGCTGACTGACACAACTCACGCCTCGCTACCGACTACAGCAGACACAGCTGAGTGACACAACTCACGCCTCGCTACCGACTATAGCAGACACAGCTGAGTGACACAACTCACGCCTCGCTACCGACTGTAGCAGACACAGCTGACTGACACAACTCACGCCTCGCTACCGACTACAGCAGACACAGCTGAGTGACACAACTCACGCCTCGCTACCGACTGTAGCAGACACAGCTGACTGACACAACTCACGCCTCGCTACCGACTACAGCAGACACAGCTGAGTGACACAACTCACGCCTCGCTACCGACTGTAGCAGACACAGCTGACTGACACAACTCACGCCTCGCTACCGACTGTAGCAGACACAGCTGACTGACACAACTCACGCCTCGCTACCGACTATAGCAGACACAGCTGAGTGACACAACTCACGCCTCGCTACCGACTGTAGCAGACACAGCTGACTGACACAACTCACGCCTCGCTACCGACTATAGCAGACACAGCTGACTGACACAACTCACGCCTCGCTACCGACTATAGCAGACACAGCTGAGTGACACAACTCACGCCTCGCTACCGACTGTAGCAGACACAGCTGACTGACACAACTCACGCCTCGCTACCGACTATAGCAGACACAGCTGAGTGACACAACTCACGCCTCGCTACCGACTGTAGCAGACACAGCTGACTGACACAACTCACGCCTCGCTACCGACTACAGCAGACACAGCTGAGTGACACAACTCACGCCTCGCTACCGACTATAGCAGACACAGCTGAGTGACACAACTCACGCCTCGCTACCGACTGTAGCAGACACAGCTGACTGACACAACTCACGCCTCGCTACCGACTACAGCAGACACAGCTGAGTGACACAACTCACGCCTCGCTACCGACTACAGCAGACACAGCTGAGTGACACAACTCACGCCTCGCTACCGACTGTAGCAGACACAGCTGAGTGACACAACTCACGCCTCGCTACCGACTGTAGCAGACACAGCTGACTGACACAACTCACGCCTCGCTACCGACTATAGCAGACACAGCTGAGTGACACAACTCACGCCTCGCTACCGACTGTAGCAGACACAGCTGACTGACACAACTCACGCCTCGCTACCGACTATAGCAGACACAGCTGACTGACACAACTCACGCCTCGCTACCGACTATAGCAGACACAGCTGAGTGACACAACTCACGCCTCGCTACCGACTGTAGCAGACACAGCTGACTGACACAACTCACGCCTCGCTACCGACTACAGCAGACACAGCTGACTGACACAACTCACGCCTCGCTACCGACTACAGCAGACACAGCTGAGTGACACAACTCACGCCTCGCTACCGACTGTAGCAGACACAGCTGACTGACACAACTCACGCCTCGCTACCGACTGTAGCAGACACAGCTGACTGACACAACTCACGCCTCGCTACCGACTACAGCAGACACAGCTGACTGACACAACTCACGCCTCGCTACCGACTACAGCAGACACAGCTGAGTGACACAACTCACGCCTCGCTACCGACTATAGCAGACACAGCTGAGTGACACAACTCACGCCTCGCTACCGACTGTAGCAGACACAGCTGACTGACACAACTCACGCCTCGCTACCGACTGTAGCAGACACAGCTGACTGACACAACTCACGCCTCGCTACCGACTATAGCAGACACAGCTGAGTGACACAACTCACGCCTCGCTACCGACTGTAGCAGACACAGCTGACTGACACAACTCACGCCTCGCTACCGACTACAGCAGACACAGCTGACTGACACAACTCACGCCTCGCTACCGACTACAGCAGACACAGCTGAGTGACACAACTCACGCCTCGCTACCGACTACAGCAGACACAGCTGAGTGACACAACTCACGCCTCGCTACCGACTATAGCAGACACAGCTGAGTGACACAACTCACGCCTCGCTACCGACAATAGCAGACGGGGTGGTCCCTTTTATTGGTAAAGGACTCCGCTGAGGTTTTCTTTTCGGCCCTGGACCACGATGGTGTCGGCTTCGTACTTGGCAGTGGTGCCCTCATCGCTTAGGGCAGACCTGGAGGAGGGCTCCCTGGCCCTGAGACAGGTCGCGACAGGGAGATGCAAAATGGCTCCGGTGGTAACCTGGTGAGTTACCAGAGGTTGGGTAGGCCTCGACCGAACCGCGGGTATTCTGGGTGTTTTGAGGGGTCCCAGAATGAGGTGGGAGGTTGGTATGAAGCGCCAACAGCACTGAGCTTAAGGGCTTTGGGGCTCAGTCAACTGTTTGGTTAGCTGATTCCCAACTGCGTGTGCGGCGTGATCCGCACCCACGGCCGTGGGGCCCCGGGGCTTGAGTGACACGGCACTCAGGCGCCGGGTCAACAAAGAAAATCCCCGTTAATAATGAGTTGAAACTCATATTAACAAGTATCTCAAAACAAAAGGACATGAAACACCCCGGAGGGCTAATCGCTATTGAGGGGTAAAGGATTCTCATTTCTTTCTTTCTAAGGCAAAAAGTATTTTGAGGTTTTTCGAAATCCTAATTTTTGAATTGTGGTATTTTTTGAGAATTTTTGGCAATATTTTTTTCCAAAAAAAAATGGTAATTTTTGGCGATTTTGGCTAAATTTTGGGCAAAATCTGGCAAATTTTGAAGGTCATGGTCAAAATTCAAGTCAAGGTCATCCAATATGGCCGCCGTGACGTCATCTGAGATGCAGGTTCCAAGGCAGCAGAAACCGCCACTCACCACACCTGAACCCTGCGGCCGGAGGAACCAACCTATACTACTCACATGGGAGTACAAGAAAATGAGCATGCAGACAAGCTTGCTAAAATGGCTTCAGTTTTTGGTGAATTTGTTGGAAATTTAACTCTGGTCAATCTTCTTAATATTCACCAGTTGGAATTTGGACAGCAGTGGACAAAGAAGTTGGGATATTTCCAAGACAGGCCAGTGATACAGATTGGTTCAACCACAACAACAGACTGAAGTATGGTATCGTAAGGTGACCGAAAAAAGAGGATTCATTACAACCATGGTTCGTCCCTGCCTCAATCACGGCCGTTTCAAGCAATTTCTGCATAAAATAAACCTTTCTGATACTCAGCTTGCGACTGTGGATGTGACAGGCACGATTTAATTCACATATTGTTTCAATGCCATCTCCTGCAAACTCGAGATATCATGTACAGTAAGCTTATCTCATGTGGTATATGTCCTCCCTATAATAAGAAAATTGTACTGTCATCTTTTAACATCCTAGTTTAAGACGCTATATATGAATTTCTTAACTATAGTACCAAACAATTGAAGGCAGATTCTGCACAATCGAGGGCTAATTATAAGTAAGAAATGAGTATTCTGATGGATAGTTTACAGAGTCGCATTGACGAGCAAGGAAGTATGTTAGCATAGGTGGATTTACACGAACAGAACTTGACGAGGCAATTCGATACATGAGCGTAAATCATCTAACGAGTTTAGAATGATTAGGCAGGAAGTATACAGAAATGGTCGAACATTTGTCTGGTCAAATGACAAACAACACCGAGAATATACAGGAGATCAGAACACATGCCAGCTGTAGGTAGCAATTTGGTGGACATTACATCATCCAAGATGGTAATCTCCAGCAGGCGAAGCACGATGACAGCCTCCAGCAGAAAGAAACAAGATGGCGGCCTCCAGCAGCCGAAAACAATAAGGCCACTGTGACTTCATGATAAAAAAAATGGCGGAGGCCAAGATGGCATATGTGCCTAGGATATAATATGATGTAATCCAAGATGGCAGTCAAGGTGAAGGTCTTCCAAGATGGTCACCGTGATGTTATAATCCAAGATGGCGTATCCTGTCGAAGCTAGTTCCTGGAGCTCTTTTTATACTTCTAATTATCTAGATGAGCTGATCAACTTAATGTCATTAATAGATTTATATAAATATATCCTAAATTTAAGCGAAGACAAATTCCCCTGTATCCCGTGTAGGCCCTGGGTCGCCCCATACAGCCACCAGGGTGACGAGTGGTCCTCGCCCTGGCTGGATCTGTCTCTCGTACATGCGCTGGCGGTCGCCAAGGTTCATGTTCAATGTTGCACACCTTGGCAATACAATTACTTCACACATTTTAAAAATAATCTTTAGAATCTTTTTTTTTGTGACAGACTGTATAGGTGTGCAATTAAGTAATTGTATAATTTTTTTTGTGTTCTTTATTTAGTTAGAATTATATTCCTCAGAGCCAGGATACATTTTACTACGAAAAAAAAAAGTTATTCTGCCCTAATGTATTATTAAATACGTTTAATTTCTAAGGGATTATTTATATTATTCGTTATTGCTATCTAATCTCCCAACTGCATGACCGCCACTGCTGTAAGAGTGGTACCCTCACCACTCACGACTCATGCTTCGCGGAAAGCTTCTCACGGCCGGCTGCAGGCATGGCCTGTGCCCGGGTCTCATGCGTCCGGCCGAGGTTGTGACTTGTTCCGCTCGAGCGCCATGTCGAAGCTGCGCCGGAAGCTGCAGGCAGGAACTGGGTTAATGATCGCTGTATCGACCGTGCAATCGTCACGGGGTGTCTTTACGAGCGGCGGTCTCTACCCCTCTCCCCTTCTCGCCCCCTTCCACTCCGCGCGACCTCCGTGTTCATGTTCGGGGATGGCCGGAAATTAAAAACCAGCCTCACGCCACTTGCTAATTCCCCCGCGACACTTATCTCGGCGGTGTGGGCTGCGGTAGTCCCAGGGCGTGGCGTGCCAGGCAGTCACCGTGCGCACTCGCCACAGTGCCACATCTCGCCTGGAGACACGTGGTGGAGGCTTGCTCCAGTCCACTGCGCGGAGGCCACGAGCTGGTCAGGAGGTTGAGGCCAGGTCGCCAGGGGATGGAGACAGTGAGGTGTCAGGTGACAAGAGACAATGTCACCAGGCGGTCGGCATGACTGCTGACTGATAGCATGGTCCGCGCACGCTTTCCTTCCAAAACCCCGGGGTGGAAGGGCGGAGTGAAACTGTGGTTTGTTCGCCATTCCATTGGACGTTCATTTATCGGATACACCTTTAAAAGTTCTTAACCAATAGTAGGTGCATTAAAATACAATAGTTCTTACGTGCAAAATAATCAAGTATGTCGTTAGGCAGCCAACGACCCAAGTTAAATCAGTCCAGTTGTATCGTGATAAATGAAACGCATTCAACATTAGTGAATAAGTATTAATTTTTTATATATTTATATTCAAGTATAAATCAGTATAAATAACTTTATTAAAAAAAGTCTTCAAACAATGCTGGCGGTCAGACTCATATCGGCCACCGCGGGTCAAGAATGGGAGACAGTGTACAGGCGACAGTGTCTCGGTACCGACAATTCAATAAATTCAAGCGGGGGGCAAGGCAAAGAGCAAAACCAGTTTGATTTTTTTTAGACACCTACAGGGAAAAAAACAGAGCACAGGAAAATAACACAAGTAGACGATTTTACAATTGATGATGTGGGGAGAAAAATTCACTAGTTTTATAATGTTAAAAAAAATAGCAACGACATTGGGTAAATTGAATAGGGCTTTGCAAGAAGACTTCATTTTAAACTGTAGAATGGAATTCTTACGAAACGTACTGAAGAAGCTAGGGTTCCGATGGAAAAAGTGTCAATCGGAAAAAAAAATGACACTGATTGAAAATCCTGAATAAGCTGCTTTAAAGTACGCAATCTCTAACAAATACGTGCATTTCGAAAGGCTGGCAAAACCTTGTTTGTTTTGACGAAACTTAATGTTGATGCTACATGAGGTATAATTTTTTTTTGGCAGTCATATATGGAAATAGGCGTCACAAAATAGATTTATAAATGTCTATTGTTATAATTGTGAAAGCGTGTAGAGAGGAAGGCTTGGTTCTGAATTCTTTGCTTAGAATAAGTCAAAGCAAAAGTCTGAAGACTACCACGACATGAATTTCGAAAACATTTCAAAGTAGGTGCGAAGCAAATCACCTGGATTCCCTCACTCTTACTTCAGCTCATTTCTCTGAATTTTCCCAACTTTCCCTGTCACATAACATTTTTCTCCAGTATCGTTGGTATATCTGTCCAAATAACATATAAACAAAATAAAAATTACTATCAAAACACATTTCGAAAAACATACATACTATGAAAATTTGACTACAAATGTTTTCCGACACAATATAGGCACACAGTTTGCACTGTTATCATTTTGAACAACACTCCATAAACAACACTGCTAGTCTGATAAATATAACGAATACATTTTTTGTTGAATAAACTTTTGAAAGTATATATATAATCGAATGTGATTAAACTAAATCTTAGGCCTATGGTTATTTAATTTGTTAAGTGTAGGCACCAAAAGGAAATTCGTACATCACGTTCATGGCTGTATGTGAGAGGAAATTCCTGTTTGTAGTTCAACTGTATTGTTTTCACTCTATGGTAAAATGTATCATGGCGAAAAGCGGGTTTACAGAACTTGTTCAGTAGTACAGTTCAAAAAGAGAGCAGAGTAATGAAGCAAGTTATGGTGACTTATTTAATGTGGCAAATCTCAACAGGTTATGGGGCCCAGTGCTTCATTGTGTTAATGTATAATTGGAAAAATTAAGAAACTGAAAAGGGCATAGTTACAAAAAGAAGTGTGTAAGATATATCCATAAATGAATCTAATTATTACAACTGGAATTTTCGAATGAGTGCGTTACATACCGAACACGATGTAACTGACTACATTGAAAAGGAATATATTGAAAGTGAAATTAAAAAGGAAAAGCTTGAAGGATAGGCTATAGAGCCTTATTAAAATTTTACTTTGTAAAGGCACGGCATATAGTTAATGAAAAGCATGGAATAGATTGTGATTGGCTGCAACAAATATTTTTCTTATAAAATAATTAATATTTAATATTAAGTTTATTTTAAGAATGAATCATACTAATGTGATCCGTAAGTAAAAAGTATTTAAATAAAAGACAAAATGATCGCAATCATCAGGGAGGTATAACATTAAGTCAAGCTGTTATCATTGTTTCCAGTCACAATAGCAAGGAGACATGCCACATACATGGTTGCGAGCTATATGCAAATAACTGACAAAGACAAGTCGGCGCTAATATATATATATATATATATATATATATATATAAAATTCAGTAAGTATGTTGAGCTGTATAACGTGATATTTTCTCCCGAAGTCATGTTACCTGAATTTCACATATTATTCCGACTTATATATAGTTCGTACTGCGGCATTTCTCTGGGAGATGCGGAGTGAAGAAGTGCTTGTAAGTGAGACATAGGCGTACCCAGGGGGGGGGGGGGGTTTGGGGGTTTGGGGGTTGAACCCCCCCCCCCCCCCCCCCCCCCCCGAAGAGTCTTGGCGACCATTCCCGTCTCAACGGCAACTCTGGAGAGGACTTTTTCTTCCTTAAGAAGATTAAAATCCTATCTGCGGAACACCATATATCAGGACAGACTGAATGGATTGGCTTTACTGAATGTCCACTACTACATACACATCGACCCGGAGAATGTGGTTACTGAATTTGCCAAATAATAATAATAATAATAATAATAATAGAAGAATTCTTCTGTAAAAAGTTTGGAGGCTTAAAAAAGTTTATTATAAACAATTATTTTTTGGTGTTTATGGAGTTTTTCTTAAAAAATCAGAAGCCCCCTTCCCCAACCCCCCCCCGAGAAATATCTGGAAGAACTCCCCCCCCCCCCCCGAAAAAAAATCCTGAGTACGCCTATGAAGTGAGATATTGTTATCGCAAGCCAACGACCGGAGAAAACACCCGATTAGGCCTCGGCGAAATCGGCATTGAGACGTAGGAAAAGAGCCGATATACAGAGAAATACTCACTGAAGACAAACAAAACTTTATCGAAAATTGTATATTTGTCTGGCATTATACGAAATTTTTTAAGTGAAAACTTCTATAGGAAGGTTTGTATAGGGAGTAAATTCATGTAAGTCGTCATCGACATGGTCACGTGACGTGTTAACGATAACACTATCTGTTCCTATTAGTGTTCAAATTGTTATTTTGTTCAATTTTTATTTTAAATCTTAAGTATACTATTACTGTGCAGTAAAAAGTGAGTATAAAATGTATTAATATTCTCATATAGATATATAGTTTGAATAACGAAGAAAACGGGAGTCTTTGTAGCAATATAACCTAAAAATTAGGATCATTATTTATTTGTTTAATACGTACGATTACTATGCAATGCGTATTTTATAGTAATTTAGGAGTTAATTTACTAAAGTGGTAAAACAAATTTGTTGTGTGCCTTTTTTTTCCGTAAAATTTGCGATAGTCTCTGATTTTTGTCAAAAAAATATTTCCTTATGTTACACAATTATATTTTACAAAGTTAGTATTTCTTATTTATATTTGTATTTTCTTAATTCTATTGTTTCTTTGATTTACAAGTTTTAATTTAAGATAAAACAATTAATTTGGATATCCAAAAATAACAACTGTTTCTTTATAGTTTTAAGTTTTCACTTCTCTCGACAGGCATCATGAATGCTTTAAAAAAAAAAAAAAAAAAATTTAGTGTAGAGCTTATGCTTAGGAAAAAGTTGTTATAATCCTGTGGTTGTCCTCTTGAATGTTGATTGCGGTCGGAAGCATGCACACACGCACTCGCCCATGCGAGCTGTGGGGGGAGACTCGTGGAGTCCAGACCACAGGCCAGGCCAGACCACACTAGGCCAGACCACGCCAGGCCAGGCCGCGCCAGGCCACACCACGCCACAGAAGGATACATGCGCAGCGAGCCGCTCTTGGAGCCGATGGCTGCGAGGCGCTGGATGGGGTCGAAGGCCAGAGCCGTCGGCTGGAACGGGAAGCCGTGGCGGAAAGTCTGCGGGCAGAGAGAGAGCAGTCAGTTCCTGTGTCCCGGCGCAACAAACACTCTACTAACCACGTACAAGGTCGTGTCTCCACCTTTACTCACATTCACCATTATTTTCAATTGAAACTACTTTTTCAAATGTAACAGTTTTAGGTATAATTCTAGTGCCGCGGCTTTTCCGGAAAAAAAAGGGGGGGGGGGGGGTCTGTAAAGTCGGTTTACGGACGATAATTTTATGTGATAACGATAACGTCATAAGAAATCGTTAATGAAAAATTGCATACTTTTTAATTTTTAAAATTTATTTACAGTTTTAGCAAATTTAATTTAAATAATTTGTTTAAATATAATCACGAACAATAAGTTAAAAAACCCGCCTTAAGCTGTTTGATATTATAGAAGATTTTCTCGCACGGTGGTTGGCCGGTTCTTGCACTCTCGGCTCAGGCGGAACGTGACCATTTTTCGTGCGTGCAGCCGGCGTTCATCGATTTATAAGACGTTATCACGTCACAAAATTAAAAATAAATTACTCGAACACTAAAGACATTCCTATATTTATCCTAAAAACAGTGTTTCTAAATTCCGACTGGTGTCTGAGAAATCACCGTTAATAGATTACATTAGGTACAATAACGTGCATTGATGCGGCTGCCGCCATTTTTTCTTTCCCGTGTGCGTCGGTGTGTGAATGTTATTGAGAATGGTCGATTACGTTAGATTAGCTACATTAAAAATACTTAGAAAAAATTGTGGATGGTTAGTTAGGTTATTATTGCTACAATAAAAATAAGTTAATTTTTTTTGGGTTACTTAGGAATTACTAATTTAAGATGAAGCTATCCTGACCTAACCAATCTTTTACATGATTTCACAGTATTTTTAACATAACCTAATTAACTGTCAACACTTTTCAAAAGTATTTTTAAAATAGCTCAACTATTCTTCAGTTTCTACGTCACGTAAGTCTACGAAATACGGTATGGACGTTAATGCGCGTTTTTATTCCACAACAGTTGCTCGAGCGAGGCGAACATCAGTGAACTTCGGAACTGTTCGGGCCTTGGAATGGACTCATGTGAATGGTAGCTTTGCTACGTGGTAATTCCTAAGCAACCATTTAAAATATTTTTTAGTTTTTTTTTATATGTAGCTACACTAACCTAACCAACCGTCCACAATATTCTAAAGTATTTTTAACGGAGATAACCTGATCCAAACTATCACTCTCACGATGCCACAAATGTGTAATATTTATTCCGAACATTCACGAACGCGGCCTCGGAATGAAGAACTGTTGTGAATGTTATGGTTGTGACCCTGTGTTTCTCCATGCATGTCAAAACCTTAGAAAAAATGACGGTGGCTGCGAAAATGCACATGTATTGTAATGTAAACTAAAAACTGGGATTGCTCATAAACCAGTAGGAATTTAAAAACCCTGTTTTCAGGGTTAAATAGATCAACGTATTTAGTTTTCGGAAAAAATAATTATTATTTTACTTAAGGAAAAGCCACGACGTAAAAATATTATTCATTTAAAATTAAATGCAGATTTTTGCTCAGAATACTACAAACATAACATTTATAGGAAATGTTTATTACAACCTTACTTGAGGAAAATACTTCCCAAGCATTTATTTAACCAACCTTCTCAATTCATGTAAAAGAAAATTTTGGAGATCAGTAATTAAAAATAAGAGCTTTATAACACCACCATAGTTAAGAACCATTAACACGATGCATGTTATATTACATATAACACTTTTATTATCCCAAAATATTTGTTTTAATATCACATCTTTACAAATAATAATATAGTTAAAAGTGTCGAAAGTGAATTTGACTGCAGTTGTACTTGTTAAGGCGCGATGGGGGTGACTGTCTTCAGGTTTTACCAAAAATTCCAATAATAGTTTTTAAATCGGCTTTCTTATCTTCTGCAATATGAGATTTGCAAAAACCACCTAGGTAACCTTCTGGTCACACCTTTCTTGCAAACATTAATTTCAGTCCATTGTTCGAGTTCATTGAACGTCCTTTTAACCAGCATTTTACCTGCTTTATAGAGGTAACTTTTATTCATGAAAGTACTGTAAGGTTAACTTTCGCTGTGTTAATCAGTGTCCTTTGATTTTCGAAAATGTCTGCCTCGATTAGCATGTTTGATTTGTAAATTTGTCAATTTAACATTTTCTATCGTAAATTTTAAGTCGTATGGAACATTTCCGCTTTTCGATAGCGGCAGAATCACGGTCGCAGTAGAGGAAGGAGTATCGACTGCTTGTATTCTGCCCACAGCAGTCATCACTCCGCGCTGTGGGTTATTTCCTTGAGGACACTGCCCTACCTGACATTCCTTCATGCCACATGTTCGTCAAACTGGTGTTATTGTGGGAACTGGTAGGTACTGCGGCCAGCTTCGCTATGGCCAAAAAAACTGTTTGCACATTTCCGCCGCCAGGCGCGCTAGGAGAGGGGGTGACTGGGCGGACGTGTGTGTGTTCGCTGGCCGCAAGATGGCGGCCCAGTCTGACTGTGCGAGTGTTGCCACTTCATGTCAGTTGGTCCTGCGAGGGAACCGCCCTAAACACTCAATTAAACCATATCGAAAGTGAAGTTTGTGGCCAGTAGAATTACTTCAAGTACAGGAAGAAAACATGCCCGGAAAAAAAATGCGGACTATTAGTAGTCCCGGGTAGAATCCTTTAAATATTATTGTACAGGACAATTCAATAAGTATCTGTGTAAATAGTATATTGAGTAGTTTCCATTTGTAGAGGCTTAAATATCTGGTTGAATTATATTAATACATTTGCGGTAATTGTAAGTGCGGTACATGTATAAAAAAATGTAAATAGCAGCAAATATTTCGGAGCTCTTATTGAATGTATGCTGATCCACTCCATGCTACAGGAACCACGTTTCAAACTCACGGTTGATTTTGAATAAACATTTTGAATGTATTTTCTAGTTGTGTAATTTATTTTAATAAGGTGATTGAATTTGATTCTTACCTTAGATTTTGTGCATTTGATTGTTTTGCTCTGTTTTTAAGGGCACATTCTTTAAGGAACAGTGAATAAATGCACACCCAAAATTGGGTAAATTAAAAAAAAATTGATTTTTTTTTAAATTATTTTGTTGGTCGTTCCCAGCAATAGATGTTGCAAGGGGCGGGGGGGGGGGGGGGGTTGTCCTTACGTATATTGGCTTATCCTGGATTGGGTAACTCACACAAAAGTGCGCCACTCTGCTGGGAAGAAAAAAATTGTGATTGCCTTGGTGACAATATTGAGTTTGAGCACGGCGGTGAATTGGGTTTACGAGCTGGAGGCGGCGGGAGTTAGGCCCTATAGCCGAAACCGAGGACGAGGTAGAGTTGTTGCGACTTAAGTTGATTGGATTTATAAAATAAAATGCAGATTTTGCAAGTGATGTAAATTCCTGGCGCGCAGGCGAAGGGAATTTGGTGGCCCAAGTGGAGATGAAGCAGCTAGAGAAAAAGGCTGTTTTCCTTTTCTACAGCATGGTAGTCAAATATAATTGCGGGAATTTTGTAGAGGTGTAGAGGAGCTGTTGCAGTTGCGAAATCTTAACGAGTGAGTCTAGCTTATTCAAATGCATTGTGGGTAAATGCGCAGGTGTTGAGCGACCTATTATTACGCTCGGACTTGCTGAACATTTGAGTTGGAAAAGAGTAAAAGGTTTATTAAGGGATAATCTGTGCCCAAGGTGCATTGCATATGGGTTAACACATAAACATGTGCATTGTCTTCAAAAGAAATGTGAGCGCATGGGTAGTTATGCACATTAAATTTTGCATTAAGCAAAATTATTCGAAGAAAATGTTGTGGGTTCAAAAATAATTGTCGGCTTGTTTTGTAAAACATGAACCCCGAGATTCGCCAAGAATGTTCTTTTATAAAAAGGCTGAAAAGAGTCGAAGAGTTGTTGGAATGGGCCGTTAATGTTGGTAATCTAATGTTCGCGCAGGAAGAGTATGACAAGGAGGCGCGTGATAGCGTGAGAGTGGCTCTCGAGTGTAGGGAGGCGGCTGCAATTGAGCCTTGTGATAGAAACACTAAAGGAAAACAAATTACAGGGAAATGTTACCGATGCGATTTGCCGGGGCATTCTGCGTCTCAATATAAACAAAATAATTTAGTGCCGAGGTATCAGTTGCGGCAAAGAAAAAGTAATTTTAAAAATGTTATACAAACCAAGAAAATAATAATAGGGACCGCAGGGGAATCAAATTTGACGATAAGGTGTGTTATTCTTGTGAGAAATTGGACATGTAAATAGGGATTGTAAAAAGCGGGAAAGAAAACAGTTGTTATGTGGGAACTGCTGGAAAAATTGGGCATATCACTCGCAGGTGTAGAATTCAACTGCGGGATTGCAAATTTTGGTTTGAAAAAAAAAAGCACAGATTATTGGTGATGCGTGATGCGAATAATTTTTGTGTGTAAGTCGAACCTGGTAGCAGGCAGGTGACTAGCCTCATTGATACTGGGGCCAGTCAAAGTTTTGTAAGTCAAAGTTTTGTAAGTCAAAGTTTTAAAAGTCAAGAATTTGTCGAGGAATGTACGAAACAAAAAAAAAAAGTAGTTGGGAAAGGAGAGGTGTACCAAAGCCCTATTCAAATTCAATTGGGGGTTGGTAAGGTTTATGTGAATATTTTGCAAATCTGTGATTAGTTTGCATATCAAAATTGATAAATGTTTTAAGGATGGGCGGTTTTATGTTATTCCTAACTTGGTATGTGATTTAATTTTAAGGATGGATTTCTTGAATGATACCAGAGCTGTGATTGATTATAAACACCGGAAAATGAGTTTTTGTTTTGAACCCAATTACCGGATAGGACAATATAAACCCAGGGAGAAAGGAAAAATCCTTTTTGGGGGACTATAAGGAGGTCGGGAGAGATTAAGTAGTGATGGAGAGGTTGATAAGATCCACAGAATTATCGATCAGTTTAAAAATTATAATACTGCCCGAATAGGTAAATGTGATTTGGCCCCCTTTCATCATTAAAGTGTCTGACGAAGTACCAGTAAAATGTGTGCCATACCAGTGCGCCCTCCCCCCCCCCCCCCTCAAAAAAGGAAGGCCTTAACTTACTACAACAGGACATAATATTACTCCTTCCAACTCGCCGTACGTACCACCAGCGTTTCTTGTAAAGAAGAAAAAGCCGGGGGAATACAGAATCGTATTTAATTACTGTTTTTTTAGAAGGTATTACTAGACCCCATCTCATACCTAAAATAGAGGTTTTATTCCAGTATTTGAGTGAGGCTAAATAGTTCACAATTTTGTATTTGACCGCAGCCTTTCACCAACGTGTCCTGGACGAGTCCAGTCGCAAACACACTGGTGTTGTTACCCCTTGAGGACACTGAGTGGAAACGAGTACCCTTGGGGGGTAACTTTGGCACCCAGCGCCTTTCGCGGATTTCAAATGATGTGCAGTACCAATTTGTCTTAAGTTTTCTTGATGATGTTTGTGTTCAATCAGAATACTTGGCAGGGCATGTAGAGCAGGTAGTTCTGGAAAACTTGAGAGCAGCTGGTTTTACGGTTAACCTGGATTCAGTTAGCTGGACCAAAGCCAAATGAATGTTTTGGGGTTTGTTGTGGGAAACGTTAAATTGAAAATGGATCCGCTGAAAGTTGCTCCCATTGTGAAGTTTGCCCCTCCAAAAAATATGAACTGGGTAATGTGCTTTCTGGGCATGGTAGTTTTTTTTTTTTTTTTTTAGTCGGTTTATTCTAAACTATGCGGATATATGTGCCCATCTAAATTATCTACAGAACAAAAGGAGTAATTTTCGAGTGAGGGGAGGAGCAGGACAGAGCCCTCTCTGAGCCGCCCATTTTACTGCTGCCAGATTTTGAAAAAAATATATATATAGTGCAGGTGGACGTTTCCAGTCTGGTCTTGGGTGGAGTGTGTTACAAGAAGTAGCCCAAGGCTGGCAGCCCGTCATGTGCGCGAGTCGAACTCTAAATCGACACGAGCAGAAAAATAGCATCGGTGAGGAGGCGCCAGCCTCCATATCCGCCTTAGAACATTTTGAAAGTTACTTGGAGCACACCGAATTTGCTCTTTGTACAGAGAACCAGACCTTAAAGTGGTTATTTTCCCATCCCCGCCAATTAGGAAAAATTGGTGGGTGGATAATGCAGCTGACTCGCTTTAAGTTATCAATAAGACAAGGGAAAGGTAGCGAGAATGTGGTGGCTGACCACCTCCAAAGGATGTACGATTCCCAGGAATTTGGTGAGGCTGAGACGCTGAGACAGGAAGGTTTGAAGAAGTTGAGGGGGGGGGGGGGAAATTAGGTCAGTAGCGAGGATGAGGGAATGGGAACATGTTATGTGTAAGGAGAATTTCCAGAATGTTTTGAGGATCTAAAAACTTGGCAAGAGAATGATCCAGAAATATGGGAGATACGCGCGCATATACCGGAATTGAATTGATTAAGGGTAAAGTGTACTTTGTGAAGGACGTATGTGCCCGAGTCTTTAATTTATATGGTCATGCCTCATGCGGTATTTTCACGACTCGGTAATGGGTGCCCATGGGGGAATAAAAAAAATTGGAAAAAATATCTGAAAATTGTATTGGCCAAGTATGTGGGCGGCTGTAGAGCAGTGTGTGTGAGAATGTGAGTTTTTCCAGTTAACAAAACAGCCGCAAAATTCTAAAGTCGGAATGTACTCCGTGGAAAAAATTACGCGTCCGTGGGAAAGGGCGTTTCTTGACGTTTTTGCTCCTTTACCGATATTGCTAAAAGGAAATTATTGCCTCCTTATAGTTGCGAACAAATTTAGTAGATTTTGTGTATTTTTAAGCGATGCGAGACTTGAAGAGTGGGCAGGTAGTCAAACACTTGGTAGAAAGGTGAGGAGTTTGTTTGGGGTCCCCGAACAATTAACTTCGGACAATGCAAGTTACTTCAACCGTCAAAAGTTCAAACAAATATTGGATGACCTACAATTCCACCGCCATCTTGGATGACACTGAACTCGGTGGCCATCTTAGATTCCAGAAAATCCAGCAATCTTGGACTCCATATTGTTCTCTTCTGCGGGAGGTTACCATATTGTTTATAGTGTTTGTTCCTGGAGTACGCCAGTGTCGCTCTGTCTCATACCTGTAAGGTCGATTTCCTATTATAACTACCAGTGTTGTTATGAACTTTATAGGCACGCTGTATTCAATATTTTATGCAAAATATATCCGAAAAGTAGCGATTCGAAACATTACATGAAAAGGACCACACTGAATTCTTTTTTTCTTATTTTTCTTAAAAAAAATGTTTGGTTCATTGTTAATTAATTTTTAATCACCAAAGAGCCAACCATTCCCCCTATATGACTTATTACTGACAGTTTCAGTGACTGAGTTTATGTGACCAATACAGACAATTACAAATGACACCACGCCTCCCTCGAGACTCAAACCCAGACCCCTCGCACCGGGGCGCTTGTCAACCATCGATACCCATCGATACCCATCGATATTTATCTCGAGACATCTTTTAATTTAAATGCTTACAACTAGAAGCGCTAGAGTCGCATATTCCAAACCATCAGCCACCTTTAATTGCAACACTGCAATTCCAAAAATAGCCACTAGAGGGCGCTTTGCAATCTACCATATTCTACAATTAAGAGCGCGACACAGATAAAATAAATGAACAAATCAGGATATATATATATATATATATATATATATATATATACACATATCAATAATCAGGTCTGTACTTCCATAATCGCAGTCCTGTTCCCGCCTGTTGTAGCTGGACCTCTTGGTCACAGGCTTTCCTTTCGCGTTGTGGAAATCATCAGAATACCGTCAGTAGCTTTACACTATACTGCATTTACCTAGCCCAGAGGAACATTTTGTTTGGTTTGCAATGTGGATGTGCGGTTAAAAAAAAAGTGTTCATTACAATTCGTTTTAACGAGTATAAACGAAATTTAATTCTTTTTTTTTTCGTTCTGTTTTTAATACATACTGCATTCGTGTACATTGTGTTCTAAGTAATTTATGTACATGTGTGTATTTACATAGGCACATACATACACATAATATGTACAAGTTTCCCGTGATTCACTTTCTTGAGTTTTTTTCGGAAATGCCAACATTTTACCTCCTAATATATATATATATATATATATATATATATACACACACACACACATACATAAACACATATATAAAGTTAGAATTTTTGACGTTTATAAACACCGACGCCGTTTGACCGATCGCCATGAAAGTTGCACATCAAAGTATTTTTTAAGAAGGTTTTTATGCTATCCATTTTTTTAACTCGCCGCTAGATGGCGCTGCAGCGCATCAAATTCTATTACAAACCGTTCAACTGATCGCCATGGGTAAACAGAAAATCATAGATCATAGACATAGAAAAAGTAATTGTGTGTCATTTCTCTATGTCCACCACACTGTCACATCTGTGTTCAGCCCGAGCTACGCCGGGTACTGCAGCTAGTACATGTTATAAAAGTTAGTATGCGAGCTTTTCAAAACATCCTTATGTCCATTAACAAATAACACTGCAACATACACTCAAGTATCAATGCAATATAGTGTTTGATTCATAACAATTGGGTGGGCTTCATGATTGGAGTTTCTAAAAATCTAATATATATAGCTCTTAATTTGTTTATGTAGATTACATGTGTCAATATCTTTAGAGCTATTTGTTAACGTTGATAAAATCTTATTTCCCTTTCTTTCATTCTATTAAAAATAAAATTATTTTAAATGTTCAAACAGGCAATTGTTTTTAAAATGTAATGTATAGTATTAGTAGTATAGCTTGGCCGGTCCGGAAACAGGCCTCAGGCGGTTGATTGAGATTGTCGGTCCGCCATCTTGGATTTGTGACGTCACGGCGGCAAAAATTCCTCAAAATTCCTCAAAAATGACTCAAAATGACTCAAAAATTCCCGTTTTAAGAAAAAATTTCCCTTTTTCGAGGGAAAAATTCCCGTTTCGAGGGAAAATTTCCCGTTTTATTCCTTAAAAATCCCAGCGGCTGAAAATTCCTAAAACTGGCTTAAGCATCCTTAACTCAAGCCAACGTTAAGCCATTTATAGGATTATGACGTCACCGCTGCAGTTTCCGTTACGCCCGCCATCTTTAAAATTAGTATCCAATTTTAATGAAATAGAAAAATTTTTAAAATTTATAAAAAAATTCAATTAATAAAATTTTAATAAAAAATATTTAAAAAACATACGTTAACGACACGGAGCTCGGAGTCCTCGGTTCGAACCCGGTGAGGGCGAAAAAAAATAAAAATGGCGACCGATCCTTCCACCACGGAAGTCACCTACAGACTAACCTACCACCACCAATAACAAGGTCATCTAGTATGACGTCATGACCGCCATCTTGTCTTCGATGCTGGAAGCCATCATCATTGTATTGTCGGCTAGAGTGCGCCGATGACATGTTAGTTTAATTCGTATCCGCTAGAGTGCAGTAATCATTTATTACTGTGACACCCGCCATCTTGTCATTTGGCCGCCATCTTGAAAATCCGTAATTATTTAGCTAGAAATTCGGGAAAAGTTCCAAAATTCATTAAATAAATCACTCATTAATTTACATATTGATTCGATCGGTTCCCGTCCTCGGTTCGATACCCGATCGTTGCAGTAATGTTTAATCTTATGTAAAAAAAATTTAAATAAACCATGTTCAACATTCGTAAAGAGACTCTAAATTCTCTACGACCACCATCCTATCAGACATCAAACCACCATATTGGAAATGCGTAATTTTAATGCTAGAGATCCGGGAAAAAGTTCAGAAATCATTAAATAAATTTCCGATCAATATACTGATTAATTATATCGACTAAGGTCCTTGGTACGATTCTGGACGATGAAAAAAAATAACAATTTAACATAATAGTAACAGGTTCGAGAAAAAAACAAAAACAACACAAGTTCTTTCACAAACATAATATTTATTACATAATATATATTCTACTACAGGATCACTTACGAAAGCCAGCAATCTTATAATCATTTAGTTCCGCAGCGGTGTGAAATGACTAATTCTTAGCTCCAATCGGTTTATACTAGACAGAGTCCAGACAGAACCTTTACAGACATAGTCCACCTCTTCTTGACAAGAGTTTCTGGATACCGTTTTTAACAGTTTGCTTCACATCGTTAGAACTGTAAATTACTGCAGCCGATGTCTTGAATGCGCACTTCTCCACTTTGTCATCGAACGGATATGGCTTTCCATATATACAGTCCAACCACAAGTTATATTTCAAAGGTCCGTTTGTTGCTACATCATCAGTAAGCTGATTGATTATCTTCTGTCTGATATCGTCAAGAAAATTACAAATGTCCTTCGACTCACCGAACGTATTTAGATAATAGTAGTCTTTCAACATTCCACGAAATGCAGACTGCGCCAAGTAGAAGCCATTATCGTTCACTTGTAATGCTCCGAACACAGTCTTAGGTTTAGTTCCATGTTCAGACGTCATAACAATCGGTTGCTGGGCATCTGTTTTTTTGGTTGTACGCTTTCGTGTCTCCAATCTAAAGCGAGGAGTCGAAATGTCGGCAGGTAGTTCAGCAGTAGGAGCACAGACTCTACCTTTACATTTTTTCGCATGATGTCGCAAACTGTCAATTCGAGTAAACCATTTAAGGCACTAATCACATCGAAACTTCATGCGAGAAGGATTCTTCGTGCATTTGCTCCGCTCATGTCTTCATGCATCATGGGAAAATATGAACGACGTATCACAGTAGCTGCAAGGATACCGTGGTGATGAAGACGATCCTTTCAGACCCGATCCAGATACAGGCGTTGCAACAGTAGTACCACTTCCAGGCATTCTCTTATGCACATCGATGCATCGTTGTTGCGCCGAAACCTTTACTTTCTGCCGCACAGCAGGACCTTTGCATGCCTTCATGTGCGTTTTCATATTATCTTTTCTGGCAAACTGCTTATGACATTTCTCACAAACAAACATTTTACGATATAGGTTCTTGGCACATTCGCTCCTCTCGTGTCGCCGAGCATTGCTGTTGTTTGAGAAAACCTTGTCGCAGTAACAGCACCGATGTTCGCTAGTTGTCAAATCAGCATCCATTGAAGTCTCCATCGAGGTCGTATCGTCGATCGTCGTGGTTTCCTGCACATCCAGCTCTGTAGTCATTAAGCTATCTTCTGCTGGTGGTATCACATCTGTTGAAATCTCCTCCAATGTTGACGTCGTCGTCGTTGCCAACGGGATCTGCTCCACCATTGTCGTCGCTGACGTCAAGGTTCCCGTAGACGATGATACAACGTCCATCGAGTTCGGCGTTAAAGTCGGTAAAGATGCCATCGAGTTCTCAAGGACAGGTAATTACGCGACTTATGCACCAGATGAAATAATCTAGGTGATCCTTACACCGTCGACGACAGTAACAAACTGAGCGACCTGCTGTCTAGGACTCGCTTATATACATGCACCGGATGGAATAATACGCAAGTCAAATCAAGAACCATTTACTATAATACTAGAGTCAAAACAACATTAAAAATAGAAGGACCATCAACGAAAAGGCAGCACATTTGGAAGCACCGACAACGAAAAAGCAGCACCGACAACGAAAAGGCAGCACATTTGGAAGCACCGACAACGAAAAAGCAGCACCGACAACGAAAAGGCAGCACATTTGGAAGCACCGACAACGAAAAGGCAGCACATTTGGAAGCACCGACAACGAAAAGGCAGCACATTTGGAAGCACCGACAACGAAAAGGCAGCACATTTGGAAGCACCGACAATGTAAAGGCAGCACATTTGGAAGCACCGACAACGTAAAGGCAGCACATTTGGAAGCACTGACAACGAAAAGGCAGCACATTTGGAAGCACCGACAACGAAAAGGCAGCACATTTGGAAGCACCGACGACGAAAAGGCAGCACATTTGGAAGCACCGACGACGAAAAGGCAGCACATTTGGAAGCACCGACAACGAAAAGACAGCACATTTGGAAGCACCGACAACGAAAAGGCAGCACATTTGGAAGCACCGACAACGTAAAGGCAGCACATTTGGAAGCACCGACAACGAAACGGCAGCACATTTGGAAGCACCGACAACGAAAAGGCAGCACATTTGGAAGCACCGACAACGAAAAGGCAGCACATTTGGAAGCACCGACAACGTAAAGGCAGCACATTTGGAAGCACCGACAACGTAAAGGCTGCACATTTGGAAGCACCGACAACGAAAAGGCAGCACATTTGGAAGCACCGACAACGAAAAGGCAGCACATTTGGAAGCACCGACAACGAAAAGGCAGCACATTTGGAAGCACCGACAACGAAAAGGCAGCACATTTGGAAGCACCGACAAAGAAAAGGCAGCACCGTCAACGAAAAGGCAGCACATTTGGAAGCACCGACAAAGAAAAGGCAGCACCGCCAACGAAAAGGATGCACATTTGGAAGCACCGACAACGAAAATGCAGCACCGCCAACGAAAAGGCAGCACATTTGGAAGCACCGACAACGAAAAGGAAGCACCATCAACGAAATGGTCGCACCGCCAACGAAAAGGAAGCACATTTGGAAGCACCGACAAAGAAAAGGCAGCACCGCCAACGAAAAGGAAGCACATTTGGAAGCACCGACAAAGAAAAGGCAGCACCGCCAACGAAAAGGAAGCACATTTGGAAGCACCGACAAAGAAAAGGCAGCACCGCCAACGAAAAGGAAGCACATTTGGAAGCACCGACAAAGAAAAAGCAGCACCGCCAACGAAAAGGAAGCACATTTGGAAGCACCGACAACGAAAAGGCAGCACCATCGAAGACAGATGCGGTAACTGGAGTCATGTAAACGAGTACCTTCGTAGTCAAGTACTCTTACAGACTTGTAGTCCTGTATCCTCGCAGTCATGTAAACCTGTGTACTAGAAACTTCGTAGCTCTGTAGCCTCGCAAGCCATGTATAACTCGTAACCAGCTAGAGCATTTTAGACTCGTAGCCATGTGGTCTCATAGTCTCTTAGACTCGAAGAATTCTAGCCTAATATATTTGGAGCCAAAAGACTTTTGGGACCAAAAGACTGTAGTTGTCAATGACTGATGGAGCCAATGAATATTGGAGTCAATGAATATTGGAGCCATTGAATATTGGAGCCAATGAATATTGGAACCAATGAATATTGCAGTCAGTTGATATTGGAGCTCATGGATATTGGAGTCAATGAATATTGGAGCCAATGAATATTGGAGCCAATGAATATTGGAGCCAATGAATATTGGAGCCAATGAATATTGGAGCCAATGAATATTGGAGCCAATGAATATTGGCGCCAATGAATATTGGAGTCAATGACAAATTAATGTGCTTCCTTTTCGTCGATGGTGCTGCCTTTTCGTTGTCGGTGCTTCCAAATGTGCTTCCTTTTCGTTGGCGGTGCTGCCTTTTCTTTGTCGGTGCTTCCAAATGTGCTTCCTTTTCGTTGGCGGTGCTGCCTTTTCTTTGTCGGTGCTTCCAAATGTGCTTCCTTTTCGTTGGCGGTGCTGCCTTTTCTTTGTCGGTGCTTCCAAATGTGCTTCCTTTTCGTTGGCGGTGCTGCCTTTTCTTTGTCGGTGCTTCCAAATGTGCTTCCTTTTCGTTGGCGGTGCGACCTTTTCGTTGATGGTGCTTCCTTTTCGTTGTCGGTGCTTCCAAATGTGCTGCCTTTTCGTTGGCGGTGCTGCATTTTCGTTGTCGGTGCTTCCAAATGTGCATCCTTTTCGTTGGCGGTGCTGCCTTTTCTTTGTCGGTGCTTCCAAATGTGCTGCCTTTTCGTTGACGGTGCTGCCTTTTCTTTGTCGGTGCTTCCAAATGTGCTGCCTTTTCGTTGTCGGTGCTTCCAAATGTGCTGCCTTTTCGTTGTCGGTGCTTCCAAATGTGCTGCCTTTTCGTTGTCGGTGCTTCCAAATGTGCTGCCTTTTCGTTGTCGGTGCTTCCAAATGTGCTGCCTTTACGTTGTCGGTGCTTCCAAATGTGCTGCCTTTACGTTGTCGGTGCTTCCAAATGTGCTGCCTTTTCGTTGTCGGTGCTTCCAAATGTGCTGCCTTTTCGTTGTCGGTGCTTCCAAATGTGCTGCCGTTTCGTTGTCGGTGCTTCCAAATGTGCTGCCTTTACGTTGTCGGTGCTTCCAAATGTGCTGCCTTTTCGTTGTCGGTGCTTCCAAATGTGCTGCCTTTTCGTTGTCGGTGCTTCCAAATGTGCTGCCTTTTCGTCGTCGGTGCTTCCAAATGTGCTGCCTTTTCATCGTCGGTGCTTCCAAATGTGCTGCCTTTTCGTTGTTGGTGCTTCCAAATGTGCTGCCTTTTCGTTGTCAGTGCTTCCAAATGTGCTGCCTTTACGTTGTCGGTGCTTCCAAATGTGCTGCCTTTACATTGTCGGTGCTTCCAAATGTGCTGCCTTTTCGTTGTCGGTGCTTCCAAATGTGCTGCCTTTTCGTTGTCGGTGCTTCTAAATGTGCTGCCTTTTCGTTGTCGGTGCTGCTTTTTCGTTGTCGGTGCTTCCAAATGTGCTGCCTTTTCGTTGTCGGTGCTGCTTTTTCGTTGTCGGTGCTTCCAAATGTGCTGCCTTTTCGTTGATGGTCCTTCTATTTTTAATGTTGTTTTGACTCTAGTATTATAGTAAATGGTTCTTGATTTGACTTGCGTATTATTCCATCCGGTGCATGTATATAAGCGAGTCCTAGACAGCAGGTCGCTCAGTTTGTTACTGTCGTCGACGGTGTAAGGATCACCTAGATTATTTCATCTGGTGCATAAGTCGCGTAATTACCTGTCCTTGAGAACTCGATGGCATCTTTACCGACTTTAACGCCGAACTCGATGGACGTTGTATCATCGTCTACGGGAACCTTGACGTCAGCGACGACAATGGTGGAGCAGATCCCGTTGGCAACGACGACGACGTCAACATTGGAGGAGATTTCAACAGATGTGATACCACCAGCAGAAGATAGCTTAATGACTACAGAGCTGGATGTGCAGGAAACCACGACGATCGACGATACGACCTCGATGGAGACTTCAATGGATGCTGATTTGACAACTAGCGAACATCGGTGCTGTTACTGCGACAAGGTTTTCTCAAACAACAGCAATGCTCGGCGACACGAGAGGAGCGAATGTGCCAAGAACCTATATCGTAAAATGTTTGTTTGTGAGAAATGTCATAAGCAGTTTGCCAGAAAAGATAATATGAAAACGCACATGAAGGCATGCAAAGGTCCTGCTGTGCGGCAGAAAGTAAAGGTTTCGGCGCAACAACGATGCATCGATGTGCATAAGAGAATGCCTGGAAATGGTACTACTGTTGCAACGCCTGTATCTGGATCGGGTCTGAAAGGATCGTCTTCATCACCACGGTATCCTTGCAGCTACTGTGATACGTCGTTCGCATTTTCCCATGATGCACGAAGACATGAGCGGAGCAAATGCACGAAGAATCCTTCTCGCATGAAGTTTCGATGTGATTAGTGCCTTAAATGGTTTACTCGAATTGACAGTTTGCGACATCATGCGAAAAAATGTAAAGGTAGAGTCTGTGCTCCTACTGCTGAACTACCTGCCGACATTTCGACTCCTCGCTTTAGATTGGAGACACGAAAGCGTACAACCAAAAAAACAGATGCCCAGCAACCGATTGTTATGACGTCTGAACATGGAACTAAACCTAAGACTGTGTTCGGAGCATTACAAGTGAACGATAATGGCTTCTACTTGGCGCAGTCTGCATTTCGTGGAATGTTGAAAGACTACTATTATCTAAATACGTTCGGTGAGTCGAAGGACATTTGTAATTTTCTTGACGATATCAGACAGAAGATAATCAATCAGCTTACTGATGATGTAGCAACAAACGGACCTTTGAAATATAACTTGTGGTTGGACTGTATATATGGAAAGCCATATCCGTTCGATGACAAAGTGGAGAAGTGCGCATTCAAGACATCGGCTGCAGTAATTTACAGTTCTAACGATGTGAAGCAAACTGTTAAGAACGGTATCCAGAAACTCTTGTCAAGAAGAGGTGGACTATGTCTGTAAAGGTTCTGTCTGGACTCTGTCTAGTATAAACCGATTGGAGCTAAGAATTAGTCATTTCACACCGCTGCGGAACTAAATGATTATAAGATTGCTGGCTTTCGTAAGTGATCCTGTAGTAGAATATATATTATGTAATAAATATTATGTTTGTGAAAGAACTTGTGTTGTTTTTGTTTTTTTCTCGAACCTGTTACTATTATGTTAAATTGTTATTTTTTTTCATCGTCCAGAATCGTACCAAGGACCTTAGTCGATATAATTAATCAGTATATTGATCGGAAATTTATTTAATGATTTCTGAACTTTTTCCCGGATCTCTAGCATTAAAATTACGCATTTCCAATATGGTGGTTTGATGTCTGATAGGATGGTGGTCGTAGAGAATTTAGAGTCTCTTTACGAATGTTGAACATGGTTTATTTAAATTTTTTTTACATAAGATTAAACATTACTGCAACGATCGGGTATCGAACCGAGGACGGGAACCGATCGAATCAATATGTAAATTAATGAGTGATTTATTTAATGAATTTTGGAACTTTTCCCGAATTTCTAGCTAAATAATTACGGATTTTCAAGATGGCGGCCAAATGACAAGATGGCGGGTGTCACAGTAATAAATGATTACTGCACTCTAGCGGATACGAATTAAACTAACATGTCATCGGCGCACTCTAGCCGACAATACAATGATGATGGCTTCCAGCATCGAAGACAAGATGGCGGTCATGACGTCATACTAGATGACCTTGTTATTGGTGGTGGTAGGTTAGTCTGTAGGTGACTTCCGTGGTGGAAGGATCGGTCGCCATTTTTATTTTTTTTCGCCCTCACCGGGTTCGAACCGAGGACTCCGAGCTCCGTGTCGTTAACGTATGTTTTTTAAATATTTTTTATTAAAATTTTATTAATTGAATTTTTTTATAAATTTTAAAAATTTTTCTATTTCATTAAAATTGGATACTAATTTTAAAGATGGCGGGCGTAACGGAAACTGCAGCGGTGACGTCATAATCCTATAAATGGCTTAACGTTGGCTTGAGTTAAGGATGCTTAAGCCAGTTTTAGGAATTTTCAGCCGCTGGTATTTTTAAGGAATAAAACGGGAAATTTTCCCTCGAAACGGGAATTTTTCCCTCGAAAAAGGGAAATTTTTTCTTAAAACGGGAATTTTTGAGTCATTTTGAGTCATTTTTGAGGAATTTTGAGGAATTTTTGCCGCCGTGACGTCACAAATCCAAGATGGCGGACCGACAATCTCAATCAACCGCCTGAGGCCTGTTTCCGGACCGGCCAAGCTATACTACTAGTATTGTTACGAACGAGAGCAAGGCCGGGACACGTGCAGGTGCAGAGCTGGCTGGCGGCCGCCGCATCATGATAAGCGCCGCGCGCGCCTGGAAGATAACAAGGATTGTCGCTCTCTCCCCCTCCTTCCCCCCACTCCCTGTGCGGCACCCTGCCTTTGACACGTAATTGAAACCTGACAGCTGTGGAGTTACGCGAGCCGCCGACACGTTTTTCCAGAGATTTCTGCCGTCGGGTCGGCGCGGAATGACGCGACTGGCCCCGGCCGCGCTCGCGAGTTCTGGAAATTGCGGCTGATAGATAAAACGAGGACGGCGGCCTCGAGAGAGTCGGAGAGCTGAGAGAGAGTTCAGGCGGGAGTTTTCCCGCGGCGGAGTTTCCGGGGCGATAGTGCCGCGGGTGCGGCAGAGTGACGAAGTCCTTGGACGAAGGTTCCAGAGCGAAGAGTTCAGTTCCGGGCGATAGTGTCGCGGGCGCGGCGGAGTTCCAAGCGAAGTTGCGAGCGAGGAGTTGAGCGGACCTCGGCGAAGGGGAAGTGCGACGGCGGCGGCGGCGGAGTGCGGCGGAGACCCATGAGGGGTGCTGCGGCGAGAGTTGCGCCAGAGGTGCGGCCCAGCGAGGTGTGTGGAACGAGTGACTGGGGAATAGACCTTTCTTTAAGCGTAATTAATTACTTGCCGATTTAGAAGATTATTTGTAAGTGGCATAAGTAGTGGCAATAAATAAAACTGTGTAGTGTAATAAAATCTTTAATTGGGCTATCCTTTACGAACCCGCGGTAAACGTAACAGTATATTTCACATCTCCCTATTTAGTGGATTCAGTGATGAGCGTGACTGTAATAAAACCAATGTTAGGCTGACTTGTAAAGTCAAGTCAGGAAACCGTAAGTGAAACTTCGTAGGTTAATCAAATGGGAGTAATACATAATATTGTAATAGGGACAATACAGGAAACTCGTATGAAATACGCCAGACAAGTGATGTCAGAAAACCTGGCGGGGTGGAGTGAGACTATTTTTTTACTATGTGCTTTAAGTGCGTTAGAGTAATGGCATCTAGTGGCGTGGAGTGAAAATAACTTGAAAGCAATGCAGTAAATTGTCTCGCGCTTCGCCAATGATAATTGACCAGAGTTTCCCATATTGTCGTATTACGATATTTGGTAATACTTCTTTAGCCTCACGTCACGATAAAAAAAAGGGCGCCACTTTGGTACACCAGGGGTGGTATTTAAATAAAACATTATTTTAAAATGTTATCTAATTTCAATGTACATTACAATCCCCAATTAATTACTTAATTGTTCATGCATATTATTTATGCACATTTTTTAAACTGCCACTTGATTAGCTTCGGGGATATGATTTTGTATAAAACATAACGCCCTCAGCGGTATACTTTCAGAAAAAAAATACTTACGAAATCTTTAAATATTTAATGCGTGCTAATTTTATTAATTCCTGATTTAGTGATTAGAAGATATTTTTTATTAATGTGCAGCCCAAAATGATCTTTCTTTCCACCCATATAGATGCAGAATTTTGCAAGCACATAAATTCTGTTGTTTAAGTGAGCAAAAAAAAATTTATCAACAAAAATTGTTTCATTGAAATACATTCCATAGTGTTAGCGCAATGCCTGTCGCAAGAGACAAAAAAAAATAACACTTTTAAAAATTATTGATTTGAGTTGTACGTATTTTTAATGACATTTTTTTTTAGTTTGTTTTCATAAATATTGATGCATACTCTTCAACTTGAACTATATATTTATGTACCATACATAATATATATACCATAATATATAATATATACCATGTATAATATATACAATATTACAATATATACAATTTCACATAAAATATTTTCCGGATTGATCGATAATTCATTGCATGGTCAGAGAGCAAATGATTCAGTGAACCCCGTGATCCTACTGAAGGTAATCTCTGATAAGTCAAATTAATTCAAATAATACATCTCCGTCTAAAGAAACCTATACACTCTTAATCATAAAGTGAGAAAATTGAAAATAGAATTTAAAAAAACACAGAGTTATGTGATCGCTTAAACTAATATGTATCTAAAAAAAAAAAAAAAAAAAAAAAAACCCTTGACAGTAGTGAGAAATAGTAATGTTCAGCAACAGGCGTAAAGATGAGGAGTCGGCAAACATCCTGGATTAATTTAAAATCTGGCCTTGACTTCAACCAACATTCCTGGTGACTTTGATCTTGATCTCGGACGCCATCTTGGATTACAGGAAATTCCACCATTTTGGACTCCACCTTGTTCTCATCTGCTGGAAGATAGACTCTTGTTTTTGTCTCTTGGAGGCATCCATCTTGTTTTGTTCTGCTGGAGGTTACCATTTTGTTTTCTAGTGTTTGTTACTTGAGTTTACCAATTTCGCTTTGTCTCATCCAGGTAAAGGTCGATTTTTCAATTATCTACCAGTGTTGTTATGAACCTTATAGGCACGCCACGAATGCAGACAGGACCGCGACGCGCGCCAGGTTCGCCCAGCACGGCCACTCCATGACGTCACGCGCCGTCCACTGACGTGAGGCATGCACATTAGTACGACCTTTGAATATATATACTGTATAGAAGTCGCCAGCCCAGGTTAAAATTTCTAATACGGTTTTGAGGTAGTTGGTTAATTCACCGCTGCAATCGCCACCATCTCTAGGGCATCGACTTGTGGTGGTCCCTAGCGGACAAGTGTCGAACTCTTCAAACACCCCTTCCCCCTCCCGTTGAATGACCTTCAGCTGCAGTGAATGATGGATGAGGGGTGCGGGGAATGACAGCGGGCGACAGAGCTGCGCTCTAACGTGTAAATAACAACTAAGACGATACAGGGCGTTACGGCAGCGCACTGCAGCGGTGAAGTTCCCAAGCTGCTCATCATGCGCTTCTGAAAAACGTAGAGTAAATCCTATCCACTCGCGACTTCTATACAGTATATATATTCAAAGGTACGACCAACTGTCGTGCAGCTGAAGTATTCGGACACTATCCATCCATTAGAAATGCGTCCTTCAATTTGCGGCTGCATTCGCTGAGGAATGTAGGTATGTGTCTGCTATGGACGCATACCTATGTATTCGGAGACAACTCTTGATAAAGAATAGGGGTAATAGATAAGGAGTTTGGATCTTGACTGAACTTAAGGGTTTATCCAAGCATTTGCCCGTATGTTTCCAGGCATACTCCAAAACCGAACTCTGTGTTCTGAGCGATGATTTTAACCACTGGTTCTCTGTAAAGTGGATCATGTGCTTTACTGATCCTTTGCTTTGCTTCATTTGAAATATGTGTTTTATTCTGTGGTTGGTTAGGTTATATCTGGCACGAGTTCAGTTTTCTTTCGATGTCTTTTTTATTTTTCCACCGCCAAATCCACCGTCGTCACAATGTAACTGTATGATGGTGACATGAAGTGTGTGATTCTTCGTCTGTACATATTATGCATACTGTGTGTAATCAAGTAAATAATTAAGCAATATGAATAGTTTGAAAACGTTTTATTTTTCAAAATAAAAACTTTACCAAATAACTAATTTTGGTTTAAAAAATGTAACTTAAAAAAAATATTTAAGTAACAGTATGTTTAAAATATCTTTGTTATTTTTCTGAGTTGTATTGCCGGGTCAACCTGGAATATAACAAATTCTGAAGGGTTTTTTTTTTTTACTTTTGTAGTTTACCAGTAGTTTGATTTTAAAGAATGGTACATTTAAGTAGTTTGATTTTAAAGAATGGTACATTAAGTACATTTAAAAAAAAGCATAAAATCGCGAGTATGATCAGTTGCATTAAGTTAGCTACTTTAACATATTTTTAAATTGTCCGGTTGTTTGGTTGGTTAAATCCATTAAAAATACTGTAAAAATCATTGAACTATTTGCCTGGAATACCAATATAAAATGTAGGTAACGTAACCTTACCAACTTTTTAATATTTTACATTATTTTTTAATGTAGCTAACAAAACCTAACCAACTGTTCACTTAATTTCAAAGTATTGTTATGAAGCTAACCTAACCTAACTTACAACAACTTTTCTAAGGTTTTAATTAACCTATTCTACTTTACCACATTTTAAAAACATTAAACTACTGGTAAATTACTTTATGTAAGTATCACAATTACCTCTTATGAGAACAATTAAAAAAATCGGAAGAAAAATAAATTGAAATTTTCGGATAAGAGGCTCTCCTTCAGAATTACCAAATCATAATTGTTGGAAGTGCTAATAATAATGTGAGCAAAATGGGGAATAAAATATTCTTTACTTGTTTACTTATTGCTTTATGAGGGCCAATTTAATACATAAATGTTATACATAGGTGATAAAAAAACCTTCAAATGTTAAATGAATCAGTTAATACAAATTATAGCTGTTTTTATCTTAAGCCTATCAGTAACAACAGATAACTGAGCTTTTTTTTTTTTTGCTTGCTAAATGATAATTAGGGAAATGGATTGTTTTCTACATTACATATTCTGCTCAGGGTAAATATTCATACGAATCAATGGAACAAAGTTGCTATAAAATCCTTGAAATGTTGTACGAATTTGTTCAAGTGAAATAAAAGTCGTTTCATTTAGTAGACCTATCTGTAACAACAGCCATGATTGTGCACTAGAACTAGATAGAAGAAAAAGATTATTTTTTAAAATATATTTTTGCTTAAGGTAAGGATGGTGTTGTCAACATCATAATAAACACACGTACATTTGGTTAAGCCTCAATAAAATATTTTTATGAAAAATGGGGTTTTCGGGTTTTACAAATATTAATTATTCCTCAACTGCTTTTTCGTTTTATCAGACTATCTCATCCAACACCTAAATTCTGTTTTTAGTCTGAAATTTCCACCATACTGATGTTTCGTAGCAAAGTAGAAGGCGCACAAGTTTAGTTTCAATATCATAATTTACTAAACTAATGGTGCAGGGCGACAGATATGCCCTCTGCAGTCTGCACTCGTCCCACTCTAGCTCAAAGCTCGATGTTTAAAAGTAAGTAATAAAGGGACGGGATTAAAATGAATCTTAAAACCCTTTCTTGCAATTTTTAAAGGAAATTTACTTAAAAATCCCCCTCTCCGAGAAGAATAATGAGTAAAATTAAAAATGTTCAATGTGTTATAAACATGTGCGGCAGAGGCGAGGAATTGTTTCATAAGCACGACCACGGGAACTTGAAGACCGAGTAGAGGGAAACAATGTGTTCGGGAACACGGTGGAGGGCTTGGAGGAGTGGGATGAATGACGCGAAGAGGAATGTCTGTAATAACGGGACAGGCGCCAGTCTTTCAGCTCAGAAACTATGCGCCCTTTGGTGGAACACCAAAGACCCCCACCCCTCAGACACCCCAACATCTTCAAGGAAACTTGGCAACAAGGGGAAGAAACTCGCCTTTACCGCACGACCATCAAACATTTACCAGACCGGGAATTAAATGCGGTATATAAAAATGACACACACATTCGGGATTTATTTCTTTTTTAATTTTAAGGAATAATAGCATCAATTGCTAGAAGGCGTTTTCGCCATCTTTATATTCAATATTTGCTACTAGGAGCGCTAGTTAACACACATCGCCAGCTAGAGGGCGCTGCCGCCATCTTGTTATAAGTAATCGATACAAGGAGCGTTAGTGCCACGTAGTACATATGCCGTTATCTAGATTTCACTGCAGTCATATTAGTTTAATTTTTACCTGCTAGACTGCCAATCACCAGACAGTCATGACATCTGTCATCTTGTAGACAGTCTTGGCCGCCATCTTAACATTCTGTAATCACCTACATATTCGGGAATTCCAAAATTCACCAAAAAATCATTTACTAAAATAATGATTGATTCGATCGATTATCATCCATCGTTAAATCCTTGATCGATACAAAAAATATAATTTCAGGTAAAAAATACTAATTTAATACAAAAATAAAAAAATTACATAAACTCTACAAGTACAAACAAGAACATTATTAGCGTTTCTCGATTTCTACAGAATTTTTAGAAGGCGAAGCGAGTCCTTTGCATGCCTCGACATATGTTTTCAGGTCAGTTATACATGAAAGTCGATTTACCAGGCTCTTCCAATCATTAGACAGGCACATAATCGGCGGACAGGCGCATCCAGTCGGTGGCCCGGCATGTATATTAGGTGGCCCGGCACGTATTTAGCATAGAGGCACATTCATTTTGTTGGTTAGACTTGTCCAGTTGGTGGTTAAGCACTTCCAGTTTGTGGTCAGGCTAACACGACCAGTTGATGGCCAGGCACATACAGTAGTTGGTGACCAGAAACATCCAGTTGTTTGTCGAACACATCCAATCAGTAGCCAAGAGGTATTTTTCGTCGATACTCGGCAAACATTTTAAACCGTTTATGTACAAAAGCATGCGCATACGCAAAGCATCTCCGAACAAAGCTGTATTAATCACCGATAGGCGACCAACATTTTAAACAGGTCATGTTCAATACCAGAAGTCTCCGAACCACGTGGCCAATGATGTCCTGAGTACAGACATATCGACGCTCATTCATCGTCAAAAAGGAAGCACATTACAAAAGAACATTTAACGAAAAAGACACACATTTGAACGAAAATTCAACATGGTAGGATACAATCTCATCAGAGGGATTGATCTGATCAGACAGATACGATCGGTCGCAAGATGCGGTATGATACAATTCCTCCAAATGTAATTGGCTACAGCAGTCTTTGACTACAGCAGTCTTTGGCTACAGCATTCATTGGCTACAGCATTCATTGGCTACAACAGTATTTGCCTACAACAGTATTTGCCTACAACAGTCTCTGGCTACAGCATTCATTGGCTACAGCAGTCTTTGGCTACAACAGTCTTTGGCTACAGCAGTCTTTGGCTACAGCAGTCTTTGGCTACAGCAGTCTTTGGCTACAGCAGTCTTTGGCTAATTAGAAGGTCGCAGGTTCCAGTCCGAACACCTCTGATAATATTTTAACTTAAATAATTATTTTAAGGAGCCACCATTAGGACTAACATAAAACGAATTTTACAGTATAAATAGCTAATACCGAGAAAAAGATAAAATATGACTGTCCACTGCAGTAGAGCGCTTCGCAGGGACGCTAGAACTATCGAACAATCAGAAAGGATAGTGGATAAAAAAAGTGAAAGTTACCGAAGATTGTCGAACAGGTCTTGGTCATAAACCACGAGCAGTGGAAACACCCGAACATGGTGGCTTCTCTACTATTAAGAAGCCACTACAAATTCATAGTCCCATAAGAATAACATTTGTACCAGAAAGACTATTATACACTAATTATGGTTGTAGAGCATGATACAACTGAGTGCCGGCTAGCTAGCGCTATAGAGAGTGCTACAGTGGTAGCACCAACCAGGCGTGCCAGAGGTCAGCTCCCGGGGTCGACCACTGCTGCGGCAGGCCAGGGGCGGGCGACCCCACGTCGCGTGCTCCTGTTCGGACATCTGTCGACAGCTGATCGCAACACCGATCTGCTGGTGTGGTCGCCGGCACGTGAACCACGCATGTCACATCGGACGAGAAGGATTCGTCGATATTCTAACCATAGAGTCAGGTTCACTGTGTTCTCATTTACAACTTTGTGGAGAGTAAGCAAACTGTACATTTCTGGAAATATCTTAATACAAGAAATAAGAAAAACAATGTTTCCATTTGCTACGAGTCCTGATTTTACACAAAGGCTGCCGTTAAAACATTTATATATATGCTTCTAAATAACATAAAAATATTATTCGACATTTAAAGATATATGTTCAGGGCTAAGAAATGTGTGCCGAGTAACGACACGTGTAAATTTGAACTGAAGCTTGTAAATTGGTTCTGTTTGTATGACAGCAATCGCATATTTATGTTGTGTTTTTATGGCTGCAGTGTGTGACCATGAGTGACAAACCACAAGCTTCTGAAGTAACTTCTGGATGTGAGGCACTTATCAAATGGAACCTATGTTTACTGTGTCAGTCATTCGATGAAAAGAAGTTAGCGCAAATTCCTCGGCTACAGTCTTACCAGCGCATTGTGGATGCAGTAGCAGAGAGGGCCAGTTTGCAAGATAGCAAATATGTTAACGTTCATCAACGAACTAACAGCTGGAAAGACACACTGTGTACAAATCATGCCTTTTGATGTTGTAGGTAATAAGATGCATAATTTCGCATATATTTTATTTCTACTTACAAAATGAGTTAGTTACTTTTATTTACTGTCGTGCAGACCAATAATATTTTTTATTTATTTTTACTCTCTTTACAACTGCAGGCTAGCATTTTTTTTTAACCACCTCCAGTTTCGCTATGATGTCACTCGGCTGAAGCTCGCTGGCCGATAGTGTCACGTGACCACACCAGGAGCGGTGCGTTCTTTCTGTCATCATTTTCCAGGCCATCCTTCGCAGAACCGCTGAGGGGAAAAATATATGTAAACAAACTATCGCTGAGCTCCGCTACCGAACTTTAGTCTCTCATAGACGTAATTATTGCTTTACGCCATTGTGGATTTCAGCCACGCTATCATAAAGCCTATCAGTGCTATGCTGTGCTATCTTGTTCTATGTTGGGGAAACGTGGATAGCTTCCCCGTAATAATTTCCTCACACCTGTACACTGTGTGAACCAAAACAAGAAACCATTACATCGCTTTGCGTCGACTCACACTAACATGCGGTAAACAATCTGCGACGTGTGTGATGACGTGACGTACGTTAATGTGATTACACCTGTACAGGCCTCTTCATGTGTCCAATAAAACTCGGAAGTGAATAAATTACACATAATAGTTTTTTCCATTTCAGTAATGATATAGTGGTTTAAATAATTTTTTGTTTTAAATTCAGTCGGGTTAATGTACACGAAGTAAATGTGTGCTTTACTACCTTGTATCTGGGGGAATACCATTATAAAGTGGTATTTCCTACAGATTTTCAAGAAGTGTGTGCGTGCGAAGTGAAATTACACGTACGCATACACATATATATAATTTCACATGTAATCGTGAGTGAAGCAATGTAATTTTTTTTGGATTCACATATGGATTACCCTTTTTAAGGTAAATACTGTTACTATAGAGCATCCCACTCTTAGATTGCAGTGTTGAAGTAAATGGGCGCATTCTCTCTCTCTCTCTCTCTCTAGCACACGCCGATTGCCGTTAGCACTGTCCTTGTTTCTTCGTGCGTTGTTGCCAAATATCAAACGAAATTTAAAATTTTAATTTTTGGACCAAGCTTTTTTTCATATTGTATAGAATCAAAATACGCATCAGGCAATGCTTATTTTGAATACTTAACAATATTTTAAGTGTCCGAAAAAATTAAAAAACATAACTTATTCGCTGCGAACTGTTTTGAAGTATTCCGATATGTTTCACATCAAAAAAAGAAAACCTACATGTGTATTTCATTCAGATTTTTTTTATTAGTAAATTAATGCCTTAGGACGCCACCGAACAAATGTTAAGACAAAAACTGTACAGGTTTCACTTAAATAATTTTTTTAATATATTGAAATGCATTTTCTCACAAACTGAAACATCAAAAAGTTGACCCGCGGAAAAAAAAAAAATTTCTATTAAAGATAGATGGGAGACGAAAGCGAGAAAAATGTTCACAATGAATTGAATTAGTTTTTAAAAGCAGCCCCATCTCAATTGCTTCTACAGTTTCCGTGGAAATAGCTGTTAAAGATGTGTCTTATCAGTACAAGAGCGCGCGCTGCCGTCGTAAGAGGAAACAGGGCCGTGTGTTTAGATAAGTGGGGTTCTGTCCTACAAGCAATTTCAAATACATGGCTTCCTTAGTCAACAAAAAATATTATAATCGATTCTTGAACATAATATGTAAAATGTATGAAATAAATACGAAGGAATTCAATAGCGATCATGGTACAAAATTTTGAATTACTTTTCTATCCTTTTCAACACCAAGCATCTTATCAAACATTGTTTTAGACAAAGTTTTGGAAAATAACTATGATATTATTACAAACAATTTAAACAGATTTGATAAGGTGTCTACTAAGGCAGTTACGTTTTTTTGTCCGGTGAAAATTTTTTTCGAACCCATGCAGTTATGGCTGGTCGTATCAAAAATGTATTTAGAAAACATTTTTCGGCATTAGGTAATCCGAGTTATCATACGTTAAAACGGATTCGATATTATTCATATTATGGGAGTTGTTGCGATTTTCCTGTTTTTCAAAAAAACTTACTGGACCGAGAATTTCCATTACTGTATTTTATTTATCATTTTGGACATGACTTGTCCAAAAATACGGCATTTATCGGGCCCATGAAAATGTGATATATATATATATATATATATATATATATATATATATATATATATATATATATGGGATTTTTAGAACAGAAAAGCAAACTATAAGAAATTTTCGTCTACAATAGGTAGATTTTATTTGAAATTTACATAAAAGTGTTATTATTACAATGTGTAATATAGTATAAAATATTATAAATGACGATATGATTTCTTAAAATGCTTCTTGTTCGATCCAAATTACAAATACACGCATCTCCTGAAATTCGTAAAGTGTTAAGAGATTTGGCAACAGCGCGCGCCATAAGCCGTGTACTGCAATCTAAGAGTGGGACAGGCTATAGCATTGTGCATGCTGCTTAACTAACGGTGCATGTCATGTTGCCACAAACAGTTCATAACCTGTTATCGCACTGTTAGAATACAGACGTGTCTAGGAAAAAAGCTTCGTTGTCAGTTAGCAGTACTCTAACTACACAGTCTAGCAAAATCAGCTGTCACAAAATAAATAAATCTCGCCACACACAATGCTATTTGTCGTGCGTAGGTCTTGTACGAGTTGTTATCGAATAGTTTTATGACAATGTGATCTGACGTCATGTCTAAGCCCGGGGCTTGACAACCAATCGCAGTAAAGGCTTCCAAGCTATAAGTCGTTAGACTATCGCAGAAACTGCGACACTAATATCATTGAACACGTTTATCCATATCAATATTCAATGCTAATATCCTGACGTAGGCCGAACCACACTGAGCCTCTCCGCCGGAACTGTCTAATGCCCCTGCAGGTGTCAGACTGAGCCTACCTGGCAAACACAAGCCGTCTAGCGCATGTCTTCCATGTTCTCCAGGCGCGGCGGTGAACACACGCCACGGGCGTATGTAGTTCGTACAGTAGCCATCTAACTACTACCAAAACAACTGAGCCGACAATCACGCGGCAAAGCGCATGTTGGCGCACAAAAGACATCGGGAAGAGAACAAGGGAGAGGGGTTACGGGGGACGAGGACAAAACACAGTATATTGGAATACGGGAGGCGCAGAAGACACGAGTAAAGGGGCGCTGGGAGGACAGGCGTGGGAGGGAGGGGTGTTTGTTAGATATAATGGGGGAGCTCCTTTTGAAACTTTCTGACAAATTGGATTTGTCGACCGACCGGCTGTAAGAAAAAACAGGGAGTGAAGATGCTGAAGACCTCCCAACGACCCGTCTCTTGCAGAGCCAGCGTATATTAGATTTTTCAAAGAAAGAAAAAAAAGGCGCCTTTTCTGAAGGAAGAGATGTATGTGTGCTAAAAGAGCTGTAGTTTGAATTGCGCTCATCAGTCCGGGTTCCCAAATTACTGGCGACTGCGACCGAGGGCTCGGCTCCGTCAAAGGCGCACTTTCCGTCATTACGCTACAATTATCATTGAAACAATTATACAACTTAAACATTATGTTATCAAATTGTCGAGCATTAAACTTATTCTATTTTACTAACGCATTTGAATTAATATTTTTTTTTCTGACCTGACACTACTATTTCAATTTTCACATCATCGCCTTGGGTACTATTTAAAACTAGTGGCATGGTCCTGGCATAGAGTCAGGCAGAAGGGACAGTGGCCCAACTGCGAGTACAGGCCCAGGCGGTCTACTGAAGGGGCAGTGCTCTTAATTTTTCTGCTTCAAGTATTTTGTGTTTTTGCACTTCATAATACATCCATATTTGTGTATAAAAGGTTTTTTTTCAGCTAAACGAGTCCCTTGTTGAATTTTCTTTTTCTACAAACTAACGGGGAAAAATTTTACGACAATCGTACAATGTGCTGAAATGATGAAATCGTGTGGTACAAAGTTATGGATTAATTGTTCGTATATAGCCTTCGTCTGTAACGCTTTTATTTTAAGTAAATCATTTAATAAATAACAAATAGGTTTTCCCCAAACCATGATACACTCAGGTTTACATGAATATTGGAAAACACATTTTTATTGATATAGTAAATTATTTACTAAAAAATGAACTTGAAGACGATGGTTACACACGAGCAATTAATACCACATGATTTAACGCTTTCACTACATGCTAGATTTGACATAAAATTTTGCCTTTAAGTTTAAAAAAAAAACCTTAAATAAGAACTTGTTAGGTTATTTTTTATAAACAATTGAATATTGTTATATAATGAACTTATTTAAAATCATGTGTAAAAACACGAAATAATAGAAGCAAAATAATTGAGAATACTGCATCGTTAAGCTGTATAATTGCGTCGTCCTTCTGGACTGTTCGGGCGCCGGGTCGGCTCGGGATGACGCGACTCGTCACAGCCGCTCTCGTCGCTTCGAGAAGGACGGCCCTGGGTACCTGAGCCACGACGCCAGCCTCCGCGACACTTCCGAGCGGATCCCGAGCGAAGGGAAGTGCGACATCGGCGAAGAGGGTGAGAGACCCCCTCTGAGAGTGGCGCGACGCGGAGTCACGGGACCTGAGAGTGCGACTGAGTGGCGCGAGACTGTGAGGACAGGCGGGAGGTAAGGGGCGAACCACTGTTGAGCCTGGCTCCAGTGAGGAGACCGAACTGTGGAACTGGACAGACATCGAGCGACTTGCGAATAAATATTTTTAAGTGCCTGTGTTTTTAGATGGGACATTTTTAAGTACAATCATTTATTATTAATGTAAATATTAGTAATCAATAAAACTGTAATATAATTTAATTTCGCTATCCCTTAAAAATCCACTTCTCCCCACAAAATAAATCGTAGCAGTACTTAAAACTTTTTTCGTTAAACTTACAGCATGTCAATTTCTCAAATATTACACGTCAAAAGAAACACCCTTGATTCGGTTTAAGAACAAATAAATTTACACAAATAATCATATTTTTCCTTTAAGTTGCAAAGGAAAAATAATGGATTTTTTTTAATTTAATAAAAAAATTGTTTGTCAGTCAACCAGGTTGTTTGAAAGCAACTCTGTAGTGGATTATTTGGCGTAAACACGACATGAAATTGACCACATCGAATACAAATTAAATTTCCCAGTTCTTTACAAAACAAGTCACTTATGCTGTTCCGAAGACCATTGAAACCTATGGTTGGATTCAAAAGTGCATACGCTGTTCATTACTTCATTGGATTATTCTGAACGAGCATTTGTTTCTCATTTAAGATGATAAACAAAACTTATTATACAACACATCTACCTTAGCTATTTTTCTACGGAGTCCCACCAAATTTAAACATTTGTCATAGCCTATCACGAGCTTTTCTACGCCTTTTGCACACTCATTTACCGCCAAGTGGTAGAAATGTTCTTGAAATTCCGGGCAAGAACTGTGTCCCGCTATAATGAAACGTCAATCCTTTTTAATTTTTTTCTCAACCACTGATTTGAGTTCGTCAGCAACAACTGAAGGTCGGTCCGAGCGTTCTTCATCGTGAAAAGCCGTTCGCCCGTCATTAAACATATGCATCATTTTCGAACACATAGCCTACCTTATTCATTAGATTGACATAAACTTCGGTTATACGACTGTACATTTCGAAAGAGCGATTTTTTTTTCGCATTCAAAAAGGCGCATCAAACTACGAACCTCACACTTGGCGGGATCACACTACAGAGTCGCGGCTCGCTGACGTCACACTGGCTGGAGGCATGGGCAGGGGGGACAGGGGTTGGAACTGGCCCTCGTGTCACTGTTTCCCCGGGATTACTGCCGGCAGTCGCATCCCAGCTCGCTGCCACGCGACTGCGCTAGGCTACTGATGACTTACGTGACACGGTTGTAGTGACTGCAGAACCAGCTATGACGAACTGCAGTAAACAGTATTGCCCGGGCAGCCACGATATTTGTTGTCAGCACCTCAGGTCAGGTCAGGTCATGCTCATTATGCGCCTCCAATACCAAGGAAACTTCACAATCAGTGCTAACGTATTTTTCCTCAAAAACACACATCGTTCCCGCCAGAGACCTCCAAACACTAGTCCAGCTCATCAGGCACTCAGAGCGGCACGAGCACGAGGCTTGCATCTCGAGATGGTGCTCGAGTTGCACTTACACTGATAAAGATGAATGTACAGCCCACCCGGGAAGCCATGAAAGGCCCGCCTGTGTACCTGTGAAGGCCGCCATGTACCTACTGGCGCGCGATCTTCCAGTCGTGCTCTGGGCGACTGTTGGGTTGGCGCGGTGACCAGAACATTACATGGCTCTTGATTTCTTTCACAATCTTTACCGGCCGTTTAACGGCTGACAATTATTCTGCAAACACGCGTTTGAGCCCTTTTCACTTTCCTTTTGAAAAAAAAAAGTTTAAAAACGAAATACAAAACCGAACCACCCATCCCGCCATTAGCGTATTCTTAAACTCTTTTCGTAAAGAGACATTATTGGGACATGTCGAGCAGTCTTCTGGAGCTCTACACACTGCATGTTGCCCAGGCGGGCGCGTCCCTCATGCGTTTCATATTCATTCCAAAACCTTTCACATGGCACGAAACCTCCCAAGTGAATAACTATGGAAGTACCTAAGGCATGCGCACTGCCGCTTGTTGGACACTATCCTGTGTCTGGCCCGTAGAGGCGAGTCGGCACTAGCTGGGCGTGCAGATATCGCCCTTGCGAGTCTGAGACCGCCAGCGCCTGGACACACCTGGTTGTTCCACTGCATGCTGGGACACCGATGCAAAACACGAGTTTGTTGAACAGCACGGAATGAATAATGTAGCGTCAAAGAGGAAGTTTACTTTCCAGAGGGCTGTTCGTTGAAATATTCAACCCTTCCATGTTCATAATGCTCGGGTTTGCCTGGTTAAAAATGCACTCGCCGGAACCAGCGGGCAAGCTGGGAGTTGATACCAACACCAGACTGCAACTCACTCTTACTGATGAAGAATTCACCAGCAGTGAAGCCACCGAGGACCGCAGCTCAATGGAATCTTAGTTTTGGTGAAAGGGTTATTTGTGGGGGGGAAAAGCTGACTGGCCATGCACATTTAAAAACAAAACAGCAGCAAATACTTTAAACCCATTAAAGCTTTATTAAAGCTATTTTATATATTTATTTTATCTTTTAAATAATTATACTATTATTATTCTTTAACAATGATAGCTTTAAACAACATTTCAGCAGGAGTATTTTTGTTGCAGAGTATTATAAATTCATTTCTTTAATTCTGTTAAAATTTTTAAGAAAACCGTTTAAACTTTTTTATACTTGTTTATGATCATTGCGGCTTCATTAAGTTAACATTTACGTTTAATTGACACTAAATAAATTATCTGCAGATATAAAACCTTTTTATTATTAATTTGATTAATAAACGTATGTAATTTCTTGGTTGTAGTCCGACGATAAACAAAATAAAATTTAGGTCACATATTGAAAGTTTATTTTGCTGTGTTTTGCCGAAGTGGATTTCACATACCATTAATATTTGAGAAGGCTTTCCTGATACAATGCGGCCACTCCATGCCTACTGGGAGGTGAGGACATTCCTAATGCTCCAGACAGCTGACAGTGTTCACATAGTGAACCCGTGACCGGTAACAAGGGCCGCTAACATAACATCCCTAGCATTACAAACAATCACAGATGTTCCTCGGTAAAACTTACTACTTGCGGCGGTAAACGATGTTCCATAGCATAATAATGTTGAAATTAAAGACGGCGAACCAAATTGAGAAGCTACATCATTGCGAGGTTACGAGAAGAAAAAGGTCTTTCTTACGTTGGCATTAAACCGAGAATAACTTAGGGCCGGTTTTATGACCTCAGGCTAAAGTTCCGGCTAAAATTTAACTTCAGGCTAGCTCTTATTTCGGTTTTATGACTCCCTGTTAACGTCTACCTTCCAGTTAAAGTTCCGGCTAACCTAGCGGGTGGATGAACCGGCCGCTAGCTGCTTAACCGGAGGCTAAGCAACAGAAAATAAAATGGCGATGTATCAGGCGAGGTTAGTTGTTGTTAGTGATGATGACTATTTGAGGAATTCTATTGAATATTTGCAGGATGCGATGGAATAATTTATTACTAAATGTAAAATGCTTCGCTTTCGTCAAAGTTTTATTAAATTTACATGGCATGAAAGTGTAGTCACGCTTTTCTATTCTCGTCGAGTCGTGTATTATTATTTGACTTTAATTGATCACGAAGTACATAAACGTATGCTATGTATATAAACTTAAATGTTCCTGCTTAAGAATATGTGTAAATAAGTGAATTTTAAAATTGCAAAACGAGGGTTATTATTACCGGTAGGTACCTACCTATAAAATGCGTGTTTTCGTGGAAGTTGTATCTGTGAATTTTTATTCGTAATACAGTGGACATATGCCGGGAATGAAATGCACTTCATACGACTTCAGACGTGGTTATAATTCAATGAATACAATTGAATGTGAAAATAAATGTTACCCAATTATCCCTTCCCTATCTTACAAACCATTAGGTACTTATTATCTACCTGCCACGCAAGTGCAAAACGAAAACAGCACTGGAATTATTCTGTTTACCGTATCCAAGTTTATCCCTTGATCCTATCGGCATGACCCTTTATATGTTGGTCTTGTTTTACATTATACTTGCTGTTTTAATTTAGAATGTTGAAAAATCCTGTACACAACACAAAATACCTAACATATCACGATGCAAACAAATTATGTCAGGTCTTGTAAAAATATATTTCTTTCGTATACATTTTACAGAGGTGCCCACCCCCCCAAACACTATGACTCACCCCCCCCCCCTCCCCCTAATCTAATGATGCGCACACCCCCCCCCCACCCCCCAAAAAAAAATTTTTATGCCATTTTCTTAATGATATACTCAATTATTTTATAATATTATACTTTATCACATTTTGCATTAATTAAAACTGATTTTCTAATAATAATTTTGGTCATATCAGGTAATATTTCCATCCTGAACCGACAGATGCCAAACTGCTTTTTGTTGAGGAAAGTGCGGGGTTGCCAATTTGATTTACAAGATCCCTGTCAATTATCAAACCACCAGAGACGTATTTTCACATTAGAAGCTATAATTATGTAAATAATATATACATTTTTCTCGTCTTTTAACCACAACCCCCCCCCCCCTGAAATTTTAATGACGCAGTCTGCGTCGTTACCCCCCCCTTGTGGGCACCCCTGCATTTTACAATCATAATTATTTCCCCAGTGAATATATCTAGGATCTCTCGACTTACTAAATTAAAACAGCAAGCATCCTATACCACAAACTAATTCCATCAGGATCGGATTAATTTGGATACATGATACGAAACTATTAGTACAAAAATGAAACCTACACCAGTGAAATGAAAATCGACAAGTATTTTCACGAAACGGGGTCTATATTATTTGATTATGAAATAAAGTTATGAAAAGTGTTCTCCAGCAAAAATGTCATCACTATTTATTTGTTGGTATAGAATTACTTCGTTAGTTTTGGCTTAATATATAACCTAACAAAATCATGAGTTCCATGAAACCTACACCAGTGAAATGAAAATCGACAAGTATTTTCCCGAAACGGGGTCTATATTATTTGATTATGAAATAAATTTATGAAAAGTGTTCTCTAGAAAAAATGTCATCCCTATTTATTTGTTGGTATAGAATTACTTCGTTAGTTTTGGCTTAATATATAACCTAACAAAATCATGAGTTCCAATACAAGAGTAAAGTTGAAAACACACGGTTTTGAATCGTAAATTGTAATTTTATGGTTTAATACAAAGCAGGTTTGACGTCAAAGTAGTTTTTGGTTAATTTAATTATATCTGTTGCAAGATAAAGTTCGCGGCATATTTCTTTACTGCAGCTGTAAATATTCCGAATCACAATACAAACAAACAGCTGACTAACATTCTACCAGAAAAAATAACTGTCTTGCAACAAAAGTTACCAAATTCTGTTTTATTTCATTACCAACACACCCATTATTACACCACACGCTTCGTCAGGTTCCGGTTAGCCAACCGCAGGCTAAGTATGGGTCATAATACACCCCTCGTTCGTTAACCGGAGGCTAGCCTTACCTGGAGGCTAGCTAACCTTAGGATTTAGCCGGAGGTCATAATATCGGCCCTTAGGAAGACTGTACCTACAGCGTAAGGCGCTTCTGCACTTAGAGTAAGGAAAAAGTTCTTATAAAACACAACAAAAAATTAATTATCTAGATGTTTTCTTATCAATAACACATTTTGTAAAGTTACTTGTCCATAGAATTCTTGAGTTTATATTAAAATCATTTGAAGATAATATGTAAATATCAAAATTAGCTACACTGATGTTGCAGTGAAGTTACAATAAAAGTATAGTTTCCCTCCCCTTCCCCAAATTCAAATAAATAAAAGCATATATACCAACTGAACATGATTTACCTACTAATTTGTGTATAGTCTATCTCTTATTTCTGAAAGTCATATCCAATAAATGAACCAAATATTATACTTAAAAATATTGTTTGTTAATATACACATATGATAATCGCAAAGTACATTTTGCACGTGAAGTATTATATCTACTGGTATAGAAACACTATGGTTGAAATACATCCACAGTTATTATAAAATTTACTAAAAATTGGCTTTTAATTTTTTTGTGTATTTAATATTAATTATTCGTCCTCTTTAGCAAAAAACTAAATGTCTTTAATAAAAAACGAAATGTTTTTAAAAATAAAAATGATTAAAAAACAAAAACCGAAACTATATTTCAAGGAATAGTATTAATCCATAACTGGTTTTCTATTCTGCTGCGAAACAGAGGCTACCGCGGCCAGTGCCTCGTACCCCCTCCCCTCCCCGCGGCTCACCCAAGGGCTGTCGTGGTGTTCCCTGCGACCAGCTCCCCTGCCGCGAGGCTAGGCCACGAGTGTAGCCTCGCGCACAGGAGCTGGTGGCTGGTCGCTCAGGCGAGAACCCGGCATCAACATGGCGGACCCACGTGTTGCAGCATGGACATATATAACTACTAGCTGCCCGATCCGGCTTCGCACGGTTGTATTATTTGGGGGGGGGGGGGAGGGGGAAATGAGACCAAATCTCTTATTTACAGTTATAATAAATGAAATAAAATGAAAATTAATTAATTTTGACAAAAATTTAATACAATGCTTTGTAATGTACCGAATAAAAAAGACCATTGATCGAAATAAAAACTACCCTATCTCTCAAGTTGGAAAAAATTACACATAAATGCCCATTTTCATCGAAATCAGTTGACTTGGTGAAGGGGACCTTTTTAGAAATCAGATGTAGTTAGTAATTGTCTTCTTAATTTGAATAATTTATATCACTTTCAAATCCCGACCGACTTTGTTCTACCAGTGTATAGTTATTTACCTGTATATATCTAAAAATTGGTGGTCTGTATTTAATGAGTGATGAGGACTACACTAACAATGAAATAGTCGTTGCCATGGAGACGAATGAAGCATCAACAATGCTACAGCCGTTGCCGTGGTGATTTTCTGCCAACTCATACATACATCACATTAGAAAACTCTAAAATTATAAGATTAAGACCATTAATCGAAATAAAAACTATCCTATCTCTCAAGTTGGAAAATATTACACCTAAATGCCAATTTTCATCGAAATCGGTTAAGTGGTTTAGGAGTCCATTGAGGACAAACATTGTGACACGAGATTTATATATATATTAAGATTTGCAAACATCTGGGGAGAGCACTAATCGTATTGATGAGCCAAATTAAAATTTTTAGTAGCAATTCTATTCTCGAATACGAATAAACTTAAAATGTCCTAGAAAGTAGAAATCACAACTTTAAAAATACATTAGAAATTTGGTATTACTCTCTTGATTACCAAAAATTTCTTTGCTATTTACGTGGTGCATTGATAGTACATTGGCAAAGTTTGTGCCTCCAAATCATATGAGGTTATTTTTGATTGGAAATCCCATCACCGGACCATATATGTATTTCATTACATAAATTATACTTAAAGCATAAAGATTTTTATTTTTTTCTGTATTTAATTAGTGCAATAACTTTTAATATATAATTAAGTCTGTTGGTTCAGTTATTTCATATTAAGTAGCCTTTATTTGTCACTTGTAGTAAAAATAAATAATACAAGCACAACAACCTTGATTAAAAAGTTATCTATAACTGAACACACCTACGTTTGTAACTAATAAGTTTCCACGTATTATTTACGCATTAACGAATTATTTATAGGTACTGCTCGTCTGTTAAATGGAAAAGCGAATTGATTTTATTTCACTATGAATTTAAGAATGATATGCATTAATATTACGTTAAAATATGTGTTTTTTCCTTTGTCTCAGATGGTAAGATATATATATATATTTTTTACAATATTTCAAATTAGTTCAATAGGTGTACTAATCAATCAAATTTTTAAAACAAAAATCGGTAGCATTTTAAACTCTTAAAGTGAAATGAGGAAATTATTGCTGAGTTAACTCGATGAAGTGACTATTGCATGTAGTTTTATAGTTGTATCATTAAAAACCTAAATTAAATCAGACCCCATTTCCATTAATATATTTTTTAACTTAATATTACTGGATGTTCACAATAGAATAGCAGGAAAATTCAATTTTTTTATGTTAAAAATTGCACAGAATATTTTTTTTATATACAGTATATTAAGAAACTTTTTTTTGTTGCATTTTAGGTAAATTGGGTATAGAAGAAAAAATAACAAATATACATTCCCCAGGTTACATAATTTTATATTGCACTGCTGAAATGTGCTTATCCTTTCAGTATTTGGTCAGATTATAGCGATGTGTTTATTTCTACCCATATGTGTGGCTGCTTTGTCAGCAACCACGGAGACTGTTTCTCTGTTGGCACATTATGTATCGTGTGTGTGAAGAACCGAATTCATTAGTATTTACTTATACAAAAACTGTCATGCTTACTTTTATACCTATAGGGATTACAGAAGATATGGCAGAAATTAAACATCGCGTAAGTTGGGCTTAATCGCAACCTAAATTGTCTCTGCTGGTCGATATGTCACAAAATTTATTGAAAAATAAATATTTTTTTGTAATATGTGCTTATGGAATATGGTCGATGAGTCATATTATTAGACATTTTAATTTGTGTAATTAATGTTTGCATAGGTGGTATAACATAGAAGAATTAATTTGTGAAATAAAATATCTAATTACTTTAAAATTCAAAATATTTTATTTAGTAGGGTTCTCTTTAGGCTTCCATGTTCTTAAAACCATGAAGCATCGCGGCTGAAGAGGGCATTGCAACATTTCATTCACTGATGTACCACTGATAGAACTTCACAAGGTTTAAAGATTGTTATAAAACTTTTCACCTACCACACTTTTGACACAGCAATAATAAGGTTACTTATAGAAGGAAGTCATTGAGCAACTAAAGCTAAAGTAAGAAAACATATTAATTAATTTTTATACAAGTTTTTTTTCCTTAGTAAATTTGATGTTGTACTATAGTAGCTGTATATTTGGGTAGAAATTACTTGTAAATGTAACCAAATACTAAAAACGCACAACAATTGTAAGTCGTTGATTCTAAAAGATTGTTAACAGTGGAACTGATTTTTTAAATATAATTTTCTTTTACACGTCACGTCAAACAATTAATGCGGCTGTAAGTGTCATCGATTGAAAAAAAAAATCTCAATCTCAGAACAAAATTAGATGAACTCTTCCTTATTGATGAGCTGAATTATTATTTTAAGAAGTACATAAGAGAACTTACGTTTTATTTAACGTAGGAAACTGGTTATGTATACTTAATAGTAAAATAACATGCATTTAATTAATAAGGATAGTCCATGTTCACAGTTCATCTTAATAGTTAATATTGATGAGTAATGCCTTTTTATTAGGTTAGCCTATTTTGTGTTAGTTTATTACTGTGTTGTATAACGTATTAAACCTTTTAGAGTAATTGTATGTAATAAACCATTTTTTAAAGTAATTACCTAGAAACAAGTAAATTAAAATTAAGTGAAGTCCTCATCATAAACAAAAATTCTAAGTTAAAGAAAACCACTTCGCATTTCTATCAATTGTTCGTTTAAATATCAATAATATACGTACATTCACTTGCTTGTAAATTTCAATCGTTACAAAATTAATATAAATATACATAATTATATTTGATTACGTTTGTTTTCATTGTTTATTTTTAAATCGATAGTGAAAAATTTCTGTAAACCTCACTAGTACGAAATAACAACAAATGTGCAGAAATGTGTATTAAAAGGTATTACAGCAAGTATAGAAATAAATACTATGAACATATTTTTGCATACGGTAAATTATATATGAATAATGTAATAATAAAGTATTCACAAAATTAAATTATATAATGCAATGACAGGGTCTGAAACATGTTTTGACCGTGTTTAGTTATTTGGCACCATGCACTTTACCGTTGTGCTACACACACACAACCTACAACTTTGAGACGTTACCTAATAAATAGAATGAAGCTATTTTAATCACGGATTCTTAAAGTTGCGTTTATTTCCTATTAAAATTATTTAAGTAAACAAAATATATTAATTTGACACACCAATATTTTTGGCACGTTTCTCGATATCCATAAGCGCGAACATATGCGGGTGCCTCCCGCCATCTGGACGGGCAGCGCAGCCACACCAGCGGCACCGCAGTGCTCGAGCCTCGAGGCTACCAGCAGGCGGGAGTCGTGACCTCGCCGGCCCGGTCGCTACTGGCGCAGGCTGTCCACAAGGGAAAAATATTTCGTACCAATTTAGGCGAGAAAAAAGTACTAGATTTGAAAAAAAAAAAGTACTAAATTATAATTTGTTTATGGTTTTAACAATTTAGGAAGTTATTATGACATTGCAGTGCTCTATAACTTAAATATCACACCACACATACATTCCATAGTTTTTTAAAAATGATTACGCTTAATAATAAGACATATTGGAGTTACTGTAATATTATTATATTAAAGAAAAAAACTACTAGATCTGAGCTAGAATGTACTAGACCACTAACAGTACTAGATCTAGTGGGTAAGTACTAACTGTGGACACCCTGTACTGGCGGAGGACGGGTTGCGAGCGAGTCGCGACAACACGAGGCGAGTGCAGTTCAGCATCGAGCCCCGGGGCCCCCGGGCCGCGCGACCGCGAGATGTGTCACGGCCTTCGGGGCCTGGCCGAGGAGGACTGTGTGTGTGTCTGTGTGTGTGTGTCTGTGTCTGTGTCTGTGTCTGTGTCTGTGTCTGTGTCTGTGTCTGTGTCGTGGGGACACGCACACACGGTGAGCTTCTGCTGTCAGTTTGTAAAGTAATTGTCAATTATTTTGTAGACACACTTTTTATGTAAATATTAGTGTAATAAACACACATTAATCAATTAATAGGGTTATCCTTCCTAGCCCTGTTCCTTCCGGTTTGTTACAATATTTTAGTTACCAAATGAAAGTAATTAATAAAACTAGTTGCGATGAAGCAACAAAAGTAATTGGGCCAGCACAGTTGAAGCTAAAGCACTTGCATTAGCAGCAGGTTGTGTGCGGCGTGTTTGTTCGGCGGAGGTAAGGAGTTGTTGCCCGCAAGGGCTGGACTGTCGCCACTGCTAGGGCCGTCATCAATCCCCGTCCTGCTGATCCCGCCCCGCCCCGCCCCGCCCCGCCTGTGCCGGCCTGCAGGATCAATCCCCGCGCCAGAGCAGCGCCAGGCGCCAGTAGGGGCGCCAGCTCGGCGGAGCACTGGGGCGCCACCTGCCAGCGCCCAGCGCCCAGCGAGGCCACTTGGCTGGTCGAGACACCGAGCCAGTGTTTTCCACTTATAGATCTATGAATGCCGACTGCACGCACGAAGAAGCATGACTCATTGTCACGTTCCGCCAGAGCCGAGCGTGCAAGAACCGGCCAACCACCGGAGAAAATCTTCTATAATATCAAACAGGTTGAGGCGGGCTTTTTAACTAATTGTTCGTGATTATATTTAAACAAATTATTTAAATTAAATTTGCAAAAAACTGTAAATAATATTTGAAAATTAAAAAGTATGCAATTTTTCGTCAATGTTTTCTTATGACGTTATCACGTAAAATTATCGCGCGTAAACCGACTTTACAGACAACCCCCTTTTTACTATGAATACGAACCATCTACAGCGTTATTTTTAAATGGCTAAAAGGTATTGCTTGAACGTGATTTCAGTCCATAGACGTCCACTGGTATAAATGACAATCTCCATCAGTGATGGAAAACCAACAAAATGGTTTTACGAAAAGAATTAACTGGATCTTCCTCTATACGCATGCCATCGATTCTTCGTCATAGCCTGTGTAGTCTCCCTCGGAGTTCGTTGATTCCTACTCCGATCCCAACATCAGGATCTTACTCTAGTCTTACTTCTCTGGGAATGTGTAGTGCGCTAGGCCACACATGCGCGGGGTAATAATTCGCGCAGCCCTCTAACTTACTTCTGCATAGTCTCATGTACTGAGCTAGGAGGGTAACATTCCGCGTTCGTTCTGGCGCGGTGATCTCCAAGCGTGTTTTCTCGTGTAATTTGTTTTCAGGTTGCTTTCGAAGTTTTCAATTTTACTCCCTCATGGTAGACTACATTCCGTCCAGGCCTATATGTTTGTGTTGTTTACTAGAGCTGCGCTTAGTTGTTAAATATCTTGGGAACCTCCTTTTTAAGTCTTCGCCTCGTCACATCTCGAAATTATGTTTAAATACAGTTTTTACTCTCTCTTTAGTTGAGCTGATTCACATCATGGATTTGTTACGTTGGTTTTGTCACGTAAATGGAATCGTCATGCATAATCACTGATGCTTTCCTCGAAGTTAAATGCTTGCAAAGTGAACTGTGTAAGAAGTTTTATAATCCCAATGTATGATTATGTGCACATAATTTCAGGCACAAGGTTGACAGTGGAGTGCCGTCTCTCGCCCAGTGAAACTGCAGCATGCTCAGGTCTTTCCCCTGCGGCAGAGCTCGTTCCAGTGAGCGGCTGAGATGAGTGTGAAACATGTTGGCAATAGTGACCAAGATAAAGGTGAATTTCATAAGAAATCCCAGAATCTGCAGCTATAACCAACCACGAGTGTTTTTGTAATACCACATTGATATCCCAAGGCAAGCCAAGGAACAAACCAGAAAAGGACAACTATTCACATGACTACCTGAGAAGAACTATTGCAGACCAGGCTTCATACCATCTATGGGTGGATTATTGTAAATCTACACCAGAGGTTCAGCCGAAATATAGAGTTTTTGTATAACTGTGCAAAATTTCCACTTTGGGAAAACTTGTGACAGGTTTGTGTTCTTGATGTCTGTTTCCTAGTCATCAAGTCACCATAAAGGCTGTGCTACAGATGTAATTGGTCAAGCAACCCAGTGCTGTGGTCGGTAGCTCTATAATCGCCCACTGACGAACATGCTCTAATTAGCGCGGTAAACATAAATTGACAGCAAAAACTCAAGTAAAATACCACTCCTAACCAGGTAGCTTATTATTAAGTGCGGCTGTGGAAACCTCCATCTGACGCGGAGTCCTCGCCTGTAATCCCTTGTAGTAATTACAGGTTTCCGCGCGGCTGCACATCTATTTAGCACAGCGCTCACAGACTCCGGCGCAGGACAGGTCGCCGAGTCAGTGGACGCTCCAGGCTTCAGCAAGATAAACACCACCGTGCGCTAAACCGCAGTCGGATTTAATTAACTCATTCAAAGGCAGGTAAACGAGATCAAAGGAAACATACTGTGTGACGATTTCATTGGCATACAGGACCAGACTCAGAGCCAATCAAGGCTACCGTTTGTAGGATCTCACAGCACCATTAGGATGGTTCATGTGCTGCAATACATGGGGAATGGGTGAACACTATAGAGCATTAATTTCCATGTAATAACATACATGTATTGTTCATATTATGAAATATTTAAGTGATAATTTTCTTGTTTGAAGGTATATATAATATTACAATGCCTGTTTTACACCGAAGCAGTGACTACACCGATATTGTCTTCTTCCGAGTATGTGAGTGGTAACTGTGGTTCTATAACGACTGTGGTTTAATATAGAGAAATTACTTTTTTTAGGTAGGAAATAACAATTATGAAAAGGTATCATCGGAAGAAGTGCCTTGCAAATTAATTCTTCACATTTGTCGTCATAACATACATCCAGAGAAACTTAAAATAATAAATGATAACAACATTGTGTTTCCATCTATTAGTGGTGATAGTCTTATAAACTTCATTTAGATAAATAGCCAAAACAACATTAAAAATTCGGGGGAAAAAATAGTTTTAAAATTGTAACACTCCCTTTGAAGTGCCTCATTTCGATTGTGTGTCGCTCTTGCGTAGAGGGCCCACCATGTGTCAAGTGTTGCGAGTTGGAATGAAATGAAATGAATTGTCTTGTCTTGTCTTGCCTTGAGATATAAACAAATGATGCGAATAACCATCCAATGGCATCAAGTTAACATTACTTTACACTGGATGTACAAAAATAATTACCGACTAACATCTGATTCTCCCGCGCGGGAAACCAGTAAATAATACAATTATGAAATTATTTATCCACCTTTCCTCAAATAGGCAAACTAGAATTTTCTGACCATTAAAACAAAATTACCATAACTTGTATAGGCACACTTAAAAGTACCTTAAAAAAATAATTATCTAAAAATCATTTTTAAAAAAAGTTTTTTTAAAGGTTTGCAGATACGACATAATTATTGGGAGCTAAAAAAAACTAACTTTTGTGTACCAAAAAGTCATTACTTTCATGGTTATTTGCACTTCCGAAAGCTTCACAGGAATGCATCTCTCTTACACACACAAACACACACAAACACACACAACCTAACCCACACAAACACACACGCGCGCGCGCACGGTCTTTCTTGAATTCGAACTGCTTGAAACTCGGCAAAAAAAAAACAGTGAGCACACTTACTTATGAAGTAAGCCACAAGTTGCAGAAGGTGAGAAGGATATAAGGAGCAGGTTTCACAGTCAACTTCCCAGTAGTAGCCGAACATGGTGTGAGCGCTAATCCTCTGTTGAATATGCACTTCACATCTCTGCAACACGGAAATTTTGCACGCATGACTCGTACAATACAGGAACGTCACTTGACTAAACATTCCGTTATCCCAGTCGCTACCGACGTAACACGCTTCTACAAGAACACGGTCGCTATTTCTTTTGAAGTTTTCATTGAAGGCATCGCGCGGCAAACAGCCTCTGATACTGTCTTGCGCGGCCAGACCCGCCTTCTGCTGGACTGTCCGGTGTTTCACCGGCCACGCCTAGTGCCACTGTTGCGCGCGCTCGCACATTCGGGAGCTTTCTAAATGCACACATAGATACAACAAATAAACAAAGAATAAATTCTTAAAGTTTATATGCTTCCCAAAAAAAAATTAAATGCAAATATTCCACCAATTAAAGTTAGATGAAAAGTTAAGTATAAACTTAAAATAAAATAACTGTCTCTTTCTCTAAGCTTCCAGGGAATTCCAGACTTTTCAAAGTAGTTGCCAACTTGATATCTTACAAACCCAATTTACCTCACTTAATTAAAATTTAATTATTAACAAATAAAATAAACTCATAAATGTAATTCAATAAAACGTTATTAAAATAAACAACAAATAAGTAAAAAAAACTACAAAATAGAATAAAGTGGCAAGGCCATGCCACAATATAAACTTTTGCAGTGGTTTTGGGGTTTAGTCACTACAAAACCAAAAGCAAAGTAACATTTAGCAGGAAGTCGCACCGTGGTAACTACTGCAGAGTATCGATGTGCAGACACGCAGTGTCGGGGCGGGGAGGACAGAGTGCCGGGACGTGGCGACGACACGCGACCCGATGAAGAGAAGAGGACGAGCAGGGAGGCCAACCTCCCGCGCGATCCGGCAGACGGATTACACCGGATCATAACTAGTCCGGCCGCGAGGGAAATCAGCCCGTAATGCCTTGCTTCAAGACGCCGCGCCGCACGACGGCATCACAGCCTTGAGGGGGGGGGGGGGAGAGCGAACACTCCTGAGGCCTCCAAACTACCCGAGAGAGAATATTTTATCAGCGTTTGTGACAAAAATAACGCAGAAAACAATTTGAACTCTTGTGGATGGGCTGCTTCCTCGAGGACAAAACATCTCATATATTCACATTCACTCAACATTTGATACTACAAAACTTCCCAAGCTAATTGAAGCTGTGAATGCTTCTTTCTGATTGCCAAGCGCTTACTGCATTCCACGAATATTGTCTTTTTTAAAATTATACAACATTCGGATGAAAGTTAACTGGCCACACTGCGACAAAGGTAACGTCTCCTGAACACGTGGTTGGGTGCTGTGCTCACCTCACACATTATTAAGGCTGTTCCAGGGAGAATTTTAACTTTGGAAAAAAAAATGTCTCGAGGTATCATCAATAACATAATTAAAGCTAAGTAATTACTTTTGAATCTTTTTAAATGAAGGTTTTTATGTTTTATTTAATTATGATTTGAACAGCAATCCGAAAATTGACAGATTAAATTTTTAAGGGTGTTTAGAAACATACTTCACTTGTAAATAAATAACTTTAAATCAATAATAATGAAAAACTTTATCAAAAAAAATAATTTACTTTTCAGCAACAAACATGAGCACTAAAAAAATAATTAATCCACTTAATCATTTTACTACAGCTTATCCAGAAGCTGAATTTCATTTTGTATGAAAGGAATTCTGGATGTAAATCGTAATGGAACAGTTCTTCTGTACAGTTGCAACTAGTAATCAAGGTAGCCTGCCTCGCGTGGAATCTCGCTGCAGAGGCGCGCCTGGTGTCGACTCTGGCAACTATGTACACCAAGCGGGACGGGCAGACGATTAGCGCGATTTGTTCAGTTTCGTTGGCGTGAGTTAGGGGATGTTTCAGGGGATCGCATTCATTTGTATATGGGTCACTATGTAAAATTACCTGTTTCTGGGGAGCTGCTCATTTAAATGTTTATTTCAAGTCTACCATAGCTCAATGTTAATTCTTGCCATTACTGACCTAATAGCTTTAAGAACATATGAATGGAAACTTCTAAAAATTTCAATTTTGTACATTTCTGCGTAAAATGTAGTATCACGCAACGGGCTGAGAAATTCAGAAATCGTGCGGCAGGCGTGAGACGATAGACACTACATTTTAAACACTATATCCACTCATGGTAAAGCATTTAGCTGTAATCGGTTTGTCTGTGTAGTTTATACCGCAGCTGTGCAAAGAAGTTGTTTTAACCAACTATCGTGGGTTCGATTTGCTATATGAATTTAAATAATCTAAATTCATTCAGGACTAGTTTACAAGTTCGTGAGTAGAATGTGTTCCTATTAAATGTAAACTGTTGTTGTGCGGACAACTATTAATAGTTGGGACACGGTTGAAGAAATTGGAGGCAGGGGTATGCAACTACAGTTTATTAGGGATAAATACAACATAACAATATAACAATCAATAGGTAGTGCTTCTATATTTCAGTGAGCGAAATGGCTCCCCACGTATTCCGAGTGAGCTACCACTGTGAACACTCATCACAACAATTACTGCCACTGCAAATAACACTCTGTGACGTTCTACAAACATATCTTGAACCGTGAACAGGGAAAAGATGAAACAACAAGACAATTACAGTTTTAATAAATGTATACCTAACTCGTTCGGGGTTCCCACAGTCTGTGTATCGTGAAATGTCTGTCATGATCTTGGTTAAGTCGATTGCATTCTTCTATTTCACAGGTCTGGCTCAAGCGATCTTGTCATCCACATCGATGACCGTAAACATGTATTTGAAACCGTTATTCAATCGGGAACATGGTATCATCTCAATAAGGAACACCTGGAATAAATCATCGATTCCGCGAACCATAACTCTGCGGCGATGGTATTTTCTTCTTGCAGGAGCATGAAGTTCGCGTGCGATTCCTGTTCGACTCATTGTATGTAGCCGGCTTCCCCCTTTTCTTCGAGTATGGAGATTATTTCATTGATGTGCGAATATTTTCCTGCACTAATCAAAGCATATAGTAGTCTAAGACGTTCAACCAATTTATTGGGGTCATCCTAATACACATAGTCAAAAGTTCTGACCACTTGCTAGCTTTTTAAACCCTTCACTGTATACTGCTAGTTCACTGAAGAGATAAGAGAGAATGTTGAATTATTAATGCTTTTCATCTTTAGATATGCCACTTTCTGGATTGTTATCGCGAACATGTGCATTGGTTAGCTCTAGCAGTTTCTTATATTCTTAAGCTCCCTGCGAAACAGCAATTCTAATAGACCCGGAGTCACGTGTTTTTTGAACTCTTCTAAGCGCAAAATATTTCCTGGTAAAAAGTCTATTTCTTTAGCATCGAGGAACAACTTATTATGATTTCTGTACACTCCATAAGTGTGTCATTAATCAGACTTGTGAAAGATAGGTATATCCGGACCATTGCATTAACTTTGTGTCCTCTTTTCCATAATTTATTCTTGTGCATAGACACTGTTGTCGTAAAGTCCTCTTCTTCTCGATCTGGCTCATATTTCCTCTTCTTTATAGTTGGCATTTCGTCATCAACTTCTGTCTTCACAGTGTCGGTTGGTTCTTTCTTATTTTTAAGTTCATCGGGACTAGTAATTGGTTTAAATAACTTTTCATTTTCCATCTCTAGTACAAGTCTAGCAAGTATATTTTTTTACGAACAGACTGTATAACTCGAGATGAATGTCCCTGGCCAAGTCCAAAATTGTAATGGCTGAAAACATTTTACAAGACTTTCTTTTATACCTTTTTATTCGTCTGCAGAAACTTATTTCTTGTGTTTGGTAAAATCTGATTTTGTTGTCAAGTAAGTAAGTAATTCATTCCGACTACTTTGGAAAGTCATCAAAAAAGTCAAAATGTTTCGCCAGCAACTTCAGAGAATTCAATGGATGGTGGAATTTAATCGCTCCAGTGCCTATACTGTGGTGCATCATTTACTAAACCAGCAAATACTCGCAGACATGAAAGAAGCAAGTGTCCTAATACTGCACTGCAAAGAACACGGTTTCAATGCATCAAATGCAATAAGGTATTAAACTGTCCAGATAGCTTACATCGACATTATGATATATGTACTGGGTCTATTATGTGCAAACAAGAACCTGTTTGAAGTAGCTTGGCTTCTAGGTTGTAGCCGACTTGTTTGCACATAACAGACCCAGTACAGATGTCATAATGTCAATGTGTCCTGATGATAGCAACTGTAATGTCGACCGAAACGTCCGTGAATTATTCGTCAAGGACATGGCTACAACCAAGAAGCATGCTACTTCAGACAATGGCCGTGAAAGCCTACGCACATTATCACGAACCTGTTTGTAAATATTATCGCATAACCTTTATGCTAGCACAGTAAGCCAGACATCATGAAAATTGGAACAGCCCATTAAACGCGCCGTTATGTTCGCCACTGTGCGAACTTTGTGGCGCCGTATACCATCGACGTGGCTATTTTGTAGTCCATTCCAAAAACTGTGAAGGTAAAATTGAAATTTAATTGGCTCCTCAATTCACATGACTACCCTAAGAATAATGTGTATATCCAGAAACACTAAAGACTTAAGCAATTTGCTTGTTTTTTTCTACTTGTAATAGTGTAGAATTTATGTAATGCAACTTTTGTTTATTAAAAGAACTTATGTTGTTTTATTTCACGAACCTGTCACTTTTGTGGTATTTTTAATTAAATAGCATTGTCTTGAACTGACCAAGGACAGAAGCACGATTAGGAATCCATCGATTCAATCAGTAAATTAATGAGCGATTTTTTTTAATGATTTTTTGAAATTTTCCCGAATTTCTAGGCTAATTACTACGAATTTTCAAGATGGCGGTCAATATGTCATCAGCTTACTAGAGGCTGGTAGTATATTAATTTAAGATTATTTTAGTTCTTTCCACCATATTTATTGGAATTATTTTTACATAAAATTATTTTTTGTATCGATAAAGTATCGAACAAAGGACAGACATCGATAGATCCATCAGTATATAATTTGCATATTTTTTTGATGAATTATGGAATTTTTCCCGAGTTTATATCAAAATAATAAGGTTTTCCAAAATGGCGTCCAACATTTCAAGATGGCGGGCGCCACAGAAATAATAAACAATTACTCCACTCAAGTGGGTAAAAATTAAAACTAACATGGCGGCAGTGAACTAAACAAAATCGTGGCCTCCAACAGACGAAACGAATATAGCGAAGGTGACGACATACTATACACCTTGGCATCAGTGGTGGGAGGTCATGCACTGGGGTTAAGGAGGGCGGCGACTCGCAGGAACTACCTGCAGCTGCTCCAGACGCACCGCCGCGCCTGTAGGGAGAGCCCGCCAGCAGAGCGCCACAGCACCTGTGCTCTGCAAACACCGCCTTGCACATTTCCCCCGAGGAGCGGGGAAGGACGAGGCAGTGGTGGGAGGTCATGCACTGGGGTTAAGGAGGGCGGCGACTCGCAGGAACTACCTGCAGCTGCTCCAGACGCACCGCCGCGCCTGTAGGGAGAGCCCGCCAGCAGAGCGCCAGCAGCCCCTGTGCTCTGCAAACACCGCCTTGCACATTTCCCCCGAGGAGCGGGCAAGGACGAGGCAGTGGTGGGAGGTCATGCACTGGGGTCAAGGAGGGCGGCGACTCGCAGGAACTACCTGCAGCTGCTCCAGACGCACCGCCGCGCCTGTAGGGAGAGCCCGCCAGCAGAGCGCCAGCAGCCCCTGTGCTCTGCAAACACCGCCTTGCACATTTCCCCCGAGGAGCGGGCAAGGACGAGGCAGTGGTGGGAGGTCATGCACTGGGGTCAAGGAGGGCGGCGACTCGCAGGAACTACCTGCAGCTGCTCCAGACGCACCGCCGCGCCTGTAGGGAGAGCCCGCCAGCAGAGCGCCAGCAGCCCCTGTGCTCTGCAAACACCGCCTTGCACATTTCCCCGAGGAGCGGGCAAGGACGAGGCAGTGGTGGGAGGTCATGCACTGGGGTCAAGGAGGGCGGCGACTCGCAGGAACTACCTGCAGCTGCTCCAGACGCACCGCCGCGCCTGTAGGGAGAGCCCGCCAGCAGAGCGCCAGCAGCCCCTGTGCTCTGCAATCACCGCCTTGCACATTTCCCCCGAGGAGCGGGGAAGGACGAGGCAGTGGTGGGAGGTCATGCACTGGGGTCAAGGAGGGCGGCGACTCGCAGGAACTACCTGCAGCTGCTCCAGACGCACCGCCGCGCCTGTAGGGAGAGCCCGCCAGCAGAGCGCCAGCAGCCCCTGTGCTCTGCAAACACCGCCTTGCACATTTCCCCCGAGGAGCGGGCAAGGACGAGGCAGTGGTGGGAGGTCATGCACTGGGGTCAAGGAGGGCGGCGACTCGCAGGAACTACCTGCAGCTGCTCCAGACGCACCGCCGCGCCTGTAGGGAGAGCCCGCCAGCAGAGCGCCAGCAGCCCCTGTGCTCTGCAAACACCGCCTTGCACATTTCCCCCGAGGAGCGGGCAAGGACGAGGCAGTGGTGGGAGGTCATGCACTGGGGTCAAGGAGGGCGAATACTCGCAGGAACTACCTGCAGCTGCTCCAGACGCACCGCCACGCCTGTAGGGAGAGCCCGCCAGCAGAGCGCCAGCAGCTCCTGTGCTGTGCAAACACCGCCTTGCACATTTCCCCCGAGGAGCGGGCAAGGACGAGGCAGTGGTGGGAGGTCATGCACTGGGGTCAAGGAGGGCGGCGACTCGCAGGAACTACCTGCAGCTGCTCCAGACGCACCGCCGCGCCTGTAGGGAGAGCCCGCCAGCAGAGCGCCAGCAGCCCCTGTGCTCTGCAAACACCGCCTTGCACATTTCCCCCGAGGAGCGGGGAAGGACGAGGCAGTGGTGGGAGGTCATGCACTGGGGTCAAGGAGGGCGGCGACTCGCAGGAACTACCTGCAGCTGCTCCAGACGCACCGCCGCGCCTGTAGGGAGAGCCCGCCAGCAGAGCGCCAGCAGCCCCTGTGCTCTGCAAACACCGCCTTGCACATTTCCCCCGAGGAGCGGGCAAGGACGAGGCAGTGGTGGGAGGTCATGCACTGGGGTCAAGGAGGGCGGCGACTCGCAGGAACTACCTGCAGCTGCTCCAGACGCACCGCCGCGCCTGTAGGGAGAGCCCGCCAGCAGAGCGCCAGCAGCCCCTGTGCTCTGCAAACACCGCCTTGCACATTTCCCCCGAGGAGCGGGGAAGGACGAGGCAGTGGTGGGAGGTCATGCACTGGGGTCAAGGAGGGCGGCGACTCGCAGGAACTACCTGCAGCTGCTCCAGACGCACCGCCGCGCCTGTAGGGAGAGCCCGCCAGCAGAGCGCCAGCAGCCCCTGTGCTCTGCAAACACCGCCTTGCACATTTCCCCCGAGGAGCGGGGAAGGACGAGGCAGTGGTGGGAGGTCATGCACTGGGGTCAAGGAGGGCGGCGACTCGCAGGAACTACCTGCAGCTGCTCCAGACGCACCGCCGCGCCTGTAGGGAGAGCCCGCCAGCAGAGCGCCAGCAGCCCCTGTGCTCTGCAAACACCGCCTTGCACATTTCCCCCGAGGAGCGGGCAAGGACGAGGCAGTGGTGGGAGGTCATGCACTGGGGTCAAGGAGGGCGGCGACTCGCAGGAACTACCTGCAGCTGCTCCAGACGCACCGCCGCGCCTGTAGGGAGAGCCCGCCAGCAGAGCGCCAGCAGCCCCTGTGCTCTGCAAACACCGCCTTGCACATTTCCCCCGAGGAGCGGGGAAGGACGAGGCAGTGGTGGGAGGTCATGCACTGGGGTCAAGGAGGGCGGCGACTCGCAGGAACTACCTGCAGCTGCTCCAGACGCACCGCCGCGCCTGTAGGGAGAGCCCGCCAGCAGAGCGCCAGCAGCCCCTGTGCTCTGCAAACACCGCCTTGCACATTTCCCCCGAGGAGCGGGCAAGGACGAGGCAGTGGTGGGAGGTCGTGCACTGGGGTCAAGGAGGGCGGCGACTCGCAGGAACTACCTGCAGCTGCTCCAGACGCACCGCCGCGCCTGTAGGGAGAGCCCGCCAGCAGAGCGCCAGCAGCCCCTGTCCTCTGCAAACACCGCCTTGCACATTTCCCCCGAGGAGCGGGCAAGGACGAGGCAGTGGTGGGAGGTCATGCACTGGGGTCAAGGAGGGCGGCGACTCGCAGGAACTACCTGCAGCTGCTCCAGACGCACCGCCGCGCCTGTAGGGAGAGCCCGCCAGCAGAGCGCCAGCAGCCCCTGTGCTCTGCAAACACCGCCTTGCACATTTCCCCCGAGGAGCGGGCAAGGACGAGGCAGTGGTGGGAGGTCATGCACTGGGGTCAAGGAGGGCGGCGACTCGCAGGAACTACCTGCAGCTAATGCAGACGCACCGCCGCGCCTGTAGGGAGAGCCCGCCAGCAGAGCGCCAGCAGCCCCTGTGCTCTGCAAACACCGCCTTGCACATTTCCCCCGAGGAGCGGGCAAGGACGAGGCAGTGGTGGGAGGTCATGCACTGGGGTCAAGGAGGGCGGCGACTCGCAGGAACTACCTGCAGCTGCTCCAGACGCACCGCCGCGCCTGTAGGGAGAGCCCGCCAGCAGAGCGCCAGCAGCCCCTGTGCTCTGCAAACACCGCCTTGCACATTTCCCCCGAGGAGCGGGCAAGGACGAGGCAGTGGTGGGAGGTCATGCACTGGGGTCAAGGAGGGCGGCGACTCGCAGGAACTACCTGCAGCTGCTCCAGACGCACCGCCGCGCCTGTAGGGAGAGCCCGCCAGCAGAGCGCCAGCAGCCCCTGTGCTCTGCAAACACCGCCTTGCACATTTCCCCCGAGGAGCGGGCAAGGACGAGGCAGTGGTGGGAGGTCATGCACTGGGGTCAAGGAGGGCGGCGACTCGCAGGAACTACCTGAAGCTGCTCCAGACGCACCGCCACGCCTGTAGGGAGAGCCCGCCAGCAGAGCGCCAGCAGCTCCTGTGCTCTGCAAACACCGCCTTGCACATTTCCCCCGAGGAGCGGGCAAGGACGAGGCAGTGGTGGGAGGTCATGCACTGGGGTCAAGGAGGGCGGCGACTCGCAGGAACTACCTGCAGCTGCTCCAGACGCACCGCCGCGCCTGTAGGGAGAGCCCGCCAGCAGAGCGCCAGCAGCCCCTGTGCTCTGCAAACACCGCCTTGCACATTTCCCCCGAGGTGCGGGCAAGGACGAGGCAGTGGTGGGAGGTCATGCACTGGGGTCAAGGAGGGCGGCGACTCGCAGGAACTACCTGCAGCTGCTCCAGACGCACCGCCGCGCCTGCAGGGAGCCCGCCAGCAGAGCGCCAGCAGCCCCTGTCCTCTGCAAACACCGCCTTGCACATTTCCCCCGAGGAGCGGGCAAGGACGAGGCAGTGGTGGGAGGTCATGCACTGGGGTCAAGGAGGGCGGCGACTCGCAGGAACTACCTGCAGCTGCTCCAGACGCACCGCCGCGCCTGTAGGGAGAGCCCGCCAGCAGAGCGCCAGCAGCCCCTGTGCTCTGCAAACACCGCCTTGCACATTTCCCCCGAGGAGCGGGCAAGGACAAGGCAGTGGTGGGAGGTCATGCACTGGGGTCAAGGAGGGCGGCGACTCGCAGGAACTACCTGCAGCTGCTCCAGACGCACCGCCGCGCCTGTAGGGAGAGCCCGCCAGCAGAGCGCCAGCAGCCCCTGTGCTCTGCAAACACCGCCTTGCACATTTCCCCCGAGGAGCGGGCAAGGACGAGGCAGTGGTGGGAGGTCATGCACTGGGGTCAAGGAGGGCGGCGACTCGCAGGAACTACCTGCAGCTACTCCAGACGCACCGCCGCGCCTGTAGGGAGAGCCCGCCAGCAGAGCGCCAGCAGCCCCTGTGCTCTGCAAACACCGCCTTGCACATTTCCCCCGAGGAGCGGACAAGGACGAGGCAGTGGTGGGAGGTCATGCACTGGGGTCAAGGAGGGCGGCGACTCGCAGGAACTACCTGCAGCTGCTCCAGACGCACCGCCGCGCCTGTAGGGAGAGCCCGCCAGCAGAGCGCCAGCAGCCCCTGTGCTCTGCAAACACCGCCTTGCACATTTCCCCCGAGGAGCGGGCAAGGACGAGGCAGTGGTGGGAGGTCATGCACTGGGGTCAAGGAGGGCGGCGACTCGCAGGAACTACCTGAAGCTGCTCCAGACGCACCGCCGCGCCTGTAGGGAGAGCCCGCCAGCAGAGCGCCAGCAGCTCCTGTGCTCTGCAAACACCGCCTTGCACATTTCCCCCGAGGAGCGGGCAAGGACGAGGCAGTGGTGGGAGGTCATGCACTGGGGTCAAGGAGGGCGGCGACTCGCAGGAACTACCTGCAGCTGCTCCAGACGCACCGCCGCGTCTGTAGGGAGAGCCCGCCAGCAGAGCGCCAGCAGCCCCTGTGCTCTGCAAACACCGCCTTGCACATTTCCCCCGAGGAGCGGGCAAGGACGAGGCAGTGGTGGGAGGTCATGCACTGGGGTCAAGGAGGGCGGCGACTCGCAGGAACTACCTGCAGCTGCTCCAGACGCACCGCCGCGCCTGTAGGGAGAGCCCGCCAGCAGAGCGCCAGCAGCCCCTGTGCTCTGCAAACACCGCCTTGCACATTTCCCCCGAGGAGCGGGCAAGGACGAGGCAGTGGTGGGAGGTCATGCACTGGGGTCAAGGAGGGCGGCGACTCGCAGGAACTACCTGCAGCTGCTCCAGACGCACCGCCGCGCCTGTAGGGAGAGCCCGCCAGCAGAGCGCCAGCAGCTCCTGTGCTCTGCAAACACCGCCTTGCACATTTCCCCCGAGGAGCGGGCAAGGACGAGGCAGTGGTGGGAGGTCATGCACTGGGGTCAAGGAGAGCGGCGACTCGCAGGAACTACCTGCAGCTGCTCCAGACGCACCGCCGCGCCTGTAGGGAGAGCCCGCCAGCAGAGCGCCAGCAGCCCCTGTGCTCTGCAAACACCGCCTTGCACATTTCCCCCGAGGAGCGGGCAAGGACGAGGCAGTGGTGGGAGGTCATGCACTGGGGTCAAGGAGGGCGGCGACTCGCAGGAACTACCTGAAGCTGCTCCAGACGCACCGCCGCGCCTGTAGGGAGAGCCCGCCAGCAGAGCGCCAGCAGCTCCTGTGCTCTGCAAACACCGCCTTGCACATTTCCCCCGAGGAGCGGGCAAGGACGAGGCAGTGGTGGGAGGTCATGCACTGGGGTCAAGGAGGGCGGCGACTCGCAGGAACTACCTGAAGCTGCTCCAGACGCACCGCCGGGCCTGTAGGGAGAGCCCGCCAGCAGAGCGCCAGCAGCCCCTGTGCTCTGCAAACACCGCCTTGCACATTTCCCCCGAGGAGCGGGCAAGGACGAGGCAGTGGTGGGAGGTCATGCACTGGGGTCAAGGAGGGCGGCGACTCGCAGGAACTACCTGAAGCTGCTCCAGACGCACCGCCGCGCCTGTAGGGAGAGCCCGCCAGCAGAGCGCCAGCAGCCCCTGTGCTCTGCAAACACCGCCTTGCACATTTCCCCCGAGGAGCGGGCAAGGACGAGGCAGTGGTGGGAGGTCATGCACTGGGGTCAAGGAGGGCGGCGACTCGCAGGAACTACCTGAAGCTGCTCCAGACGCACCGCCGCGCCTGTAGGGAGAGCCCGCCAGCAGAGCGCCAGCAGCTCCTGTGCTCTGCAAACACCGCCTTGCACATTTCCCCCGAGGAGCGGGCAAGGACGAGGCAGTGGTGGGAGGTCATGCACTGGGGTCAAGGAGGGCGGCGACTCGCAGGAACTACCTGAAGCTGCTCCAGACGCACCGCCGCGCCTGTAGGGAGAGCCCGCCAGCAGAGCGCCAGCAGCCCCTGTGCTCTGCAAACACCGCCTTGCACATTTCCCCCGAGGAGCGGGCAAGGACGAGGCAGTGGTGGGAGGTCATGCACTGGGGTCAAGGAGGGCGGCGACTCGCAGGAACTACCTGAAGCTGCTCCAGACGCACCGCCGCGCCTGTAGGGAGAGCCCGCCAGCAGAGCGCCAGCAGCTCCTGTGCTCTGCAAACACCGCCTTGCACATTTCCCCCGAGGAGCGGGCAAGGACGAGGCAGTGGTGGGAGGTCATGCACTGGGGTCAAGGAGGGCGGCGACTCGCAGGAACTACCTGAAGCTGCTCCAGACGCACCGCCGCGCCTGTAGGGAGAGCCCGCCAGCAGAGCGCCAGCAGCCCCTGTGCTCTGCAAACACCGCCTTGCACATTTCCCCCGAGGAGCGGGCAAGGACGAGGCAGTGGTGGGAGGTCATGCACTGGGGTCAAGGAGGGCGGCGACTCGCAGGAACTACCTGAAGCTGCTCCAGACGCACCGCCGCGCCTGTAGGGAGAGCCCGCCAGCAGAGCGCCAGCAGCTCCTGTGCTCTGCAAACACCGCCTTGCACATTTCCCCCGAGGAGCGGGGAAGGACGAGGCAGTGGTGGGAGGTCATGCACTGGGGGCAAGGAGGGCGGCGACTCGCAGGAACTACCTGCAGCTGCTCCAGACGCACCGCCACGCCTGTAGGGAGAGCCCGCCAGCAGAGCGCCAGCAGCTCCTGTGCTCTGCAAACACCGCCTTGCACATTTCCCCCGAGGAGCGGGGAAGGACGAGGCAGTGGTGGGGTGGGGGACGCGACTCGCTCGGATATCAAATGATTATATCCGTTCAATTTTCCCTCCGCAATGGCCGCGTGTGTCGGCGAGCGGGGTGGCACTGCTAGGACCAGCCTCCACCTCACTCGCACATGCTTGAATGTGGTAGTTAATTGAAAAAAGCGCCCCCCCCCCCCGGGCAGGACGTGCCCCTCGCCAACTCAGCAACAATAAAAGGAAACTAATGGCTCATGCTCGGCTCCGAAGCACTTGCATCAGGGGCGGGGGGGGGGCGGGGGGGGGGGGTGTTATACAAATGAGAAACGAGTAGCAGCACCCTTCAACTTACCGCTTTCTGAAACTAGTCTCGACACTCCTGTGAATATTTGCACATGTCACACAAAAAAACTTAAAAACTAAACAGATTTCTGGTCATTAATAAAAAAAACGAAATAGAACAACGACTGTGCTCTTTTTTTTTTTTCTCGCAGGGTAACAAGAGTACATTATCTCCTTTTAAAACTGCAGATAAAACAGAAACACGTTTTTTTTTTTAAATGTCTAAGGATTCCTGAAGTTTTTCTATATCTGTTTTATATGTAAAAGATTATTAAAAGAATGAATTATAATGCTTATGAAACAAATAACCAAGGACCCTAACAATTTAACAAATACACAGAAGTGACTTTCTTTGATCAACTTCATCGATATGATTAAACTTCTACTGTTTGTAAATGTTAAATTTCAGCAAGAGGTTTTCCAACAGTATTGAGAATGTTTCCAATTTGGCCGAAAGCGCACAGACCGACGCATATGACGTCCATGCAGAACTCTGTTATGTGGGTAACATTCCTGGACAAGACAGTGTTGGCCGAGGGTTCCGCCTGGTGGGGGCCAGCCACTAGTTTCCGCAGTCGGCTGCTTGTGTTCGGGTCTACGTGATCGCCACGTGATCGTGCGCGACAGCGATGTAGAACAATCACGAAGGAAAGGTAACTTGCCCTTGCAGGAGGTGCACAGGCACCAGCCGGCCAATGGGAGTCGACTAGCGTCGTGCCGCCTGGTTGGGCGCCCCAGACCAGTGCTGCGCGAGATGGTCCAATGACGAGGCCACTGCCGAGCGCTATCCCGCTTCCCGATTACATGACTAGGGACTGGACGAATCCGCGGGTTCAATGACCGCCAGGATAGACTCCACGATCCTCTGCACACTCGGGCAAACCTCGCCTGTTCATTGGCTGCTGACTTGTGAGGCGTCTCAATTGGGAGACTCGTGATTCGATACTGCTTTGACTGAGGGTCTATGATTTGCCCACAGTCCTCCAAGTTAACAGTGACCAATAGCAGATGTTGCGTAAAGGTACAATTATTTGCATTTTAGCATACAGCGAAACGAATCCGCGAATTTTTCCGGTCTCAGATACTTGTACCGTTACAGATAGTCAAGTATCAGGTGTGGCCGGGAAGTCATGAGCAATGCGCAGAACAGCGCGCCTCGCGACTGCGTGACGTCACTGCCTGCTGATCGTCCCACTGCGACCACCATGGTCCACCTCCTCGGTCCTGAGCACGAGTGGGCGGTGTGCAGGATCACAGTCGCCACATGTACAACAAGTAGCTAGCCTATAGTTAGTTTGTTCCGCATGTAAGCGCCGATAGAAACAACTGTCTAATTGTAAGTATATTTGTGTAAATAGTATATAGAGTTTCTTCCAGGTGTAGCCAATGACATCATTTAAGTATATTATAATTATAACAACACTGTATGGCACCTGGCTCTCCTACACTGTAGACTGTGGCCAGCAGCAATACAGCCAAAAGACTTAAGCGCCTACACCAAGGTACGATAACTGACTCCTTCAACAAGATCCTACACCAAGATACGATAACTGACTCCTTCAACAAGAGCCTACACCAAGATACGATAACTGACTCCTTCAACAAGAGACAATGTGGTCCCTCGCCTCTCTGTGTTCGCTCGTCTCTTCCCGATCCACCGACAGAGTGGGGCCCGAGAGAGAGAGAGAGAGAGAGAGAGAGAGAGAGAGAGAGAGAGAGAGAGAGAGAGAGAGAGAGAGAGAGAGAGAGAGAGAGAAAGAAGTAATGCGTGTGGAAGGGAGAGACACCAACAAAAAAATACTTGCCCATTATCACACCATTATAATTTAATTAACAATAAAAAATAATTGACCATAATGTTTAATACGATGTGCTCACATTTCCCATCTGCAATAAAAAATAATCGCTGGAGTGGGCGTTTTATAATTTTTAACTCTACAACTGCAGCCTGATTAAAAAAGAGACAGCCCATACTCTCATAGCGGTAGGTGGAGCACTTAGTGAGATTCAACTTCTTTATGGGTTTTCATGGTAAAAGTTCCGAAAATGAACAGACTGGCCTGCCTGAACGAAGTTAAAATAAAAATTCTAAACATACGCCCACAAATGCCAAGGCGCTACTAGAAATTAAAAAAAATACACTGTGGAACAATATGTAAATGAGAGCAAAATTCCAACAGCCGGGCTGATAATTGGTTATACATCCCTGTGTAATAAAAGATAAATAATGAACAGCCTAAAAACAAAATTTGAACTGAAATATATTTGCCATACAAAATAATTTAAACGTCCATTCCTGTTTGTTTGAATGGTCACTCGAACGAGCTATCGCTGGCTCTACAAGGAGTGATGTAGTCGCACTCAGCTGCACAGGAAGAGACGCGCCGTGAATGTTACTAGACGAGGTAGAGAATATTACGTAGGAAATATTTATTTTTTGTCACACTGGCTATGTTCTCTGGGAGTATCGGGAAACACCGGGAGGACGGGCGACAGCGAAGAAGAGAGGGGAAATATGAGGTCAACGGACAAATAAAGGGAAGGAGATAAGGCAAGAGAGTACCCCGAGAGCCATGCCGGTGTCGTAAAGAAGCATGGAGAGAGAGGATAAAAAGAGGGCTGGAAAGGAGAAAAGTAACAAAGCAGAAGACTACACAGGAACAGAGTCATGCTGTGTTCTAAACGTGGGAAGTAGCAACTGAAACATTGCAACCAGAGTCTTCAACCAGTGGGGAATTAGCTATTCAGCTCCTAGTTGCCAGCCACATAGTCACGAACGAGAGAAATAGGGAATGGTCACGAATCCCAGTCATGATATTCGGGTTCTAGCTCCCGGCGCACGGATGACTTGCCACTGAGAGAGTGGGCAGTATCTGCGTACCAGCACGAAGCAAGTGCGGTAGCAAGCACACAACAGCTGACTGCCTCGTTCAGCTACTCTCGGGCTCATGGGAGTGGGGACCATGTTCAGCTGTATCCAAGTCTCGGCCCCAGTCTGAAAGTATCTACGCACCAGTATGAAATGAAACTGTAAGGAAACTGGCTCTACTATATCTAGAGAAAACACTGGTTCTCCTACTCCACGAGACAACACATGTGCTGGTTTCAGCAATAACTATTTAAATTTATTACATTGGTTTGAAGAATATTCAAATTTTCTGCGCCGGCTTAGCTACTTACGTAACGAGCGTAAGACCACTTACTTTCGGACCACTGAGTGAGCAATAAAGGTCCTTATTGATATAGTCTGGAACACCAAGTTTATATCAATTTATATCTTTTATAAAATAATCATCACAATTTCAAATGAACACACACTTTTATTTTCTTCTGTTTATCCTCCTCTCCATTACATGTAATAACCACCGTTTTTTTTCTTTCTACCAAAAATATATCAGGTGCCATAGAGCAAAATTTGTTTCTACATATCACAGTACTAATTTTATACCATAAACATAATTACAATTTTGATGCACATTAACCAAAACAATTAACGTAAAATACTCTGTATGAGTGTAACAGTACACACAGTACGACTAATGGCGCACCAACACCACCAAACAACACTGTAAGACTACAGATTATCCAACAAACGATACAGCATTGTACGGCTACTTGCAGTCTTATAACCAGATATAAAAAAAAAACTTACGACTACTGGAGTTCTAACAACATTTAAAAAAAAGGGGGGGGGGGGATGGTTTGTCTGTAAAGTCGGTTTACGGACGATAATTTTACGTGATAACGTCATAAGTAGAGTCCCGAAAATTTCGCGGATTCCTCTGGCCACAGGATAGAATTCAAAGTTATAGGTGTGCTCGACCCATGTTTACTTTCTCATTGGTTGATTTCTTAGCGAGAACATTTTTATCCTTGTTATTTGGCACTACCTGATTCGCTTACTTCTCTCCTAGCTGGACATCGTTGGCTCACGGTCGTAGAGGGGCGTGTCCAGATAACTGCGGTCCAATCATGAACACAGTGCGACAGTGTGGAGGTTTGCATTCTAGCTTGAGACTAAATGAATGCGCGAAAATTCCGTGGCTCTAGTCATAAGAAAACATTGATGAAAAATTGCATACTTTTTAATTTTCAAATATTATTTACAGTTTTTGCAAATTTAATTTACATAATTTGTTTAAATATAATCACGAACAATTAGTTAAAAAGCCCGTCTTAACCTGTTTGATATTATAGAAGATTTTCTCGCACGGTGGTTGGCCGGTTCTTGCACGCTCGGCTCAGGCGGAACGTGACAATTTTTCGTGCGTGCAGCCGGCGTTCATCGATTTAAAAGACGTTATCACGTCAAAAACAAAGTACAACTACATATGACAAATCTCCACCTATACTATGAAACAACACTGTAAAACTCAACACTATGAGACAATGTGAGAATATGATACAACTACTGGTGCTCCTTGCCACGAGACAACACTGAACTACTAGTTGCGCCCCTACACCAAGACACTACAATGAACTACCAATTACGCTCCTAACCAAGACACAACAACGAACTACTATTTGCGCCTCTATACTGTGGCCAGCATCGATACAGCCAAAAGACTTAAGAGACGTTAAGGGAGCGTTCAAGTATTACGTAACGCAATTTTTTGATATTTTTAACCCACCCTCCCCCCATGTAACGCGTCGTAATGTTATTCTGTACCCCCCTCCCCACTAGTAAAACGTTACGTAACCCCAAGTGACCATTTTTACCTAAAAGTCACAATTATGTGGCGTAACGTACCGGAATAAGTCACTAAAATACCTTTGTTATTGTTTTAATCGCGTTAATGTTATTTATTAACATTTGAAATGTCTTATTTTTAAAAGCAAGAGCTTTCTAATGTTTTTTTTTGCCCTAATAAATATTTACTACTCAATCATACATTTAGCAATCATACATTTAATTACGTCGTTTTCCTGACTTGGCTCTGTCCTTACACAGTTTTTGCTGTATCCGTCATTGTTCTTCTCATGCATTCTCCTATTTTAGCGTTTTACTAATAAAGCTACTAAAATCAAATAAAAAAATTTATTTCTAATAATTATTTTTACCTTTGGCAATGCAATTACAAACATAAAACTAACTGAAATAAAATATATTTGTCAAAATATAATCGTATTTAAGAATACGATCGAACGAAAACGAAAAACATTTAAAATAAAATTAGCCATAATTAAAATAAGTAGGTTGTAAAAAAAACAATTCAATTGGAGTTTTACTGCTCCTCTGTCCGTAGGTTTGCCAGCCACTCAGATTCTTTCATTACTGGCATCCGGAGAGCAGACGAAGAGGGTTCCGGAATTGTTAACCCGCTTGCATCAACTTCGTCTTCGTCGAGCCAATCGGCATCCTCAGACGATGTTTCACAGCGACGCACAATGCAGAGAAACTCATTTTCCCTTCTTGCAGCAAGTCGCTGTGGCCGTACTCGACTTTCACGAAGGTCTTGGGCAGTCTTGCCATGCATGTAACGATTGTGCATTTGCACACTCTTGTGGGATGTAAAATAAATCCCTCAGGTTGAACATACTCGATTCTTTAGGTCGGATTTTACTGATGGGCAAAAGAAATCGTAAGGTATCTGCTAAACCCTTCTAGAGGCGGCGACAGATCAACAGACAACCTCACAAGAAGTGGCGAAAACTTGCATGATCCTTTGTTTATCTGACTAGGTACCACGAGCTTGTTTGCGGTTTGAAGGATTGGGCAGGTTGGCGGCAGGAAAGTTTCAGGAAAGACAGATTTTAATGCACTCCTCAAGCGGGAACAGCAGGATTCATCCGCGCATTTAATAACTTGCAAGAAATATTGCGATTCACGGACGTGAGCGTTATACCACGCCATATTAGGTTCTGCTGGATCCTGCAAGCTATCTTCAGGGTTTCTATATTCCGCCGAAACATCGTAGTTGTCAATTTTCATACAGTCGGTCGAGTGCTTGGAGCACATAAACTAAAAGGGTTGCCAACTTGGGAGATTTTAATTCACTAGTTTTTTATTAACCCTTCAGACCAATCGTCTTTCGTACCACCTTACTGTTGTGATGAGAGAAAATCTCACACATAGAAAACAGTGTATTTTGAAAATCAATACCTATATAATTTCTAATATGGCGATTGGAGTCTACGTTGACAACCAAAGTATAACGAAACCATCCGAATAGCGGTATTTTTTTGTTTTAACTACTCTACTGGAGTGACGAGAAAAACTATCACAGCTGTTGATATATATATATATATATATATATATATATATATATATATATATATATATAGCTTTACGTTTGGAGTTAAAAAAACATTATTCACTAATCCTGTAAAGCAAGCAGAAGCAATTTTGTGAAGGTAAAAAAAATTAAGTTATCATGCCATTTGAAATTTTGAGAGAAGAAAGTTTTAAAAAATGCGTGAAAGGGTTAAAAACAAAAACAATGTGACGAAACGCGTAGTTCAAACCCCCCTCCCTCCCCTGTAACGCATCGTAACGTTTTACAATACCCCCCCCCCCTCCCCCCAAATTCGTTACGTAATAGGTACTTGAACGCTCCCTAACGGCAGCTTCCATAGGAAATGCGTTTTAATTGGTTATTTTGCTAACTATGTTTTATTGCTTGCTTCTAAATTTTAAGTAATTTTTTTCGTTTATTTTAGTAAATTAATCATAGTTAATTTGTTTTGCATGTAAGCGCCGATAGAAACAACTGTCTAGTTATTTTAAGGCATTTTTATTATAAATTGTTTTCAGATAATTTGTTAATTTTAGTGTAACATATTATATTTTACGTGAGGCCTAAAAAATGTGCAGAAGAATGAACTATAAAATACGTTAACGAACTTGCGCGCCAATAAAAACTGTTTGCCAGTCTCCGCCGCCGGGCGCGGTATGAGGAGGGAAGTGACGTAGTGACGGGCACCAGCTGCGCTGGCCGCAAGGGCGGTAGCTGCCGCTATGTCACATGGCGGCCCGGTCTGACTGTGCGAGTGTCGCCACTTCATGCGGAGCCGCGGAGTTCTACTGGACAGCAAGAGTGCGACAGAGTGGCGCGAGACTGTGTGAGGACAGACGAGAGGTGAGGGGCGAACCACTGTTGAGCCTAGCTCCAGTGAGGAGTGCGAACTGCGGAACTTGACAGACATCGAGTGACTTGAAAATATACATTTTTAAATACCAGTGATTTGTGAGCGGACTTTTAAGTACAGTTATTTATTATTAAAGTAAACGTTAGTAATTAATAAAACATTTGGCTATCCCCGCATTACATAGGCCGTAACAGTATGATAACCAGGCTGATTTGCATTAAGAAATTTGCAGTAATTGTATATAAATAAAAAGTACAGTATTAGCAAATATTTTGGAGCTATACTTAAATGCGGGCTGATCTATTTCATGCTAAGGGGAACCATGTTAAAACTCACAGCTTATTTTGAATAAAATGTTGAACGTATTTTAGAGTTGCGCAATTTCTTCTAATAAAATGTATATAAATATATTCGTATTTCCTTATGCGGAGGAATCTCCGTTAGCCGTTATGCACAGCACTGGCGAAGTCTATATATATATATATATATATATATATATATATATATATATATATATATATATATATATATATATAAATCCAAATCCCAAATCGGTGTTCCAGCCAAGATCCTAATAGAGTTCCTTAGCATTTACTCTTAATTTAATAAAAAATATGGAAGAATTAAAAAGTGGCAAATCTGCCGTAAATACACAGGACAGTGTTAAACACTGTCATAACATCATATTTTATTACTTTTTTATGTCAACTGTCTGAACGTTCGAAATTAATTAAGATTATTTCTGGATAACTTTGGTGTTACGTACTCTTAGAAATTAAGCAGCAAAGCAGATTAATTGAGCTATTTATTTTAGTTGCATGTCTAATTATTTCGTACAATTAAATCTTTGTATATTTAGAGAGACGGCAACAGAAAAATTAAAACATACCTACAACCCTTAAAGTGTAAACACGAAGATAAAGCCTCTACTCGTGTTAGCAAACAGAATGAGAGTGTTTGCAGCGACTAGGGTTGCCCCTGCAGTCCTCAGTTAGGCCACCCGCTGATCAAGGGTCAGCCTACCGCTGGCTTGTCTCCTGTGAACTGGACACTTAAAAGGCTCCAACTATGGCCTTCACACGCGCAATCCGGCAGCAGTTGCATTTAGTGGCTTTGTCCAAAGTCAAGACGTAACGGTATATTCCGAGAACGCAGTTACATTCTACGCACAAATATACCCTACGTAAAATCAGTTGGCTAAAACCAACATTTTGATCTACTTAAACGTAAGATCACACAGATAGTCAATTTTATTCAATATATCGCTTATTTTCTCTTCAATTTGGAAATAAGGTTAGAGCTACCGAACAATGATTTTTTTTATTTTTTTTTAAAATGAAAACACAACAGACAACTACTTTCAAAAAGTACGTTTTCGTATAATGTGTGCTTCAAAAACAACAAATCGGGCTGATTACAGAAACATATTTTACTTTGTGGAGCAAGAGTTTTACGCACATTGCACATTTTACTGACGTAAAACTTTAATTTTTTTTATCGTTCATCTACTTCGTGGCAGCTGTAAAAAACTAGTATCAGAGTTTATTAAAAATTGAGAAAGAGAACGCGTTTAACTAAACCGATGTGGGTGTCAAATATAAAAATAGCAATAGTTATTTAATAATCGAGACGACAAAGTTAGTTAAAAAAAAGTGTACAGCTGTATTGAAAAAAAAAAAAAAAAAAACACAAAAGTTCGTCTCATCGAAACCAAACTGAGTAAGCTGTTCGAGGGACAGTTACATGTGAAAGTTGAAACGTGCGCTGCTAAACCTAGAGGGCCTTGTTTCACTGTAAGCAGACACTATCTCAGCTCCTCTTACTGGAATATGTCGCTCCATGACTAAATGCCAGCCAACGTGTAGTGCATCGGTCGCACATCTGAGGGAAGTCAGTGCGACTCTTGCTACTACGACATGCTGGTCGCAGCTGAATGATCGCCTTTTGTTCTGCAAATTACGTGCTTATTAATAATAAAGGGAAGATATACTAAAGTAAACCTTTAAAACCGGAACTCAAAACCCCATTTTGATTCATGTAGTCGGAGAAATATTATGAACCAACATAGCACAGAATTATAATTTTGTGTTTTTTGACGTGATATAGTCTTATAAATCGATGAACGCCGGCTGCACATACGAAAACGCATGACTCATTGTCACGTTCCGCCTGAGCCGAGCGTGCAAGAACCGGCCAACCAACGTGCGAGAAAATCTTCTATAATATCAAACAGGTTAAGGCGGGCTTTTTTAACAAATTGTTGGTGATTATATTCAAACAAATTATTTAAAATTTAATTTGCAAAAAACTGTAAATAATATTTGAAAATTAAAAAAGTATGCAATTTTTCATCGGTGTTATCTTCTGACGTTATCACGTGAAATTAACGTCCGTAAACCGACTTTACAGACAACCCCCCTTTTTTTTTATAAAGAACACCCAATAAACAGTGTCACTTGGAGTGTTTAGAAACAAGTCAACTTGATGCTGCTAGCTTGATATCTCCCGCGCGATGCAGACAATGAAGGCAATGAAGGCAATGAAGGCCGTACAGCCTCTGACGAGGAGACAGGAGAGGCGCTCAACAAGTGGAGTGTCTGCCGTGGCTGGCGCAGTTGCGGCTCGGGAATTATTCACGCGCTCCCCTCCCCCTCCCAGCCCGGTGGAGGGTGGAGGGGGTATCACGTGACACACAGAGAATAGCAGACGAGCCGACAGTTGGCAGTGCAGCCACCACCACCACCACTTCACGCGTCGCTGCCAGTGCTGGCAACTGCAGCAGCCGAACAAGGCTGTCTTGGCTTTCTTTGTGTACTCATCTTAGCTTCTAAACTCTTTACTGCACCACACCACACTACTTCCAACAAGTTTCTATTTTTTTGTTGCTGATAAAACGACAGGACACAGCCTACTGTCTGGTCGGCTGAGGCGGTGACCATGCTGGGTTGGTGGCCCCAGCCGCTGGTCTAATACACTCCCGATCAACAACAGGGAGGGATACCTCACAGTTCTGTATTATAAAACCTCTGGAATGTTTTAAAACAGAACAGGAAGATACTCCCACACTACCCTTCAAGGGCGCATGTTGGGAGGGAAACGTTGAGAAATGCAGGCCGCAAGGTCGGAATATATCTGCTGATAAAAAGTTTTTTTGGTTTACTTAATCGCCAATAGTCGTAACATTGAATATCTTTACCCAACTATATTTAAACAATACTTTCACATGCTCAAGAACTTTAGTCAATTAATCAAATACAAGATAAAATGTACAAAAAAACTCCATCTGTGAGGTGTCAATGTCACGGGCATATGAGTGGGACTGTGTGTGGAGAAACTACTTCAATAATGACGAAACAATGGATCCGAATGGGACTGAAATCGGATCCGCAATTTCTTTAATCTGAATCAGGCATACTAACACACGATCAAAGGCTTGCGTGGATTCTTCAACAAGGTTAAGTCAATTCAAGCAAATAAATGAATTATTCGGTACCATAAAAAACAAGTGAAATAAGAAAAAAAATGCATTTATTTATCTTGTTCACAAACAGGTGGCGCTATCTATGCGGGAAATGCTGGGACTGTCTCAACAGCGCTCTCTACGCTGCTGGTTGAACAAGGATGAACGCGAGCGCGCTGGTAGCGAATATAAAATTCCAGGCACAAAAATCTGACTGTATAGGAGACTTATATCTATTTACTGAAAAAAGCACATGCGCACACACTCTGTCATATTCGTTAATCTATCTCTCTCTGTTCTATTTATTTTTGGGAGGGGGATGAATCAACGCACAAAGAGAACGAAAACGACCCCAGCCATATATAAAGCATAGTGCTCTCTTAGCATTTATTTTGCCAAGTCCCTATTCGCTGTCCTATTAGTGCCAGAAACGATTCACAACAATGTTTCACGAAAACGTTTCATTAAAATTAGGCTTTGAAATTTTACTCTCATCGCGCCATTAAGTTTCACTTCAGAATTAACATATAAAACTACCACTTCAATAAAGAAATAATAGCAGTTAACAAAAATCAATCAAATCACAGTTTAAAGAAGAGTACAATTCAGCACTGAGGGAAAGTGAAGGTACCAGAAAAACAGTACTCACCCACAGAAAACTCCGAACCACACACAAAGTTTTACTCTAACTTGCGAACTATTTTCACGGAACTATCCTATGTATTCGTTTATTTATAAAAAATGGCTTGCTTTCTAGCTAGAGCATATCCAATAGTTTTGCGATCTAAAAACACAATCCAACCATGTTTTATCGACGATATTTTTTACACCAGAAACAAATGTTCTATTCTAATTATTTCTTTCAACGTCCCTTTTTATGGAGTACACCTAAATATCCGACAGTATACTTACTAGGCGTAAACATTTCAAAGCGTTGCGTCACAGCAATGCCTAATGTGTGGACATGATCCGCTCCGAGTCATCCTGGTCCAGAGCTTCCACGGCACAGTACACTCGTGGACCGTCAACATGGTTTTCACAAAAACAAGGTTCCAATTTGTTGCATACGGCTCCAAAATAAAAACCACCCACAATATAGAAAAATATAGAAATGTTTTGACAGAGATGTGCGGTAACATGTGAAGGACCATAGAAGTATATTACCAAGCTGCAGTACATGCAATTTAATAGGTTAGGTATTTTTTTATTTCCTAAGCCTTTTAATGTAATCAGCCTAATAAAAGACTTGTAGTAAATTAAAACTATCCATATTATAATATAGGAGGTTTTTTTTTTTTTAGTTAAAATAGAAACATGAAACAATTTTGTTCTACTAGGTCAGAAACATACCTGTCCTCCCACGTACCATTTGCATAGCATGCAGTTAGTAACATACCTGGCTTCACCACATACCACTTGCACAGCGCACAGTCATCAACATAACCTGGTCTCACAACATACCTATTGCACAAAGAACAGATTGCAACATACCTGGCCTCACTACGTACCACCTGCATAGCGAGCAGTCAGTAACATACCTGGTCTCCCCAACTACCTCTTGCACAGGGCTCAGTCAGCAACATACCTGCAACACACAATTACGCATACTTATGATTATTGTTAACAACGAGTCTTATTCGAGAAGTCAATAACAAGAGCCGTTCTCCAATTGGCTCTTGGGCCAGCTAACCAGAGGAGCTGCTCTCTTGCTTTTGGCTACTGTATTGTTTAAAAATAAATGTATCGTGCGGAGTTAGAGCCTGTGTGGCTTATCTCATCTTCCTTTCTGCTGGTATTAGTATTTTCTCTTGCATAGGGGAGCACATGTATGGTCCCACGAGAGAAGAGACTTGCCCCTGAGATGACTGTCACCCGTGCTACGTGCTTGTATGGCGGGTGTTCAACCCCCACAGGCGCACTAACTTGAAGAAGCGAGCGCGCGCGCCCCACCCAGAGCCGCGTAGTGGAGGGGGTAACCACGTGACTGGAGAGTAGTCACGTGATCGTCACATGACCTGCCTCCCCTCCAGCCGTCCAGAGCGAAGTAGCAGGAACCAGGAGGTTCTAGAAGTTCAGAGAACAGAGGGGAAGCCAGTCCGGGGGATATATGAACCCCGACCTCGGCGCTACGAACTTGGGCGCACCGCTGCAACAAAGACCTGCCGCCGCCCTGCCTGGCCACTCTGCCACAATGAAGTCCGGTACGGGACTCGGGCTCTGCGAAGGGCGAGCTGGCCTTGGCCCAATACTCGAGTAGCAGCGCCGGAGCGCCAAGGAGTGCCGAGGTATTCGACAACCAGTAGAGTGGCGACTGAGTGGAGCAGTTGTGGAGGAGGGCACAGAGTCGGACAAGAGCAGTGGGCGATGGTGCAGGCAAGTGCATGCAGATGACACCGTGGCCAGACAGAGGTAGGAGTGTTCACACTGGAGTGAGCGCGACAACCCAGCCCAGAGCGCACAAGGCAGTCCATCCACGTGAGGGAGCAGGGCGCTACTGCAGTGGGGACTCGGCGAGCCACGGCGGGACAGGACCACAGCGTGTTGAGGCGAGACCCGCTACCACCAGGGGTCTGTTACATCTGCCACTAGGCAGGTTGGGACTTGGGACTATTAACGTATAATAATATTTGTAAAATAACTTGTGCATGATCACAACCATAATATTCTCTTGTAATTTTTTCTTTGTTAATAGTTGTGTATTATATATTTTTTGATTATATTCATCTTGTTCCTAATTAACGTAAATGCATTCTGACTCGCTCTTGTTTTTTTTTTCATAGAGTAAAGCGAGACAAGGGTCTTTAATATATTTCCAATACTTTTTTGTAGTGTAAAAATTAATTATGCTGGCATTTTATGTATTTTTGTAATTTTTAACATATGCCTTATTGTTGTGTTGGCAGCCAGCTGGAATATTCAAGTTCAAGAATAAAAACAAATAATGTTTGCCAAAACTACCTGAGTGTGTCCTATTAACATGTTTATTGTTTTTATTTCACTATTTCGTGTTAATAAATCGTGCTACTCTCACAACACATTTTTCTTGTGTCGCTCTAACTGAATCCCTTGTTTCAACACATGTTTTACTTAGCTTATATATATTTTCTGTATTGATATTGTTTTAGTGTTTTAATATTTTTATAGCATTTCTGAAAGTCCTGTTCTTGAACATTTTCTACTTTGCCTATGGGTTCAAAATTTCGACATTTGACTGTAGTCCCAGATGAGTTATTTGACTCTTGTAGTTATCCTCCTTTCTGTCCTATAAAAACCAGGCCACAGTAGCATTATACTATTCGATAGATTCCGGCAGGATGTTTGATTGTTTTTTTTTTATTATTTACTGAGGGGGTTGTAGTTATACTGGGCATATTTCGTGATTCTTCAAAAATCTAGAGAGTCTATTGGTAACTCATCGCGCAAATATGGGAATACAGCTGTGTTACTAGATATGTCATCAGTAGTGGGAGGTTTGTTTATGACTGGCCAGCAGTACTGTGAACATGAGCTCAGAAGGTGTGTGGTCTCTAGGGCATAAGCTGAAAGTGTGCCGTGAGCTTAACGCGAGTGTGGTCGGAAACCCGTGAGCTGAGCGTGAGCCTGGCCGGCAGGATGTGAGCTCAGCGTGATCTGGTCTGCAGGACAAGAGCTGTGCGTGAGCGTAGTCGGCAGACCGTGAGCTCGGGGTTTATTTAGCGCGGGCACGGCGGCGCTATGTGGTGTCCTCTTTGACGTGATGCAAGTAGCAGAGCGCGCCCACCCGGAAACACCTGAGCGCCCAGGCGTGCTCTGTGCGTGCACAGGTGCATTCCAGGAATATCTCTTGTCTCCCTCTGCCTCGTGCATACCTTATTGAAGCTACTTCTGTACACATTGGAACTGCGGGATGCTGCGGCATGTTTCGCATGTATCCTGTGGTCACTAAAAATCGTAATAACATTTTTTTTTCATTTAGATCATAAATTTGCAATTTCATGCTACGTGTAGGAAAAAAATAAACATAAAGTCATCTTCAAATGTTGATCCAAGTAGTTTTCTATTATGATCCCACTACCCCCGATAACCAAACAATATATTGTTACGATTTTAATAATCGTTGTGTGGAAAGAACTGTGTTAGTATAGGGATAGCCCTATTATTATTTTTTTGCACAGTTTTATTGACTGTTAATATTTACAACACCAATACATAATCTTACTTAAAATGCCTACTAATCACTTCCTCGCACTCAGTATCTCCAGTCCTCGCTGGGCCGCACCCCTCGTGGACCTCCGTCGCCAGACTCTCGTTGCACTTCCCTTCACCGAACCACACCCCCGGAGGCCGGCGTCCTGGCTTATATAGACCCCAGCGCCCTTCTAGAAGTGACGAGCGCGGCTGGGGCCAGTCGCGTCAACCCGCGCCGACCCACGCCCGAAGCGTCGAGAAGGGCATCGGCAGCTAGCGCGAGGCAGGGGGCCACGCGGGGAGCAGAGGAGGGGGTGGGGGAGCGACGACCCTTGTAATCCGGGCAGGCACGCGTGGCATGTCTTACGTCAGTGGACGACGCGTGACGTCAGTGGCCGTGCGGGGCCGCCAGCCAGCCACGAACCTGGCATCGCGGTCCGGTCTCTCGCCACGCAGAGACTTCGCGCTCTGCTATCAGACTGACCACTTCTGATCCTCGACCAGCCCACAGCAAGAAATCACTTCTGCCGTCATACGAGAATTTAGTCGTCTCGTAAAGGGATGTTTTCCCTAGGTTTTTTTATACATTAATTAGTCAGTCTGTGTTCCATGTAGAAATAGTCATATTTTGTTGAATTCTAATTCCTATCAATGATGAGTGCATCCGCATCAACCGCGCTTGTTCGGGACTGTCTTCACTCACCTCCCAGCGGGCACACGTGCTGAGTGCTACGAGCTGCACCCTGTTTTGTTGAGTTTCGACAACCTTTCTCTTCCCCGACCATCACCATTTTTGGGGCATTTTTGCCCGTTTAATGACTGTCTGTGAACCAGGTCTAATCATGTTCGATTGGGCTTGTTCGCAGGCAGGGTTCACGAGCCAGATCAAGCATGGCGGCCACATGCTTTTTTCCGGTCCTCTGACCCAGGACTGCTATGACGCCCTGGTAGTCCAACTACAACGTGAAACATCATTTCGGCCACCCAGTTCCAAACTTCATATTTACAAATTCTCCGTTAGACCTCCAGCGTGCAAAAATGGGATAATTAGAGAACTTTAATTACACAATGTGCCAATCATTAGAATCCTGGGATTGTTTATTCTTATTGTTAATTGTTTATTCTTATTGTTAACTATAGTGTAAATCATCTAGTAATATTTTTTACAAAGGGTTGACCCTACAAACCAATATAAACCCAATTAGTGTATTAGCCATCATTGTAAGGGCTAACGAATAATGCATTAGTCAAATTATGTATATGAAGGAACTAACATCCTATTCATGTATATTGTTATAATGTTTTATTGGCTCAGTTTCCAGTAACTATAAAAGTGAAATAAATAGGTGCACAGAAATAGACGAAATTGCATTTGTTATTTATGTATTTGAAACTAAAAGTTTTTCCAAGGAGACATTTACGTTACAAAAGTGTAGATATAAGAGTGTAACAAGAGTTACGTATTACTTATTTTTTGCGTTTATTATAAAACAATTATCTCGAGTCACGTATTACTTATTTTTTGCGTTTAATATAAAAAATTATCTCCAAAACTAAGTAAGACGTAAAATAATGCTAAAAATAATAAACTATTAAATTATAATCAACCAATTTGCAATATTACGCCCCTAAATTGTGAAAGGGGTTAAATTTGGTTCACAGAACAAAATCATATTTCCGAATCTACTAGATGTAAGGGTTTGAAATTAAGAATGCACATTAATAATAAATAGCTACATTTTTTTTTAACGTTTTACCGATTTATCCTATTAAGGGGGTGAAAATGGCGTAAGTAATATTTTTTATCATAAAAAAATGTATGTCTATATTGAAAACGAAGCTGGATGTAAGGATATTAACATAAAAAAAACTGTAAACAACTAATTACCAGTTTTTTACAAAAGGAGTGGAAAAGGCGGTCAAATGTTTTTTACTATAAAAGTTGTTTCTCTGAAGCTAATTAAGCAGACTGTAAGTTATGTGGTATGATTTATAAACATGCGAAATCTACTAAATCTTGTTTACAATTTGCTGCAGTTCTACTTTTTAAAAGGTGAAATATTGTAAATATAGTTTAAACATTAAAAAATAATATTCTCATATCAAACTTAATTTAAGATATTGGAAATGATAAAAAAAAATACCTGCAGTTACCTACTCTTATTCAACCTTCTCAGAAATATCACACCTTATTTTTATCATAGATTAATATTATTTTTAAAAAAATTATGAAATCCACTAAGTCAGTACTGGCAACAAAAATTTAAATTTAATGTAAATACAAGTTTTTTATGTACAATTTGTAATTCAATATGCTGTAAAAAAGGGGGTGAGTTAAGTTTTTGTTTGCTTAAAGGATATTGCCAATATTTATTTAGCTCTAAATTTTCACACTGGAAGTCGTGTGGGAAGAGAGGAAAAAAAAAAAAGGGGGGGGGGGTAAACAATTCAGGGATTTTTTTTTAAGTAATACTAAGCAAACTAAGAATCAACTATTACGTTGAATATTGAATTTGGTATCGTACTTTTTACCATAAATAAATATGCGATTGTATCAAATAGCCTTAAATAATTTGTAATAAAGTAAAATTATTTAATTATTTTAAGCATAGCTTTGAACAAAGTAAATGAAAGTGTTTGTGTAAATAGTGTCATAAACAGAGTTATAATTACATTAGTGCATGTTTAATATAATTTTTAATTTCTCTATCTCATGAAATAAAAAATTAGTGTTATCATCAAGGTAAATTATACACTTGAACAGACTAAAAATAAATTTTTAAAATCAGATGATATATCTATACTAAAATTTAAAAAGGACAACGCATACCTCCTGTAACAAACATAATTTTAAAACGGTTATGCTATGAAATAAATCTCTTATGCACCTGATGCATTTATTGTGTATGTTTATTAATTTTTTAAAAAAGTTTGGAATTAATCAAAACCTTTTCTTGCAATGGCGGGATTTTAGAAATACACTGAAATAGCGCGAGTAAATTCCGCATGTTTTAAGCTAGTAATTAATATATTTAAAAACCTCATAGTTAATAATATACGGGGATGATTAATATCTGAAAAACATGGAAAACCGAAGGTAAAAAAATTAAGCTAGTTAGAAATGTCAGAAAAAAATTCCGTTGAAATTTAAATTGTGTCATGCTTCAAAATTAAATGAAAAATCATGCGTGCCATAGATACTGTTAGATAAATTATTCAAGAATTTTGATATAAGATATTTTGGCGAGACTCAAAGGTACTCACAGGGTAGTACTTTGTGAAACACCCGTTGGCTGAAAACAATAACCAGGCTATGATTGTAAGAGTAAGGTTAATAAACATGCAGTAGTCTCCAGCAGTAGGTCTAGCGAGACAAAGCAGGAGTCGCCACAGTGACCCAAGCTACAACACGATAAGAAACAGACGGAACTCAGCAGGAAAGCGAGCGGCAACGAGGCAGGTAGCAGCAGCAGCAGCACCTGGGCGCGGCTACAGGGCGGTGGAGGGGGAACACCGCAATGTGCCTGCATGCACTGCTCCGCTGCCGAGTCACGTCTGCCCATCGATTATCCCATCCGACCCTCGCCGCTCATCGGCACTGATAACAACCACGAGCAGGCCACTGGAGCAGCTCGTGGCCACAGCCGGCCGCACTAGAGCACTAGGGCGCTCTGCAGCCTCTACTCGCTCCTCGCTGCAGCATGGCGGCTCCAGGCGTGCAGCCACGCGCCGCCCGAGGACCAGGAGACCAGGAGACCGGCCGTGATTGGTCGGACCGCGAGTAATGGAGCGAGTTAGAGGCCACGGAGTCTTGTCTCGGTTATCAATTACCGAGTCTCTGGACGCGAGCGACTCGCCGGAGCTGTGTGCGGGGGGAGAGGGGGAGATGCTGGTATTAATTACACTCGGCTGCCTCTGTCCTAATTGCCGCCCAGCTCTGTTGTGGGGAGGTTATCCGAGTTCCGGCGGAGACGCGCGCCGCGCACTAATTACCCGCTATTCAGTGACTCGCGCAGTTCATGGAGCTGAGCCACCGGCGCCGCCCGCCGTACACGCTCACCCCTGCACACCCCTGCACACCTCTGCACACCTCTGCACACGTCTGCACACGTCTGCACACCTCTGCACACAGCCTGCCGGGCTGACAGGCTCCACTGTCCGCGACCAATCAACTGTAGCATGTCTGCTACACCCTGGTGTACTGGCCCGGAGATTTTTTGGAAAGTCGCTAAGTTGGCAATGAATGGTGAACACTTTTTTAATTTTTTTCTAAACATTATCCGCCATCCAGATATTTAGTTAGTTTTAGATTTAAGATATTATATATTTTATTTACATAAATATTTTAATCCTTTTTAGTAATTATTAATTTAATTTTAAGATTCTAGTCAGTATTAATCTATCAGGAAGGTGCAAGAAATCGCGAGAACATTAGAGAGTGTTGAAAGTAAAGAGAGCGCGACGTCAAAGAAAAGCAGTCGCGCGCGCCACGGACGGGCTCATGTGAAGTGAGCGCTGCTAGAGTTGGCGCGGAGTCGTACAGCCGGGCGGTCCAACGTTACTACGGAGGTGCGGGCCAGTGAAAAAGCCCGTCGGAGTTTATGTCGGAGGAAGTGCATGTGCTTCGAAAAACCCAACATCACGATCACCATGGAGGGTGGCATTGTGAATGGAACCGCCACCATCGTGGGCGTGGTCGACTGTGAGGCTTGCCTCGAGTAGTCCAAGGTGTTTTCGGCGCAATACCTGGCGGATTTATAGTCTGCAAGTAAGTGTTCATCTGATTCTGATTATAATCCTCGTTTGCGCCTGCAACAACTTTCTACCTGACCGGCCGTGAAGTTAAATTATAATTGGGTTAGCAAACATTTGTGACGGCATAGGGAATTGTTGTGCTCGTTCCTTATGAAAACACGTCGTACTTGCAAACTGTTTAAAGGCTCTGTGAAGGCAGTTTCCCGTTAGTCGTGCACGAACCCCGCGCTGAGCTTGTGATTGTTATTACGCACTCGTTCTAGAACTTTGGACAGAAAGTATTTCAATAATGGTAATTTACGCCCGGGCGTTTTAATTAAGGATGTATATGTAACTATTTTATAGGCCCTTATAATTTTTATTATATAATTTTGTATGCTTTCGTATTACTTTTTCCAGTTTTATATATATATATATATATATATATATATATATATATATATGTGTGAGCTCAGAGGTAGATTTTTTGTTGAAACTTGGATTGTAGCAATTGTATTCATCCTAGGTGTATAGCGTTAGTGGTATTTTTAATTATTTTACCTATCCTTATAGAGTTTGTACATTTTGTATTCTTTTTTCTTTCTGGCCTTATCTGCCATATTAAATGGTACCGAGTAAATTTATGGTTGTTTCACTCGCTGCTCCTACACTGTTCATAATTATTTTTGTAGTGTTTGATTCTGCTATTTATTTTAGTAATCTCGTAAGTTTGCCTGCGCTCGCTGTGCGGAGAAAGGAGTTTTGGATCGCGTGTGTCTTTAGCGGCATTTCGTTTTTGGACTTGCATTTATTCTTCCTTTTTGCCCTGCCACGAGTTGCGGAAGTTGTTTGGCTTGTGCCTGGGAAAGGGCAATGAGGAGTTTAATTCACCGCGCCGACGGGCCTGGACAGAGACGCTAGTGAGGGAGGCATGGACACAGTCGCTACGGGCCACGAGTGAGCGTCACTTAGGCCCCTCCTCGCGGCCACTCGGTGGCGAGGGTGGAACCACTGTCTGGCGGGGAGTCTGCCTGACCGCAGCTCGGACGCTCTGCGGTACCTCACACGTGCGGTGTCTTCTTCAGATCACGACCAGCAGTTCGGGATACACCACCTGACGCCTACAGCAGGGAAGGCTTGGGAAGAAACGTGTGGGGTTTTTGCATCAGATATTGATGACATGGATGCTGCTAGGAAGAACCAAGCAGGTACGTTCCAATTTCTGTACGTGTATTTTAAAGAAAAACAGGTAATTGTTTCTCTTTATGTATGTAGTTTTATTTTAACATACAATATTAAAATAATCAAATAAATACGATGTGGCTGTGATGCAAAGCTGCATAATTATGAGAAAAAAATTTATTTTCAAAATATTTATAAAACTTTAGGGACATTGTTCCCGGAAGAAATTGTTCTGTGTATTTTAACGTCAAAAATGGAATAAAGTACGCAGTTGTGTTTGTAATCTGAAACTGTACAATTACCGGAATACTTTTGATTTTAAAAAAATTGAATTATAAAATATTGAAACAAGGTGGATTCACAATAAGGAACAATTAAAATTACTAATTATTTAAAGGTATTCTGAAAAATTAAAACTGTGACTTTTATACAAGAATTCGCACCACTATGTTTTATTTGCCAAACATATTCGCTGATTAATATAAATAAACAATCATGCATCGCTAGTTGTAACTAAGGTTAGCACTCAGCATACACAAAACTGGCATCGTTTTGATAATACAAGATCCAGAACACAACGTTAGCACTGAGTTATGTTTTTGAAAGTATCAATCACTCATTCGATTCTGCCGTCTCTCTTACAGAGTTATGTAGTATGCTACACGCCTTTATGATGGTTTCAGCATTCCGTACAGTTATATTCAGCGGCCTGTGAAGAAGAAGCCAGTTATTGGCTAGAATGCCAAAAGAACATTCTAGGTAGCGTCTGGCTCACGAAAGCCGGTAATTGAATATTTTCTTAACGTGCTTATAAATACTTATTTTTGAAACATTTTTGAAGTGAAAACTTCTATAGGAAGGTTTGGACAGGGAGTAAATTCATGCAAGTCGTCATCGACATGGTCACGTGACGTGAATGTGTGTGTGTATATATATACACACATGTACTCTGTGGTGCGCGCGCACTTTGTAGCAATATAACCTAAAACTTAAGAATATCATGATTTTTTTTAATACCTACACTTAATATGCAATGCGTATTTTATAGTAATTTACGAGTTATTTTACCAACGTGATAAAACAAATTTGTTGTGTGATAATATTGTAAATTGATTTACAAGTTTTAATTCAAGATCAAACAATTAATTTGGATATCCAAAACTAACAACTGTTTGCTTAGTTTTAAGTTTTCACTTCTGTCTGCAGTCCTCATGACTGCTTTGAATTTTTTTTAAGACATGTCTTCAGTCGTTATTAACATACAATGAACACAATACTCGGTGACCGGTGACAGAGGAACTGGTGAAGCTTCTACACTGCAGCCGAATGAAGGGACATTTATAAGACGTACTAATGTTGTAAAGAATATTACTGTCATCTAAATTACCAGGTAAAGTTCCAATTAAATGGCGAATTAGTTAAAGACCACGTCTCTCACAGGAAACTTGCCCCAATGAGAGGCTGGAGTCCTGCTTGCTCAAGAGTCCTCCACATCTGAAAACAACAGTTTTCCTCCACATTTTGCACACTTTCCATGCTATCTAGTAAAATTATGGGGTTCTTCGTAATATTTATTCTTCATTAAAACCACATTTAGATATTATATATATATATACATATATATATATATATATATATATATATATATATATATATATATATAGTTACGCGTGGTAATTACAGGTCCGGGAGTATAGCCCAATTCATTAAATAGGATTTCATTTATGATATAATATTTTACCGTAATTAGAAACGAAATTATTTTGCATAAGTTGACCTTGTGATTTATTTTAATTTGTTAAAATTTTTAAGTCGATTTTGAAGGTTTTTTTTTTTAGGATTTATTTTTTGGGAGGGGAAAAATAGTAGCTCTTGAAGGAATAAATATGACTTTGGACTCATCTTTAAGTAAAATTGACCTTGGCCTATTATCAACATGCCAATTTGCAATGCCAGTTTGAGTAGGCCTATGTGGCCAGCATCTACTGCTTTCCTGCAAGTGCAAAGACGACGATATCAATAGATCTACAATAATGTTATGGGCTCGATGTTCAGCCACTAGATGGAAGATATTCATAGTCAGAATCAGTGAGGTCGTCGGAATAGGATGAAATTATGCCACATTGTTATAAATCTTTCATTGCCAATCCCACAGAAGCTGCTTCCTCGAAAGCAAATCCAAACAAATAAGCAATTTAGTGATAGGTTACATCATCCCGAATAAGTTGATAACCACGTGTTGCTTTCAGCGGTTCAAACAAAGTTATGGCAAATGGTTGACCTTCGTGTGAGCTGTGAGCAGGCATGGCATTTGTGAGCAGGCATGACAGAAGACGGATGTGGTTATCCCGACAGAAAATGATAGCAGGTGTCTAAATATGTAAATAATGACCATCCAGCATTTCAAGGATATTGTCATCTATAGAAGTTGTTGCATTCTATACTACAAAGTCTGAATTTATGCAACCAGTCCCAGAAAGTAGAAATTAAAGGTGGAACTGCATCAGTAAATTTAGGTTGCATCCTCTTTCGTGTATCCAAATCAGTGGTTTCCCGTCTGTCTTCCTTTTTTAGTTCCTAAATTCACCGCAGTTACAACATATTTACCCATTTTTGTAGAGAAATGAAATTATTTTTAACGATTCTTAGTTTCCGAGAAAAAGAAATACAATTTGTTTGGCCAAATCCCTGACACAATTAAAAATCAATTTATAACAAAGAAGAATAGAGAATACATTAATATTTATTGCGCAACAATGTAAAACTTTTACCAAAATAGTATGGCTGTGTCGAACAAGAATACGTACAGGAAATAACGCGACCTTTTTCCCCAGAAATAAGTTTTTTTTTGTTTGTATTCGTCCATTTGATCACGTTTTCTTTTTTACATAATGGCATGGGACACATCAAGAAATATCAGTTAAATGTTACATATACACTGTAACGCCCCTCGTGCCTCAAAATTATATCATTTTAATTTGATAATAAAAAAAACCTTGGAAACTGCTGGGTTCAAAAATATTGAGGAAATTAAAGTTATTTACCAGAAGGGGCACGAGGTGGTGAACAAGACACATTTAGACTCCCTGCACACAAGCTACTTGGGAGCTAGTGGATCGTTAAATAGAATAAGGTATATAATAAATAAATAAACACCACATAAGTAGCTTTGTCTATAGGTTCCCTGTTTTATTTAAAAATGTAAATAATTAATTCGATTTTCCATTTGTTTTGGCATTTGTAAGTTTCCCATTGAAGGGTATTATCAATATATTTAAGTTATTTGAGAATGGGCCGGCCCGATATTATTAAAACAACACATATTCAACTTTAACAAACGAACGATTACATAAACAAAAATTTGAAGTATCACACCAAAATTTGATTTGTCCAATGATTACATAGATAAATTGTTTCCTTGATTCTACATGTTCTTGAGGATTAAGTTCTTAAGTCACTGCTCGCTGGTAGGCTATTCATTCGTTTAATGTAGTTCGTAGATAGAAAAGGGGGGGGGGGAATAATTTATTTTACATTATCACCCGGGTCTTCAAGGTAAAACGTCGGGCCGGGAAAGATCTCTTCTAAAGGGACTCGGAGCTCGAGGTCCAGGGCAACAAGCTGGGAGCAATTTGTCTCCCCAGCACTTGGACCCTGTCTGAAACACAAGTCAAATTCAGAACGAATTAGACCTGCTTCCAGACAGCATACACAGTCGGCGCGAAAGGCCAACAAACGTGAATTCGGGGAGAAAAAAATCGAAGTCACTCACCAAACAGGGTGTAGATTCAGGGCTCACGAGATATCTCGCGCAGAAGACCAGGAGGCGCGGACCAAAATACAGCGGATGACACGGAAGCAAACATAATTTTAGGAAAATCAAAAAAATTAATAAACTTTAGATAAAAACATGACTTGTACTAATTACTACTACTGACTGGCTACTGTACAACTGGGATCACATCCCTCAAGACCGCTGACTACAATCTTAATAGAAGTCGTTTCCGTCGTAGCCGCGACAAGACGGAGAGAAGTTTTGCCCGACCTGCTGCACGGTTAGTAGCCAATGTCAGAGTCCTCTCATGGAGGACCACGCTCCTAATTAAAACGGGCGGTAAGGCCCTAGGTCAAAGGAAGGGGAAGATTCGGTTCTAGGCCGAAAATTTCCGAAGGAGTCCGAGGCGGGCGTGACAACAACACGACATGCGCGCTCTCTACCGGCGGTAACAGGAAGCTACATACAATCGACTATTACAGGATGCGGGGAGGAAGCATAGGGCCTTAAGGCGTAGCTGGTGGTGCGCTCTGGCGGCCTAAAGGGGAACTAACAGAGGCGGTGAACTGAACCGCCGCCAGGTGTCACTGGCGTAGTCTCTGCTCGCTGGCCACCAGGGCCGAAGTTACAGTTTCTGCCGCTAGATATCGTGGATGTCTCTGTAGGCCAAGCGAGAATGTCCTTGGAGTAGGCCACCGCCTTGGCGGGTTTCACCACAGGTCAATGGTCCTAGGTTAATTTCTCAGAACTGAGGGGGGGGGGGGAGAGGGGAGGGGTATGGACAGAAAAGCGCAACGACGCTAGTAACGAGCGTCTACGGGAGACTCGTTCGTGCCGAGACTCGCTACTCTCAGCAGGCCTCTAAGAAATAGAGCTTGCAGGCCAGAAGCTGCTCTATGCGATTTTAGTCATGAAGGGAAGTAATGTTACTAACCCCGGACGTGACTGCAGGCGAGAGAAATATCAACCGGGCTGCCAACGTCCACATTAGACTAGCAAAATATCAGATAGGTCCCTGAGAAAGGTGCCTTGGTCCACTGGCACAAAGTTTAACTACATGGCGTACACCAGCCGAACAAAGTGTAAATCACCCCTTTAGTAAACAGATTATAAGAAAAATAAAATTTCCAAAATAATTTAAAATTATAATAACAAAATTTAAAAAACGTGTCGAAATGCCTAATTTCCGGCACAACACATAGGTACAGTATATAAGTACGGACATGAAGAAAATACTTTATTTGTTAACCATATTTTACTAGCTCTAAAAGAATTTTTAAAAAAAGCAACACATTTTCAGTTACCACCCAGTACTTCAAAAATCCTCAAGCAAATGGACACACTATTCAGACCATCAAAAGGAACAATACACTGTAGGTAGTTGCAGAAAAATACCGACACCTTTCAGCAAAATGGCGGCAATAAAAATCCAATAGAGCCCTGTGTGTAGCAACCTTACCAAAAGCAGAATAACGACAAACAAATTCTGTTCAGTGCTCATGTTTTAAACTAAAAAAGGAAAATCATATATTTCCCCTATTATATAAATTGCAACTAGTGAAGGATATAATAACATGAATAAAAATATCTCTACTTGGTTTTACAAAGAGCGCACGATTTAATTGCAGCAGTATTTCCTCAAAGTATTTTCTTTTAACCAAAATACAAGAGTTTTTGTTACAAAACCTTGAATGAACTACTCTCGTCAGTTCCCCACAGCTCTCCGGCCAACTGCCTTCCACCAAAACAATGGGGCGTGCAAGCTCGCTCACAAGCGTCCAGCCTCCGACAAGAGCGAGGGCAGGAGGAACGGCTCGAGTATACTGACAACGGCTGATGGAAAAGAACAAAGGCAAAACTATTCTCGCTCGGCAGTACATTTTTTTTTAACTAAAGCAGGCGTGGTTTGGCAAGAAAGGAACGCTAATTGCTGCGCAGCCAGTCGGGAAATTTTAATTACAACTCCATGCATATATAAGTAGGGTATTCTAATAAGCAACAGCTTTTCTTCACATTCACAATTCTCGCGAGCGCTGTGGCTGTGCTGGCGGAACAGTGAGTAGGTTCTGCACTCGTACCGCACATGATCACTTATCTTATGTTGGCCTAGACGTAGCATGGAGCATAGAACGTAGAGCGTAGAGCACAGAGCAAGAAGCATTTAGCAGAGAGCACGGAGTTGGCCGTGATGCTGGTGCAGAAAGTTTTAGAACAACACCGACAAAGGCCGGCGTGCGATTCCTTGCGCCGAAAACATGTCTACAACATTTTACTTTAAGTGATTATCAAGGAAGTTTACAAATCCAAAAAATGTTAATTTTTAAACAATAGTTTTGAAATTTGATTTAAAGGTGCGCATTACATCCTCAATAGTCACTTAAAGTAAATTTGTTTAGATACTTTTTTCGTCTTTTCCTCGTCAAGAATCATCTCTCGGTGTTGTCCGAGTTCGGGAACATCCTGTATATTACAGTATTGTACGCGAGACACCATACCGCGATGCCAGGATCGTGGCTGGCTGGCGGCCCCGCACGGTCCCTGACGTCACGCGCCGTCCACTGACGTCAGGCATGCCACGCGTGCCTGGCCGGATTACAAGGGTCGTCGCTACCCCCTCCCTTCCTCCTTCCGCTCCCCGCGCATCGTCCTTCCGCGGCGCTGCTGTCTGTCGCTGAGCGGCCTTGGGAATTCCGCGAGCCGCCGCGCGGAGTGGCGCGAATTGAAGCCGCCTTTCTGGACTGTTCGGGTTTCGGGTCGGCCCGGGATGACGCTACTCGTCACAGTCGCTCTCGTCGCTTCTGGAAGGACGACCCAGTAGTACTTAAGCAACGACGCCGGCCTCCGAGCGAGTTCCGAACGAGTCCTGCGACAGTTCCGGAGTTCCGACAGTGAAGGGAAGTGCGACATCGGCGAAGAGGGTAAGAGACCCCCTCGAGAGTGGCGCGACGCGGAGCGACGGGACCTGAGAGTGCGACTGAGTGGCGCGAGACTGTGTGAGGACAGGCGCGAGGTAAGGGGCGAACCACTGTTGAGCCCAGCTCCAGTGAGGAGTGCGAACTGTGGAACTAGACAGACATTGAGTGACTTGCGAATAAACATTTTTAAGTGGGAGTAATTGGTGATTAGGCATTTTGAAGTGCTTTTATTTATTAGTAATGTAAATATAAGTAATAAAACTGTAGTAAAACTTAATTGGGGTATCCCTTTATAACCCAGTTCTCCCCACATTATAAATCGTAACATTATTTTATTATAAACGCATAGCGAATGTCAAGAAAATGTTGAGTGGGGATTATAAACTGTCACTACAAGAGCGAGACCTCCACGGGCCTCTTGTTAGTCCGGGACCATCTGTGCAGTTGAATGTTCGAGAGTTGTTCCGAGCGAGCCCCAGCGACTGCTACTGCTTTCAGAGCCGGAGTAGCTCCTGGGACATGCTGTCACAGTTCCCGCGGGTTGAGCAGACACGGTCAAAAATATTAAACGTAAAAAATGTTGTAAAATATTTAAAATATGTTTCTCTATCAAAATCATTATATTATAATTAATTAAGACCAAAAACCACTAGGTTCATGTTTGTTCACAGCACTTACATAGTTGCATTTCAAGCTGAAATCATAACTTCAAACAAACTTGGAAGACAGTATTTTTAACTTTAGCTATTTCAAATTTCAAATTAAAATTGATTGTTACTCAAACTATTAATACTAATCAACAAAAATTAATTGTATGTGTTAGGCAAAACAAATATGTACTCGGTACAGAAAATAGCTTCTGGGTAAATAAATTAGAAATATTTCATTGGAAATTTTTCTCTAAAGCTATAGCATGCATAATGGTTTTTGTATCTCGTGTCCATTTTCTCTCAATTGTATGAATGAATTTGACATTGCGTAGCTAACTTTTCCTTGCTAAGCGGTTATATAATTGTTATTTTAGCAAACTTATTATAGATCAATAATTGTATTTCCGGCTGTCGCTAACATTGAACTTTTGTGAAAATAAATTCGAATTGGTCACCGAATTCAGAACTTTACACAAATATCATTTCATTACTTATGTCTCCAACTATGCAAACATTTCCAGGCAATAAACGTTTTAGTTACATCTCAATAAAAGTGAAGGTATAACATTATGCACTACCTACTGAACGAATAACCTAATATTATATAAGTTAACACTTTCACATAAACAAAATATTTAAAAAAACATACGTTTCACAATTGTTTCAGCTTATAATTGCCTATTTAAGAATGGCAGTCATCCCTTGAACCGTGGCGCCAGCAGGGAAGTTACTTTTGAAGCAAGATGTGGTTATAGATGATATGCATGGATGCAGTATTTATCATATTGTTTAAAGTACATAACCATTCAATGTGAAGTTTTAGGTTGTTTCTGGGCCCTGATAAAACCATTTGAATAAAGTTGAAAAAAAAGGAGAAAAACTGTTTAAGAACACACTAGAATATTTTCTTCAGCGTGTATGCAATACAAATGGCCGCGAGTTTCATCAAGCAAACACGCAGCAAAGGCCGTGCCGGAGTGTGGATGCAGCGCCTGCGAGGTGGGCATCCCGCGGGGCTATCGACCCGCCCGCCTGTCCAGTGACGCAACCCGCACCACGCGCCAATCACTGCTCAGTGACGTCACGCGTGCCGAACCCCTCCCCTCCCCTCTCCCGCTGGCACATCTCACCTTCATACTTCACACGTCCTCTCTCTCACACCCGTCGGTCCTGCGTCATTTAGTTTCCGGCGACCTTCAATTACGAGACTAATGGGATCATTTTCAATTAATGTCAACTTTCCACAGTAAAATGTGCTTGGTGGCAGTGCACGATTTCTAGCGAAGTGCACAGCACAAGTCATGTTAGTAACGGAATCGCGCACACGCAGAAATGCTTGTGAAGTTAATCTGTTCGATGTTTTTATATGTAGTAAACTTCTGAAATGCTGAAGGATATTTATATGCGAGTTATTTTCAGCTTCGAAGTTCTTAAGTCTCGCTCACACATGAACAATTGGTTATTTTTTTCTTGTCATATCTCCCAATTTATTTGTTAAACATATCCTTCGTCACAACCGATTCTATCAAGGCTTCGAAAGCAAAGTGTTCAAAACAACTTAATTTCGGTAAGGAAAGTTCTAGGCATAAAGACAGATATTTTAGTTTGTTCTTGTTGAGGTCGTCCCTATAAAACCGATTAGTGATAAGTGGCAGAGGTCAGCATACAATTATTACTAGAACTCTAATAGTAATGAGACACTTTATCCAGTGTCCTCAAAGTGTTCATCATATTCCTCATTATGCTCATGTACTTCTCATGCTCATTAACATTGAAATTCTTCATGCTAAGAAGCAATATTCGCTTAGCACTCATAAACATAAGCTTCATCATGCCGTTCTCATCACCTCATACTCATCGTAGCTGTATAAATTACAAACTGTCTCAAAAAGTGACTGACTTAGCACTGAAGATGGAAGCTTACTTCATTAACAATGAACATGATCACGTTGAACAGTACACAGGAAAGTACGAAGCTTCTGTTTTGGTTTGAAGTTTGAAATAATGTGGTCGGTGTTTCAATACAACCTAATTGATAAATGAATTTTACAGCAACTTATTTAGCTCTTACATAATTTATTAAAACATTCGACTTTCTTATAATGTGTAATTTTATTTTTATTTTGTTTTTGAATTTATTTTAATGCAATACCTACGCTAAATAAAAAATGGGGGTTGTCTGTAAAGTCAGTTTACGGACGATAATTTTACGTGGTAAGGTCGTAAGAAAACATTGATGAGAATTGCATACTTTTAATTTTCAAATATTAGTTTTTTTTTTTTTGCAAATTTAATATAAATAATTTGATTGAATATAATTACGAACAATAAGTTAAAAAAGCCCGCCTTAACCTGTTTGATATTACAGAAGATTTTCTCGCACGGTGGTTGACAGGTTCTTGCACGCTCGGCTCAAGCGGAACGTAACAATTTTTCGTGCGTGCAGCCGGCGTTGATCGATTTGTAAGACGTTATCACGTCAAAAAAAAAGGCCGTATATATCTATGGTAATTTAAGGAAGGCCCATACATCTTGGATCAGCACTATCTCGCTCGAGTAAGAATAAAAGGCAAGCCAGAAAAGAACACTCAGCGCGCCCCGCTGATGACAGGCGGTCAATAGCTCCCGAGAGCTGGGATCTGTCAGACTCCAGACTCCAGACTCCAGACTCCAGGCTCCAGACTCCAGACTCCAGACTCCAGGCTCCAGACTCCAGGCCATCCATCAGAGGAGCAGCCTGACAGCCGCGCCTCGCTGAGCTCGTGGCAGAGTCGCTGCTGCACCAGCACGAGTTGTCCTGCTGTCAGGGCGCAACTGCACCCACGGCACTCTTGTGTATACATTCAGCTGATTCAGGCTGGTTTTCTCTGGCTTTATTTTCCTTTCATGTTTGACGTGATGACGTGTTGACGTCGCCGGGGCTGATCCCTGTGGTGGTTGGAGTCCCGGCTGCTCACTTGGGTGGTGGAGGGGTTCGAGTTGAAATATTATTTAAGTTCCAAAACAAATGTTCCTGTAGATGTTTGATTATTGAAATTAAGTCTCGCGGAAAACCATTAATGTTATCAATGTTTTTTATTACCCTCCACGGGGAAAGAAGTTACAATAATCACCATAAGTGCGTGTCAAAAAGAAAAAAAAAATAAATTCCCACATAAGCAAACAACTCGGTTGATTAAAAAAACACGAAATTAAAAAAATTGTTCCGTCAATTACATCCCATGGTTGTTTACTGCGCACGGTACCAATTTCCGAGGGACCACTGTTTGCTCGACTTGGTCATCAATTTACTTAAAAGGTACCACTCTAGGCCTTCGCTGCCAAACGTGGTCGTAAAATTCTAGTTACCAAACAAATCCCAAAAACAGCACGGCCGCGCCAAATTAATATATATACATAGAGACCGGAAAAATTCGCGGGTTCATTTCACGATATGCTATAATCCAAACAACTGTATCTTTATATTGCTTCTGTAATTGACTCACAGTTTATCTGAAGGACTATGAGCCAATGAAAAACCTTCAACCAAAAAAGTATCGAATCGCAAGCGTCCCAGTTGGCAGGTGTCACGAGTCATTAGCCAATGAGCAGGTGGCATTTGCCTGAGTGTGTAGGGGATTGTGGAGTCTATCCTAGAGGTCAATATACGCCACGCTACACGCCTGCTCTCGCAGTCGCCACGCTAGAGATTAGGTGAAGGTTAGCATGACGACCAACGACTCAAGCTCCTGGCTCGCGGGGGGGGGGGGGGGGGGGGATGGGAGGTATTACATTGTTGACGCCAACAACTAACCACAAAGCAACTTACAACTACGAGTAATGGCAAAACACACTTCGGTCTTGAATAAGGGCCATTATTCTTTGCGTATACGCCCACAAGACACATCATGTGATCTATTTTCCCATGCATAATATAAACCTCTCTCCCCCTCAACTACTATAGCCATTGCATCAGCCTACTTTCAGTGAAAGAACCATCGCAAATAACACAAAAGAAAATTACATGAACAGACATAATCCTAACCAACAAGTAAAAATGAGGTATAACTACTTTCAGAAGACTTTCTTTTTAAATAAAGATAAACAAACAATCAAAAATATTCAAAAACCTTAAATAAATGTAAAAATGTTCACTAAACATGTAAGTAATGTATAAATATCAGAAAACCCAAGTAATATAATTCTGATTAGAAAAAACTAACAAATCTTTAATAAAGTCACTAACAAAGTGGGGAGAGCAGTAGTCTGGATTGTTACAATATAACAACAGTAATATTCCTCCCAGTATTTACTGTCATTAAATTTCACAATACTTAACCGGAAAATGACTTACTTACTCACGGTTTGTTTTTAATAAGATACAGAATTTGTCAAATTAATGAAAATATAACAGTTAATTTGTAAAAGAAAAGCTTAGGAAACCAAGATATGGTAAAAGTCTAATTTGGGGTTTGGGGTTGTTTCGTTTAATAAAGAGCAGCGCTTTCATAACATCAGATAATAGGGGTGCATCTGAGAATCTTACTGTTTACTCCGTGGCACTTTACACAGCAAAACTTAAACCACAGCTGTGCAAAATACATCTGCCACAGAGTTTCGGCAGGCTGCTAATACGTATAACTGACAAGCCATTTGAAAAAAAGCGCTACGGATGAAACAACAGGAGAAACAAACGAGACACTTTCATGCTCGGCAACTTGAGTGTCCACCACGAACATTTTTGAATACATATCAATGGAGGCTCACATATATTTATATTCAGCATATTTTAAAATATTGTGCAAAACCTTAAAACTACTAAAAATTAGACCATTACTTTCTCAAAATAGTTTTGAGCGGAAAGGGGACAGACGGAGGTACAGCTAACTTCAGTTAAAAGGTTATGTTGATTGTTAGCCTCCAAAAAGCCATCTTACGGCATTTCTTTTAATAAACTGGAATAAAATATGAATAGCCTTTGTACGACGAAATTTATTAGGGCTTATATGTAAAAATCATATGACTATTAATTTAATAAGAAACAAAAACTCCCAGAGGTACGTTTTAGATTTAAAGTTTTCGCGAACATTGAAAAAAAAGGCATATTTAGGGGGAAAAAAGTTGCACGACACTTCCAGACTTTTAAAGTCACTTTACTTTACGTATGTCGGTTATGTGTTTACGATACAAAAACTATATTTCCATCTTGGTTAGAATTTCTTCACAGATAAACAAACACCCTAAATGGGAAAACCAAAACTTACAGTTACGCAAGTGCACCCGGACTAACATACGAGGAGTGGGGGAGGGGAGAAAGGGTGGAAATCTATCGACGAAAACAAGGCGCAGCTTTCTTTGTTTCTTACTTCACACACAACAATCCACAATCATGTTTCAATAAATCATTATACGGTGTTCTGCGCAGTTTTGTCACGCTGCAAACTACTACAGATAACAGCAGAGTATATTTCCACAGTAAGTTGGTTTGCGTTCAAATAAACTCTTAAAGGTGTACTTTCCTCGCGACTGCATGTCTCCTCACGTCTGCAGTCTAACGTTGATGCTCGTAAACCTGCCACGCGCCGGTAACGCAATACTGTGAAGACCAGGAACATACATACGGTCTGTACTGAGCCTCACCAAGTTCTCGGCCGACTGCACGGGGTGTTACTGCAATCGCTACAACGTGTCCGTGTTCTGCGACTGGACAGCTGCAAGTGCAGTCCAGTGCCCCGCTGCCGGGGGAGGGGGGGGGGTTCATGTTTCCAGGCACGCACCAGAGGCACATCAACTACACGTTAGTTCAGAGCGACGAGCAGTGAAAGGTGTTTCAAAAAAAAAAGGGGGGGGGGTTTGTCTGTAAAATCGGTTTACGGACGATAATTTTACGTGATAACGTCATAACAAAACATTGATGAAAAGTTGCATACAAACCACATAAAACTTTTCCCTTCACTTTATAAACGGTTGACAAAACAGTTCACGTGCAGGTTGTGTGCTGCCGCTGTCTCTCTTCTACTCGGACGCATCGGCCGATGGAGTGGAAGAGAGACAGATGCGTCACAAGCCGATCGTGCCTCTCTATCGCTTGTTCCGTGCTCTCGCTTGCACGCCACTCGGCTCGGGCGGAACGTGACAATGAGTCGTGCTTTTTCCGTGCGTGCAGCCGGCGTTCATCGAGTTATGAGACGATATCATATCAAAAATTATTTTAAAACATTTTCGCAGCAAGCGCACATACACTCGCTGACTGAACGACGTGAGCCGTGCTGTTGGCACACACACACACCGGGCGGCGCGATACAGCTCTCCTGATAGCCGCTCACGTAACGGAACTGGCGGGTTTCCTGCAGAAGAAAGCTGCCGCCAGCCCGCGAGGTGCCACGACACGCGTCTATCATCCACCCACATGCTCGTGCGGGCGAACAAGCCGCACACATGCCAAGGAGAGCTACCAGGTCTCGTCTGCGCCAGGCGCCGTCTCTCACTGACTCCGGCGCAGGGCGCAGACGAGGAGAAGCTCTGTCCCTGCCCGAACACGCCCGAATATTCACCTTCGGCCAACCTCGGGATATGTTTCATTTTTGCGCACGAGAAATGAATTCAAATATTAAAAGTGGTCGTTTAGGTTAGCTACATTAAAACACTTTAAAACACTATGGACGGTTAGTTAGGTTAGTATAGCTACATTAAAATAAACAGAGTATATATATATATGTATATAAACCCGAGGTTGGCCGAAGGTGAATATTCGGGCGTATTCGGGCAGCGACAGAGCTTGATGTAAATCTTAGGCTTCCCGTCACAGACGGCGTCATGTCACAAACACAAGCGCAAATTACTATTCTAAAAGTCATTCAAGTTATACTTTTTTAGACGCGTTATGAAAAAATTACGATGCGCGCGCAGCATGCAATAAATATTGACAGGTTATGGAAAGAAGCTACGTAAAATTATATATGTGCTTTCAAATCATATAGTTCAGTGATTGACATTGATAACAAGTCCATATAATTAAACATTCATTATATTGTGAATTTTAATGATAGAAATTATGTTTGTAAACTTTGTAAAATATGTTTATATAAGCGAGGTCTTGTTCCCAAATGTATAATTTATGTTCATTATAAGTTATAACATTATTATTACAATATCATTTGACAAATCATTAACATTAATAAATTAGAATAAAATTCAGCATATTTATTGATTATTTTTATTAATTATAATTGTATCTATATTATTTTTATAAATTGAATTATTAATATTATACACAATTTATATTAATATTGAATACTGAGTATTTAATAAAAATATAATATAATTTGATTAGGACTTACCAAATGTATTTATAATATCACTCCAGTCCTATTATTTTATTTATAATAATTATTTGTTTGCGAAAGATAAGGTAATTTTTTATTATGCCATGTAGGTATAACTTCTAACAGGCGTACATTAAAAACGAGCACATTTTTTTATAATAGCAACATTTTTGATATTTTGGTGTAAATAACAGTTTTGGAGAAAAAAATTCTTACGTGATTTTTTCATTGCCAAATAAGTGCACTCACTTGGGTGCAACAAGAACACAGATGTGAGATTAAGGCATTAGGCCCCGCTTTGTATTGGTTCACACAGCGGGCCACTCACTGCACTCACACGGCTGCCCAGTCGCACCAGTCAGTCACCTTGCAACCAATACAAGGAGCGGCTCTGACACACTTAACACTGGTTGTGTGTTTGAATACAGATAAATACATACATTGAAACATAACCAAACAATACTTACCTAAGAGTTTACAATCAAAGTTAGTGAATTTTGCATGTTCGTTATGGAAATGGAACACGGTCGAAGTAGGCAAAAATGGAACCTAATCAGTCTGCAAGCCGGTTATGGAAGTACATCGCTAGGCGTCAGTACGACTCGCTCTGAGCTCGAAGACTAGTCTACTGGGCCGACAGGCGGGAGCAGGTACTCACTCCAGTCCACACACTTTACTGCCTGCAAGAGCTACTCCCTGCTGCGGAGCACCTTTCCAAGATGAACATTCACCGCGACTCTCGATCGCACTGCCACGTGGCTTACAAAGCCCCTACCAGACTTGAGTGGCCAATTTCAACTTCAGTCCCTAATTGCAGTCATCACACTTAGACATTCAGAATACTACGGCCAGCCATCAGAGCGGTTGAGGGTTGACTCGGCACAACTTACTTCTTCACGAACTACCCAAGTTCCCAGCCAAGAAGAGTTCAGAACTGCATCTCCTCGTACGCAACTCAAACGCATGCATGCATTATCATCGCGGCTTATCTTACGTCGTTAATGCTTAAGATAAAAATATAACAACTCCTAAAGTTATACAAAAGCATCCTCGGAAATTGCCATTTTTTTTCCTTTCACGTGGACACTAAGGGCGCGGTTACACGGGACCCTGAACAACTTCAGGTGAACATGTTTAAGTAAACACGTTTACAAACGCGAAAGTGTACGGTTACACTGTAGTTGCTGAAAAGTGTGTTTAGCTCTAATACCGATTGTCTACTGTCAACGAATGACTGTGTTGTTGATCTCTATTTTGTAATTGTATCCAGAAAACGCGTGATTTCTCACTTGTTTATACAGCATTATCAGCACAAATGGAATGTGTTTTATATTGCTCAATATTTTTTTTTTTACAAATCGGGAATTCAAACATGCACAGTAAAATATTTAAACTTATTTATTATTATTTTTTGAGCGAGAGTACCTATCTCAGTTTTAAGAAAATTAGGATCAATTTATATATATATATATATAATTATCTGTTGATTTTTTTTGTTGCATTCGGTAAAATATTACTCGAACTTGTGCCAGAAACACTTTCCATCTTGAATTTCTGCAAAAGACTGTTTATATTCTAAACAGCCAATCAGAGGCTAATGTAGAAGATATGTCGATCTGAACTACTTTGCCAACCTGTTTAAGTTAAATGGGAAATGGCCTCGAACGAAACATGTTCAGACTGTGTGTAACCGCACTCAACAGCTGAACATGTTCACCTGAAGTAGTTCAGACTCCCGTGTAACCGCGCCCTAAGAGTGACATGCCAACGAACAGAGTACAGAATGTTCTAAAATATGTGCTCTCACTGGAAATGACAAATCAACATTTGCCAATTAGAGTCATGAGATTAGGACGAGTTTACCCCCGAAAATTATTTACTTTAATTAACTGTGGTTAACAGTCTTAATTTCGAATAAAAACTTGATTTTGTGTCTGTTGTAACACACAAATACATTTTTTTTGCCATATAAGTGTGAGTAAATATATTTGGATCCTTACAGTACTGTCGAATATTAGGGTGTAATTTAAAACAACATTAATAAGGTTATTTCCCAATATTTGATTTCATGATAAACATGAAAAAACAAAGAAAAAGAATTTATACTAAAACAGTATTTTAACTGATAAAACAGTTATTACTTACAAATTGCCAGATGTGGCTACCATCAGTCAATGTCCTTTCGGAGCTTAACATCTCGGTAGTTTTAATCAAAAATAATTTTTTTTAATGATGTTAACTAACCCACGGCTAATTTATAATTTGTACGTATGCGGACCCGTCCGAACAGAGTTGCTCCGATACACCACCATCTCGGACACTGGCCAGGCACACAGGAACCAGCAGAGCGACTGTCCAGAACTCACTCTGCCGCACACAGCTGGTAGACTCTGCCTTCAGACCACAGTCCCGCATTCAGCCTTTCTCAACATCGCACGATGTCGAATTACACCGAAATATCATACCCTATATCTTCGCAAATTATCATAAACATTACTTTTGAATTTTGTGACTCCCTGCAGCCAACGACTTTTTAAATTTTGTTTGGACTCAAAACTTTTCTGACAGCGAGATTATCAGAGACAGTAACGCACAATCACGGGATATTGAGTAGGCAGGAGGAGGGTTGAGGAACCGGCAATTTCTTGAATTTGGAACCAGTCAAACTTACTCTTCAAGTGATTCCGAGAACTAATCATACCGAAATCAGTATTCAGACCAGGTTCCTAGATAAAGTGAGTCGAGTGTGTTACCACTACACCTCGCACTACACACAGGCCCACGATTCCTCCGTTTGCAAGACATTGAGTTTTATGACGCGGTGGACTTGAAAAGAAAACGAGGAATTGGGCGGACTGCGAGCCACTCACATGCTGCCGGGCGCGGTAGTCAGATAGAGGACCACTGGCGCAGAGCAGTGATAATGCACTTGGTTATCGCAGCTGCCTGCTATGGCGTAGTCCAGACGAGACAACGGCCTCTCTTGTCATGCCGAGTTGGGCCTGCAGACTACTGCTGGCAGGCAGGAGCGGGGACGCACCACAACGCCGAAATACCACAACGCCGAACGTACAATAACGCCGAATACCAAATTGACTACAACGCCGACAGCTAGAAAACTGCCGGGTACCACAACGCCGAAATACATTAACGCCGAAAAATGTCATTGCAGGACTGCCACAAAGGTTAGGTTAGGTTAGACTAGGTTAGGTTAGACTAAGTTAGGTTAGGTTAGACTAGGTTAGGTTAGGTTAGGCTAGGTTAGGCTAGGCTAGGCTAGGATAGGCTAGGCTAGGATAGCTAGGTTAGGTTAGGTTATATTACGCTAGGTTAGGTAAGGTTAGGCTTGATTGTGGTATTTCGGCGTTAAGGTACATTTAAGAAACACACACACAATTCATTCAGTTATTTCGGCGTTGTGGTACACAGCAGTTTTCTAGCTGTCGGCGTTGTGGTCACTTTGACATTCGGCGTTATGGTATTTCGGCGTTGTGGTAACGACCCACAGGAGCGGTCTTCTGTAGGGTCTTCAACCCCGCCATGAAGAGGGACAGTGCAAGTGAGCGCATCTCACGCTCAACTGTTTCAAACGCAAACCGCACAACCACAGACACATGTATTCCGACCTTACGGCCGATGTTCTCAACGTTCCCCTCCCAATATGCGCCATTAAAGGGTAGTGTGGGAGTATCTTCCTGTTCTCTTTTAAAACATTCCAGAGCTTTTATAATACAGAACTGTGAGGTATCCCTCCCTGTTGTTGATCGGGAGGGTGTTAGACCAGCGGCTGGGGCCACCAACCCAGCATAGTCACTGCCTCAGCCCTTCTACCACACAATCACAGACAGCAATGTTTAGTCAATTTGATATGGCACCGAACTGTTCATAATCGGAGGCATTAATGCCCTTTAAGGAACACAGTGCATGTACACGCAGTTACTTACGTTTCCTTCCAGTGCAAATTGGTAGTTAGTGTTCTTACTATTCTCCGTTCACTCTTAGCTGAGTTCTGAAATAAACAAACACCGCCGTATCACTGCGCCGCGTCAGCAAGTGATAGGTTGAATTCATCTCGTGCGCCAAGCACTAGTTGCAACACACACACTTCAGTACAGTCGGTGCTAATAAAATAACGGAGACGTAATATAACAGGAAGCACCGTAGCACTTTGTTCAGCGTAGGTGGTTCATTTGCGAAGAAAAAACTATGCAATTTACGCCTGATAACCGTCTTCACAAAATCATCATAAGTTTTTATAACAGGATACTCAATTTTTCTTTTCTTCCCAGAAGATGTTAATGTCCCGGTGTCCTGTAATTCTTTCCTTGCACGAAGCACACTGCTCTTCGAAACACGCCTAAATTCTGCAGTTAAACTCGCGATATCGTTCACACGACAATCCGGATATTTGTCTGAAAATGTTTTAAAAACATTCAACACAATAGTTTTCTGTGTACTTTTCAAAGGCTTTCCCGTTCTGTGTTTTACAAAACTCGGTCCGACGTCAGCCATAACAAACCGTGCGCGCGCGAATCCGAAATACAACTGTTGCGCCGGGCATCAACTGTACACCGTACAGTACCTTTTGTCTATGCCAGCGTACACACGGCGTCTGCTAACATAATTGTAAGTAAATACTTGCTGACACATTAAACTGTATTGGAAATTACTGATGAAACGCTATAATGCTATATATCAACAATTGTTATAAAAAAAAGGCAGTGTAAAAATACTTACAAATGGTACGTAACCAAGGGACTATTTCTTGCGCACGAATAATGTGCGCGGCGGCCGGCAGCCATTGAAAATGTTTGTTTACAAGAGGCTTTGTTTATTCCAAAACTCAGGTAAGAGTGAACGGAGAATAGTGAGGAGCAGATTTCGGTCTTCATTCCGGAAATGTTTCGTCCATCGAGCACACACTAAATTATTGTATTTACTGCCTGATGCTATTTTTAGATACGCCATAAAAACCACATATTTCGTTGGAATTTAATTTGTTTACATTCTACTTTATATACCTTTTTTGAAGAAAAAAATGGCCGTAATATCAATGATTTAACGAAAACTTTACCCGCGGTTCTGCTCCAATTTAAAAAAAAAAGTCTTAACCTAAAAGAAATAAAAATTAACATACCCTATTTTGGCAATATTTTGACGGTTATAAAAAATTAATATCGTTTGTTAATAAATATTTGACTTTTTAAATGCATAGCTATACCAATGAAATTTTTTTAATATAAGGTATTTAACCGTGCAATAATTAACACTCAAAGAACATGACTATAGAAGGTAGTAAACACAGGCAACAATAGCCAATGGCTGTAACAGCGGTCTATACACTGAAATTAGTGTCATTTTACACCTACATATGTTGGTGTATTTTTACTCTTGAGCTCAAGTAAAAATACTACGAAAATTGTAAACTTACAATTGCTTTTGCTTTTATGTCAGTTGTTGGTGTAGCTTTACTCTGTGATATAAGGCTAGTCTGAATTTGACCGAAAAACTTAGCTGCAGGTTAATTTCGACGAAGTAACTTGAAAACCTCGATACGACTTATAATCTTTAAGTGCTTCCTATGGCTGCTTATACGTCTTTGAAGTTAGGGCAGAATAAATTGCCCGCATGTGCAATATTAATAATGATTAATAATTTGTTTGAAGTAGGCAACACATACAAAGCATCTCTCTCTATCTCTCTACATGTGTTTCACTATAAATCTCACTTTATTTCTCTCTATATAAAATATATCTCTCTACATCTCTATATATCTAACTATACATCACTATCCATAGCTCTCCATGTCACCCTCTATCTATATCTTTATTGTATCTATATTTCTATCTATAACTCAATCTATCTTCATATCCATAACTCTCTACATCTCTCTATATAACTATATATCCTTCACTCTCTCTATATTTGTTTATTTCCCCCTCTCTTATCACTCTAAACCTGTATCTATAACTCTATCTGTTTATGTCTATATCTTCTTATCGAACACACAAACATTTATTTATATATATATGTATTTAACTATCTATATAATATCCATTTTTTACCTGTCACATGTGTGACATAGGTACATGAAAACACGCTCGTATTCGAATGTAACGTTGTGTCAAAATTTCAAAGCATTCGGTGAAGATCTTTCAGAGATTTAAGATTTTGTACAAACGAACATTTACATTTTAAATTTTTATTTAGATGGATAATAGAGAACACCCAGCGTATGGATTATGTTGAATGGAATGAAGATTTATATTTACCACGAATTTTGTAGCTGTCGCAAATTATTACATTAAATATTAAATAATTTGGGGGGGGGGAGAGAGAGAGAGAGAGAGAGAGAGAGAGAGAGAGAGAGAGAGAGAGAGAGAGAGAGAGAGAGAAAGTAACACTACCTCAAAAATATGTGGAAAATACGGGGGTTGTCCCCTATTATTTCCATGAAATATTTTTTCTACGGCGACAAAAGTCGCAGTGGTTGTAGAACTTCGTTTAACTAAACATAATCCAGGCGCTCAGTGTCCAATCTTAAATACTTTATTATTTACAATAAACTGCTGCTCAGCCCCAACTTCAAGGACGCACTCGGGAAGCACTTCAGACCATAAACCGTAAAGAGGGATTCAACTTATTTTGTTGTGATGAACCTGCACACAAGTTTTTTGCTCGAATTCAGACTCACCTTGTATAAATTTACATACGCATCATGTGTAATTTTCCCACAACTGTCCGTTAATTTGAATGTATTAATAATGAACTTTTTTTGTGATACAATAAGATTTGATTTATTTTAAAGCTTATACCTGTTAATGAACCATAGGTACATTGAAGCTAATTTCAATGTTATCATCTCTAATTGTTCAAGTACACACTTCTAACAATCTTATTGAGTTAGCGAATTACTGAACTCAAGAACTTTAATTATTAGTCTTAATCACTTGATCATCGTGAACATAATTAAAACTGTAAAAGATGGGAACACCACTAACAAAGCCCGTTTTTTTGTTTTAAAATAATTTTCAAATTTCCGCCATACATGGAACAATATTAGAAAACTTTGAATTGGCACATAACTGCTTAACCGTCTTGCATGATTACGTGTGTGTGTGTGTGTGTGTTTGTGTGTGTAGGTGTATGTGTATGTGTGTGTGTGTGTGTGTGTTGGTGTATGTGTGTGTGTGTACACATACATACATACATGACTAAAATGAAAAATGTTTTAAACTCACAAAATTCTTATTTTCATTCATGATTTTTAAAAACATGGGTCAGGTTACTAGACTTGTTTATTCAACTCGGTTAAGTGAGAAAAATATAGAACCAAAAGTCACGGTTTGGGTAATAAAAAAAACTGCGAATCCTGATTGCCTGGAATAAGTGTGTTAAATAATTTAGGTATGATGCTTCGTTATTTAAAATATTACTTGAATAGTTATAATATAATCAATAACCGTGTGTTTCTGCTGGCAAATGAAGGCGTGAACGAACCTTCTCCCGTGCCTGGCTGCGCCGGTCTGCTCTCGCGGAAATGAGAAACGAGAAGTGCACTTTCTGCGAGCCTGCGTTACTCGCAGCCAATCACGGCGCCTATCGCCGTCGGCGGAAACACCCCCTCCCCGCGCGATAGCCGGCTTGCGTCACCGCCAGCCACGGCGCTGCTCTGGCGCGCCGGCCCGGCTGCCCGCAGTTGCTTCCTCGCACGCATTACTACCACCACCCGTTAACATTGTACTTTCTGTACCATTTACGACGAATTAATTTATGTTTTAAGTGGATTCATAACCAGGATTTGATATGGTGTAGAATACAGAAAGTATATTCAAGTCATATACCGACCTCCCAGTGCCCTGTCTCGCATTAACAGACAAAATAAACTGAAGCTATTTATAATAACGCATGCGGTTATTTTGGTTCTTGAATGCCCTGCTGTATTACAATAAAAAAAAACTTTATTTTTCTGCCATATAAACTTTCCACAGCTTAACTACTAAAATAACAACAACAAAAAATTTTGACGTGTACGTTTTGCTGGAGAAGTAAAAAACATATTAAGCATATATGTACGAAAAATGAATTCCTATTAAAAGAAATAAAATGTTCAACGGATAAAAAAAGAAAGAAGAAAGCATATTAAGATTGGTTTCACGTGCAAACACATAATTATACGAGATATGGGAAGACAGTCCTAAGTTGTGGGAAGCAAACTACAAACACTGGCGCTGGAGCCGGCATGCGAGTGTTGACCTCGAACAGTAGGTACACACACCTCGCCTCCCACCAGTTTCTCTGCAGCGGTCATCTGCTGTTGACGAGCATCATGTATGACGCCACAGATATTTCTAGGTTATACTGCTATGAGGCGCTAGTGTAGCTGTTTTTTTTGGTGTATATTTTCAAGTGTTATAAAATCCCAAATGCGGATCAAGAACTCCAAAAACAAGACTGCTATCCACAGGTTCAAATACACAGTCGTCTAGTAGCACATTAGATAAGCTATAAAAAATAATACTTAATATCGGTGGGAATGGTTTCAAAGTATGTTAGACATCACGAAAGCAATGTTGAATAGCACGTGTTCGTCGGCAGGTGCAAATTACGGTATGCCATACACTATAGGGATACTATGCAACAAGTATGTACAAATCGTGGTATTATAAGGATGTTCTCTCATGTCTCACCACCTGAGAGGTACCCACAATGCCCTACAACAAATCAATCCCAGCTAAACTGCCAGAGAGCACGTCACCCATCTCGAAATGTGATTCAAAAATAACCGCCAGGGGAAGTGAGTCTAAATAGTTGTGTGTTACGAATTTATATACAAGTATGTTATAAATTATGAAGGTTTTATATTTTTGTCAGAGTATGGTTTCGACTGGAATATACGCAATGACTCCTAGAGGTTGTAACACTTCGTTTATCATTGGTGTATAAATTGTCAAATTTAGTGTATGCATAGATTGGAAGTTCTACGCTAGGCCTGTATTCTACAAAAAATCGTTTTTAAAGGATTGGAAATCATGTATTTTTTTTTCCTTTTGTCATATATTGGTGTGACTCTGACGGTAGAGTAGTTGTATTGTGTGTGCGCTTTTCAGTTCGATACTATTCTGTTGTGATATGTTTAATTCTACATTACCGTCACAATTTCCCCCTTTATTTTTTTCTGTGCAGTGTGTAATTGTAATTTACCTGAAATAACAACACTTTATTTAAGCATATACTTTGTGATTCGTTTACCTAATATTATTAATATACCTGGTTATTTCGTACAACACTGTTTGCGTGTGTTCTCGAGTGGCTGTTACATCCCGCATGTTATGGCAAGAGTCGCGCCCGGACACATGTTGTGTCTTGAGGCGACACGGCCACAATGATGTGTCTTGAGGCGACACGGCCACAATGATGTGTCTTGAAAAGACGCGGCTACAATGTTATGTATTGAGGCGAGTCCGGCCTCAATGTTGTGTCTTGAGGCGCGTTTTGTCACCATTTTGTGTGTACGGACGCGCCTCGCTACCATGTTTTGTCAATAGACGCAACTTGTGTCATGTCTTGTTTACAGGCGCGCCGGCACTTAGTGTTGCCTAGAGGCTCGCCAGGCCACCTTGTGTCTACAGCCACGTCCTATTACCACGATGTGTCTACAGCCACGTCCTGTTACCATGGTGAGTCTACAGGCGCGCTCGTCCACCCTGTCGTGCACAGTGCGCCCGGGCACTAGGTTGTGTCGCGGGCTGGTTTTCCAGAAAGTGTGCAAACTGAATCCCAGTAAGGTAACAAGTCTGCAACTATGCTCATGTGTGAATCTAGAAACTAGTTACAAATCATTATAGGGAACGTATCGCATCCAGCGATTATAATGGTTAAGAAAACAATCCTACGGATGGAACCTCCTATATAATTTTCTCAAGTACTTTTCAAGTTGCAATAATTTCTTTTTATGGTCATTTAAGTGTAAAAAATGTATTTCAGGATAGTTTCGCTATCATAAATTTTTATTTGGTACACCAATTTGCTTGGTATGTCGCGTCGTCCGTTATTTAAGAAATTGCCATATACGAGTTAACGACTATATACGATATCAACGAAAAAGTGAGCTCTGTGCATGCGCGGAATTTTGGGAAACAGATAGTTCACGGATAGGACAAAAAAAAATCCGTTCCCAAAAAGAAAGTGACTGACCGTGTCCTATGTAAGCGTTTGGAAGCGGTTTCGTGCACTTGGAATATAAGGCACAGGTGTAGCATATTCAACCTGTAAATCCTTATTCTTGTCTCTTGGAAAACCGGCCTTATTCGCTTGTTTTCGATGTCTGGAGTAGGTGTTTTTGCAATGCTCGTGGGAAATGTTTTATTATTGGGTTTTTAGCACCCCGTGTTGCCAAATGGTTGTTTACCATCGCTTGCATTTACCGTCAGTTAAGGTTAATTTAATTTCACTTAATCTATCGTTGATAGAGTTATGCTTCAATGCATTTATGGCTGAGGTATGGAGATGGCAAGTATTATCAAGATGAGATTTTTCTTTTCTTTTCTACAATCTTCTTGGCATTTGTTTAAAGGTTTATATCACTAATTGTGTCCCCTACCTCCCCATTTCCTCTCGTCACCTGTGTTTGTCTCTCGGGAGTGAATATCCTACATTTTCTGCACTATACGTTCCACGCCCTTCAATTTGATATTAAAAATTCCCCCCTGAAAAATGTATGATGGCAGTTTTGGTGGTGGAACATTTTTGAGAGATTGACGGGTGCTTTGAGGAAATATCCCGACTGTGTTGTGCTCTATTAGCTGGCCTATAGTATTTTTTTCTAGTAGTGATGGCTTGGACTATTTAGATATTACACTATTGCCTCCCCTGGAAGTGTTCTTTTTTTTTAAGTATACTACGTGAGTGTCGAGGGCATTATGGGTACCTCCTAGGAAGGGTGGGGTGGGGTGGGAGGGGTACTTTGAATGAAAACGAATGGAATACCATGTTTTGTACGATACTTGCAGCATAGTATTCCCCTAGTGAATACATATTTTTTTTTTACACTGTATCCCTATAGTGTACAATGATTTGCGGGTATGGCATACCATTTTTTTTACCTGCCGGCGAACAATTGCTATTCAATATGGCGTCCCTGTGACCTAACATACTTTGAAACCATTCCCACTGATAATCAGTATAATTTTCATAGCTTATTTAAAGTGCTACTAGACAACTTGCATTTGAACCTGTGGAAAGCAGTCTTGCTTTTGGATTTTCTGATCGGCATTGCGATCCTGTTAGAAACCTACCGACTCCACCCTTTGGATTTTATAACACCTAAAAATATATAATACAAATCTACACTAGCGTGTCGTAGCAATATCCAGAGTTAAACTACTCACTAAATTCTCCCCTGGAAGAAATTGCTCAGAAATTGGAGTAACTATAAATTACGAATGGTAAATATATTTCCCATAAATCTAACCTCTCCTAAATTTAAGAGAAAAAAATGAAATGCAAGAAAATGTTACACATTTCTATAGTAAGTCTCGCCACAATGTAAAGGTTAATAATGTTCATCACATGTGCGGTAACATTAACGGGCTTTTAGTGTTAAGTAACAATTTCTACAAACGAAAGTTACCATTAATAATGTTCGCAGGCTTTCACGGCCATTATATGAAGTAGCTTGGCTTCTGGGTTTTAGCCGTGTCCTTGGCAAATAATTAACCGACGTTTCGGTCAACATTGCAGTCGCCATCATCAGGGAACAAGTTACCTACTGCTCCCTGATGATGATGACTGCAATTTCGTCCGAAACGTCGGTGAATTATTTGCCAAGGACACGGCTACAACCCAGAAGCCAAGCTAATATCCAAGTGGAAAGCCCGAATCAGATAACTGACCAGAGAGCACAAGAAGACAGTAGGAGGAGGTCAAGGCTGAAGCAGAGTTAGTTAAAAAGGACACAAAGATAAAGTTATCCCGTGACTACGGCAAGACGCTAGAGCAGCGTGTGCGAGGCTGCACGTACCGCGAGAAGAGGGCAAGTGCGTGGCCTCACAAGAACAAGGGCAGAGGACAGAGGACAAAGGACAGAGGGTAACGACACGCTTCTAATCTAATTACATTATCGCCAGCCATTAAGCTCGCAGCCGATGTCTGGCTCGCCGGCCGTAGCCTCTCTCGCTCCAAGTCACCTCAGAAAGTCACTCAGGTCTCTCACTGCGCACCAGCTGTGTGTTCACTCAGGTACACAGTGTATGGCACTGAATGGATGTGTTTGGAAGACCAACAATGAGGGGCAGTGTGTGTCTGCATGTGTTCCGACCACCCAACATGGTTATAGCAACAAAAATAGTTCAATCAATAATGTGAGTTAAGTTTTTCAGTACATACCAGTAATATGTAAATATTGTTACGAGTATAACGTGGGGAGAAAACTGGGTTCGTAAGGTATAGCCCAGTTAATTGGTTCAGTGTTATTTATTACTAATGTCTACACCATAAATTTAATAAACACACTCAAGATCTCTGTCCACAACAATTAGCCTTACACTGGTGATTGAAACACTGGAGCCTGGCTCGATAGTGGCTCGCTGTCTTCCTTCGCACACTCACCCACGCCGCGCCGCAGTATCGCTCGCCAGGCCTTCACTCGCAGGTGTCTTGACGCTCTCCGCTGCTTATATACCCTCGGCAGCCTTTCTGGAACCGACTGGTCGCGTCACCTTGGGCCGACCCGACGCCCGAAAAGTCAAGAAAGGCGGTGTTTATTCGCGCCACTCCGCGTTATGGCCTTGGGACACCCGCAGAATTCCCAGGCCGCTAAAAGGCCTAAGAAAATAGTCAAGGCCAGAATAGTTAAGGCCAGCATTTTAAAGTATTTTTATGTTATTATTTTCTTGTGACTTTTCATTACCACATAAAGTAATAAAGGATATTTGTACTATTATAAAATCATATTTTTAATTCCTATGTCGAGTGTGAGTTCAGTGATTAAAAAAAAACATATACACAGATGATTACACGGTTTCGCTATCATGCAGAAGTCCCACTCATACTTGTTCCACGAACTGTTTTCTAAACGATCAAAATGTCAGTTGCTTGCAATAAATATACAGGTTGAGTCTGAATTCTACCTACAAACTTCGGCTGCTAGTTCATCATGACAAAATAGGTTGAAAACATAAATGGTATTTAAGTGCTTTTTAATGCTGGTATACATCTATGAAAATGGGGCCAATTTTCATTATAAAATAATAAAGTACTTAAGATGGAACACTGGGTGTATGAATTATGTTTAATTGAATGAAGTTTTACAACCACCGAGATAGTTATGGCTGTAGAAAAATTGTTTAATTCAAATAATTGGGAGAACGCCTTTGGTAGTATATATTGGTACGTCCAGCACAGGCACCAGGCGGTGATGTTTGGTGCCGGCCGCCATCTTGGATTGTGAGATCAAGGCGTCCTTCTTGAAATACCTTGACGTTTGACCTTGACCATGACCTTCAAATTTTGCGCAAAATTCGCCAAAATCCACTAATATTTCCAGGTTTTTTAAAAAATTTAATTCAAAAAAATCTTTAAAAAATGGAAAAATTAAAAATTTCTCTACTTCGAGGGAAAAATTTCAGTTTTGAGAGAAAATTTCTCATTTTAGTATTTAAATACGCCAAAGCCTTGAAAAGTCCGTAATGAGGCTTAAGAATCCATATCTACAGCCACCCTCAGCCTTCCAAGTCATGACCTTGAAAATTAAAATGACATGACAACCATTTTGAATTATGATTAACTGTTGCCATTATCGTTAAGGCCGCCATCTTGAAAATCAGTAAATTTTATGCTCGAAAGTCGAGAAAAATTTTAAAATTTATAAAAAACTTCATAAAATTAAAAAAATAAAAAACACCATTGCACAAATCGTTATGGTCGTCATTTTGGATCTAGAACGTTGTAATTATCGTTTGGTCACCATCTTGAAAAACTGTATTTTTTATGCTAGAAAACTGGAATTTTTTTTAACGATTATAAAAAATTAATAAAAATTAAATAAATTATTTTTTAAATAAACTAACATCAAGGAGTCCTCGGTTTGAACCTGGCGAGGACAAAAAAATGGCGACAGATCCTTCCTCCACAGAAAACCTCAGCAGACAGACTGACATCCCACCACTTGACCAATGCATATATATTGACAGCTAGTATGACGTCACGGCCACCATCTTGGAAATCTGTAATTATTATCCGATTTTAATAAAAAATCTAAGATTTATAAAAAATTATTTAATCAAATTTAAAAAAATTATAAAAATAATTTAATAAAATATTATTTAAAAATAGTACTTACACAATGGAGTCCTTAATGGAACCTGGTGAGGGTAAAATAAAAAAATTGTCAATAGGCAAGCATTCAGCAGGCATCCAAAGCTGAGTAGAACTCCAGGCAGCTACAGCACGAGGCGAGCAAATGAAAATAAGACTCTCCGCAATATCGGCGGTGTGTACACCGAGATAAGAGTACCGCCGTGGTTGTCGCCTGAGATTTAGTTAAGACTCAATACTATAACAGCATAAATTAAAGTGTGCGTATAAACGTAAACATTTCGGAGTTTGGAACACGTAATTTGGGGCGTGGTAAAACATAAAATAAGTAAGAATGAGCACACACACACACACACACACACACACACACATACACACTGTACCAGAAAAACAGTCTAGTGAAATAATGTTGTGCTGTAACAACATTAAAGAATTGTTCATTTTCAATTATAGCCCAATAAGAGTATATGTTATATGAATTTAAAGGATATATTCATAACCAGAGAAACCAAGTTACATGGTGTTGTTTAAACTGTGCTATATTCTATTTAATTTCTGTTGTCATTGATCATATACTTCACCATGGTCTTTTTTATCTTTGTATAACTGTAAACCGATTTCTTTTGATATTTTAAAATCAAGGGCTGTTAAAAGAATTAACGTAAAATTTTAAAATGCCCAGAACTTTAATTGTAAAAAGTTTGTAAATATAATTTTGATGTTTGTTAGTTACAAGAGTATTTCCTATAAGTAAAATTAATTTACTATCCCTGTCCAGATAATGGCCCTAATAAAACTTGTGTAAATTTGTATTTAAGGGTAGGTGTATTTAACTATTGTTATTTTTTTTGTTCACAGAAACGTGGCACTTCTCATGGTGTTATTCCTCAAAGTAATGGCTCCGCAGTTTAATGTCAAGCTTATTTAATTGGTGTATTGAAGGGTGATGTTTATTGTGAAAACCTTTGTTAACAATAAACATTTATTTCACGTACTTTTGCACCACATCTCTGTGATTGAGCATCTTGCCCTCCCGTCCCTCTTCACCGGACAGGAGGTAAGAGTATGAATTGTTATGATTCCCGAGTGATTTTATGATAAAAACAATAACTTTTCACACATTTTGTTGACAGTATAATAGTGTGTTTGGCACAATTACAGACGTTGATCAGTGTGGCTTGCTAGACAATCAGCAACCGGTTTTTTTAACTGAAATAATTTTTTAACTAATAATCAAAGCTTCTTCTCTAAAATGGTGTTCCAAGACTGTTTGACGTAAATGTGAATCTCGGGAAAATCCGATTGTGCTAGATGTTTATAGTAGCATATTTTAATCTGCAGATGCCAGTGTTATGGCGATATTTACAAAAATATCGAATTTAGGAGTGAAATAAGTTATAAGCTTATTACACTTATTATTCCAGCATCTTTCCGACTGTTCTAATACACTTAGTTTGATATGTTAATCACTATAGAAACAGTTGAACTGAGCTAAATTAAATCAATAACGTAACATATACTGGGTGGGTTACGTGATAGTATTTTCTACAATTTACCCGATTACCGATAAGACATTGGCTAACGATTTGCTCTGACTCTCAAACCTAGTGGTCCCTTTTTAAATTGTCTAGTTTCCTTACCACTATTCAAGTTAGCGCAACAAACTCTGATTTTTTATTGATTTGAGTAATTATGAATAAAGTGAGGTGACAGTGTGTTTTATAAATTGGAAAATAAACCCAATTAAAGACTTTTGAACACTGGATGTGGCCTACATACTATCCAGGACAGTAACAAGAAAAGAAGTACTAAAGCCATAAAACCTATCAGATTAATAAATGAATTGTTGTCTATATCTGAATACAACCTTTTGAACGGAAAGAGATAAAGAAAAACAGTAAATATTGTTTGCCACATGTATGTGTCTATCTACCTACATAATTCGTGTAGACTGCTTGTTTTGGCAATTTCATTCGCATATTAAGTCTATTTATTTGTATATTTTATTTGCAACTGATTTATTTTCAAGTGTTCTGTTTTCCTGGTAACACTAATGTCTCGAACTATCACAAGTGCATTTGAACCTGTCTGCCTTCAATCAATACCTTTTCTGTTGACTACCAAGTGTAGTGACAGTAATACTATAAATATATGCTTTACACGAACACAGATTCTTTCGAGCAGTCCTCTACGGAATTCTACAATATGTCTTCTATATATTTTATGTATCTTTAGATATACAGATAACTCTCTATATATACACATCTGCATCTCTCTACCTCTCCCAACATATATATCTATGAATGAGTGTGTCTGTGTGTTTGCACACCCACATAGGAATACGCAAAAAAAAATGATATAGACTTGAGAAGTAAGTTACTGGTTACTGTTCAGAGTAACGTTAATGCAAAAACCCACTGAGGTAGTTAATACACTTGGTTCGTTACTTGCGTCACGTGGCTGCCAATTTCGGCGTTCTTCCGCATGGAAAATGAACTTTAAATACACGCTACAGCAACAATAAAGTGTTAAAAATGGTGTCGATGTCCTTAATATACAAGATACATTTGTTGAAAACGTAAAGTTTTCTCATTAAAGCCATACGCCCAAGAATGAATATTTAAATTAAATTTTCACAACACTTCGACTTCATCGCTCCTATATGGTTATGGCATAAGTGGAATGAGGGAGTAAGAGACGATTTTCACAATTGTGGTAGGGGAGTGGGGCGCTCTATGGTAATGGTCACAACGGAAAGAGCAACGTTCAGGAGTGATTGAATCACCCCTTCCAGTTGCATCGCTGCTCACCCCTCCCCTAGCACACACTATTTGCTCATTAGCATACTCCCGACTACCACATCTGCCCTTGAACCGCCATTTTCCTACTACTCATTGCATCGCTGACACCATTTTTAGCTTTAGAAACATTTTCCAGAAGGGATGACACACGAACATGCAGTTTTTATCACTGTGACGCACGAGAGCATATACAATGCACATATATTTATTCAGAATAGTAATAAATAATAAACAGCATTAAAATAGCACTTAACTTGTTAACGTAAAAAATAAGATATAATAGTGATCGCCAACAGCACAAGACGGTAGCACATGCTTACAACAAGAAGTGACAGTAACAGTAGTATAACTGCAATGATGGTTTTATAGTGGTACATGTACGAATGGCAGCGAGGATCGACTTCGATTCAGACAGTCTAAACAGTTTCGAGCTTTCTTTTAGTACGGCTGACTTTGTCACAGTCCTAAACCAATCAATGACTTTTGGTTTGTTAACAGTCACGAAAATAATAATTCATCGGTATTTAAATTTAGTTTTTTTACTTTTTATATGTTTACCTAATAGATTCTATCTTTTTTTATTGAACTACTAGCTGACCCGGCAGACTTCGTACTGCCTAATTAAATTGCAATAAAGTCCTGTCAAAATGATTTGTAATGTGACATTTTTTTGTTCCTACATATTTTATAGTCAAGGCAAAAAATTCTCCTGAACAGAACTGTCACCCTGGTGATAGGGTGTTGTGAATAAGAAATATAATTAAATAAAACATATAAATAAAAAGATAAATAAAAAATAAGTAATCTCTTTATTGTTAATCATGTGAAACATAATAATTTTTATTTTCATTGTAGTGCATGATTAGATCGGTAATTAGCTTGGTTTGTAGCATTTCGGGTTCTTCTACCTAAATTGATTCGTCTAATAGGAGGCATATCTATATTATAGATTATTTTGTCACATGCAATAATTAGCGATCATAGGTAAATAAACACTGCACAAAACACTATATAGGTAAGAATTTGTTTCGTGTATAAGTTGACAAAAGCAAACTCATTAGGGTAGGTAACCTAAAATCCAAGGAAAAAAACACTGACATTGACAGTTTGTTGTTGTTTCAACTTTTTTTTAATTTGATATGACTTGGAGTCAAATCCTTCAAGCCGTATTTAAAATAGGGAAAAGAAATAATAAAAACTTAAACTTATGAAATACTTTTGGTAACGCTGGTTTTGTTTGACTGATGTAATGACTTTAAAACTGATGCATTTTAAAGTAAAACAAATGAAATAATATCGCGAAGCCGACCAAATTGAACTATTCGATTTCGGTTTATTTTTTTTTATTATTTATCTGTGCTCCAACGCACACTGTTTTGATAGATATGATTGAACGTTGTACAGAGGTAATAAAGTGCAAATTGACTCTTTGACGTTAGGAACATACCTACATTGTTTAAACAACAATGAGTGCTCGTTTTAGTTAGAAAACGTTTGTATGGGAAAAAGAAAAGGGCTGGTTTTAGGGTTTTTCCGGCAATTATTCGAATTTTTCTCGCCGTAAAAACCATCTTTGAACTTCAACGAACATTAAAAAAAAAAAAAAATTGGCCAAATTGGTCCAGGCGTTGTTGAGTTATGCGCTTACCAACACATATTGCGATTCATTTTTATATTATAGATTATTTGTACCAAAAAGAAAAAAGAAAATAAGACAAGATATATTTGTATAGGAAAAAATCTCTTTACAATAATATTTAAAATATGGCTACTTAAGTAATGTAATTTTTAAATTTAGAAAAACAATTCTCTTCAAAAAGCGCTGAGATCACGCATTACAACTTCAGCGTCTTGTCTAGCCAGTACGACAAAGAATACACGTGCGGTAAATTGCGAACTTTGATCTTGTGCTTATTACAAAAAATCCTGATAAGAAGACAAGAAACTACGATAACCTTTTTTTTTTTTTTAAATCCTAAGTCTGACAGGTACCTTGCAACTCACCAAAAAACATTGACTTGTCTTATCTCTTCTCTCAAAAAGAATTATTTTATTTCCTTATAAACAGATTAAAACACTCAATAGAAAACATTGACATAAGATTGAAATTAGCTTAATCCAGCCAGATAATAGCCCTGTAATAACAACATAAACAATAGAACACTAAATGATATACAACTAGCACTATCTTGATGTTCCAAACCTTACATGTTTTCACTAATTTCATAATTTCATAAGACGTTCCATATTAAAAACAAAAATATTAGCTTTGTATCGAAATTTTTAAATAATTTTTTGGTGTCTTTTAATCTTCTATTTATTAACCAAGTTCAAAAAAAGGAGGAGGTTCTCAATTGATTTGTATATGTTTTTTTTATGTATGTTCAGGAATAACTTATTTGTTTGGAAACCGATTTTAATGACTTTTTGCGTTCGGTTCAATAAAGTTGTAAGGTGATGCAGAATGTCGTCATGAAGCGTAGTTGGTCGACACGCAGCAAGGGGCACCGCGGATGGCTGCCGAGGTCACCGGGGCGTTGTTGCCAGCTCTCCTGCGCGGGAGTAGTCCGAGCTGCTGGCCCAGTAGGGCACACGTGACCATGCCAACCGGCAGACTGCAGGGGAACTGGGTCCAATTCAGACTCAACTCTGTACGCACGCGAAATAACATTCACTCACTCACTCATCACGAATTATACGGAACTCTAGGACCTACAGACTTGAAATTTGGCACTTATATTACTTTTGCTACACAGGCAACAACTAAGAATGGATTTTACGAAAATCAGCTGCCAAGGAGGGTTGCGGGGCCATTAAAAATCAAAATTTATCATCATTCAACAATAAGTTCTATAAAATACCATTTTTAATGCTGTACCGGAACAGTGGTACACACACTATTTTTATTTGGTGTGTTTAATCCTTGAAATAATGTTCTTTTAGTTTTAAGTGTAAATTGTGAACGTTTAGACAACGTTTAGCATTTATTTTGAACTCATTATGTTTGTTAAGCTAAATGAAGTATTCTCTTTTTTAAGAAAATCATGCGTTGTCATGATGTGATTTGGCCGATACCTAGGTGGCGCGAATTAAAAGATATTGAATTAGTTTAGTCTTAGAATAGGCGGCCATTTGGCTGGAAGTTGATTTTTTCTTCCATTTTTTTGAGAAAGTTGGAAGTTTTTCACTTGGTTTGTATTATTACAATACGTAATTTTGACAGAAATAAATGTTTAATATCGAGTAAAGAAGATAGGTAATAGTAACCATTCAACGGTATCCACAATTAAGAAGTTGTGGTCCAACATATAGCAGAAGATGTCCAAAGAAAAGGACGTGTAATGACTTCTACCACAAGTGTAAATCGTACTTACATGTCATTGAAGAAGATAAATTGTAAGTACTGATTTTAGATGTTATATTCGTGTTTTCCTGATGTGTGGCTTATAAAGTGTTACCTCCAGAGGTGGCTCTATTGAGGCATAAGACCACTCAAATCCCACATTCTGAACTGAATGAAGATCACTTTATTGAACTATTCAGTAGTAGTGAGATCAGTTTGTCAAGGAATTGCCCCAGTACGATGTAAAGTCGAACTATTGAGCAAAGTGTCCTTCGTATTGGCAGTTAGCCTAATTAATATTTATTTTATGATTGGAATAGTATTTTTTGGCAATTTTTGTTTTCTTGTATATTTATGCATGTTAAACATATTGTAAATATTACTTGTTAATAAAAATGTTTGTTTACAATCGAGAGTTCCTAGTTTTGTCTTAAAACATATTTTTTTTTCCATACATATTTGAGTGGTTTAACTCAGGAAATTACGCTACTAAGGCGCCCAAAATAAATATGTAACTTTAAAGACAACTATTACTGTTTAAAGAGTCGCTATACTGTAACTAGCGAAGTAAAATATAGTTGTACGAGTACCACGGCGGCATTTAAGAAAAGTATCCATACAAATATTACCTTCCAAATAGGAAGTACTGCAATATGTGATGTTCCACGCAAGGAGAAAATTACACAAAAGGTGGTGCACTACAATGCTTTCTTCGTCTCCATGGCAACGACTATTGCGTCGTATTTGTTAATCTTTATTTGACTAAGGGCCGGTTTCACCAAGCAGGTTTAATTTTGTTACAAAACGAGATTTACAAAACTAGATGAAGAATAATCGTAAGTTTAATTTCGACGTGTGTTTCACCATCGATACATAAGTTTAAATTAATCGAGATTTCCAAAACTCGATTTATAAAGGCCTTCCACATAAAAACACCCATTTACCTAGGAATATACCCTAATATCTGTCGGAGATACCCGAATATGTATTTTTTTTTCCCTCTTGTAGATGCAGCTTTTGGCCGAGCGTAATTTATGGTGGTCGCATCAACCTAAAAAAAACTTGTTTTTATTTTTTTGAAAAATTAGTAATACCGTGGAAATTGTCATATCGCATATGATGATTGGCAATGGTGCAGTTTCAGCTGCAATTAAAGAAAAGCGACAAAGAAGACGAATTCTTTCGCCACATGAGAAGACAGTTTTGTTAGATCAGGTAACGGAACACTTCTCTGTGATTGAAAATCGTCGTACAGATGCTGTCACACAAAGCAGAAGGCGAAAGAATGGGAGATTATTGCGGCCGAATTCAATTTGATTTGTAATCAATACCACCGAATGCCAGACCAGCTGAAATCGTCGTGGGAGAAACTGACGAGAAAGATACATGCCAACAACCGAATTGAAACGTTATGCACAGGTAAGGTATTTTATGGCATTCATGCTGATTGTTTTGGTTGCAGTGGCCTTTTTTTTTTCTCCATCCGAATCTTCTTCTTCAAATATAACATTGTAAGCTGCTCGAGCAATTTGTTTACATACGTTAAGCGAGATTAGCTGCGCAAACTGGAAGAACTTGGCCAGTTAATATAAAATCTAGCTTTACTCTGGAAAATCGAGATTACGCTTGTGGTGAAACGCAGAATCGACTAAACGAGTTTATATTGAAACTAATCGGGATTAATTTGCTTAAACTACGTTGGTGAAACCGGCCCTAAGAAAAGAAGCCTCTTCATTAGGTGTTTAGCCCAGGGAACGCTGAATACTTCAGCTAGTGATATAATGAAGAAAAAAAAATAAAAGTGTTTCAAACTATTGCCGTTGTCCCATATACCCTCAACGTTTTTCCTAATCGTTAGTAATTAATCCACGCAACTGTTCTATTGTTAAGTCCCGATCCACGCGGTATGAGTAGGTATTAGTTCAAAGTGCCGATAAGCGTCCTTGCGACGAGACAGACAGATAGTTTTGTATCATGCAGAATACGTTCTGGTACATTTTTCCACAGCTATATGCCTTCACCCAGTGTTAAATGCCACCAACATCCTTGACTGGGAAGATACAGAGCCGCAGCTTTGGCCGTCACGCTGCAGACCCCGGCAATAAGAGGTGCGATGGTTCCAGGCTGTTCACTTAAAACATTACTTCGAAGGAAATAATCGAGATTGGCGTTTGTTAGAAACGTGTAACATCTGGTATTATGTAGTCGCATGTATATACCACGGGCCGCAATTGCCGTAATCTCAGTTAAGGCCTCCTTAAATTCATGTGGCGAGGATTGCGGGTTCGAACCCACCACCCCGGCATGACTCCAACTAAAGACCACGGAGCAGGATAACTACAGGTTGCGGATAGCACTGAGCGACATTACACTCATCAAACATTACCAATATCTGGAGTGGCCAAACACCCTGGTGCGCAGCTAGGACACAGTGTTGTGTGTCAGCAGTTGCGAGGGGATCACTGGGGAACATGCTGGTCATGTACGTGGGTAACCCAGCAGCTGTACTCAGTGCCTTGCTCGCCTCACACGAGGACCACGGGCAGCCGAGCAACTGCGTGAAGCAGGCACGTCTAGTCATCGATACTAATTACAACAACAAAACCTTTTTTACATCATTTCAACAATTTCACTACAGTAGACAACACAAAATGATAATATTTTTTTACGTTTAAATGTTTTCAATTCTTACATTCGCATTATCTTACAAACAATTCTCAATATTCAGTTATTCGGCTGATACCAATAATACAAATCCGTTGTCACTGATTGTAACGTAAAAAAAAAAATATTCCTAATTTCTTCACCGGTAGGTATACCGTTGATAAGAAGCGACGGTTGAAGCTACAAGGAATCCAAGCAACTGGTGCGATGAATATTTGATGTGGACAGGTGTGGCCAGAAGGATGGAATCAGGGGGTTAGGAGTTGGTGGGCCAGGGGATAATGGTGTGAAGGGGAGAGATGAGGAGGGGTGAAGGAGCAGCAGAGCACAGCACAGCACAGCAGCAACAAGAGCCCGAGCACGGTGTCAGTGCTCATGAGGGCTACTAGCGGCAGGTAAGAGGACCAGTGCAGGCAGCACAGCACAGCACAGCAGCAACAAGAGCCCGAGCACGGTGTCAGTGCTCATGAGGGCTACTAGCGGCAGGTATGAGGACCAGTGCATGCTTGCAGTAGGCAACAGGGCCGGGGAGGTCGTGAAGAGCGAAGAGCAGGCGCGGCGAGGGACTGCGGACCACCGCAGGCGCAGGGTTCTTCATTACCATGTATCGATCCCGGAGCAGCGAACTGCGAAGGAACACGCCAGCCAGGATGCTTCCTGCAGGAAGAGTAGCGCTCACGTGCCGGCACGCTAGCGCCATGTTGGAGAGCGCCGCGGCCATGGTGTAAAGAAGAGGAGGTGAAACCGTCCGGCCGCCCGAACTCGTCCTGCACTGCGCACTACGCCACCTTGGTCGCACCGCCCGGTCTACACGGGAATACCACGCACAGACAGTTCATCTACAATCGGTTGAATAGTGAGAGTTACCACGAAGCGTCAAAATACTTTGCTATGTGCATTGTATAGCATGCATTTAGAACATACAGTTTAAATAAATATATTAGCATCCAAACACGGGGTTTATATTAATAATAAAATTAATGAAGAAATATTTTTTCCGCTGTTTCATCACTTCAAAATGTTGACTGGGTCTTGTATTTATCTAGATACCGCAATGGACATAAATGTCAGCACTGTCGAAAAAAAAAAATTATTTTACATAAAACGACAGAGAATTGTAATGGGAATTCGAATGAATACACTTCGAAAGTATTTACTATGAATATTAATAAAATAGAGATAATAAACATTCAGGATGCCGGCGACAAAGAATAATACACACATATTATAATACAAATCTGACACAAAATAAAGTTTTTTAAATACTTATTTGTAATTTATATAACCATAAGTGCTTTTGATTTATTTACTAATTTTAATTTTATTTAGTTACAAACAATTAACAAAAGGACAAATAATGACCAAAAGTATATTTAAAAAATATATTTAAAATATTATTAAACCAAAAAGCTCTACGATATTCAGCCAAAAGTCAGCTTGCAGGCATTACGCTGAGAATGTATTGAGCGATGGTCCCTGCAAACTTTATTTTTAAGTATTTAAAACGGCAGTTTTTTTAATGCGTTAAATGCTATTTAAGGCATAAAACACAAACTCTTAAACAAAATTGTACCATTATCCAAACGCTTGAATGGAAAAAAATGGCAAAATCAAAAGTTTATAACAATGAATTCATTTACGTTAATTTTCATTATTTTGTGTAAACTAACAAAATAACACAACACAAGCAGATTGTAATGCCGAAATCTTAAAATACCTTTAGGTAACTAACATATTATTAAAATCAGTATGATCACATGTAACTAGAGAAGTAGGCTAATTCACTTTCACGCACCGCATTTTATGCGGTATTTTGCATTAACATCATTATGTTAAATACATATGAATAGTAATCACATAGTAATGAAATAAAAATAAACTTCTTACAAAGCCTACACGAATTCATTTAAAACAAACATATTAGACCTCGAATTTCAAAAGTGGTTGTATGTAAGCCTGTTTAGTTTCTGTATATTTTATAATTAATATCTCACAGTTTTGCGTGTATATTTAAATATATTTAAACGTAATGATATAATACGTCCTCCCCACTCCATTAAAGAGAATATTTTGAACAATAGAAAAAATGCTCATGAATCTTTTTTATGTATAGGGGGTTCACATTCCTACTTTTATTCGATTTGTTTACATGCATTGATGAAATATTTTTTCCCATTTATTAATGCTACACAACCTAGTGTTTAGGTTATTTCTATAACAAACAATCAGAAAAAAAATTGAAATAAATTCTGTAGTTCTCGCTGATGCCCGAACACACAAACAATTTTAAAACCATTGATTTGAGTTTTATTAATGTATATGCACGTTTAAATATAATTTAATAAATTCATTCAATAAATAACATTTTTACCATGAAATACTTTAATATTATAGATAATAACTCAGTATTTAGCACGATATATATTCCTTGGCCTAATATTAACCTACAGTTAATCATACAAAAAATTTAAAAATAAATACTCGTATTATAAAACAAGTGAAATTTCTACTTAAAATAACGTTTGTTTAAACTTAAATATGCTAACACAGAAATTGTCCTTCCTTTTGCATACGTTCACCCACTTATTGCAAAGATGTTCATTTTTTTGGAAAAGAAAAATATTTTATGCCAGAATCTCGAGTCTTTTTGAAATGATTGTGAAATCCGAACACTGCACAGCTACATAAAAGCACTCAGGATTATGTAAGCACCAACAATAACAAAAATTCGCACGAGACGCAGATGAAATGGATGATAGCGCCTGCAAGAAGAGCGCTGGCTACAACCAAGGTGACGTAGCGAGGAAGCGCGTGGAGGGGGAAAACCTGCGCACGGTTTCACCTCCCGTTCCTTACACCATGACCGCGGCAACGTGGCGGGCGTTCACACGACCCCAACACGTCACTTCCTTTCTTTACTTTAAAACATTTTATGTACTGCATTACCACGGCATAAGCAAAAAAAAAAAAATCCTCTTTCACTACAAGGGCAAATTGTGAATCTTTGGGCAAATTCTAAACATGTTATGTAGTGTTGCATGTTGACGTGATAACGTCTTATAAATCGATGAACTCCGGCTGCACATACGAAAACGCATGACTCATTGTCACGTTCCGCCTGAGCCGAGCGTGCAAGAACCGGCCAACCACCGTGCGAGAAAATATTCTATATCAAACATGTTAAGGCGGGATTTTTTAAAACTAATTGTTCGTGATTGTATTTAAACTAATTATTTAACTTAAATTTGCAAAAAAACTGTAAATAATATTTAAAAATTAAAAAGTATGTATGCAATTTTTTCATCAATGTTTTCTTATGATGGTGTCACGTAAAATTATCGTCCGTAAACCGACTTTACAGACAACCCCCCTTTTTTATTGGAAAGCTGTATTATTTATTCCGGAGGATTGATTATAAGTATTTAATTTTAAATTTTATAATACGTACTATTGGCATTTAAAAAAATTAAATTTTTCACCTACAAAATTTATTTCATTTACAGATAGATCTCTGTCTGTTTCTAATCGACAGTAGTGATTATAGATTATCGATATACCACAATATCAGCTACTAGTATTCTGGTATTTACCTATTCGTAGTCTATGGTGTCTATGTAAAATCTACCGCTTAGTTTTGTCACAAAATATACAATTATTTTTTCTGTGAGTTTGTTTAAATGATCCTTAGTGCAGTCTGTAAGCTTATTTATGATCGAATAGTGCCAAACACGCCAACAAGTAGTGTGTTTGGGACACGTAGATTTTGCGCTAACAAGCGTACCGTAGGTGGATAATCTTTGCTTACAAGCATGCGATTCAATAGCCATAGAAGCCTGAATCGAGGCAGAAACTTATGATTCTGAAAGAGAGCCGATTTTCCGTAAAAATCTTAATAAAAATTCCAGATTGTTTTTTCCCTACTTTCTGACATGTTTTCAATCGTTATAAAAGGGCGTTGTGATACGTAGTGGTAGGTATTAAGTACATTAAAAATAGCTTAAAAACGTGACAATATTTGGTTAGGTTAGCTGCATTGTAAATACTTTATAATAGTGTGGATGGTTGGTTAGATTATGGAAGCTATATTTAAAATACTTTAAAACTGTGTTAACGGTTGATTATGTTAGGTTATCTACATAAGATATACTTTCAAACTGTGTGAACGGTTGATAAACGAAATTAAAAATTCTATAAAAATAGTAAGGACGGTTGATTAAGTTAAATTATCTACATTCTATATTGGTGATTCCTAAATGTTAAAACGATTTTTCGGCTTTTTAACTGTCGGTAACCTAACCGATCATTCTCACAATATAACAGTAGTTGTAGTATGTAACCTAACCTAACCTAACTTCTCGTTAAAATGGTAAATTACTTTAAGTATATCAGCGTCCTTTTAGAGAATAAATGTAAAACTTGTCAGGAAATTTTAAAAAAAATTAGAATTTTTAATTCCTCCCCCCCCCCCCCCACACACACACACACACAAAAATTGCTCTCCTGAATCACCCTGGAACTAATGATGCAAAGTTGCCCCAGACACAAAGTACCAGTAACCCAAAACATTTTAAAGAGAAGAGAGTTATAAAAAATGTAGTTTGAAGTTGTAATTTGAGTTTTGTTTTAGTTAATATGAACATTTTCAGTAAAGTGTTGACTTTTTTTAAATGTTGTAATGTTTGTGGTGGACAAGAAATTGTAAACGATATTTCAGGAAGAACGCCTTGCAAAAACAATAGTTATTATTTGTATTAATTGCAAAAGCAAAAATACTTTTGTTACTTCACATGAGTACAAAAACAATTTTTATGAGGCTAACATCAGAGTGGCATATGCTATTACAATGAAGGTCTCAGTGCACTTATAATTCTCTCACTACCACCTGCAAAAATACATAAATACACCTTAGTTATAGGAGAAGCGGTTGAAAACATTGCTTCCTTACGTTCATAGTTGCAATACTTCTGCCGCTGGATAAAATGTTCGTTCGTCAAAATAAATCAAGTCCAAAATCCTCATGATTTTTGCCAAAAGACTATTTCAAACTCTTCCATTGGTCTGGCTTTAACGTAATAATTCAGAACTGTTCTTGGTACTACGTGAAGTCTATTTGAGTATCGACGACGATTAATAGAATAAAACTGGACAGGCTATAAAACACATCTCATGTCAATGAACTTTCGAGGAACACTAATTCTTCTTAGTAAAACCAACTCGCTAGGACTCTCTACCGAAAAGTTCAACCCAGTCAGAAGTTGATTAAACAGATTATTTTGACAAAATAACAAAAAAAAGTAGCTTTGTTTCTGGGTTGTAGCCGTGTCCTTGACGGATACATCACCGACGTTTCGGTCGACATTGCAGTCGCCATCATCAGGGAGCAGTTACTGGTAACTAAGTAACTGCTTCCTGATGATGGCGACTGCAATGTCGACCGAAGCGTCGGTGAATTATCCGCCAAGGACACGGCTACAACCCAGAAACAAAGCTACTTCAGACAATGGTCGTGAAAATCTGAGCACATTATTAACCCAAAGAGAAACCAAAAATAGAATTATGTAATTATAGTTATACTAAGATAACGCACAATTAACTAGCATAACTCAATTTGTAATTAAACATTATTATTTTATGAACATGTGACGGTAACGTCACATGTCGGAGGGAAATTACTCCACACCAACATTAGCACCTTCGCCTATCCACACAAAACATCTTTATTTATTAATTACTTCACATAAATAAACTCTGAACTATGGCTTGCTTATGGCATTAATTGACACTGATTATTAAGTTCTAATCACAGTAGCGTTATACTATGAGCATATGACAAAGTTAATTAAGCACTAAAAATGTGCTATGCGCATTAGTGAATACGTGGGTATTGAGAACGAGGAGACTGTAAGAAATCTCTTAAACCAGAGCTGTTTTCACTGGTTCACAGGCAGAGTTCACTGTTTTATTAAATGGATTTACAGCCCTTCGACAGCAAGTCATCAGACACGAAGACATACAACACACTGCAAAGAATTAGCGAAAGATGTAGATAATGGCCAATAAGGGGCAGTCCTGTCATTTAGACGGATGATTTCGGGAGACGAGTATAAGTGGACCAGAACTGCACTCATGTCAACTGTGACGTATTAAAGTGTTACCACTGCACTCCCCAGACATGCAGTTTCCACTTGCTTGAAGCGAGATTCCGGGTCTTTACTTGAAATTAATTTTCCAATTTTTGTCGGGTTATATTTCTCGACTTCATTATTATTTTTATCAGGTAAAGTTAAGAAAACAAATTTATTTAATTTTATGCGCTAATTGATCTACAAAATTTCGAAAAACATTTTCTCGCAATTTTGTAATAGTGGCCACAGATTGAAAAAAAAAGAAAGAAAAAAAAGCGCTATTAAGAACTGTCCATGTTGAGATACAGGTAATGTTCCTAGATAAACACAGCCCACAGTCAGATTTTGGGAGCATGTGGGTCACACGGAGACATGTCAGGAGTAGGGCCTACTGGTTCACTGCTTGGAGCGGAGCATTCTCCCGACCAGTCACCCCGTGACAATGAATACGCCCACTCGAGCAGGAGAACTCGCTGGAACAATACAGCACCGCCATTTCGCCGTCTCACTGCTGGCCGATGTGAACTAGCCATGTGCCATGTCCTCGTGTGCAGATCAGCCCGGCGTAGCTGCGCAGTTGTGACACACCCTGAACACGTCAACTTTTCAGTTCAGATAGGGCGGGCGGAATCATCTGCCTATCACATCACGAACAATATTCGCCGACAAGTATACAAGAAAATGTAAATAACAATCCATAATAATTTGTAGTGATTATAATTTTGTCTGGGCAACGTTTCGTCGTGTCTGTATTTGTTTTCCATTAAGTTGCGTTCGAATAGAAAATAACGTACCCAACTGCAAATAATTTCAAAATATAAGTATGTAAGAATGTGATGAGCGTTTTGGCACAAAAATACATTTTTTTATTGTAAAATAGGTTAAATTTTGAATATATTTATTGAAATTACATCAATACGCATTTTTATGTCTAAAGCAAAGCCATTATTTCCATACACTTTTCTAATGTGATGTTGCACCAAAATATTTTAAAGAAACCACTTTGCTACAGAAATTTTATGCTACAGATGATTTATGAGGTGATTGTAAACATTTCTTTAATTATACATTATCCGATAATTTCCTAGATTGGCGGCTTTTCCTTTAAAAAAAAATATCCGAAAATTGTATTTTTGAGCACTAACGACGTGCCTTTACTTGCCTTTAAAACAGAGTTTTCAAATTCCAACTGGACTCTGCGCCACTCGCAAGTGGGCAGTGCCATTAAGTTTTGCCATTTGTTTTTTTATTGACTTGAGTTCATTGTAAACTTACTAAATAACTCCGAAAATGTGTTGATATCTCAAAATGCATACAATATTTTTAGTTATTATTTTCTAATGTTTGAGGTTATAAGGCGGACAAAATGACATACCTCTTGTTCGGGAGTGAAATGGCATAGTATGTCGTTTGCCCCATCTATTTTTTTTTTCAGATAATAGAAGAACATGCCTCGCAACTATTCTGGAAAGACATACCGACAGGGTTGGGATAAATCCCCCATGGACAAAACTATTGAAACAGTGAAAAAAATGAGCTGGGCTGGTTGATGGTTTCCAAAGTGTTTAAAGTCCCAAAATCGACTCTTAGAAGACATTCACTGGAACAAAATAAAGTCTTAGCTCCAGCAACAAACGGTATGGGTATCTACAGGGCCGGTGCAAGGTAAATTGGCGCCCTAGGCGAAAAACCTTAATGCCCCCCCCCCCCCCCCCCCCGGCCGGACACCACAAAAAAAAATTGTCCTTGCCTCAAAATACATCACGTAAGCCTACTATTTTATCAACAATCAAATGTAAGCAGGCTTGTGTGGTTTTTTTTTTTTTTTACTTATTACAAATCATAAATAGGTCACCATGAACTTTAAATAATTACTTATATCAATATAAACATTCCAAACTGTTACAAAAATCCATTTTTCTAGTTTCAATAATCGTTTAACATATTATATGAGCTGTTATGTGTCGTGCTGCGCCGCCCCCAGCTACTTGGCGCCCTAGGCGGTTGCCTAGTTCGCCTGTATGGACGCGCCGGCCCTGGGTATCTACCTAATTCATATTTTCTAGACTTTCGTGGCTTTTTAGCATGATAAAAGCGCATTTAATCGTGTACCTTATTGTTTTAGGCATATGAGATGGAACGAGAGCTGGTTGAACATATTAAGCTACTGGAAACGAGGTTGTTTGGATCTACACGGAAGGAAGTTCTGGAATTAGCCTACCAATTGGAGACGTGAATAATATTCCTGATAATTTTACTGAAGAAAATAAAATGGCAGGCAACGAATGGTTGGCTGTATTTCGACACAGACACCCGGACATATCTTTAAGAAAACCAGAAGCTACTTCAGCTGCGAGAGCCCAAGCCTTCAACAAGCCGCAAGTAGCACTGTTATTTAACACCTACCAAAAAATAATTCAGAGCTATAACATTTCTCTGCATAGGCTCTACAACGTCGATGAGTCTGCTTTATCAAGAGTTCAGAGACCCCAAAAAGTGTTTGCTACTACTGGGCGTAAGATGGTTGGGACTTTAACTAGTGCTGAAAATGGATCTCATGTGACAGTTGTTTGTTGCATGAGTGCAAATAGCCATTTTATCCCGCCGTGCTTAATTTATCTAAGAAAAATCATGAAACAGGAGGTGATTTGGGTAGTTGGGGCATTGCACAGAAATAAGGTTGGATGACAACTGTATTTCATAAATAGTTCGTGCACTTTCAGTTTCATGTAAAAGCAAGCCTTGATAACAAAGTGCTGTTGGTAGTTGATGGGCATATCAGTCATAAAGGTATTGAAAGCTTAACATTCGCAAAATAACATGGAATCATTATGGTGTGCTTGCCACCTCACTGCACGCACCACATGCAACCATTGGACGTATCTTTCTACGGTCCACTGAAGACCTCATTTGATCAAGAAGTGAGCACTTGGTTAAAGAGTCATCCAGGCAGAGCGGTTACTCACTTTCAAATAGGTGCGATACTCACTAAATCTTATGGTAAAGCAGCAACAGTGCAAAATGCAGTTAATGGGTTTAAAAAAAAAACAGTCCCTGGCCCTGTTGATCTAAAACATATTTTGCCAGATTATTTGTTTGAGCCTGCTGAGATGACAAACATCCCCATGCAACAAGACCGGGTGGAGCCTGAAAAAGATTAAATGGTAGCAGAAAACCTATGCGTCCCCTCAGCACCACTATCCAGCAGCCTGCTAGGAGCCTTGCAGGGGTGTGTGGTCCACCTCCACTGATGCTGCCGGACAGCAGCAGGCCGCTACAAGCCCTGATGGGGTCGCTGACACCCCTGGTGGAGGGTCAGAGCCTGTCACCATCACCGCCTCACCAGCGGGGGCTGACTACAGGCCAGTGAGGGTGTGCGAGTGCCTAGACTTGGGGAGAGACTGCGGTTGATAGAAGAGAGTCTTAATGCGCGAATATACAGCCTCGATTCTGTACTCGGGGGCTTGAGCTTCGAGGTATCCATCTCAATCATGTTCTTGCACAGACGTTAGGGAACGCTACTGGTATTTTCTATTACTATATGTTATCTTTGGAAGTGATTTGTGAAAAATAATGGCAGTTATCGTGTCCATAAAAATATTATATTGTTACGGACGTGAGCAGGCCCGCGGCGCGCGCAGGTTCGGAGCTGGCTAGCGGCTCCGCACGGCCTCTGACGTCACGTGGCCGCCGCTGACCTGAGACATGCCACGCGCGCCTGGAGGATTACAAGGGTCGTCGCTACCCCCCTCCTGCCCTGCCCGGCGCCGTTACCTGGCTCCTGGCAGCTTTAGGAATCCCGCGGGACATCACGCGAGCTGTCGATGCCCTTCTCAACTCTTCAAGCGTCAGGTCGGCGTGGGATGACGCGACTGGTCCCAGCCGCGCTCGTCACTTCTGGAAAGGCGCGAGGCTCTATATAAGACCGGGACACCGGCCCCCGTTAGAGTCTGGGCGAGGAGTTTCTCGGCGATAGTGCCGCGGGTACGGCGAGAGTCCCGAGCGAAGCATCGAGTGGATCCTCGGCGAAGGGAAGTGCGACGACAGCGGCGGCGGAGTGCGGCGACGGAGGTCCATGAGGGGTGCTGCCGCGAGAGATGCGCCAGAGGTGCGGCCCAGCGAGGTGTGTGGTGTGTTAGAACTGAGTGACTGGGGAAGCAACATTTTTAAGTGTAATTGATTACTAGTCATTTTTAGAAAGAATATTAAATTTTGTTAGTGATGTAAATATTGGTAATCAATAAAACTGTGTAGTAATAAAAACCTTAATTGGGCTATTCATTTACGAACCCAGTAGTTTTCCCACGATGATTATATTTAATAATCGTAACAATATACACACACACACACAAGAGACACCGAGAGAGAGTACGGAACGCCGCGATATAGCGCAGAGGACAGCCGGAGGGGCGGAAGGCAGGAAGGCATTCCCCCCACCGCGCCGCCCAGTCGGGGTGACGCAACCCCCGTCTCCAGCCCTCCAGCTTGTCCCGCCCACCCTCCAGCTCCAGTCTGTACAGGCCTCTCCAGGGCCCGCGGCTCCAGCAGGTGTTCCGGGCGGAGTGAGGGGAGAGGATGTCCTGTTTCTGGGTTAGACTACCGCATAAGCGTGGTTGTATGTGGCGTTTTAATAGGTGTATTCATTTAGATCACATATTGATAGATAAATGGTGGCGTTCATAGGCATAAAAATTAAAATTATTTTAACGCACTTCCGACAAAAATGATTATAAGTTTAAATATATGTGTGTGTTTCCGCAAGGAAAATATATGTTTCGTGTTTGAGTTTTTAATATATATATTATATTAGTCTAGTTTATTACATGTATTATATTTTTTTGTGTGGGTCATCAAATTTGTATCATATTAGTTCGGAGCCAAACATAATCTTAGAGGTTCCTTTTCTTGTTCGGTTATATTACGCAAGTTCGACTCAAAACACAAATCTGAGTTATTTTACATCTCGTCGAATTGCAAAAACGAGAAGTTTCGTTATAATATGTCCATCTTAAAACAAATTAGTTGTACTTTTGACTTAAAATTTTCATGGCACAGTATTTAAACAAATACTTTTTAAATTCTATTTACCTCCCTTGAAAATACATTTACACATAATGGTCGAGTCGAATGTTTGAAATTAAACACAACATTCGTTATTGGACGTCCATGAATCAGATTTGTTTAAATGAGAATCACACTCGTTTATAGCTAGCAAAGGCACGTAACATATACTTATCACGGAGAAACTAAATATGCGTATTTATTTAAAAGCCATTAAAAATTGAAAGTAAGGAATTGTGTTGTCCTGCACCCGCCAGCTGTCCCCTGGTGAAAGCCATGCATGTGGGGCGAGGCCCGTGTGGAGTATCCCAGGCCCAGTTGACGGCGCGACTCGAGAAGCACAGCCGCACGCGTTGAAGTTACAAACCAGCAGTGCCCCGACTCATGTCACATCACCCTGCACCAACAAACCCTACAGTCTCCGAACCCGGCTCCGATCATTATAACAAGTCTTTCCACTCGTGACTTTCCCATCACTCTCTCCATTTCTGTTGGTTCAACCTGACTGCCTGGCTCGGGGTGAGCCCGTGGCCACAGCCGCGATGCACGCGTATAGGGCTTGCTCTCAGACGCATCCGTACTCCAGCCGCACGTAGCCACTGACATGCCTGCCGGAGACCCACAGAACTGTGAAGGGGCTCGCGCTGGCGTAGCGGGATATGGAGACTCATAACAAACAAACAGCAGTCGGCGACCAACACCGAGAGAGGTCGACCGTCATCGAAGCCCGACTACTACGGAACTTGGTATTCCTTACTCTAAAGGCGCGTTTTCCTAGCTGCGGGGTATATACCGCAGCGGAGAACGGAATCCGCAGTTAAGAAACCGCACCGCACAGCCGTTGCGGAGAGTGTTTTCCTAGACACTGCGGAAAGCACAGGTTGAGCGAAGTTTGTGACGTGGTTGATCGCTTTGCTATGAGTTTGTCGAAAATGAAAAGGGTGTGTGTTGCATTAATGATTGCGGATTTAAATGAAATAGAAGAAGAAACGGATATTGTTGTTGAACGGTTATCGAAAGTAAGGAGGTCAGCCAGGGAAATGTACTGCAATAGAAGAAACGAAGGAGTCTACACAATCCTCATTCAAAAACACCTCTTGGATGACGAAGTAAAATTTAAAGCATATTTCAGGTTCAATCGTGAGCAGTTTTACGACTTGTTGAATAAAATTGGAGATGACATAAAAGTTGAGTCATGCAACAGAGTCACAAAACCAATTACTCCTGCTGAAAAACTTGCTCTTACTTTGAGGTAAGCATACGTGTACTTATAGTTTCATTTGTAAACAAGGGATGTGTATTTAGTAGTCCATAGCGAAACAGATTGTGAAGTAAAACAATAATAACAAAAAACAAATATGTACTCTGCAAAAAACGTATATTTGTAGGGTATAGTAATATAAAGAAGTGGACTGTAACTATGCAAATTGTAATAACTTTGATATATGATATATTTGATATATAAATATGCTCATTGATATGTACAAATTGAGGATACATATAGCAAAATGTGCTAACTAACGATATGACCCATTTATAACAATTTTAGTAATTAGGAACATGCATAAGTACACCTAATTATAATAATTAAGGTCCGTGTTGCAGATACTGCCTATAAGTTGAAAGTAATTTCCCGATTCTTGATCGTTGGTAGTATTGGAGTCTTGAATATGTCTTGCATCATTGTTAGAACCACTGTCATATGATGGTACAGGACTAAACGATGGCGGAGTGCTTCGTGTCAACGTGTCGTTACTGAAACTTGTTGAAGAGGTTCCCGTGGCATGGCTACGTCTAATGTGTTGCAATTCATATTTTGTAACAAGACTGAAAATGTGACTTTTGATTTCATTTTTCGCCTCCGGATCAAACTTCTTTACTGTAGCTGCAACTGATCTAAAGAATAGGTCGATTTCATCTTCTGTGTCATGTTGTAAAGCCTTTTCCACGGACCTATGAAAACTTGCCCTCTCTTCGGATCTTTTCTGCAGTATTCCCACCAATTCTGTATGTTGCCTACCCCTTTTATTTACGCTGTAATTTGGATGGTTATATGTAGACCTGTCATCACTTTCAAAATCACGTTTATTTTTTTGTTGCTGATATTGTCACTAGTACTTTCAGCGCATGGGCTGCTTTCGAGGGGAGTGTCTCCGTTTTCACTTAATGTCTCTTCGTGCACACCTTGTGTTTCTTCGGCATTAGATATACTTTGCCTCTCATCTTCAACTTTGTCGAGAAACTGTATTCGGTCCCAGTAGGCTGCCCTTTTCTTCGTAGCGGCAGAACCTGTTGTTTTCATGCCTTGCCAATTCACTTTTCGATAGTGGTCTCTAATATTTCTCCACCTTGTTTTACACTGTTGTTCTGAAAAAACACCAAAGTTTAATGTTAAGGTAGTCTTGTTACTTTATAATTATATCGTATGTAATTTGTATGTACTGATGTTGCTATGACTTCGATGCACGTAATGTTTAAGTATATTACATTTATGATGCTATTTTTAAACAATTATACAATATCTTTAAAGATTGACCATTACAGTACTTACACAAATACATTTAAACATAGCTATATCTTTACCTGTTTTATTCAACATGGCGCCAATTTCTTTCCAGACTAGTTCTTTTTTCATCGTGTTTTTAAATTCCTGAGAAGACATATCCCACAAGATCGCGTGTCCAGCTGCCAACTCTATGAGCTGCTCATCGTCAGCAGCAGTAAAACGCACCGCCATTATTAAAACTGAAAACAACGTCACAACGACACAACTTTAACAGGATGCTGTCGAAACGTATTCACTATATCGCAGCGGACGACGGACTAGACTGCTCCAGAAGGAGTCGGTGCGTTCCGCTGCAGATACTCCGTCGGCGGAATGCGTGATGCGATCTGTTGGAAAACGCGTCAATGTCGTACTGTACATTGGGTGCTCAGCGGACTCCGCACAGCGGATTCCGTTCTCCGCTGCGGGATATAACCCGCAGCTAGGAAAACGCGCCTTAAAGTTGAATATGGAATAACTTGTCGCGTTTTACTGGAAGTCTGCACCTATAAAAGATTCCGTAACAGTTACGTTTATTTTACATCGACGTACGAGTACAGACACGCCTTACGGCGAAGGAACTTTATTAAGGGTGAAAACGCAAGCAACTGTGAACAGGCGTAAACGAATCTGACCTGCTTGTGATGCAGAAGGTTACTCGCTGGGCGAACAGCTTGTCTGTAAGAGGTTCGCGAGACGAGCATTGCAGCGAGTGGAGCTGACGAGCGAGGCAGTGCACTCTCTGCTCCGAGACGGAGCTGCTGGATCAACTACTCCACTCCGAGACGAGGCATGGCGGCCTGCCACCTCAGCATCCCTGCAGCGAGGGGGACTGCAGCCTAGAGGCGAGTCGCGGACATCGTTTATTTGCGCCACAGGTCGTTTCAAAAAGGCGATATTGTTTCAGAGTATTATTTAAGTAATGCCTACGCCTTGTATTTCATTTTAAATTCAATTTATGTGTGGCGCTAATTAATTCAGATATGGTATTTTTATATAATTTTAAATCACTTTTTAATTTTATGATTATTTTGTATCAGAGTTTTTGAATGGTCTTTAACGATTTAATTTGTAATTTTACTCTGGACTAACGATGCAGTGTCTTTAAAATATTTTTAGTAAATGTCATTTAACTTAAATATTTTTTAAATCATATTTATATTTGGCACATTTATGAGGCTCTGTAGCATTAAGTAGCAATGTTTATAAAAAATAGAGCCCACACACTATCAGGTCCAATATCTACTCGTAATGCCATTATTTATCACAGCTATTCTTTGTTTGCATTTGATTCCCAGATGGCAGAAAGTTCGAGAAAACAAAATGGTGGAATTCAAAATGGCAGAAAGTACGAGAAAACAAAATGGCGGCAATGACGTCGTCCAAGATGGGGTCAAGGTAAAAGTCAAAATTCAAGGTCATCCAAGATGGCCGCTGTGACATCACAATCCAAGATGGTTGCCGAAAGGCAATACTGTAATTTGGCTTTGCGAACCCATCCACATCCACACCCAGAACCCAGGCGCCGAACCGGCCAACATATACTACTGCTATTCTTTGTTTGCAGTTGAAAGTGTGAGGCTAAAGCGAGTGAGTGTTCGTCATCAAGTTGCATGAATTCCTGAATACGGCCAGCTATATCAATGTGCCCGTGTTAATGTGTGAATCATTTGTTAGTCTCTGCTCGTTTATAAATAACTATTGTTGTTGCACATCCCACCTTGTTCTAAATAATTTTAAAGAGTAAAACATCACTCATACACAGTACACTTCCACGAATAGTTTATGTTTTAACTACTAACTACAGTAGTTAAACAGTTGTTCATAAAACTTGCAAAATTATTTTTGTTTCTAACACTAACCACTTTAAAACAATCAATTAATAATTTTGTGTAACTTTTAAGTTTGGGTTGAAATAATTTGCGTTTAAATAAATATGTTGTACAGGAAAACAAGGATTTTACTAAAAGAGATATACTGTAATGCATTTAAATAACTAAGCAACCTTATTGCCGAGTGCCATCGACATCTTTACTACGTCTTACTGAATATAATATAAAAAACACTGCAATTGTAAAAATCAAAAAATTGTTCTTTTCAAAATTAACGGTATTTGCATAGTTAAATTGGTTTCCAATATGTTGATATTAAATACAAAAAGTACAGATTATAAGCCATTCATAAACTCAACTACAGTGATTTAAATGGATAGGCTGGTATTCATGCTTATTTTCACTTGCTATAAACGAAGGAAACGAATAAAATAACTCTTTGCCCCCTATAGAATTTTCGCAACTTAAACCCAAAGCATTTAAAAAATGTAAGTTACAAGCATTATAATAAGTGGCTGAAAACTTAGACGATTAGCTCGTAATGACTTTCTATTTCCGTCCTGTAACGTTGCGGTCATCGCATTTAGTTCATTTGGTTCCCAGAACAAATTATTTTGAAAAAAATGTGTTCAATTTGTTTGAAGCATTTAATAATATTAAATTATTTTGGAACTGTAATTGCAACGTGTCTCTAATTATATTTGTCATCAATATTTAACACTGCCGAGACTATTGGGGAGAGCTATGACAAAACAAGTTTGTAAGTACTAGCTGTCCTGTGGTAGTATTTGATGCATCAAGCACTAAGACCATGTAGCAAAGTAGTGAGTTAGCTTTCAGTAACAACGCCGCCATAAAAAAATACCTATACGAAGTGGTAACTATAAAAGGCAAAAAAATGTATGTAAAATGATATTAGAAACAGCTATGCAAATAAAATTTGATAACGTGCACCATATGTTATGTTCAGTATGTTTAAGATAATGAAAAAAAGAATGTTTTGTCAGCAAATCTGCGGTAGTCATCGAGTTATAAGGTAACATACATAGCACAGACATACGTACAGGCAGACGTAAGCCAAGGTTATTTTTAAATAAAATATTCTATTTTATAAGATCATTAAAACTGGCAGTAAATTATTGAGCTGAAACTGGTGCAAAACAAAGACGAATGTTTCAATGTGCAGGAGGACGTGGCTGAGGGCGGGGTCAGGGGTCAGGGGTCAACTGGCGGGGTCAGAGGTCACGGTCCAGCACTCCACGGCTGACTGGCGCCGCCACACTGGCGCCCTACCAACCTGCTCAGCACTTCCATGTCGTGATTCACCATTACATTCAACTGTTTAGGTTAAACTACTTATAAAAAAATGGGTATTAAGAAGACCTAGCAATAACCCCGGAAAATCAAAATCATTTTAGAATACAGGAAAGAATTGTATATATGTATAAAGAAATAAATTACAGAAATTAATTCTTCAAGTATACCCCCAAGGGGGCTTCTATCTTGAAGAGGCAATAAGTGCTGAATCAAATATTGCCAACATAAGGTTGGATAACATCATGTTTAGGTTAAACTTTTCATATATTATATTTTAACCGCAAATAATTTGTCAATCAAAAAACCAGCCAACTTTATGACTATTACTATTATTCCCCTTCCTTTTTTTCCTCATGATTCTAGTGCTACCTATATTTTTACACGGCTTCCTTTTGCGTGACAACTGTACTTTCAAATTTTTAAAAAAAAAAACTCGATAACCCATTTTTTTTTACTTTATAGCTCAATAAAAGCATACACATGGCCGTCAGAAACTGATAAATAAAGTATGTAGATTAGACTAGATATCAATGCAGAGTAAAAAGAGATTACATTTTTAGATTATCATTAACATTAAGTGCAGAGATTTTCCTCTCCATAAACCTGACATAATTTAATACCAGACAAATGTACAGTGCATTATTAGCAACCAGGTAAAGTTTTGTACAGATCGCCGGCTTTAGCGGCCATTGTCTGTAGTTGCTTGGCTTCTGGGTTGCAGCGCTTCGAAGGCGAAGGTATCACCAACGTTTCGGTCGACGTTGCAGTCGCCATCATCAGGGAGCAGTTACCTACTGAGGTTAATAAAAGTTCTCCTACCTTTCAATACTCTCGCCTGAGAGGGGAGAGTTTCCCGATTGGCTGCAGCTGTGAGCCAATCAGAATCTCCCTTTCTTCTGGTTGGCCTGTTGGTTTGGCCAATCAGAGCTGTGCTTCTGTGATTGGCTGGGAGTGCTGGACAATAAGTGGTCTTTTCTTTTCAGGTTGGCTGGGATGTTTGGCCAACCAGAAACGATCTGTCTGTTGTTGGATGCAGAGCTAGGTTTTGAGGTTTTCTGAAGAGTGGGTCCCATATTTTGCTTAATTTGTCTCCATCCTATCTATTTACGTTCGATGGGTGTTTTAATATTTCAACATATTCTCGAATGTATCTTTTCTTGTGTTGTGGGATGTTGGCTTGGAACCGGTTCGAATTCAATGCTCTGCTGTGCTGGTTTCCAAATATGCTACAACTGATTGTAGGTTTTCATGTTTGTAATCGCTGATATGTTATTTAACCCTTGTAATTATTCGCCCGTCATATACTTTGCCACGTAAGCTGCGGCAAGATTTTCGGCTGGAGTTTTTATCCTTCACTGATGTTAGGAACCCCTCAGTTTTGTATATAGGTTTGAGAATTGCATGTATTTCGTTCTTCCTGAGAATTATTGCCACTTTGTCTGAAATCATAATCACAACATCTTTGTCACTGCGGAGTTCTTCCCTGCTGATGTGTGGGGAGTTGTTCGCGCAAGGCCGAGCTTGGGGGACGGATGACGTCACTGCGACTGTAAGAATACGGAGGTGAGGCTGCCGAGCCGCGGTCCGCACGCTCTCGTTGCACCGGCGTATTGCGGAACAAGTTAGTGCGTCAGTGCGAAGTGTGCGCTTCTGCTCCGTCAAGTGCCGGCGCGCGTATACAAAAGGGCGTAACTTGCGGGAAGCCTTCTTTTCACAGACGAGAGAGCCAAAACCCGAAGTTCATGTTTTTTTCCGTATCTTTAATATAGCTATCCTAACCAAATCAACCGTCCACAATGTTTTAAAGTATTTATAATGTAGCTAACCTAACCTAATTGACCATTAGTATCCTTTTATCAACACCGCCATATTTATTTACAATGAACAAAAAAAATGCACGATCAGGCGTTTGGTTCTCTCGTCTGTGAAAAGAAGGCTTCCCGTAACTTGCCGTCGACACGCTACCAAGATCACGTTGTTCGAGGCAAACGATCAGATTTGAGTGCTTTGTTATCTGACGCCCCATTCGGCAGAGAACTTAAAAGCACAAGTAAGTGGAGCCAGCTGATATTTCAAACAGCCCTTTAAATCGTAAGAGCAGCGGTCGGATGACGCGGTGTTCGTATTCGACTGTTTGCAACGCACCAAGTATTTTACCGTGGCCAGGCGTGAGCTGCATGTTCGGAATTTTTGCAAGAGGAACCTTTTCTTGTTCAGTAAAGAAATAATTTATATAGTGTTTATTTGTCAAACTTCCAAGGGGCACGAAATATTACCCTCTCATTATAACTGTGGCGTAAAGACTCGAGTCTACAAACGTGAACTGTTCTTAATCTTTTTAGAGACCCGGAGACCCGGACACATAGGTAAATTTGTTTTGTAATACATGTAAAATAGTTGTAATTGGTTCTTTAAAACGCCGTAAATATTTGAACTGCATTGCAAGTTGTCACTCGGCGAGCTAAAGTTCTAATAGATTTTGCGACTTATTTTAACACATTTTAAAATTGGTAAATGTACGCTAAAATAATATTTGTACAAAAAGATTATATATTTAATATTTACCCTTTTAGTTTTAATGCAGTATGTAACCCATGATATCTCTCGTCGTTATCATTAAAAGTTTTTATTTTTTATTTTTCATGGTAATACGTATTGCAAAAAAAAATATTCTTCAGTTCTAAATAAGGTACCTCTTAATAACATCTTCCTTCAACTTTTTTGTGAAAATTTGTTGTATTTAACAGTGTGTGTAGTTGTGCGAAATATTTACATTATTGCGTAAAATCAATTGATACAATTTTGCCCTTTGTTGACGCAGATCACAGACAGGTCTTCAAGTTGTGGTGGCTTACTCTAGGGCGAGAAGCTGGGGCGAGAAGCTGGGGCGAGAAGCTGGGGCGAGAAGCTGGGGCGAGAAGCTGGGGCGAGAAGCTGGGGCGAGAAGCTGGGGCGAGAAGCTGGGGCGAGAAGCTGGGGCGAGAAGCTGGGGCGAGAAGCTGGGGCGAGAAGCTGGGGCGAGAAGCTACTCATATTTCCACTCAATTATTTTTGATTAACCCAGCAAAAGCAAGTCACAGTCATAAAGCTATCTCCCCATACCACACGCCTATTTCAATCTCTGGATGTGGTGGTTTTCAAAGACCTCAATTCCAAGTGGGACAAAGAATTGCAATTAGAAAATCCACAAAGATGGGAAGTGGTGGAATATTGTTCTGTTAAAGTGTATGGGAAATCTGAATAAAATGGGTTGTTAATAGCAAAGGTGACGCTGGATATGATGTGTTGTATTTCAGCGACATTTTCAAACAATGCAATTTATTGAAACAGAAGAAGAACCATACTTCACTTAAAAAAATGTACATAGTAGAAAACTGTAAAGCCCATTAAAATCAGATCTGCTACATTTATAGATATGATCAGCTTTACTGATGATTTTAGTGAATTAACATACATTAATTAAGATTTGTTTACTTAAATATTATACTGTAATAGTTCTTCGTGTTACTCTAAAATATTACTTAATTTCAGACCCAATGGTTATGTAGGAGTTCGCTTACATCGTCGATAACTCCACTATGGTGTAGTACAAATGGCTTGACGTAATTTTTTATGGGGTTTACATGTTTGCCAACATGGCCCACTTACCCCAATACAAATAAAAATAGTTTATACCTACACGCCCAGGTTTGTAAAATTTTGGCCCAGATACCCCAACAGACCTTACAGGTAATTTAATTTTTTGATATTTTCTTTAGTTAAATTAGAGGCATGCAGTAAAATGTTATCCATGTACACTATCCTCTTTGGATTTCAAGTGGGAAATAAAAGTAACTTGTTTGATTTTTTTAAGCTATGTGTGTATTTATTTAATGTATCAAAAACTAATTGACAATTTTTGCTCATATTTTATTTAAAATTTAATTCGCCAAGACCAATCTACATATAAAATTGTATGAAAATACAATATGCGGTTCGAAAGTTGCCGTCGGACAAAGTCACATACAAACATACTGTTACAAGTGGGCAAAAACAGGCCCAGAAAGGATAGCCCAATTAATTATCAGCTAATAAGTATTTACACTTTTAATGAAATTATAACAATGTAACTGTCTGTCCACAGAGTGGATGTGAAGATCGACATGAGGCAGGGTCGGCACGGATGAAACGGGGCCCGACACTCACAGCAGCCGGGTGCGCTACAGACCTGGACAGACCTGGACAGACCTGGACAGACCTGGACAGACCTGGACAGACCTGGACAGACCTGGAGGCTGCATGACATGGGGCGAGGAGCATTGGTGGGGGCAACGGGAGTACCCCGAGAACACCCACAGGCCACGGCGATATACGCCACGTTTGTCGTTTGCGAGGATCCGCGTTCAACGCTGCCGGGAATGGAATCCACGTCGCTTGAGTGGAAGGCGAGTTGTTGTGTCCACTCAACCGCCGCGCCTCACTGTCCACACAGTAATCGTTCTTTAAATAATTCCGCTGTTCGCTCTCTCCACTGGCGCTCGGCTCTTGCCTCGCACCTCTGTCCCAGCACGCCGCCTCGCTCTGCTCGCAGTCCTCACTCTTCGAGGCGTCACTCACCCTCGTCACTTCGCTCTCGCATCACTTCCACGACCCGCCGGTATCGCCACAGGTCAGCCCAGGCTCCCGACCTAACACTCGGAGCCGCGAGAACAGTAAACAAATCAATAAATCAAAGTAAAGAACTGCAATGTGTGGTGATGTTTCCTAACTGTACATTTTAATGTGAAATAACAGAAATAATTTTAAACGATACTAATGGAAATGAAATAAATCCACATATACGGAAATGAGTCGGAAACCTAATACATCAAACAAAATCACTCTATACAATAGAAATAAAATGATTTGTACCCAAATGCAATTGAATAAATAAAATGTTACAGTAAAATGTAATGTTAGCTACGCCACTTCACGCGACCGGAGCCCTGGGAAGCAGGAGTGGGGGCGGCCACTAATGGGAGGTCATGTAGCGGTAGGAGAGGGACGCTATCGCTCCGAGTGAATCCCACAGGCCGGCGCGCCGGGCTGGTTGCTCGCCTCGTCTCCGACAGCATCGTAATAATACATTAAGGCATTCCATGCAACATGTTACATTATATTTCATAACTGATAAATTTTAAAGTTGGAATACATGTTTTATTATAAATATATTTTTCTAAAGTTTGCTTACTGTGTGCTGCTTGAGAAAAATAAAGTAAACATTTATTGTTAACATCTGCCTATTCCGAGAGTTCTCTGGGCGAATCGTTATTCAATGAAGTTCCTTGCAGAACAAGAAAATAATAGGCATGTGTTGACGCATGCGTGTGACGTGGCATTGCCGCCCACGGGCGATGTCCGATCAGCTTGGTTAGTGCACAGCAGGTGTGAGGTGTCTGGCGTCGGCGGCTAGTCGCGCGCCTGGTGACGTCAGGGCGAAGCCCCGGGAGTGCTGCAGACACGCCCTCAGACGTCTCGCAGCTGTGCAAGGTCACTCCGCACGGGGGCTTCCCGTCCTCGGCGGAGCTGCCGGCAACCACGCCGCCGTCTCTTCACTGGCGCATACCCCACGCCAGGTCCAGGCAGTGAGCCGTGCTAGCGCACGAACCACGCGAGACAACTTGGCTTGTTTACGAGAGGACATAAATAGCAGGTTGCGATGTGCAGCCGAGTCTTTGAGGCTACAGGTGCGCGTATGGATTAACGATGTCGCATTTCATTCCAATTCCTAGCGTCAGGTGTAGCCTAGTTTTTTTTTTTTCCCCCGAAACGAGCACGTCATAAATGATCTCGCAGTTGTTTTTGTTAATTGCTCACGAACACAGCGTAGCAAAAAAAATGCATTCCCGGGGTGTAATCAATTATATAATTGTTTCTGCACGAGCTAGAGAAAATTTTACACATGAATTATAGTTTTTTGGATCCGTTTCATCAACATCCAGTGCTCTTTTTTTTTTTTTTTTTTTTTTTTTAAACGAGAATCTGTTTGTTCCTAAATAGGACAAACCAGATGCAAAATAAATAAACATATTTATATTGCTTAGTAACGAAAGAAATTATATTCCAGTTGTTTTTTTTAAATCAAAAATGAATTGTAATAATTTTAACTAAAAGTTTTAATTAGTTTCAATTAATGTTTATAGTATTAAATTGATCATATCGTATTTCAGTAGATATCAATATTATTGTTAAAAGTGTGGGAATACAGCTCCAGAAAGGATAGCCCAATTATGTATTGCAGTATTAATTATTAGCTAATACTTACAGTATTAATTAAATGACAACAATATAAATGTCCGTCACACCTTTGTTAAGTCCACTATGCACTCTCGCCACTGGAGTTGAGCTCGATCGTGGCTCTCGCTACTGTTCGTCTCTCGCCTCACACGCTCGCACTTCGGTCCCACACGGAGACGTCGTACCCCGTGACCCGATGCCCGCATGCTTGTAGCCCGCCATCGCCTGCCCTCTTCACTACCCCGCACGCCTGCCAGTCCCGTCCTGGAAACATCTCACAGCCCTCCAGAGCAGTGGCCTCCTAGTCGCGCCACTCCGCGCGCGGCCGGGTTCCAGGGGGCCGCGGAAGCCTCCAGAAGAGACAGGGAGAGGCGCGCAGGCCACTAATCAGAGTTCCGTGTCTCGGTGTGGGAGGGAGGCGCACCTCCCGCAGCCGGGCCGGCCTTGTCGCTAGCAGCCTCGTCACATTATGTTCAGCTCGTATAAAGCTAAACACACCTCTTTCCCCTCGTGAGGATAGGAAATTATAAAATTCATATAACATAGAGTTAATAATTTTTTATGGGTGTTAATTAGCTATTCCCAGATTTTTACTTCTCGCTCTGATAGGTTTGGATATATGAATTATTCTGAATACACCTTAACCTACCCCATCTTCGTGCCGTGAAGCTCAAAGCATCGCCACACTTGAATCTGCAGTTAGTAAGCTCTGTATCATGATCGGTTTGTGAGAACCGAGATCCGTACCAAGAGCGATGATACCGAGTCGTGCTACCCATCACACATGCAACGCCACGGTGATGACAGCAGGGGACGGGACCCAGGGAGGTGTGGACTGCCCCCCGCCCCTGGGCACACCCCCCCAACACGCTAGGCACTGGACCGAGTGGGCACGTGTGTATCAACAGCAGGGTATGAAAAAATCCTGATTTTTTTAAAAAAATCAAACAAATCAGATTTTTGGATTAAAATCGGGTTTTTTTTTATTAAAATACGATTTTTTTGATTAAAATATAAAAAATTGTAATCTGTGTAATATACAGTACATTTTCATGACTGTTTTCATTACTTGACTTTGCTCTGCAGTACAATTAATAACAGATTAATCCTTTTTGTAAAGACAACTAGCCTAATTTTCTTTCTTTAAAATTGCATAATGTTTTAAGGAAACATTAATGATGTCTCTTTATGAAAATTTTTAGTACAGTAACATAGTTAATATTAGTAAAACAAGATGTCTTATAGAAAATAACTACATCAATGAAAATATATCATATTTAAATGTAATTTTGTCACTTCTGTCATGTCTTATAGTCTTATAGTCCAATTGTTCTAAATAAAGTAATTTAAACCAAAACCACCATTTCTTTTTCTTCTTCTCCTCAGAATAGCACACATATGAGAGTATTCAAAGTAAAACTTCTACATAAAATATTACTTATTTAAAATTTTAAACAAAAATAAAAGTTTTGCAGCTTTTTCTGTACCCAGTCGATTTCTTAATGTTGACTGAACCAAACCATACATACCAAAGAACTGAAAATTTCCTTCCTACAGTTCTAAAAATAGCATTTGACATTGTTGGAAGACAAACCTGTTGCCAAGGAGATATATGACACACACACAACACAAATACATGAGGTAGAGGAGAGAAGAGAGAAAATGAGGTGGCATTTAAAGGTACATTCCACCCACCTATATTAAACAGGTGTTTCAAAATAACTATACGTAAATACATTGTAGAAGAAATTAAGTACTATTCAATTTTCATTCTATCTTTGCAGCAGTCAATTTTTATGTAAGTAGGTATGATTACTTGGTTTAAACAATACAGTAGGTATAGGAAATACTAACGTTCATATTATCATATTATAAATTGATTTTATTCACTGATTTTTAAAAAAAATCACACGATTTAAATCATGATTAAAATCACGATTTAAATCATGCTGATTAAAATCAACATACCCTGATCAAGAGTACGTATAACCAATCCCTTTCGGCTCAGTGTACAGGCGTAGGTAGCTTCCGAACCACCTATTTATTCTGGTAATATTTTGGAAACTTCTGGAACATTTTAACAACTTAATGTACGTAACATATTATCTTCTCAAATATTACAAAATTATCAGATTAGATATTTGCTAATTTTCCATGCAGCGAAAATATTACGACTATTTTTTAACTCTCGATGTATCCACCATTGAATAACTTAGAACGAATTTAATATTATATGCCAAATAAGGTAATTATGTAATTGTTTTAACCTTCAAACAAGATTTTTCATCCCCTGCACTTAAAAGTGGCCGTATAAAAATTTACTTTGCACCAAGTTTTAAGATAATATTAATATGGTTTAAAATAAATTCGAATAAAATTGATACTAAGAAATATTTATTTTTTTAAAATTTCAACCCCTGTTTTTACGGTAATATTTTGTTTCATCGAACATTACTTCAGCCAAAGTTTTGGATGAGGTCTAGGATTTATTCAATAAATTATAACGGATTTAATAGTAAATATACCAAAAAAAGTAATGATCCTTTTTGACGTGACGTCAAATAAATTTATGAACGCCGGCTGCACGCACGAAAAAGTGTCTCGTTACGCACATTGTTCCGTTACGCACATTGTTCCGTTACGCTGTGTCCCGTTACGCTCATTGTACGCTTGCGCCGTATCTATCTCTCTTCCACTCGACTGTTTATAAAGTGAAGTGAAAAGTTAATGTGGTGTTTATTGCTTATTACAACAACAATTTCGGCAATAAAGGTTAATTATTCTTGCATTTTAAAAATCTTGATTACTAGTATAATTTCAAGTATTTATTATTTTATTATTAAAATAAAAAATTATTCAATTTTATTCATAAAGTATGCAATCATTTCATCAATGTTTTGTTATGACGTTATCACGTTAAACTATTGTCCGTAAACCGACTTTACAGACAACCAATTTTTTTTTTACTTTCAGTTATGGTTGGTCGTATGAAAAATTGTTTCAGATTAAAGTATTAGACAATATTTTAAGGCTTTAAAAAAATTCGGACATATTAAATAGTGTGCATATTAAGCGAGTTATGATTTTTTTTTTTTGTCTTTTAATCCTTGTTATTTTCCACCCCTTGCAGTAATGGATGGTCATACAAAAATTATTTTCAAACGAAAGATGTAAATAATTTTTTTATGCTTTATAGAAAAAATAACCGGATTTAATAGTGCACAAGGTATGGATATTATGAATTTTTTTGTTATTTTAAAACCCTTTTTTCAACCCCTTGCAGCAATGGTTCGTATTATCAAAAATATTTTCAGACAAAAGTTTTAGATAAAAATTATAAGATTTACACTTTGAACGAATTCGACGGTGTGCCTACGAACAGAGTCATGATTTTTTTTTTTTGTCCTCCGACCCTTGTTCTTTCCACCCCTTGCAGTCATGGTTGGTCGTATCTGATTTTCAAAATACCTTACCCATTCCTACCCCTTTGGTCGGATATTGCCCATTAACGAACTCGACAGAGATTTTCCACAATTAGATTTTATGTACAAGTTTGGGAGTGATTTGTCAAAAACTGCGGCAGTTATCGTGTACACAAAATTGTGATATTATATATATATATATATATATATATATATATATATATATATATATATATACATACACACACACTTTTGAGTTGACGATGGTTTTGGGATCTATGAACCATGAAACGAAAAACTATATAAAAATTTTCCGGAAGTCGCACCATGGTAACGGCTACTAGAGGTAGTATTTCTTCGAAATCTGCCTAAAATCACACAATGATCGTATCGGGAATGTTTCCACCAAGAACAGTCACTTCTAGGGGAAGATCATGATGCAGATAAGGGCGCAGCCTTCGACAAACCACCCCATCCCCCAACCCCCAACCAAAAAAAAAAAGTTGTTTAGTTTTCAGTCATGGTATGGGAAGCTTCCTGCGACTTTCTCTGTTGACAAAACTACTTTTCATCCACAATCTACGCGACTTTTCGTTCATTCGTATTGCGTAGTGACTGAAAATAAACCTGAAAGCAAGCAACTGCAGTCGGAGAGACATCGTCGACATTCAACTAACGATACAAGCCTGGTATGGAGACTAACGATACAAGCCTGGTATAGAGACTAACGATACAAGCCTGGTATAGAGAAGTGAAACAGCTCTGACTGCCTCAACACACGGCTGTATCATGATCACGTATCCAGTCTAGACAGGCCTGCATATATGCTGATCTGATTGAAGATTTAAAAAAAAACTTATAAAGGTAGAATTCCAAATAAATAAACCGCACAACTAAGTTTCTTACCTCTTGCTATAGTTAATTCAAAGATGGAAACTGAAACCATACTTGCTACTCCCTCCCCCCCCCCCCCCCCCCATTTTCGTCCCTAAGTTGTGGCAATTCGAAAAATGATCAAAAGGAATCGGTAGCTTATGACTGTTTATTTGTTGTTCTTACTTGTTAAATTATCCCGCAAAAAACTTTCAATGTATTTTGATGAAATTCTGAACAAAGGTAGCCCATATACTGGATTAACAAAGACTACGAATATTTGCGGGATTCACATTCTGAAAGGGATGAAAAGGGGGTAAATGTGTTTCCGATTATAAATTATATCCCTGAAGATAATACAGCAGCAGAAAAGATACTGGATAGGAATAATAAACAAAGGCTTACAATAAATACCAACTCATTTATACAATGTTACGATATTACACACCTAAAGAGATGAAGAGAGGCTATATATGTGATTTTATAATAAAAATATCCTGAACTAATCAAGTGGGAGGTAACAAATTATAAGCATACAAAAATTTCAACTCTTAACATTTTCTGAAGTTACAATTTTAAGGGGGGTGAAAATGGAGTACCTATTTAGTTTCTTAAAGAAAAATTCATACCACAGAATAAACTGAATGATAAGGAAGGAAACAGAATTGATTACATGCGTTACGAGTTACGTAACGTGTTTGTTTGGGTTCTGCGTTTTCCCATTTCAACTTTAACTGACGAATGCGGCAAAATTACAGGTTATTGTGTATACATTAAACACACACGGAGCTCGTAAAAAAATGTACAATCATAAATTTTAAAGAAGTTTGAAAAACGTGACAGAATTATTACGAATAATACTCAATTATGTAGGAAACTCCCATCCAACACGATGTTAAACCCGGGGGCGCCGTTAGTTCGCAAGACACCATGAGCCTCCACCAAGGAACTACTGGCAGGTTTCGAATGATTCAATTGAATTAGGGATACATATGCCTATATTATACATACTTTTTTATATTACTACCCCGGACCAATATAATAGATTTTAGAAAAATCTAGCACGATATATCTCGTGTAGTACAATTTGGATCACTTTTCATTTGGAAAAAAGGGTAGTTGTTCCTTATTGCATATCCATTTGTATTTTTTAATTAAAATATTAAAATAAAGTACCTAACCAGTTGAATGTGTTTGTTGTGATTTGAAATCGTACGATTACCAAAATATTTTTGACTCTTAAGATATGTGTATTTTTTAGCTTTGATATAAACTGTATATATGCGCTAAGGAACACTGTACCCGGGAGAAACTGTTCTGTATAACATAACCAGTGTATTAAGAAAGAAAAATTCAAATAAGTAAGCAGTTGGTATGTTTGTGATGAGAATCTGTAGCATAACTAAAATATAATTGGTATTTAAAATATCAATTGTGACCGTGTGTATTGCTCACGAGACGTTTCGCGTTAATTTTCTACATTAAAAACATTCAAAGGCATGAGAAAAACACATCACATCATGTGACATCGGAAGTCATGGATAGGCGACAGCTTTGTGCTGTTTAAAGACAGTACCCTTCAAGCAAAATCATGAGGTTTCCTTCCAAAACCGCTTCAAACTCAAGAGTACCAACCGGGATCTTGGCAATATGAAGAATACAACCGGGAAGACTCGCCTAAATTTGAAATAATGTTTTACTTTTTTAATTCAAATAAAAAAACTGTATACTAGATCTATTAATAAGGGATATCCCATTTCTGAAACCAAAAAATTACGAGTATAATGTGGGGAGAAAACTGGGTTCGTAAGGTATAGCCCAATTATTTGGTTCAGTGTTATTTATTACTAATGTTTACGCCATAAATTGATTAACGCACTCAAATGATCTATCCACAACAATTAGCCTTACACTGGTGATTGAAACACTGGAGCCTGGCTCGACAGTAGCTCGCTGTCTTCCTCCGCGCACTCACCCACGCCGCGCCGCAGTATCGCTCGCCAGGCAGCACACTCGCAGGTGTGGAGACTCTCTCCGCTGCTTCTATACTCTTGGCAGCCCTTCTGGAACCGACTGGTCGCGTCACCTTGGGCCGACCCGACGCCCGAAAAGTCCAGAAAGGCGGTGTTTGTTCGCGCCACTCCGAGCGGTGGCCTAGGGAAACCCGCAGAATTCCCAGGCCACTAAAAGGGTAATTGACAATGGCCTAAGGGGTGACGGTGCTAGGGGAACATGAGGGGGCGGGGGTAGCGAGGACCCTCGTAATCCGGCCAGGCACGCGTGGCATGCCTCACGTCAGTGGCCGTCAGTGGCCGTCAGTGACCGTCAGTGGTCGTGAGTGCGCGAAGGAAGCGGACAGAAGAGCGAGCCACTGTCGAGCCAGGCTCCAGTGTTTCAATCACCAGTGTAAGACTAATTGTTGTGGACAGATCATTTGAGTGCGTTAATCAATTTATGGTGTAAACATTAGTAATAAATAACACTGAACCAATTAACTGGGCTGTACCTTACGAACCTTTTTTTTTCCTCACTTTATATTCGTCACAATATAATTAAACCAATAGCCATCAGTTTCCAGCGAAATACAGCTATGTTACTGCTGAAAGGCGAATGTTACCATTACTACTGAAATGGGGCATCTACCGTGCACAAAACGCAAGGCTGCACTGTAGATTATGCAATTGTTTATTTGGGATCGCTTCTCTTTGCTGCCGGACAGGCTTATGTAGTTCTTAGTCGCGTAGTCATTGTATGGTCTCCAAGTAGAAGAACTAATTGCTCTAAGATACAGTAACAAGAAAATTTCCATGTAATGTTGACGCATTAGCTGAAATGTCTAGAATACGTGAATATTAATGACTAATTTTAAGTTTATTGTAAAAATGAGACTTTAATCGATCGTATTTAGTAATTTTTATTTGTTTCAATTATTCATATTCAATATTTTTATTTAATTTGAGACTAAAAAAATAAAATACACTTATCGTTTAAAAAATCTTATATTCCCCGCTTTTACCATTGATTGAACGAAAAATTAATAAGTAAAATTTAAATTGAAGTATTTTCCCCGTACAGCCAAATAATGCTCCTCAACTCTGCATATCTAAAAGCGGGGGGAACTTTAAATTATGTCTTCAAATTTATATTAACAAAAACAATATGTTTTGTAATACGATTTTCTATCCATAATTTTAGGATATAGTCAATACAAAAATTTTAGGATATAGTCACACGAAAATGACTATATGAACTTAATAATGTACTTAAAATTAGTAATGGGGTGATGGATATCGTTTGTCTCAAATTTGCTATCATTAATTTTAGGATACAGTCATTACGAAAATGAAAGAAGAGAGCGCCCCACGCTTTTAGTTATAGATAGTTGTAGAGCATTATTTGGCTGTTGGACAAAAAAAAATTAATTTAATTTTTTAGTTCATTCAACGATAAAAGTGGGTTTTTTAAACGATAAGTTTTTTTAAACAATAAGTTTATTTCGAACTAGTTTAACACAGCGGGATCAGGATTGAACAATTTTACGCCGTCTCAATCCACTAATCAATTATTATTTAATTTATCCAGTGATCATGCTGAAATAATTACTAAATGTCTAAGTCTTAACAAAAGGATCAAGTTATCATCTTGATATCGGTAAACAGCGCGTGTGTAATTTCTCTCGGGAAAAAAAATGTAAGGAAAAGATATGTCATCGAAGGAGCGAAGGGAATTAGTGTATGTAATGTTGGTAACAGTGAAATACCGTACGAACGTTAGTGTTTAGTGTTAGTTTTGGAGCGAAAATAGCTGTTTTGGTACGAGTACGAGATGAAGTAATAACATTTAAATAAAAATGCAACAGTAAATAAGCGGAATGTAATGTCTTAATTATAGGTGTTTAAATATGTAAACAATAAGTATTTAGTAGGAACAAAGAAAAATGGATGTGTATAGCACTGAGTGTAGTAGTTACGAGAGAAATGAAAGATCAAGATTCTCTATACTAAAGTAATATATGTAGTATATATTAAGTAATACGATTTGGAGAATGAAGAATGGTTGTATAAATGCAATATTTACGCTTTATAGAAAGTAAATATTTAATTTCATGTAATATTTATTTTGTTTCTTTATATTTCATTTCTTATGTTTATTAGACTCTATGATCAATCCAGACTGTAAATTTCTTTCGTTATTGTTTGTTTATGTACTATTCTGTTTTTTTTTTTTTTTTTTTTAATATTTCAAAGTTAGTATAACAGTAGTATTTTGAATTAACGATTAATTTAAAGATGAACGCCTAATAAATAGTCAGTAATTTTATTATCTCGTGTTTTGAAAACGAACTAAAGAAAATCGTTTAATAGTGACGGAAAATATTATTTTAGAACGAATAGAGACTTGATCAAGACAGCAGCTAAAACGCAACGCATTTTGAAATTGATATATAATTTAATACATTTATTCGAAGATTGGAAAAAACCGCTACTGCAAATAGTAGTTGAGTTTGTAAGAGAATAACGATATTAATCTACGGAAGATTATACACAAATACCAAGATTTTAAATAATTATTTCTAAGAAGAGAAATGGTAGGAAATCCGTCTTCAAGAGACCGCCAAATTCACTTGATATGACTACTACGAAGATTGAATACCGTTTGTAATGCAAAGAAAGAAGAATCCTGTAGGAATGAGAAGTCACAGTTCGAGCCCAGGAAGGATGAACGTCGCGCAGTCCAGTCCTGTCTCAGCCCATATAAGGAAGGACGGAGGTGTTACGGAGCGTATTCCTGCCGCACGCTAGAGGACCGCAGTCCTTGTGTTGAACCAAGGAGTCTCCGAGAGCCTACACGTCTCGTGGGTATCCTACATCAAGGTTTGGTCCCTTGCCCCATCAACCGAAGACTCGCCGTATAGAAGTCCCTCAACTAATTTCAGTTCAAGCGCAACGAACATTGTTTTGACCGATCTAGACTCTTTAGTATTATAATGGATATCCTCTGTACGGAAAACATTCTAAACTAGTTCATCTTTATAGATTTAGAATCAAATCCCGGAATCGCGATCCCGATAGTATGACGCAGTACAGATGGAATTTGGTAGTATAATAATGTGTTATTATCTTTTGCTGACAAGTACTGCTTGAACGTACCCAGTGGTCCACGCTCTACAGGACTGATTTTAGTTAAGAATTGATAACTTACTAATTTTACCTTTCATTTTAATGTGCGACTTTAATTGTACGAAATACTTTAAATTACACTTAAATATTTAACATTTGATAGTGAAAACAACTCACTCAAGTGTTAATAGAATTGTTGGATGCTTGAAGTTGATAGTCATATCAAATTCCATTTTTAGCTTATAATAAGGTAATTTAAGGTAATCTTCATGTTACGTGTTGTTTTATATATGTCAAAGTGTAGTGTCACCGTCATAACACGCACTACACATGAATATAAACAGTACATTTGGATTTTGATTACACTTTATTCCAAGGTCTAAAATTACGATATTACCTATTATTTAACGTACCTTGATACTGGGAGAGTTCGGCTAGAATTGAGGAGATTATTAAATAAATTAGATAATTTCATTTTAGACACTAGCTGGCTCCACAGTTGTGATTGTAGTATTGATGAGAGATGGCTAACATATTTGGCGTGAAATTAATATATACGAGAGTAATATTGATACTAAATGAATAGTACCACAAAGCCAAGGAAGTGAATTTTTTAAAATTATAATTGCTTTAGTGATTTGTATGGTGTTTTTGTGCGAATTTGTTTGCCGTGATATGCGAGAGGTTTGATGTGTTTCATTAGCGATGTTAGGTGAAGAATATTTTCTTTTACAGGTTAATCATTAAATTTATTAGATCAAGTAAAAATGTCTCAATTTCCTATGGCAGGTTAGTTTTACACTCGTCTGACTAATAACAACAAAGTGAAAGGTTTGGATTGGTTCAAGTAACTCCGCTACATATATATTTTTTTATAAGTTTACATCGTGATATGGTAGGGATATTGATGAAGTCGTCAACAAGGCGGTGCTGAATTTATTATGACCTGTACGTTCTTACGGTACAAGCGCAGGAATAGGGCGTTTTGGACGGAGAAGATTCATATCCTTGGTTATTGCCAGATGTGTTTCTTGAGGATATAGCATTAAGGTACGAAAAGTAATATAGCTTCGGTATCGTGTGTTCTATACAGTAGGATATAATACAATAAATGAAAATTAGTTGCATAATTTTTTTTGGTGCAAAACGAGCGTATGAATGTTCCCCGCTCAAAAAACCCCATATTCCCGCGCTTGTAGGGGTGGTAATGACGTCAGATCTGCCATGTTTGTGACGTCTTCAATATTGTACTATCGCGTTATAAACCACTCCCGAATACTTGTCAATGGTTAATGTAATAAGACACCTCTATCAAAATATTATCGGAGAGCCACACACAACAGGCTCTAGCGATGGATTGGAGGGGCACGCCCATATTATACTCTCGAATAACTGACGTATATGGCCAGGTTTTATAAACCATCACGCAACGCGACTTGCATGAAGTTTAATAACAACTTTTTTAATTCCCGTTTATAAAATACGCAAGAATCAGAAACGCAAAGTAACACTGCCCAACTTTCAACTTCGTAAGTTTCGCCTTAGGTATATATTTTAAGTGAGACCTTCCGAAAACTTTTAAAACTATTATTTTTATTACACTATCATAAATGACGCTTTTAAATTAAATTGCGGAGAATTCAACACGTAGGTATTCGTGAAAAAACATTAATAATTTAAAATCACCGTTGAATTTTTTTCCTACTGTGTCACAGTTTCAAGATTAGGGTTGGTGATGCGTTAATTCATTTCAACTTGCATGTTTTAAGTTTTGTACACTGCCGTGATTTTCTTGTGTTTGTAGCGTGTTGCAGCTTTGCGCTCTTGCATTTCTTGCGAAGTTTATAAACGTCGGCAAACAACATCTCTGATTTTATGGTCGAACTTACTGCAGCAAAATATAGTTTGAGAACATCTGTTAGCAGTAGTAAGACTCCCACTGGTTGTACTTCACACAGTTACATCCAAGTCTGCTTGAGCCACCCTGCTTCGCTAACCTCAAGAATCCCTGCAATAACTTACTATGAATACATACGTCAACACTGTTTACTAATAGCACGTATGTTACTTTAGTGTCGCAAGGGCTCGCTCCTACTGATAAGAATTATCAGCAACCTCTGAGGCTGGCTGGGTGTTAATCATCGAAACGACAAATACGTATTTGTTACAGACCCTGGAATATAATTTAAACGACGCATAAAAATGTATGGCTACCTAAACTTACATTTTACCCGTAAAGTAATAATACATTATGTTAGTGCTGGCTATTGAAAGCTTGTCATCGCATATTAGTTACCGTATGTCCTTAGCCAAAGGACTTGGAACAATGTTAGGAGCGACATTTATCTTTGTATATTAAGCACCACCTAGTGAAACAGTTTAAATCACATTGACTTGAGGGCATCGTGAATTAATCCCCGCAAATAGAAATAAATAATAATCCTGCGCGTTTCACCCGTAAGGACGGATATTGCCAGGCAGCCGCAGGCAAGACACCTAGTTCGACAATCAATACGGTGCGTGCTGGCTGTGTCAACACACGGCAGATGGGCCAGTGTCGTCTAATTATATTTCGAAAGATACTGCCGAGCTTGATGGAGAGGGAGGGACAACGCACCCATATTGATCCCGCGGCCAAAAGCCCGTTGTTTGGATACGATGCAAGTGAGACTCAAATTCGCTTCTAGTCCGTAACCTATATATATGTATGTGCTGAAACTAATCCCACGACACTTCGCAAGCATAAGTTATGAATTAGCTAAGTAACGTCAGAAATAGGTCCGCTTTCGCCGCATATCAACTAATTACAGTTCAAATAGGAAGTGTGGCAAACAATATTCGATGTCAGGTTGTACAGCCAGTCACACTTTAAAAGCAATCGTACATCTGTAGTAAAAGGAATGTTAATGCAAGGAAACCTTAAACGTAATTCCCTTGAAGGTGGTTTAGGTAGGTGCGTGGCAACTATTGACGTAGTATGGCGTTTCTAAATTGGCGCGTGATACATCCGACGAGTTAACATTACGTCAGGTGTGTCTGTATGTTGCAATGAGCACATTCATAAACATTTCAAACATCTCTTCGATGGCGCAACCAACACAGACACCTACACGTACACATTAAAAACTAATAATACAAGAGAAACAATCTGCCGCAGTGACATAAACATGGCGTCACATTCGCATACGCACGAAATCTCGTGCGTGCCAGAAAAGGCGACTTTTCTGTCATACCTTAGCAACTTGGAAGTGGTCCGGACGTAAGGTTTCCACTATTTCCTGATCCGCCCTCGCCGGCTGGGTGACAGACGACCGAAATCCATCTAACACGCCTTTGAAAGTAAATTTCTTCATTGTTGCGTTGAAACTGGGCTACCGATCTCCATTTAATGAAAACAGCGAGCGAACAACAAACGTCCGGCACGAAAAAAACTCTGGTAGCGCGAGCCTCCGGAGCTAATCCGTCACCACATCATCCGAAACTCGTCTGCTAGCCGCAAGTATGACTGCAGCAGCAAGGGCTGACGGTAGCGCTAGGGAGTCGGCGCGCAGGTTATGCGCCCTGCGCTGCGACTGTTTCTGTTCGATCGTGTTTTGTTGACGTGGACGTGTGTTTACGTGTAGCGGTGACACAACATACCACGTGCTTGGTCCGGAAGTTATTTTTACTTTTTAACATTTAAACTTGACCTTTTCGCACGGACTATTACTGTATCACACGGAATTCTTCAAATTTCGTAGGTTTTACCAGCAACTCTCTCAAACCAACTACAGTTCTGATCAGTTCGAGTGCTTGGTCTGTATACTCTCTACAAACTGCGTTGTGCTTTCTTCATTCTTGTTATATTTGACTTTTTTGTAACTCAGTATGTTGGAGAATATGTTTGGAAGAGGAGTACGTTTTTTTAAAACGTTATCCGTTTTCCGACATCCGGTGAAAACCAAGAAAACGAAATTAAGGTTTGTGTAGTTACAATACTATAATCCAAAATCGGGAAAGTGCGTTATCATGCTTGCGTCACTTGAAAACTATCTGTTATAGTGTTCTCGTTTGTGACTTTCATGCAGACATTTCTTCAACACATTTGTGAGCACCTGTTTATATTTGGATCTAAGCGCTCTTTTCCCACCAAAAATGCAGGCAATATTTAGGTTATGTTTATAGACCCACACATGTGATACTTTGAACAGTAAAAATAAAATTTACACTAAACAAGATATTTTGGGTTCTATGTGTACTTAATTTTAAAAACTAAACAACTAAAAGTTCCATCTCATGTATCCAAGTTTATCCTTGTTTTGTTTTGATTGATTGATTGATTGATTGATTGTTACACTTGCAGTTGGGTGGAACATTATGCTTGCTGTTTTAATTTATTACATTGAAAGATCCTCCACATATCAAGAACTTGTGATTTAACAATTAATTATGATTGTAAGTTGAATATTAAAAAAATTTTAAGACCTGATGCATTTTTTGTAATGTGATATTCAAGTTTCTGTTTGGCTAGGATCTTCGGCATACTAAATTAAAACAGCAAGCATCATGTACTACAAGATCAATATATACAGGATCATGCCATCAAAATCAAGGGATAAACTTGGATAGATTATATGGAACAATTAATGTGCATGGAATTTTAATAATTGAATAATATTAAAAATTATTCACTTAAAATGGAAAACAAAGGATAGAAAACAGTCTTGGCTCCAGCGATAACTTACTGACTATAAACTCCCTGCATTATAAAAATAGTTTCAGTTATGCAATATTCATAAGAATCTTTAGTGAACCACTGGATTAAGTTGCATCTAGTATCAAGAAAACAGTAGGGCGGTGACAACAATCCAGGTAATCTCTTGTGGAAATTAGTGTCCGTTATGCTATGAAAACACAGCAAAAATTTATGTCACTCCATTTGCATTACAGGTAATATTTACAATAATTTTACACCAACTATTAACCCCAAAAATACAATTTTTCACCTGTTACTGCCCTACCTAACATCTAATTAAAATGGTTGTAACAGGGGAACCACTTGTTCTAATGCATGCACTTTGCAGAATGATAAGAGATATTAGGAAGTAATTGAATGCATTTTGGAATCTTAAAAAAATATTTTGTGGAATAGATATACCTAGTACCTATTTAACATTAACTGTAATTTTTTAACCGGTCTTTTTTTCATCAAGTTAGAGTTATGAATAAAGATTTTAAATAAATTTTTAATTAAAACATTTTTTTTTTGCTGATCCTATTTAAATGGTAAATATGCTATTTTTGTTTTATTTGTGCATTAAATACCATAGAGCTTTTGTTATGGTAGAAACCACAAGGACTTGAAACAAGTTGTCGAACAAATTTGGAGTTTCTTCAATTACGTCCACAAAATAATAATTGAAAATGCAATAACTTTGAAAACTTGCGTCCGACGCTCGTGATTGGCCCTTGAACTCCAGACAGTACAGCCTGGGAAATGGTTGGCCAGTTGCAAGCCCTCTGTGAGAGCAGGGGCGACAGCAAGAGTTGTGCAGGCTCCACTTGGCGTGTGGGCTAACCGGGCATGTGCCCAGAGCGCCAGTGTGCCAGTGCGCCAGTGTGGGCGGGAGGAGTTGAACATAGGAGGACGGGGGAAATAAGGGTTTAACTTATGGTAATGATTCGATTTTTCAAAAATACATTTCAAGGGGAAATATTTGTTTATATTAACTATTGCAGTGCACTTTAAAATATAAGGCTTTAAACCGTATAGGTACTTCAGAAGTAGATTTAAAACTTGTTTAACAATTTACAGTAGGTACATATACATAAACTAATGTTTTATTTCGGTGGTTATAACGGTCGTATTAAACTGCATTATTAAATTTAAATAGTTTATATAGTAGTAGTATATAGTAGTTTTATTGTCCAAGTCGACTACAAAAATATACAATTAGGCCTATATTGTAGACTACATGTAGTATAGGACTCGTCAAGAATATTAAACATTATGAATAGGCCCAGGGGCGTAGCCGGGGGGGGGGGGGGGGTTAGGGGTTCAAACCCCCCCCCCCCCCCCCCTAGCACCAAATCTTTAATTAATTTCTTATTCATCACTCAAACAAATTTCATATTAAAATTAATAAAATTTTTACCATTACAATATTTAAATTTAAGTACCTACCGAAAACTGCTAAAATAGCACTATTTTACACCTTAAAATCCAAATTTTCCCGGGGGAGGACCCCCGGACCCCCCGCTTTATCACGGGGGGAGGGGGGGGGGGGCAGCGGCATGCTTCTTAACACCCTCCATACACAAATCCTGGCTACGCCACTGAATAGGCCTACACATTTAAGTACAAATCATATACACATAAACAAAAATAATAGTAAAAAACAAATAATGTACATCATATCATAATATTAATACCTAATATATTTTTAGCATAGTTTTGCTTCCATAAAATCATTAATAGAATAAAAACTAAATTCCAACAACAAATTTTTAATTTTTTTTTTAAATGCACAAAGTTGGTTTTCTGATTTAAAATGTGGTGGAAAGTTTGTTATAAAGACATATAGCAGATATCTCGGACTATTTGCAAAACATTTTGTACAATGTTGTAATATATGAAAATTATTTTTTGTTCTAGTCGAATAATTATGTAAATTGAAATTCTGCAGTTCATTCAATTGTGAATGAGCAAATATAAGTAATTCATAAATGTATAACGATGGTAATGGTAAGACACCTAAGCTTTTGAAAAGTTGTCTGCATGAGGTACGATAATTTACATGCATTATTATACGTACAAATCTTTTCTGTATTTGAAAAATTTTAGATGAATCCGTGGAACTACCCCAAAGTATTATTCCAAATCGTAAGTGAGGTTCAACATAACCAAAGTAAATAATTTTTAAAGCATTTAGATTAGTCAGTTTTGAAAATGTTCTCATAGCAAATAATATTGAGCTCATTTTTTTAGTTAAATAAGCAATATGAGATTTCCAATTAAGGTTCTTGTCAATATATATACCTAGTATTTTGGTTGAATTTGATTGTGATATATTATCACCATTTATCGATACAGTTGGGTCTTGCAAATTGTATAAGTTATTAAGTTTAAAATTAAGCCATGTTGTTTTTGTGTTATTAAGAATTAATTTATTAGCCTTAAACCAATCTATGATGTCCCTAGTTAATATTTTGATATTTTCCATTAAACTTAAAGGGTTATCTCCATGTATAGATATATTAGTGTCGTCAGCATATAATAGGCTACAATTTTACCACTCTTAACATTTTTAGGCAAATCGTTAACATATATAAGAAAAAGCAAAGGTCCTAGTGCAGAACCCTGAGGAACACCAACAGATATGTGTTGCCTATCTGAATGAACATTATATTTTATGTTGGTTAAGGGATCTATATATTGTACTATGATTACATGTGAACGCTGAGACAAGTAATATGTTAACCAATTAAGTGCTGTACCTCTTACACCATATGTGCTTAACTTTTTAATTAATATTTTATAATTAATAAGGAAAAAAGACAGCCTATGTCTTTGAAAAACCTTAGTATTTAGTTGCATCATTAATGTTCGGTTTTAAAACTAATAATATATAAGCTGGTATTTGTAAAATGTTATGATGTTTAGGGTGGACTAGTAGTCTAAGAGCCCGTGGGAGATCCACCTTCACCCATCTGATAACCAGATGAGACCCATTTTTTATGAAATATTTTTGATTTATAAACACGCCTATGATAGCTTGCCTATCGAAAAGTGTTCATGGCTATTTTTAATTAAAAACTCATTTCATGTTTCTTGACTGTCAAAATCGTAACAAATTTGCAAAATTTGAAATGCCAGGTTAAATTAATTAATATTTTCTGAAAGAAATGCAAACCACATCATGAAGTAGCCAATGGCATTGCAGTTAAACCTAAAAAGTTTAATTTTTCCAATAAATTAAATTCTCCTTATTTGTACAACCAAAAAATGTTAAAAATGTAACTTTGGCAGCTAATTATGGAAAAAGTATGCGCTGTATATATTTTTCATTTCGTGAAAGTTAAACAATTGAAAAAGTCTACAAGTTTATCTGTAATTACTGTAAATATAAAATCTTGACCTGAAATGGGAGGCACCCCTTTAAGTTATGATGCTAGTTTTCAGTAGTAGGTACCTATGTGTTACCTTGCCCCCCCCCCCCCCCCCCTTTTCTGCTTCTATAATCTTCAGTTTAAGGTATGATCATCATGCAAACATAGGATTTTACTTCAGTAACTTTATTGAGTCTAAATTATTATCTGAAAATGTTAATACTTTGAATACTATGGTTTAGGGCTATCAAAGGAAAGTATGCATCATATTTTTTATGTTAGTTTTATCAATATTTAATGTTACTTAAAGCTTTTCAACATATTAAAGTATTCATTGAATTTAATTAATTGAAATATGTGAATGTACTTCAAATATTTCATTTGATTCAATGAAAGTTGAATGTTTTTGTTAAAAACAATTTCACACATGATTCAGTTATGTACTTGGATTGGTTCATGTTTTAGACACCTAATGATTTTTTTGACTTCCAAATAAACATTTATTTTTCTTCCAAAAAATTGTTCCTTTCTGGTTTGTTTTTAATTTCTGAGGATTTAACTGCAACATAAACAACTTTTTGACCATTAAAACACATTTATAACTTCTAAGTTTTTTTTATTTTCCCAAATGGGGAAAAATCATTTCTCATTATTAATTAATTATTTTTGGGCACATTAAAAACCTGCAAACACTGAGTCATTGAAAATGAAGAGTGAAAAATTTTTTTAGAAAATTTATATCACGTCCAAAAATAGATATTTCTAAGTATCTGAGCATTCAATCCCTTGTTATGGTGTTTAAGTGAGGTCATGTGTCATTAAAGGGATTGAATTTCGTGAGAATTGAACATTATTTGGAGCAAATTAGACTGGGGAAAATGCCTTGTACCAAGAACTCAACTTTTGAAAAATAAGTTGGCTAAATCTTGTGTTTCGTGCGCTGCTTTCTCTGTAAATCACGAGCTGATGTCTGCAAACACGGATGATGCAGTATAGTGATGAAGAAGAGAACTATCGAGGGATCTCAAACAGAGCCCTGTTGCCCGGTGCTCCCCATGTGAACAGAGTGGCATAAAGTCTAGTGGGACTGCAGGGGTTGAGTGGTGCATCACTTGCCTCGTCCCGATTCTGGGCGGGTGGAACAGGGCTGTTGCAGTGAGTTGTGGGTGACGTGAAAAATAGCTGAATTAAAAATTTTATTGTTAAGAGCTACAATAATTTCATTAATGTTATCAATTCTATACATTCTATACGTAAATCTATGTTGACAAATGCTCACAAAAATACGTGTTGTCATAAATGCTTAGTATTATAATATACCTATTTCAAAAGATTTTAAGCTACTAATTTACACTTATTGTGGAAAAAATTGGTCTTTGATTTTATAGTAACATTGTAGTAGTAAGTTTAGCTTCATTGCATGAACCTAAGTTAGTGCAGCATTGATATTAGTAGGCTACCAGTAATGATTTACATCTGTTAACTTTTATTTTTAGTTATATTGCTCAGTCCCAGCCTTCGTCACATCTGCACTGCAGAGTGGAAGCATTTCGTTTGATATGTGAGGCTCTGCAACCAATGAAAAGATCTTTTGGGAGCTCAGTTTTGCTACGGGCTTCAGTATTAGAATCATCTCTTTCAGGTTTATTATGCTTCAAACAATTCATAACAATTTCCCCAAACATTTACAAACACCCAACTTAATTATTCTAAATATAATCAAACTGCATCACATTGTTTATTGCCAACTTTGTGCCTCTTCCATGTTATTTTCCAGTAATGTGCTCTCTAATTGGATCTCAGCAAAATCCATATTGCTTCAGTAATGCTAGATGAATTTGATCCAACTTGAAAACAAATGTTTGTTGTAAGGTGAGTGACTATAAGTGTGGTCTGACAGTACACTCTGTTAACAGGTGTTTCAGCTAACAAACTGTAATTGACAGCTAATTACGCTTATGAAATGAAATTTCAAAATAATTATTGATACAATAGCTTCTAGCCTGATGCTTCATGAATCTCTGTTCATGTTGCTTATTACATCACATTATTCATCGGTCCGTGTCAGAGTAATTGATGAAACACCTGTCAGAAGTCTCACCTTATTCTGAACAGTATGTACTACTGGCTAAACAACTAGTGTAACATGTAAGAAGCCAGTGATTGAAATGTTCTGTTGACAATACAGTGTGATATTTGTAGTAACTACCAAGTCTTGATGACATAATGTTCTAACTACATAACATATTTACTTTATCCAACTGTTGTGTAACATCTTCATTATCTTCTTTTGTTATATGTAGCTAATATAAAAAAAATGTAATGCATCTTGGGCTAGTAAATTAATTTACATGTGATGTTAAACATTGTGGAACTTGTTAGTTGATTGTGAATTTGTTTTGTCTCAAAGGTATGTTGGAGCATTTGCAGTTGGCTGCAGCGTAGCCACGTATGTGGCTTCCACGCACAAAGCAGAGATGGCTAAGAAGAAGGTGATGAAAGTGGACACATCACACTTCATGGCTGAGCCTTTGACCAGCATCGCCAAGCTGTCTGAGAACCCGGATGATATGAAAACTAAAATAGAACTTTTGATTATGAAGATACAGGTATGAAGCTGTATTTGTCTGTTCCTGTGTTTAGTTATTTTATTCTTTTTACAGGTTTAACAGAGTGAATGTTTTCTTAGCACAGGTCTGACACCAGACTTGCCTTCCGCCCACACAGGTGAAGGAGAGATAAAGAGAGAATGCTTTACTTCAACACTTAGGCCCTGTCCACGCGACAAGTTTCCTAGGTTCTTTGAAAATAGACAATCAGAGCTATGGCACGAGCTGTTTACTATGGAAGTAGAGAATTAAGTTGCAATTTCAGGCACACTGTTCACAGAATTCAAGTAAATTGTTAAATCAAAGAGTTTGGGAAGAAATATGGGGGAATATTTTTTCAAAGCATAGGTTATTGCAAGAAATTATCCTACTATCATAAAGGCGTGAATGTTAATAAAATTCAACCAAATTTTAATAAACACCTATTTTTCTTTAAAATACCAAACCAACTCAGTTTTTAAACATTGAAATAAACCTGGTGTTTCCAACAAATACATTTATGGTTTTGTTTTTGCATTAATTTTTATTTAAAAAAATTAAAATATAAAATAGTAAGAAAACTTTTTTTGTGTACCTATATGTTTTACTATCTTAAATAATTTGTAATAATGATTCAAAATAATTTGTTGAAATAATAATTTAAAATAATTTGTATAAATACATGAAGCAGTTATCCTGTAAAACATATGTATATGTTATATAACTAATTTTATTAGCAACATATTTTTTATTTTTTTTTCCAATTTTTGTTTATCCTATTTTTTGTGTTCTTAATATGTATGGGTAAAAAATGTAGATATATATTTTAACATCTACATAAATGTTTAAAAATATCACATTTATTGACAATACTATACACATTTTAAGCAATGTTATTTTATTTTTCAATAGTTCTTGTTATCAACAATCACAAATAAAACAATAATAAATTGTAACCAAACATTATATTTAATATGGTTCTCAGTACCAGATGTATGATAATAATCTGAAAGAAATTTTAATTGGCAAAGTAATTATCAACAATGAACTGGTTATACATTGGTCATTTACTGTAGTTATAGACTTTTTTTAAAATTACTATTTTAATAGATTTTTTCCTTCGGACCTGTTGTCATCTATAGGTGACATAAAACAAAGGAATCTTTAATAATGTATTCTATGGCCTTTATGCTGTTGTCAGCCTTGTTTAGTTTCCATTGGTTGGCAAGAGATGGTATGCACCACCTACATAAAGAATTTTCTGTGTTAGTTTTTTTATTTACAGCTGTAAACAAGATGACTAAAATCAGTTACAAAAGAAGTAAATGGTGGTGTATATAATTATTTTCAAATTTATTTTTTGAACTAAAAATCTGAATTTATTTCTTAAAATGTTTTTTACATTCATGCTTATGATACATTTTAAATACCAAACTGAAGACTGATGAATTGGAATGCTTTTGAGTGGAGCTACCTTAGATTTAACAACCACCAATCGTACTGTGATACCATCCGATGCCCCAACATCGCCTGTACATTACTGCACAAAAACCACTCTCAGATGCATTTCAGAAGCCGTGGATTTTCACATCTGTGGCTTTAGCCGGGGTACACAAATGCTTGCCAATGCAGGAAGCTCTTGTCTGAATTTCTTTCATTTTCAGCAAGCTCCATTGGGTGGACTGACTTCCCAGTCAACTCCCTGTGTCCACAGCTGCTGAATGAACCACTTGGAGAGGAAGGTATCAGGGGCAGGGCAAAGAGACCCTAGTGGATCAAATATCCTTGCCAACTCTGACAGTAAAAGATCGATTGGTGATTATAAATTCAGTTGGATGCAACTTTTATGTAAAACCAATTTGTGGCTATCACTGAAGACCTAGGACAGACACAAGACATCTGTAGGATTTTCAAATGAAAGTTCTGCATACAACTGCACAACATCCGGATGCAGCCACAACAGGTGACTGTGGTTGCTCATGAATTTCAGAAGTTCAAATTGTTCTCATTTCAAAAACTGAATAAGTCCTTGTTGAAACACTTCTTCAGCTTCAGGGGTTGAGGCACCAGTGACGTCATTCACGTACACATCTGTGCGAAGAACCTTTGTCTTCACAGGAATAGTTGTCTGCTCATTGTCAGTAAGTTGTAGAAGAGTTCGAACAGCAAGATAAGGTGCTGAAGCAACACCATATGTTACATTCTTTAACCGATAATCGTGGATAGGGTCATCAGTGGAGCTTCTCCATACAATTCGTTGATAATCCCGGTTGTGTGCATTGGTTCGAATCAGTCTGTACATCTGTTTTATGTCAGCAGTGAAAACAACATTATAATGCCAAAAGGAAAGCAATATCTCAAGCAGCTCATTTTGCAATTTGGGCTCACTCATTAATGAGTCATTCAAACTCACAGAAGAGGTGGTCTTTGATGATGCATTGAAGACTACTCACAACATAGTTGTGGTTGCTGTCTGGCTTTTAGTACACAATGGTAGGTAATATAATATGACATTTCAACAGATTCAGATAGGTTTCAAACAGGCACCATGTGGAGGTGAGGTGGTTGCTTTATCCTTCACTCCAAGCTCTTAAGAAAATGAACTGCCCGACCATGTTGATTCACCAAAATTGGGTTTGGTTACTGCAAATGGTAAATCAACAGAATACCATTCACTTGAGTTACGACTGACTAAAAGGGAATATATGCGTCAACGGACGTAGAATGAATTGTTGGAAATTCTTCAAATTCACAAAATCTCTCAACCATGACATCTAGAGTAGGTGTAGCAACATGGAAAGAGAGACTAAGTGACTTGACAGGGGTAGAGGAGCAACACATGACCTTAACAACACAACCGGAGATTCAATTCTCCTTTGAGTCTCTGTCTATTCACGGCATATGGATACAGGTTTGCACCGAGCAACATGTCAGTAGGACCTGGGCTGCCAAAGGAGGTTTGACTGGACGAAGGTTGTCAATGTGTTCCCACCTTTGAGCAGGTATTGTCATACTGGGTAAGGCGTTGGTGATTCGAGGAAGGACAAATGCCTCATGGTGGAAGTTTAGGGAGACGTGTGTCATTTGATTTGATAGCACAAGTGGTTACAATTTTAGCTACATTCACAGGAGCACTGGATAGACCATGTACTGGCATATTGAGCCTTTTCTGAGAAATGCCCAGCTGTTTGACACATATTTCAGATATAAAGATAGTCTAATTTTCAGAGTTTTAACAGCAGTCTTACATTCCTGATAGCAACCTGCAGAATTTTTTACATGAAAAATTTCCGTGGATTGACCCACCATTGCAGACGTGGGTCACAACACTGCTAGCGAAATTAGGTTTGTAATGAGATCTTCCCCATCTGCATCATCACAGTTGTCTGTAGAGTGTTGAATATCAGGCCGACTTATACCGAGGTGCTGGAGACAGAAGAAGAGGACGTGAGGTTCCGTGTGGACCGCGGGAGCGTGCCGAGGGGGGCTGGGACACCAGTGAGCTGCAGAAGGAGCGCAGTGCTGAGCATGCGGGGTGGCTGCGCAGGCTGACTTCTGCCGTGCGCTGGAGGCAGAGGAGGACGAGGACGTGAGGTTCCGTGTGGACCGCTGGGAGCGTGCCGAGGGGGGGCGGTGGCGTCACGTGTGTGCTGCAGGAGGGCCGGGGGTGTGGGAGGCAGCACGGTGGTGAGCGTGTGGGGTGGCTGCGCAGGCTGACTTCTGCCGAGCGCTGGAGGCAGAGGAGGACGTGGACGTGAGGTTCCGTGTGGACCGCTGGGAGCGTGCCGAGGGGGGGCGGTGGCGTCACGTGTGTGCTGCAGGAGGGCCGGTGTGTGGGAGGCAGCACGGTGGTGAGCGTGTGGGGTGGCTGCGCAGGCTGACTTCTGCCGAGCGCTGGAGGCAGAGGAGGACGTGGACGTGAGGTTCCGTGTGGACCGCTGGGAGCGTGCCGAGGGGGGCGGTGGCATCACGTGTGTGCTGCAGGAGGGCCGGGGGTGTGGGAGGCAGCACGGTGGTGAGCGTGTGGGGTGGCTGCGCAGGCTGACTTCTGCCGAGCGCTGGAGGCAGAGGAGGATGTGGACGTGAGGTTCCGTGTGGACCGCTGGGAGCGTGCCGAGGGGGGCAGTGGCGTCACGTGTGTGCTGCAGGAAGGCCGGGGGTGTGGGAGGCAGCACGGTGGTGAGCGTGTGGGGTGGCTACGCAGGCTGACTTCTGCCGAGCGCTGGAGGCAGAGGAAGACGTGGACGTGAGGTTCCGTGTGGACCGCTGGGAGCGTGCCGAGGGGGGCGGTGGCATCACGTGTGTGCTGCAGGAGGGCCGGGGGTGTGGGAGGCAGCACGGTGGTGAGCGTGTGGGGTGGCTGCGCAGGCTGACTTCTGCCGAGCGCTGGAGGCAGAGGAGGACGTGGACGTGAGGTTCCGTGTGGACCGCTGGGAGCGTGCCGAGGGGGGCGGTGGCGTCACGTGTGTGCTGCAGGAGGGCCGGTGTGTGGGAGGCAGCACGGTGGTGAGCGTGTGGGGTGGCTGCGCAGGCTGACTTCTGCCGTGCGCTGGAGGCAGAGGAGGACGTGGACGTGAGGTTCCGTGTGGACCGCTGGGAGTGTACCGAGGGGGGCGGTGGCGTCACGTGTGTGCTGCAGGAGGGCCGGGGTGTGAGAAGGAGCACAGTGCTGAGCGTGTGGGGTGGTGCGCAGGCTGACTTCTGCCGTGCGCTGGAGGCAGAGGAGGACGTGGACGTGAGGTTCCGTGTGGACCGCTGGGAGCGTGCCGAGGGGGGCGGTGGTGTCACGTGTGTGCTGCAGGAGGGTCGGGGTGTGAGAGGGAGCACAGTGCTGAGCGTGTGGGGTGGTGCGCAGGCTGACTTCTGCCGTGCGCTGGAGGCAGAGGAGGACGTGGACGTGAGGTTCCGTGTGGACCGCTGGGAGCGTGCCGAGGGGGGCGGTGGTGTCACGTGTGTGCTGCAGGAGGGTCGGGGTGTGAGAGGGAGCACAGTGCTGAGCGTGTGGGGTGGTGCGCAGGCTGACTTCTGCCGTGCGCTGGAGGCAGAGGAGGACGTGGACGTGAGGTTCCGTGTGGACCGCTGGGAGCGTGCCGAGGGGGGCGGTGGTGTCACGTGTGTGCTGCAGGAGGGCCGGGGGTGTGGGAGGCAGCACGGTGGTGAGCGTGTGGGGTGGTGCGCAGGCTGACTTCTGCCGTGCGCTGGAGGCAGAGGAGGACGTGGACGTGAGGTTCCGTGTGGACCGCTGGGAGCGTGCCGAGGGGGGCGGTGGTGTCACGTGTGTGCTGCAGGAGGGTCGGGGTGTGAGAGGGAGCACAGTGCTGAGCGTGTGGGGTGGTGCGCAGGCTGACTTCTGCCGAGCGCTGGAGGCAGAGGAGGACGTGGACGTGAGGTTCCGTGTGGACCGCTGGGAGCGTGCCGAGGGGGGCGGTGGCGTCACGTGTGTGCTGCAGGAGGGCCGGGTGTTTGAGAAGGCCGGCGTGAACGTCTCGGTGGTGACTGGGAAGCTACCGCCCGCCGCTGCACAGCAGATGAGAGCCAGGTACGTGCTCTGTTAGCATCAGCAATACATGTAGCTGTGTCGTGCGCTTTACCATGTACATTTGGTGGCATATTCAAAATCAGCATGAGTATTTCACAACCCAGTATTACCATTATGTCTAACGTTTCTACTTACCTGTTATACATGTAAATCACTTTAAAATAAGATTGTTGTATAATTTAGAGGTTATCAGGGTTTACATTCTAGAAATTTTAAAAATGTGGTGTAATACTAATATGTTAATAATCACTTCTACTTTATATTTGGTAATTTTTTCATTAAATAATTTTTGATCTCATTTTTCCAGTCTCTGATTTTTTTTAAAAATCCTAAATTTTTTATAGATTTTGTTTAATCCCAGCTAATGCTTATGTTTACAGTCAGAGAGAAATTTCTGTAATTTTTACACTTTCCTGCATTTAGCTACAAATGTTCCCGGTCTGTTGAAGAGTGACAGTACAGTGGATGGTGATGGTGATGTCCAGGGGCAAGTCGCTGCAGGAGGGGGAGCTGCCGTTCTTCGCGGCGGGGGTGAGCTCCGTGATCCACCCTCGCAACCCCCTGGTGCCCACCATCCACTTCAACTACCGCTACTTCGAGGTGCGGGAGCCCGACGGCTCCGTGCAGGTAGCTAGCTGTCCGCCCTGCCACAGCGCCACAGCGCACACGGCAGACCAAGGTTGCAACCACTGGACTAGACTGACTGTGCATCAGCTGGTGCAGTTGGTTTTCCCCGTGTTTGCTGTGTCAAATTCAGATTCAGATGTCCAGGACACTGTTAATTATTACCTATTGTTACAGTTATCAGTATAGTGGTTTGATAATAATTTATAAGTGTGCCATATTTCACTACTCTGGCCCATCTAGAAGTGCCTATACATTTTGATAGTTCAATCAGTAATACTTGTGGCTTTATGACAGTAGATACTACACATAACCATTGCTCACCTGACATATTTAATTGGGTGGCGACCTCTTGCCATGCTTTCTCTGTCACTTCTTTTTTTGAATATCCTGGAAGTTTATAGTTGTAAAGTACTTCATGTTTCTCAACCTCTCCTACGAATTTGAAATTAAATTCTTGATCACTCATGTTGTCTTTGAAATTATAAATAAGCACCTCTGAAATAAATAATAAACACCTCATGGTTTCGTTCTACTGAAGTTTGCAACGCAACTGCGAACACTGATCCAGGGTTGCATACAACTGGTTTGAGACTGGTCTCAAACCAATCGCCTGTTTTCAAAATTTGGTAGTGAAACAAAATTTGAATCCAGGTTTATGGTTATAAGAACAATTGAAATGTTAACAAGAGTTTTGCCTGAAGGGTATGTATGGATGTCTTAATCCTAAAAGATTCCTACGGTTTCCCTACAATTGCATGGATTTTCTTACTGGAGCCATGGCTAGCATGAATTCCACCTACAGTGAGATCAGCAAGCTCTCTGGCTGGAAAGATTCGGGGGAAACCACATCTTGTGTGGTCGCCTGCTCCAGCACCGAACCTAGTGTTACTGCGATAAACGTTTTTGTATTGATACAGTTGCTTTCGTGTGAATGTACAAATTACAAATATCAATGATTTTTCATAATTATTTCAGTTCTATTTACAAAAAAATAAAATACATTACAGTGTATTGTCTCCATTTTCCAGTATAAAACTTCCTAATATTCCAGTTATATACTGGCTGTAATCATGGTAAAGTTATCCTTGATGAGCTCTAAACAACTTTAAGTAGCCTCCCTGTGCCTTTGAAGGTTTTATGATATTCATTTTACACATGCGGCGTTCCTGCCCTTTAAAATATTTCTGCAGAGTTACATAATATGTGGACATGGAAACTATATATTTTTCTTTTATGAACTATAAGCCCATCCCAGGCCTACAGATGGCCAGATTAGACAAAATAAAGTTGGGTACCTAACCTTAAATTGTTTGACCTTCTTTTACCTGAAAAAATTTAGGAAATTTAAAAAAAAAAGGGTGAATCAAATCACAGCCAGATAGGCTTATACCTTATAGAGATACGGAAATTTCACATATCTTTTGTTTGCAAGCTAGAAATCAAATATTTATACTCTTCTACTGTGTTTATGATTGGACTGCAGTTATTTAGCTACACTCCTCTGCGACCATGAGCTAATAACTCCCAGCTAGGAGAGATGTAAGTGAACAAGGTAGTGCCGTTTAACAGGGATAAAAAAAGGTAAAAGGTTCTCGCTAAGAAATCAGCCAGTGGAAAAGCAAACATGTGTTGAGTATATGTAGAACCTTCAAATCTACCCTGACTTCAACAAATTCGCGGAATGTCCGTGACTCTACAGATAAATAATGTGAACTTAGTATGTGTATACGAAGGTTTATTTTCACGTAATTATTTCCTAAATTTTCTCTAATTGGCCATCCAATCAAAACTTAAAAAAAAAATACATATTTATTTGTGTGCTTTCCATTACCAAGTTAATAATCACAAAGCGTTCATGGACAAACAATCCACAGGCAACATATGTTTATACATATAGAAATTTGTGCTGAATGCTGGAAAATAAATAAATATATAGCTATCTCGTTGAAATATCACTTTACTTTGATAATGGTAGTTTTTGTTAAGCTGTGTCTTTCCGTGTAGAGAAATTCGTTATGTAAAGACTCAAGCATTAGAGTTGTTATATGTTGTTTTTAACATGCATTTCAACTAAGTGTAAGGGCCTTCTTACATGAAACTGATTCACACATTTTTATTCCATTGCTGAGATAAATAATCTCATAATAATAATAATTAATGAAACCTTGAAATCTTTAAATAAAGGTTTATCCATTTTAAACACGTATTTAGAGCATTAAAACTTTTTGAACTTTAGATAGTAAAGTGTACTGGAAGTAATAATTATTAATTACAATTTGTATTGCATCAACATAATTTTTTTTATCAAGTATTCAATTTATTAACTCTAAATAATTAATTTGATGGAATATCGTTAGGAAGAATTATAATTTGATTTTAACTTTCCAATCAATCTAATTAGATTTATTTTCTTATAAAGTTTAATGTAGAATAATCAAACTGGCAATAAAATCAATTAAATAGGAATCTTCATCTGAACAAAAAATTACATAGAGCAGAATATTATAATTTGGTTTGAACAGGTTTGTGTTAGATGAAGTGTACTTTATGTATGCATAACAGTGTGACATAAATTTCTCCATGGTTATATGTCAACAAATGACCACAGAAAAAAGCTTTTTTAAGTCATGTATAAACTTAATTTGTGAAGATGAACTGCGCAAGCACCAAAATACAGTATATAATTTTCTATACATGAATATCATGCTATAAGTTATTGTTTTTATTTGCTGTCCTGTGAAGAACCAAACACTAACCACTAAGTTGTGAATGCAGAACTGCCTATGTCTCGCACCTAGCGGGAGGGGTTGAAACAAGCTCACTGCTACGAGGGGGTGGGGCTGGCAACACTGCAGCCTGCCTGTCATCCTCTCTCCCCTGCTACCCCTGTCCAGAACCATGTACGGGAGCCAGCCTTGCATCCTCCAAGTTTCCGTTACCAAAAAGCATGCTGTTTCTTTGTTTTAATAGATAAAGTATCAGCACTGCTGACTTTTTAAAGAATTATACTTAGTCTAGAGTGTAGTGTTGCTGTTTAAGGGATTAAATTAATAGCTGGAAATATATGATACTTTGAATAATGTATCACGTTATATCACATCTGGAAATTAAAAATTAAAATTTTTAAAAATATAGCACTGCTCAGATTTTGAAAATCTACAATATGATTTTTGTTTGACACTGTTATCACAAAAATTGTGGAAATTACGCAAAATTTTATTTTGCATTCAAATGCCTATCCCTTGGCCAGACTGAATTCGGTTGAAACTCAGCCTTAACATGTGTAAAATCTTGTCTGCGTGATACTTGCATGTAGCAACATGTAGATATTTGAGGTGTACCAGATGATTGTAATCTGTAGGAGACGAGGGTGTTGCTAAGGTGTTGTGTCGTGCCAAGGCAGAGTTGGTTCGGAGGGGGCACGGACCTGACACCGTACTACCTGAGCGAAGAGGACTCGGTGCACTTCCACCGTGCCCTGAAGGAGGCGTGCGACCGGCACGACCCCAGCTTCTACCCGCGCTTCAAGAAGTGGTGTGACGACTACTTCTTCATCAAGCACCGAGGTGCGTGCAGCTCCGTATCGTCAAGGATCGTGCTCTAGAAACTAAGTGTGAACTCATTGATTCTGGTAATATAATCAACTATCAAACTATAAGATGATCGTGGATGTTGAACATCCTAAAACATTTGATTATCTCGAGTACAATACAACACATTAACAAATGAAAGATATCTAATACACAGGTCTGTCTGTAAATATATTATATTTTTTAATTTGCATGGTTTTCATTTTTTTTTTTTTTTACATAACTACCGTGTTTAGCACACTTTTAATACTTCATAGGCTTGTATTTCCAGTGATTATTAGTCTCATCTTCTAAGTACCATTCAACTAAGTGTAGATACTCTGCGACACTAATTAAATAAATTGATAATTGATGAGTTTGTCAGCAGAAGTGATCCAACCAAACTAATACTAGTTCTTTAAAAAAAAAACATATTTACAGAAAACCTTAATGTAGGTTAATTTTCTTAGTAGTTTTAACTTCAACAACCTCAAATAATGAGTGGCACACAAAAGTAGATTAAAATCAAGACGCTTTAGAGGTTTTCCCTTTTGGTATATCTATACAGTACGAATAATTCGACTGCCTTGTTTAGTTCAGGTGGCATCTCTGCTGTGTGGAACAAGTTAACTCAGACTGCACATTTCTGGTACAGCTTGAATGAGTTTAACATTGACATATCTAAGAAATACTGGAACTGTCTGTTGTGATACACCTTCTCAAGTTTCATGGCAAGATGTTGGTCTACATACTACATAATACACTTCTCCCACGTTTTTGTTGTATAATATAACAACAGTTGTCTATTTTGGAATTATTTCACTGGTAGTGGAATTTTCTTCATCAACAGTTGACAGCATAGCAACGTTTTCTTTGTCATCGTACAAAATAGGTTCGGTAAGCTTTCATTTTCCTTTACGTCAGTCTAATTGTTCTCCGAGAATGTCTGACATAACAGCTTGTCTGCCACTTGTGTGTTATCAGATATGTGGGTTGGGGAATGTATGGTGTCGACTAGGCACAGAATCTCGTGTTCAGCAAGGACTTTGCTAGGCTTCGTTAGGGTCTTGACAACTTGAAAGCATTTCAGTAGGTGCTGTTCAGTTTTGTTTCTTTCTCAGTGCTGTACATCATCACGTAGAACAAATAGACAAAAATTTGACCTTAACTTAGCCTGCATTTGTTGCAACATTTATTTGAAACTGGAACAACTGTGGACTGGTATACCAGTTGTCAACAAACAGTGTGTGCCCTTTATTTAGAAATGGAGCCATCATTGTTGACACTACTGACCCTGAAGTACCTAGCATATCTAAAAGGGTGATGTTTGTGCTTTGACCTGTATAAATGATGAAGTCTATGATGAACCCTGTTTCACAATCACATAACACAAAAAGTTTTATGCCGAATATACGTCTTTTACTGGGAATGTACTGTTGAAATGATAGCCGACCTTTGAAAAGTACTAGTTCTTCATCAATTACCTACCAGGTTCTGAAATGGGTAATAAACCTCACGCATATTTCTTTTCAAGTCATTGATAACCATCTGAATTTTATAAAGTCTATCTCCAACAGGCTGCAGTTCATTGAAACAAAAATGCAAATATCTCAGTAACAGAATATACCTGTCACGAGATAAAGTGTTACCAAATATTGGTGTGTGTATGAGAGGATCAGTGGACCAGTACTCTTTTATAGAGTTTTTTCTGTCTTGTGAACAGGAACGTAACTGCAAGAAAAACATACATTTCCTCAAAGTCTGTATCAGTCCATGGCTTTTGTTTGCTAGTTCCTGGATCACCGATATTCGGAATGTTTTTCATTGCATACCGGTTAGTTTCCGCAGCTATTTTACCTAACATATCTGGGAAAAAAAATAATTCAAAGAATTCCCGACAGCATGTATTTTCAGTGATATTGTCACCCAAAATTCCAGCCATTTTATTATCAAAAGCATATTCAGTGGGCACAAAGTTACCTTCTTTCCATGTAAATACATTATTTTCCATAGGTCTGCCTGCAGGCCTACCTGTAGGCCGTCGACTGCAGTCACCTTTTCCAGCCGCCCAATCCTCCAATTCCGATTCAGCATCTGTTTCTTCTTCCGAAAACGTCTCGCTACATTCACTTTCACTCGGGAAATAGTCACTTTCACTGTCTTCATTTTCACTTTCTTCATTTACACAAATTTCTTCGCTGAGATTTGTTTTTTTTTGGCCGCAGTGTCATACGTGACATTTTTATTTACTCGTGACAGGAATAAATTACAAAAATAAACATGTGTGGAATTACAAGTCTTTCCCACGGGAAAATGTTTTTATGGCTGTAAAATAAGTATAACTTACACTAAAACATGTTTCGTCAACTATGGAATATTCCAAAACAGCAACGAAAATATCATTACTCCACTGTGTTTATTTACCAACACACCACGGTCGGGATCCAAACAATAGCCATAGATAAACATGTGTAGAGAAGATGTAAATAACCGAAACAATGTTCCTGTATTTTTATTCTAGGGCCAAACCATAGATAACATCATACAAGATGTATAGCACACTTTACTTCGTTATACGAATAAATTCGAGAGCCGTCATGTTGACATGAACTTTGTTCCGAAAATTCTCGGGACCCAATTTTCGGCCATAATAAAAAAAGTACGAATATTTTCGGGAATCCTCCTTAATAAGTTAAGGATCGAAAGCACAAACACATACAGCTTACTGTCAGGGAGCAGAAAGAAATGATGAACCTAGAGTTTGCTCATTTGTGAACAGTAGACACATTAGATATGGCCAGTTTGGTTTGTTACTTTACGATAGCTCGTAGCTCTTGTCTCGGTAAGAACAAAATTTTATTGTTTCAGTAATGGTTAACAACTGCTAGGGAAAAAAGTGAATATATACATTATAGTAATATTCCATTGTAAATTGGGCACAAAACAAATCAGGTGCAAAGCATTTGGCTTAATTTAAGTCACTGCTTTGTGACCAGGGAACAAAAAAAGTGAATAAAATTAAACTAAAGGTATTAGAATAAGGCAAAATTGGTGAAAACTTTTTGCCGGACCATAAAAGGAGTGCGGAAAATGAGTGTAAAAATGTTAAATTGATTCTAAAATTTGTTACCAAACATAAGGTTTTGGGTTTTCTCAAAGCCTATGCATTAAAACTAAAGAATTTTTGTTATTTTGTAATAACTGTTTAACATTCCAGAAACCATCCCAAACATTCTCTTGAATTTCTGTACGTGATCATCTCTATAAAGTTTTCCAAATTCAAACATCTTGTTAAGATAGCTTCCATTGCATAATGCAAAAAGTTAAGTGCTAACACCAACTCCTATCATATTTCAAAACAGGGCAAAACATACACAAACTGTACGTTTTTCTAGTTGTTATCAAATTAAATTTAAACAAAGAAATGTGGCTTAATGTACGTAAAATACTTCGTAAAATGTTTTCTCATACTATTAACCATTATTTCTTGGCTTAAACTATAAAATCACTAAATCCAAAGTGTAAACAAACTATAAGATAAGTTATTATTGTGTTATTTTTCTCATTGTTTGGACGTTTTTGAGGGAACATGGTTTTTGTTTTTATGAATTTAAAAAAGACAAAAATTTTAGTGTCACATCATGTAATAACAGATCTTTATAAAATCAGGTATCAATAGAAAATACTTAGTATCTTTTCTTGTTAACATCACCATTTGGCGTTTTCACAAAATAACCAAAGTAATGAAGTTACAAGATAAAGAACTTTTGTGTTGTTATAGGCACAGCACAAAAAGCTCCATATCATGTTAGTGCCATTCCTGTCAATAGGCGCTGTAGTGTAAAACATTAGTTCTAGATATTGAAACATTTTGTTATTGAAATTTGTTTCCTGTGGTACAAATCTGTGTGTTATGTTTTTAGGAATGGCATTGATGAATTTGTGAAAATATTTTTATTTTTTGCGAAACTTCTTGTTTTCACAATAATGTTGAAATATCTCCCAATAAATGCATGATTTTTTTTAGTTTTTTGTGAATTTATTGTGTTAAAAATTTTGTGGGTCTCTATCTACGACAGTAAAATAGTGGTTAGTAGTCACCCGAAATTTATTGTATTATAGATGAACTAGGTATTGAGAATAGTAGCAACGTGGAGGATGTGTTTGGGGAATACATACAAAAAATTGTATGATGCTTGAATGTCAATAGTTTTGAGGGAAAAAAATTTGTTGAGATAGTGAAAGAACTTAACTCAGAAAAGTAGGTAACTTGAATTGCAAAAAGTGTTGATATGTTATATTTGACTTGAAACCACACAGTACGATGAGCAGGGAACGTGGTTGCAGGCGAGAGACGAGGCGTCGGAGGCATCTTCTTCGACGACCTGGAAGAACCTTCCAAGGAGCAGGTGTTCCAGTTCGTGAAGTCCTGTGCAGAGGCTGTTATACCTTCATATGTGCCTTTAGGTATTACAGTCATGTATTCATTTATTCATTTATTAATAATTAGTGTGTGTGCATGTGTGTGTGTGCGTGAATGTGTGTGTGTATTTATATATGCCACGCACCATATGTATATGTGTGTATGTATATGTATATATATACATGTGTGTGTGTGTATATATATATATATTAGGGATGGGTCGGTATCGGTTCTCGGTTCCTATGGTTCTCAGCATTTTAACCGGCACCGAGAACCGCAGCTAAAATGCCGGTACCGGTAGTATAGCAAAACCCTTTACGAAAATAGTCCTTCACTACAACTTAACTGCAGCATGAAATGGCTCAACTCACGTTCAATTCACATATGAATTATTTTTTTTGTGGAATAATATTCATCTCTAACTATAAAATAAATTACACGTGAAAATATTTAATGTTCTCGTCACATCTGTAAACAAAGTACGTTATACAATCAAAACATAACAGTTGAAGGTGCCATAGATGTATGTAGTTCATAGATGTGTGCAACTCTATGACATGCCTCAGCAGAGATGTGAGAACAGAAAGACGCCATGTTTGTTTCAATTTGTTTTTAAAAATAGGTAGTTAATTGAGTCGTTGACACATAAGTAAGGGTGACTGGTGTATGAAGAACAATTAAAAGTGCGAAATTCCACAGAATATTTGTTTAATAGAATTAATGATTGATTTAAAATTTTCCTTAATAATTTTCGGCATTCTAAAATTTTATGCCTTTTGTGCAGTGCTTTGGACTGTAAGTTCACTGCATCTGCAGCCATCTAGTGTAATGGCTAGTAACTTTCTCTTTTAGGTAAACGGGATTGCTTTGAAGGGGGATATTTTTATTTTTTTTGTATCGATGTGTAGATGTATTTTACTATTGGCTGGTCAAACGAAATGCTTGTTGACACTTAAAAGTATAATTATTCTGGCCAAATAGAGCAAATTGTGTAAGAAATAGCATCAGAAGTGTGGTACAGTAAAACCTCCATTAACGAATATCCTATTTAACGAAAAACCCCATGCAACGAAATAAAATTTTGGTCCCGCCGAACCGCCATAAGATCAATGCTATTTTAACCTCTAAATACCGAATTTTATTTGTTCCGAAATAGTGAAATTCCCTTTACAACGAACTGCCGCTTTTGAAAAACACGCAAAAAATAAACATATCCTACAAGACATCCACTAATTTTTTTGCAATCACTGCTTAAAAATGTGTGCGTATAACCTTAAAATAATAAGCACCATCGCGGAAGGAAATAAACAAACAAAGCATCATGGATAACACACGTCGTGTATACATGCCACACTTTGTTCAAAATGGCGGGTACATTTAGCGCTAGTGGCGGACACCTCTCGTACCATCTCTGGCAAGACGAACAGCTAGTATATTTTGCGTTTCTATGGTTAAAGATGCGCACACGCAAATATTTTTAACTATGGTGTAGTACAATTTCCGTTTTTTCAGTTTTTACTGTTGTTTATTTATTTCCACACGTAGTTACGGAAATCAACACGTTACTACTGTAAAATGAATTCTAATCCTAAAAAGCGGCGACAGATTGACGTCAAAATAAAATTAGAAATTTGATGAAGTTGATGAAGGTTGAAAAAAAAAGTGATATAGCTAAACGTTTCGACATCCCGGCGTCTACACTTTCGACCATATTATCCAACCGGGAACAGATCGATAACAACGCTTCTCTGGTAGGGACCAATCGAAAACGTGTGAAAGTATGTAAAAATGATGATTTGGACAAGATACTTTTTGACTGGTTAATGGAGGCTAGGGCATCAAACATCAAAAAGGCATGCCAGGAAGCACTGGGGATGGGAATTGATAATTTCCAAGCATTAAATGGTTGGCCATTAAATAAGTGTATTCTATGTACTTTTTCATGTTTAATTCCTCATAATGTATTAAACAGTCAGAAAGACAGTTCTAGCCATTTATGTGAAGCTTTATGATGACTAGAAATATATCGTGCGAAACCTCCATTTAACAAACCCCTTTACAACAAACACAACAAATTTTGGTCCCTTGAGATTTGTTAAATAAAGGTTTCACTGTAGTAATTTACTGTTGACTGTGCAAACAAACTGAATTCAATGTAGGCAATAAGTTTGATGGACAATTTAATATTTTAATTCTTTGAAAGTTCACCATCATTGTAAAATTTTCTTTTTATTCCTATGTTTTAAAGGAGGGTGTATGTAGATTTCTTGAGGTACTTACTAGATTGATATAGTAAATTTTAGTTTTATGAAGTGTTCTCTATATTATTTAAAAAAATTTTTTTATTAATACATATTACATTTTTAATAGGTTGGTGTGTTTACTGTAGCTTGAAACAGTGTTTTTTTTGTAGCCAAAACAATAAATAGTTTATTACTTAAAAAACCTCAAATAATGTGTGAATAATATTTATTTTATTGTTTAAGTCAGAACCGAGAACCAAGAACCTATTTTTAAGAACCGGTACCGAACCGAGAACCGGGAAAAAACAGGAATTGACCCATCACTAATATATATACAGTAAAACCCTGTTAAAAAGTTTTTCAAGGGACTGGATGCTTAAAACTTTTTAACAGGGAAAACTTCTTAAAAGGGAAAAGTAATTTCCAACGTAAAAATCTATTTTATTCAAATGACATGTACTGTATTCACACAAACTTTCACTTACTATCATTGGCATGCTGGAATAACAGAATAACTAATGAGTAATGACATATTTTTTATCAGTAAATTGAATTATTAAAACTGTATTTAATTTAATAAGCACATTAAAATTAGTATTATCAAAACACTAGCAAAAAAAGCAATAACTAATATTTATTGTTTAATAAAATATACGCAAATAATTCAAAGAAAGTAATAGCTGGCGGTATATGGTTTACTTTGTTTTCGTCACGTGACTTGAATTGGAAAATTGGTGTACTGATGGAACAGCCTCTAGTCCCTGAGAATGCAAGCAGGTGATTGGTCGTGCGGCGTGCGGCACAGATTTCGAAGATAGTTGGCGTTTCTCATTCGTCAGTAAGCCAAGAATGGGGAAAATGTTCTGCAGGTGGAACAGCCTCTCAGTCCAAACAAACGCAGGCATATGATTCGTCGAAATACACACAAGAAACAGCGTGCGGCGCAGGTTTCGAGATTGTGCGCGTTTCTCATTCGTCACTCGAAACGGCGCACAGATACAACAGCGTGTGGCGTGCAGCGCAGGTTTATCGACGGTCTTGTTCTGTTAAAATTAACTACCGTATTGGCCCGAATATAAGACGACCTGCAATTTCAGGAGGCCAAACAAATGTAAAAATTATTTTGGTAGAAATTAATGTGAAAATTCATTAGACATACGTTTTGTGTTGATAAATCCTTTTTGCATTTATGTATACCGCATTTAACTTTACTTTTCACTTAAGCTACGTATTACTGTTTAGTAGTGTGTTAAACGTAACAAAGTAAACAGAGAATGCAGTTTGCCGGAACAAAACATGTGGTTAGCTGCCATGGTGAAGCATACGGCCATGAATAATTTCGGTGACGTGACCGCGAATATTTGTCCATATTACTCTCTGACAGAGGGTCTCTGTCGTATGAATTTTAAAGAATAATCTATGATAATTATGTTGTTTGAAAGGTTTTTACACAAATAAAGCGTGGATTACTGTGAAATTATTAAAATAGCTTTTGAAGCAACGTACCAAATTCCTGTAAATATGGCGTCTTCGTGCGTGTTCGGCAATGTTCGTTTTACAACAAAGAAATATTGTGGAAAGACAGTTGGTAGCCGTGAATTTCCAAACATTACATCCGAAATGTTCTTAACATTTTCTGTTTGTAAACGTAAACAATCGTTCTGAAAATAGCTGTGATATTTTAGTCCAAATATTTCCGTTAAAAATCTGAAATTAAATTACCGTAAATGTTAACACGCGATTGTACACAAAGTACAAATATGAATTCTGTAATAAAAGGTTGCCATTTTTAGATGCTCCAACATTCACATTTTTACTCAAGAACAAATATTTTAATTTTCAACTTTGAACAATTGTGAATTACTGCAATATTAGGTGGATTTATCATTTTCCCCGTGTAACAATCTTTTAGTTAATATAAAAAATCGTGAACATTTTGTTTAACAATGTTTCTACTGTAGCTTTCAGCTTGGAACTAATGTTAAATAAGGCGTCTTCCAATTTTCGTATATCGTTTATGTAAAAATGGCCGCCTTATATTCGGTCCAATACGGTATTAAACGTTTGGAAATATGTAAATTTTTAAAATTATCCTTAAAAATTGTTCAAAAGCTTAAAGATAAACAATATCATTTTATTTTTTCCCACAAACGCTGAACGTTATATGCGGGAAGCATATATAAAGACAAACTTTATGAAAGGGAAATATTAACATAGGGTTATATGGAAGTGATCAAGGGAATAATTTTTTGAACTTAATAAACGGGAAAACGTGTTACGCGGGAACGTTTTAAGCGAGTTTTATGCATATATATAAAATATATGGTGCGTGGCATTACCCTTGAGGTAGTGTGGTGGTGGTTGGGGAGTGTGGAGGGCAGAGCTGGGAAGGGCTGCGAGTGTGTGCTTGGCCCGCAGTGCAGAGGCACAAGGACGACGCGTACGGCCTGCGCGAGCGCGAGTGGCAGCTGCTGCGGCGAGGCAGGTACGTCGAGTTCAACCTCATCTACGACCGCGGCACCAAGTTCGGCCTGTACACGCCGGGCGCCCGCTTCGAGAGCATCCTCATGTCGCTGCCCCTCACCGCGGTGAGTGTTCACCACTACCTTGTGGCGTGTAATCCGTTAATCATCTTGTTGAAATAACTAACCTATTATTCTTTATGAATTAATTTGCAGCCTCTCATCATTGTCATTATTTTATTTATTTATTTATTTGGAATTTGTCACATTCCCACCAACAGTCGTAGGCTTTAGTGGTGGGCACTACATGTAACAACAGGAACACAGTTATCACTACCAGTGTATGGACTCCCATCTCCGTCGGTACCATAGGATTATTATGTATTAACTATTTTTTTTTGGTTGTGTTAGTATTTGGTTGTTTAAACAATATGTGCCCAGTCTTCATCAATTTCGATAAGAAATTCTCCGTTTAAAAGTTGATTATACCAAATTTTTGAGTTAAATGAATATTTGAGTGCCTAATGAATGTTTATTTGATTTATAATTGTGTATATGAATTAACCAAACTAGTGTGGTGACATATATATTTTCTAATAATAAAATTGAATATTTATACTATCAATTTTATCAGTATTACAACTATTCATATGTGTGGAATGATGTCAAACATAAGATGCTTTAAAACATTTAATAACTGAAAGAAGGATTTCTCAAGTCTTATATTTCTTAAAATTTAAGACATTCTCAAGTTAAATATTATAATGAACTCTCTCAATTATAAGACTACATTAACTATAAGATTTCTTCCAACATAAGACATTATAGATTATAAAACTATCTGTAATGTAAGATTACCTTGAACAGGTGATGATCTTGATTATGACTTCTAATGTAAGAAGACCTCAAATGTAAGAAAATGTCCAATGTGTATCAACAACTTCAAATGTAAAAGCACTTGACATATGGAATAACTTCAAATGTAAGATTAATAATTAAAGGATATAGTAAACATATATCAACTCAAAACTCAAAATACTTAAACAGTAGCAAAAAAAAGTAACAATTTTATGTAAGTCTGTGATTGTCATAATTTTTCAATTTTTGATCAGAAAAATTTGTACCATAAAAATGATGATTTTTACTTGGCAGTTTTATGTAAAAAAATTTCCTACAAGTGTATAATCGCTTTACCAATTAGGCTTACAGATTATTCTCTATTAAAGTCAAATTTCTTTAACGTATATCTTTTTTATTAATTAATATTCCGTAAGGAAAAAGAGTTCCTCAGGAATTAAAAAAAAAAAAGAAGTTACAGGTTAATTTCATGAAAGAATTTTCATTTTATTTTCACTAAAGTGTCAAACGAATGTTTCATATTCGTTTCTTAAAAAATAGCAGTATTAGCGCAACTGTATTGTTTTCGGCTAACATTTTTATCAATTTTTTTTTTAATTTAGGCAGACTGGTAAAAAAAATACATATTATTAATTATTAAAAATTTGCAGTAATGTTTTAAAACGTTGAGTGAGCCAGACAGAAATGGTGATCACTTGTTAAGGTTATGCTGTCCAACTGTGTTTCCGTGGGAGGTGCTACAGACGCACGCTTGTTTGTTCCAGCGCTGGGAGTACATGCACATCCCCAGCCCTGGCTCCAAGGAGGCCCAGTTGGTCGACGTGCTGAAGAGCCCCCGGGAATGGTTGGTCGATGAGAAGTGAGCCGCGGCTCTTGCAATATCGGTCGAGCGACTTATGATCATGTTCCTTGAATTTGCATTTCCCCCTTCTGTTTGAATTTTGAATATTTTATGAGTTTTTAAATAAGAGGTGTGCAAATCCTCAAATTGAGTTGGTTCGGTGTTGGTGTTACATGAGTTCAGTGTTGCCAGTAAGAATCAGGACGTCATTTATGTGGGGACCATTAGACAGTTCTTGGACTGTGGTGCTATCTAAAAAGCACAGACTCTTTGCGACAGTGATTCCAGATGTCTTCCGTGTCTCAGAAGCAGTTTGCATAGTATTTTCCTGCATGCTTTGGAGTACAGTCTTTTAATTCATTTGAATATTGGGTGCTGGTTTTCAATTTCAGTTAGAGTGACATGCAACTATCAGAAAGCAATAACACTGACTTTGAGTGCTGTGTTGGTGGCTGCATTGCTTTGATGGAGGAGAGTTCTATGTATTTTAAGCATATATTTTCCCTCAGAACCTCAGACCTCCATAGTTGAAGTGGTCTGTTGTCATCACTGAAATGTTTGGACAGCCTACACGAACTTGAACCTTTTGGCTCAAAATACATTTTAGAATGGTTTATAAAGTATTGATTTTTTACTGCAAAAAATATATTTAATAAGCCTAATATATTTTGTTTAGACAATCTGTTACTGTCAGAGCACCATTATACAGTCAAACCTTATTATTACAAATCTGAGGGTGAAGGGACCGTAATTTTAGCAATTTGTAATAACAAGGTTTGTATTAATCAAATTGTTGGGAAATCATCATGACAAAAAAAAATATTGATTTAACTTCTAATGCTTATAATTACTACCTTAAAAACAACAAGGTTGGTAGTATGCATAACATGCCAACCACTGCTGAACGTAAAGTCAGAAATCCCTAACTTCAGTGCTAAGTAATATGCCTTTTTCTGCATCATAGGTCCAAAAATGGGCAAGTTTGGTGCACACATTTCTCGATACCAATGCAACAAGGTAGCTTGTTTTGGACCTCATGTTCTTTTTCTAGTTGATAATCCGCAAGAACTCGTAAAAGCTGATTAAATTTTTTGCAATATTTTAATATTTTTGACAAGGATGATAGCGAGATGTTAATTTCTCTAGAAATTTCAGTTTTTTTTTTTCTTTCTCCAATGTCAACTTCTTTGATCATTTTAAGTTTAACTTGCAGTGTAAGATCATTAAGTTTACGTTTTCCAGTTATTTTAAAATACAGTACCTACTCATAATTCAGGTTATGGCATGCGTGCAAACAAAAGAAAATACCTGAAATTAATACCATAGATTATCTAAACTTCTTGGTATATCCACTTCCGACAACTTATATAAATAAAGTATAGAGTACCTTCCTTTTAGTGTTCAGTTTCCAAAATGGCATCATTTCTAGTTAAGTTAACATCACCATTAATGTTACACTTTTCATCTTGGTTTTTCAACAATTTTGCGCTGTCGAATACATACATACATCTTTGGAGAAACTTTTTATTTTATTTTAAGATGATTAAAATGTGATTTTTTTTTATAACCTGGGCAGTGGGATTCGTATTAACCGTTTACTTATGCTAGTAAACAACAACTTTAGGGACCAAAACAATTTTTTATTTCATATTAAAAGTATTTTGTATTAAAAGTACTGAATAACATAGATAAGCATACTGTATTTTCTGGACCGTGAAAGTACTTCACATAAACCGGATATTCGTACTAAGAGGATTCGTATTAATGAGGTTTATCTGTATTTTGATCAAAGTAAAACTTCCAGATACTATCCTAAGTATTTACAGTATTAACAGATTAGCTGTAATACCTGTCATGACAACACCAGTTTTAAAAATTTGTTTGTGGATTAAATTTTCAGCAATTTGGGGGATTCATTTAAAGACACATGTGTAATTTTTGTGGGATTCCAAATATTTTAGTAAACAAAAGCAAAGAAATTAGAAGTTCAAGCACACTTGAAACAATGCCATTCAAAATATTGGATATTTGCACACCCCTGTTAGGATGTGTACGGGTAGATAATGTGATTGAGTGTTTTATTTTTTTAGTTGTTAGATTAGAGGTGGTCTTAAAAGTACATATACCTGACGTAATGTAACTTTTGACAGCTTCATCCTTAGTTCAGTTTGAATGCTCAGTTTGTGGACTAGACAGTTGAGGCAGTGTAGTCACTTGTCTATGGTAGAGGAGACCGGTAGTAATAAATTAGGCTTCTGCGAGCAGACGATTTTCACTTCGAGTCGAGCTCGAGCGAGTTTGCTAAAATACTCGCGAGTATCGAGTCGAGTTCGAGTTTTTTTTTAAAGTTTATTGCACATAAATTTACTGTGATGGAGTAATAAAATGTGAGAACTTTTGAGAAAAATATGGAAATAAAAAAAGAAACCATTATCATTGTTAGCCTACTAAATAGATAGACCTACATTAGAGGTCTGCAAGCCTAAGAATTTTACTTTGAGCCAAGCTCGAGCGAGCTTACTTGAAAGTTCTCGAAGCTTGAGCTTTTGTGATACAGTTACACTTTTGGGAAATTATTTTTACCTTAAACTTAGTAGGTATAATGTTTGAATAAAGTATTAAAATGAAGTGGGCTTATTAATTTTGGGTAACTATTTACAGAGTGCTTTTATAATTTGCACTGCTAGGAAAAAAAACATGTTTTCCATTGAATCTAACCTGTTTCCATTGGTTCATTAGCAACTGATATCATCCAACTAACATAACCACAGTTTACAAGTACGTATATGTTTGTGTAAATGTAACATATCTTTGGAATAATTTCATCCTTGTCAATTTTTCTGGAGTCCTTACTGAGCTTCAACTAACTGAGCACCAAAAATCATGTTGTTTGAAAAGTACATTCACATTGTTTCAACATTTCCACTTTTCAGCACAAAAATTCTGAGAGATATTGTCATAGAGTATTAAATTCTGTTCTTCAATCTATCATGCAGAAAAATAATTTGTTCTGCACGTTCAGGAGTTAAATTAGCTCTACAATTGGAGATGGTGTTTACAGCAGATGAGAAGCATTTCTCGCTGGCAACCTGTGTGGCTGGAATACTTTAGTAAAATTGTTGGTAAATATGTAGAGTCGCGGTATATGCGGAAAAAAAATGCTAAAATTCCGAAAATACTTTTATTCTATGCTCTTTCACTTCCTCTTTTCAAATCAACCGGCGGAGATAAGAAATTCCAAATACTTTAGGAATATCGAATTTTTTAATTTTCATCACAATACCTGGGTATTCATGCGGCGATCACCATTGTTTCTGGTTTACGAGTATCTATTATGTTTCTTATTGGACAATTTTGTCACGTGACAGTTCCGTGATTGGCCAGTATTCAAATGAACCAATACGTGATTATTTATTTATTTATTAATGTTCCGTCGGAGGTATCGCGACGTAGGTGAACGACTACATCATTTCCTTCTAATGGCAAAGGAAATGTACCCGCCTCCAACTTAGGTGGGTTTTTAACGTTTCTAATTTTAAAGTCTTATTTTTTATTTGGATATTGTTGCGCAAGTAATAAGTAACAAAAATATTTTACGTGAGTTGTTAATGTTCATCATTTGTCCGGGTTTGTTAGGTCAGGTCAGTTACATTATAAATACTTTAAAACTAAAGAACCATTGAAATTAATTCACATTATTTTTTATGTCCGCTTAGTTTGAAAGTATTAATAATGTAACTGACCTGACCTAATCGACCATTTTATTTATTAAGCATTCACGAACATACGGCAAAATAACAAAAATGGCGTCGGTCTAATGGTTGTACAGGTGTTGTATTGCAAAATTAAAAAATTCTATATCTCCTAAAGTATTTGGAATTTCTTATCTCCGCCGGTTGATTTGAAAAGAGGAAGTGAAAGAGCATAGATTTTTAGCATTTTTTTTCGCATATACCGTTACTCTACATATTTACCAAATTGTTTAACCTCAAAATTAGTGTCAAATATCTGTAACTTGTCATTAAGTTTAATCAATTTAAAGTAATAAAAATAGAAGCATTTTACTTAATTCAATTTACACTTGCAAAAAAAACTTACGCACAATAAACCTACATGGAAATTAAAGTCTTTTTCAATGTCCTGTAGTCTGAAATATGTTTACTCATGTCATCAAATGTAGAGCTGTACTGAAGAAGCCGATTTTGCCAATATTTAGTTGAATCGGCATTTCTGCCAACTTCCAATACTCTTGTTAATTTTCGGCCGATATTACTGAAAAACGAAAGAGAGACTGCCATAACCTAAAAATCCACGAGTACCCTTTTCACTTTTCGTAGTAGTACTGCATTCTTTCAGATCACATTATTTCTTAGCAACATGTGCCAACCGTACATATCAAGATTTAACATACTTTTTTTTTCAATAATGTTCTTTAATTTTAATATGTCCTAAATAAATACATTACCATCACGGTAAATACACTTCTCGGTTATTACGGCAACTATAGTGCAAATGTGGTAACTATCATGCTTCTGCAGTAGTTATGGTATCTACAAAGAATCTTTAGTTCTTTTTATGGTAATTATCTTAAGATAACTATTGGAATTGTACTGCAGTTATGGTACATCATCCATATTTCTTCGTAAGTTGTTGTTCATTTGTCTTTTCTTCATATTTATATTTACGTGCGCCATTACTGGCAGGAACTTTCATAAAATTTTTAAACGGGAATTTATATCACACATTTAATGGCGTAAATGATGAGACCCCGGACAATTTAAACGCTTTTTACAGTAAAATGCGGGAAATGTTTCTGCATAAAGCGGGAAATACTTCCGCATAAAGCAGGAAAGTGATACATTAATGCTATGCGGAAAATTATAGAAGTAAAAAAAATTAATCACGGAAATTCGTAAATCCCGGGTACGTAAAAATGATGTGTTCATGTATACGGTCGATCATGTTACATTATAAAGTAAAGGATAATAGTGTTGTAAGACTTTTATTCCGATATAATGAGAGGTTTTTTTTCTATAGGTAGAGTGCAAGAAAAGCTCGCTCGAATTTCGAGTTGTTGAAAACCACGAGCTCGAGTTCGAGTATTACTAAAAAACTCGACTCGAAACTCGAATTTCGAGTACTCGCAGGTGTCTATAATAAATAGTAGCACAGAGTCCACTTTCAAGTCAATTCATGTTACTGCAATGTTTTCTGCACTTGGGTCTTATGTCCAGAAGTTTTGTTTGTGGATGAATTACATGATGAATTGCTAACACGTAAGTATAAATATACATGTACCTGTTAGTTTTCCTGATGGTGCTAGGTACTAATGTATTGCATTTAATAATTGTTATTTACACGCTGTAGTTTTTCATAATTTGTTTAGTGTTTACTTGTTTTGGAATGTTTTTCGTATGGTTGCTTTCTTAAGATTTATTGTTTTACCATTTTACACTGTTAGTTTATTACAAAATAATACTAACTTCAGTGGTTCAAAATAAAAATTTACTTTATCAGCTGCGTTTTGGCGAACTTTCAAGCAATTAGTATAATCAAACCTTTGTACTGATTTGCAAAAGTTATGAAATATCAGGCAAGTCAAAGTATTGAGTGAACCGAAGATTCACTAAACATGTACATTTTACAATTGAAAAACTATCAAAAGCATTCAACTTTTAGTGTTAAAACTTGTCATGTATATTTGTGTGTATATATAATTTTTTTTTTAATCCTACACTAACAGTCTTAGCTAAGCAATGCATACATTTTAGGGAACGGATACAACCTACTCTGTTAAATTAATCACAGTATAAATATGTTAAAATTTTAAAGAAAGTAGTTAGTGATAAAATAAAGGATGTATTGTTAAGTTTTTGAAATATATATATGGTTTTGAATTATATTATTGTTTTTGTCCATTTTTTTTGGGGGGGGGGGGGGGGGTAATTATCCCTGAGCCCTGTCAGGGGCACCGCTGATTCCTGCATCATGGCGTTACCTGTTTCGATACGAGTAGTAATAATTCATCATCACTACTTAATACTGATATGTTACTGAATCTAAAACACCTTGTAGGTATCTGGAAGTGTATATTTTAAATTCGGTACAACTTATTTGGTTATGACAAGACACGTTTATGTCCTATGGTTAGAGACAAGATTGTATGGTGAATTGTGATGAAACTGAAAAAAAAAAAAAAAAAAAATTGAAAAGCATGCCAGTTCACCATATAGTACCAAAATGCAACTACTATCATGAAATTAATCAGCATTTTTAATTAAAACTTAAGTCAAATAACCTAAACTTAAAATTTATATATAAAATTCAGTGAATGTAATGTATTCAGCATTAAGTTTTTACAAAAATATACATACTAAGTACATTGGAAAAACATTTTTTACGTTACAACTGTTATTGGTAACTCATTTTTACATAATGATTTATGACATTGGTACAGCTAAAAAGTGAAATAACTAGGTATTCTCATAGATTTAGTGAAACATGTAATTCTAATTATCACTGATCTCATGAAAAAGTGTGAGGAATTTACTTCGCAAAGTATTGTTTATTTTGTAAATACAAAACATGAAGAGAGCTTGGTAAATCAATATATGTTTAAAGACTTATTAATTATAATTGTACAATTACAAACAAAGCTGTTTCAAACAATGTTAATATTATGATGATGAATTCCAACTAAGTCTCTCTCACAAAGATGCTTTAAACTAGGAAATTGGCATGGCACAAAATCACTAAATATGTCAGATAAGGAAATTGACAATCAATTATGATTTAAATACTATATTTACAAAAAAAATAATCATCATTCGTACAAAAAACATAATCCAATCAACTGTATTTTAAAAGTTGAAGAGCTAATTCTTCCTGATCAGCAAACGAGTTAGTTTCTTTCCTATTTATATCCTCTTTTAACTTCTTCTTAGGTCTTTGATTCTTGCTGACAGATGACTTCCGCTTGGTAGGAATTTTTCTGAAAGGTATCACAAGTGTTACTCATAATTACTTATGTTTAGTACCTAATTATTAAGTACAACATTATTAAACCACAGTGTCTGGTAAGTACACAACTACGTGACAGTCCTGCACATACCCACTGCTTTCTTCTTGTGACGACACCTCGTGTTGGTCTCCGTACAGCTTGTCCGGGTCGGGCAGCCACGAGAGGTCAGGCCCCCCGTCGGAGCCGGAGTCTCCGTCGTCTTCCTCCGCCTCTTCCTCCGCCTCTCTCTTCCCACCCTTCTTCAGCGCCTTCGCCTTCAGCCTCTGGGCTCTGCAACACCGCTGCGCGTGTGAGCCCTCCACACAGACAACTGCTGTACTTGGCTTGCACGACTCGTGTAGCATCAGGCACAAGTGTCGAGCAGCTTAGATATGGATCATTATGTACCATTACTAGCACAACAAAAATAAAATATAAGATACGGATAACACACACAACTAGGCCTACAAGAATGCAGCTAGAGTACTCGGCAATCCCACACCAAACTGCTCGTGTGTTCATCGAAGATATTTTTGACGTGATAACGTCTTATAAATAGATGAACGCCGGCTGTACGCACGAAAAAGCATGACTCATTGTCACGTTCCGCCTGAGCCGAGCGTGCAAGAACCGGCCAACCACCGTGCGAGAAAATCTTCTATAATATCAAACAGGTTAAGGCGGGCTTTTTAACTAATTGTTCGTGATTATATTTAAACAAATTATTTAAATTAAATTTGCAATAACTGTAAATAATATTTGAAAATTAAAAAGTATGCAATTTTTCATCAATGTTTTCTTACGACGTTATCGCGTAAAATTATCGTCCGTAAACCGACTTTACAGAAAACCCGTTTTTTTTAATGAATTAAAAATCTATGGCTGCCTCCTATAGCATGAATTAAATATATATATTACAGTCAATTAGCTATCATCTGAAATCTTATTATTTTTAATGTGTTGATTGCTTTTTAGACTGATTTCACTGCAAAGGTAACCTGTGATATTCAGTTAAACTCTCTTCATTAATTTCTACTTCATATGAAGAAAATTTCATAACAGAGAAAAACATCAGGAGTAAAAGGTGTGAGGAGTAAGTGGAAGAAGCTAATGAAAAAAGCTGACATGCAGTTAACATGTTTCTACTGTTGGTGGTGACCGCAGTCTAGTAAGACTTATACATATTGAAATGCCTTTGCCCTGAAACATCTTCTCATGATTTTTGCTCTGCTTTAAATTTTATAAGTTTTGCACGTCACTCTGGTTGGAATTTTTGGTGAGTTTTGCATATTTTTTTTATCTCTGCTATAATTAAGGAATTATTTAATGTCTGTGGATATCCCAGTCAGGTACGTATCACACACGTGGTGTCTGTGGGGGGCTAGTCTTTACCGTGCGCCCACTGTCCTCTGCCTTGGCTGTGTCGTCTGCATGCTGGTCCTCTGCAGTCCTCTGGTCACGTACTTGCCTCTGGGGTCCCCGGCAGCCACAATGAGTTGCCCCTAGTAGGTCTGCACGGCAGGATAACTCCGCCAGCAAGTCACCTCGGCAGTCTACCGCACCTCTGTCGTCGGTGCGATGCTTGTTCACCCTACGGGGCTCCACTCGCTCGCCGGCCCAGACGAGTTTCTTCATTGTTGCTTATCTTGGTCACTTTGCCCGGTGGTTACTGTACTTGCTGGCTGTACTGACGAGTGGACAACTTGAGGCTCACTCCCTGAAGTCTGTTCAGATGGTCATCTGGTGGTCTCCCTGGTATCTATCTTCTTTTACTTCTGTCCTGGGAACCTACTTCGGCCCCTGCTCACTGATGTCATTTCATTCCGGGAACAATTTCGTGCTCGCAAGTTTCCTAAGAGAATATTCTTTGACTCTTGGTCCGTTCTCCCATTCTGAAACATTGTCTGCTCCACCGCCCGCGTGGCAAGTGCTAAGTTCGCTGGTTTTATCCATGGGAAGGGGCACAACTGGTGTATGCTCTGTTATAATCACAACAGACATTTACAACAAAGTCAGAACTACCATGTTTTATTGCAGAATTATCACACCTGCATAATTGGCGCACTGTTATTTTAGGGCATCTTAATTTGGAAAAAAATAATTCTTGCATAAAAACTGCATGATGTTTTCGGATAAAAATTACCTGGTGTTTTTTTATTTCGAAATTAGATTCCAAACACTTTGTATAGGTAGTAAACATGACCTCGCCAAAGTTTACAGGCTAAAGCACCGTGCAACAGCAATCGGTTTTCAAGTTGATGTCAGGCAATGTGGTAGTTATAATGTAAAAATAACAATACTTACAATTACAGTAAAATTTGTTAAAAATGTATCCACACAGTAAGATTTCCCGTCCAATACGGTCAAATGTTTCTGTCCCTCCATTTTCTCCATAAGATGTACGTGATTTTTCCCCATGTAAGATATTGCCCACAAACGTTTTATCATATATAAAACAAATTATTTTAAAGTTGAAATACATTATTTGCTAGGTTATAACTGCTTGCATATTTAATTAACAGAAATACAAAATACAAAGTCTTTTAAGGACTTTTCAAAAGTTACAACCTTTATCTGTTCGTTGATGCAGTGTAGCGCGTATAAAACTATAGCCAGCGCTAGTTGGCATAATTCATGTTCGGATACGTTGATGCTCGAATAGAGTGCATGCACGTAGTCGAATTTTGATGCTGATAGCTCGCTGATTGTATGCAATGCGTGTGCTGAAGTCTCGTGCCAAGTAAACTAAATTTGATAACCTGTGGTTAGTATGTATTACGTTAGTTCCAGCTCATGTCCGGGTCACAGTTTTCGTTTTTCTATTTTAAGTTGAAAAAATATGTTTTTGTCACATAACTAATTAATAAAATTTGTTTGGATACTTTGGTATACTATGTTTTTTAATTGAACATACATGTTTTGTTTTTATAAAAAAATTATTCGCAATAAAAATGCTTTTTTCGCAAAAAAAATTGTAACCCTACTTTAGAAACTTTATTTTAGCATAAAATGTGCTATGGTTAATGCGATAAAACATGGTATATGTGTGCATGTAGCCCTCATGTCTGTGTTTGTGTGAGCGCGTGTGCAACACAGGGCGCTGCCTACCTGTGCCGCTCCTTCACCTTCTCGCGGAACAGCTGCTTGTCGAACTTGTCTTCCTCCTGAAGAACCTCCTTGGCCCGGGCCACGTCGATGCCCGAGGCTTCCTCCAGCTCATACTCCCTCGCCAGCTGAGACGCCTTCTCCTTGCCCTGCCTCGCCACCGCCTACACACCACCGCCTCTCTGTCACAGCTCACATACATGCTAGAAGCAGGTCATGTTATTATCTTTTGTTTATTTTATTAAACTCAAAATATCTTCCACACAAACTAGAATTGAAATTTACATCGATCAAAGATCAAACACTGAGCCAGCGCTCGAACAACAACCTCTCGGCACGGTGCTCGGACAATGACTGTTATTAAAGCCTTCCTTTCCTTTGTGCGGGCAGTGTCCTGGGCTAACTGACTTAATTCTCAGCCAATCACGGTGCCTGGCAACAGAACCTTCCCCGAAATTCTTACTTCTGTTCCCACGACGCAGTGATTTTGTCTCTTTCTCCCACTCCCGTGACCGTGACTCACACGCCTGGCGTGTGAAACAAAGCCTCGGTCGTGGAAAAAACTGTAGGAGAATCACGTCAGCATGCCTTGGAATAATATATTCATGAATTTTAAAAATAAAAACAATAAACCCGGTGAATTACGTTCGCAATAACTTCTGAAAAGAAATACTTTACATCTAACCTGAAATATGACCAAAAATTATAACAAACAATTATTGCTGGATTGCATGAGGAAGGCTGTAATCTGGCTTGTTTCAAGCTCACATGCTCCCTGACTCATTACAAACACAAACACAACAGACACAAGAAACAAGAAAGGATGACACACACTTTAAGTAAATGGATTTAGAATGAGTACCAAGAGAAAATTTTGGACAAAAAAAAAGACATCTTTCAAAAAAATACCATAGAACTGGAAGGTGTTTTGATGTGGATCGTAATTATAGCCAACAAATACAAACACTAAGTTCACTGGTTACTGAGTTGCTATTTTATTCTAGATATTATTCTTGTTTTGGTAGTCGCAGGCAGAAAACACAACACAAATAATAGTGCACAGCCATTCTTCAAACAGGAAAGAATACTTCATCTTGGTATAGTTTACCTTTCCTTCCTCATTAAACTCAATCCGACGATTAGGCAGGATTTTCTTTCTGAGAATCTTCTTTGCAACAGCGACTTTAGTGAGGGGCTTGGCTTTCTTCTTGCCTGTGGCTGGTGGCTCGGGTTCTGCCGAGTCGACAGCTTCCTCCAGCTCATGGTCTGTCCTCTTGACGCACAACACGTCTGCGTCACTGTCGCTGTCCGCGGCTGTAACAATGCATCGTGCAAGCTCTTCAGAACTATTTTAAGGTGTAAAATAGTGCTATTTGAGCAGTTTTCGGTACTTCACTTTAAATATTCTAATGGTAAAAATATTAATTTTTTAATAAAATTGTTTGAGTGATGAAGTAAGAAATTAATTAAAGATATTTTAATCAATCCAAGTGCCTTGTCCACGTCCACTCAAAATCATAAATTATGCTCGAAGATCGACAATACCAATAAAAAGGGTTGGGTTTCGGCAGAACTGACCTATTCCTGGAAACAATTAGCTTTAGCTTGAAGAGTTACGTGACACCATGTCATTGTCTCAATTATATACACACACAGCGAACCTTACACTTTTGGAAGCCTAGTCACCACCTGCTTATAATTACCGCGCTGGTTAAATACAGTAGGTGTAAGATATTTGAAAGCTTGGGACACTAGTGACAAGCTACAACCACACTACTTGCTGTGTACTGACATGCAGGACAATCACATGCATTTTTAAATTAAATATTTCTCTGATTTAATTTTAATGAACCAATATGACTAAATCAACAAAAAAAAAAAGACCTGATGGGGAGTGAACAGAAATAGGTAACAGCTCAGACCTCTCAATTAACTTATTGGTTCTACTGTTACATAAACACAAACACTTAAGAGACATTTTTTCTGGGAGCCAAAAATACTGCTTGATTCCCTTAACTGTTACTATAGATGAAAATTAAATGAAATAAAGTCTCGTGAAAACATTTACTGATTTTACCTGTTTTTATTCTACCTTACCAAAAATTCACAGAGTACATTGGCAGACATCTTCTGACCATGAAAAGACATATACACGACGAAAGTAAAACTTGCAGCACAAATCACTTCATTTGCTCCAACCAAATACATCATAACTTGAAAAATAAAAGATTCAATGCACAATGTTATTTATGATGACAACACTTACAATTCTGCGGTTGCTTACAAACTCACAACATGAATCCTCTCAGACCTATGCTGCTGCCTGTGGTCAAATGTCTCTAACTAACAAGGTTCAAAATGAATGTTTGACAGCACCGTCCGGATACAGGCGTTAAATTCTCTACAACTCACATTGCATTTTAAATCGTAGAGCCACTGAAGAACGTGACGTCACAGGCCAACATTTTTTTTTTTTTCTGAGACCCCCGAGGAACCATTCATATGTGAGTGGCCCTGAGGGTCCTTGGCAATTTGCTTTGGTGTAGCAAACCAGACGTCGTACCTCCTGCCTAAAGTAGACTAAAAGCACAGGGAAAAAAAGCTACTTCCCTAAAAAATATATACATAAATACATAAATAGGGAATTCCCTGAAAAAGCTATCTTCCTACTGATTCAAAAGATTTTTCTTACTACTACTACTACGGGATTTCCAGGCTTGAAGTCATTTTCACGGCTCTGGGCTATCCTTCTTGTCTCCAACACAGGATGAGATAACATTTACCATTGTACATTGCGTACATGCCTTTCTTTCTTTCACTGAAAAAGCTGCCTAATGTTCTAGAAGAAAAGTTCATTGATGTTAAATATAAATTACTATATTAACACAATATTAATAAAAAATAATCACAGGAAAACTAGTTCCATGTGCCCTAAAAATTAGTCACTAGATTGAAAACAAAAGAAAAAGTACCTAAATGGCTTTCTAGATTAAACTACTGGAAAAAAAAAAAACTATTAAAATTGAGCATCATGACCTTCAACTAAATAATTAGTTGATTTACTGCATTAGTGAATGAAAAAAAAAACCTTATTATGCCTTAAAAAATACTCTGAAAAATTGTTAAGTGCAGAGGAGTAGTAGGAAAATGTGATGGTGTGTGGAGTCTGCCACCATACTGTTCGACCTTGATTGCGGCAATCATCGTAGATGACACTGACCTCTTACAGCCAACACATTCAAGCACTCCTGAACGTTGTGCATCCCGTTTGAGTGACTGTGGTGCAATGCGTATGTGTAATGTAGCCCGTATTTGTTCTGAACGCTGCAGGATGCAACTGTTTTTTAATTAACTTTAATGTATTTCTTACTTTTCCCTTTATTTACACTTTCCCGCTTTTTACACTTTTTGACTTTGTCCCCATGAAAAGTGCAAATAAGGGGTTTTGCTGTATACCATTTTGTAGAGAATTTAAATGGCTGCAATATGTTCAATACACAAGGTACACAAAATGTTAATGTTTTAGAGTTATTAAAAAATATATATATATGTACCTAAAATTCAAGATGACTGCAGGTTCCTGACACCCCCCACCAAAGGAACATTTAGAAACATAAGAGGAAAAAACTTTTGGATTTTTTGTTTTCCTCACCCCCATTTTTCACCTCCACTGACTGGGCTAACCTGCTGTAAACAAGTCGCCGTCCTCCAGTGCCTTCTTCTTCACGTCGGGCGCCTCTGCTATCTGCTCGCCTGAGCTCTCCGACTCGTCACCGGCGACGGCTCTCTCGGCAGCACTGCTGTGTTTCCTCTGCTGCTGCTGCTGCTTCTGCTTCTCCAGGCTCTGCAGGAAGCGTATCCTCGGGGGCACCACCAGACCCAGCGACCTGTGACCCCGTGACGGTCGCGACATCAACTCTCACAACCACTGGTTTACAAGCAAAACCAAATAAATGAGCATGAGTGCCATTGCATAGTGCATTGTGGTAAAATTGAAACAACTCTAAAACACAAGATGTGATACATAATAAACTGCAAATATAAAAAAAAAAAATGTGCTTCGTGACAAGAGAAATGACTAAAGAAGTACTTTCGTAAAGCTTGATTATGATTAGCACTTAATTAACACTAATAATCAAAGTGCTTTGATTAAAGTGTTTAAAATTAAATGAATGCAATTATTTTAGAAGTTTGTACAGAAAATTTGTGGAACAATCGAGCAGGGCAAAATGATCTTACTCTTTGATGATCAATCAAATTAATTTGTTTATTATTCAGAATAAATTTAGTTTGAATTTTAAAACTAGGAAGTATTGTCCACATCTCAGGCATTCTGAATTACCACAAAGCCTTCAATTGTGTTGTACGTCACATCCTAGGCAGTTGCAACAAGGTCATGATTCTCAATAACACTGTATTAAATATCCTTAATGTGAGAAGGCAATGGGCTAACAAAGTTTATGTTATAGAATTTAGATGAAAAATTAATTTGTGCCAAATATTTCACATTTACGGCACAGTAATTAAGTTAGAGGTGGTCGCAACCCTTTTCGGAAACCATGTTGACTACTCGATAAACTATCGTTTATCTGAAAGTTTTAAAATTTAAATTTATTTTTTTTAAAAATTTTTAGAAAAAACATTAAGTAGTGATATAGGTTGATAGTTATTAAAATCAAGTTTAGAGCCTTTTTTGTGGATAGGTATAACTTTGGCTATTTTCCATTGAAACGGGAAGACGGGTTTTTAAGCTAGTACTGTAAAGTGTGTAAGTGAACAACTCACTTGGCATACGCATCTGTATTCAGGGCATGCACGTTGAACACTTGCTTGTTCCCCATGAGGAACACAGACTTGGCATAGGACACGAACGCCCTCTGCGCCGATGCCTTCAGGTTGGGATCCCGCGCCAGGAACGCCTCCATCTTCCGCACAGGGTTCACCAGCCTGTTTGGGTTGATCCTGGGAGCAAACACACACACACACCCTCCATTACATAACACTACCACTTGTACGTTATACACAGGGTACATTCATTAACACCACCTATCTATGTAGAACAACCATCAAAGTGTCTTAGCTAGGGGTGTTAAAACTATTGTAAAGCACTTTTATTTACAGATTATCTAAAACAGCCAACTAACTGATAAAACATAAAATGTCACATTCTCGCGCCTCAATCACAACTATTATTTTTACCAAAAAATGCACCGTCCCCAACCAAGAACTTAACACTCTTTAATCAAACCATTCCTTACGTAAGCTCAGCTGGATAAGACGCTCACACGGAGCAACCAAACCACTCGGTCCGCAGCGTGAAGAAATACAAAGATTCTTTACAAAAAAAATTTTAATTCGTGGTGATCCGTTGAATGTCAATATCATTTCCACCCAAAAAGAATCTTATCTGTTTTCTTTTCTCCAAAATGTCTCCAAGCTATCTTTTATATTCTCGAAAATCTCGTTCGATCTTGTCTGCAGTTCGGCCATCCAATTGTTTCAGTTGAACTAAATTTTTGAGAGCCATTTTCAGCCATTGAAAGGAAACTGTCTCCAACTGTATGATAATTTGCACTTTGCAAAATGTCAAACAAAGCCTTTACGATTTTGTACTTGACAGGTGATTTTTCCAAAGCAGTCTCACCTGAACAGCAATATCTCCTTTTGAGACAGGTTCTTTGTATTTCTTATCGCATCTCGAGTAGCGTAACCAAGATTGATCTGTTTTAAGTGAATTAAATTCTTCTTATCGCAAATATTGATTTTTGTGATTGTTTCTTTGTCAAGAATCTCTCGTTTGACGAACTTGCACATAATTATCCTCAAAAGATTGGTCATATGCGTGTATAAGAAATGAACCATGGGCTGGTCTTTCAGGCATAAAGCCAGGTAAGGTTCCATCTCAGCAGCAAGTGATTTGAAAAACACTAATTTCGTACAGATAATGTTGTTGTCTAGATTATGAACAACCGTAGCATACAAATCCAATTTTGGCTCCTTTTTTATGTTCCACCAAATTGGGCAATATGTTTTGAGCATGTTAAACAACTCCACAACATTTTCAAGCCAACGAACAGCACAGAACTTCTTCGGAAACTCGCAAGATTTCGAGAACGAAATATAATCCACCCAAAGTGCTGGTACATTCTTGAATAGATTGTATGTCGCTCTGAGAAAATCAATTAATTATTTTCCATCCACTTGATTGAATGGCAACTTTAAATGCATTATGCAAAGCGTAAACACCAAAACTTCCCATCTCCAACAGCTGTGGATCGTTAGGAGACTCTTGTAAATCTTTTTTCAAATCGCTTAAAAACTGAAGATTCACATTGGGAACATCCATCATTACTTGAATCATTTCTTTTTGTGAGATTAAGTACAGCTAATTCTTGTTTAAAAGCGACAAGAAGATCCGTAGCTCTTGTACGGCCAAGAAATGTTGATCCCAAATACCAACATACTGCAGTATTTTTTTTGCATTGCACCAATAACAAACAATCAAATCCATTTGTTCTTCTTGGGAAACTTTATTCAATGATTCATCGAATGATAATGCAAAGTATTCGCTTTCTGCCACTTTGCTCACAACATTTTCTCTAAACGGTCCCAGTCTATATACGATGATATATTTTAATTTGTTACGCTGAAGCTTCATATCTTGTGGGATTTTGCTGCCAGGAAACATTTTGTGAAATAGCACAGTAGATTGTCAAGCCACCAGGCCCAGGATATTTCAGCTGTGGTAGTACCATCCTTGAGCAACAATGGATTCAAATTCGAAGAGACCACCTTCGACAATGCATGTTCACATACGGTACTTTTGATTCTCTTTGTTATCATCCGGATTTTTAGTAGAGGTGGGACGATACCACACTTTCGATACTCGATTCTGTATTGTTTTTTTAGTTCGATACTTTCGATACTTCGATACTTTCGATACTCCAGGGAAAAATATTTTCCCATTAAGTAACAATTATTACAAATAACGTAAATTAGTTTTAAACTATATAAATTCAATCTATCATACCAGCATTATGTTAGATTAAACTTAAATACATAATGTGTAAATAATTGCATTATATTAATGAAATATATGAATTCATCATTATATAGTATACATAAAATAAAACCACCAGAAATGTAAAATACAGTCAATAATCAAGTAAAGCTGACATGAGAAACAGTGGCCTTACAAAATGTTTGAAGTCCTTTCTTGGAGGGGGGGGGGGGATGGGGGGGGGGGGGGGGGGGAAGTCACCAAGCCTAAATTAGAAATAAAAAAATTAGGCTATTGTAAACAGAAAATCAGAAATTTTTGCTTGTTTGTTTCATTTTACAAACAACTTTATGCAACAGAACAATTTTCAATAAAATTAAACTTGAGAAACGTACAATACAAAACAATCCGATCGTAAGAAAACAATAACAAACAGGTACATTCAGTTCAAAGATTAATGAATGCACAAAATATGAGATCCGTGCCTTGGTAAAGCGCGTGCACCATTTTCATAATCATTGCTAGTTTGCGCCAGTAGTCTCGCTTGGTGCTGGCCATAGATGCTACTAGCGAAGTGCACAGTCTTCCAGATACTATCCATATCTATGGTGCGATAAAGTTATTTTCTTACGTTTGCAAAGGTAATCAATGAACTGTTTTCAAAATAAAAGCATTAATTAAAACGTACTTTATAAGGAGGAATATGTCTAATAAAAATTTGTTTAGTTTAGGACTTTTCCGCTTCGTAAAAACGTATGAAACGGGAAATTAATGATTTTTAAGTGTATGTTCCGGGAAGTAAACCATTGTAAATATAGTAGTACTTTTGGCGGGACCAAAATTAATCGGCGTATGACACGGGAAAATGTATGAAACGGGAACGTATCAGCGAGGTTCTACTGTAGTTGTATTTTGTACGATGGTGACTCAAAACTTAATTCAATACAAATGAACAAGCATTCCGGTATCGAAAAAATGTATCAAACTTACAGTTTCGATACTCGATACTTTGCGATACCGTCAAGTATCGAAGGTATCGAGGTATCGAAGTATCAAAAATCCCATCACTAATTTTTAGTTGAAACATGTTCTCAATTCAATCCTTATATTGAAAAATTATGTTGAACTAGATAACATAATTCTTTAAAGATCAATTATATGAAAATATTAATATTAAAATATACAAATTTAAAAAAAAACCAAATTTGAAAAAGAATTTAAACACTGTAAAGTAAAAAATTAATACATGAAAAGCAAATAAAAAACCTGTTTTTTATTCTAACAGAATTTGTTATGTCTGTGTTAATAGATAAAAAATATACACACTTATCTATAATAATAACTGTGTTGTTGTGTATCACCTAATCAATCAAATGCAAAAGTATAGCTATACAGTACATCAGTTTTTTTAAATTTTCAATGTTTGGCACTGATATAAATTTATTAATTAACAAAAGAATAATAAAAATATTTTTAATAATCCAAAATATTCCATTTCATACTATTACATTTCATATTTTTTTCAAGTCAATCCATTTTTCGTAATTCTTGCAAAAAATAAATTTTGAAAAAGTTCCAGAGAATTTTTTAAATACGCTGACTTTTCCCTGATTATTCTAGGAGAAAAAAATCTCCTGAGTTTCCCCGGTTTTCCCTATGCGTAACAACCATATCATACGAATAGAGAAATCAGTAGTAACTTCCAGAACAGAGATATGAAAAGATGCATAAATATAATATTTTCATTGAAGCTTAACAACTTTGACTTGGGAAAGATTTGATTTGCTGGTAATGTACTCCACTATTTCTTTTTCTTGTACTGATGAATCTAAAGGTGTTGAAACGGAGCTTTGATTCTTTTGAACGCTGGTTTGGCAATGGTTTTCAAGGAAAATAATATGTATTTTTTATACCAACTTTCATTGGGTGTTGTTTTCCATTAGTCAATAATTTGGATTCAGAAATCCTGTTAGTTTTGTACACCGGTAATGCCATCTTCAGCTACATCTGTGGTTTTGTGAGTTGGTCCTGGTGTTGCTGATGTCAAGGGAAATCCGCTGCAGTGCAAGGTCCGCATCCAGTCGCCCAGCGCAGCCTCTGATACAACATTCCTTGCAACTGATTCACCTTTCTTTTGTCCCCTAGAGTTGCTTGTAGATTAACAATTGATTTTTGATTTTCATTTTGCAACTCCAGAACTTCTTTGACTTGGATCATTTCTTTCTTAAGACCTGAGATTTCATTCCTGGAGTCATCCAACAATGTTTCCAGCACTTTTGAGATCGTCGATTTTAGTGCACAGAGTTTTCACTAAATGAATTAGTTCTGTTAATCAGCTGGATTCCATTGACACTAACATAGATTCAGGAGTCATTATATCTTTGGATTTAGCAAACAATTTAAGTGGAGAGTCTTTACTTTTATTCATATTCGCATCTGACACAAGCTCAAACACACGTTGTTCTTGATCTTTGTCTTGGAGCATTGAAAATACCAAGAAATCCTGTTTTTTTTGTCAAATGTAAAATTTATGTTAATGTTTCACAAACTTTAAAGAACGCGCACAACGAAAATTCATTTAGCTGTTTGTCACTCGACGTAAACAGAACACGCCCATCTGCTTCAAACGAGCGGCCGTGACTTGAAATGAGCTGCTGTGACTTGCGAGCACATAAATCAATGATTCAAATTTGTAATCTAGCTGGGAATTGATGTGAGAATCGACACCAGCATAGGAAACATCAGTGAAATGTCTATATTTTGACATCTCTGCCAGAAACATTTTATCGTAACACATGTAAAAATATTACCACATTTTAATTAATGAACAGAATTTATAAAAATTAAAAAAGGGGGGGTTGTCTGTAAATGCTGTTAACGGACGATAATTTTACGTGATAACGTCATAAGAAAACATTGATGAAAAAATGCATACTTTTTAATTTTCAAATATTATTCACAGTTTATTTCAATTATAATTTAAATAATTTGTTTAAATATAATCACGAACAATTAGTTGAAAAGCCCGGTTCTTGCACGCTCAGCTCAGGCGGAATGTGACAATTTTTCGTTTGTGCAGCCGGTGTTAATTGATTTAAAAGACGTTATCACGTTAAAACTTACAAATATTCTATTATAAGATGTTATCACGTCAGAAACATACAGATATTGTAATTTGTAAAGGGTGTGAGAGCAGCACTCGCCTGATCTGGCTGACGGGGATCCTGCGGGCTCGCAGCTCGGCCAGCATGCCCTCCTCCTCGCCAGGCAGCAGCACCAGCAGCGCCTGCCCGCTGCGCGTGTACCGCGCCGTGCGGCCCACGCGGTGGATGTACATCGTGGCGTCCACGGGGCAGTCCAGCTGCACCACCCAGTCCACGCTCGGGAAGTCTGCGGCACGGGGCGTTCCCGACACTCTCCGGCACACTCCGCACTCCCGACCATCCGCGGATAATACGCAAAACAGCCGACAATGGGAAACATCATTTTCAACTTAAAAATCTAAACATTTATGTATGTACAGTAAAAGTTACAATTAACAGTAAAAATTTTTTTTAATGATGCTAACATTTTTTAGTATTTTACCGAATAAATAACATACAATACATTTCAGTAATGAAAACGATAAAAGTGCTCAACCATACGACTAGAAACAAAGCGCGACAGAGACAAAAATAGCAGTGCATGCCAGCCTACTGCGTGAGTTCCGAGAAGGCCTGTGGCGTTTTACTGTTTACTGCATACAATACACTTATCATTTTCAGTACATGGTTAAATTCCGAGGACTTCGTCTTTGTATTGTAACTGATCTTCGTAATCCGGCTTCTTTAATTAATTCAAATTGTTTTCTTTGATCCTCGGAGCTTACATCGGGGACTAGACTGTTTAATTAATTACATAATACACTGCCTGCCCAAGTTTGGTCACCAACAAATTAAGTACCCAAAAACAAGGTTGTACTTGTGTTGTTTGGCATTTTTACAACTATACCTTATTGTATGAGAGGCATGTGGCACTGTGGTGTGTACTGAACCTCAGTACCACAACTCTCGTTCGTCCACGTGTGCACGTGTCACTGCCGACTGGCACTAGGGCGCCAGTAAGAGCCCACTTCACTAACACCTTGTTCTTACAGCATGCCCGACCAGGTGCAGGTGTTGTTGGTAATACCACCACGTCCCCACACGGGGGGCCTCACGCCCAGAGGACAGTGTCTCTGCCAGTCCGCGCCCCTCAGACAATCCTCCTAGTATTCCACACCGAGTAACAACCCACATTACAGCCTTCCCCATGCAATCCAGTAGTAATAATATGTTATAAATTTTTGTCTTACTTCAGGTTAGATGTAACATTTTTCCTTTCAGAAGATATTGTGAACGTAATTCACCGGATTTATTGTTTGTTATTTCTATAATTCATAAGTTTATTTTTCAAGTGATTTTTCTTTTTGCTGGCTTCTTTGTGTGCGAAGGCGTGCTGACGTAATTCTCCTTCGTTATTTCCACTACCGAGGCTTTGTTTCACACGCTAGGCGTTTGAGTGTCGGTCATGGGAATGTGAGAAAGAGACAAAATTGCGGGGTCATGGGAACAAAAGTAAGAATTTCTTAGTAGTTTCTGGAGCCATGCGCCGTGATTGGCTGAGAATTACGTCCGCGAGCTCAGGACACTGCCCGCACAAAGGGAAGGAAGTCTGTATGGTTAGTCATTGTCCGAGCAGTCATTGTTTGAGCACCGGGCCGTGAGGTCGTGGTCGGGTGATGGCTCACCTAATAAAATTAGTAAGAAGAGTCTACATCTTTTCTCTTTTCTGTATGTACATGAAATTTTTTTTTGTTCTGTGGTGCGAAAGAATGTGATTTTTTGTTTTTTGGTGAATAAAAAATAACAGGTAATCCATTAAACACTGCTTACAAAATACTTCGAGACCTGCTACCAACCTGTATGTTCACTCATCACCTAATTTTGAGCTAGCCGGAGGTATTGAGTGGTAACAACCGGATCCCCAACCACATAAGATGAAAAAATTAAATTGTAGTATTTCATTTGAAAATTTTTTAAACAAAAAATAAGAGTAACATAAGTTCATTACATAAATTTACTGTTTATATCTCACATTCACATAAATGACCAAATTTACACCAGATTTGAGACTTCAAATTGGTAATCATTTATCATTTACAAGCAAGACTGAAAATACTTTTTTCATCATTTTATACACACAACTAATAAATTAGTTATTTCACTACTATCTTGCGAATTTGTAGTGGAAACCATTGTGTGTACAATTTTACACATGAAAAATATTTGAAGAAAAAATTTATATTTTAAGAGCTTGAGTGCAATAGTTTAAGTAATTCATTCCTGGAACTGTGATTCCAAAGCACAGAGTGGAATATTACACAACTTTTTTTTATAAGTGTAAAATTATTATGTACATGGTTAAAAGGCTGCTTCTTGGAACAATTTGCTAAGCTTCTGCTTTAAAAGTTAACATTTAATTTTTTACAATGAATTGTGAATGGTCAATTGTACTTGATGCTTACATTGGATTCTGCACAGGGTATTTATTGCTTTATGGAAGAAAATCTTTGAAACCCAATGACAGATAGTTGCTCTTTAGTAACTAACAACATCTTCACTTGTTATATCAGAGTTGTGGGAAATTTGTGGTTTGTAAGTTTTCAATCTCTGTTTGTACACCACATTTTGACGTGATAATGTCCTATAAATCGATGAACGCCGGCTGCACGCACGAAAAAGCATGACCCATTGTCACGTTCCGCCTGAGCCGAGCGTGCAAGAACCGGCCAACCACAGTGCGAGAAAATCTTCTATAATATCAAACAGGTTGAGGCATGCAATTTTTCATCAATGTTTTCTTATGACGTTATCACGTAAAATTATCGTCCGTAAACAGATTTTACAGACAACAACCCCCCCCCCCCCCCCTTTTTTTTTTAGGTGGATTTTCAATAATAGTGCGTTTGATTATTTTGAAATGACAGAATGCACTTTAATATAGAAATGAGGTCGGAGAAGCAGGACACGCACCGAGACCTCGGGCAGCTATGTCCGTGGCGAAGAGCACCACGCGAGACTTGCTGCAGAAGGAGTTGTAGATGCTCATCCGGCGCAGCTGGTGCAGCGTGCCATAGAGCGCCAGCAGCGTCGTGCCGGGACGCAGGCGGCAGAACATCTCGAACAGGAACTTCACCTGCGCACCGACAGCTACCTTCCATCTCTACTCGCACACCAGACACAACAGTACACACGAGCTCGTGCCGAGATGTGCCTCCGTCCCTCCTTCGCTCGCCTCGCCCTGCACCCGCGTGTGGCCTGATTCACCTGGACACTACCCACGCTTGTCTGGCGTTATACTTCATGCCACACCACCCGAGTTTCATCACAACACTTACAAGCCCATTAACAGCCCATCCCTACGACACACCGGTTAGCTGACGTGGCGTGGGGGAACATCCTTCCCTCCCCTCGCCCGACACCAGCTCACACCAGCGCGCACACAGGCCCGTGAACCAAGTTATCCCACGAGACACACATCCCACCCGTCGATCCAAGTGATTCTACAAACATGTGGTGTGCACTGGAAATAATGTGCACACGGCGAGTTATAGAGACTTTGTTCCTGGCCTCGCACACAGTCAATGCCTCGGAAGGCAGCGAGTGAGCTGGCTCAGAGATGCGGGAGAGAGAGGACGTCTGGAGGAAGCGCGGCTGATGCTGTGGCCCAGCCCCTCACGTGACCAGGAGAATTCCTGTGCGCTCTCGTGTACACAGGGAAGGGTTCAGCTAAGCTGTGAACACAGAGACCAACTCTCCTGGTTCTACCCAAGGTACAGCATATCTGGGCCTGGCCGTGATTCCGGCTAACTAGCCCCGGGGAAGCGGTCAGTGGGTGATCCATATGATGATACATCAGTTGCCCTGCTGCGCGACGAAGCAGATGCCAAACGAGGCTGGCAAGTCGAAAACAAGCGTGAAATGTGACCACAAGAACAGATGGCTGACGGCCAGCAGTGCCCCAGGGGTTCGATCAGTACCCTCACCGAGAAGTGGTTCTTCCTGAACCGAGGCTACCACCAACTCCAGAGTACCCGATACTTCCCCGTAGGACCAAATACTGCAACCATCAGTGTTGGCGGTAGCGAAAAACATTATAACTGAAGCTGAATTAATACTGCATCTAAATAAATTGCTCAGTATCAATTTACACAATGTTAAATTACCTCTTTGTAGGCAACAGAAGTTACACAAGCCAACTGATAGACAAGTCCTTCAACTTGAAACTAATAAATGAGTGTAAAGCAGGCACCTGCTTGCAGCTGGCCATGAAGACCAGTATCTTCTGGCTGCGGTGGTTCTTCAGGAAGGACCACAGCACGGACACCTTCTCCTCCAGCGCACACACCACGTAGCTCTGCTCCAGGGTCTCGGGCGTGCTGTGTGCCGAGTGCTCGTGCACGGACACGTAGGCGGGGTCCCTCAGGCTGAGCCTGGCCAGGTCGCGCACCGACCTGCCACACAGGCCCGCCACCCTCCGTGCCATCCACTGCCTTCAACCACTGTCAACTGTAGTGTCACATTATACCTTCAAGAGTGCCTCCCATTTCAGGTCAACATTTTATATTTACAGTGATTACAGATACACCTGTAGAATTTTCCAATTGTTTGACTTCCACGAAATGAAAAAAATATATATATACAGCCCATACTTTTTGCACATTTAGCTGCCAAAGTTACATTTTTTCAACGTTTTTGGGTTGTACAAATAAGGAGAATTTTAATTTATTGAAAAAAATGAAACTTTTTTAGGTTTTAACTGCAATGCCACTGGTTACTTCAGGAAATGGTTTGAATACCTTTCAGAAAAATATTAATTAATTTTAACCTGGCATTTCGAAATTCTCAAATATGTTACGATTTTGACAGCCAAGAAACATGAAACAAGTTTTTTGTTGTTGATTGTTTACTCTGAAAACATGCGTTTTAGCCATTTCAACTCTTCTGAAAATACAGTTTAAAAACTGAATCAGAATTTCAAAAAACCTTTTCGGTACTCAGTGAACTCTTAAATGCTTTTCGTAAACAGGCCCCACTCGGATATCTTAAGTAGTTTTCAAATCGTGTTGTTTTTCCTGAAGCTCTGCGCACCGCGTGTGTGCCCGGGTAGGTGAGGGCCTTAAGGAACATCCCGTGCACGGGGACTCACCTCGTCTGGGTTGCAGAGAACAGGAGGGTCTGGCGTTCGGGAGGCAAGTTCTCTATGATGTTGTTCATGGTGGCTTCGAAGCCCATGTCCAGACACTGGTCAGCCTCGTCCAGCACCAGTATCTGCAACAGGGAAGAGCATCAGCTATCACCGTCGTTTAAAACCTCGTTCAATCCACCTGAGGCTACAAGTGGCACATTTGTGAAGCAGATGCCACAATAGGTTCCTCGATGGGGAACTCAGGGTGCTCCAATGATGACCACCCTTGAAGCACAGTGGTCAAATAGTGATGTGTCGTCCCAGTCCCCTGTTCTCAGCAAATTTACGGGCACCGAGAAATGTAAAAATAATCCCGGCAACACAGAAAGCTTAAGAGGCCACTCCAGTGTTTCAGGGGCACTACGCAACCCGCATTAACCTCATAAGATTCAATGCTATTATAAATTTTGCTTATAAATAATTAACTAATATAGATTTCGAAATGATGCTTGCTAGATGTGTAAGACAACGATGCTCTTATCAAAGCCCCTTTCTTCAAAAACGTGCATAAGTTATGGTTCAAACCTAGACAATACACTTATGCATATCAGTAAAGATTGGTATAAAACCAAAATGTATGCACGTTTTTGAAGAAAGGGGCTTTGATAAGAGCATCGTTGTCTTACATATCAAGCAAGCATCATTTCGAAATCTATATTAGTTGATTAGTTATAAGGAAAATGAAAATAGCATTGAATCTTATGAGGTTAATGCGGGTTGCGTAGTGCCCCTGAAACACTGGAGTGGTCTCTTAACAGCTAAATCTTTCTTCCGTGAAAACACAAGAGACTCCTGGTGCAACCCAGTTGTATTTTGCAGTCAGCAAACAGGCACGCATCTTTATAACTTCACTGTAAGACATGTGAAAGTAAAGGTTCGTAAATCTTTGAAAAATTCTGGCATCAGCACGGTCTCCCTTCCCTTCCTTCGCCCTTTGCCCTCGGCCCTCTGGTGGAAAGACAACGCCGCAAGGTAGTCGGAAAGGAAACAAAAAATAATGCTTTGTGCCGAAATCCTGGCCCTTTCTTTTTACCCCACTTTTCACTAGGATACAGAGAGGATCATTTCAACTTACAGTAGACCTATGGAAAACAACACAGGCTCAACATCTTACGCAGCCCTATTTCACTGTAGCTCAACCAACAAACCATGAGTGTATATCCCCTTTGAACAGACCCCTGTTACATACCTCGTTCATTACAGTACAAACATAACTTGCAATTGCTTTATGTGGCTATTGCTGTATTAGTTTTTTATTTCCTTTTTTTCCTTGGGAACAAATATTTACATTTTCCTGGAGCAATATTAACCAAGCGAACAGAAGTAGTTAGGGAGCGTTCAAGTATTACTAACGAATTTGGGGGAGGGGGGGGGGGGTCTTGTAAAACGTTACGATGCGTTACAGTGGAGACCTACGGGTTACGTCACATTGTTTTTTTTTTTTTTTTTTTTTTTTTTACTCTTCAGAACGGTCGCGTAGAGACAGATTCTTTCACACAATTTTTAAAACATTTTTTTCTCAAAATTTCAAATGGCATGATAACTTAATTTTTTTTTACCATCACAAAATTGCTTCTGCTTGCTTTACAGGATTAGTGAATAATGTTTTTTAACTCCAAACATAAAGCAAAAAAATATATATATATTTATCAACAGCTGTGATAGTTTTTCTCGTCACTCCAGTAAAGTAGTTAAAACAAAAAATACCACTATTCGGATGGCTTCGTTATACTTCAGTTGTCAACGTAGACTCCAATCGCCATATTATAAATTATATAGGTATTGATATTCAAAATACACTGTTTTCTATGTGTGAGATTTTCTCTCATCACAACAGTAATGTTGTGGTAGGAAAGACAATTGGTCTGAAAGGTTAATAAAAAAAACTAGTGAATTAAAATCTCCCAAGTTGGCAACCCTTTTCGTTTATTTTTTACGGGAGATTCCCGATTGAATTGTTCGTATTTTTATTTTGTTCTCCCAAGATGGCAACTCTTTTTGTTTATGTGCTCCAAGCACTCGACCGACTGTATGAAAATTGACAACTACGATGTTTCGGCGGAATATAGAAACCCTGAAGATAGCTTGCAGAATCCAGCAGACCCTAATATGGCGTGGTATAGCGCTCACGTCCGTGAATCGCAATATTTCTTGCAAGTTATTAAATGCGCGGATGAATCCTGCTGTTCCCACTTGAGGAGTGCATTAAAATCTGGCTTTCCTGAAACTTTCCTGCCACCACCCTGCTAAATCCTTCAAACCGCAAACAAGCTCGTGGTACCTAGTCAGATAAACAAAGGATCAGGCAAGTTTTTGCCACTGCTTGTGAGGTTGTCTGTTGATCTGTCGCCTCCTCTAGAAGGGTTTAGCAGATGCCTTACGATTTATTTTGCCCATCAGTACAATCCGACCTAAAGAACCGAGTATGTTCAACCTGTGGGATTTATTTTACACCCCACAAGAGTGTGCAAATGCACAATCGTTACATGCATGGCAAGACTGCCCAAGACCTTCGTGAGTCGAGTACGGCCACAGCGACTTGCTGCAAGAAGGGCAAATGAGCTTCTCTGCATTGTGCGTCGCTGTGAAACATCGTCTGAGGGTGCCGATTGGCTCGACGAAGACGAAGTTGATCCAAGCGGGTTAACAATTCCGGAACCCTCTTCGTCTGCTCTCCGGATGCCAGTAATGAAAGAATCTGAGTGGCTGGCAAACCCATGGACAGAGGAGCAGTAAAACTCCAATTGAATTGTTTTTTTTACAATCTACTTATTTTAATTATGGCTAATTTTATTTTAAATGTTTTTCGTTTTCGTTCGATCGTATTCTTAAACACGATTATATTTTGACAAATATATTTTATTTCAGTTAGTTTTATGTTTGTAATTGCATTGCCAAAGATAAAAATAATTATTAGAAATAAAATTTGTTATTTGATTTTAATAGCTTTATTAGTAGAACGCTAAAATAGGAGAATGCATGAGAAGAACAATGGCGGTTACAGCAAAAAGTGTGTAAGGACAGAGCCAAGTCAGGAAAACGACGTAATTAAATGTATGATTGCTAAATGTATGATTGAGTAGTAAAAATTTATTAGGACAAAAAAAACATTAGAAAGCTCTTGCTTTTAAAAACAAGACTTTTCAAATGTTAATAAATAACATTAACGCGATTAAAACAATAACAAAGGTATTTTAGTGACTTATTCCGGTACGTTACGCCACATAATTGTGACTTTTAGGTAAAAATGGTCACTTGGTGTTACGTAACATTTTATTAGGGGGGGAGGGGGGTGTACAGAAAAACGTTACGGCGTGTTACATGGGGGGAGGGGGGTCAAAAATATCTAAAAATTGCGTTACGTAATACTTGAACGCTCCCTTACTGTGTGTACTGGATAAAGCTGTGCCACAGGACCTGAGCACAGGGCTGCCCCGGCATCTAGCGAGACAGTGAGACAGTGAGACAGCAACCGTGCTAGCCAGGGGCGCCGAACAACACACCGTCTATTAGCACATGCCATGCCTCTGGTGCGAGTGGGAGTTGTGTGGAGGTCACCCCAGCACTGAGAAGAACAGGAACCGAACTGAGGCCGGGGAGGTACGTCCAACCCAAAAAGACGAGCACCACAGCTAGTGCCAAGTGCCCTCTTGTAGCTGGATGCTCCCAAGCAGTGGCGGGCAAGGTTCGGCCGGCGAGACTTGGCAGGTGGTCACCCAGCAGACACGACATGTCAGCACACGCTCCGCCGTGCAACCGCGCCATGCACCACGCACAAGATAAGCCTGTATTTAAGTGCAGATTAATTTTTATAATACAGATTAATTCAGACTGAACAGTAAATTTTACATACTTTTTTTTTACCTCTTACAAGGAACCCAGGTAGCAACCATGCAATCTGTATTGCCACTGCAATACAACAAATAGGTACATCATTTTACTCATCACCTGTATCCCACACGTGAAGAGAGAAAGCTCTGAGAGGGCAACATGTCTTGGCTAATGATGCTGGCATAGACACGAACACACGGTTATAGCCCCACACAGCACTCACACTGCACCACACCACACGCAGGGGCAAGAGAGTCAAGAACCACTCCACTGCCCGCTCTAAAAGTCAATGTAAGTTTATCCTTGAGAATTCTGGCTAGAGAGTATCACAATTCAATAGCCATACGTTATACACAATTAATAACAAAAAATACCTTATCTATAGACTGATTACATTTGTAATTATATCGAAAGTTGTAATTTTGCAATCTAGTAAATGCCTTAGTTAATAACTTAGTAAATAGTAATAACATACATCTGTTATATTTTTTTTTGTTTATTATTTTGTGTTGTGTGTACTAAATAATGTTAGTGGTATTATTGTATTTGTAGTAGTTGTTTTTATTGTACGTGTTGCCTTCGTGTGTTGGTACCGGCTATGGTGATGGCGGGGGGAGGGGGTGGGAGTCCACATGTTGCGCTGATAACCTTGTGTTTTGTCTTGTCCAAGTCTAACGACTGTTGGTGGGCAGGTCACAATTTTAAATAAATAAAAAAATACATAAAATAAAATAAATAAATCAATTATCTTAAAACCATATTAACCATTTTTTCACACCTTATGGCTGGAATTTCGCAATTGGTTAAGTTGTAATTGGTAGTTTTCATATGTTTATTATTGGTAGACAAAATATTTTACTATGCTTAATAATTTAATTCAGAGATATGAATATTAATAAAAATATAATTACAATTTTTATTTAGTACGGGTTGATTTTAGCAAAATATAAAAATTGTGGTTAGTAGTTGTATTATTATTATCCAATATCACTAAATATGCTTTATTAATTTTAGAGATATAAGTATTAATCTTAAAAACATACTTACTTCTTTTTTAGACCTTAAGGGTTAATTTTTGCATAATGTAAAAATTGTGGTTGGCAGTTTTCGTGTGTTTAGTACTGGTAAGTACCAATTTCATTTATTACATCTAATTAAATTCAGAAATGAAATTAATAATCTTTAAAATATACTTACCTCTTTTTCATGCCTTAGGGGTTGAATTTCGAAAATTCAAATATTGAGTGTGGTAGTTATTGTATAGTCATTATTGGTACCCAAAATAATTCATTAACTTAAATCAAATTCGGAGACATAATTATTAATTTTTAAAACATACTTACCCCTTTTTCACCCCTTAGGGGTTGAATTTGCAAAATATAAAAATTGTGGATGGGAGTTCTGAAATGGTCTTTATTGGTCCCAAAATTATTCATTAATCCTAATTAAATTCGGGGATATAATTATTAACTTTTAAAACATACTTACCACTTTTTCACCCCTTAGGGATTGAAATTTGCAAAATATAAATTTGTGGTGGGTCGTTTTCGAATGTTTATTATCGGTAACCACTATCTTTTCTTAAGCTTGATTAGTTTCACAGATATAATTATTTATCATAAAACCATATTTACACCTTTTTCACTCCCTTAGGGGTGAAATTCTGTATTTAGACATAGCCTAGTTTCTAAGTTAGCCAAAGATCTTAACATTAAAAAAACTTCATCAAAATCTGTCTAGTAGTTTTCGATTGATGCTCGAACAAGCAAACAGACAAAAATTTTAAAAACTATATTTTTGAGTTCTCAATAATGTAAATAGCCATTTGCAATAGTATTTTTTTCATCATTTCATCCAATGTACAGACATTTTGCCTTGAATAGTTTTATTATTAGTATAGATATTGCTACAGTTGTAAATCATTCTTCTCATCTGTTTTTTGGTGATGATTTAAAAATTTACAGAATAATTACCTCAATTATGATTGTTTGTTACTTCAATCTGATATTAATGAAATTGGAACTAATGTAGTTCTAGTCTTGTTGCTCTTTATGTTCACCAGGATATTTCATCATATTAGATTAGATAACAATCTTTTCATTACAGATTGTTGTGGTATCACAATTGATTCAAAGCTTATACTTCCACATCACATTAATCACTTGATTTCTTTCTCACATAGAATCCTAGCCTTAAACAAATTAATTACTTATCATGCATCAGACACCGATTCTACTCTTTGCCTTAGTTAGATCAAAATTAGTACATGGCTTAGTTATCAGGAACAACTTAAATAAATCATAAAGCGATAAAATTGAAAACACAAAATAAATTCTTGAAAATGATTTATACCACAATTTAATAGTCGTCCATAATATATTCTGTGTTACGTTCATAATACAAATGACATCATCTATGGATAAACTCTAATTTTAACTATCTTGATAAATATCTACATTTCTTTGATAATCCAACTAGTAGTACTAAAAAATTGTGTTCTATTTTTACTAATCAAACAAGAAAAATTACATACAGACACACACAGATATATATGTTCATGTTTACTTATGTATTGTTACGAACGCGAGAGACCAGGCGCCCGGCACGGCTACTGACACTGACGTTACGTGCCGTACATTGACGCGCGCCTGGCCGGATTACAAGGGTCGTCGCTACCCCTCTCCACGCGCATCGTCCTGCCTCAGGTTTATTAGACGTGTGTGATGTGCTGTTAACACTGTTTGCTTACTGTCATATCTTAATGAATTGAATGAGTTGTTTGATACTTGAAAATATATTGACGTATTCTCTTTGCATCGTGATCACGCCGTTACTTATGAACTGCTATACACGTTTATTTGTCTTTTAAGAAACTGGTAGAGAACGCCCACACCTATCCTTGGTTATTCCACGTATCAAAACTTGGCTGTTTCGAGTGACTGTTTGATCTATTGGGCTGCATTTTGATTCCCCGAGGGGCTTAAAAGCCTTCGAAATAAGCAACCTATTAATACACATTGATTTTGTATATGCAAATCAATATACCTTATTTGTTCTATACTTACAATTAAGACTTATATTTTATTAATTTTATTTATTTAAATTTTGTTCCATGCCCACCAACAATCCGGGGACTTAAGCAGCGGGCACGGCATATACAAAATGAACACAAATACATAATATAACACTAAATAAACATAAACAAAGGACAAGACAAACAGTGCAAGGATAAATATAATATGTAAAGTAATATGTAGTATAAAGTAGTAACATAGTAAGCAGCAAGACATAAAATTTAATAGAATACAATAATGTAAACTTGAAAGTTAAAAAAATACTAAATATAATTATTATGACTATCGAAATTCATAACAAATTTATTATAATTTTAAATAAATCTAAAATAATGTCACTGTTATGTTATTTTTATCGGTACACACAGCTGATAAAAGGAGACTATTGAATTAGGAAACTCTAAGGCCACTATTATCTCAAATAGCTTATGCTATTTTTGTTACTAATTGTAGATGTGTTTAGTTCTTTTCTATCTTTTTTTTTGTGTCTTTTGTTTCTCGTGATGTTTGCAGTGCCTGCCTTCACACAGAGCGTACTTATATGCAGTGCCTGCTTTTTGTCTCTTGTACATATTTTTTGTATATTTTTGTTTGATTGCTTAATTGTTTGTATTTGTTTGATTGTTTATGTGTTGTGGCCACCTGAAAAATTCTTCAACCATAGGTGGGCATGATACAAATTATAAATAAATAAATAAATAAATAAACAAATAAAACCCAATACGTACCTCCATGCTGGTGCAGTTGAACAACGGGTTCTCATCCATGTGATGCAGTAGGCGTCCCGGAGTGCAGATCATAATGTTACACTGATCCATTCGTTTCGTTTCATGCTTCAAATCCTTTCCACCTGCACCACACCAACAGTAGTACCAATGTATAAACATGAACATCGCAATATTTCTATGTTTTTACTTTCTAAATTATTTCAAGATAAATGAATGATAATAAATAAAAGTAGTATATTCTTAAAATTGTTGGATTTTATTTTTTACAAATATTAAAGAAATGTACAAAATCAAATCTTAAATTGGGTCTCCAGATAAAAAGAAACATTAAATTACACAAAGTGCTCAGATTCTAATAGCAGGACCAAAAACATCATGCAATTTTTATACGAGAATTTTTTTTTCTCAAACTTTAGATGCCCTGAAATAACAGTGTGATGATCATGTGATAAAACATGGTACATATTGCAAAAACAGTTGGAGGTAAATGAGTATTTTTCTCTTCGTGACTCGTACCAAACAAGTGTAATGCAGCAGCAGCTTACATGGACGCAAAATTGGACTTGCACAGACTCATTCATAAAATCTTGGTGAAAAAAAAAGTCCTGGTTTCCATACAAAGATATTTATTGAGAGACTCAGAAATATGGGGAATAGCAACCGTTGCCGACTAACTTCAAAGGAAACAAGAAAAACAACAGCAGTGGTGCTAGATTTTCTGTAGAAAATGGTGATTATGGTCTAGGTCAGGGGTCGGCAGATCGCAGCTCGCAAGATACATGTGGCTCTTGGTAATATATTGAGATTCACTTTTGTAAACCTTGTGGTATAAATGTTGTGTTTGACTGGTAGTGGTTTAAATAATCTATATACAATACATGTTAAAATGTAACTTGAGAGTGTTTTCATTGCACGCAAACTTTTCACGTACTCCCCAAGTCAACTAAGGCACTATCTTTAAAAAAAATTAAATGCCTACGGTTATAAAATGTTCCTGTTGATAAAGTTTATGTAGGCTCTGCTGAGTAATTCAACTGGTAATATTGTGTTGCTAACGACTCGCTCTGACTCTGAAGATGTTACGTTTATAGAAAATGTTCCCAACATACCAGCACATTTCAGAGACTAACGTAGCTTTACTGAATCCAAGGCAGAGATAAATTTAACGAAATCTGGATTACACAGAAGTACTAATCAGTTAAATGATTTCAATTTATAATCCTTTTGAATTGTGTTAGATTTTAGAATAATTTAACTTTTCAAGTAGGTACATATTTTGCTGTTATTTTTTCTGTCAAAGGTTTTCTTTTTATAGAGCTATGAATACTTGAGGAATTTAATGGATTAGTATAAAGAAAGAAAAAATACTTTTTTATGTATGTGTTGTTATCATGAAAGTTAAAGGCTAAATTAATGTGTTTTAGGATTTTAATAATGAATAAGTTTGTACTGATAATTTTCTTTAAGTCAGCAAAGTAGTAATATTGAGAAACAAAGTCTAGTTCTTTTAACCATTGCAATTATCTGCCATCAAAAAAAAAACTTTCAAAAACTTAAATGCACTAGTGATATTGACACTAGTGAAATGGCACAAACTCGCCATGCCAACTCATAAAAGGTTTCAAAACAATCTTCATTTCAAACTGCTTCATAACTAATGCTTTTGCTAAGTATAGTGAAATATGCTGTTAGTAACCAAAAACTTTAAACTCTGTTCACTATCTAAAATTTACCAACCCACGAATTCGGCAACACGTTTGTGAACATTAAAAACGGGAATAACACAACCAGATTTGTTGCCTTTCTTTAACCAACACCAGATTTGTTACACAAATTTCCTAACTTTCTAGTTAAAATAGTCAGAGGTCTGCCTAGCTTCAGTGCTAGACTGGAATACTGAGTTGGAACAAACTCACATTCAGCTACTGAAGCACTCGCTGGCCAGCAGATCCTCTCTGCAAGCATGCCACCCCGGGGGGGGGGGTTCTTCTCCGTGAGGTGTTTGGGGACCGTCGGACCCCTGGCTGGTAGCGGCGTGCTGCCGTTCGAACACGGTGTTGTAAGTAATGGCGAACTCATAATTTATTTTTCACCTCGGTACTCTGCTTGAGTAACATAAAGCATGTGGGTGTATTTCAAACCGTGTTAGGATGGCTTAACTTTTTCTTTCCAGGAGTGCAGGCAGTTTGGAATCCAGAAATGTTACATTCCTTTCGTTAATTTAGCCTGACAATGGGACGAGGTGTTTGAAAACATTAATCATTTCATACTGAAAGTTAATTTTCGTACTAAGGATAGGGATAAATTATTGTTTTTTTTATTTCCGAGGAGTATTTGTTTATTTATTGTGCAAAGAGTGGATTGAAATTTTTTTTTTATCAGGGTGTCTACTGAGTTACAAAAATAAAAATTAGTGACTTTTTCATGACAATTTCCACTGAAGTGTGACCACGAAACTTGTCAAAATGGTATAATTTTTAAATGTTATAAAATTAAGTGTAGCCTATACCTTACATCAAAAATAAAATGAAAAATTGAATGTTTACTTTTCTTTATCAAAATATACAGGCCTAAGTGCTGGAAAAAAAGACATAAGTTAAGCCTATAAATGAAGGTTAGTTTGAAACTTAATTGAATAAAATTAATTATATCTGCTTTCCCGCATGCCAAATTTTCGTCGCACTTTAAGCGCTAAAACACGTTAACATTTGTTGGCAAACATTTTCAGCACATGATATCATAGAAAATATTACAATTCCATTCTGTAGCACTTTAACCTCTTCGACAATGATTTCAGTTGGAAAATAAAATAGGGCGGTAATTTAGGGATTTTGTTGTTTTGTAATTTGTAAACATAGTCGTTAACAAAACGAAAACACGAAAATACATCACACATTTTGTGCACAAATTTTGGCTTTCTTTTATCCTAGCCAAACATAAATTTACATTTCGTACACACAAGCAAGCTGTAAACAATAGAACTCAACGCTAATAGTTCGATTATGAACGCTCGCGCTCGCCATTTGGCCAACAACTTATCGATATGGACGCGGGTCGCGCACATTGACGTCTTGACAGCTGCAATCGATTATGTGCGATCGTTGTGCGATCTGTAGAGTAAGAATGAAACTGACTATGCCGTGACCGCCACGGAACGAATACCATCCTTTTTTTAAGCGTGTAAGGTACGAGAATTGAATAAATTACGTTTTCACAGCATTCTATGTGAAAATTATGACGTTGCACGTAGGAGAATAGAAGCTGTAAGCAACATTTTGAACAGGAATTTAAAGTAAACGTCTTATGGCGAAAATGGCGGGACTGGCCTAGTTAAACACGGGAAAATGTATTGTGTGGGAACATCTTAAGCGATGATTTTCCTGAAAATGCAAGCTGCCAAAAGCAAAAAAAATATGGTATGTACAAGATCAGTGCACAATAAATACACATTAGCCTTGTAATTAATTTTTTCGTGACTTTTACCAAAATATACTTAAAAATGGTGACTTTTTCGGGACTTTCGTGGACTTTTATAACATTCGTGACTTTTTCGTGACTTTCGTGACCTAGTAGACACCCTGTTTATTTATCTGTCAGCCATAGTTTACATGAAATGAACCCGAAATGATATGGATTGAATAATAATTTTTTCTTCAGTCAACCCCCCCACACCCCCTGTCCTAAGGAGGTTAGACTAGAGGTGGGTCGAAAATTATCAACCTGATACTTTGGCACTGATATGCGCCTGTATCAGGAAGGGCAAACGAGTACACTTGAAAAGTATCAAGTACTTTAGTATCAGTTCAGAATTCGCCTGGAACAACACCACGGCCAATGTGCGCAGAACCCGATCGCAGATGACGGTCAGTTGGGCGGAGCTTGTGAAAGGGGAGGGAGCAGGAACGACGAATAAGGGATAAAGAAGGGAAATAATGTAGGGGAGGAAGCGCAGGGGAAGGCGTTGAAGGAGAGGCGCAAAGCGAAATTGTTACGAGTCGTTTGGTTACTGTCCCACATCAAAGTACGTTCAGTGCGCAGTGCGTGCACAGTCTCGTTCAATAATAAAACTAATGAAATTTTAATATTAAAAAGTACATTAATACAAGATATAATATTTATATTTGTGCACCTAACAGCTATGAAAATGCAAATAAATTCTCAGTTGACACTAATAACAGATGTAATCAACATATGGACTTTTTTTTCCGAAAACAATTAGTAACTAGTGTTTTCATACATTAAAAGATTACGATTTTATCAAAAATTAAAAATAAAAAAAAACAGATACGTACATTAGTGAGCATACTATATCAATGTTTACGTTTCAAATGTTTCTTCAGATTAGTCGATGATGATTTATAACTCAGTTTTTGTTTACACAAATTACAATTAGCAAACTCATTATTTTCCGTAAAAAAATTCCACACAAATGAAGTATTTTTCCTGCACTTATCCATTCCTTATTACACTATAAAGATACTAACTACAAAGCATGACAGCCCGAAACAATGTACATGTTGGTAATTAATACACGGCCAGGACGAACTGCAGTGAATGTTGAACTGATTGATACTGGCTGTATCAGGCGGGCATGAGAATAACAGAGGTAGAGAATTACCGGGCGTGATGAATAATGTATCAGAAACACCGATACCTTTTTACGCTGGTGATGACGGCACGGAGGATGTGTAACCTGTAACGAGAATGCTGATACCTTGTCGATTCCTGGGACCGCTAATGCTCTGATACAAAACTATCAGATACTTGTAACTAGGTACATTACTGTATCAGTATCAGGTTGGAACAGATACCGAAAATTGCTGTAACAACCCACCTCTAGGTTAGACATCCCTGAACTGGCTCTACTGCTTCCCTACATATATTTTTGATCTTAAGATGTTAGTTTATTATTTTTATTTTGGATGACAATTTGCAAATCTTGACGGAGTCCGAGTGACTGCCGCCACATTCCTTCCTCAAAACTTCACCCTATTCTGGAAACACTAAGCTCACGCACACATAGCTTCTTCTGGCCCTCAGGCGACAGTCCTCATGCGTCGCCCTGACACTTCTAGGTCCGCAGTTTGCTGCGTCACCAGCGAACCCGTAGACACAATACCCAAAAGCCACGACCCCAGACACGTGAAGTACACACCTGGCACAGTGTCAGCTACGCAGCAACCCAGATCCTTCACTACACATGACACTGCTATTTACAAAGTGCTGCATTACAAACAAACTGGGGTGACAGTCAAAACTAAACAGAATTTAGTTAAAAAAAAAAACTACAGCAAATATATTTTTAACATTTTTTAACAAATTAAAAACACAACAGTTAATTTTGAAGAACAATAAAACTTATGGTTTGAAAGTAGCTTGGCTCCTGGGTTGTAGCAGTGTCCTTGACAAATAATTCACCGACGTAACTCAGTAGGTAACTGCTGCCTGATGATGGCGACTGCAATGTTGACCAAGGACACGGCTACATCCCAGAAGCCAAGCTAGTTCAGACCATGGGCGTGAAAGCCTGCGAACATTACTGTATTAAGCATGAAATGTGACCCGGCTACGGACCTATGATGAGGCCAACGGAGAAGTCGTGGTAGGCACCGATCTTCCTCAACATCTCGAAGATCTGGTAGGCCAGTTCCCTGACGGGGGTTATGATGAGTGCTCCGAGACCATCCATGCTCGTCCACTGCCTGCGGTACAAGTGCTCCAGCATCTGCAACATTACCGCCCGTCACAGCATCCGAGACTCTGCACAGAGCTCGGTCAACGTGACTCAGCCGGGTAGCTCACAACTTATACCTTTGAACATCAGTGTGCTGCTTAACTGGCATGATGCTTACAACTGATCATAACAAAGAGAAGTGCATGTAACATCACTGTAACATTTGAATATTTTTTAACACTAAAAATAATGTTTATTCAGTTATACAGTTGATGTTTGAGGTGGAAATGAAATGTATGTGTGTAGCAACGATATACGATACGATAGGCATTCAGACGTCATACAATTCAATTAATTACAGAATGCATAACTAGTTTGTTTTTTTGAATTTACTTAATTCAAGACATTAAAACCAACATCATATGGAATCTACACTCATCAAACTTTACTGCATGTAGCACTGACAGAATTTTGGAATACACAGAATTTTTGTAACTGTCTCCGTGGAGTTATATAAAATTACACTGAAAATCACGAGATAAGAAGACTACAGTGTTGGTATGGACAAAATTTAATTGAAATTTTAATGTTATCAAAATAGGTATTAAAATAATGTTAATAGTTTTCAAGATGTATAGATCTGCAGAACTTACATTGGTATCATATTGGGAAGTTCGGTGCCTACTTTCAAACTGTAAAATAATTCCTACTATGATAACTTCATTTTAATGATAGCTAAATCTTTTCAATTTCTAAATAAATTACAATAAAAAGCAAAACTACAAATTTTCAAGAAAACCACGATGGATGTAAACGTAATAAAAAAAGGATTAAGTAGAATTTTTGAAAAACCCCTGAGTAAAAGGAAGTAACGAAAGATAAAAATAAAAAAACATTTTATAAGGTTTGATTTGTCGTGAAGTCTGTCATATAAACTACTAATTATAACATTTCTTAGTGCTTCCTACCTTTATGTACCTATTTGTTTCTCATAAAGATATATGTATGTATTTGATATTATTGCTGTATACAGCAATAATATCAAATACAGGTACTACACATATTCACCTAACTATTATGTAATGACAAAACCAAGAAAATCAGTCGGTGCTGCCATTCCCTGCCCCGAAATGAACAACATTTTTTGCTGTTTTATGAGGATTTGTGACTAATTGAAACTGCATTGGGTACGTAAAAATAAATGTGGTCTTTAACTGATATAAATTGCTGCATCTCTATGAGACGCATAATTCATAATAGCTTTTCTATACTGCTATATTTTAATTGAAATTGGGAATGTGATACACTACAGAGTGTGCTGGACTATACAATGTGCTGGACTATAGAATGTTCTGGACTATAGAATACCAGATTAAAGACATATCGCTGTACCATTACTTCACTACAGCAACTAAATAGGGAAACATTCTAACGACTCTGCTTTTCTGTAAATAAAATTTCAACTTTTTTTTCAAACACTCAAGATGTTCTTTTTATCCTGAAAACAGTGTTTCCAAATTTCTACTGGTTTCTGAGAAATTACATTTTATAGGTTCCATTAGATAGTCTCTGCAGTGCTTTAGCGTAGCAACTTGATTCTGTGGCCCTCTATATATAGGCACAAGTATACTTTATATTTGGATTTTGTGACGCAATGGAAGGTAAATAAAATTTAAAAACTACATGAGTTCCTACTGTGCATTCAAACCCAAGCATCAATCCTTGACTGGGATTTATTTTTAGCAGTATGGAGGCAAAAAGTGCCAACTTGTTACATATAACAGCACATAACCAGACATAAAAAAGTTAACTGTCATGTGCATCACACTTAATAATTTTTTTTTATGTCAGGTTACGTTCTATTGCATCATCACTACGTACCTTCATAGTGCTAAAAACATCCCTGTCAAGGATTGATGCTTGGATTTGGATGCACAGTAAGAATTAGCATTTTTTTTTTAAATTATTTACTTTCCACTGCCTAAAAATATCCAAATTCAAAATATACACATTCTTATATATGAAGAACCACAGGATTGGTAATGCCGTTTAGGCCTGTTCCACAATGACACGGAAACGGAACAGACGGAAACGGAGACGAAAACGGAGTATTGTTCCGTTCCGTCCGTATTTTTCTCGTTCTACAATACACGGACCCGTAAGAAATCTCGGCCAATAAGAAAGAGCGAGCATGACGTAACTGAAAACTACGAGTATCAAGTGAACTACCTGTTAAATCTAAATGTATGGTAAACTTGGTAATGTAGTAAGTCAATTTGTTATTTAATTTTTTTTTTGTGTTGTGGCAGTGGTAAAGTAGTCCTCCTCCGTCTTGTCATATATAGCAGGTATATCTTTAACCATGAAAATTAAAAGTTCATCAAAATTTGTCATGATGAAACCCACGTGCACAATTCAAATTTCAAAACAAATCTTGTTTTGTTGTTCACACATAAAAAAAAAGTAGTCGAGAAATACGGAAACAAACAAACATTAGTCAAAACTAATATCTTAATTAACATGAACACACAACTGTAGCTTGACAACTGCAGTGAATAAATAATGTGCTCCTATTGGTCTAATGGAGTAATGTAAACGGAAGACTTCAGCGCTGCTGAGCAGGTCCGTTTGCGTGCTATTGTAGAAGCTGTTCCGTGAAATCCGTCTTCGTTTCCGTGTCATTGTGGAACGGGCCTAAAGCACAAAATGGCAGCAGCATCAATGCAAACTTTGTAATGTAACCTATAAATGGTAGTTTCTCAGAAACCAGTATGAATATATAATTGTTTTCTGGGTAAAACTAGGAACGTCTGTAGTAATGAAAAACACAATTCCTTGGAATTTTATTAGTTTATTTACGGAAAAGTCGCGACGTTAAGATTTAATCTTAATAGAATTTTTGTTTGGTTATTAATGTATTCAGTAGCTAAATCATTATTTTGTTTTCAGTTGTACAAAAACACTGAACAAATCTCAGACAAGTCTTTATTATATAAATTATACAGTATACAAAGCACAATATTCAATACATTACCGGTATCAGAAATGCAAGGGTTTTTCCACTGCCTGTCTTTGCGGCCCCTAAAATGTCCCGACCATTCAGCGCAAGCCCAATACTTTCACGTTGAATTTCTGTCGGCGTAAGAAAACCATTTTCATTCAAGCCACGCTGAGTCTCTGGCGAGAGTGGAAAGTCCTTAAACTCCTTCACTTTAGACGAATCAATCTGAAACAGTTTACCTGTAAATATTAGAAAATAGAAATCAATACATGTTTCTAACCTAATACAATTTTGAAACTTACTGCAGCATACAATTCCTGGAGTTTTTTTATGCGTTCATTTTGTTCAACTAAAAACCGATTTGATTTTTTTTTAAACAATTTCACTTTAGTTTTCTTTTTTTTCGGTACAGATTTGCCCTTCGCAAGCACATTTGTCGCACTAGAAGCTGCCATGACTGCTAAAAGTTAATAAACGAGCAGCGTAAATGACAGGTGTACAAATAAAAATTCTCTTCTACAGTAAAAGTAAAGGGATTTTCAGTTTTTCTGTTGCACGTTGGAGAGATATTTTGATGTCTATCTGGATAGTTTGCAGCTGACTGTTGTTTTGGGTCCTCGAAGCCTGTTGTCATTTAAAGAGCAGTGTTGTTAAATGGCATTATTTTTCATTCTTAACTGTATGTCTTATTTGAACCTAACTGTTCAAAATATATATTGACACGGAGTATATAAAGTGAAATATCAACGAAATGTGATTTTTTTTTTTTTACGTTAGTTGAAATACACAATTAATATGAATGTTTGCGTTTACCTGCCATGAAATATTGTTTTAACATATTTGTATATATTTTACAGGGGATATCGATTTGACGCTTAGGTGAAAGTACAATGCAGGAAAAATTTGAAATATGTGTATTTTATGATCAAGTTCGTTTTATTTGTTTATAGACTTTTTTTAAAAAAATGAATAGAAAACAAGTTCCATCCGGTTGCAACATAGCTCGCTTGGTTCAGCAAAGAGAAACAAGGGTGAGTTAATTCTGTTGTGAGGTTAAATCACAGATAATCGTGCACTGCTTTATACATTGTGTTAATATTATTTGCAACTGTCTACAAAATATATTGATTTCATAGACATGTTTGGTTATCTAATGGTGCTCCAAACCTCACCACTCCATCACGATCCCTGTGGTTGAATTAACGTGTGTGCTGTTTGGGAAACAGGGGTTGACAGTTTCTTGGGATAGTAAATACGTGGAGCCGTGGATTATTTGTTGAAATAGAGATGAAATCCTGAAGAGGGTGTTAATGAGTGAATACCTCCCAAAGCCAAGTAATAACTCCTACTGCGGGCATAATCTACCTGGCAGGAAGTAACAGTGAGAGACTTGGTACCTGTACTAAAGGGGATGGTGGGCTAAAGGTAGGTTATAACATAGTAAATGAAATGAATTTAGCTTAAAGTCACATCAACATTGAGGTCATTAGAGAAGATGAAAGATGATAAGATGTTAATACAGAATAAATTTGTGGAAGAAATGGGTTTACCCTGAGAAAATCCACGTATGCCACATTTACACTTGCGAAAAATTCTCATTTAAACTTGCCAGGAATGGAGTGTAGGTTGTCTTGGTGGAATGCAAGTGATTTGACCACTCAACGATTGTTGCGCTTATGGGAAGTAGTCTAGATCCCAATACCATAACAATATTGATGATGTCACCATACACGGTGCACTGGCATCATACCACCCCTACGTTCGTACGGGATAAGCACGGGAATATGGGAGTTTTAGGCAGGGAGCATTCACATGCTTGTTTCGCACTAAATATCTTTCTTTATGAAACAAACTTTCAGGGGTCATATTATATACCTACTATAGCTCTACCTACCTATTCTAGTGTAGAACATGATACCGAAGATGTATTTCCTACGGTATTATATTGTATACCACAATCCCACCTGGTCTCCATAGTCATTCTGTTCTGTAACTGGTATGGTCTGCAGCAGCTCTAGTGGAGTTCCTCGCAGGGCCAAGACGAGTGTCCTAGCCTTTTCTTCCTCGTCTCGGCCATTCACTTCAGCAGCTGCCTCGAACTGTCACCTGTAGACAGCCCACGACGACTGGCCATCAAAGGTGGGTGGCTTGAATTTTGGGTGACCAGTCATGCCTTCCACCTTTACGTCTCCGGAAGAACTGTTCCGTTTCGTAGCAGATGTAGCTTCCTTGAACATCCGACGGCACTCTTCAGTTACCGCTGCGCCTGATTGAGTTGAGCTAGCTGTTGCGCCGTCAGTTCTTCGTGTTCTGCTGGACGTTGCTCCAACTGCACTTTGCCTACCAACTGGATGCTGGTTTGTTCATTTCTTCTTGGTTCTTCATGAGGTCCTCTATATCAATCTTCATAGCATTCTTCATCTCCGCTAGGCAGTTCTTCATTTACTCCTGGCCCCTCTTCTTGCTTAAGCTGGTTGGCAGCCATCTTTCTTGTCCACATACACTACCATTCTATCACTATCACTACTGTCCTACGATCTACAGTGTATTTTGACCTACAAGCTAACCTACTTTTCTACTGATAACTAACACTATCTTTACTACAGCTACACTCAAACTAACCACAGTTGCTAACATTAATTTTAATATCAAAAGTCTAAATTCTAGTTATTTTTTTTATCTCTATTCACTATTCGTAAATTATTTAATTAGGGCTATCCCACTTCTGACACAAAAATGTTACGACCTATTTGGGGAGAACTGGGTTCATAAGGGATAGCCCAATTAAGTTTTATTACAGTTTTATAATTTACTAATATTTACATTAATAAATAATTGTACTTAAAAATGACTGATCTCAAATCACAGACACTTAAAAATGTTTATTCGCAAGTCACACAATGTCAGTCAAGTTTCACAGTTCGCACTCCTCACTGGAGTTAGGCTCAACAGTGGTTCTCCCCTTACCTCGCGCCTGTCCACACACACACAGTCTCGCGCCACTCAGTCGCACTCTCACAGTCCCGTCGATCCGCATTGCGCCACTCTGGGCTGTTGGGAGGGGGGGGGGGTTCTCACCCACTTCCCCGATGTTGCACTTCCCTTCGCTTGCGAACTCTCGGAACTCCGGAACTATCGAGGGGGACTCGCTCGGAACTCCCATGGAGGCCGGCGTCTCTGCTTAAGTACTAGTGGGTCGTCTTTCCAGAACCAACGAGAGGGACTGTGTTGAGTCGCATCTTCCCGTGCCTACCAGACGCCCAAACAGTCATTCACGCCACTCGCGCGGCGGCCCGCGCAATTCCCAGGCCGCTGAAGGTGATGATAGCCCGATGTGGGACGATGCTTGGGGGAGGGGGTAGCGAGGACCCTTGTAATCCGGCCAGGCACACGTGGCATGCCTTACGTCAGTGGACGGCACGTGGCCGCCAGCCAGCTCCGAACCTGGTGTCTGCGCTCGTAACACTATGTTCACTTTATGAAGATACTTATTACTCACTCCTCATACCACAGCCTCTACCATCACTGCAAAACTCACACAATTGTTTGTATTTATTTTCACTGTGGCCACTATTACATACCTACTATTTTTTTCCCTCATTCCTCCAGTTAAGTTTGTTATCATTTGCTAACTTCCATGACATCATAAATTTCCCCTTCTTTCTTTCCACCTAATAGAATTCACCTGCAATGCTTGGTATCATGTAGTGAACTTGACCCCACATAATGTTATCTAGTAGAGTTGTGCAAAAAGTCTTAATGTGACAATAGCTCCAAGATCATTTTGATCATTGAACCACTTTTGTATTACGACTTGTCCAGTATCTTTGTGAAAACTTGGATGCACATTAAAGATGTAATGTATGCAATAAAATGCAATAAAATAAACTAATCTTGTAAAGTGAGTGATTCTTGGGGTTGGATTGAACCAATTATCCTTATCCTTAATTACTACTTGAGAATCATGCCACTTATTTTTGTAAAAAAAAAAAAGTCTTTTTCCTAGGTCAGTCTCTTTTTATCCTTTTTTTATTTTTAAATTAGTTATAACAGGTGTACTTTGCTTGTCTCTTTAAATATCCTGGCAGCCCAAGTGGGTTGTTTTCGTCCAGTTAGCCTCTAGTCCACCTGAGATGCAGAAGACCCAGGCCTACTTGAGTTCAGCTTACAGACATGCAGCGTTATTTAGTACGTGGCTAGGCTCAAGTTAGTCGCACACTTCTGTCTTCCGCGTGTGTTACTGCGTCTATCCTGCCATTTAATACACCCCAAATTATCACTATGAAAACATACATTTTTATGGCACAGTTATCTTACGAAGCACTACGTTATAAATTTTACATTATTTCCAGTTAAACATACTGAAGCCTATAAGAGACTTTACCTAACGGGCTCTGAACGCTGTTTATTGCTACTTGTTTTTATGCTCCACAGTTCCATGTGTTAATTAAAAGAACAGTTTAAAACTTCAGTTTGCATTGATTTAAGTTAAAGTTAGTTAATTAGTTAGTTATCCAACTTCCTGCTACATGATGTCAGGGTCGCAACTAGAGTCTCTGGCAACCGGGGCATGAATGGATTCTTTTTTTGTACATACCACACCAATAAAGCGGATGTCCGGGGGCCCTCCCACGGAAAAATGGTGCTATTTAAGCATTTTCCATAATTACATGTAACAGTTTCTATGCTACTGTAACTTCCAGTTACCAGTTGTAGCAGGAATTACAATGCAACCTGGTGATTTTGGCGCCCCCACAGCTCTTTGCGCCCGGGGCGTATGCCAAGCTTGCTTCTCCCTAGTTGCGGCCCTGCATGATGTGCTTCTGCCGAGGACGTGTGTCGGGATCGCCTCGCCCGGGGAGACTAGCTTGTCACAGCAGTAGTTTTACTGCAGTGTGGGGGGCTGCCCCATGTCGTCAGGCTCCTGGTCGCCTCTGTTACCCTCCACGTTTAGTCCAGTGGTAGCGACAACCATCACTGCACACTTCAGCTGCAAGTCACTACCAAACATCATATTTGGTGTTACACACATCATGAATGCACTCCACTCACTGTTGTCTCTACATCATCAGCTTTCAGCAGTATATGCCTAAGTATTTTGACGTGACAACGTCTAATAAATCGATGAACGCCGGCTGCACGCACGAAAAAGTGTCCCACTACGGATGTCCCACTACGGATGTGTGCTGTTTGCTCATTGTACGCATGCGTGGCATCTCTTCATGCTCATTGTACGCATGCGTGGCATCTCTCTCCAACTTGATTGGAACAACCATCGATTTGACTTTTCAATCATATTTTCGTCGTTTGAATTATTAATATTATGTAATTTAACGATCGTCCACCATTTTTCAGCACAATCGGTACGGTTATTTAAAAGTAATGTTGAATATTCAAATACGTTTTGAACCAACAATGGTGTTTTACAGTTACACATAAAAATTCAAATTACACCCGGGATCTTTTGCACAAAGTTTTAAAAACTATTGTAACACATTATAAATAAGTTTGGTGTATTTGGGATGCGTATTTGTTATAAAATCGTGTTATAAAAACAAAATAATATTATTCCCCTACCCTAAAAAAAGTTTATAAATATGTATATATAACATTTGAAACTACCAATTTTCAAGTATGGCTTCGTGGCTATTCGGTCAGCGTCGCAAACTTTTAATCCAAAGGATGTCAGTTTGAATCCAGCCAGGTACAAATTTTTTTTGTACTTGTAAAAATAAATACGGTGCACGCAACATTTCAATAGTAACAATATATTTGAATTAATGAATGCAAATAAAAGTAAATTTATTAATTAAATTGTACATTTAATTTCACTCCTTTGTATCCATACAAAAAGGTGATAATTCAATAAAATGATTCAAATTTTAAAAAAAATTTCTTCCTCAAAGAATAGAATATTTTTAATGCGTAAATGGTTTGGTTGCAAAAACCTATTACGGCTCAGTCTCAGGCCGAATATGATATTTCATTTTCTTCTGGATCAATCATTTCATCAATGTTTTGTTATGACGTTTTCACGTTAAACTATCGTCCGTAAACCGACTTTACAGACAACCAATTTTTTAAAACAATTACAGTTTACAAATTATATGAATGAGAATATATAAATTGTCATCATGGGTTTTTTCATTTTACTACCTGGCTGTGGAAGAGGTTCTGTAAAATTGGTGTTTTTGAACACACTGTTGGCTCTCGCTTAGTGTTCTTGAAGTTAACTTGTGTTTACAGTTTCGTTTTATTTGACTTTGTTGCTTTTATAATCATATCTTCATGTTCATGTTCAAATAGCATCACTATGGAGGAGGAGGATTTTTATGTAATTCTTATTTTCAAGGTTTTTTTTTTTAATGTGTCATACAGTATTGTATTTTTTACTACCTCTCTTGTAATAGCATTCCTTTTCTCAAATGTAGTAGACGTCGCCTTGAGCTGGTGAGTGTTCCGAGGCTGCTCCTTTTCCCCCTAAAAACACATTCTGTTGTTGCTCCATCTCGTCCGTCTTTAAAGACCTCCCTGCCAGCATGGCCTGTAGGGCTATAGGCATGGGCGACCGACGTCCAGGGTCAGAGTGGCTCGAACCACTGGGTACCGTTCCGTGCTCGTGAGCGTGAGTGTGCGATCCAGCATGTGGCCTATCTCTTCAGGTGGATACTTGATGGCAGTCTCGTTTACAAACCCGTTTATTATTGATTGCTAGCAGTGTTTTCTCTAAAGAGCAATGTGTAAAACTAAAGAACTGATGTAAAAGATAGAATGTTCTTTGTGCATCTTAACTCTTGACACCATTTATCTCTGCAGAATGCTTGTCACAACATCTCAGTTGGAATAAGCAGTTCAAGAAACATGTTCAATTAAGCTATTTCACAGCCACTACCAATAGCATATTAAATACTATGAAAATATGACAGTGTGTCGATCTGTAGCAAACTGTTGCTGGAACGGCTCGTCTTGCATGCGAGGGTGCATGACTGACAACAAAGGGCGTCAGTGCGATGAGAGAAAACGGAAAGGCAGAGAGCTTCTTGCGATTGGCTTGCGATGGTGAAAAATGTCATTTGGTGACCAAACATTCGTGATTTTAAACCAATTGTTTTGTAATATGTATCCATAGCTATACACTTTCAGCAGAGTACTATTTGAAAGGGTTAATGTAAGTGCCATGTGACCTCGCACCAACAAGATTTGTCGATCATCAGTTTTGCACTAAGCGCTTCTTTGGCTTGTGACTGATGAGCGGTGACTTTTTGATTTTGATCGGTGGTGACGTGGTTTTAAGATAACATATTTATTGCAACGGAGTACATAGTTACAGCTTTTTTTATACAATGTTTGGAAATGTTTAAAAGCCCTTCTATGGGATTTTTTTTTGTATATTTTTAAAACATAATGCCCATGCATCTTCATAGCTTCAAACTGATGTGTGTTTGTTTTCAGGATGCTCTGTGCTACAACCTTCAGCAGAAACTGCATGCGACAACATATTTTGTGAAGCGGCTGGGCTTGGAAAAAGAGTTGGAAGGTCACAATGGCTGCGTCAACTGCCTTGAATGGAACGAAAGTGGAACGTGAGCATTACAAATGCATTACGAACAGTTGCAGTTTGTGTATTTGAGACACATTTTTTAAAAACTCTCTTATCGTGTTTTCAGGACGTTGGCATCTGCCTCGGATGATGTGCAAGTTATTTTGTGGGATCCATTTAGATACCGTAAAATTCACACCATAACTACTGGCCACCATGGAAATATATTTTCTGTAAAGGTAATTACTTCAACTTTCCTTTTAAAACTTCTTTTAGTGTCTGGATGGGTTGTGAATGAGTTGGAGATGGAGTGATAGGTTAGATATCATTATAATATAACTATTCACCATGACGTTTTAGTCAAATTGTAATGATTACTCATATTTTAAAAATTAAAAAAAAAAAAAATGTTAAATTCACAAACTCATTCATTTGGAAGTGTATATTGTTTAAGCTTTTTAATGTTGATGCTTCGTGCGTCACTATAAAACACAGTGAGGCATATATAGATGGGAATGTACTGACTTGTAGACGTTGAGGTGTTGAGGTGAGAATGCATTGTGTGGGGGAAACAGGACAGCTGCCAGAAGACCCCCTGGCTCACGAAGTCTCCCATGTTTCCACTTGTGAAAGATCTGGATCTGGCCACGTTGCGAATCACACTGGGATCATCTGGGTTGTGATGCGAGTGATCGACCAATAAACTGCCACTGCCCTTGTGAATGTACCAAGGCTTCTATTCCTTTGAGATCGCATGATAACAAAAATGTATGTTAGATATATCAGTATAAGATTTGACGTCGACCGAGGCTACGCCCTCCCTGAGCCCGATGTGCCTCACGCCGTCGCCACCCCTCTCCTCCCACCACCACCCTCTATTTCAAACCTCCCGCCCCGTGTGCAGGTGTGTGTGTGTGCGTGTGTGAGGCTGCCGACAAGAGGCGAGGGTAGAGTCTGTGCCACAACCCCTTTTATTTTATTATTCAATTTTTAGGTTTACCTAACTGTCTTTTCTTTAAATAATATTCCCTAAGTGTTTATTTTTTAAGTGCTAGTTGTAAGGACGGTGCAGCGCCCCACGTGGCAGGCAATGGAACTACCCTCAACTAGTGTGAACCATAATCATAATTAAAATAATCAATACTCAACTGAAATAATTAAGGAAACTTTGTTATAATTTTATTATGGAATTTTTAGTGTAATTGTTTTAGTTAAAATATGTATTAATAAATAACAGGAGAGACTAACGGTAAAACCGGTGCTTTCCGGCCACCATGCTGCCCGGCCTCTTCAGTCGCTTCCGTTCATCACCCGGGATGCTTGGTGAGCACCACGCAACTTCACATTTTTCTTAATCAACTGATCTTTTAACATCCGCCGGACTTTTTATCATTCTTAAACCTTTTTTGTATCTGCGAGGCCTACTCCGGGTGGCCGACTCGTTTTAATAAATATTTAAGTTCAATTCAAACATTTAATCACGAACCGCGTCCTAAACAAATGAGGCCAGGCCACGAGGTGACCTGGTCAGCCTCTAAACTTATTCTCTCCCGCCATTGGCATTTTAACAGTTTCATAGTGTATGTAGGTGTAGCGCGATTGGAGACGTGTTGTAACGTTGCTGAAATAAAAGGAGTACGTCGAACGTGTGATTTTTAGTCGAGTGACCACGTGTCCCTGCTCCCGAACCTCGAGGCGTGTGGGACGCCTGAAGAGCCCACTGGAGCGGTATCGCGTGCTAAGGGAACCGAGCCTAGCCCTACACGGGTCACGTCACGCCCTGAAGGGAGTCTCCGCCAGGTCCACGTGCCCACATCACGTGGTGGCGCCCACTCCAACAATTAATTTGTTCGTTCCCTTACATCCCTAGTCACGACAGATTAATAAAACTATTCCACCAGTAAGTTAATTTGTGAGAAGCATTGTAAACTATACAGTAAGGCAGTGTTCACAAGTATTCTCGAGTGCAAGGTCTTTGCACTGCATCACAGTGGTTGGTCACACTGTTTCCGAGATGTATCTGAAAACCAGCAAAGAAATCAGTAAGTTACATTTTTCAAGTTGCAATAACAAGGGTGTATCAAAGAATTTTGTCACAAACAATTGTTTGTGTCTAGGGGGCCTGAAGTCAAGACCCGAAAAATGACTCAATATGAAAGAAAATACATTAAACATGTGAACAAGTTAATGGATGAGTGGGTACTAAGGACCAAAAAATTTAGAACAAAATTTAAGCACGAAAACACAAAACCGCACGGAAAATTCACCTGACCCAGCATGGCCTCTGGGTATTTTTTGGACAAATGGATCAAAATTAATGTGCACAGATGCACACAAAACTTATACACCACCAATAATTTAAAAAGGGGGTGGCCGAAATGTAATTTAGAACAAGGAGGACATGAATTAAGGTAAAGTGCAACCACCATGCAAGTAAGCAAAGAAACATACGTTGAGGCCACGCCTGGTCAGGGGCACAGACTCGGAGTCTGGAGCATCAGCTGGTAGCCGCAGTAAACACAGCACACATGCACAGCAGCGTCAGCAGGGGAACGAGAGGAGGCCAGATAAAGCATGATGTCGGGAAGGGGGGAAGAAGAGGGGAGGGGGGAAGAGGGGTAGAATTTCACAGGTGAATTGTTTTGCATTTTTAGTTTCTCATCCAAAAATTATCTGGTTTTTTTTGTATAAATAGGTACCTTCATTTTTGAATCCTTAGTGCTGGAAATAACTTTAATTTATTTTTTTCAGCTGTATTAATGTAATTCATACTAAAAAAAAAAGTTAAAAATGAATTACCTATGCTATTGTAGAAAAAACATAAATAAAATTTCCCATGCCTGATTTTCCTTAGCACACGTCAACATAACATAATATTAGCAATGAATCGCTGTTTTGCCCTTTCGGAGGACATGTTGGCCCACGAACCAGGCGTGTGGTCGTTGGACCTACAAACCATCACAAATAGTTTGCTTTTACCGTATACATCACACTTTTTTTTTTACATAATCTTTGCACGATTGTATTACTGCAACTCATTACACACGTTTCGGGTGTCTTTGCACACTTTTTGCAGTATTTTATGAGCTTTATTGTCTCTCTGTCAGGTGATACCGGCCCCCCTATCTGGGATGGATGAAATTACTTTTTTGGCTGTGTTCTAAATCCCATCATGCAATGCGCCGGACGCCACGTTGATTCAAACAACGTAATTGTTTGAAAGTTTGAAGTGCCATGACGCCGTGATGCCATTCAGAAACACCGCCGGAGACCTTACCGGCCTCTAATTACGTAAGCCCATGTTAAGTAATTACGTGGATTGCTCTTGAATGCTCCAGATGTATAAAAGTAAAACAATGTTTAGCATGGTGTTGACAACGAGTGAACAAGCACAGCTGGTAGTGAGCGACGAGCGGGGCGACAGAGACGGGCGGGTGTGGTTGCAGTTCCTGCCCAAGTCGGGGGACGCGGTGCTGGTGACGGGCGCCGGTGACTCGCGGATCCGCGTGCACGACATCAACCTGGGGGAGACCACGCACATGTGCAGCTGCCACACGGGCCGGGTCAAGCGCCTCGCCACCGCCCCCAACGTGCCCTACATGTTCTGGAGCGCGGCCGAGGACGGCCTCATCATGTGGGTGCCCCCTTGCCTCCCTCGCCCGGCCCCCGGCCCCCGGCCGTGTGGCGACCTTGCGACACGTAGCCTGTGCTTTGTGCGGTGTGGTGCGGACATTGCAGTATGCTGCCATGCCCCGTCAAATCATACTCACTTTTTGATGAAATCAACTCTGAAAGAAGAAAGATGTAACTATGTATACATAGAGAGCGTAAGGGAGTAATGAGAAATGTAATCACATTTCTTGATAAAGATAAAAATGTTGGGACCTTGCTTAATCCACCTGCATGTTTTTGTGGTGCATGTTTATCCTCTATGGCAAAGTACGTGGGATAAGACATGGTAAATCAGCGATAAGGTAAGTGGACGGTAAAATTTTTGAAATTAATCTTTTCACGCTTTCATATTACTTAACGTTAATTAAAAATATTCCAATGCTGATGCTAGTATATTTGGAAACATTTCGGCATGTTCGAAATTTATCAATGTTATGTAAGGGCGTGAAAAATATATTGAGGAAATTTTACCTCTGATTGAGTTTACCACCAACTTACCACCCACTTACCCTGGTTATATAATACTGGACGTTGTTCAGTTTATTTGTGATTTTTTTTACTTTGTATTGATTTAAGTGTCGAAAACCTAGCGTCGTATGTGTTTCAAGGTTGTGACTGGTGAGTAAATTATGTGTTAAGACTTATGTGTGCATTTATATAACACATTTATATTGAATTGGGGCAATGACAGGACATAATTTAACAACATATGGTATAAAAGTAAGCCAAGATTTTATTTTGTTACAAAAAAAAAGCATATTTTTTCATGGTTGTCATTTTTATTGTCACTCAAAATTATAAACAATATAACATACCATACACAGTAGCGTTGATCAAATACTTCAATGATTTGTTGCAAGACACTTAAAATCTGTAACACAATACTATATTGCTGAGAGTAAACAAAAAATACACCATAAAATAAGTGAAAATTACAAGCATGGCTAAACATTGTTTCTATTATGCAGGTTCTAGAGCCAGATTCTTAACCAATTTCGTTTTAAAAAAAATTCATGTTATACCCTCTTTTATCGCATAATCGTCGCATGCGCGTAATCGTCACACCTATATTTTTGGCCGTCAAAATTGGGATGAAAAAATTTCTCGCTTAAACGTTGAATGATGTTTTTGGTCCCGCTATTAGATGCCGAGCGCTTTGTGTAGGTATCTTTTCCGTATTAAACAATGTATTTTAAAGTAGAAATCTAATATTTATTCGGAAATTACCCTTTCTTATTTAATTAACGGAAATACGAACTTGTCCGACGTGTAAATTTTCTTTTTAAGACATTTTTTAAACATTATTTCCTTTATCTGATCGTCTGCATCACCGCGGTGTACCGCTTATGAACATATAGCCAGCGCGAGTTGGCATCATTCATGTTTGGTTATGTTGCTTCCCGTATAGAGCGCGCGCACGTAGTCGAATATCGATATCTCGCCGATTGCAAACTTATCACAAAAGAGTGCGGGCCATCAAACATCGACAGAGAGCGCGCGTTGCATGCAATCGAAGAGATATTGATATTCAACCAGGTATATACCTCCTCGTTCCAGTGTAGCTGTAGTCGTGTTGCAGGGGTTCAGTCTGAGTGGTTGTTCCTGAAGAACACACCACTGCAGTGATAGTGAGCCTCAGTGAGGTTCTGTGGCTAGGTACAGGTGTTGGGTGGTGGCAGGTGCTACTGGCCGGACTGAGCCTGAGCGCCAATCACCAACTGTCAGGCTGACCACACTGTAACTAGCAGGACTTCAGACGAGGTTACAGAGGGTGGAGGGACCTTCCTTCAACCACTCTGTACAACCAATCTTCAGTCAGTTTTCTTGCAAAGCTAGGACATACTGTAATGCTGTGAAATTTTTCACATTTACAAAAAAAAAAAAAAATAACAGTTATGGTTAGTACAAATTGTCATATAAAAAAATGAGTTACTTCAATCTGAAGTTGGGATACTAGATAAGGTGTGCCAGTGGCACAGTCACCTTGTCTGTGTGAGAGGATGTTCCATCAAGGCATGAGTGGTGTGTGTGGCAGGCAGTTTGACCTGCGCATGCCTCACTCGTGCTCGCGAGAGGTGAGCAACGTGCTGGTGAACCTGCTGAGCCACATGGGGCGCTACGCTGAAGCCAAGTGCCTGGCCATCAACCCTCGCCGCCCGGAGCTGCTGGCGGTGGGGGCCAACGACCCCTACGTCCGCGTCTACGACCGCCGCATGATCAAGCCCACTACTGTCCAGGTAGCGTCGCGCTTCCTTGTCTGTACTCTTCAAGCCCACCTCTGTCCAGGTAGCATCGTGCTTCCTTGTCTGTACTCTTCAAGCCCACTACTGTCCAGGTAGCATCACGCTTCCTTGTCTGTACTCTTCAAGCCCACTACTGTCCAGGTAGCATCGCGCTTCCTTGTCTGTACTCTTCAAGCCCACTACTGTCCAGGTAGCATCACGCTTCCTTGTCTGTACTCTTCAAGCCCACTACTGTCCAGGTAGCGTCACACTTCTTGTCTGTACTCTTCAAGCCCACCTCTGTACAGGTAGCATCACACTTCTTGTCTGTACTCTTCAAGCCCACTACTGTCCAGGTAGCGTCACACTTCTTGTCTGTACTCTTCAAGCCCACTACTGTCCAGGTAGCGTCACACTTCTTGTCTGTACTCTTCAAGCCCACCTCTGTACAGGTAGCATCACACTTCTTGTCTGTACTCTTCAAGCCCACCTCTGTACAGGTAGCATCACGCTTCTTGTCTGAACTCGTCAAGCCCACCTCTGTACAGGTAGCGTCACGCTTCTTGTCTGTACTCTTCAAGCCCACTACTGTCCAGGTAGCGTCGCGCTTCCTTGTCTGTACTCTTCAAGCCCACTACTGTCCAGGTAGCATCACGCTTCCTTGTCTGTACTCTTCAAGCCCACTACTGTCCAGGTAACATCACGCTTCTTGTCTGTACTCTTCAAGCCCACTACTGTCCAGGTAGCGTCACACTTCTTGTCTGTACTCTTCAAGCCCACCTCTGTACAGGTAGCATCACACTTCTTGTCTGTATTCTTCAAGCCCACCTCTGTACAGGTAGCATCACGGTTCTTGTCTGAACTCGTCAAACCCACCTCTGTACAGGTAGCGTCGCGCTTCCTTGTCTGTACTCTTCAAGCCCACTACTGCCCAGGTAGCGTCGCGCTTCCTTGTCTGTACTCTTCAAGCCCACTACTGTCCAGATAGTGTCGCACTTCCTTGTCTGTACTCTTCAAGCCCACTACTGTCCAGGTAGGTTCGCGCTTCCTTGTCTGTACTCTTCAAGCCCACTACTGTCCAGGTAGCATCACACTTCTTGTCTGTACTCTTCAAGCCCACCTCTGTACAGGTAGCATCACGCTTCTTGTCTATACTCTTCAAGCCCACATCTGTACTGGTAGCACCACTCTGCATCATGTCACAATTCCTCGTCTACTCTTCAAATACTACATTCATCATAACTAAAAATATTTTTTTTATAGATAGTTTGTAGGTAACTAGTCATTGCCTATATGTACCACTTATGTCATCATGGGTATACACTATACACACCCTTTATTCGTTTGTAATACGAAGCTTGATTGAATATAATGGCTCCGTGGCCATAACTTTTTTTTTTCCCAATTTCCTAAATTATTGTACCTGAAAACCATATATGTTCTTTATGCGATGCTCTAATTGCCTTTCCTCCAAGGTGTTGCTGATCTTTTGAAAACTGAAGAAAATGGTGACTCCATGAAGATGATGTTGAAGCAGCGGGGTATCACTGATTTTTTGAAAGTGTGTGTTGCGAGCCTATCCAAATTCATTGCAGAATGACATGTGTTTATGGCCATGCTACTGTTGATGTCAGTTCGGTTGGATGGTGGGTCAGGAAGTCAAAAGAAGAAAATCTGGCAACCACTTGATACACCCCATAGAGGACGACCTTGCACCACATCAGAGGATGAACATCAAAATTATGTTGACTAAATTATTTGCGTTAACCATCCATCAAACAGCGTCACATCGCCACATCGCCACAGACCTGGAAATTTCCCTTAAAGAGTGCACTTTATTGTAACAGAGAGCTGGGGTATCACAAGGTGTGTGCTGGTTGGGTACCACAGATGCTGTTGCAAGAGCTCAAAATGCAGAGGAAGCAAGTTTGCCAAGATGTGTTGGCCCAATAAGAGCATGAGGTGGGGCTTTTCTCCAGCGTATTCTTACGGGATATGAATCATGGACTCCAAGAACAAATGACAATTGTTGATCGAAACGTCCCAAGAAGTTTAAGGCGGTCTTATCTGCAAGGAAAGTAATGTTTTTGACGTGAATTTCTGACATGAATATGAATGTCTTTATTCTCGAGTTAGGTGTCACTTCGGCTTAGGATTCGACACAGCTTGAAAATCAAAAAATTATGAAAGCTACAGAGTTGAAGTAAATATATCTTAGTAGAACAGACTTTGCTCGTGGTCGTTACGAATGACTTATCCAATTAACATTTGCAATGATGACGTAATGAGCACTGGTGGGGAGCGTCGAATTGAAGTCGGTGATAGCTGTAACCCCCAAAGTAATAGTCCAATTTGCATTATTTAAACGTTAAGTTGCTCATGGGTGGGTAATGAGTGGAGTAATAATAAATTATTTACTTTGATTTTGGAGCCATTAATTTCAAAATGCTTAAGTGAAAAAACTTAAGTTGAAGAAAAGAAATAATTCTTGCGATAATCGCCCGAGCAGAAGCAATTAAAAAGGCAGAGAAGTGTCGTAAGTATCAAGGGAGGCAAAAATTAGCTGATAGAAATGAACCAGTGGGGCAAAACAAGCCCCCAAACAAAGTGCGAAATTTGCGCTTGCGCTTGAGTGAGCCTTGGCTATCTATTTCTCGAGAAGCAATGGGGAGAATGCAGAAAATTGTTTAGTAGTGGACATGGATATGCTCTCTGATGATTCTGAATTTGATATGCAGTCAGTCGAGCCAGTGGTTGTGAACGATGGGCTGAGTTTGTCGCGGTTTGGTGTTGCAATTTATTTTGTCAGCCGCCAAACTCTTAAAAAAGAGACCCGTGAGGCAATGGAAGAAAGGCTGATAATAATTAATCCAAAACAAATAACCAACAAATAAGTTTTACAGTCTTCAGAGCCACTTTCCATAGTTTTGCAGACACTTGGAAACATTATTTGGTGTTGGAATATTTCTGTCATGGCCACCCAACTGTCAAGTAAAACATTCATTGAATTCACGTCAAATAAAGCAACATCAATTTTGTTAAATTTTTTTTATTTCATATACAGCTTTCCTGTTCAACACTTTGGAAATTTATGAAACAAACCTGCCGGCTGTAGTTCAAAATACGGCCTACTCAGATTTTTTTTTTAATTTCCAAGGTGGTTGCTTCTTTACTTGCAAAAGAAACCCATGATAAACTCGCAATGCTATGTGGCAACATTGGAGAAGCTGTGTGAACAGTTGCACCAAGTCCGGACCTATTCTGCAGCACATATACACCTGCTCGCACACGAGTTGATAAATGCATGAACGGTTACACAACTTGCAGTTCAAGGAGGTTCTACCGCACCCACCGTACGTCCGTGACTTTGCACCTTGTGACCTTCACCTTTTTCTCACCTTAAGGGACATTGCTTTCATTCTGACGATAAGGTGAAAGCTGCCATTCAGGCGTGTTGTTACCAACCACTGGAATTCATTTCCAACTGGATTGTCTGGTCGGCCATGCATTGGCACGAGTGTTGTAAAGTGATGGGGCTATGTCAGTGTACACTTGTAGCTTTCAGACACAACAAAGTTTGTGAAAATCAGATAACAAATAAAGTTATTGCAACGGAGGCATTACTTTTCAATCAACTCTTGTATCTCTTCCTTCCACCCAACAAGTGGACGTTATAACCTTAACATTGCACTATTAAATAGTAAGAAAGTAGTAAATCCATGCTGGAACAGTTTTCTGTATAAAGTTTAAGGTTTTTATGTTTACTTGTAAGGTGGTTTGTTAGAGACAATACTATTGTATTCATTGTATTCAATAGGGTTATTAGATGATTTACATTTAATTTTATTCGGAATATACATTTAAGTTTTAACAGATCACGAGTTTGTTTTTTATATACTCTCTTTCTTGCCTTAATAAGCTGAGTATGCTAATATTAGCATATAATCTATAACTTTATGATTTAAAATTTGGTTTTTTTATTTTCGTCCACATGAAATCATATTTATTGACGTGATAACGTCTTATAAATCGATGAACGCCGGCTGCATGCACGAAAAAGCATGACTCATTGTTACGTTCCACCTCAGCCGAGCAACCGGCCAACCACCGTGCGAGAAAATCTTCTATAACATCAAACAGGTTAAGGCGGGCTTTTTAAAAGCAGCAATTTAAAAAATTATATGATTTATTTGTCCAATTTCGTCATTTCAAATTAACAATTTATTGACATTGATTTGATTTCAGTTTATTTCTATAACTAATTGTTCGTGATTATGTTTAAACAAATTATTAAAATTAAATTTTCAAAAAAGTGTATATAATATTAGAAAATTAAAGAGTTTGCAATTTTTCATCAATGTTTTCTTATGACGTCATCACGTAAAATTATCGTCCGTAAACCGGCTTTACAGACAACCCCCCTTTTTGTTCTAGTGATGTTTGCTGTTGTTCCAGTACCCACCGGACAGCATGCTGCGGTCCAACTGGGAGAGGCAAGACTACATGGCCAAGAGGGCCGGCTCCAGGAACCGAACCGACAACCTTTCCGCGGGTTGCGTCCAGTACTTTGTCGCAGGTCAGTTCTCTTCCTTCACGTTTCACTCCGCACTTTCATCTTCTGGCGGTAATTATGGTTTTATTCTTAAGTTTTGATGTCGGAGATAGTTTTAGAACAATTGCCCTTCGACCTCATCATTGCCCAGAAGCAGTCAGATCCAGGTTGTGGATACTTCCTCGCATCGTACAAGGACAAGCAGTTCTCACAGCCAGGGCCTGGGGTGTCGTAGTGGCAGCAGTGAGCACGTGCTCCCGTCAAGTGAAGCCTCGGTGTAACAGACTGTCGTAGACTTGGCTGACGCGTCTGTACTCCAGCAAGCTTCAACCGTGCGACCATGGTCGAGGTTTAACCAACCACTTGCAGTGTTACAGCAGAGATTATCATAAAGGCATAGAAAGTGAAGACTCTCTAAAATCCCTGCACTAAAATTAAACATGATTTTAGACCCCCAAAAAAAACTGTAAATAAAAATAACCAAAACGGGTGTTTAAATAAGGCAAAAGCAGTGCAAAAACATAAAAGCGGTGCGAAAAATCAATTAAACTTAAAAGCAATGCACAAAAGTTAATGTAATTTCTTTAAGTTGATACCAAAGTTTTGCCTTTATTCCTTTAAATTTTTATTCTATGGACTATGCATAAAAACAAAGCAATTTTTTTATTTATTTTTTAGCACAGTAGTAAGTTTATGCAACAAAAATATCCCCAAAAATCTCTTAAAATAGTTAGGTCTACTCTAAATGTCAGTAACCATCATACTAGTTACACAAACTAAAATACTAGTTATAGTTGAATTATGAAGGCAAATGGTTGGTAAGTACTAAATAAAGCAGCACACCAACTACTATCATCAGACATAAAATGTTACTAAAAACAAATCAAATTGCAAGCTATGTACATGTATGTATTATAATTGGTGAGGAATGTAACCCTCAAGTTGAAAGTGGATATACATGCGTGACTGGGTGGTTGAGTGTATGTGCGCGGTGTTGCCCCAGGCCACCTGCCGGTGAAGCTGCAGGACTACAAGAAGAAGTACCGCAACCTGGCGTCCACGTACGTCACCTTCAGCCCCGACGGCAACGACCTGCTGGTGAACCTGGGCGGGGAGCAGATCTACCTGTTCGACATCAACAGTCGCAGGAAGCCGACGCGCTTTCAGATACAGTCCCTGGAGCTGGGCGGCATCAAGGCATTCTGCAAGGGTGAGGATTTATCTATCTCCCTCTCTCTTCCCCCCTCTCTCTCCCTCTCACTCCCCCTCTCACTCCTCCCCCTCTCCCCCTGTTCCCCTCCCTCTCACTCCCCCTCTCACTCCTCCCCCTCTCCCCCTCTTCCCCTCTCACTCCCCCTCTCACTCCTCCCCCTCTTCCCCTCTCTCTCCCCCCTCTCTCCCTCTTCCCCTATCCCCCTCCCCCTTCTCTCTCCCTCCTCTCCCTCCCCCTCTCTCCCCCTCTCACTCCCTCTCCTTCTCCCTCTCCCTCTCCCTCTCCCTCTCCCTCTCCCTCTCCCTCTCCCACTCCCTCTCCCACTCCCACTCCCTCTCCCTCTCCCTCTCCCACTCCCTCTCCCTCTCCCTCTCCCTCTCCCTCTCCCTCTCCCTCTCCCACTCCCTCTCCCTCTCCCTCTCCCTCTCCCTCTCCCACTCCCACTCCCTCTCCCTCTCCCTCTCCCACTCCCTCTCCCTCTCCCTCTCCCACTCCCTCTCCCTCTCCCTCTCCCACTCCCTCTCCCACTCCCACTCCCACTCCCTCTCCCTCTCCCTCTCCCTCTCCCACTCCCTCTCCCTCTCCCTCTCCCACTCCCTCTCCCACTCCCTCTCCCTCTCCCACTCCCTCTCCCTCTCCCTCTCCCTGATGCAAGTCAGTTCAGCAATCTGTTGATCTGTGTCCTCTGCTACCCTTTGGAACTAAAAAGTCCCTCACTGAGGAGGCAACAGCAATTGTGGAGCGGGGATGAAAAACATAATGATAATGTGAAAACTATATTTAACTAAAACTTTTTGAATATTTTTAAGTTTCAGCTGATTTCATGCATATAGGACTAGACTTTCTAGTTAGTCAGGTACCTCCACTCACTTAAACCCTTGGACTGCAGGTTCCCCCTCCCCACTTCCACCCTTATCCCCCCTACCTTTCCTTCAACCCTGCACATGTTACTTTACAGACATAGTGGTTCCAAACATATCAACTTTGTCCTTTGTCCTCTTCATTTTCCATTATAAAACTTATTAGATTGCAACAGTTGAAGAATTTTGCTAGCAATTATTGTATGGAGCATGTGTTTACCTAAATACAAAAACTTAATTTCGCCATTTTGTTTTTGGTGCTTGCATTGTTTGTGCAATATTGCTTTTAAAGAGTTAACTCATATGCTAAATATGTAATTAATCAATTAAATTTATGGCTCTGTAAGCTTAAACATTTTCTGGGTAATGTCAAGAAAATTTCAGGGAAATTTTTGGTCAACTTCACTAGCCACCCTGACGTAGTACTTTTATTGTTTTTTTGTTTATACATAAATATAAATATGTATGGAAAAAAAAAAGTACAGATTCACTGTTTAGTTATTTATAAACACACTGTTAATTTTAAAGACTTTTTACTCCTGCAGTTTCTGTTTGTTAAGCTCAATCTCAATTTTTGAGTTAGATATGTGTAGCTAATACAGCATTGAGGGAAGAGGGTTTCCACCCCAAACACTTGTAACCTATTAATGCTAATGATTAAGTACGTCAGCTTGATCCCTCGTGATGAGTAAAAGACCAAGTACATGCTCAATCTGCGGTAGCACAGTTTGTATGTAACCTGTGTGTCACCCACTACTGACTCTGGTTCCCAGAACACTGCGACGTCACAAACGGCTACAGCAATGGTTTCCGGAATGGCACGAATGGTTTCGCGACCTCGTCGAATAGTGTGTCCTTCAACGCCAACGGCGTCGCCTCGGTGCTGTTGCCGTCGCAGTCACCGCCCGTTGCCGACAAGAAGTCGAAACGAGAGAAGATGCCTCTGGCGAACAATATTGAGCTGCTCAAGCTAAAGGTTGGTTGATTCTCCATGCTGAGTTTGCACCAGTCATTTGCTGAATGAAGCTTTGTGAGTTCCTTAGTTCAGGAGTAGTTGAATAAATGTCAGTACTTATGTGATTTAATTTAAGAATGTTGTGATTGTAATTCATACTATTTATTACAAACAATCTTTGTTTAATCTATTCATTTAATTTTTATAATTTAAGTACAGTTTGCACTATATTCTGAACTGCCCCATTTGAAATATTTTATGTTTAAATATGTACAATTAATAATTCATAACCCAGTATTATGTCGGGCATGACACTTCAAAGTCTGTTTCAACTTCTGTAAACAGATGTGCCGTGGCATACAGTTAGCCATTAAAAGGGGGAAGAGATGCGCACGCAGGTCTGACTACGCTATCGTCTGTTATACAAACATCAGCTATGACAAGTTAAGTTGTGGCTATGGAGTGTACAGGACCAAATGTTTTTACGTCCGCGCGTATGCAGCCGTGCCGTACCGTTGTCACCCGGCCACAGACCGGGCCGTGAACTCAGTCTAGCCAGTGGTAGGGAATCCACACAAACAAAAGCTACGCCTGCCCATTCAGCTGCCGGTAACTGTACGTGCTTGATCACTCATAATGCATCGTGTTCAAGTATTTGAGACAAAACTAGAAGTATTACGGCGCGCAGATTGTCATGAAGGTCACACTATGTTTTGTCGCACTTCAGTTTTAAGAAAGTCAACTGTGCGCACAATCGTACGAAATGAGGACTCTTACCAAAAGTTTATATAAGTCTGATGCTGTTGGTTGTATTAGCGGGAATATATTTGACATTAAATACCAGAACAGAAATGAACAGATGATACACATGTAAAAGGTTGTTAAATGAATGTTGCAATGAAAAAAATAATCTTTTGGCCTGACATTTGGTGTGAACCAGGTGGTGATACGCAAATAAGCACTTTAATTTTTTGAAAATTAAAATGTAATTATTTGGACAGTAATATCGGTTTCACTGTCTGTGGGAGTCTATCATAATACAAAAAATGAACTTCATATTTGTACCAAGGATGAAAGTCCTTTGGTTTTACTGTGTGTTGTAAGTAACTGTTGGATTTCAATAGCAGTGATAATGAAACTCTTTCGTCTCATATTTTGGTGCCATTTAAAAGTGAGATTTTTTTAGAATAATTTTTGTGGATGATCTGGAGCAGTGTCTTGGTCACAATTCAGCCGTCATTGTGCTCTGTGAATTTTCATTCAGGAATAATAAATAACAGTAAAAATCAATCAATGTTTTGAGAGACTTTATTCTCATCATAAACCAGGTATAGTATAACATTTTTATGAATCTTAAATATGATTTTTGGCACCGAGCAAATTATTTCAATTGTTTTCATGTATTTAACAGTCAGACCAAATTGAGCTAGCTGTAGGTCTGAACTTTTACAGGCTTAATCTTTACTGTACTGTCTGTCCTCCAACATCATTAATTAATACAACTACCACAAAACACATAAATTTACAACAATAGAGAAAATAGTATTTATTGTCTTCTATTGTATTGGGCTTGATCCTTAAAAAAAAAAAAATAAGGAATCTGAAGGAAAACTGGTAGTTTAGTTGCCAAATTTGTTTATTAGAAGGGTAATCAGAATAGACCTATATTCTTTGAGACCACAATTTTACAGCATTCAAAAAAAACTCCAAATATTTCATGGTCGTGTTAGTTTAAATAAGTTTCCCTGTAGTTTGACGTGTAGCTATAGTAAGCACTGTTTGCTCACCTGTATATTCCTTGCCAGGCGAATGAAGCGTTTGAGCAGCAGCTGTACACGGACGCAATAACGCTGTACAACAGAGCCATCTCGCTCTGTCCCAACGCTGCCGTGCTGTTCGGAAATCGTGCTGCTGCCTACATGAAGAGAGGATGGTACGAACAATTTATGGCTCTTTTATAAATTTGACTGTTGCTTGGTAGGCTTTTTATAATTTCATCTTGATACTTACATCAAGCTGTCACAAACCAGAATGTCATTTTGTGATATAGTACACCTTACTATTGATAATCTTCTTGGCTGTGTAAAGATTTCTGAAAGAATTTCCTTTGTATAGATTGTGATCAGATTGTGTGAAAGATAAGGGCGTCATGTTTCTGCTAAACTTTAAATTTTAAATCTCACACACAGTAATAAATGGGAAGGTTTTTTGGGGTTCATTATTGTTATTAATAAATCTATGTTGCAATTAATATATATCTCCTTTGTAAAGTAATCCACCACATGTGTTAGCTTTCCGTACAATCATTATATGGGTGTAAATTTTGCTGCAACTATGTGTAGAAATTAAAATGTTTCATTTCTTAATAAAAAAAATGTGATTAAATTTTAACATGATGAAGTAATGTCTCAAAATGAATTTAAATTCGAAAATCACATTTTGGGCACACATAGCAATTTGAAAATGACATAATATTAAAAATAGTATTTTTTCCCTTAATTATAACTCCTAAAAATTTTATTAGCTGTAAACTGCACCGCCTCTTTATTCCTTTCTCAAAACTTACATAATACAACAAGGGCTTGGAAACATTGTGGTTAACAGTTAGTCAAGAAAATAAATGTAAACCCGAGGCGAAACAAATTGAGTGTTTACTCTAAAAAAACAAGTTGGGTTTTTAGGTGAGTCGTTTTGGGAACACTTAAAAATAACAATACCAAAGTTTGGTTACTGATGGGTCGTTGCTTTCATATTTCCCTTGTTTTTCTTTTTGAGATGCCAGTAGTTATGTTTCTTTTTGTTATCATTTGTACACTAAATTATAAGTATTATAACAAGGTAATAGCAACTTTAAACTTGCACGATCTTTGTAGAACGATAGTTAGACCAATATGAAATTATAAATAGCTATACGTTGGCCGGCCAAACATCTCCTACCTTGTAGCTTTACATATGATATTTATCTTTAAATATAACAATTAATTAAATTTAAGTTTAATGATGACATGTTAAGTTTTTTTTTTTTTTTTATAGTCTGTCAAATGTAATTTTCTTCTTGTTTATTATTGTATTAAGTCCGTGTGTACTGTACGTAGATCTGAAGAGCTTACAGTTATATATAAATTTCTTACATGTTTGTTTGTAATGTTATCTGCCTGCGAGCTCCAAGTGCAGACAGATGAGACGGTCCTGAGGAGAGAGCAAGCGGATGGAGACTGCCCCCCGAGAAATGGAGCCGGAAACCAGTGCTCAGTGCGGGCTTGTGGTTGCTGCCTGTCACTGGGACCCCACCGTGAAACAAAAGTTCGCACAGGGATAAGAAACACTTGGGGTAAAAAGGTAGAAGCTAGGTTTCACAAAGGGCTATAAAAAGGGTCAAAAAGAGCAGAGTTGTAGGTACTGCTCACCAGAATGTGGGGTAGTTCGGTGGTCTTTAATCCATTGGAGTAGCAGGCTGCGGGGGCGGAGATGTGGAAGCAGTAGACCGAACAGCAAACCAACACACCACGAGTGGAAAAGAGGAGACTACATTTCACGGAGCAGTCGGAACTTCTCTTTCGCAGTAGATGCGGTGTGCTAAGGCGGTCCGGTGCGATTTTTGGCAGGGTTTGCAGTTAGGAAACATGGCAGATGTCGCTATGAACAGTTTCTTGGTGGGTATGCTGTCGTTTCCCCCTGCGATGCTTCCGTCGCTGCTCCATCTCACCATTGCACCGCCATCCGTCTCCATCGGCCTCGACTCAGCGAGACATTAACTCTGATTTATTCATTACTTGTCTCAGGTGACGTCTCACAGCTTGAGCTGTAGCTCTCGGTTGACTGCATTTTCTTGGATAGTTATAGCGTCCATTTGAAACACACACATTATGTTACAATTTTTTGGGTTTAGCTATAAAATAATATAATATATGTTCGTGTTGAAATTAATAAAAAAAATTATGTAGAGAAAGAAAAGTTTTTTTAGTAATTTTATTTGATATTACTTTAATGTAAGAGCTACAGTAAACTCCCGGTATACCGCGCCCCGATAGATCGCGGAATCGGGTATATCGCGGGTCAAACCATGTCCCCCAATCAGAAATGAATAATAATACTAATAACACAGTAGAACCTCGTTAATTCGTGATGGTCGGGACCGAGATAATCACGGATTACCGAATTTCACGGACTAACGATTAAAAGCCCGGAAGGTCTTGTCAAGCTTCTCAGACACCGGCGTGCAGCTGGGTTAAGGCCAAGGTCAAGTGACGTATCATCTACCGAGGCTTACTGCGCCTTGGCAGCAGATGGATAAAAAATAGTAAACTCTCCATTATTCGTGTTAATTGGATCCCGCCGATGCCCGGATAATTAAAATCCTGTAAAAAAAAAAGTAATAAACCCGGATAATCCGTTCACGGTAAGGGCCGCCTTCGAATTAGTCTCGGCTTAAAATAATACGGCACTGCCTAGCCATTAGTTCAGGGTCATTTACAACAGCCGAAGAGAGAAAGATAAGATTGTGCTGAACTTGCACACATAAATTTTGGGTAACCCCCCCCGCAAACAATCCCACTTCGTCCAGCCGAATGCCAGCCAGACACGTCACTCACCAGGCGCCTGCCGTGAGTTGGCGGGTGGAAACAAACAAAGGGAGACGGGAAGCAGAAGTCAGGACATCCCCCTCAAGTTTAAAGAGTGACAAATGTGACAGCTGAAAGGTGGACGACACAAAGGGTCGGTACAAACAGCGTTGCAGAGTTTGGCGGCCCATGCAAAGGCTTGCAGTGTTTGCCGGCGGCCGGCCCGCGTGACGTTAATTTTAAGCGCTGACAATTTTTACTTCTCTTTTTTTTTCTGCACTTTTAAATCGTCCCGGATTATCCGATTCCCGAATTAGCGCGTCACGGATTAACGAGGTTCTACTGTAATAATAATGGAATAAATGGTTGACAGCCGATTAGGATAATTTTGCGTTGTAACTCACAAACTAAGCATCGGGCAGAAAAAAGCCTAGGCGTAGAAAATGTCCGCAGTGAAATTTTAAACAAGATATCTCCGTACATTATTCCTCTATCTTGTAGTGTTTTCAAATTATGGTCCAATCCAGCCCAGTGTTATTTTCTGAAACACTAGTTCTTAACATTTTTTTTAACCCACAAATAAAGCATCGGACAGGGGACCCGATAAAGCCCACCGTCCAGCGACATTATCCAGCGTGACTCGGCTGGGGATTGATTTTGGATAGGTTTGGTTGACGGCAAGCGTTGGGAGGGGAGAGGCGAGCCGAGAATATGCGACCAAGACACCCGGGTAGACGGGAGGAGTGGAATATAAGCGCCAGTGATGAGAGGGGCGATTAAGCCGAAAGGGGGGAAGTCTGGTGACCTTGAGTAGTTCACTCATTTCCGTCTGCACTCTTCTCGTGGTCACGTGTGTTGACAAGCGGAGACATATAAATGTTTTGTTACAACTTGAACCTACAGACGTAATATTATTCGTTGTATTATACACGTTCATCTTTTTACTTTGGTATAATGTTTTAACATTAAATAGTAAAGTAAATCAGCTAGCGTATTTTTAATCTTTAATCTTTGCCGAGGAATTACCAGTGGTCCAATACTTACGTGAACCATACTGTACCACTTTTGCCGTGAGGTAGTAAACAAGCCCCGGAAATGTTTAAGTGTAGCGGCCTCCCGACCTTTAACCAGAGGCTGGGGAATATAACACTTGCCTATCCGAGCCACACACACTCAGCAACTCGACACAGCGTTTGATGGAATAAGTAAAGACAACGTTTAACAGACGTTTTAATACGGCGCCACTGATTGTGCTAAAATTATTTTGGCGCAATTTTTGTATCCCACATGTGACCATTTATAATTTACTGTAAGCATGGATAACAAAGTTTAACCACTTTACACGATAGACGATTCTTTATTTTATATTGTACGAATGCTAGAATCGTTTTTCACGTATCTGCTGCATACTTATGCAAAAGACACGCTATCTGTAAGTACGTAAATCTAGAATTTTTATTTTGTCAATCAAACTCGGTACTTTGCGATTCATATTCGGTTTGAAGTATTACTATGGCCTTTCTATTTAGAAGACTTTGACCACAGAATCGTGTGTAACCGCACACACTGCACTTACTTTGTTACGGACACTCAGACGAAGCAGATACTGTGGCTGACACCACGAGACTGGCAGCAGCTTGTGTGCCGCACGTGTGTATGGCGGCGTGTGGCGCGCTCGTAGGCCGTGCGACAAACTGTGCGCGGCATGCGGAAAAAAAAATTCAACATTTAATATTTATCTTTAAAATTTATTATTTTTATTTTTTCACCCGCGTTTAGTGAAAACTGCGGATGCAAAGTCCGCACAAAGGCGGGCCGTCTATACTGTGCGTGCTTGCCGACCTATTAGAACACAGGCGGTGTTTTATACCTTTTGACCTTGGTCACATCAAAACATCGCGGTTATGCAACAACGCGGGTAAAAGTTATGTCCCCCGACAACCGCATTAAATAGGGAGTGTACTGTATTTTGTATGCATTTTGGTAAAAACTTTTTAACTTGAAGTGAGGCCCAGACCAGGGAGGAGATTGAAGTTCGCCTCATGTTGGCGTCCCGGCTGAGTCGGGTTGGTACCGTTGCAGGGATGGGGACGTGTACGCGGCCATGCGGGACTGCCACGCGGCGCTGCAACTAGACCCTGGCCACGTTAAGGCTCACTTCAGGTATGTTACAACCCTGCATCCTTCACCTTATAGCCTCAGCGTACAAACCTTAAATCAAACTGAGAATAGCAAGTATCTCCTACTTTTGTATTTTTTTTTTTTTAATTTTCACCTAATTAGTACAATTTTCTTTGTTTTTCCTTTTAAATGTGATTCAAGTAGCCAATTTTTTTAATTTGTCTAGATGCAACCCGCATTCATGAGTTAGGTATATTTGAACTGCAGTGTTTTTAGACCTTTTTAAAGAGCGCTAATATTTTTTGCTATGTGAATGGTAAACATTTTTTTAAATTTTAATTTATTTATCTACATAAATGTAGGTAGCAGGTGTATCAGCTTTTCACGGGAAAGTTAGGTGGTTAAGTTGGTAAAATGTTTGAATTTAGTTTATGGTAAACCTAGTTTTAAACTATTTATATTTTTATTTAGCTTTTAAGGTGTTTATTATGAAGCTATGTTTTTAGTTTAGTAATGGCTACATATTTATTTAAGTTAAAAAACTGAGTGAAAGACTTTATTTGTGCCACGACGAAAAATTCATTAACACCTGCTAGAGGCGTGGTGGGAGGGGAACTTGCGATGTCAGAAAGAAATGGCTGAGAGAGTCAAGAGTTGACCGTGAACAATGGCCATGCGAAGGTCGCGCGACGACAGTGTGTAAACTGTGGTTCGCGACATGAGCAGTTTTCGAATGTTTTGCAATAAGGTGAATAATAACGGGTGTATGGTGCACTGTGACTACAAGGCTGTACGTTCATGATTTACTTACGCCAACTGAGTGTGTGCTCAAATGCAGGTTTTGGCCATACAATGTTTGTTTTCTGCAGTGTGCCAGAAGTGTCAGTTGTAAATGTTTGGCGTGATGCCAGCTGTGGCTTACATTATAGCATTTTATATGAGTTCTACAAAACCAAGTGAGTCACCACGTCCCTAGACTTTGGTCCCTGAATGCTACGTTTCTCATTCAACCTCACCGTCACCGTCACCCTATTTTACCATCAGTGCCCGACTTCATGGCAGACGACAACTTCGAGAACTTGCTAAGTGAATAGCATGAAATTTGTTAACCCTGATCTACAGAATACTCATTTCTTTGGAAAACCCTCTTTTTTTATATTTGATTCAAGCCCTAGTGCAGTTTTTAGGTCTATTTGATATTGGCTTGAGCTTGGAAAAATGAACTGTGATAGGTAATCAAAAACCCAGGTATTAAAACTATTTTTTTGAGGACTGTATTTATTAACATCTTTTAGTATTTTTTAAAGGTCTATACGTAGCCATATGTTATTTGTCAGCATATTTTATTATCACTGTTTTAATATGTTATGTCTTTTCTGGAGTTTATGCTAGAAGAACTGTGCATGGTATAAAAAACCTAATTTAATTTTAATAATCATTTCATTGTGGAGCCAATCTTTGTTATGGCTAACTTTGTTCACCATTTTTGGATTTGTTGAATATTTTGAAATTACGTAAACTTGAAAGTTAAAAATTAAATATTGTTACTTGGATTCGCCTTCCGCTTAAACATGTTTTTAGTAGATTTGTTTGATTGTATGGTTGAGACATCCTTGCAGTTGAACAGTGTTTTGATAATCGCATGTAGATTTTTTAAGATTTAAAATTTTGAGTAAATCTGTAAATATGAACATCAGATAAAATATTTATCTTCAAATTATATATTATGTACATAGTTTTTTAAAATTTTAATTAGGGGGGTGCAAGGGGCACCTAACAAAAAAAAAAAAGATTTTGAAATATGAGCTCAGGGTGGCAATCATTTGCTTAACAGATCTGGTTTCAAAGCAATCTTCCTTCCATAAAAATTTCATGAACTTTAACATCAGTTTGATTACTGTTTAAATTATTTGGGGGCTGTAAGAAACTCTTCCTTTCATTTGGGTACAGATCAAAGTGCTCCTGACAGGGCGTCTGGATCGTGTGCTCTATGTCGGGTGTCGAGTAGTGATCACACAGGTATGCAGAGGACTAAAAGAAAATGCAGATGTAATTGTAACACGTCAGCACTTCCACATGCAACATGCATAAAGAAGTATATTTTTCAGGCTGGCCCGCTGCTTGCTTGAGCTGCAGTGGATCCAAGAGGCTACAGACTGCTTGAATGCTTTTAAGGTGCGATTTCCCGAGCACACGCACAGCCATGCGTGTAAGGCACTTTGTAAGGATATAGAGGCTGCCAGTAACACCACTGCAACCAACGTTAAGTCTTCGCCGGACATTGCAGGTTAGTACGTGTCTTATTTCAGTGAATGTGCTATTTAGCGTACTTCCCTGAACACTAATGCGTATTTGTTATTACTGTATGTGGTGTTTTGTACACTGCCTTATCTAATCCATGCTGCTTTCACTTATGTCACCCCTGTACATGCATACTACTTCTGTAAGTGTAATCCTGCCGACTTCCAGGTTTGTACAACGACTTGAGCTCTGCAGGGAGTGTGTTGTGGCAGACGCTGAGGAGGGCAGCAGTGGAGGGGGGAGCAGCCCAGGCAGTCTGGGACCACTTGTGCTCTCACTGACGAGCGTCTGTGGGGCAGGCTGGCCACTGCAGGGAGTGTGTTGTGGCAGACGCTGAGGTGGCAGACCTGGACGGACCCTCGTCGTCGGAGGAGGGCAGCAGTGGAGGGGGGGAGCAGCCCAAGCAGTCTGCACACTCGTGGTCGCTGCCCTCACAGCAGGAGGAGGCGTGGTGCGCGGCGGCGTGGGACTACGAAGTGCGCTTCTGTGGCCACTGCAACACCACCACTGACATCAAGGAGGCCAACTTCTTTGGGAAGTCAGTACTTGTGCTATCACCTGTTCTGTTTCGCTGTCTTACCAATCATCTCATGTAGCCGAATACAAGCCTCTGCAGGTTTATTACAAACGCCCTTCACATATTGCAATGTAACAATGATATATATCTTCAAATAAAATATGACGTACAAGATTTTTTAAAATTAAAATTGAGGGCTGCAAAAGGCAAAAAGTTTTTGAAATAAAGATAAAGAGTTTTAAAGTTAGCACATCCTGGTTTCAAAGTGCGGTGTTCTGCCCCTCTTCACAAGGCAGCGTAGACAGCAACAAACTATCCCCCGACATGGGTTAGCATTGGAACAAAGAACCACAACCAATACAGCATAAAGAAACATGAATGAACCGCTTATCCCCTGGTGCCAAAGTGACATAGTAATTTGCAAAACAAAACTTGATCCAAATTAAATTTAGGATTTAAGACAAACAAGATAACGTGCTAGTAAATACCACAAATTTAATATCCAAGGTACAAAACAAAATACAAGTCACGTCTTGATATTTTAAATACACATTTCTCAATACAAATGTTACAGCAAAGTTTATGGCCCAGAATCTATATCAAAGAAAAGTCCTAACCTCACCATGGTTTACCAGTATCAACCTAAACACAAATTAGATAAATAATAATGTCTTATCCTAACTCAGACACTGTTAATACGAATATATATGACAAAGATCAAATTGTAAAAAATGTTCAAATAAGAGAAGTTAATATTATTACAATTGCTAACTTAATAAAATTTCAGAAAAGAAATCTAAGAAAAGTCTTTTTTTCAGAATCAAGGTGGATTAATCGTTCCAGCAAAAATGGCCAAAGCTTATCCATTGTCTCTTGCTAGTAAAGATTCTGCTGGCACCTCCTTTGGTGCTCTTAGGTTTCAGTCAGTTCACGGTGCAAAAAGTAAGGCTTCTGAGACAAAAGCCCGCTAAACATTTTTTTTCTTACTTCTCCTCTACCCGAGATAATCCCAACTATTCCATCTATTCCCCTTGCACACCCTAGTATCCTCTTTATGAGGTGTTGGTGTGCATGTCATTACTGTTGAAGGCTTCCATGAGCTTCATAGGAAAGTGTCAACAGGTGAAGTACTTTCACGAGAACCTTCAACCGCGTGTAACACAATCCTTAAAAATTAATAAAATAATATGAGCTGAGTAAACAGTGTTCAAAAGGGTAATCCAATTAATAATAGCCAAGGATAGATGCAAAGGTTAAATCAGCAAGTATTTAAATTAACTCATTTAGTTTTAATCGTGGGCAAAATCCTCATGTAAATCCTCATACAATTACACCATCCTTTCACATATAAATTAATACTGATTAATTAGCAACAAAAGCACTAGTACAAATGTCACGGCAAAATACGTGAACGTATTTTCATATTACAAATACTTTAGTATTTACTTTAGACAGATAGTATTGGATAGTATAGGATAATAAAGAATAATTTCTTGTTAAATTAACGTCAACAAGTGACAACCCTCAATCATCACAGCGACCGCGAATGACGTTAGCACAGACAAATGCCTCATTAGACATTAGAAAACCCGTAAATGTTAATGCAGGCGACCGCGGTCTAACCTACACTAGGCAGTTTGAAACTTAATTGAAATGCATGACATCAAGAGAAAACCCACCAAATGTAACAAATTAACACTACGTGATTACATACATTACATAAAAGCGAAAGACAAGCCCTAAACACGAGTGAAGACATGACGGGGAGAAACGTCAGACAAAATACAAGTAGCAATGCAAGCAATTAATAAAAAAAACGAAAAGGGTAAAAATGCCAAATGGAATTTCAAAGGTGACGGCCGAATAAACAATTTAGAATGCCTTAAGAGTTTAACTGTTACCAGTTACATGACTGTAAGGGTCACCACCTTACAAACACTTACATGAAGTCTCCCCGCTGTCCAACTCTCTACAATTAACTATCTGACCTACATACTTAATTCAGTGCGATACCAGCACCGACTGGTTATCACGACCTATCTACATGAGTGCTAACGAACAAGAAGAGCCTTCAAGGCAATACACGCAGTTTTAAGTAAGAAAGAGGGCGCCACGCGCATGCTCGGACATCTCAAGAGGGGAAGTCAAGCACAGCACTAGACGCAGGGAGGGGGAAAAGGAGGAAGGGAAGGAGCGCCAAAGCCCGCGGCGCGGCGCGAAGTTCAATCACAGCGCACCGACCACTTCACTGTAATAAATAAATAAATAATATGTAAAACAAACATTTTATACATAAAAACAATTGCATTATCTGGAGTCTGGATAATAATACTCAGCCCAATTGTTAGTTATGGCCCAATGTTCAAAGGATAAACTCTGAGTTCAGTTCCACATGCATCGTGGCACAACTCAGTAAAATGTCAAACTCCACAACTCAGGCAGTATTTCCTCCTACAAGGCAAATTAGTTATTTTTATTGTGGTAAAGTTTATTTACTGGCTTTACTACCCAAAAATTTGCTAGGGTAAAGTGCCTCCAGCAAAACAGGTGAACTCAAATAAGTGAAAGCTAGGCCTGAGTAACATTAGATACGCCACAGCCCCGTAATACAAGTCAAAAGGGGGCGAAACAACTGCTTAGTTTATTTCAAGCCTTGCCTTGATGCCTAAAAGGGCTGTAAGGTCTATGTTGACGTGACCAACGGTACTTCTAAAACAGCAACATAGCACTCGCTAAATTCCTTGAGGCCTACACTCATGAAAGTTAGTTTCAAACGAAAGCATAGCCAAGGGCAATGCTCCACCTGCAGCAGACCTGGCCAATGACTTACTTTCATTCACGGCACTGAGAATCTTTTATGAGCTACAACATCTGTTTAATTACTCTTAAAATTATTTGAGAACTTTAAGAACTTCTTTCTTTTAATACCTGTTCCTCAAAGTAACGCCCTAATTTTATTGCAGTAAAACTGAGCACTAATCAGAACAGTGCTAGTCACATAGGTTTTTTTTTCCATAAGAGAGTATTTTAATCAAGACACTACTGCCGTTAAAATTAATTTACAGTACTAATACTTATATAAATATATTTGAAGTACATGTAAATAAGTGTTGAATAACATTTAGAGATTAAACAACCTAAAATTAATTTTACGTACTGCATTGTTTACATAATAGGGCTTGGGCATAAATGTTTTTCCCTATGTAGGCACTACCAACATTTCTGAGTTACAAAATAATAATGTTATTTATATAGGAGATATATTTCAGTTCTAATAAGAATTTAAAAAACATAAACTGAACTTTTTCTATTATTGGAAAGATTATTTAACCTATTAACGTAATTCCCAATTCCCGACTCTGTTGTTTACTAAATGCGTGTCTGCCATGATTTGCCACATCCTAGTGGCGCAAGGTAAACAAGCCCTGAAAGCTTCTAGCTTTTCTGACATGCAGGATGGCAGAATATAAACATTTGCTGAACACTTGGGCATCCTCGGAAATAATTATGCAATGAAGGAAGAGATTAGCTATTGAGGAGAAGCAAAATATTGTTTGTTGATTTGTCACACTAGTAATTTGTTGCATTACTAATTCATCGCATTGTATTTAATGCTACACAAGTGCAGTTGTCATTGTGCGCACACAGAAATAAAGTCAAAAATTATGTTTGTTTTTATGGTTTATGAAAGTGAAATATGGCATTGTTAATCCACAAATCGGATAATCCACACCTGGTTAATCGGGAGTCTACTGTACTTCATAGTCTTACGTGGTAACCGTTACTAGTGTCAGCTGAATGAGTTGAAAATTGCCTGATGTCACAGGAAGATACAGTTTATAGTTTAGTTTCAGTGGTGGTGTTATTGTGACCAAGTGATGGTAAGTGAGTGTAAGCTAGCAAACGGCCGACACGAGGATGAACGTGCACAAGTCACGGCAAGTGTTGGTGTTACTGCGCAGTGAAGGCCAGTTCATCGTGGCCGGCTCCGACGACGGATCCTTCTTCGTGTGGGAGCGCTCCACCACCAACATCATCCGCGTGCTGAAAGGCGACGACTCCATAGTCAACTGCCTGCAGCCGCACCCCTCGTACTGCCTCCTGGCCACGAGTGGCATCGATCCTGTCGTCCGGTTGTGGAGTCCTCGTCCAGAGGTGTGTGCATGCTTCGTCGCTCGTTTACAAGGTTCAAGTGATACTTTCCAAACATTTTTTTTATTGTTAGCGTAACTGAAAACAATTTTTCCGTTTATTTATACACACACACGCGCACACACATCCTTTTCATCATCTCAGAAGCTTTAACAAAAAATGAGTAATATTGAATGACATAAATATTAAAAAACAGCACCATCATTACTTCAGTTATAGATGAAAAATATTGAAAATCCACAAGTGTTTCATTTGTCCATAATGTAATTTAAAAAAAAAGAAATCAAGATTGATTTTTTTTTTCATTGCCCTTTCATAACAATAAGTCCCAATGGCAAAAACATCTGCTGCAAATTAAGGTGTCTGACCTTGAAAGTAATATATTGGCACATTAAAGTACTTGTATTTGACTTAAGTTCATTTAACATGTCATAAGGTAGATATAATATATTATGGTTTTATTTTTAGGTCAGTTTCATTTTTAAATTTTGTGATTTCATTGTTATTTTATAAATTCTGTTTATTTATTTATGCTATTTTTATTTATTATAAATGTTGTAGAGGATTAAATTCTCTACAACTTTTGTGTAAATATTTTATCTTGAACCATTTTCGAGATAGAGGGCAGAGCGCGTGCAGTGTTTAACTACTTAGAGTAACATTCAAGGTTAAACTGTAGTCCCGATTAAAAACACACCTCATAAAACCCATAGGAAACGAGATATTTGCAATAAATGTGTAAAAAATAGATTTTTTGACCTTTGACCTTGGAATATCTGTAGTCGCGGACACCCTACGATAAGTAGGTTTTGAGACAAGTTTTAGGGTGCCAAAATAAAGGTTTATACAACTTTGTAGCTGACTGTCTCTCATTCGACTGATATTCTTGGACTAGAATAATGAACAGTAGATCCGTAGCGACACAGTCCTGACCTGCTGTCTCGGAGGGGCAGTAACAGCACACTGTCACCTTGTCTGGCCAGGACGGCAGCAAGAACGACCGGGAGGTGGAGGACCTGTACGACGCAGCCTCCGCGAACCAGAAGCGGATGAACGCGGATCCCTTCGAGGTGATGCTGCGGAACCTGGGGTACCGCATCACGTCCGTCCAGGGGGAGGACGGGGACAGCAGCGACGACGGCCCCCGAGACGGCGCGGCCATCAACTGCCGCGCCAGTTAGCCGTGACTCCGCCCCGCTCCCCCCCCTCCCCTCACGCTTCTGTACCATATGCTGTCCATCATCGACACTTCATTCAAAACATGTAATAAAGCTTTAATAGGATTTGGAGTTTGAAGTTGTTTCCTTTGGCCAGTAGCTTTAAGTACTTTGTCATGCACTGTATGCTCAGTTCTTGTCTTTGTTCAAGATGAGGTGACACTTTCAGACTGGTACTTCAATTAACATTCTAATTTTCACTGCTGAATATTATGACATAATAAAAAAAAACAGATTCATGTATGTATCAACTAAACATGTATAAATGACCATTTTGTTAATTTTATGGGATTGCGTGCCTTACGAAGTCAGTGTAGAACTGATAGATGTAGCGCTGCTGTCTTGCACATCGCAACACACTCCACAAGGCGCTGTTCTGTATCCCAGCCCGCTCCTTGCTGAAGCCTAAGGTTGTTCTGGCCACTGATGGCCTTCAGGTGAAGCTCGGCTGTGGCCTTGAAACACGTGGATCACGTTAAGGCGTGTCTCGAGGAGACGCAACACAGAGTATACAAGGGAAGTTAGCAAAGGTCTTTGATTGTAAACACAGTTGAGAGTTCAAGACAAAGCACTGAACACATGACAATGGTTCAAATGAGCACGTTGCTGTGCATGGATGCTAATTGCAACACAAGTTAGATTTGGGTGATACTGATACGTGATACAGTTTCAAATAACAAGGCGCACTAAACAGTGATGAGTTGGAAGGAAGCGTGGCTTCCTGTTTGAAGTCCGGGCAGAGACCTCCTTGAAGCAGGTGTCCCACGTGGTCACTATACAGCCCACTGTAACGTCTCCGGTTAATGATGCGTTATTAAATTGTCGTACACGTTCAGACTGAAGGCAGCTCTGTGCGGTCCAAACTAGAGAGTCCAGAGGCTGGTCCTCACTATTTGAAGATGGGTCCACCCCTAGTGGCCCGTATGAAAAATGAAGAACAATACGCGTCCCGGTGGAACAGAGCTAGTGAAGTTACCTGACAGGGAGTTCAGGTCCAAGCCCAAGCCCAAAGAGGCTGGCCACGGAGCTGATAGAAACCTCTCACTTCAGCTGGTTCAGAGATGGCGGGGCGATGCTCCGAGGGGCTCTAGGTGTCCGGTCTCCGCCGCGCGGCGCACAGTGCACAGAAAGGGGGACATGCATCAGGTTAGGAGTCAGAATTTTGACGCATTGTGAGTAATAACCAATTCCTTTTATAAGTAAGACTGTTGGCGTACAAACTCGCTGGCCGGTAGCTGCAGGCTATCAAGAAGGGACCGTTTGAATCTGTGCTCTCTGGACGCGTTCATCGCACATGCCTGGCTGAGGCGCTGATGAGGTTTGGTGTCAAGTTAATGACACTTATAAAACCATTAGTAATCATAGAAAACTTGCTGAATATAACAGTAGGGTAGGATAGCCGGTCTGGCGACATAAAAGACAAACAAGGGGGTGGGGGTGGGTCGAGGTAATTATCTCAACAAGTGGTTGCTCCAGGGATGGGCGTGACACCACGTGGCCAGGCGACCATGAGGCGAGGCAGGCGTGGTGCTGAGATCTCTGCTGGTGATGTCATGGTTCATATTTTCGGAGCCAGGGAGCGCTGGGGTGGTGTTATTTTCAATAATATAAATCTGTATTGTGGCGACCGCACCCCAAATCCGGGAATGCAGGTAATGGGAAACAGAATATTAAATTTATTTAATATTTAATTACACTTGTCACTTGTCAAGAATTGAACCGAGGACAGGAATCCATCGATTCAATATGTAAATTAATGAATGATTTTTTCAGTGACTTTTGGAATTTTTCCCGAATTTATAGGTCAATAAATACAAATTTCTAATATGGTGGTCATAATGGCTTACTGAAGGCTGGTACTAGAGGATTTTAAGCCTCTTTTGGGATTTTTAACATGATTTATTTAAATTATTATTTACATAAAATTAAACATTATTGCATCGATCAAGTATCGAACCAAGGACAGAAACTGATCGAATCAAGCATTACTTTTATAATTGAATTTTTTGATGAATTTTGGATTTTTTCCCGAATCTCTAGCTAAATAATTACACGATTCCCAGATGGCACCCATATTTCAAGAGGCGGGCACCTCAGTAATAATAAATTATTACTACACTCTAGCAAGTTAGAATAAAACTAGCATGATGGTAATGCACTCTATAAGATGAATACACACACACAAGATGGTGGCCTCCAGTGGACGAAGACAAGTGGCGGACATGACATACCAGTTGACGATATATACCTTGGTATTGGTGGTGGGAGGTGTCTGTAGGTGGCTTCCATGGAGGAAGAATCAGTAGTTTTTTGTGTTTGGCTCTTACCAGTTTCGAACCAAGGACGGGAATAGATATAATTGTTCAGTATATTAATAAGTTATTTTTTGGTGAATTTTGAACATTTTTCATTAAAATCGGATAATAAATATTTTCAAGATGGCATCCGTAACGATAATTGATACAGTGGTGACATAATTCAAAATGTCAGGTGTGGCATAACATGTTTTTATTACTTTTAATTTAGAATTTTTTAAATATATTAATAAATTACTGGTTTACTCTCATCGGAAATCGAACCGAGGACCGAAATCGATTAAGTAACTAAACTTTTTAAGTAGGCAATTTTTAAAATATTTTTTGGAATTTCTAGCATTAAAATTGCGGATTTTCAAGATGGCAGCCGTAACGAAACATGCAACATTTATATCATCCAAGATGGCGACCATAACAATATGTGAAATGGTGGTTTTTAAATAGTATATTAAATTTTAATTAATTAATTTTTTATAAATTTTAGAATTCTTTATTAAAATGGGATAATAATCACAGATTTTCAAGATGGCGGACATGACGTCATACTAGATACGGCATAAGTGGTGGGAGGTCAGTCTGCCGGTGGCTTCCGTAGAGGAAGGACCTGACGTCTTTTTTTTTTTTGCCTAGCTGGGTTTGAACCGAGGACTCTGAGCTCCATGCCATAAGAGTACATTTAGAAATTTTAAATAATTTTTTTATTAAATATTAATTATTAAAATTGACTATTTATTATTTTTATGAATTTTAAAATGTTTCCAGATTTTCTAACATAAAAATTACCAATTTTCAAGATGGTGGCAATAACGGAAATTGTAACGGTATTCTTTAATATTTTGATTCAAATTTTGATTATTAATTTTTTTATAAATTTTAATTTTTTTTCATTAAAATCTGATAATAATTAAAGATTTTCAAGATGGCGGCAGTAACGGAAATTGCAACGGTGGCATCATAATCCATGATGGCGTCAGAGGCTATATTTGGACATTTCTAGTCGCTGGTATTTTTATGGACTACTAAAACGGGAAATTTTCGCTTGAAACGGGAATTTTCCCCTCGAAAAGAGAATTTGTTATTTTTCAATTTTTTTGAGAATATTTGGTGGGATTTTTTTTTTTTTCAAAACATTTTTGAAATTTTGGTGATTTTTAGATAATTTTTTGCCAATTTTGGCTAATTTTGAAGGGTCAAGGTCAAAGTTCAATGTCAAGGTCATCATAATGGCCGCCGCCGTGACGTCACAATACAAGATGGCGTACCGGCACTAGCACCTCGCGCCTGCGCCCGGACATACATTTGTACACTACTCTCCCTATACCACATATCGAGAAACATTTTTTTCTTCTCGTACGCGACCTGTGAAGTTAATTTATGAGTGGAACTACAGAAAGTCAGTCACCTTCGGAAGTGTTACCTGTTATTTAACTGTAAGTTGACTCATCTTTTACTCGTCATCTGAGCTACATCCGGCTCGGGTTTAGCGTCTTTTAAGCACAAAATTACAACAGAAAATCTAATTAAGTGTGCAACATTGACAACTATAAACCTATAAACTCTAGGGTGGAGGCAAAAATCAAATAAACCGCACTGGGCAATTAAATTTTGCTATTAAATATGAAGGTAGGATTTTGGAGTAGCATTTTAAAAATATTTATGAAACATTTTAGCAACTTTATTTTCTTACTGACCTCTTTCTCACAAATTCCGAGCTCATTTACATAAGTTATTTCTTGAGTTATAAAAATTTACCGTGGACAGGGTATTCCTAAAAATATACTTCTTACAAAAAAAATACTATACAAATTTTATAAAGAAATTACAATAAAAATACTTATACCACTCTGGTTTACCATATTACGTCCTGTTCCTTCACGTGACCTCAATTACAATTCCTAGCCACGCTTCCAGGCTCAATTAAAAATAATACGATAAAAGCCCATGAACACAAAAAAAATACTGATAAATATTTTACAGTTAAAATAGCCATTTATTAAACAAGACGGAAGCTCACAATTTTATTTAAGCAAGACGTTTTGCGCAAACTACGCCTACACATTCTTATGAAAAATTAGTTACAATAAAAATTACAGTTTTCCTCAACACTCCAAACTCGATGCGCTCACTAAACTTTAATGGAGACGCCTCGCTATTTGCTTCGCGACTTCACCGTCGGTTGCCGATGCAAACCAGCCTCTCGTAGCCATACTCTCGACAGTTTATAATCTGTCCAGTGGCGTAGCCAGGATTTGTGTATGGGGGGTGTTAAGAAGCATGGCCCCCGTATTAAAGCGGGGTGGTCCGGGGGTCCTCCCCCGGGAAAATTGGGATTTTAAGGTGTAAAATAGTGCTATTTTAGCAGTTTTCTGTACTTAAATTTAATTAAAGATTTGGTGCTAAGGGGGGGGTTTCAACCCCTAAAACCCCCCCCTGGCTACGCCCCTGAATCTGTCATTCAACTTCTTATGTGCGCTACCGGCAGCTTTTTTTACCGCTAACTATTGCACGCAAATGCAGTCACTGTCATATGCGTGGTTCGTCTGTTAATTCCACATCACTGAGTTCGGAATCCCAAAATTCGTTCTTAAAAAAAATTCCGTGGCCGCTTTCTATAGGTACCCCGACAGTAGGGTCACAGAGTAGGGTAGGGAGCTGCGCCGCTGCGCCGCTGCGCCCCATAGCTCCGACTGTAAACAAGGCTCGGCACGGCCCGGCCGTGTACTAGGCGTTCTGAAAATATGCAGCGCAGCATATTTCATATCATAACTGCCTATCAGTCACCTAGTAATTATATACTTAGATTTCAGTTTAGGCTGGCTGGCAGCCTGGCGGGGAACTACAAAATGTCGCCTCCGAAACAAACCAGCGCCACCCAATGAAATGCGGACATCAATGTCCAAGTTCCCTTTGCTTAGTAGTTCATTTCTACTCTGTCCAACTCTTCTTCCGGAACCATCCTTCTGTTTCCTGTAATCAATCTGCTTGTTATTAATGCATGAAATTTTTGCATCCCGCATGTCAGTGCCCAGGGTTTTTCCCTGTGTTTATGCAGGTTTTACCTGGGCCCAACTTATCCAGTTTTTAGTCTAGAATAGTCAGTGAGGGGAGTTAGTCAAGGCTAAAACATTGCCATGGCTGGCCAATCCCCTCCTAGCACATGATGCATGCTTCCTCTCTCGCATGTCTTAAACCCAGCATGAGTAGAGCGTTTAGGCTTCGGCCTGATATGCACTTAGTCTCTCCCTAACCCAGACCCCTCCCAAACACACTTAGTTTTTAGTCAGGTTAGGAAAAAAAATTGCAGTGCAGTAATTAAAGCGCAGCATTTAATTGTGTACGTACCTATGAAAATGTAAAAAGAGGAATAATGGCATGTTGTTACATTGGTCACATGCAAATAGAAACTAATAATTCTAACATGAAGTTATTGTAAAGTAAATTTGTCTAAAGTTTTGGAAACTCACCACAGTGAAGGCAGTATTGTTTGATACACAGATCACGTAAATCTCTCAGTCGTACGAAATGAGGCGATACGGAAACATTAAAATACTACCAGATCTCGAAAAGTCAAAGAATAATTACAAAGACTGAGCCAAACACTATGTAGCTCTGACGTTATCACTATTTTCATCACTGTTACTTGTTGATGTAAGGAATCCGTCATCTTCACTGTCGTCATGAAAATTTATTAAGAATGCCATGTCTATTATGCAATCCCTCTTCCAGTATTCATCTTATAATTTTTCAACATGATTGCAGTACCCAGACATCCTTTGTTACGGAGTTAACAGCATCCAGTGTGTGCATCTAAAGTGCTTGGGCGGAAATCTCTCCCACGGCATTACATTCCCGAATGCACCTCTCTATCTTTGCTCACGCTAATTTAATAGTATTGAACTCACACATGTATGTTGGGAGTCGAATTACATGATTTCCTGCATTTTTTTTTAAAGTTGATCAACCCGAATTATTTTCTGCTTTGGTTTCTGTTTTTCTACTCGTTCCATCAACATACATTTCAGCATTTTTTCATCACACTCTACACTTCTGCGTTTTAGCAGTGTAATCATTTCGTTTCTTGTACTCTATTTCGAAGGAGGCTTACCGTCTTATTTGGAGTTATATGGCTCATTGTTCATTCTACAGCAGAAGATGGCGTCAAGTTTGGTAGAACACGTTCGGAAGAATTTTTTTCAAAATTAGTAGCATTCATTTGCTTGCGATAATCTCTGACTATTGTACATCAATAATTCCTGTGGGAGAAATCCACATCTTGAACCAAAATTAGCCTCTTGATGCATATCCTTTACTTACTTCCGTTACGTCATTTTTGCGTGGCCAGCATTTCTTTAATGTGAGATTAGCATCCGACCACGACACATCAACCTTCAGACCTACACTGTCTAGTTTGAGTGAGGTACTTGGAGCGCCACGCCACTATATCAGCTCGTTCCTGTCTTCGCTCTGTTTCCAGACGAAGCCCACACTTCGCAATAATCTCTTGAGCGAAGAAGGACTCCACTGCCAACCTATCTTTTACTTTAATACGGGCATCAGTTTGCGTATTGTGGGGACACTTTTTTTAACCGCAAAGAATTCCTGAATTGTGTCTCTTATGACACGTTTATCGAAGCTTTCGATCTCAATTTCGCGTTTTTCTTGGTCTGCACATAAAAACAATTACGCTACCTATAGCAATCTTATAATATGCACATCTGTTATATTTTGTGTACTAACATAACCAATAATAAATACACTTTTGTTAACATCACTGATGCACATTACACATGTATTAAATGCATGGCTTACCACTTTTTCCCTGGTGTTGTATTCGGTTCATTTAGCATCGCAATTTGTTTCTTCCGAATACGCATACTGTTGCTTTGCTTACATCTGTATAATTTTCAACACGTTCCGGTGCTTTGCGTGTAGGAATCTAAAGACATTTTTCACGAGCTTCTTGATCACAGATTGATATTACTTTTCTAATGTTTTCTCTGTCTCTCTTCGCTGTGAATCACTTTATTACTTTTCCTACGCTTTATATTCGGCTCCCTTGCTTGTCGCACAGTACCTGCCAATATACTTCACACGGTTAGTAACGCACGAAGGGAGACGGAATCCCCCACTGCATTACACTCCCCTCCCTTTCAAACCCTGATTCCCCTGTCGTACTTTATCCTTTCCTTCCCCTTCACATCATGCCAACAGCTCGCAAGATTCCTGGCCCTGCAGTACTTGTTTATGTCCTCTCCACCTCTTTCCTTAGCAGCAGCACAGTCCGATTCACGCAAGAGTGGAAGACGCACACCCAGGCATAATAGTCACCGCCGGAAAACTTAACACCATCTTATCACTACATTTTAAAATAATCAAGCTTTAAACTTGAATCACGAGACACAACATTCTCTAAGCTTCTGGAAGTCGTGTCCTTCGATCGGAGGCTACCAGCCAACTGGAAATTTAAAGAGTAAATAAACATATAAAAATAAACCTTTGAACATATGGCTAAAAACACCAGGAGCCAATTGCAGCCAAAAAAAAAATTAGTGGCTTAACAACAATAATTCCATTCTAAAGTGACCTAGGGCAATGAAAGTGGCGCACACGACACATAACCTTAGAAACTGCTGGGGTCGACAGCGCTTCATACCGACGTATTCCATACACTACTCTGAGAGCAAAGCCGTTGTTCTCATTCCATGGAGTGCATAATACATTTTGGTAGTATTTCTTCTTGTCCTTTTACTTATGGTAGTTTTCCAGTACGGTACTTTTCTCCCACCCGCTTTACTAGCAAGGTTATGGTCGTTTTTCAATCGACTATTTCAAGAGTACGGCAGAAAGTTGGGTTTTCTCCTTCACATGGTAGACTGCTATTGGGAAGTAATTTACTCTCTCAAAGGGCCGTCAAAATCGGCGACCCAAGGTTAGCGCCCTCTTCTTGTTAGTAGAATATCTTACAGGTATTAATTTACTATGTTTATTACCATATTTTCTTATTTATGTTTTACGAAAGTAGGTTTTGCAACCATGGAGCACTCAAGGGGCAATTGTCTGCCATCCGAGGAGTGTCATTCGTAATGGACGAATGACGAGGCACCTTCTTTTGTAAACAAAATGAAACGTGCAAGTTGAGTCGTAATATACAAGCTTAACAATAGTCCGACAGAAAGTTCGACAGTTTGAATAATTATCACCGTTCTTCCACAATATTGAAGGGAATTCACGAAAATATTGTAATGAAAAATTGAAATCAAAACTTACCTCATTTTGACGTGAATACGTAATTATTTAAAATTGCTTCCTTAGAGGGAGGCAACTCAAAAAACGAATGATAACAATTTCGGGGTATACAGTTTGGTGTTGCAGCTACATATCTATCATCTCCATCCAAAATTCAATTGCACCACTGGATAGCTAAAGGATCAAAGGATTCGTTACGCTAAGTGAGGACTGTGACGCATCTCGCGCGGTGGAGGGGGAAGCTCTGCCCCTTCCCCCTTACTTATATATACATTTGGAAATTAATAAAGAAAATGTTTCATAGCGAGTTTGGTAGTGCTAGACATCATGTTTCGCTAACATCTCAATATTCCATTCCCTAAACCCTGGTTCTGTCAGTACTTCTAGTATGGAGGCTATCTCGTCCGTGTGCATTTAGAGAGCACGGCATGGCTCTGCTATGGCCCGCACACAAGGAGGGTGCTTTTGGGTCGTGTTCCCAACTTGTGAGGCGCCCATTTCCCAGTCCGTTTCCAATATTAACTAGGATCAAAACGTTCCTCGTTAAAAACCACTGGAAAAAAAGATTTCTTTAAAGTACTTATTTATTATTTTTCTAACTTTCATTTAAAAAATTTAACTGAGCAACAAATGGAAAACTTTATACTCAAAAGAACAAAAATATATTTATATGAATACTCTTGTTTATCAATTACGAGACAGTAATATTATTTCAAATTAAAAACAATTTTATTTATCCTTTTTTAATCAATCATGCATTAATGGAAAATGTTTTTATTTATTAGATATAACAAGCCACATGAGAAATTATGTGATAATTATTGGCATGAGTTGGGGTATTTAGGTAATGAACTCTTGAAAACAATATACCTCTCCATCAATGCGAGGTTTAACTGGCTGGCTATCCCTATTTTTGTTGATGGTTACTAAACTTGTTAACTGTGTTATCTATACAAATAATAAACTGTTCGAGGCAAAAAGTCTGTATAATGGATGAAATATAACTATTGTAAATAACTTAATTATTGACAACTAAAATTATAGTTTGTAAAATTTTTATCTGTTAGTCTGTTCGTCTCTTTGTTCGAGCATCATTCAAAAACTACTTGACAGATTTTTATAAATTTTTTTATTAGAAAGGTCTTTGTCTAACTTAAAAACTAGACTATATATAATTACAGAATTGCAACCCTAAGGAGGTGAAAGAGGAGTAAATAATGTATCAAGATAATTTTTATATCTCTGAAACTAATCAATCTAAAGAAAAGATATTCGGTACCAATAATTGACATACAAAAACATCCTACCAATTTTTTTTTTTTTTGATTTTGCGAATATAACTCCTAAGTGGTGAAAAGGGGATAAGTATGTTTCAAATATGAATAATAGTATCTGCGAATTTAATTAAAAGCAATAAATTATATTGGATACCAATAATTAAAATACGAATACAAAAAAACACAATATTAATATTTTGCGAAGTTCAACCCTTTAGGGGTGAAAAAAGGGTATGTTTTAAAGATTAATAATTGTATATATGAATTTAATTAAGCATAATAAATGATATTGGGTACCAATAATAATACTAATGTTACGAGTGTACTAGTGGCTGGGTGGGTCAGCCAGGCCAGGTGGTGACGTAAGACGCGCCTCGCTACCTCCCCCCGCTCCCCGCTCCCCGGGCACCGGCCCTCCTCGACCTACTGTCACCAGCCCTCAGCGGCCTGGGCATTCCGCGGGCTTACAGGGGCCGCCGCGTGGAGTGGCGTGAATAAGCGCCGCTGTTCTGGATGCTTCGAGCATTGGGTCGGCCCGGGATGACGTGACACGTCACAACCACTCCAATCCGTTCCATAAATACGGCCAACGGGTATAAAAGTGGCGACGCCGGGCTCCGCGGGAGCTCCTACAGGCGAGTTGAGTGAAGTGCGAGTTCGATTAGAGGCGCAAGCGCGGAGCGACGGGACCTGAGAGTGCGACTGAGTGGCGCGAGACTGTGTGTGTGGACAGGCGCGAGGTAAGGGGCCCAGCTCCAGTGAGGAGTGCGAACTGTGGAACTTGACAGATACTTAGTGATTAATGAACAGACATTAAGTGTGGTAATTTATTTAGTAATGTAAAAATTAGTAGTAAATAAAACTGTATAAAATTAATTGGTCTATCCTTACAAACCTGTATTCCCCACTCGTAAAAATACTACAATTATGGATATATTTGGTAAAAATTAACACCTTAGGGTGAAAAAGGTGTACGTATGTTTTTTAGATTAATACATTGTTGCACCTGTTAGCGTGACATTATCTTGTTTCCCTATTCTTGCCCTGTTCTAACTTGAAAGTGTTTGTTCTGACGCCTGTAGCTACTCCACAATGTGAGCGAGTCTTGCCCCTGATAGGCAGGCTACCTGCGATTCTGCACTGCACAACACGCAGCAGTGGAAGCTGCCTGCAGTCACCCAGGCGCAGTCCTCCCAGTGTAAGGCCCTCCTCACACGGGGATACTGAAGTTGCCTACAAAACGATCGCTGGTAGCCTGGAGACTAGGCAACTGTGTGACTGGGTGACTCTAGTCGCCCGTTATCTTCACACGACGCTACTAAAATATCAGAGACTGGGAGGAAAAAATGCATCGTGAGTACAGCCCGAGTATCTTGTGGAACCGTGAAGTGCCTATATATTGTATGTAATGTCCAGTGATAACAGCAGTGACGATAGTGATATTGTTATCCAATATTATCAACATTATAGAAAACGAAGTAGGAAAAGATTGTGGGTTCATCCATATATAGAAAGGAACATTAATTGTAGATTATTTGTCGCGGCCAAAGAATTGCAAGAGACAGACTCAAAATTCATCGCTTTCTACAGAATGACGAAGGAGACTTACCAAATGTTAACGGAAATTGTTACACCTGCGATGTATTATAGGGATACCACTATGAGGGAATGCGTGAGCCCCGGTGAACGATTGCTGATAACTTTGAGGTAAGTAAGTTAAGAAATACAAATTATTACGAATTTTTGTTAAGGCACTTCTAAATGTTTCCCTTCAACACAAATCTATTTCTTTCCAAGTATTTTAACGTATATACTGATGCTTGGCGAATAAAAACAATGTATGCATTTTAACTTGAGGCCGCAATTACTTATTTTATCTGTGGAAAATGGCTGTTGTATGGATCTTAAGAATGTGCACTTTAACGTTAACAGGTTAAATAATCTAAAGTTATTTATACCCAAGTATTCCAGTCAACTGAAAGGTGAAAGTATAAACATATCTTATGCATAAATTCATTCCAATGTTTAATTCAAATATACCTAAGAAATACACATTCAAATAATGTACTGCAAAAGAAAAAATGTATATATATAAACTATTTAAAGAATACCCATTACACAAACATTCAAATCATGACTGTAAACACAAAAATAAACAACATAATAGAGATAAAAACACGTACACCAAAGTTATATGTTTACACACCCAACAAAACATCACATCACATTATGTTCCTGCTCATATTGTAAAGTCTCTTGGATGACTTCAAAATACTGTTGCGTTTCAGTATCTTGTACTTTCTGTGGAATAGTTTGATTTCCAGGCGACGAACAAATTGAAGCATTATCTGTAGCCAACGATGAATGCGTGGAAACACTGTAGGAGTAAGTTGGGGTCTGTTGGTAAGCTGGTACGTGTTGGTGCATGTCTTTTGGATTCGTGATGTCATCAATAAGCTGCAGAACCCTACGTCGGAATGATTTCATTTGTGCATCTGTCAAAGGTTCGATTTCTGGTAAAAGGCTTAGAAGAAACGACTTTTTTACTTGCCTATCATCGTTTGAATTCGATTCAAGTTTCCTTTTCTTTGCATTCATGTATTCCATAAAGGACTTGTCCACTTCCGTCACTGTTTGCTTTTTACGCTTTGATAAATTATCTTTTGGGTTGGAAAAGGGATCATGAGTCATTTGTTGGGAATGATGAGCATGTTCTTGCGAGAAGTCAGTATTTGGCAGCATAGGTGAAGGAAGGGAAAGTTGTGGTGTTGTAGTTAGTATTGCGTTATCTGAGATATATTCCTCCTCTTCAGCCGCAACGTCTTCCGTATTTTGTGTTGGGTCAGATGAACTGTGTTCCAGGTTTTGTTCATTGATGACTTCTGGCAAATTCCCCGATGGTGTACCAAGCGTTTTTATGAATGGTAGGGTAAATTTCATTGCCTCCGATAGATAATATGGTTTCTTATTTTTGGAACTTGAACCACTTGGAGGTGGCTTTATGTGACGGACAAAAACTGAACGGAGATTTTTCCATTTTTCTTTGCATTCGTTAACTGAAAACAAACAACATTGTTCACATAAATATAAATCGTTGCAATGGATGAATTCCTAACTAATTTACAGTAAACAAAAAACAAATACAAAAGTGAAGTAGTATTAAGTATAATCCAGATATATACAACATATGTTTATTATTTGAAGAAAAAATATATAAATGGTACATGGGGAATGTATTATGAAGTAAAATTTAATTTAACTTTGTTGCAGGTATTTGGCAACAGGAGGTACATTTGTATCGCTGTCGATGTACTTTGCTAGAGGAGAAAGCACAGTTATCAACATCATACGAGAAACTACCAAATTAATTTGGGAATCGTTGAAAGAGTCCTACATGCCTGTCCCAGGAGAAGAAAAGTGGAGAATGATAGCACAGCGTTTCTATTCACTGTGGAATTTACCCAATTGCTTGGGTTCATTGGACGGTAAGCATATTCGAATAGAAAAATTACCTGGAACTGGCTCAAGTAACTTTAATTACAAAATGTATCACTCAATAGTGCTGCTGGCTAGCAGTGATGCAGATGGTTTCTTCACTCTTATTGAAACTGGCTATGCAGGTAGAAACAGCGATGGAGGAGTGTTTCGCGCATCAGCTGTCAAACACTGGATTGCAAATGGAGGACTAGACATACCACCGCCTTCACGATTACCAGATGACGACAATGAGATTGACTTTCCTTTTTACTTTGTTGGAGATGAGGCCTTTCCATTGTCACAATATTTGCTGCGTCCTTACCCTCAGAGAACACTTGATGATGTTAAAATAATATTCAATTACAGATTGAGCAGAGGACGGAAAACAGTGGAGTGCGCTTTCGGAATGATGGCAGAAAAGTTCCAAGTGTTGAACACTGCTATTCGCTGCCGAACTACGGAAAGAGTGGTTGATGTAATAAAATCTGTCTGCATTCTTCACAACTTCATTCGGAAAAGTGAAGGTATTAAATATTTTGCTGGTGAACCATTTGGCAACTCAGAAACGCCCAACATCAATCCACAGCCACTAGAAGACCTAACGTTACATGATCGGTCTACTGCTCATGAAGTGCGGAATTACTTGGCAAACTATTTTCTAACACCCCGGGCTTCTGTTCCATGGCAGTGGAAATACTGTTACAATAACTAATTAGGTATTAAAGTATTTCATGTGTTTTTGTAGGTTACTGTGAGTATGACAACAACTTTGAACATGTGGTAAGTTTTATCGAAGTTCGTAAAAACCATGCGTAATTCCCTTGGGAACCAAGAAAAGATATCAATAGTAAGTAATTTTTATACGTTACAAACGTTTTAGAATAAGGTATTTCTTCGAAGGACGAATAACCATTGTATAAAAACTATATTTCTTTTACTAATAATGTATTTGTGAGATACTAAATATAAAACATGCTGTTTACATATACATTTTGGTTTTTCACAAGTTAGTTTATTATGATAGATATTTTATATCTAATTATTGTTGTTTAAGATATTGTCAACTTACCTGTGAGTTGCACTTCTTTTGCGACATCATTCCATGCTTTGTCAGTCACATCCTTTTTTGAATACCCTTTCAACTTGTAGTTATAGAGTTCTGGGTGTTTCTCAACTTCGTTTACAAATTTGATATTAAACGCCTGCTCGCCCATTGTTCGCTACAATACAGTATCGCGCCGCGTAGGCTACTGGAGTAGCGTGGAGACCAGCATGCTGAGTCGCCGGGATTTACGTTGCTTACGACTTCCAGTCTCCGCCACTCCAGTATCGCCGTCTGAGTGACGCCATGCCTATCTACATGACGAGTCGCTCGGTCGCCGAGTCTCGCGGTATCTAAGCAACTTCAGTATCCCCGTGTGAGGAGGGCCTAAGAGTCTTCGTCGCCGTCATGTCGCCCTGAACACCTCGCTGAGTCGTTACTTGGCTCATGGAAGTTGACGGGGAATACATGTGCAACTTAGGCATATTTCTGACAAAAGTTAATTTGGTGATAGAATATTTCCTGCTGAAGTTGGTATTAATAATTCCTTAGAGAACCTACTTTGGTGATGAATTATTTTCTGGTCTGTGGGACTTTGATTATTTTAGTACGGCCAGAGAACCTAGTTTGTGTAGAGATCACCAAGACAGTACTGACCTGCAGGAGCTGCCTCGCGCGGCCATCTCGTGCAGAGCAAAAGAGCACTCGGGCGGCTTTTCAACACGATACGCACGAACTGATATTTACGTAATAGACGTATGAGTTTACGTTACGTAAACGAAAGTATAAGTGTTATGCGGAATTGTGATCTGCGGGGTATGCTGTATAACAATCATGAGTTTCAGCGTCATTGATGCAGTTCTAGTTTTGCGTTCACAATACATCACGTAACCTCCGCACCGGTCTTGGAGGAGGATTGAGGACTGCAGGGGCGACTGGTGTCGTGAGAAGAGTCTTGGCCCTGGTACTCCTTCTAAGGTGACAGATTATTCCGACCTTACGGCCGGCGTTCTCGCGTTCCCCTTCCACATATGCGCCCTAATAGGGTAGGGTGGGAGTAACATTCCAGTTCGCTTTTCATAAACATTCCAGAGCTTTATAATACAGAACTGTGAGGGATCGCTCCCTGTTGTTTGATCGGGAGGGTGTTAGACCAGCGGCTGGGGCCACCAACCCAGCATGGTCACCGCCTCAGCCCCTCTACTACTATCAGCTGACCAGACAGTTGGCTGTGTCCTGAGCCCTAAGACTATCAGCACTGCTGGCGCCTACATCACGCTGGGACCCAGTGGACCCGTGGTCCGGTGGAGGCCAAGCTGTCCAGGCCAGCACCGGAGCTGTGTCGTCGCTCACCACGTCGACTCGGCATCGGGCTAGGGAGCCTGCTCCAAGCTATCGGAGCACCACCACCAAGCACGAGTCCTGCCCAATCAGAATCCAGGGCCTTGGAGGAAGCCTCATCGGGACACCAGGTGTCAACGAGCAGGAACAGGGTGAACCAGTGGTCTGTCAGCTTCAAGAGACAGCCTCGGAGCTCAGCTGGTGCGCCGCCATGATCTTCCCGCCGGGGAGCTGGGGACTTCAACTATACCACATCCCATGGTGCCTTGTCAGTTCAAGTATAGACTGGAACAGCTTGTCAGCACAGTTGCAATTTTAGTACTTAGAATCCTTTTATATGTATTGTGTTTAGTTTGCCAGTTTCATATTGTGATTTAATATCGTGTTTGTATTTTATAATGATTGTTTCCTTTACATCAATTTTTAATTAGTTGTCTTCCTTTTGATAATATTTGTATTTTCAGTAATTACAGCACTTTAATATTACTTGCTTTGATTTTCGTGTATACTAATGTTCACGATATTTAAAGGCAACTAGTTTCAAGGCAATGTTTTAAAGAAATATGTGTCTTATAAGAATAATAAGTAGTGTTAACGTCTGGTTGTATCTGTTGCAGTGAGGACCCGCGGTGGTAGCACCTTGTTGTTGATTTTTTATTATTCTGGTGCAATAAAACAATGTTAGCATGACTCACCTCGCTTTTTGTTTGTAGCCCAGTACAATGCTTCCTAATATTATTATATATCCGAATTTAATGATGGATAGTATATGATTTTGGGTACCAATAATAACAATACGATGATTACCAACCACAATATTTATATTTTGCAAAATTCAACCCCTAAGGGGGGATTAAGTTGTAAGTATGGTTTCAATAATAATAATAATATCTCCGATTTTAATTAATCTTAGTAAATCATATTTGGTACGAATAATAAACATACGAAAACTACCAACCACAATTTTACCAGTTTGCGAAAATCTAGCCCTAAGGTTAGTAGAGGCGTAGGCGTGTTAAAAAAAAAACACTTCAAAACCAATTAGAATAAGAATATAGAAATAAAACAAACTTGAATCGAGAGTTACGTATTGCTTTGTTTTAAGTTTATTAAAATTCACCTTTTAATTGGGGTGAAAAATGGGTTGGTCTTAATTTATTTTAAAAAAAATCGTCTCTCCGAAACTAATTAAGACGTAATTTAATTATATAAAAAATAAACCATTAAACTATTATTTAAATTATTCGCAAGATTCCACCCATAAGGGTGGTAAAGGAGTTAAGTAGGGTTTAAAAAAAATGTATACAAACGAATCAAGAGCTAGAAATTAAGAATGAACATTAAGCATAAAGAGTTACAAATTTTTACTGTGTAAGTTTTTCCCGGATTTTGTCTTTTAAGGGTGTGAAAACGGAGTAAGTTTTGTTTTATCATAAAAATTCATATCTCTATAGCATAGAAAGCTGGATTTAAGAATCTTATCATAAATAACGTAAATAATTAATGAAGAGAATTTTTACCATTTTTCGATATTCGTCCCCAAAGGAAGTGATACGGGGGCAAGTTAGTTTTTATAGTAATACATAATATATCATAGCAACTAAGATAGATAGATATACGAATATGAAAAAAGGATAACGTAAATTATGACTTAATATCATGTTTTAATTTTGAAAATTTTTCTATATTCGATCTCAAAAGGGGTGAAAGGGCGGTCAGTTTTTTTGTTATAAAATTTGTATTTCTGATGTTAACCAAGCAGGATATAAGTTATGTTGTATGATTTATAAACATGCAAAATATACCAACTCTTTTTGCAATTTGTTGAAATTCTACTTTTTTAAAAGAGGAAATATTGAATATGGTTTTAATATTAAAAAATAAGAACTTCAGATTAGATGAAACATAAGTTAAGATATTGGAAATAATAAATAAACATTACTTCAGCCACATTCATATTCAAGGATCTCCAAAATATCACGTCTTATGTTAAAACAGGGGCTAATATTATTTAAAGACATAAAAAGTTATGAAATCCATTAAATCAGTCTTCGCAATATAAATTTAAACTTAATATAAATATAAGTGTATTATAATCAATTTAATTTCTCACCTGCGGTAAAAAAAAAACGGAATGAGTTTGGTTTTTGTTTGGCTAACGGATAATGCCATGTTTACTTTTTCTGAAATTTCACATGGGCATACGTGTAAGAAAACAGGAGAGGGGTAAACGATTTGGCGATTTTATTTAAATACCTAATACTAAACAAACTAAGATACAACTAAAAGGTTGGATAATAAATTTGATATCTGTACTCATTATTTCAAATAAAGATGCGATTGTATCAAATAGCCTTAATTTATGAGAGGTATTTGTAATAAGGTGAAATTATTTAATTATTCTAAGCAAAGCGTCAACCATATAAAACGAAAGTGTTAGTGTAAACGATGACATAAACATAGTTAAAATGAAATAGGTGCATGTTTAACCTTTTTTTTAGATGTCTACCCCATGAAATGAAAAAGCGATAAGTGTGATAATTATATATCCGAACACTCTAAAAACAGAAGTTTAAAAATCATATATTTGTTATATAAAAAATTTAAAAAAAGGTATTCACATATCCATTTCAAAAAAGGGGCTTGTCTGTAAAGTCGGTTTACTGACGATAATTTTACATGATAACGTCATAAGAAAACATTGATGAAAAATTGCATATTTTTTAAATTTTCAAATATTATTTACAGATTTTGCAAATTTAATTTAAATATTTTGTTTAAATACTTATAATCACGAACAATTAGTTATAGATATATACTGAAATCAAATCAATGTCAATAAATTGTTAATTTTAATGACGAAATTGGACAAATAAAGCTTTTTTTTTAATTGCTGCTTTTAAAAAGCCCGCCTTAACCTGTTTGATACTATAGAAGATTTTCTCGCACGGTGGTTGGCTGGTTCTTGCACGCTCGGCTCAGGCGGAGCGTGACAATGAGTCATGTCTTTTTCGAGCGTTCAGCCGGCGTTCATCGATTTATAAGACGTTATCATGTCAACAAATTATCATTCTTAAACGGTTAGGAATTAATCACATAGTTTTCTTTCAGTGTTAATATTTGAGCAATGCTGTAGATAAGCCGCGGGCTTGAAGCTAGTATAGTTGTTTGTTACATCTGGCCCGCCACGGCTCCTGCCGTGAGACACCGGGGTGTGGAGGGGGTGAGGGTGAGGTGGAGGGGCGCGCATGCGCAGGAGCGACCTGGCGTCCCGGCGTCCCTCGACGCGTGGCCAGTCTGCGCGGGTCTGTGCGGCAGTGCAGTGCTGGTGTCTGTGAGTCCCTGTGTGCTGTGTCCTGTGCCTCGCGAGCTGGCGTGCATCTCCAGGTGCCTCCCGTTCCAGGTCAACACTTTATATATACAGTCATTACAGATACACCTGTACACTTTTACAATTGTTTAACTTTCACGACATGAAAAATATATACAGCGCATACTTTTTACATAATTAGCTGCCACAGTTACATTTTTGAGCGTTTTTGGGTTGTAAAAATAAGGAGTATTTAATTTATTGAAGAACTGAACAGGTTTGAATTTCTTTCAGGCAATATTAATTAATTTTACCTGGCATTTCTAAATTATCAAATTTGTTAAGATTTTGACAGCCAAGAAACATGAAATGAGTTTTTGCGATAGAAATGCAATCCATATCATGAAGTAGCCAGTTGCATTGCAGTTAAACCTAAAAAGTTTCAGTTCTGCACTAAACTAAATTCTCCTTATTTGTACAACCCAAAAACGTTAAAAATGTACCTTTGGCAGCTAATTATGCAAAAAGTATGCGCTGTATATATTTTTCATGTCGTGAAAGTTAAACAATTGAAAAAGTCTAAAAGTTGATCAGTGATTAATATAAATATAAAATCATGACCTGAAATGGGAGGCACCCCCTTAACATACACTTGGGCGCCTAGGCTTTCATCAGTACTTATTACATCGATAAACGTTCATTCTTCATGTTTGCCTTTCAAATAAACACATCGGTGAAGTCCTTAAACAATTAAACAGATAAATAATATTAATTAAATAATCAATAAACTAAATAAAAAAATTAAAGCGAAGTATAAACCGCAGTGGTTCCTAAAACAAAAAACTGTTGTAGGATATCGTAGCTCAGTAGTATTACAAGCGAAAAATAATCATACTTTAATTCCAGTTATTCCTATAAAGTAGTAATGATGATTAATTTCATAAGTTTAAATTGTCATTAATATTTATCTCCTCATAAGTTATTATTTTGTTAAAAATCGATTTTAGTGTTATGATGACTAACTTGCCTCTTATTATGGTGGAAAAGAATCGCCATATCTGTTGAGACACTAATTTATTCAATTTGTGTGCACAGGTTTGTTTAAACGCTACTGCGTTACTTTGTGTTTCTTTGGCTTGTCTATGATATTCTTATTGTTTCTAAAAAAAATACAGTAGGATTTGGTTTGGAGTCGTTTTTATGTTTGATCTTATAAAATTAATTGTTAACAATATCATACAGAATTTTCATACCAATATTTACAAAGGCTTCCTAAAAATGAAGAGTTTCCCGCGCAATCATCGCTAGGTCATCCGGCCTGAGCTGTCGACGACATATTGTTGCTTTTATTATTGTGGCAGCTACTTTTATCTTGGCCACACGCCGACCTCATACATCAGAGCGATACCTCATTTCACATGCATGATACCGTGGCCGAGCCATCTCGACTCCTGCCTGGGCCCGACAGCTAACAGATGTCCCGTCTCTTCACTTCTCTTCTGCTCGTGTTCTCTCATCTCTTAGAGGTCAGCCAGTTTCACTGGCATTGCCTCGAAACTGTTCACCGTCTTGAATATGGATAAACTATCAACTACGATAATTACATTACATTACATCGCGAAAAAGACAATGTACGTGTATCGAAACTTAATTATGAAGTCGAATCTGTCAAAAATATTTTGCTTTGTTACTCAGTAACTTCATAAAGAACGTGTGTAAGACGACATCTTCTCTATAGGAAATAGCAGAATCTGGCAATTCGAAGGGAACATAATCGACACTTATCGACACCATGCGCTCTGCTGTAGTTCGCAGTTTGACAGATGACCTATTCTGCTTGCTGTCTTCACGGGAGAAACAGCGAACATATCACACTTACCTGTATCCATGCGATAGCGACTGTATAACCTCCAGGGCGAAACAATGTACTAAGATGGCAAAGCATGTCTAGAAGCTACAACTTTGTAGATGGTACATCACCGGGGTGTGTTGTTCGGTCTTCCAGGGAAGTACTACTGGAGCGGGAAACATTAGCTCGAGACCACGTGTAGACCTAGCGTGACTTCTGGTTGTGTGCGAGGGTACTACACAAGAAGACTGGCCATCGATGTACCAGTACTGCAATGGCCACTCATCTAGCCCATTATTAGCTCTTGACAAATCATTTGCGACGTTGTACTGGCGTTCTTTAATCATAACAAGTGTAAAAAACTAATTAGCATTAAATGTGTGATAAATTTGCATTAATACAATGGGCCTTAACCAACGACACACTAGTACAATCCTGATTGTGCATAAACCAGCTTGGCACAGTGACTAGTGGCACCAGGCACAGTGACTAGTGGCACTAGGCACAGTGACTAGTGGCACCAGGCACAGTGGCGGGTGGAACCACGCAGGTACGCGGACAGCAGTTGTGGCAACAGTGGCGACGGCCGACTGCTGACGGCGACGCAGCGGGCCACGTGGTGCAGCCATGGATGACGACATCTGTGAGTAGTAACAGCCACCAGCGCCTCAGAGACGAGTCCCTCTGTCACTTATTTATAGCTGGCGGCATGTGCGCGCCGGAGTGTCCCGGGTGACAGGGCCGCCCTAGACGGCGTGTCTCCCGGTAGCACTGGTGGCACTGGTGGCACTGGTGGCACTGGTGGCACTGGTGGCACTGGTGGCACTGGTGGCACTGGTGGCACTGGTGGCACTGGTGGCACTGGTGGCACTGGTGGCACTGGTGGCACTGGTGGCACTGGTGGCACTGGTGGCACTGCTGCTTGCTGTCTGTCTCTCGGGTGCTGCAACTCTTCACTCATACACATTGCTTATTAACAATAAATATAACAGTGGGTACTCTGCGGATGCTGACAATATCGAATTATTCTATGGAGAAATCGAGGTCTTTAAGATTCTTGTCAGATTTTATTGATCTTTTATTAGTTTTTAGGTAAATGACTTCAAAAGTAGGTGTTAATATTATAATGGTTCCCGTAATTTGGTTTATTTTTCCACAAACAAAACCTTTTTACTGCATTTGCCACAAGCATTATATTTAAGTGATTAGTTATAAGATATTAGTTTACTTTGGCAAGAATCGTTGCGAGTTACAGAATTATCGGCAGTAAAATACTCAAGACTTGAAGCTTATCATTGAAATCCTTCGTACGACAAACTGCACGATGTGGCGAGACGCTCGCACGGCCTATAGTGTTAAAGTAACTGTGTGTGTTGCCTGTTGGCCGTCTGCCCTCGGTATGTCCCGCCACGCACCAATGAGACGTCACGCCTGTCTGAGCCACGCGGTGGTTCGTGTGGCACATGTTGCAGCTCACCAAGTTCAATAAGACCTGAGTGAGAAACTAGCCTAGAAGAGCCAAGGTGAGTGGTCAGCTCTAGCTTCCAGGAACGTATTAAAGGAACGGTCCTCAAGCATTTTCTTGGAGAATATCCCAGCTGCCAGCTGGAGTCTACAGACTGCATCAGTGCTGAGAGCGGCGTGTCTGCTCTTCAGAGCCCCATTGGCTCGGTGTATAGTTGCAGCTGGGACTGCAGTGCAGGCAGCCCTATGACGTCAGCCAAACACCCACGAGTGCCTCAGTACGCATTTCCACTGGATAACCATGTCTGGTCCACGTTCTCAAGCCTACTTTCAACTTATCTCATGTCATTCCACTTACAATACAATCAGCTTGCACTGAAATAATTATTTTTGCACACAAACAGATATACATTAAACATGCACTAACTTCAAACTCAGTTGCCGTCAATAAAATATAGCGCGTTCACTGGCCACAGTAAGAACCCACGAGCAGCGAGATATGAAATCCGGGCATAGAACAGAAGATATGTTTGAACATAAATTACACTTTCTCCACTCAATCCTGTTACAAACATGAAAAACACAGAACTACCAGTGTGTAGCTTTAGCAGTCTTAGAAAAGGTGCTGTACAGGCGGTTCTTACAGCACGCCGAGACGTGGCGGCTACAAACAAAGCTAACCGGCTACAGCACAGCTAGTACAAATGTAACACAAATACTTAAGGGGAATGGAAAGGTACAATATTTTGGGAATCCTGGAATCGAAGATCAAGGATAAAATCTGAACTACTCATCATATTTATTTGCGGTTTATTTTGCCAACTAGATAATTTAATTACGGAGGGTTGTGTGTACAGCAGTGGCCACAATAATGCATAGTTTTTTAGAAAAACAATTAAATAACTTTATGCAGAAATAAGGGGTATTATCCACAAAATTAAAAATTATACCAAAATGTAATTTTTATATTGTGTAATATAATATTATCTAGAACTCTATTATAATCAAAGTGAAAAACACTTGATCGCTGAATTTTAAAGGAATTTTAACCAATTAAAACCTGCCATGCAACATTTAGGTAAGGAAGGACACGCTTGTTGAGCAATTACGTAAAATTCTGTATTATAGAGCTCTAGATAATATTGTATTACACCATTCAAAAATTATATTTTGGTATAATTTATAATTTTGTGGCTAATACCCCTTATTTCTGCATAAAGTTATTTTATTTTTTTCTAAAAAACTATGCATTATTGTGGCCACTTCTGTACACACAACCCTCTGTAATTAAATTATCTAGTTGGCAAAACAAACCGCAAAGAAATATGATGAGTAGTTCAGATTTTATCCTTGATATTAGATTCCAGCATTCCCAAGATATTTTACCTTTCCATTCCCCTTAACCATCAGTAAGTCTCTGCGTCTCCTCCGTCCAAGTCAACGCACAATATTTTGTTACGAGCGGGAAAACTCGTGTTCGAAAGGATAGCTCAGTTAATTTTATATAGTTTTATTTGCTACTAATATTTAAATTTCTAATTAAATCACTACACTCCCATTCCAAACACAACGTCCGCCATAAAATCATATTGCATCATAGCTACAGTGCAGAAACGGACTCCCAACCACAAATACCACGTCCGCCACCATAATCACATTTCATAAATATACCACCACCAAACAACAACTTGTGTCGATTATGAATTCATGGCACCACAAACAACAAGGATGCGTGATTAAAAAACTTAACGAAGATAAGCATGACAGGTCGAACAACGGTGATGCAAAGAATAAACGTCGAAAAATCCTTCGATGCAAATTCACCGACGAAGGCTATGTACACCAAATCAACAGAGAGACACGGGTGGCTACCAAGTGGCAAACACTAGTCCCACACTCATATTCCTGAAGGGCCTTCTCGGCTACCATAGCGGCCCGGGCCCACACACGGTGCGCAGAGCTTCAGGGAAAACAACGCGATTTCAAAACTACTCAAGATATCCGAGTGGGGTATGATTACGAAAAGTATTTAAAATTTCATCGAGGGCTTAAAAGTACTTTTGATTTCGGATTCAGTTTTTAAACTGTATTTTCAGAAGAGTTAAAATGGCTAAAAACGCATGTTTTCAAAGTAATGTTTAGACGTAAAACAACCGGAACAGATTCCTGAAAGCACTTAAGGGACGTGCATTACCCCTTTATCTTCATTTCTCCGCCATGTAATGTTACGGTCACCGCTGAAGACTGCGCGCCAGTCCAGAGGCTACACCGCGCTATAAGCACCAGCCAGTCCCGCCTCACTAACACACACACCTGACGAGGCGGGCCCCTTAAGTACATCGCCACTGTTGACCTCGTGCAGGAACGAGCGACTGCAGATGGCGTTGTTGTGCTGGTTTGGGACTCTTGAGTCGGTAGTCTCTGGTTGAAGCACTTTCCACGGCAAGTTGCACCGTGGATGGAGACGAGGAGGTAAAGAACAAGATGTGACATCGATACTTGTCTTCTCCTCGTGTCAAATACAAAACACATACCAACTGCAACAGTTTACCAGCTGTAGAAGCAATCTGCAGGAAGTAGGTATGTGCGAATACTATAGTACACATTTCTATAAAAGTATGCGCCAAAACGGACGATTGAAAATAAGGGTTCGCTCATCGCACCTTTTCATAGGCTCGCATAACGAAAGCCAGGAATTCTTCCGCTGTACCATTAAAGTATATATATATGCTTTGACATAATATTCTTAACAATCTTTTTATACTATGTTCCGACCACATATATAGATAAATCACTCATTACATATGTTTTAAGGTTGCTTGTGTTGTATTTTGCAGCATGTGTTACGTATAATGTTTTTCATATAATTTCAATTTAATCGTGAAATGTAGTTCGTGCATCAAGGTTAAAGTTGAAGAATGCAGATATGTTTGGCTAGGTGTATACTTGAACAAGCCCGTGCTCATTACTGCCGCGGGAACACCACACAGTAGTGACAGCTCAGTTGGCTGTCCATGGAGCCAGTCTCACTGACGTGACAGCTCGGCTGACGGACAGCGCGTGACAGCTAGTTCGGTCACAGGCCGCCTGGCGGCGCGCCAGACGCCGGCGGTCTCACACATCACACACCACGCGCCGTCGACCGCTAGCGTGGGGAGGCCTTCATTTCACAGACGAGAGAGCCACACCCGAAGTTCCCCGAAGGTTGCTTAGCAAATAACTTTTTAATTTTAATATGTAGCTATCCAGGGCTAGGAAACCGTTTACATGATTTCACAGTATCTTTAATGTAACTATCCTAACCAAATCAACCGTCCACAATGTTTTAAAGTTTTTATAATGTAGCTATCCTAACCTAATTGACAATTAGTTATCATGAGTTGTCCAAAATAAATAAACCCCGAAGATGCACGATCGAGCGTTTGGCTCTCTCGTCTGTAAAAGAAGGCTTCCCGCTAGCGTGAAGGCCTACACTCCTTAATGTAAACTAAATGTTTGTTAAACTGAATACTGTAATGAAAATTATATTTCGCGACTGTAGGAACAAATAATCTGGCATATGAAATGTCTAGAGCTACGGACAAATCGCAGTGCATCAGCGTAAACGTAGATATCGTTTCGTGAATTTTATTTTATTTTTTAAATTTTTATTCAGAGTCGCTCAGTCTAAACTATATTTATTCATAAATTTAAATTTTCAACAATTTATGTACAGGAGAATGTATATATTAAAATAATAAACAAATAACGACAGTAACTTAATCAATGCTATTATTTGCAGTTTTTTGAATACTCATGAACTATATTTTACAAAATTATATGTAGTGATATGAGACATTCTATTTTTAAAAACCGTATTTTTGTAATCCCATTGTTAAGAGTTTCTTTTAAAATCAATACACAACTTTTGTACATGTCTTCATAACATAAAATTGAAAAATACCAACGGTTTTGCTGATGATAACAACATAATATGACATATGGTAGAGAGTGCTATGTTAAGATTTCAAGAATAGTTTCCCAGAGAATACTAGCAATGCAGCCACATTCAAGTTTCAAAAAAAAAAATTATTTGACAGATAATTCCACCATCTTTAATTCCAGCACAGGCTACCAGATAGCACTGACGACAACCACCTTTAATTTCAGCTCAGGGTTCCAGAGGGCGCCACAGTCGGCCATCTTTAGTGTCATTGTAGTTTGCTAGAGTGCGCCACATTAAAATTTAAAAAAAATAGTTGCCAGAGGTTGACACAAACTTTAGTGCAAGAGTCGTCTTCTAGGAAGCGCCGTCTTGCATTTTTTAATGCTTCTCGGGAATTTGTGCCTGGTTCCAACTTGAATAGCAATGCATAGAGACCTGAAAAATTCGCGAGTTCATTTCGCGATAGACTGTCATCCAAAAACGTTTACCTTCGTACAACTTCTGCGATTGGCCCACATTTTATCTGGGGTACTTCGGACCAATGGAAAAACCTAAACCAAGAAAGTGCCGAATCATGGACAAATTGGTTACGACTTCTCACGAATCAGCAGCCAATGAACAGGTGTCATTTCCCCGAGTTTGTTAAGTACTGTGGAGTCTATCCTAGAGGTCAATGAACCCTCGAATTTTTCCGGTCCCTAGCAATACATAAATATCAGAAGCATGTACCGTGTAAATTTTCAATGGCATTTAAATAAACTTTTTCTTAACATAGAGACGAACAAAACAAACATATTCACTGTGGGCTAAAGACGATCTACGTTAGAAAGTAAACAGTTAGAGCTGGCTGAGTGCTGCAGGGGCGACCCCTGCGTGAAGCCCTCCAAGAGGGCGGCCCCCTGCCCCCTGCCCCCTGCTCTCAGCAGTGAGGGGTCTCTCACCAGCTCCCCTCTGGGCTGACGCGTCTTGCAGGGACTTGGTTGGTTCTGAGAGACTTGGTCTATACGCCTAACATTGAACAATACCTGGTTGGAACGTATTCCAAGTATCGAAAAATTAGTCTTCCGTGGTAGGCACAGCGACAACGTATTTATTTCGTTGGACAGGTATATTGTATAGTCTTTTTCGTAGAGTGAATGATTAATAAGTTCCACGAAAGCTAAAGTAAAAAAGAAATTAAAATTTATTTTAAGCTTTAGTTACTCTTATCACTGGCAGAGAATCAAACCAAGGACTGTAATCTATCTAGTCAATCAAGACTTACATTAATAGACGATTTTTTGATGATTTTTGTAATGTTTTCCGTATTCCTGGGTAAATATAATGGATTTCTAAGATGGCGGCCAATGTGTCATCTTCGGCTTACTGGAGGCTGTTAGTAGTAGAATTTAAGCCTCTTTTAGACCTTTCACCATATTTTATTAAATAAGAGTTTTTTTTTGTACCCAAAGTTATCTTTTTTGTCGAGTAAGTATTGAACCAAGCACTGTAATCAATCAAGTAACTAAATTAATTTTTTGCCCTTTTTTATATTTTTTTTTACTTTTTCTCGAATTTCTCGCTTAACAAATACAAATATCCAAGATGGTGGCCAATTTTTGGCAAATATTGAGTTATATTTGGCAAATGTTGCAAATTTTTGATGGTCAAGGTCATCCAAGATGGCTGCCGTGACGTCACAATCCAAGATGGCGTCGACAATCCTCAATCCCCACCCAGAACCCAGGGCTCGGACCTGCTATGATATACTACTAACTGCACTAGCAAGGAACAGTGACCGCTCTTCGCTATGTCTTGGCACCTGCGATTGGCGGAGCCCTGGTGGAGATGGTGTTGACGGGACAGAGAAGCACGTGGCTTGGCTGCTGTGCGCCGTGTTGAAGAGACTCTGAGGAGGGGAGGCCACTTGGGGCGCTAGGGTGGCTGTCTGCAGCCTCTCGGGGGGGTAGCGGGGGTGCAGGAGGGTGACTCACAGCATCCGGGGTGCGAGGCCCGGCACACACGAGCACTGCCGCGCCCGGCTCACACGGTCCTCTGCACCCGACCCAACCACGGCTGTTGCAGTCGGTGCTCACACGCACCTCACATCAGTGGTTCCTGTAGCAGTGTTGCCGAGTCACGAGGCTCAATATCACAAGTCGCTAAACCTGATTCTACCAAGGACGGATCCAGTATTTCGTTCTGAGAGGGGCACAAGAGGCCAGTGACGGTCTTAAAAGGAGGGGGGAGGGCACTTAAAAATTAATAAAAAATTGTTGGCAAGTTATTAAATTGTAATAAATGACGCATCGTGTGCAACAACATACATATAAAAATGCTAATCTATAATTAAGTATATTATCATCATCGTAACAATCACACAAATTGTTGTTTGATTTATAATGGCCAAAAATACTAAAAATTAACAAACGGTACCAAGAATTTAGAACAGATTAAAAATATATATGTAAGTTATTCATCGTCGTCACTTACTAAATCAAATAATTCTCCGGTCTCACGCTCCTCTGACAGCCGCAGTTGAAGCAGAGGGTTGAACTCAGCTCAAAAGCTCATGTTCAGTTCAACTGTTTTTGTTGCAAAAGTATAACTGTCGTTCGTTCGAATGAGTTGCAGCACTTCCAACTGTATTTTAAAAGATGCGCAATCTTTATTTTGTTTTTTCAACTGATCTCTCAACAGGATCAACGCATTAACAGTTTTTAACGACAATCTTTTTTTATAATGTTGATAGAACTAAATACTCTTTCGATTTCAGCATTTGAATGTGGCAACGATAGCACAGTGATTGCCATTTGTGAAATCAAAGAAAAAGGGTTCTCTCCTGCGGCATTTTTATACTGCAAAACCTCACTCCAAGTTCGAACAGTGTTTGTAGTGTTATTCCAATTAATGAAGTTGATATTATGCCTTTCTTGCAGCATACATGAAATCGCTACTAAAATCCTATTTTTTTTGGCTACATCGACTGTTGCATTATTTTTTTGTAGTTTTAATGTTTCTTCAAAATTTAACACTGACTTTTTTTTTTCCAGGATAGTGACGTTAACTTGGTAGTCTTTGTCGAATCTCCTTTATGAGTTTCAGACAAAATTCAATGCACTTTTTTAAATAATTTTTTATTTTCTTGAGACAAACTTGACTTGGACAATTTATGTTCAAACGTAAAACCAAGGTGTGGATTTGCGTACCTACATTCATTCGGAACTGGTGTTGTCAACAAATCAACAATTGAAAAACTATGTTTTTTTCAGAGGGATTGCATGAGAAACACTAGAGTAGCTAGTAATTTTGTGGGGTCATTGTCTTCGCCTTCAGATGCTTTTAGTGCTATGTATACGTACTTTAAAGTATGTTTAAGGTAAAATATGTAAAGTTGATTTGAGTCGTCACAATACCTCTTGTACAAAAGATCAGCTGTGTAGCAATTGTCTTGAACCTTTTAAAGTGAAAACTGTAGCTTTAGTTCTTCCCACTTCTCCAGAATCCTGCGCACAGCTGGTTCAAAAGAAGGCCAAGGAGTTGCACAGACTTTCAAAATTTTTAGTGGCTGCTTCCCGCAATTTATCGTCTCATAAACCTTTTCATATCCTTCTTGTATTTTGCCGTCTGCATTGACCTCACTATTAATCTGTTTGCGGACAAGCAAGCATTTCAGAATAAGAAGAAAAATAATTTTTGAAATAGACTATTCCCCTGGTAAATATACATAAAAATGATGTCAAGGCTTTCATAAATTAATATTCTGAAATGTTTACTTAATTAGCTCATTAAAGTATTTCTAAATGATTTCGTTGTCATTGGCACAGTTAAAAAATAGGCCTAATTTCACAACTAGTTAATCAATAAAACTTAAACAGCAAACATGAATCGTTCTCAAGTAAAGTGTAACAAATATTCCGTATTCACAGTTCACAGGTTGGAAATTTTGTTATTTTTTTTTACATATTATTCATGGCTATTGTTTTTCTGTACATCTATATGTTAAAATACTCTTCTAATGGTTTTCACAGTACATGCTAAAAACATAATGCTGGAATCACAATACCCTAAACAGCCCCGATATGCCAAAAACAACACCACAGCCATTAAGAAGTAAGGTCGTAGTGAAGTCAGCCCACGAAAAGTGAACCCCAACAGCCCATTAGAAACATAATGTGGGTATTATTAATAATGTAGTGACATAAACATTTTTTTTGTGAAATAATTCATGCTTAAGTTTATTTTATCGTTATTTTGATAGACATTACGTAAAATAAACTCAATTGAATTGCCACCTCAGTACTATAGATGACTACTATATACTACTATATACTACTATATGCTACTATACTACTAGATGAGTACTATAGATGACCTGATGGTGATAATCTGTAGTGGCATTTTAAACATATGTAATAAATCATGCAATATTTTACTTACTTAACCGTCGGTTGTCAGGGAATTGTGATTTTCGGTCACTAGATTGCATTTCATTTCAACTAGTGGCCTGGAGTTAAAACATTAATTGGAATCACAAGACTTCTGTATGCTGCTTATTTACACAAATTTATTCTAAGATAATAGATATGATTTACTCATGTCGTTCGAGTATTAGGACTGTATGGTCGCGTTTTAACATATGGAAGTTTTCCATTATGGCACTTTCCCGTCGCCTCCGGGCGGAATTCTGTCATTATGGTAGTTTTCCAGTATGGCAGTCTTCCGTCGCCCCGAGAAAGAGGGCATGTCCAGTGTGAGGAAACCGAAGGAAAAGGACAGCAATGCGACCGTGGGATTAAGGAGGGTGACAATCCGCAGGTTCAAGAAGCAGGAAGTCTCCTACGATGTTCTGCGTGCCAAGGACAAGGTCATGTTCAATGGAGAAGCCCGGAACGGGAACTGATGTCTGATGGAGAAGGAGGCTAAATAGCTGCAAGTGAATTAGGGCGAGGTCCATAGTCATCTCAAAATTTTCTGTCAATATTTTTAATTGAAAACAAATATCATAAAATAACCTATAACCAGAAAAGTGAACAACTGACTTAAAAAATCAAAACCTTTAAACAGGCCTTTAATGAGAACGAACACTGTCATAAAAGCCAGATTATTTTTTTCAAAAATAAGTACTATTTAAACCCACACAATCTATATTTTCGTATATTCATGATATTCTAATATATGCTAGATAATACGTTAATTTCATGAATCGTTCTAGTTATTTTCTTTTTTTTTCCATTGTACAGTTTTCATCCACTTGAATGATGCAATATGCCGAGTCGTCTGGAGAACGGGACGGTGGTGGTGGAGCTACTCGCCACACGCACAGCGCTCTGTGCCGGGAAGAGTGCGTGCAGCCAGGGGGAGGGGGGAGGGAACCGCTGGCGTAACGAACACAACAGAGTTGTTTGTCGCGAGGCGCGCACTTGACCGCGCCGGGGAGGGCGCGAGTGGACTCTGCAGCGGTCTGCCGGATGGTCCTGTGGCCTCCGAGTGGAGCCCCAGGCGGTGTGCGTGCACTTGACTTACCACCACGGCATCCCTTCCTTTACCACAGTATCCCTTCATCTACCATAGTAACCCTTCCTTTAGAACAGTATCGCTTCCGTTACCTCAATATCACTTCTTTTTCCGCAGTACCCCTTACTTTATCTCAGTATATCCTTCTTTTAACACAGTATCCCTTATTATAATACAGTATACTTTATCACAATATCCCTTCCTTTACCACAGAATCCCTACCTTTAACACAGTATCCCTTCTCTTAACCACAGTTCTTTTCTTTACCAATCTATCCTTTCCTTTACCACAGTATTCTTTCTTTTACCGCAGTATCCCTACTTTTACCATAGTATCCTTCCTTAACGGCAGTGGTGATATTTTCATTGGTTTCAGATTTCCATAAACTGTCAGCATCCTTTATTTTAAGTTCTTTATCGAGATCAGGAGAGTTATGAACATAATTACGTTCAAGACAAGGAAAATGAATTACATCTTGCAGCACACTATTATTTAGAATAACTGTTCCATCGTTGTTTTGTATCTTGTAAGTGGGCTTGGCTTTACAAGTTCTGCCATGTCTTGTTAAGCTATCTTCGTGTAAACAACCTGCTACACATATCACAACTTACCATTTTGCGTAGTGGGTTTTTAACATAATCATTCTTCTTGTGACGTCTAGCATTCTCTCTCAGGAAAAATTCCTTGCTGCAGTATTTACACCTTAGTCCTTCCTATACAGCTGCTGACAACGAATCAGGATCCATTTTAGCTTATGCGACAGATGCAAACTGTGAGTTTTAAATTGGAATATTTACTTAAATATAATTTTTTTAATATTTCGTCAGCGATAGTTAATTTATCTCATATAAGAAAATTGTCGCAAGTTGTTCCGATTCTGACCAACAGATGTCGCCGCATATTGTATTTACCTTTAATGTGGGTTGCGAGACGCTCACTCACAATTACGAGAGAAATAGGGCTTCGGTATACCTCAAAGGGAAGTGAAATCATCATGTACGCCAGTATTTTTCAGCTGTCTCAAGGCATGGTAATAGACTGAGAAATTAATCATTTATGTTTGAAGTCCACCTGAATTAAATATTATTAGTTTTAATTCGGTAACAGGAATTCAGCAATCAAACCAAACTCTGAATACAATCGCATATCGAGAAAAAAATGCATGCAGCTATTATTCTCTCAGGAATAACTGGAAGCAATCTGAGAATACACGCAGAAGCCCGCAGGGGATATTTAGGAGCATACGGAGAACATCTACAAAACATTGACAGGATCCCTTTGGTCGGATACTGCCCATTAACGAACTCGGCCGAGATTTTCCACTACTAGATTGTATGTATCAGTATGGATGTGAATTGTGAAAATTAGGGACGATTATCGTGTCCACTGAACTATGAGTTGACGATGGTTTTGTGGTCTATGGACCATGAAAGGAAAAACTATATAAAAATATTTATTTAAAATCTGCCTTTAACGAAGGCTACCTACACTTACGTCTTGTTTTACCTGAATGTGTATAAAATTTAAATATATAGGTATTTAAATATATAGGTAATTGATATATAAAATGATTGTTTTATTTCTCGAAATCTGATTTCTAACTAAGACTGAATTCTCTCAACGATGTGTCCAGGGTGTGTGTCCTTTTTATCAAATTCATGTCCAATGTATGTCCAGTGTGTCCATTGCATGTCCAGTGTGTGCATTGTGTGTCCATTCCGTATGCATTGCATTTTTATTGTGTGTCCATTACATGTCTATTGGGTGTCCATTATGTGTCTATTGCATGTCCAGTGTATCAATTGCATGGCCAATGTGTTCAATGCGTGTCCATTAGGTGTTCAGTTTGTGAATTCGTGTCCATAATGTGTCCTTTGCAAGTCCATTGCATGCCCATTGAGTGTCTATTGTGTGACTAGTATGTGCAATGCGTGTCCAATTTTGTGAATTGCATGTCAAGTGTGTGCATTACATGCCCATTCCGTGTCCAATGCATGTCAATGTGTCTCTTGCGTATGCATTGCAATTCCAGTGTGAACAATGAATGTCCAGTGTTGCATTGCATGTCCATTGCGTGTGATTTTCTTTTGTTGAATGTGTGTCGTTTCGTTAAATGTGCGTTGTCAAGACTGCAGTCATGTCATGATTGGCCTAGTGGTTCGGGGCTGCCTGGTCTATACGCCTAACATTCATTGAACATGACCTGTTTAGAAAGTTCGTCAAGTATCGTCGAAAAATACCCCTTGGTTTGGATTCGCTCGTACTTTATAAATATTTGTTTTTTTGTTATTATTATTCGTGGCGATGTCTTTTTTTTTTGTAGCATATGGCCTGGGTTCGACTCTGTGTTAGATCGCATGTACTACAAAATATATCTAGGTTCAAATATTACTTTGGTATGCTCGTTTTCTTTCTCGTTCCATTTTTCGTAAATGGAAGTGATTCCAACAAGTACTTCTCATGTACCGTGTTATGATTTCAACCAAATATGCGTGATGGTCGGTGCGCTGCGTGTCTGGAGCGAGTGGCTGGACCAACCACAGATGCTGTGCCAGCTCGGCCCCCTTCCCGCTGGGTCAAAGTCTTTCTGCTCTCCAGGCCTCGTCCGGAGACGCCTGCCTCTAGCCTTGAGCGTTTTTAAATGGCCTTGAATTTAGGGTACTTTGACTATACGTACGTGAATACCTTTTAACTTCAAAGGTATTGGAAGTTATTGTTATTTTCTACGCGAGGCAAAAATAAAATACAAGGATGTGCGGGTGGATATCGAATACATGGCCCTTACTTACCACATGAGTGACTGGCACTCGATGTTTTTTTTTTTAGTTATTGTATCTCAGACCTTAGACAGTGTAATACATAATTAATTTTATTAACTCTGTACTACCTGGTACTAAACCGTGGACAGGAATCAATCGAATCAATAATTAAATTAATTGCTGATATTTTGAATATTTTATTTTTTCCGAATTTCTATGTTAATAATTAAGAATTCCCAAGGTGACAGCCATTATGTCATCATTAGCTTACTGGAGGCTGGTAGATGATGAATATACGCCCAATAGAATTAGTTTTAATTTTTTATTACATATGTTTTTTTTTTAACCTAGAATAAAAATTTTTGGATCGTTCAAAAATCCAACGAAGCACTGTATGGGATCTAATAAATTATTAAATTAATTGAATTTTTTAAAAAAAATTTGGATATTTTTTTCTATATTTGTAGATAAACATTTACAGATTTTCAAGATGGTGGGCCCTGACAATAAATAATTACTACACTGACACAGGTAAAAATTAAATCAATATGGTGGCAGCGCACTCTAACAGACATGACGGCTCTGTCTCGACAGATGATGCAATTATTCTTCCAAATTAAAAAAAAATATTAAGTCCGAAATGTATGTTATTTTTTATATACCTTATTTAATTCTCTGTCAGGTAAATGTCTTTATGGCCTTGCGTTCAAAGGCGTATGTTTTCGAATCCAGAGGTCTGAGCTGTCATGGTTCGAATAACTGCAATTCCAATGTATTTTATATAAAATAATTAAATGTAATAATTCGTTAAGGGCAACAACATTATTAGCAGGTAATGGAACATCGACATTATGTGTATGAGTCAGAGCGATGCCGCACTCTCTAGGAACAAATAGCAAAAACAAAGATGGCAGAATCAAATATGGCGGCCTTCAGCAGACAACAAGAGGGCGGACATGATGTCAGAATCGAAAGAATGTGGTTGTGACTTTAGATCCTTGATGGCGGTCATGCACTCAGAATTCACGATGGCGACTGTAACGAAACATGCAATTTTCTATAATCCAAGATGGCAACCATAACGAAAATTGTAAAGTTCTAGAATCTTAGATGGAGAACATAACGAAACTCTTGTACAAAAACTTATAAACTAGAGTGGTGCCACTTAAACTTAGAAAATACATGCTAGCATACTTATAATTAGTACCAATATTTTTATGAACCTAACTCTATAACCTAGTATTTGTTTTGGGCAAACATCTTCTAGACGTTTGGGCATGCCACATCTTAGTAAGACTCTTGTGGGAAGGAGTAGTAAAAAGGAGCTCCTTCTCCATGTTTGGATGTGTTTTCTTTGGGCGGGAGATGTGAGCTCTGGTTACGTACTCCCCAAAACTGGGGGCTGCTAGTGCTGCAGTAACTGGTGACAAAAAATGTAAGGGGCCAGTCCAGCGATATAAGAGCTTGGCAGACATCTTGTCTATGCCTTGCTCTGGAATGTGTCTTGCACATCACAAGGTCTCCCACCCTGTAAGGGCTAGGAGAACTGTATTCATCATACTTTTTCTTATTTTCCTCTTGAGCAAGTTTGAAATTTCTGTAAACTCTTTACCAGTCCTCCTGTATGTCCTTTGGATCATCGGGCAAAAATTCCTGCAGAGACCAGAGGTTGTAAAGAGGGATGTTTGGCCGATATGTCAACATGATTTGAAATGGGGTTGTCTTGTGTCCTCCATGGCGAGCATGGTTAAATGTCATCTGTAACCGCACCGGGTTTGGAATCCCATGTATACTGTGCTTTCGCATCATATGCTATCAGCTTAGAATGGACGTTTCCATTTAAATGTTCTGCATGCGACGGCTATGGGTAATAGGGGGATGTGGTGATATGTTAGATATGTACCATGCGAGTAATGCATGTTTTTGAATGATTTAGACGTGAATTGTGCGTCATTATTCGAGACGATTATAGATGGAAGGCCAACATTCTTAGAGAGCAGAAATTGTGGTGATAGATGTCACTTTCCTTAAAGGAACGATCCAAAAAAAAAAAAATTGAAAAAGCATCTATGCACATCAAGAGCATGGTGCGGCTACTTTTGGATTGTGGAAATGAGCCTACAAAACCAATTAAAAGTTTTTGCATTCTGGGATCCGCCACATCGGAATATGAGAAAGCAAACTTGGTTTTCTGGGCTGGTTTGTTGAGGGCAGAGAGTTTGCAAAGCCGAACTCGTTCAGCAATATCCCGAACAATGCCATCCCAAATGAAATGCCAGTGTATGCCTTGGATTGTTTTGTAGGTTCCCGGATGAGTACCAAGGAGAGAGGTGTGGTAACATTTGAAAATCATATCACTTAAATTTTGAGGTAGGGATAAAACGTGTGACAGTAATTGTAATTAATGACCCTATAACTGCTCAACCCCTCTGGGGGGCGTTTTTAAAAAATTAAAACTAAATGTATTTGTGGTGAGGGCTTTGGGTCAGGGAAGACGTATTTCGCGTGAGAAGAGGTCGTAACATTATGAGAAGAAAATTTTGTTGATACATGTATTATATATGATTTGAAATTTTCCAAATAAAACTCTAATTTTTAAGTATGTCTGATTACGCTAACATGCATAAAGTCAGTGAAAATTCCGGCCGTCTGCTCGCGCAGTTCCGATCCGAGATCATTGCTATGTACCGATCCGAGAGTCTGATCACATAGAAGATCCCAATAATCTTCCTCAGCGCTCCGGCACAATGGTGCAGTAACTTATGAAGCTTCGGCCACACAGAGCATTATGCTAGCTGCGTTTGCTGTGTTCGCTACGCGAGTGAAATATAACCAGCTGTATCTCAGCTGTATCTCAGCTGTATTCGCTATGTTTGCTATGTTGGCGATCCTGGCGATCCTGGCGACGTCCCCGGGTATTTGGTTCTCGGTTATTTTTATAAACATTACTGACTTCACTCATGCACAGATAATAAATAAAAAAATGTTTTCGCGCGGAATTTTGCAGTAGTAAGTAGTAGGTTTCAGGCTGTGGTGTGTGGTGGGGACAATGACCGACCGACAGCTGACTTCACGGCGCCATTTTGGACCTTGACCTTGTACTTTGGCCTTGACCTTGGACCTCAGTCGCGATCTTGGATTCCGTCTTCTTGGAATCGAATGCCCCACTCCCGAACGTTACTATTTTTGTTACAGCCGCCATCTTGAAAATCTGTACTTTTTATTCCTAAAAATCGGGAATAATTTGAAATTAATAAAATTATAATAAAAACTTCCACCATAATTAATTAATACGTCACCATTGCACTTTTAATACGACCGCCATTTTGAAAATCCGTATTTTTTGTGCTATAAATTCGGGAAAATGTAATATTTATAAAAAAAATTTACATAATACAATTTTATTTAAAAAACGCACTAATGTAATGGAGTCTTCGATTCGAACCCGGAGAGGTCATTCGATTAAAAAATGGCGACGGATCTTTCCTCCAAGAAAGCCATCGATAAACTAACCTCCCGCCACTAATATCAACGCAGATATTTGGTTTTTATGAATTTTTGTCCCTTTCAGTATTATGCTTTAAATAAGTAATTCCGATGGAAAAGTTCACTGAAGATGCACGAAAACATCAATATTTATATGGGGAAAAAAAACAGTGGAAGAACATAATTATACGGAAGGCTATGCGGTACAGCGCCTGGAATTCGTTTTACAGCCAGCAAAATATCTTAATCGTCAGAATCATCACTCTAGACCAGCGGCATGCGTCTGTGCGACATCGAGAACTGGACTGATCTGCCTGGCGAACACAGCGAACATGGACTAGCTGTATGACTCGAGATCACGCCGGAACCAATGATGCAACCGGCCGTATTTCCGCAAGGTTGGTTAAAATGTCGTTGACAGCACGCAGCCACAGGCACTGAGAGGCGGCTGGCAGCGGGCATCTCGTGCGCTGTGGTGCCGGCCGCGAGGAGGAGGAGGCGCTTGGGGCGATGATCTAAGAGCTGCAGCCAGCCCGCCGCCTTTCTTCCAATCCTCGTTGTCTTCCCCCACTCCACCACCAACCCACCACGCGCCGGTCTGCACACTCGCTGTTCCTGCGGCGCTCAGTCAGCAGCCGGCCTTCGCGCGCTGCGGCCGCGCTGTCTCCGGGTGTCTCCTGACTGCTCGTGGAGTGTCTCCGAGTGTCTCCGAGTGTCTCCGAGTGTCTCCGAGTGTCTCCTGGAGTGTCTCCGAGTGTCTCCCGACTGCTCGTGGAGGGCGCTGGCCGCAGGGTTATGGCCTCCCCGCCCTCCCCGCGTCAGCAGCTGCAGCACGCCATGCAGATGGTGGCAGACAACTGGCACAGTGAGTACACACAGCACCTGCCCCCGCCTGCTCGACTCTGAGCACAGCACACACGTCTGGCTCCGTCACCCGACACAGGAATGCGTACAGACTGGACTAATTCCTGTGGGTAGGCCAGAATTACAACACGTGTTTATCTCCGTGTTGCTTCTTGATGGAGCCGCAGCTACTGCAGGACTGTGACGTGTTGGCCAGGCGTCGCAGTGACAAGCCTCACAAGCCGGCAGCTCGCGAGCACGTGACATTTGTCCGAGTGTGCATGTGCCTTGGGGACCGTGGAGTCCGTCCAAGAGATCGAACCCGCAGTGTTGCCAGTCTCTAGGCATGTACAGCACTGTTTCTGCAGTAGTTCTACTCGCCGAGTGGGTACTTGCCGTGTTTGCTGCTGTGGTCCCCCACGCGACAGTCATCCTAGCGTCTGACCCGTCACAATCAGGTTCATCTCCCGCGCGGCTACACATCCACCTTCACCGGTTTAAAACTCCTGACCTTCCTTACTCGTCGACTTGAATCTTGGAACAGCGAGTGCACGATTGAAAAGTACAAGTATGACAATTAAGCGTGTTTCAGATACTCTCGTTCCGAAATGTTTCAGACAGAAATTAAGACACATTTAGTTTCAATGCGGCCTGCATGTTTATCCACATTATATACCAATGAAAAAAAATCCTCTTAGCATCGTAAATGTAATATTGTAAATAAATGTGCCTGAAAAAGTAACGGGTTAACCAGACTTCTGCACACTTTTATAAAAATACATATAGGTATAAACAAGTTTCTGTTTGCAAACATGTCCATAGTTCCTGTTGGTTATGGCTGTGGTAGAATTTTTAATTGAATACCGATTGTGTGATAAACCTTTTGTTATACTTATTTAAACGTATTAGTGTCACGTATCGAAAAGTACTCAAAAGAGAGAAATGTATTTGAATGTCTTACTCCCATACTATTAGACGACCACAGTTGGGAATAATTTTTTGTTATTATATGGTGAACAGCTTTACTCCAACGACAAGAGACTCGATCCTTAATTGACTCGCTTAAAGTCTTTACATCATCTTCATGGATCAGAATATCTTCTTTCAAACTCGCCCCCATGCCTGGCCCGGGACTCAGTGAGCCGACGAGCCTGCTTCTGTCCGGTCACATGGAGCAGACAACACGTGGCGAGTCTTGTGGCGGCTGTGGCGCCCCAGCTGCCGCTAAGTACAACCACTGATAACGTCCAGTTGTCCCCGCGTGTCGCGACTAAGCTCCCGACCAGAGATAAGGGTTCCTGTGACTCGGTCGTGAGATGCCTACAATCTACATGCAACCGTTCATATCATACACGTTAATGTGTTGATCCTAAAATTAGTCTTAATGAGTATTTGATGTGATTTTCTTACAAAAAACTTTAGTCTACCGTGAAATACATGCTTTATAAAATAAGTTTCCACGATAAATCTCATAGAAATAACGACAGCCAATGTTGGAAAATGTTTTGCTCTGTAACACGGGTCTTGGTTGGCGGGGCGAAAGTTAACTGGGTTGCTGAGAAAGATGCTACCAGCGGATATAATACGTTGTTACACCTGCACATAATAGCAAGGGCAGGGTTGAAGTCGTGCGCTACGAATGAATTCAATTTATTTCCTGGCAGAATAACTTGAAACACATTGTTGTAAACAAACTACAATACTAAAAAAAAAAAAAAACTTTTTCCAGTAGGTAACAATAATTATATTATAAATTTGTTCAAAAATTCTGCGATGTGTGGTGCACATAAATTTGGGAACAGCCTAGATCCCGATAACATGAAATAATGTTGACGTCATCAAATTGGTGGTGATTATGTCATCACATCTACATTTTTATGGGACAAGTGCGGGAAGATGGGGGTTTTGACATCCATATGCATGTTTTGCAAAAAATACATTTTGAGTATTGCATTTTATACTACAGCCCTTCCTATTCTAGTCTAGAATACGATATTGAATGTCTCTTCTCTACGGTATCGTATTCTATACTAAAATACTACCTGGTTTAGTATACAATATGGCATTTACCACTTTTATATAAGTTAATTTAATTGAGTGTAAATATTGAATAATGATAAACATCCCGGGTATCAAAATATACCAAACCTCTACCTATTCCAGTATAGAACAAGATACGTAAGATATATTACCACGGTATCGTATTACATACTACAATCCCGTCCGGTTTATTATATTTTACGATACCATATTTGTAATAGCTAAAGCCAAGTACAAGGTCAAGTTCAAATTTCAAAGGTCGAGGTCAAAGTTCATGGTCAAAGTTCAAGGTCAAGGTCAAATTTCAAGATAAAGGTCAAATTTCAAGGTCAAGGTCAAAGTTCAATGCCAACAGTTGAGAACAAAGGTATGATGAACAGAAAATTATACTAACATGGCGCTAGCACTCTATCAGATGAAAACAAGATGGCGGCCTCCAGCATACGAATACAAGGTGGCGGACATGATGTCATACCAGTTGACGATATATATACCTTGGTATTGGTGGTGTGAGGTCAGTCTAGGTAGCTTCCGTGGAGGAAGGATCTGTTGTTTTTTATCTTTTACTCTTACCGGTTTCGAACCAAGGACGGGAATTGATCCAATCAATCAGTATATTGATTAAAAATTTATTTAATTAAATTTGGAATTTTTTTCATTAAAATCGGATAATAAATAATTTTTTCAAGATGGCGTCCATAATGATGATTGATACAGTGGTGACATAATTCAAAATGTCGGGTGTGGTGTAAGATGTTTATATTACTTTTTTTTGAGATTTTTTTAAAATATATTAATAAATTACTGGTTTACTCTAGCCGAAAATCGAACCGAGGACCTAGATCGTTTAAATAATTAAACATTTGAAGTATGCACTTTTTAAAATATTTTTTGGAATTTTTTTCGGAATTTCTAGCATAAAAATTACAGATTTTCAAGATGGCGACCGTAATGATGATTGCAACAGTTATATCTTAATACAAGAAGGTGGTTCTGTCTCGAACAGGTGATGATATTATTACTTAAAATTTTAAAAAAATTGCAAGCCCAAATATACATGTTATTTTTATATATACCTTATTTAATTCTCACTCTAGTAAATGTCTTGATGGCCGTGCGGTTAAAGGCGTATCTTTTCCAACCTAGAAATCAGAGCTGCGATGGTTCGAATCACAGCGCTTCCAATGTATTTTGCATAAAAAATTAAATTTAATATGACGATAAGGACCATAACAGCTCTGGTAGGTAATGGAACATCGACCTTATGTGATGAGATAGAGCGACGCTGGTGCTCTCTAGAAACAAACAGCAGAAATAAAGTCGATGGTATCCAAGATGGCGGCCTCCAGTGGAACAGAAAAAAATCGATATGGCGACCGTGAAGAAAATTTCATCATGAGTGAGTGGGGCACTCGATTTAAAGATGGCGGATCCAATATGGCCACCGGGGTCAAGGTCAAAGTCAAAGGTTAAGGTCATGGTCAAAGGTCAAGTTTATGCTCATCCAAGATGGCCACCATGACGTCAGAGCAATCGGCAGGCTCCACGGCTCCCGCTCCACACCCTGAACCCTGGCGCAGGAGGAACTATTACATACTACTTATATGTTTATACATCACCATCACTGGCCATGTCTCAAAGACTCGCTCACATTTCTTTTAAATTTTATACCTACCAACTAAGTTATAATTGCACACCTAAATTTGTGTAAAAATAAACAATGTCGAGTTTTTTAAAGTTATGATTTGCAGTTTATTTTACAGTCTTGGCTTCACTGCATTTAAATTACACAAAATGTATTTCATAACTTACCCATACCAATGTATAAAAATACAACTACTTCGAAAGTGAAAAATCACTTTTTTTTTTACAGAGTAAAGCCACGGGGATACGAGTAAATTAGCACTTGTCAATATTGTTTTAAAATGCATACTGCTTGAGTAAAATCACTCAGACCAGTTTAGTATATTATTATCACCGCACCAAGCGTTATTTTACTTAATGTAAGTGTAATTTTAATAGCACATTTTTGGGTGCAAAACCACCCGAATAATCGTTAATTGACACGGAAACTGAGTATTTTCACACCAAAGTTTAATTTTTAGAGTATAAACCTACACGAGGTGTTGAATTACACGATGCAGTGGGGATATGAGGGTGCCTAAGGAATGTTGGCCGACAGCCCCGTCTAGAGAATTCCATTCCGGTCCTTATTTCCGATTCCGGGACTGTGCGCAGGCAACCCCAGGGTTTGGGATGGCAAACAAAAACATACAAACACACATACATTGTGATTTTACTAACAAAGTAATTACATGTCAGTAGTATAGCTCGGCCGGTTCGCCACCAGGCTTGGTGCCAGTCCGCCATCTTGTGTTGGAACGTCACGATGTGCATCTTTGTTGACCTTGACCAACTTGGATCCGCCATCTCGGATTCCACCATTTTGTTTTCTAGAACTTTCCGGCATTTTGAATTATGACAATGCTGTTGCAATTTTCGTTATGGCCACCATATTGAAAATCCATAATTTTTATACTAGGATATTCGGAAAAATTCTTAAATTAATAAAAAAATAATTAATAAAAATTTCAATAAAAAACATTCCAAAATCTTGAGTTACAACGCCATGGCCGCCATCTTGAAAATTCGTAATAATTATAAAAAAATTCAAAAAATATTAAAAATCATTAAAATTTTTTTACATATAATTTTAATTTAAAAACTTACTTATATCATGGAGTCTTCACATCGAACCCACTGAGGGCAAAATAATAATAAAAAAATCATTTGTCGGCTAGGAAATTGGACCAGGTCCACTCCCATTTAGGGTAAAAAATAAAACCAAGCGATGACTGAATAAGTAAATTACAGCAATTTAGGTATATAAGGTTAGAGAAATTGAGTGAGATTATTTCGGCAGTATTATTTTAATCCTTAGTGGGTTACAATAACTTTTTTTTTTTTGCCATTACAGCCCAACAAGCCTTAAACATAGAAGCGTCTGGAATTATTTTTTTTTTTTAAGTAGTCCTAATTTAATGCTGGTTTTCTCACTTGTTATAGTGTACCTATATTTTTTCTTTAAAACTTGACACGTGTGTTTAATGTATTTAATAACATTATTACGTATGTATTTATGACTTGTTTTAATTAGATCAAACTTAAGAACAAGGTACTAAAACCATTAAAAACAAGCCAACATATAAAATGTACAGGTTTCTGTAAACGGAGTTCTAAAAGTTTACAATTCTCCGAGAAAAAAGTGTTATGTCCTTTAAAAAAATTCAATCCTAAGGGAAATTTACTCATAAAAAATATAATTGCCAAACTGGACCTCCTTCGCAACATCCTTGCTGCGCCACTGAGTGGCGGGCACACCGAACACTCTTCCTGAAGGCGAGGCAGGACTGCGTGTGGCTTGTTTATCGTCGCGCTCCAGGTCTCGAGGCGCAGTTGATCTGAGGCAGGTCGGAGCTTGAAGGGCATATCGTCCTAGTCGCCTGCCATCAGCGCCGTGGAGCCAGCCCTTCGCTAGTCTGCGGCACTCCTTTACCACCGCTTTATTTGGGCTGAACCTTCATGTACATATAGTATCAATAACACGGATCTTATCTAGAAAGTTTGTTTTTAAAGTAATTTTTAAATATCAAAGGTGTTAATAAAAAGGGGGTTGTCTGTAAAGTCGGTTTTATGGACGATAATTTTACGTTATTAAGTCCTAAAAAAACATTAATGAAAAATAGCATACTTTTTAATTTTCAAATATTATTTACAGTTTTTGCAAATTTAATTTAAATAATTTGTTTAAATATAATCAGGAACAATTAGTTAAAAAGCCCGCCTTAACCTGTTTGATATTATAGAAGATTTTCTCGCACGGTGGTTGGCCGGTTCTTGCACGCTCGGCTCAGGCGGAACGTGACAATTTTCCGTGCGTGCAGCCAGCGTTCATCGATTTGAAAGACATCACGTCAAAAATACAAATACAAGTTCTATCAGATTTTGCAAAAAAAAAAAAAAAAAAGACACTTCCCAGATTTGTTTCATCTAAAAGTTATTACATAGGTTTTTATTTTGTATAATTATGTTGTCAGTTATAAAAGGCAATGCAATTAACCGAAAGAAGAGTTGCGTACGGCTACAGGTTCGCCGGCTATTTTGCTGGCCGTCAACTAGGCATTACAAGAGAACTTGTTTGTAACCTGTGCCTTTTTATGAGTATATGTATACAATACAAAATCACAAATAGCAATCATGTTAAAACTCTTAAAACTCATTGTGACTTGGGCAGGCGCAGATGCTAGGCTTCGTGCGTATTAGCATCCCCCTTCCCACACGCCTTTTGCCTCCAGTTCTATTTTTACTATAGTCTCGCTCCATCCCGGATAATTCTGGCGTTACTACACGCATGTGCAGCGCCAGACGGAGACAGAGAATCCTGAAAGAGAAAATGGGATGAGAGTTGAGTAATATTGTCATAAATCTCTTCCGGGACGCCTCCAGCTCGGAATTGCATATCCCAGGAATCCGGTGTCTGGAAGACTCGACATTTGCATTGCAGCAGACTTTACTGTTTAACCGCCCTTTCCCTATTATCATCGTGTTATGACTTTTCTTCTTCGCCCTCCAAATAGGGGATATTTGTACAGGTGTTACAAGTGCGGTGTTCCAAGACGTTCGGGTGGGGTAGCGAATAAACACTGCGTCGTTGGGATGCAACAATAACCCAACTCGCGGTGCCGTATTTCAGAATGTGTCCAAACCGAATCACAGCAAGGGAACAGTTCGGCAGCTGTTCCAATAAACGGTACCCCGTACGAGGCTAGGAACAAGTTCCGACGCATTCTAGCTGATGTTTCGCATCCACCGATACGAGTTTTACGGAAAAAAATTCTAGAGATAGCAGCACCATCGCAAAAAAAAATGGGACTTTTTTAAATACACAAAGTAGAAACTGCTGAGGTAATAAGAGTGTAGTTGGTTATCTTTGCTTTATAGTAGGGGAACTCGGGCAAATATGAGCAGTCGGGTAATATGAGCAATTTTAACCTCTTTGGCCACGACATCGCAAGAATTTTTTTTTTACTATCTATGACTGGTGGTAACACTGCTTTGTAGTATGCTTTAGCTTTGTAAGTCGCATGCAAGGCTCCAGCTATTCTTCAAATGTGTTTTATTGTCATTCAAAGGTATGTATGTTTTGTTACTTGATTATTTTTGGCTTATGTAGTTAAATGAAGTGTAAATTAATGTTAAAAATATTTCTTACTCTTAAACACAACAAAATTCTAGGGTACGTTCGTGAAACCATGGTATTTGCTCTCTCTTTTCATGTATGTGATTTGTAGTTTATTTTGTCGGTTGTCTGCTGAGGTCTAATAAAAGAATAAGCAGTCCAAAGTGTAATATGAGCAGGCCTAATCAGGGTAATATGGTCAGCTGTTTTTCACTATGGGTAATATGGCCAAGCTAATTAAATCATGGTAAATACTAAATACCAAATTTACTGATGTGTCAATTATAACTTTCTAACAGTAAAACTATCCTTTAATACTTTATGTTGTAATTTCTAGACATAAAAAGAAACAATGCCGACTTATAAAATACGTTAAAATGTTGTCTTGTTCTGTGACAATAATTAGTTAACATTGAAATGTAGAGACAGCGCAGCGATGGTCAATTATTAGTAGAGAGACAAGAAAGAAACCGTTAGCCAGCTTCATCCATTCGACGCCATGTCGGTGCCAGTCTAGGAAAATGTTGAGAAGAAACATTTTTTTTTCCTTGAAAAATTGTGTTTTTTCAGGGAAGACACCTATGCAGATGAACTTTAAAACTAAAACATATGTTTTACTACATTTCTGCATTGTATAAAATGTTCTTTAAATATGAATGTACACCTGGAATCGTTTAGAACATGATACCATGTAAGCGTTACTGCAAATTCACATAGTAGCCTATAAATCACAACATTGTTGAAAATAAATGTGCCTTAAATGAATTAATCCTAATTTCTTTTTACTTTCAAATGGCTTATGACCTCAAAAGAAATAGTGCTTCCCGCCAGAAGTGGTCGGCAGAATCTATTTAAAAAGCTGTTAATGCTGTTAGAACCGGAAATATATCTGAGAATCGTGCTGCTGCTGTTTACGATGTTCCACGCCAAACATTACACAGGTATTTGAATTCCGTTACTGATGAAACTTGGGGACTTCAACCAAGAAAACTGGGTCGCAAGCCTGAATTAGGGGAGCGAGTTGAAGAAGTCCTTACTGAGCATGTAAAATACCTGCCTGAACATGGGTTTTCCCTTAACCGAATGCAGTTACGCGCACTAGATTTTAATTTAGCAGAAAAATTTAAACTACAGCATAGGTTTAATAAGGAAGCAGGTATGGCAGGTTAAGACTGGCTGTGGAGCTTTCTCAAGCATCATCCAGATCTCTCAATATGGAAAGAAGAAAACCTTTCAATTAATCGGGGTTTATTCATGACAAAATCGGAAGTTGGAGTATTCTTTGACCTTCTCGAGGAAAAGATGCAAGAGTTGAACTTGATACATAGAGCTGACAAAGTATTCAAATTGATGAGAGTGGGTTCCAACTTAACACTAGACCAACTACTGTTGTTGCACCCAAAGGATGTAGAGTCGTTCACGCGATTTCTCCGAAAGAGAAAGGTGAAACTACAACTTTGGTAGCCTGCTTCAATGCAGCAGGTAACTACCTTCCTCCCTGTATCATCGTGAAAGGAAAGCGTACAGTGGTTGGTTTGAAGGAAAATTTGCCGCCTGGAAGCGAAGTTTTTCTAAATGAAAAGTCTGCAAACATTAATACACCAATTTTCTATGTTGTAATTAAGAAGTTCGTATATTATTTCCGCATAAGCAAGGAGTCGCCAGCCATTTTGATTTTGGATGGGCTTGTTTTGCATTGTTCTAACCCTGAACTTTTTGACTTTGCTGTGGAAAATGGTCTTTTTATGCTTTGTTTGCCACCACACACCACTAATTGGCTTCAACCTGCAGATAAAGGACTCTTCTCGCCACTGAAACGAGCTTATTACGATGCTTGCAGTCGTTTCGTTAGGCAGCATAGCAGAGCTTTCACCAAGGTTGAATTCGGAGACTTGGTAAAGGAAGCTTGGGAGAGAGTTGCAGCAGTCGGTCTGGCAGCCAATTCGTTTCGTGCAACAGGTATGTGGCTTGTGAATCGAAATGTTATTCCTGATCATGCTTTCATTTCAGAAGTGATTCCAGGTACAGATCAAGAAACCAGAACATGTTAAACCCTACAACAAGACAAACCTACAGCGGGCAGTTCTGCAACATCACAACCACATACAAGTACAGCTTCCCAGCTTCTCTCTACCTCCAAGCAGATAACGCCAACAAAGTGCAACCAAGACGCCCAAGAACCTGAAACTCCAAGAAGAACTGTTAAAGCACTTTTACCTCTTCCATCTCTTACTCGAACGAGGTCTTCTAGAGGCAGGAAACGGGGTAGAGCAAGAGAATTCACATCAGCTGACGCGATTTCCAAAGTTAAACTTGCGAAAATTAGGTCAGGGACGTCTAAAACTTCTGTTTCTAATGAAAAAAGGAAATTGACTGATTCGGACTGCATGTGCCCTGTCTGTGGTGGTAATTTCACGGACGATCACCATGGTGAACAATGGGTCAGGTGTGAAAAATGTAGCCAGTGGTACCATGAAGATTGTGTAAGTTATTTCGACTCGGAATGTTTTTCTTGTGAGAACTGCAAATGAATCGTAAAGGCAGACAATCCCTTCTATCCGAAGTAGGTAAATGTGAAAAAGTGTGTACATCCTATAAAACATGTTTTATGATAGTTCAGTCTTTTATTATTCTGTTACAATATATTTAAAAAACAAGTTATATATTTTTAGTACTTGGTTATGATATTACTGAAAGTATTAAAATAAAAATGCCTTGTGTCATATAGGTCTCTTTCAAGTTAAATATGACTGCTCATATTTGCCTATCTACTTGCTCATATTACCCCTACAACTGGGTAATATGAGCAGGTTGTTATATTTGTAAATTTTATGTTGCTACTTCCACGTGGAATGTGTATGTGCAAAATACTTTTGGTGAAAGAAAGTTAACAATTTTAAGTATTATTTGGTGTATTCATTTTATTTTTAAACGACTTTAAAATAAAGTTTTTTTTCGGAGTGTTCCTTAATATGCTCATATTTGCCCGAGTTCCCCTATAGAAAGTAATTATAATGCTGTTTTAAAATAAAAATAACATTATTAAATACCCACTATACATAGCCACTTGAAAAAAAAAACATTATTTTCTACACTCCCGTAAAGTTACTGAAATGTTGATTAGGCGGAATTTTTAGCTAAGCGACTATATGTATTAGAAGTAATTATAGCAATTGCTCAAACCAATAATATTTAATTTATTGTACACGAACAAAAGTAATTCATCATGCAATTATATATTTTATTGAAAGTTAAAGAAAAAATAACTGCTGTCAGGTTTTGAACTTGCAACTAACTATTCTCTCGTGTCTATGTACCGTGTACTTTACAATTGTGCTACGGAGACGACAAAACTATGGACGAAAAACTATTGATATTTAAGTTGTTATTTTCTTTTTATTTTCAATTACGTTTTAAGTTGTGAATATTTCTTGTTATGACCATTTAACCATACACAATGTATTCCAGGATAGTTTCGCTACAATAAAGTTTCAGTTGGCACATCAATACGCTTGAATAGTGTATATTGTGTTACGAAAGGGAAAACTGGATCGTAAGGATACCCCAATTATTTTTATACAGTTTTGTATACTATGAATATTTACGTTACTAATTAAATCACCACACTTAATGTCTGTTTACCAATCACTGGCACTTAAAAATGTTTATTCTCAAGTCACCCAATGTCTGTCTAGTTCCACAGTTCGCACTCCTCACTGGAGCTGGGCTCCTCACTTCGCGCCAGTCCACACACACAGTCTCGCGCCACTCTGTCGCACTCTCAGGTCCCGTCGCTCCGCGTCGCGCCGCCTGCTCTGGTGCGGAAGAGAGAGGGCGCGGGGGGGGGGGGGGGGGGGGGGGGGTTGCCTCTCGTCCTCGCCGAAGTCGCAATTCACTCAACTCGCAATTTCGTAACTCTCGGAACTCTCACGGAGGCCGGTGTCGTCGCTTTTATACCCTTAGCAGTCATTCTGGAACCGACCGGAGTGGTGGGCTGCCCGGATGCTCGAAGTATCCAGAATAATGGCACTTATTCACGCCACTCCACACGGAACTCCCAGGCCACCAGGGGATGGGCAACAGTGCTGGAGGGAGGGGGCGAGGCGGGTCCACTGTCCACGGTCCGAGGAATGCACGCATGACGTCAGTGGCCGTGCGGGGCGCCCTTGTCTCCCGCATTCGTAACAATAGTATATACTAGTTCCTCCTGTGGTGCCCGTGGTGACTGTCATTGCAGCCATCTTGAATGAACTTTAACTTGGCCGCCATTTTGGATCCGCCATATTGGATTCTGTCATTTTGCATTCCTCCATTTAGTGTTCCACCATTTTGATTTCTAGAACATTCTGCAATTCTGAAATTGAGCTCCCTATTCCCATGTGTTGGAATTTTTCGTTACAGCCTCCATCATTAAAATCTATTTTGTTTTAGACTAGAAAATCGGGGAAAATTTTAAAAATTATAAAAGTTAAATAAATAATAAAATTCTAATAAAACACATTCTGCCAATTATAAATTATGTCACATTCGCCATCTTGAAAATCTGTAATTATCATCAGGAAAAATTGAAAAAATTTAAAAAGTATAAAAATTAATTAATTACAATTTTTACCAAATTTAATTTTAAAACATACTTACGTCATGGAGCTCGGAGTCTTCAGTTCGAAAACGATAAGGGAAAAACAATGACAGATCCTTCCTCCACAGAAGCCACCGACAGACTGATCTCCAACCACTAATGCCAAGACAAATATTACATCAAGTATGATGTCATAGTGGCAATCTTGTTGTAGTCTGCTGAAGGCCACCATCTTTGAGCCAACACATTGTTATTGTCTGGTAGAGTGTACTGCCATCATAATAGTTTAATTTTTACCTGCTAGAGTGCAATATTATTTACTACCTTGACATTCGCCATCTTGTCAGCCATCTTGGGTGCTATATTGAAAATCTGTAATTATTTAGCTAGAAATTCGTGCAAACTTCCAAAATTCATACCAAGAATCACTAATTAATTTACTGATTGATTCGATCAATTTCTGTCTTCGGTTCAAGCTTTCCTCGAAGAAAAATATAATTTCAAGTAAAAAAAATATTTATTTTATTAAATATGGTGAATAATCCTAAAAGTGGATTAATTTCCTCATTTACAAGCTACCAGCCAGCTGCTATCATCCATTTTCACCGCCATTTTTAAATCTATAATTTTTTACCTAGAAATTGGGGAAAAAAAATTAAAATCATCATAAAATATACTATTAGTTAAATGATTGACTCGATAGATTTTCACCCCTGGTTAGATTTTTAGCCACTGTAAGAGTAACTAAAGTTTAAAATAAATTTTTAATTCTGTTTCCCATTACCTTTTCTGGAGTTAGTTACTCATTCTATCTACGCAAAAAAAGAACTCTATACAAGATACCTGTCCGACAAATAAATACGTTGTCGATGTGCCTACCATTGAAGTCTTACTTTTCGGTACTTGCAATACCTTCCAACCAGGCCATGTACAATGATAGGCGTACAGGCCAAGTGTCTTCGGACCGAGAGGCCAGATCATGTACAATGTCAGGTGCATTGGCCAAGTTTATACGAAACAAGGGGACTTCTTATTTTTTCGATACTTAGCACTGACCTATTTCAGTTGACAAGAGTTTTCGAAATATCATAACTGAAGTATCGATATAATAATTTACAAACAAATAGACCAATGGAGCATATTTTATTATTACTAAAGGACCAAGAATCCCTGAAAAATATTTTATCAAGACCAAGGTGTTTTTAACTAGTAAATAATCAGAGCAAACTACAGATTTGACTACGCACATTTAACGAAACGACAAACATTCAACAAAAGTAAAGGACACGTAATGCATCCACTGGACACATTCTGGGCACATACTGGACACACAGTCGACAAAAAAGACAAACATTTGACAAAAAGGGCATACCCTAGACACACAGTCGAGAGAACTCAGTCTTAGTTAGAATTCTGATTTCAAGAAATAAAAACAATCACCTTTGAAATCTAAAATATAATTTCTTTTTCAATATTATACACATGCAAGTAAACCAGATGATTGTTGTATGTAGCCAGCTTCCCTCAGTTCTTTAAGTATGGAAGCTACTTCTTTGATGTGCGAATAGTTTACTGCACTAATCGATGCCAGCAGCAGTATCAGACGATTAACCAATATGTTAGGATCTTCCCATTATGAGTAACCAATATATTCTACTGTTGACATCTTCCTGGCATGTTTGTTATTATTATTTTTAAGATCTCTGAAGTCTATTGTTTTAACACCATCCCTATAGTCACTATCGTCCCAGTGATTATCATAAGCTAAATCAGAATAATTTATTTTATCATGTCGTTTCCATCGTTTTGGTCCCAGGGCTTCATCACAGTCTTCGATCTTGCCAGCTTTAGTTGCTTCATCACAGTCGCTAGTCTTGTCACCTGCTTCAAAGTCAATGTCGCCATCATCATAGAAGTCGGCGTCTTCGAATGGATTACTGTAAAAATTCGAACTCGTTGACGCTGAAGCTTCTTAAACGTCTACAAGCTTCCTTTTTGAGTCCATCATTTTTCCACAATACGGAGTATGTACTTGAGATGGGTTTGAATGTATTTCATGGTAATGATAATTTCACATTGTCTACAGTCTTCCTTAAATCATCAAAGTTCTTCAATATAAGTTTTTTGTCGAGATCAGGAGAGCTATAAATATATAATCACGTTCAAGACAAGGAAAATTGTCATCTTGCAGCACCTTCTTTAGATAAGTGGCTTTATCGATGTCCTCTATCTTGTCTATCTTGTAAGTGGGCACGGTTTTACATGTAGGCCTACTGCCGTGTGTTTTTAAGCTATCAATTCGTGCAAACAACCTGACACACCGTTCACGACTTAACATTTTGTGTAGTGGGTTTTTAACACAGTCATTTTTCTCGTGACATCTAGAATTCTTTCTCAGCACAAATTTCTTGCAGCAGGAATTACCCCCGTGTCCTTTCGGTACAGCAGCAGGAAACGAACCAGGATCCACGTTAGCTTATGCGACTAATACCAGACGAATTCTGAGATTTTAAATTAGAAACAGATACTTAAAAAATAATTTTAATAATCTATCAGCAAGAGTTAATTTTCCATTTTGAAAGACTCATGGCCAAGTAGCTCTGCTTTTCAACAACAGATTTCGCTACGTGTTACGAGGAGGTAAATATTATTTATTTACTTATATGTGGAATGCGGGATGCTCACTCACGAAGGCAAGAGAAGGAAGACTTCGCAAAACCTCAAGGGGAAGGGATATATGTTTCAAGATAGCAAATCTCAGCTGCTTCAAAGCATAGTAATTGACTGGGTATTATATATATTTTATTGATTTTTTTTTATTTTCTTGCCAGTGTATTACACCAGTTCAAATGTTAAAAATTATTATAGTTAAGGTCTAATCTTGTTCAAGCTAATGAATATTTAATGCGCAGAAAAATATATAAACTATGATGCAGATGCGTACGAATGCATAATTACGGACTCTTTTGCTTACTACGTGCTCATTAATATGTATTAATATTCTTATAGGTATGAATATGTATGCATATTAAAGGATCAAATTTCGCGTGTATGCAACAAGTGTATAAACCTAGGCGCGCACTCGCTATTTGTAACTGCGCGGTTGCTTTGCATTAGCAGCGACAGCCTGCGGTTTCAAACTCAATGCATGAATGCAACTATATAGGGTGTCCGTGAAAGACCGCACTTTTTTTTGATCAGATAGAGAATACATTTCTGAGACAGCAAGTCTTTGCCAATGTTTGATCTGACCCATAGGTAATTAGTAATTAATTAAAATAGTTAACCAATGATGAGCGCGCTCTAAGAGAAAGAAGAAGAGTGGGGGGACTGTGCTTACCGGGAGAGAGAGAGAGAGAGAGAGAGGGAGGGAGGGAGAGAGAGAGAGGGAGGGAGAGAGAGAGAGAGAGAGGGAGGGAGGGAGAGAGAAGCGCGAGGTACTACTGCCCCCTTGTACTCTTGGTGAGAGACAGTAAGCAGTCCTTTCTCTTAGAGCACGCTCATCATTGGTTAACTATTTTAATTAATTACTAATTACTAGAGACCGGATAAATTCGCGGATTCGTTTCTCTATATGCTAAAATACAAATAATTGTACCTTTACGCAACATCTGCTATTGGTTCACTGTTAACCTGGAGGACTGTGGGCCAATCATAGACCCTCAGTCAAAGCAGTATCGAATCACGAGTCTCCCAATTGAGACGCCTCACAAGTCAGCAGCCAATGAACAGGCGAGGTTTGCCCGAGTGTGCAGAGGATCGTGGAGTCTATCCTGGCGGTCATTGAACCCGCGGATTCCTACAGTCCCTACTAATTACCTATGGATAGAGACATGCAAAATTCGCGGATTCATTTCGCGATAGGCTAGCATCAAAACAACTATTCCTTCGTACCGCTTCTGCGATTGGCCCACATTTTATCCGGGGAACTGTGAGCCAATGGGAAACAGTAAACCAAGAAAGTGCCGAATTACGGACAGCCTAGTTGAGACGTCTCACGCGTCAGTAGCCAATGAACAGGTGTCATTTCCGCGAGTATTTAGAGAACTGTGGAGTCTATTCTAGAGGTCAATGAATCCGCGAATTTTGCAGGTCTCTACCTATGGGTAGGGGTATGCAGATTTCGCGAAAAGATTTCGAAACTAGATGGAAGTTCAAACACTGTAGCATCGTCTGTGTTTCGTGATTGGGAGAGTTTCTCTCGGGTACATATCGATTGAAACAACACCAATCACAAGGAAGACACCACAGGTGCGGGTATACCTTTTTGCAGTCTAATAAGTGTTCAGATCTTTTCGCGAAAAATGCCTGCCCCTACCTATGGGTCAGATCAAAAATCGGCAAAGACTTCCTGTATCAGAAATTTATTCTCTATCTGATCCAAGAAACGCGCGGTCTCTCACGGACAGCCTGTATAATCACGACCAGGCCAGCTCGAGCGAGAAGCACGTGGTTTGCATGAAGACCTCTGAAGTACCTGCTCTGTGTCCAGCGCTCTGCGCGTCGCAAAACATTTCCGCGCCCGCGATTGTGATTCGCCGCGACAAGACACCTTGCCGAACTATTCAATTATGGGCTGTGAGTACTAAAAGGCATACCACTTCTCATTGAAGAATCACAGTTAGTGGCCGATACTCTGAGTACAGAATAAAAAAAAAATGGCCAGTCATGGGGACTGTCAACAGAAGTGCAAACTTAAAACTCTGTCTTTAAATGTGTTACGACATCATTTCTACGTCAAATGTACGTAAGAAAATGATTTTGGTATTATATCAGTACGATGTCAGCATGATATAATTTATCCTTACATCATTTTTTAGTCGCAACAGATGTCAGTGGTGTGTAAAAATTACGTAACAATTCATTACCTAGCTATGACTTACCAGTGATGTCAGACCTAGGTCATGCATTCACGTGGTCATAATTAACTCCACTTACTGCTACTACAGCATGTCGGTGAAGCGAATTCGCAAGATTTTACCCATCCAAAAAAAAGTCCAACACGCACATGATACAGTCGAGTATATACAATGCATTAGTGTGTATATATGCGTATACATGTACACAGGCCGCTGCGATTCGCCAGTCTGGCGCAACACGTCACTAGCATGTCGGTGACGCGAACCCATAAGTTTTGCCCCTACCAAAAATCGCTCAACGCGACTAAAGAAGCTTTCACTTCAAAAATAAATATAAAGTGAACATTTCTGAAATATACTACCGACATGGCTGCAGACAGGAGCGGTCTGTGCACGAGGCGCGTGATGCGCACGAAGCAGGGAGATGCGGAACGCCTGCCGGGAGGGAATGTCTCCGGGCGCCATGACGGGTGAAGACGCCTGGCTTGCTGCTGAGTTGCGCAATACTTCCGCAAGGTCAGGAGGCGCTATGCACCACGTGACTTCAGGCGAGCGCCGCCAGCAGAGAGAGCTGTCGTCTCGACATGATACAGCATTCGTGTTGATCACCTATCGATTATAGTCTTTACTACCTGCTGTTTTGATTCTGCCTGGTTCTGCCCGTGTTGTCACGGAGCGTTTCTCTGCAAATTGTTTGTCACGTCACTCGTCCTACACCTCTTATCATCTTCTAATATTATATGTGTCAATGAAAATACTTGTTCATACAGTGAACAATTACATTACCAATTATCAATCATATCCATTAATATTTTATTTCAAATATTGAAATACTGTTGTTTTTATTACCATCAACAATTTCCTTTTACACTCACCTTTTAGACTCATAGGTCTTCTTATACCATACCATCCTTCCAAACATTTATGATATCCCTCTATAGTTAAACGCACTCTTCATTAAACATGTTGCATTCAACGAACACCTTTAAAATTGGTGGTAATTTTTGTGGTTGCTTACTTTTGAAATTTACGTGAATACAAAAGTTATTTCTAAAGATCCCCAACATGAGGTACAAGACTTATAGGAGTATCATTCCATTTTTCCCAGTGAAGCCTACACACGTCGTAGCGGTGCTGTGTGAAGGTATATTGAAACGGAGAGAATTAATGACGATAGACATTATTATTAAGGTAACTAACAAGTGTAGCGAAGAATAAGGGAAGAATGAAGTTTAGTAAGCTAAGATGTGTAGGCATGATTCGTTTAATCCTAAAACTTACGAGCTATCGGTACGCAAATGAAATAAAATGTGAGGAAGGGTTGGGGGCACTTTTCGGTACCATACCACCTGTTTCTTAGACGGAGAGGGGAGAAAAACATAAAGAATTATAAAACATGGTAGCTTTAAAGTTAAGTTAGGAGTAGGTATATAATACTATTACAGTATTGTCACCTTGGTGCTGCAGCGAAGAGCGAACTTGTCAGTGAATAAAAATGCACCAGACAACGGGCGTATGGTACACCATGCTTGCTATGCCACAGAAGACGCACACCACAACAAAGTACAAACCAAAATCCATACCGACTGTGAATACTATTCTAATTCCAATTTTCCTCTTTGGTGGGTCTCCCCCCCTTAATTAGTTGGGGTTTACATAGAACTTTAATACAATCTAGGCCATGGACACTCCCCACCCACCCCCCTTATATTTTTTATTTTTCCTGGGACGAGTTCAAATAATGAGCGAAACTTACGTTATTAAATAATGAGTATGATGCAAACGCACAAAGTTAATAGTGACACAAAATGGTGGTCAGTAGCGAAGTCGTTGGAGGAGCTTACTGGCTGGAGTTCTTAAAAGACGCGGGAATAGTCATGAAATCTCGCAGACTCGTAGTGGGTAGGTTAACGGCACCCATTCCAGGAGGGAGGTCAAAAGAAGACCACCTCTGGCATAGAGTGGTATGTGCGTGGTAGTGATTGTTGAGCTCTGAGCAACGAGGCCTGCAGAAAGTCTTCCTCTCTGTCTTGGAGCGGTCAGTGTGGAAAGAAGGGCACAGAACAGCCGGTATAAAAGGTGTGTCGCGGCGTGGGAGAATCTAGAGCTCGGCCCATCGCCAATAACCAACAGGTCAGTGACAGCCTAGTTTTGAGTAATTAATTGTCTTTTCTTGACGTATCCTGCCTAGATATCGCTTTGCGTCCGGGGCTGGATTCAGATGAAAGGAAAGGTATTGCAAATCTACGGGAAGGTAAATCAGTATCTTGGCTAGAGATGTGATAGTTGCTAGCAGCAGTTGATTGATCAGAACGTGCAAGCTGCCCTCAGAAGAGTTCCTTATCGGGCAGCTGTGTTTGTGCAGCCTGACGCAATCTGTCTGTTCTTGTCTGTGTCCCGACACGTCTAGGCCTGCGTCCCTGACGGCGACTGAGTTGCACAGAGTGTATCATGTGGGGTTCATGGTCATAATACCAGCTGGGATACCTGCTGCAAAGTGGAACCAGGATCAAAACTTCATTTCAATTAGGAAAGTACTCGGTATTTAGGCTTGCGAAATAATATATGTATTAATGCAGTCTTTAAGTATTTTAAACAAATTTTAAATTTGTTTAATATTGACATTATATATGAATATTTAAAGTGGAGCAGTAATATTTATCTACCAATTTAATTAATTCTAGTTAAGACTAGTTTTGTTGCAAGTTGTTTGTGAACCACTTGCCGCTAGCCAGGAGCAACTGTCGTGATCAACACCGCACGCCCCCCAGCAGGGTCGGCACGGATGGACTGGCGCTGAACAGTCCGGTCACGTGGACGAGAGAAGACTGATCTGACCGCAGACACACGACAGTACATGTCAGTATTGGCACTGCTGTCTGTGGCCGCAGCCCGGCCAGCTAGCTTCTTTAAAAGAACCAGCGCTTTCTCGGGTTGTTATAGAAATGAAACCACAAACTTTATATATATATCTTTTGGTTCAAAATACTTAAAAAAAGTCTGGTTTTGTGTTGTAGGTAGGATGGTGATGAGCAAACATTCGAGACCACTGGATGAAACAAAAAAAAAGGGGGTTGTCTGTAAAGTCGGTTTACGGACGATAATTCTACGTGATAACGTCATAAGAAAACATTGATGAAAAATTGCATACTTTTTAATTTTCAAATATTATTTACATTTTTTGCAAACTTAACTTAAATAGTTTGTTTAAATATAATCACGAACAATTAGTTACAGAAATAAACTGAAATCAAATAAATGTTAATAAATTATTAATTTGAAATGACGAAATTGGACAAATAAATCAATTTTTTTAAATTGCTGCTTTTAAAAAGCCCGCCTTAACCTGTTTGATACTATAGAAGATTTTCTCGCACGGAGGTTGGCCGGTTCTTGCACGCTCGGATCAGGCAGAACGTGACAATGAGTCATGCTTTTTCGTGCGTGCAGCCGGCGTTCATCGATTTATAACACGTTATAACGTCAAAAGCACTTGCATGTCAGGATCATGAGCAGCTCCAGAAAGTAGCTGACCCCCCCCCCCCCCCTTCCCGAACAGGCCTGCCACCGGTAGAGAGAGAGAAAGAGAGAGAAAGAGAGAGAGATAGAGATAATTAACACCCTGAGTGAAAAACCTATTGAATTTAGTAAAAACTTTAATTATTGTGAACTCAATAAGAAATTGTATTAAAGCTACTGACGTTTCTATAAAGAACTCCTGACTAGACATTTGTGCCCTACTTAAAATCCTGCAATTTATCCCCTCGGGCCATAAAATATTTGTGAGGGATACAAACATATGGTGTAAAATTAACTTACCAAAAAAATATAATTATATTTATTCATTAAAATGTACCTATAATTTTTTACATAATATTTTATTGGCTTAATACTTAAGCATTTACATGCTTGCTTTTGTATTGTGATTATTGTATTTTGCATATGTTTAGTTAAGTAGTTGTTTTAAGGATTTCAAAACCCAGTACAAGTGTTATCTGTTAAATGGCGTGGTGATATTATGAGCATATAAACTCTAGTAGGTATACTGGCAGTGTATATTACTACGGTAATGTAAATGAACATAATTACACATAACAGATAGAAACATACAGATGTGTCGGAGGTCCAACGAAACCCACAATCTTCTATTGTTTTTCTCCTTTTTACGGTACCTTAGCAAACCAATTGTTATTTCTAAGGACTGGAAGAATCCGCGGGTTCGATGACCGCCAGGATAGACTCCACGATCCTGTGCACACTCGGGCAAACGTCGCCTGTTCAATGGCTGCTGACTTGTGAGGCGTCTCAATTGGGAGACTCGTGATTCGATACTGCTTTGACTGAGGGTCTATGATTGGCCCACAGTCCTCCAGGTTAGCAGTGAACCAATAGCAGATGTTGCGTAAAGGTACAATTATTTGCATTTTAGCATATAGCGAAATGAATCCGCGAATTTTTCCGGTCTCTAGTTATTTGGCGTCCATCACAACCCACGACGCACGAACTGGTTGAAATGGCCGGTGCAGCGAGACTCGCCACTGCAGTCGTGTGGCCGCCACTGCAGTCGTGTGGCCGCCACTGCAGTCGTGTGGCCGCCACTGCAGTCGTGTGGCCGCCACTGCAGTCGTGTGGCCGCCACTGCAGTCGTGTGGCCGCCACTGCAGTCGTGTGGCCGCCACTGCAGTCGTGTGGCCGCCACTGCAGTCGTGTGGCCGCCACCACAGACCCGTGTCCGGAGGTCCGGCGCCGAGGTTCCTGCTCTGGGGGCGTCTGTATTGATTGCATCCATTTATACCCTACAGGTCCGGCTCCCCCCGTGGGCCATTACTTTCGGTAGCCGAGTTCATCTCACTTTCTCTCTCTCTCTCTCCAGACGTGAGCGCCTCGCTCGGACAAGTGAAGCAAACAAGACTGTGCTTGCATATCGCTGCCTCGATCAACCCTCGCCATGCTTGACGTGTAGACTCGGCAGCAGTGCTGGCGTGATCAGCTGTCCTGTGGTTGCGCCTGATGCGAGCCCGGCTCGCCGCTGTGATGCTGTGATGCCGTGATGCTGTGATGCTGTGATGCAGCACGTGTCCCCACCTGCACGTAGTTACTGCCCCGAGGCCACCGCGGCAAGTGCCCAGTTCCCTCTGCGCTGATCACGCACCGAGTCGGGAGGTTGTAAGGTACACACAAGTGTGGAAATGCCCATCGCGGTTATGCCGGAGGGCTTGAAATGAATGTTTACCAGACGCAAAATGTTTTGATAATAGGCACTCAATGTATTCTGAAGCTTTTTTCCCTTGTCGCGTAGATATCTCTGTGGTTTGCTGCAGAAACACGGGTCTATATTTGAAACACACTTCGGTGGCCTGTCAAAGACGGGGGTAAAATACACCGAGCGACATTGCTATGTGCCCACCAGCAACATGAACCTAACAAGGAGTATAAATATTAAATTGTTTTATGACACGATTGGTTTTCTGCTGGTAGGCTTATTTCAGGCGGTATGGGGAGCGAATTACAACATGTAAACACACGACTGACGATTATTCCCTAAATAGGTTCGGCCCGGGACAGTTGGAGTGAAGATGCGTGCTTTCAAGATGAATAGTGCTACCGTCTACAATTCCGACGTCGTGGATTCGAGAAACTGTGCTTGGAAGAACCGACTGCAGCTGAGAATTAGTCAGTTAAAACTACTACGGACGTAAATGCACATTGGTCTGCTTGGTTTTGTATGAGTTGTATCGTTTTTTTTTGTAATCTAACTCAGGATTGATCCCAGGTTTTTGGCTCTTTTTGGCAATTATTAATGTACATAAATTACGCTCATATTTAATCAAGTATATTATTAGTATTTTCAAGCGTGTTTTTTTTTTCTCAGACCGAAGACCGGGCCAAGATGGTAATAGATAAAGTCAATCAATATATTGTAAATATTTTTTTTTGAAAACTATTTTAAAGTTTTTTTGTTGATATATTCGGATTTTCAAGATGGCATACAAGATGGCCGACAAGAAGGCAAACATCATGATAGCTGAAGATCTACTGATTGACAGTAGTGCACACTAGTGGGTAAAAAATAAACCAATATGGTGGCATCCACCAGGGCTGCTGAGAGAATTTGTGGGCCCCTGGGCAACTGGGGTAGTAGGCCCCCTTCCTTTTTTTTTTGCATACCACTACAACGTACTACGTATACCATAAATATATATGGTATCGTAAAATTGCATCCTTTATTTGAATATACATAACGATTTCCTAGTTACGCAAAAAAAAAAAAAAAGAGCATTTGCATGTATTATCTCAGTGCACTTTTACATTGTTAATCCCATCAAAATACAAATAATAATTAATTTTGATGAATATATTGCTAAAAAAAATCTTAAATGGTAATCAGAAATTGCATTATTATATGAGTGTTTAAAATACATAAGTATAATAATTTATTCTGAATATAAATATTATTAAAATAATTTAAAGTAATAATAAATTTTATTACTTCGAAAACATCAAACACAGTGAACCATGTTAATTACATTGAAAAATTTGTAATACGTATTAATAATTTATACAAATTAATTTAATACCCTTAGTTCGATGCAAAATCATAAATGACATGCATTTTAAATAAGATGATACATATTGTACATCCTACTAAAACACAACAATTTAAATGTCATATACTATATAAAAATGTCTAAATTTAATAACACTTCAAAATGTTTTACAACAGTAGACAGTCATTACTTCATATCGAATCACTACATTTAAAATAATCATACACTGTAGTATATTATTTAAAATTTTAAACATATAATGCATTTAAAAGGATCATGCTACTCAATAATATTGATTTAAAAACATTAAATAGTTCAGAAGTAATCACAACAAATCTGTTTTCCGTTCCTTTTTCAAAGCAAAATCGATTGCATCGTCGTAGTTCAATGACCGAGCGAGATCAGGCTCTAAGGCAAGCAAGGTGAGCCTACTAATCCTATCCTGAGACATGGTTGAGGTATGTACATTTTTTATTTCCTTCATTTTGCTGAAGGACCTTCAGGCTTCGGCAACTGTCACGGGAATTGTGCAGAACACTCGAACAGCGATACACACGTTTGGAAATAAACTATCCAATTTTAATCTCCGTTGTGTGTTTAAAAGCTGGATTGGTTTCAACTGGTTTGGACCAATATTTGAAACATGAATTGATTTGAGATGTATCATTTCATCAGATAACTCCATGACACACCCTCCAGCCAGGGCCCATCACCGCATTCTTTACTTCAGAAGGGCGAGTCTAAATGGCATTGACCCCAAGTGTAGGGGTGTACGGGACCGAACAAACCTATTGTGCTCGTACCTGGCGTTCCCATTTCTGCTACTATGCAAGTATTTTGGTGTGAACTGAATGTTACAAGTACTGCTCGGTTAGGTTATTGGTTATCGACTGTAGTTTTAGGAGCACACAACACACACACACACACACACACACACACACACACACACACACACACACACACACACACACACACACATATATATATATATATATATATATATATATATATATATAGTACAAGATGTTTTAATAGCAGCGAAAAATGTTTTTCCAGCCATTTATTTTCCACTTCCCAGCCGGTGACCGGGCCCCTAAAGCTACCGGGCCCCTGGGCATTTGCCCCTTTTGCCCCCCCCCCCCTCTCGGCGGCCCTGGCATCCACTATGGCTGTCGTTACGTCTTACTGGTAAGAGTAATATGTTATTTTGTACTACTGCTAGTCGTAGTAGTAGTAGTGGTAGTGGTAGGTTTTTTTTTAAAATTTATATATTATAATTTTTTTCCCATTGGCAGGGTTGAACCATAGTCTCGGAACTCGATCACATAAGCGCTTTCTTTAGTAAAGTGTTATAAAAATTTTATTACAAATTTCAACATTTTTATTGTATTAAATTTTTTTTTCACCCTGAGTCAAAGTTCATAACCTCAGATGTTTAAATATTTTATTTAGGTAAATATGAACTCATTTTTGAGGAGTAATAAGCTTTTTTTCGAGAATTTTTGAATTTTGGTTATTTGGTGGGGAAGTTTTCCTCAAATGGGAAAATGGAAAATTTAGAGCCTTTTGGGAACTGTTTAGCAATTCTTGGGACTTTTTTTTTAAAGAGCAATATTTGGATCTTTTTAGCCATTTTTGGTTGTTTTTGAAGGTAAAGATAATTTTTGACGCCTTACGTGTGGTCGGCTCTTCACTCCTCCGCTGTCAGAACTTACATTTTCTATCTACTGTCCATTGCAGCAAACACTTCGTCCGAAATATTTTTAATTTAGATCTGGCATAAAAAACCTAAGATACTAATAAAGAATTCTATTCTTTTTTTTTGTCAATTTGTTTGAATGTTCATTCAAACAATTGCATTTAGTTGTCTTTCGTTATAAAATTGTTACTTGGCAAAATATTTTTTTTTTGTACACGTTGATTTCAAAATTAACACTTAACTTTTGTTTTAAAATATTTAAGATGCAAAATATTCAACTATTTCTATACTATAAAATGCATAAATTTATTTTCAAATTATTATTATTCTTGTATAATGATAGTGTACATGTTTGCTAAGTTATCGAAATTATTTATCCAGTTTATGTCAAGAAAAATCTTAACCCTTCTACTAGAATGAATTTTTAATTGGTGATGTTTGATATGGTCTGAATTAATTCATGTTGATCAATGTTATTTTCCAAACAAAATTGTAAAAACGTTTGGATACACTATAAATCGTTAAAAATCTGTTTATATATTTTTTGTAATAACACACTGCAAAGGCAATTTATATTTTGAAATATATGCAAGTATTTGAAGTATTTGCAAAGTCTTACAACACATTCTCGGTGTCAAAACATCATTAAAATATTTAAAAAATGTTTGTTACAAAATTTTCTCAAATTTTGTTTTATTTTAATTTTATTTACTTTTATTATGAATTATTTACAGAATCTCACTAAGTTTCTCAGGAAATTTAACACTAGCATAAGCAGACTACTAGCCTCTTTATGCTATGTGCAGTATTTTAACTTTACTAACATTATTAGTTTTAAAACTTTATTTTACTTTTACTATCGGTTGACCCAATTTTTGGGAATGGATACATACCACATATGTATTTGAGTATATAATGACGAACACAAAATATAAAATTACGTTATACTTACAATAAATTCTAAAATTTGATGATAAATAATACAAAAATTATAATAATAAAATACAATGTTCACCATATTCTATGCAACCACAATAATATAGCAACAATTTATGTTTTGGTTTAAGTAATCATGTTTTTATTTTCTTAAATTTTTCAGTGTTTTTGAAAGAATAGAAAAACAATTTTTGTGGTAGTTTTTACAACTCTGTTGCAAAAATATTTTGGTTGTTTATATTATTAACATGTTGTGGTAAGCTATTGTACAGGCAGATGCCCACATGGTTACAGTTTTTGGCATATTGGCTGATAGAGTGAGAGGTTATTCTGAGTTCTAGTGTAGTTATAGTTTTATACAGGTTGAGTCTTCCCAAAGTTTTATACCGTTACACTAAATGGAATTGGAATAAACAAAATACGCTGAACCTGAACGTAAGTGGTCTTTAGACACTAGCATTCTTATTACCTTTAATCCATAACAAGCACTGGTTAGTTTTTTTTTAACAGTATTGTGAGTATGCATGTGCTAGATAAGGGTGGTGTCTAATTCGAAAAAATTAAAAATATTGTGGAATCTTTTTTCTGTATTAATTCACACTTATATATTAACAGTGGGCGTGGAGTTAAGTACTGTATTTCTCTTAAAGCCTGGAAGGTTTGTTCTGCTTAATTTTCGTTTTAGCTGGTTTTCTGTAATACAAATTTTCCATGTTGTCTAGTGTGTTTATTGCTAATGCATTTAATTGAGTGCTGTTTTGGGATGTTAGAACAATGTTTGTATCATCAGCAACGTGTATAATTTTTTCCATTTAATTCTTAAAGTGTAAGGTCATTTATGTAGATTAGAAAAAGTAGTGGCCCAAGTATACTTTCTTGGGAACTCCGTTTATTAATTATATACCAATATGATGTTACTTCCCTGGTATCCTGTTTTAGGTGAACCATTTTCTTTCGATTTTTTAAGTATGAAAAAAGAAATTTAGTGCAATACCACCACACAATAAATTTCCATTTTTCTTATTAAATTTTCACGATTTACGGAGTCAAATGCCTTTGATAGATCACAACAAATTGTCACATCTTCACTACCTTTATACAGATACTCCATTATGAGTTTGAGAAGGTGATGAGTTGTAATAATGGTGGATTCATTTTTTTTTAAAATCCAAATTGCTCCACACACAATAATTATGTTTGTTTAAAAATTTTTACAATTTTATTAAAAAATACTTTTTCGAGTATTTTTTAATATAAGGGTAGTATGTTTACTGGCCTACAGTTTTATGTGTTTATTTCGTCTATTTTTTATGTAGGGGTATTGTATTGGTTATTTTCATGTCTGGAAATATTCCAGTTGTTGTTACAGTATTAATTACATAAAGCAGGCGTTGTGCACAAAATGATAGAATTTAAATGTAGGACCGTTTAATTTTTCTAAACTATATTTTAAATTGCAAAAAGAAAACATACAACTGCTGTGAAAATTAAGACTGCGCGAAAAATTTATTGCGCCTACTCCAAAACGGATATGGCTATTCGTCACTACCAGTTTGTCCGAATCAGTTTTGTCAGTATTCTTTAGAGCCGCCTGCTATGATATACGGTGATTATTGTACTGAAAATCGCCAATGAGCTCATTTATGACAATCAGCTGTAGGTCTGTATTAACTTGGAGGAATTATGATGCGACGGTTGGTAGTGCATGCGAAGCTCTGTTGGCATGCCTGCTACTAGTTAGAACGTTGGTAGCACTGCGGAGAAACGCGCTCCCCCTGCTGTTTTTTTTTATTGTTTTGTTCGCTTCGCTGTCTGGCGACGAGCAGCTCGTTAGTTGATAGTGCAGTGGACGAAGTTAGTGTGTGTTAATGGTGGGTGTGATGCTCGTAAGATTGAATGTAACAGGGCTGTTTTGCGGTTCCCAAGCTTCTTACACAACAGTTGGCGCGTCTTGCGGACATAAGAAACCCCGTGTTTCCGCTACACTTGTGGACAGCGCGGGCGCATGCGTAGCGAAGTTTGTTTTGCAGTGGCGTAGCTACAAGTGGTTGGCACTGTTTCCCAACTGTGTGCGGCTCTGAATTACTTTTCTGTGTTGTTTTTTTGCAATTGAATATCTCTTCACGTGTCACCTTTATACCAACTTGGGTTATAATGGAATCAGTTTTCACGGGTAAGTAAATTATGTTTAGATATTGTTCTTATACGTACTTATTTTTAACGTGTTTTGTGTAGTTTAACAAGATCTTAACTTCAAATCTTATCGTATAAAATAATTTAACTTAGTCTTTACGAATTGTACTCTTATATTGGCAACTCCGTTACGTTTTTTTTTCCGTCACAGGTTGAGTAATTGCGTTAATCGGGATTCGTATTAAGTTTTCATATTAGAAAAATGATTTTGTCTTTGTGAAACTAATGGAACTTTAGGGAAGGAGTAAAGGGCTTAGTGTTAAAAGAAAATTGTTTTAACATTGTCTTCTTTCACTAACTTATTGTTTTTGTGAAAATTACTTGCGAACTATATGAACTAGGCTGTACGCACACACACGCAATTTTCAACCTGGGTTTAACGATTTTTTTATTTTGAGCTAAACTGCTTCAGAAATCCATCCTTTTGCCCCAGGGAATTTTTATATTCGACAAGGTGAGGTTCTAGAACTCTTGAAGTCGGCGTAAGTATTACGACAGCCGCTGGGTATTGTCCTTGGGCCGTCTTAGTACGCTGTTTGCAATGGGCGTAGTTCCTTTGCCTTAAATAAGTATTGGTAATAATATATTATTGTGGTAATTATTGCGTATTACGTATTTAAATTATCATTTTATCCTGATGGCATTATGTATATTGAGTCTGTAGTATATGATGATTGCTTTAATTTAGTACGTCGAAAGATCCTGGCAAAAAAAACACTTGAATATCACAATACAAACAAATTAATGTCTTTTATTTTTTCTTTCGTATATATTTTGCAATCATAATTCATTTTTATATCACAAGTTTTTGTTATTTCCAGGATCTTTCGACGTACTGAATTAAAACAGCCAGCGTTGTACCACAGGATCATTGATTAATGTTACTACTTTTTAATATTTCATTAGCGTGAACAATTCGAAAAAAATAACTAAACCACAGTTTTAATAAGTGACCTTTTTTCATATCAAGGAATGAGTATTGGCAAGGAACGTAGTGCACTTCCAGAAGACAGTGAGATATTACATAGTAGGGAGGTCTGTTTGCCACCGGGCTTGTGCCCTATTGCAGCTTCAATGAGACATCCGGAGTTCGGGACCACTGTGGCTACTATTTCAGTCAAACGGGGAAATACAATTAAACTCAATATCAATTCCCGTCTTTGGGATACTTAAAATTGGGGTCCTTATAAAGAGAATTTTTTTCAGGCACGTTCATTTAAAATGACAGGCATGGTTTGATTTGTGTTTGACGTCTCACGGTTATGCGGGATTATTCTATAACGCGATACCATACCATCGTTATGACATCACCAAGATGGCGTCGCTTACGTCATTACCAACTCTACTTTGTTTCGGGACAAACGCGGGGATATGGGGGTTTTGGGCGGGGAACAATTAACACACTTTTTCGCGTATTTCATATTTTCACTATTATGCTTTTTCGGTATCGTAAATTAGACTATAATCCTACCCCTAAACTCTAGTCTATTTTGCGATACCGCAATAATCACAAAATAGAATAGACCGGGTTGGACAATATTCTAATTCACGATACCGATAAATTATTATTCCAAATCGTCTCAATTTAAAAAAAAAATAAATTTCGGAATAGAAAAATAAAATAGACAAGGTGGGACTATTACACTTCACGATACCTAAGAAAATATTATTTTGAAACGTCTCATGTCCAGAAAATTGAAACTTGTATGACAAAGTAGAATAGTTTTCTACTTTACGATACCGATCAAATTACCATCTAGAATTTTCATTATGGTAATTAATAAAATACCGCTATCGCAAAATAGATTAGACCGGGTGGGCGTATTTTCTGTTTCATATCACACAATTTTAATCACGCAAATTCTTATTTTATACAAATGAAATACAGCTATCACAAGACAAACTAGACCTAGTAGAATTTTAGTCTTCTTTACGATATTCTCCACTTAAAATTTACTAAATTGAAATACGGGAACAATTTCTACTAGCCGACCTACGCTCACCAAACCTTTCTCTTTGTGATCATCACCTCAACGATAGCACTACTAACATACAGGAAAAAGAGCCATGTTTACATTACGTAATGACTAGGGACTGGAAGAATCCGCGGGTTCAATGACCGCCAGGATAGACTCCACGATCCTGTGCACACTCGGGCAAACGTCGCCTGTTCAATGGCTGCTGACTTGTGAGGCGTCTCAATTGGGAGACTCGTGATTCGATACTGCTCTGACTGAGGGTCTATGATTGGCCCACAGTCCTCCAGGTTAACAGTGAACCAATGGCAGATTTTGCTTAAAGGTACAATTATTTGCATTTTAGCATATACCGAAACGAATCCGCGAATTTTTCCGGTCTCTAGTAATAACTTTTATAATTCACCTAACCAAAGCAAATGAAACACAAACAACACTCCTTTCACCTAACACATCAAACGAAATTCACGTGAAATTACACATCACAAACAATTCAAAGCCATTAAAAAACTACTTATCTTTCTTAGCATTATGGCAAAAATCGTTTTCTGTCACTATTTCTCGCGTAGATGATAAATTTACACCAATTTGTCATTCCTCCTTTTAATTTATTCGTTATCGCGAAACAAGATCCGTCAGTTCCCTGGTCATTACTATAATCACAACCACACGTTCTCTCTCTACACTGTACCGTTATATTGTTTCTATTTAAATAAACACGATTTTCCTCTTCTCTCTTGACTACTACACTATTTAGCCCAGGTATCCAATAAATCCCATAATATACTTAATGCTTATTTATTCAGTTTAGAATTATATTAAATTCTACTTATTAATTCACTCCTCGTACAATAGACTGCTACTATCGCTCCAAAACTCACACTATCATTAGTTTTTTAACGGTGCTATTTTGTTTTTCGCTGTTTCCAATACTACATATTATATTTTCTTTCGATCCACTATTCAATTTATTAACATTGGCCAACTTCAATGACGTATGTTTGTAGGTATCGTGTACAGTTCCACCCGATCTAATCTGATTCGCGATACCAATATTTAATTATGTTAAAAATGTGATATGTATTATCAAATTGGCAATAACTGTATTTGTTTGTTAAATAATCCTCAAATTAAATTTTGGTTTCTTAATATAAAATAGCGATGGAAAGGGGGGGGGGGGGGAAATTTATATTCTAGCTAACGATATCGAAAATAATTATAAGAAAACGACATAAGTGAAAAATAAGGAATCCAAGTTCTTCGCTCAAAAAAAAATATCTTGCTCTAAAATTAATTATATAGGCCTATTAACTATATGTATATTCTACAATCAGGGGAAATCTGGAAATGTCGGGGAATTACATGTATCCTGGAAAAGTCAAGGGAAAAACAACATGTTTTATACCACGCCGTTAAAATATAATTTTTTAACGTGACAACGTCTAATAAATCGATGAACGCCGGCTGCACGCACGAAAAAGTGTCCCGTTACGCACATTGTTCTACTACGATGTGTCCCGTTATGCTCATTGTCTTCCGCGGAAACCAGGCACTCGTTAATACATATTTTCCTTTGTTTATCGCGAGGGGCGTTATTATAAATTAATTATAAATAAAATTTCGTGCCCGGGGCCACAATTGCATATCTTTTGAGCACTGGAAGACATAAAAGCGTAAAATATTCTCGACGAATTTCAATCTGTGGTTTTGATTGCTTATTACAACAACAATTTCGGCAATAAAGGTTAATTATTCTTGCATTTTAAAAATCTGATTACTAGTATAATTTCAAGTTTTTATTCTTTTATTATTAAAAAAAGTAGCATCTGTCGGCGAGTGCAGTAATAATAGGTTATGTTAGATATTTGATTACAGTTTATTTATATGAAAACTTGTTCATAATTATATTTAAACTTTATAGCTAAACGCCAGTTTTTAAAATTAATTACAAGTCATCTACACGTGAACTGTTTCGTCGACTGTTTATAAAGTGAAGTGAAAAGTTAATGTGGTTTTCATTGCTTGTTACAACAACAATTTCGGCAATAAAGGTTAATTATTCTTGCATTTTAAAAATCTGATTACGAGTATAATTTAAAGTATTTATTCTTTTATTATTAAAATAAAAATGATTCAATTTTATTCATAAAAGTATGCAATCATTTCATCAATGTTTTGTTATGACGTTGTCACGTTAAACTATCGTCCGTAAACCGACTTTACAGACAACCAATGTTTTTGTATGTATGGTTCTTCTGTTGTGGGCCTACACATAAGAATATTAATAATTCATGTTTTGGTACATTTTTAACAGTTCATTAATTTATTTATTCAGCTTGAAGTTTAAATGCATATAGTTAAACCACTAATTAAAAAGTGTACTAAAGCTAACTAATGCTAAGAGATTATATTTCTATAAGGACATCTCATACAAATTATCAGATAGTCGTACTGAAAATATGCTGGACATTTCTAAAATAGGTTACAAAGTACGTAATGTACTGGAAAATTTTCCATATAGACTGAAAAACCTGGAAAAGTATGGGAATTTTATATTCAGAAATGTGTAGCAACCCTGTTGATAAATCATCGTTGCACATTATTGCATAACAATTTAACAAACTCGTTTTATAAAGACCCAGGAATCTCGCAGATATATTTGGTTGTAAGTTGAACTGCTAAAAACACATTTTATTACGTCTGTAGTTCACGAGTTTACTTTGGGTAGTTATTGTGATACACCCCTGCAGTTATCAGTGAAGTCAGCTGATCGAGCACAGCCACTAAAAGAACAAGAAATCGGTGGATGGAAGATTAGATGTCTGTAGAGTTTTACATTAGTACTAGTAGTATTTGCAAATGTTTGTTGAAAGATTGATATTTTATTGTGGTTTTGTGTCTCGCCGACGACATAATCAGGACGGCTAGCAACAGGAAAAAAAAAAAACCCGGAAAAATCGGAATTTTCAGAAACAGAGAAAGGTCAAAAAAAAGTTAGGGAATTGACAGAGAATTCATTAGGTGGTCAATCATTTTTTTTAACGATGGTACCGAAAAATTAAATATTTTAACGGAGATTTGTTTTAAATAATTGTATCGGTCGCACGCACAGATCCTTTCTTTCTCCTTTCCAACTCGTATCTAAGGGCGGCGTTCCACACTGAGCCCCGTTGCAATGTGTAATGTGTCACTAGTTCACTAATAATGTCCAGTACGATATGTAACTATCTGTAGAATACTACCACCTTTAGTTTCAACTCCTGAATCATCCAAGATGTGGTAAGAGAACTAGACAGAATATATAGCGTAAATGAATAGTCAAGAGAGAGCTTAAACAGACTTATGTAGGGGAACCTGGGGCAGAATGGGGTACCACAATTTTATCGTCAATAACGTGCTACCACCTGTTATGTGTAGACAGAACTTAAACTCCAAAGTGAAACACAGCGCCACAGCGTATCCGGAGCCATCTTGTAGTTTGCAGTTCGTTAGAAGTGGCAGTATGCTGTTTCAGACTGTGTGTTTTGCAATGTTTACGTGATATTCCAGCAAAGGTAAATAAATATAGTTAATTATTTAAAATTTATACTTATACTAATTAAAAAGTGCATGTCTTTAGCGACAATTTATGAATGCCATCTAATGTTTTAGATAAGTACATTTTTAGCTAGAAGGTTGTAACCAAAAATGTTTCTCAAGGGGCAAAACGGGGTACCTACTACCCCATTTTGCCCCATGATTGTTTAACTAAATACTGAAATGACAATTTGTGATATTCTGCATAGATTATTTATTCTAAAAAATCTACTTATATAAAATGTAAAAATCAGTGTCCCTGAAATTCTAAGGCATCCTGAAATTTCTCTTCGAAAACCTGAAGCTACTTCAGCGGCACGTGCATTGGGCTTCAATAAAGTAGCAGTATCGAAGTTTTTTGATCTCTTAACAGAGGTTTTTGACAAATATGGCCTCACTGCAGATAAAATGTATAATGTTGATGAGACGGGAATCACTGTTAATCCCAAAGGTCATTCTCGAATTATTTCTCAGAGGGGTAGACGGCAGGTTGGTACTGTGACTTCAGCTGAAAGAGGGGAAACTGTAACAGCAGAAATTTTTTTTTCGGCTGCTGGTGTTTATATACCACCTATGCTTATCTTTCCAAGGAAATGGATGCAACAAGAGTTTCAAACAGGACTCCCTCCTGGATAATGGGCTGAGGTTGAAGATAAAGGATGGATCACAAAGGAATCATTTATTTCATGTTTTAATAAATTTGTTATCTTTTCTAGAGCATCCAAACAATCACCAGTGCTTCTCTTGCTTGATGGGCATGCATCTCATACTAAAAACCTTCAACTAATTGATACATCCCGGGAAAATGGTGTTATTTTATTGTGCTTTCCTCCTCACTGTTCCCATAGTCTACAACCACTATTTATGTATCATTCATGAAGCCCCTCAGCAAGTATTACGAAGATGAAGTGAGGAAATAGTTGCGTTCTCATCCTGGACGCGTAGTGACGTTATTTCAGCTTGCATCTCTGTTTGGATCAGCTTACTTGCAGGCTGCAACTATGTTGACTGCCATCAATGGTTTTCAGAAGACTGGGATCTGGCCTGTTTATAGGAATGTGTTCACTGAAGTAGATTTTCTTCCTGCAGATCCCACTGACATAGGTTTACTAGCTGATGGTCCTAGCACTGTACCACCTCTGCAAATTCCTCCCACAGATGACCCTCAAGAAGGGTGCTCTAACTCGGCAGATGCAGAACTCCAAACAGCAACTTCAACGCCCTTGAATGAAACATCCTTTCAAAGTAGAGCTACTCTCTTCACTTTCCCAAATTGTTCTCCTGAAAATGTTTTACCTGTCCCCAAAGTAGCACAAGGCGAAAAGAGGAAAACACGTAAAAGGGAACAGCAGCAATTCTTACTGCATCTCCCTATAAGGCAGAATTACTAGTCATCCAGAGTAAAAAGACCAAAATATTGACACGAACAGCACAGAAACAGCTCAATTTAGATGAGCGGAAAAAGAAAAGAAAGAAAAACATAAAGTCTCCTTAAGGGCTCAATAAGTGAGAGTGAAGAAAGTCAAGATTACGATGCGGAGTGCCTGTACTGCAATGACTTTTATTCTAAGTCAAGTTAAGGATGGATAAGTTGTTCAAGATGTTTAAAGTGGGCTCACAATTCGTGTGCTGGTGTTGACAGTGATGATGACGAAGTGGTTCACATCTGTGAACCCTGTGCACACTAACTGCCATAAATTTATGTCTTTTCATTCAACATAATTGTTTGCTCTTATTTAATGCTTAATGTTAACCATATATTAAACTTATTAAACTTATTTAGAAAATTCAAATTATTGGTTTCAAAATGTATTATAACTATACCCCATTTTGACCCATACTAGGGGCAAAATAGGCCAAAATGCACTTTCTTATTTAAATGATGATTATTAAAATCAATAGTAATTTTAAATTTTCAATTTATGATTTAGTTATTCTTCATAGACTAAAGTATCATTTTTACATCAAATTTATCAATTTGTAACATTTCTAACTACTTTTATTACCTTCCAACCATTAGATACCAGTAGTATATAATAGCCGGAGCTGCGTCCGGCGCCGGCGCGTGGATTGTGATTGTCTGTCCGCCATCTTGGATTGTGACGTCACGGCGGCCATTTTTGACTCAAAATTCCTCAAAATTGACTCAAAATGACTCAAAAATTCCCGTTTTAAGAAAAAATTTCCCGTTTTCGAGGGAAAAATTCCCATTTCGAGGGAAAATTTCCCGTTTTATTCCGTAAAAATCCCAGCAGCTAGAAATGTCCATATGTAGGCTTAAGCATCCATGTCTACAGCCTCAGATAAGCCTCATCATGGATTAAGACGTCACTGTTGCAGTTATCGTTACGCCCTCCATCTTGAAAATCCGCAATTTTTATGTTAGAAAATCAGGAAAAATTTTAAAAATCATTAAAAAAATTATTTAATCGAATAAATAATAAAAATCTTAAAAACCACTGTTGCAGTTAAAGTTACGGTCGCCATCTTGAAAATCCGCAATTTTTATGTTAGAAAATCGGGAAAATTTTTAAAAATCATTAAAAAAATTATTTAATCGAATAAATAATAAAAATCTTAAAAACCACTGTTGAAGTTATCGTTACGGTCGCCATCATGGATTATATAAATGTTGAATATTTCGTTACACCCGCCATCTTGGTTGAGTACCATGTCATTCTTACACTTTATGTTACAACCACCATATTGGATCCTATTAATGTTGCAATTATCGTTATGGTCGCCATCTTAAAATTTAGACGCCATCTTGGAAATCTGTAATTTTTATGTTAGAAAATCGGGAAAAATTCCAAAATTCATCAAAAAATTAACTTAATAGAATTCTGATTGATTATATCGATTCCCGTCCTTGGTTCGAAACCGGTGAGGGCAAAAAATAAAAAAAAATCAGATCCTTTCTCCACAGAAGCCACCTTCAGACTGACCTACCACCACCAATAACAAGGTATTTACCATCAGCTGGTATGACGTCATGTACGCCATCTTGTCTTTGTCCGCTGGAGGCATCCATCTTGTTTTAGTCTCCTAGAGTGTGCTGGCGACATGTTGATATAATTTTCTGTTCACTATACCTTTAACCTCGTCTGTTGTCCTTGAACTTTGTCATTGACCTTGAACTTTGACCTTGACCTTGAATTTTACCTTGAACTTGAAATTTGACCTTGACCTTGTTATTTGACTTTGACCTTGAAGACCATCATGGATCCGTCATTTTATGTTCAGTACATGCTACCAGGAGCTACCACATGCTAGTGGTCATTGCCGTCATCATGTTTTCGTCTGCTGGAGGACACCATCATGTGTGTACTCGTCTTACCATCATGCTTGTTTTATTCTAACCTGCTACAGTGCAGTAATCATTTATTATTACTGAGGTGCCCGCCATCTTGAAATTTGGGAGCCATCTTGAAAATCCGTAATTATTTAGCTAGAAATGCGGGAAAAATCCCAAAAGTCTCCGATGAAATCAATTATTAATTTACAAATTAAATCGATGGATTCCTGTCCACGGTTCGATTCTTGACCAGTGACAGTTGTAACAAATTATTAAATAAATTTTATATTCTGTTTTCCATTACCTTTCGTGGTGTTTATTAATCATTCACTCTACGAAAAACAACTCAAGTCAATATACCTGACCAACGAATTAATACAGTGCCGATTATCATATTATGAAAGTCTAATTTTTCAATGATCTGAATATCCTATAAGCCGTTCATGTAAAAAGCCACACATATAGATCAATTGCCTTCAGTCCATGAGACCGAGTCATGTCATTATCAGACGTATCAGCTAGTCATTTCAGGACCGCATGACCTTCGTCGTTAGCTAATTATATTCAATTAATCCATCGTGACATTTTTATACATTCTAAAGGACCAAGTAACCTTGAAAAATATTTTAGTAACACCAAGAGGTTTTAAACCTGTAAATATTCAATCACTACATTTTGTACTACGCGCAATCAACAAAAAGGAAGCACCGTCAACGAAAAGGCAGCACATTTGAAAGCACCGACAACGAAAAGGCAGCACCGCCAACGAAAAGACAGCACCGCCAACGAAAAGGCAGCACATTTGGAAGCACCGACAACGAAAAGGCAGCACCGCCAACGAAAAGGAAGCACATTTGGAAGCACCGACAACGAAAAGGCAGCACCGCCAACGAAAAGGCAGCACCGCCAACGAAAAAGCAGCTCATTTGGAAGCACCGACAACGAAAAGGTAGAACATTTGGAAGCACCGACAACGAAAAGGCAGCACCGCCAACGAAAAGGAAGCACATTTAAAAGCACCGTCAACGAAAAGGCAGCACCGCCAACGAAAAGACAGCACCGCCAACGAAAAAGCAGCTCATTTGGAAGCACCGACAACGAAAAAGCAGCACATTTGGAAGCACCGACAACGAAAAGGCAGCACCACCAACGAAAAGGAAGCACATTTGGAAGCACCGACAACGAAAAGGCAGCACCGCCAACAAAAAGGCAGCACCACCAACGAAAAAGAAGCTCATTTGGAAGCACCGACAACTATAAGGCAGCACCGCCAACGAAAAAGCAGCACATTTGGAAGCACCGACAACTAAAAGGCAGCACCGCCAACGAAAAGGCAGCACATTTGGAAGCACCGACAACGAAAAGACAGCACATTTGGAAGCACCGTCAACGAAATGGCAGCACCATCGACGAAAAGGAAGCACATTTGGAAGCTCAAGTTACGAGAACTAAGTTTTAGTTAGTAATCAGAATACAAGAAATAAAAACATTAAATTTTTATAATTCAAATTATTTATTTTATTTCTGTACATTATACAAATGCAAGTAAAACAAGCCATTATTGTATGTAGCAAGCTTCCCTCAGTTCTTTGAGTATGAAGGATATTTCTTTGATGCACGAATAGTTTCATGCACAAAGCGAGCCATGTAGAAGTCTTAGCCGGTCAACCAATATGTTTGGATCTTTCCATGATGTGTAATCAATATCTTCTACCACCATTTTACTTGCTTGTTTATTATAAATATTATGATCTCTGGTGTATTCCGTTTTAACAACAACCTCAGGGTAACTTTCATTATCGAGATAGTGATAATCACAAGCTTGATCAGATTTATTTAATATATTTCGACGTTTCCATCGTTTCGGTCTCAGGACACCGACACAGTCTTCGATCTTGCCTGCTTTAGCTGCTTCATCACAGTCTATGTCTTTGTCAACAGCCTCAGAGTCGCTGTAGCAATCACCGTAGAAGGCATCATCTTCACCCAGATTACCGTAAGAATTCGATGCCGATGATGTCGAAGTGTCTTCATCGTCTTCATGCTTCCTTTTTAGGAGTCCATCATTTTTACAGAGTAGGAAAGATCTACTTGAATTCGGCTGGAATGTATTCTCACTTTTCACGTTAAGGATTCTTCCATTGTCTTCATTCTTCCATAAATCATCATCCTTCAATTTAAGTTTTTTGTCGAGATCGGAAGAGCCGCGTACATAATCTCTCCCAAGACAAGGAAAATTATTGTCGTAATGCAAATCGCTCTTCCTTAGCATAGTAGAGCCATCGTTGTCCTCTAGCTTGTACGCAGGCTTGGCGTTACAAGTTCTGTCATGTCTTTTTAAGCTCTCTCTCCGCGTAAACGACTTGCTACATCTAACACAACTTATCATATTACGTAGTGGATTTTTAACACAGTCATTCTTCTCGTGTTGTCTTCCATTCTTTCGCAAGATAAATTCTTTGCTGCAAAACTTACACCTGTGTCCTTTCAATACAGCAACAGTCTCCGAATCAGGATTCATATTAGTTACTGAGACTATTATCAGATGCAAACTGAGTGAATTAAATTTTATACATTACTTAAATAGAATTTTCTAAATATTTCAACAGCAAGAATTAAGTTACCTCATACAAAAGAAATTGTTTCATGTGGTTTCGATTATTAGCATGAGATGTCGCCACGTGTTGTGTTGAGTCATAATTTATTTAGTTCTTTTATGAGGTATGCGGGATGCTCACTAACGTTCGCAAAACAAGGATGGCTTCGCTAGACATCAAGGAGAAGGAAGTTTGTCTTTCATGTTAATGCTTCTCAGCTGTCTCAAAACATATTATTTGTCTGAGTAAAGTTATTATTTTTTAAATCCACCTGATAAAAATATTGTATTTTCTGATTTATTGACAGTATTTCACTGATTAAATGTAACTCTGAATAGAAATGACATGACTCAGTAAGTAAAAAATTCTTCATGCAGAGATAGATCTCTCACAAATAATCAGGAGCACTCGGTGTTAACCATCAGATGTCTAGCCAGGAATAATCAGAAACACTTGGAAAAAACCATCATAATATTGACAAAAATAATAGGGAGCACACGGAGAAAACCATCTCACGTTTCTTTGTTATCATATAAATACAGAAAAAATATTTAATAATAAAATAAATTAATAAAAAAATTTAAATTGAAAAAAATTAAATTGGAAGCAGGAATAATCAGGAGCACACGGAGAAAACCACCATAATATTAACAATAATAATCGGAAGCACACAGAGAAAACCACCATAATATTGACAAGAATAATCGGAAGCACACGGAGAAAACCACAACAAGTTTTCTTTGATATCATAAAAATACAGAAAAAATATTTAATAAATAACAAAAAAATTAATAAAATTTTTTAAATAACAAAATAAAATACAAAAATACATAAACAGATTCTGCTAGCTTGTGAACTTCTCATTGTTGAGCAAAGATATAGTTCTAGTCCATGATGAGGCTTATCTGAGGCTGTAGACATGGATGCTTAAGCCTACATATGGACATTTCTAGCTGCTGGGATTTTTACAGAATAAAACGGGAAATTTTCCCTCGAAATGGGAATTTTTTCCTCGAAAACGGGAAATTTTTTCTTAAAACGGGAATTTGAGTCATTTTGAGTCAATTTTGAGGAATTTTGAGTCAAAAATGGCCGCCGTGACGTCACAATCCAAGATGGCGGACAGACAATCACAATCCACGCGCCGGCGCCGGACGCAGCTCCGGCTATTATATACTACTGATACCCCATTTTGCCCCAGGTTCCCCTACGTGTAATAAGCAGTTGTCATCCACAAGGCACGTTTACATTCTTTGTGACATTTTCCTTATGAGCCTTTATACACCAGAGATCCATCATCCTTTCCGAATTATTTCCGTAACTCAAATATAATCAGAAGTTAAAAGAAAATTAATATGAAGCAAAGTTAAAAGATATGTCAATCATTTGGTAGCTCATATGTAAAAGAGTATCTTTGAATAATTGAAAACAAGTCGTCTCTCGTGACCTCTTGTTTTGTAATGGAAGAATTTGGAAGAAGTAAATTATATTAATTTTAAGAGATAAAATAAAAAATGTTATAGGATTATATGACGAAATATTTCAGAATAAAACTAGCTGCATTGAACTCTACAAAAACACAGATAATCATCGATTAAAACCAACAAATACGAAACTTTCCTTTTCTATATGTGAAGGCTAAGCAGAAGTACTCAATCACAGGTACCATCATGAGTTAACCATGGGTGTTAGTAATACCCATAAAGGGTATACCCATGGAAATGCGCCACACGGAGTACAACAGGATCTTGGTTCTGGAACCACTGTTGTAGAAGTTCGCAGCACTTAATAGGATAGTTGATAGTTCAAGGCTTTAAGTACAGTTTCTTTAGGGAAAGTTTGTCAACGTTTTATTAAGATTTCGTCCAACCCTGTTATCGAAGCAAACACAACAGAGTTTAAAATAAAAACCGCACTTTATTCCCATAATTTTTACTTCCGTATCCTGGCTTTGGACGATCAACTGTTAACCTTCAACGAAATTCTTTTTGAAGGACTGTCTTGCGGTTTTCAGTCATCTGATTCTCTTCCACACTGCGAATTTGCCACTTATAAATGCCAAGTTCGTTGGAAAAATGCAAACATCATTCAAAGAAACGTATCCAAGCTGTAATGTCGACAATACAAACTTTATATTGACTTTATCAAACTTATTTTTTATAATAGCATCAATTTTTTAAAACGTTGCGCAGATTTCGTAGATGTCACTGCATCGTACACTTTAGTATCGCTCATTGTGAATGTCATATTGTTCATAATCGTAATTTTGTTTCATCAATTACAGTTTAGAAAGGCACAATTGACTTTATCTGTTCTTCGAAGTGTTGCACTTCATCCACTGTCGTCTCTCTGTCTTCGTGCAAAAATTGAAGTCTAAGTGGTCTACAAAACCGCGTAGACGAAGGCCTAGGATTCTTACAAACTACAGCTTTTGCCTTAGATTAAGAATCAACAGAAATATGTTGTAATGGCACAACTGATGTAAACAACACACTTGCATCTAAACACAGCTTGCATTTTCTTGAGCCAAACTTCTAATTGCGTCACGTGGGAGAAATATATGCTCAACAGTAATGGTCCAATAATACTTATAAATGTACCTCTGCACTACTTTCTGCAATAACAGCAGCCGTAGGAGGTCGATGACACTTTTTCCTTCTTCCACTTCTTTCTTATATTCTTATAGGGGGATACAGATTACAATGATTGGCTATACTCACAGATCTTAATCCTTAATATTGTCCTTTGGATAATTTATATTCAACCAAAAAGGAAAGTGCAGCATCTCCAAAGTATTTTCAGTTTGTGATAGATAATATTATCGATACTTCGAAGAGTGTACAATGCTCTATATCTTTCAAAACTTTAGAAGCTTCTGATTGTCCTGTAGAGCGTAAGTTAATTCGAGCAGCATACGACAACTCGTTCGAGCCCAACTTTACACGAATTTCTTCGGTCTTTCTTCGTTTTGATCTTTCACTACAGAAGATAAACGCCGTAAAAAGACAACCGCTGATATTGGCAGGTGAACTCAGACAAGTACCAGGCAAAGTAAAGAATACAGGCACATCAAGCCATTCCTTGTTTTATTGAAAAATTAATCTCCTTTGTTCTATTTTGCCACATTTCCCCAATTTCTCTCATTTTATCAAACAGCGCTGAAGACGATGCTTTCTCGTCTTCACGTGCATGTATCGAAAGTCCAATGTTCTCAGAAATTTTTCCTTTCAAGTAATCTATTATATCAGTTAATCCAAATTTTAAATTCTTTTCAACTATAACCATAAATTCTTTCCTTGTTAATTGCATTTGGGTGTAATCATATCCTGTAACAGAATAAAAATAAATATACTCTGTAAAGCTTTGTAAGCCCTTTTCTCGTAAACTAGGTAGTACTAGAATCACAAAAAAAAAAAAAAAAAAAAAGATAAACATGTTCTGACGGGTTTTTCAAAACACGTAAGTAAAAAAAAATGATTCAAATAAGTCATTTTAAAGAGTTTTATCACAATTTAAATGGCTTAGTTATCTGCATAAAATAATAAATGGTGCTTATTCAGTTGGAAAGTTAACAAGCTCATTAAATATCAATTTGTGAAGAAATACACAGAACGAAAGCAAACACATGACTAATCAGAAAATTTGTGAGAATAGGTAAATCTGTGATACAAATATAAAAACTCATGCATTTGAGGAAAAAATACTTAACATTTAAATCGGCAGATAATTATTCTGAATTTTGTAAGATGATATATTAATCAAAAGGCATGAACAGGCATCTTCGTGTTATATAGTGTTATATACTTTTTATCTTATAGAAAATACAATTTACTAAAATTTCATAGTTTTGCTAAGGGCTCTGAGTTAAGAGTTTTTTCAGGAAGAATTAATTTTTACATTGTAATGCCACAATAAAAACAAATTGACGTACCTCCAGGAATGTCGTCCATGTCACAGAATAAAAACTGATCACTTCACTTTAATGTGATTGAATTTCTGAGAAAAGGTATTTTTTGTTGCGGTAATTACCACGAAGGCTGACTTTTATCCGGAAAAATCAGAAGTAATACTAAGCCAAGACCTTCGACTTTCGCAGATATATACACAAGATAATCCACTACCAACCACACCAGTCAAAATTCCTCTAGCGTAGATTTACAATTTTGAGGTTTTGGCCACTTTTTCAGGGTTTGGCCCCACTGTGCATCGCTACCGTTTAAATATTTAAATTCTCGCAGAACGTCTTGTAGATGTTGACTAACGTTCACATTCTCATTCTAGCCTATCATATAGCATAGGTAGCGTATCTCTTTGTGATTGATATTTATTGTTATGTGGTGTGTGCTGATTTTAAGAATACTAATATTGTTTACCCTACTTAAGAGGTGGAGTGTTACGTTAACAATTCTAGAAATACCTGTCTACAGTTATTGAGTAAATATTTTATTTTGTACCAATTGGTGTATAGGATTACATTAGAATAACCAGGTTCAAAACAATAACAAGAAAAAAAGTTGATAAGAAAACTAAATTTTTTTGGTCACAATGTTTGTAAATACAACATTACATATACAAAAAATATAGCCGGGATTCTAAAATTATAAAAAGGAAGTTTTTAATGGATATACATGTATGACTTCTAAATGTTTAGTCTTACACTGGTTTTAGAACACATCTAAGTGGGCGCCATTTTTAGCTCTGCTGATATTCTCTTGCCACGCATTCTGAATCGTTTTAACAGTTACATTTGCAATTTTTGCAGCGACTCCCTCCGTAAGGTGTTTGATGTTCGTTATATTCTGAGAGTACACAAGTTGTAACATATACACACAGGAAAGAGTAAAGTTATCGTATGCCCTTGTATGGCATGAGACTGAAACGCCCCATGCGCGGGGAGTTGGAGTGAGGCTGAGGCTGTCCTGTCCACTGCGCCCCACTGTGAGTTGGGAGTTCAGCTGGTCATGTCTATTACGCCCAACTGTATGAGTGTGGTTATAGATGGCAGATATATTTTTACTGTTTTTTTTTTTTTTTTTAAGATGTAATGTATTTTTGTAATTATGGGTAATAGTATAGAAATGAAACCCCGGCGGCTGAAAATATTTAAAAGTCATAGCACTCTGAAATGATAACAGCGAACTAAAGGGAATAAAATTTTTAACACCAATGATAAATCTCACATGCAATTGCGAAGAGAAGATAGTGAGCCTAATTCTTTCTTTCCAGGCTAGTGTGAGTGAAGTATGAAGTGAAGAGAGTTACAATTGCAATGTTACAGCACTAGGCGTGGTATACATATGGGATTGTATTAGGCCGCTACCAGCATGGGTTGCATCGCAGTAACTATGTGCAGTGGCCCACACGAACAACACTAGGTATATGCGCAGGTCAGTCGCACAAGATGGCGCGTACCAGTGCCCTTGGTGTCGACACATTTTTGTAAGTTTGAAACAAAAATTAATATTGCAGGCTAGGTGTTACAAAATAGGAAAAAAAAAATGATGGCTTGAATAGAGAATCATTAAAAAAGTAAAAAAAAAGGATTATAATTGTATGATGGGTTAAAAACTTTGAATTAAGTGGTGATAATTTAACTTAAGAAACCAAATATGCGAAAACATGGGATTCGTATTGAATAAAAAAGAACCAAGTTGAGTGAAAACAAGTGCCTTCGACACGCTCATGGAGGTAGTCTATGGGCCGCGTGTCTGTTCTGTACTTGAAGTCAACTGGTTAGCAACTGGAGATAAAAACAAATATGTTTAAAGGCCAATATGCTATAAAATTGTTTAATAGCTAGAGACTGGAAAAATTCGCGAGTTCAATGACCTACAGGATAGATTACACGATCATCTGCCTACTTGGGCAAACGGCGCCCGTTCATTGGGTACTGAATTTTGAGGCATCTCAAGTGGGTAACTTGTGGTTGGATACTTCTTTGATTGATTGTCTCTAATTGGCCAAGAGTCCTACATATTAACAGTGAACCAATAGCAGAAGCAGCACAACGGTATAATTATTTGAATTTTAGCATATCACGAAATGAGCCCGCGAATTTTTACGGTCTCTATTAATAGCTTAAAGATTCCATCATGTAGTGAATATTGCTAAACAAACATGATTCCAACACATCTGCAAGGAATTAGCGTTAAACTTTATTATAAACAAAAGTTGTTTTGCTTTGCAGATAGGAAAGGGGGCGAGGTTTAGTTCACATATTTACTTAAGTATTGACATCGTTAATATAGCACACACCAACTCCCTTACTTCATACTACCATGGGCAAGCTAGTTTATTCTATACCGGAGATATATATTCAATGGTTAAACATTAAAACCATTGAATATGAATAATAATTTTAGAAGTCGCCAAGCCATAATATATGTATATTTTTTTTTGCTCTTTATAATGCTAGTAGGATCGCCCGACATGAGATGGCATAGTAATGACCTTGTCTAGCTGGTGGCGCCGCTGTGCGGTGGGCAGGGGAACCACCTTAAAATATCGCTCTTTCTCCGTCTAAAACAACACACGAGTAGAAAAATAAAATAAAAGTGCCATTTTATGCCAAGAAGAATAATTGTTACCATTTTAAACATACTTTCGCTGTGGTTAGCTGAAATATTGTATGGGAGATATTGAGTGATATCTAACATTAGAGCTAGAGATTGTTTTAAAATGGTTAGAATTATGTGAACCCATAAAATCTGCTTAACAAATGGCATGGTGAAGTGAAAGTCGTGGATACAGATGGCACACGCGGTGTTGCTGCACGTGCTGTGGACTGTTCTCCAGAGGTCTGCAATACTGCGACGGGCGGTCAAGTCGTGGGCAGTTTCCACGGGATGCCAACTGTAATTATTCGGAGGCGGTTGAAGAGTACCGCAGTTAAGTGACGCGGTGACGCAGTGAATTTGCGGTTAAGACAAAAAAATATAAAATTTACCAAGAAAACCCAACTTTAAACGACAACTTACGCAGCTTCAACAATTGCGTGGGGTGGGAAGAGAGAGAAGGGTGTTTTCAGCTTGTGTAATTCGATCCCAGAATGCCTGAGCAACCAGAAGCGAAAAAAAATCCTGTTCCCCGCTAGCTGCAGCGGCCCACAAGACAGAAGCGGGTCGCAGCTGGCAGTAATTACCCAGGAATTAACAGCTATGAACTACCAGCCACGTCCTCCTACGAAGATAGGCCACGCCACACCACGCCGTTATATTTATGTAGCTCTTGCTCTGATTCAGCCTTCAGAATAACCAACTATTATTTCTTAAGATTTATAACTCTTAATCCTCTGGAGTACAAATGACACACACATTACAGTAATTTTAACGTAACACTAACATCTTAAGGAAGCAAAAATTGTTTTCACAAAGGATTCTAGCTGAAATTATGTTCACGTTCGTCAGTTAACACAACAAAAGGCTAATGTTTGAAAATTTAATACACCAACCAGATTAAAAAAAAAAGTAAGAACTTGATATACTGAGAGCTAAAAAATTGACTGTAAATTATTTTTTATTTATAAAAAAAAATTACAAAGGGAAAAAGAAATGTATTCCCTCAGACATTACATACCCAAAAAATACGACTCAATCAGAAAAAAACAAAACAAAAGGCGGTAAGCGGTAATCAATTCACCGCATAATCCAGTGGATTTAATCAGTTACTAAGTATTGCGATGTTCACGTAATTGCTGACCGACAAAGAAGAAGAAAGGGAAAAGTAGGTCTTCTCTTTAAGAAGCTACACCATGAATAGTGACACAAGTTGTCAAACTTGGCAAACAAAAAATTAAACAATACAGGTTTAGTTCCAAAATGACCAATAATACAGCTAAAGTAATTGAAAAAGTTTAAGGCATTAAAATATTAGTTTAAAAAATGTTAATTGTCCATACATATATTTAGATTATTTTTTTTATTTATATCTTGAACTTCACTTTGGATTAAAAATAAACTTCAAAGATTTACATTAAGATATGATTAGATAAAATAATTGCATAAAGAAATTAATTTCAATTTTCACAAAATTGAGCCTGCATGATGTCCAGTTAGCAAAAAAAAAAAGTATGAGAACATGTTGAGTACAATCAACGTTACGAAGTGCAGCGACAAACACCCCCCCCCCCCCTTCTCAACCCCCCCCCCTCAACACCTCCACGAAGGACAACCTACTCTGTTAAATTTTTTTTACTTTTATTTGATTGGAAATCTAGAAAACCTAAGTGCACGAAAATACCAAATGACAAAATACGATAAGAATATCAAAATGTTAAAAAAATTATCAACGAATAACTTCATGTGTAATTGAAAAAAAAAAACAGGACAGAATGGTGGTACAATACCCAGGACAGCCAGCGTATCACTCTATCTCTCTCTCAGTATATCTCTCTCAGTATATCTCTGTGTCTTTCTCAGTGTATCTCTCTCAGTGTATATATATATATATATATACTCTCTATTTCTCTCTATTTAATTGATTTCAGTTCCGTCTTTTTTGAGCACTCATACACGGAAAACACAGGCATTGTCGCTAAACTGTATGAAATAAACACATTTGTTGAAACTATTCGCGCGCCACGTATTGTAAAATGGTTCTACTAATTCAGAACAATTCGCGGGCATGCGCATTACAACTCAACAAAGTTTCATCGCAATCGGATGAATGGTATAAAAGCCCATAGGCACAAAAAAATTATTTTTATGTATATTATTATAATAGTGTGTTTGAGCATCACGCAAAACTACTGGATTGTGATGAATTTTTTGTTGTTGAAAAGCTTATAAACAGACTTAAAAACTGGTATATATTTTATCTCGCTAAGATGTCGGGCGCCGGAGATATGGCAATAAAACCACAAATTTTCACAACCAAGTGCAAGTGCTCCCATTCCAGGGTAATTCACATTAAAAAAGGAGGGGGGGGGGGAGTTTTGAGTGGCCATGTGGTCGGAGCTGTAACACATCATAAAAAATTCGAAAGAATTGCTAAAAGTTCCTTGAGTTTGTTTGTTTGTTATACAAATCTCCGATCTCGATGAAATGTACACACGTGACCTTCGAAACACGAAAAAGTTCACTCATTGTCTAGGTGAGATTTGGAGAAAACCATCCATAAAAACAGAAATTTCGCTTAATTTATTGATCCAAGCATTTGCATTGGTGATGCCTGTTTATCCATGGCAACAGCTTTATAGTAGGGGAGCCCAATAGGAAATTTAGGGATTTACTGGAGCGCGGCAGTTGAACATAAGGGAGGATACCTTGCATCCTGCTGAGTACCTTCACCATATATCAGCCCTTTATATAGGAACATGCGTCTAGGGCAGGGGTCGGCAACCTTGTGAGTCGGAAGAGCCAAAAATTACAATTTACAAAATTTCAAAGTTTTTAAAGAGCCACAAAAAATTTTCTTGCCAACAATAAATAGTACTTGCATAATAAAGATTTTTGATAAATAAACTAATTTATTTATTCATAAGAAAAAATTTATTCATATATAAGTAGTGTTTTTTCACAACAAATTAGATAATATATATGGTCTTATTAGATAATTACTTATTATATTAGTAAAAAATTAAAACAATTAAACACTTACTAACAGCACAGCCAGTAAGTACTAGTAAAACGAAAACCTCGGGCGGATGACAAATTGATAATTTAACTGCTTGATGACATATTGTTTAGTAAAATATAACAAGCTTGGGAAAAAAAACAAGGCTTACTACTGGTTTGTAAAAAAAAGAAGTATTTTCTGTATAAATGACCTGGTGATGCAGTATTTCTGGAACGGAACTAAAGAGCCGCAGCTTCACATCCAAAGAGCCGCATGTGGCTCGCGAGCCGCAGGTTGCCGACCCCTGGTCTAGGGCAGCCCATCAGAAGAGGAGAAAAAAAAATCGATCGTCAGAAATACTTAGCGCGTCAGATTAAGGTAAGGTGGTTTAATTACCAGCTGAAGAGTATGCATTACAATAATCTGACGATTTGAGTGTAACGAAATGAAGTGGAAGGGTCACAAACTTGCAAAAAAAATTGGTTGTCTGAAAAAGTCGGTTTACGGACGATAGTTTAACGTGACGTCATAACAAAGCATTGATGAAATGATTGCATTATTTTATGAATAAAATTAAATCATTTTTATTTTAATAATAAAAGAATAAATACTTGAAATTATACTAGTAATCAGATTTTTAAAATGCAAAAATAATTAACCTTTATTGCCGAAATTGTTGTAATAAGCAATGAAAACCACATTAAAGTTTAAATATAATCTATGCGTCCGAGGAGAAGAAAGACAGCGGCAGCACACAACTATAAAGTGAAGTGAAAAGTTAATGTAAAATCGGTGATTAAATCGGTCTTGCCAATAAACGATGCTATTATACCATCATTCATTAAGAGTTTCTTCTGTAATATCCTTTTCATTAATAAATTAAATGTCCAAAAATTCAAAAGTTAAATATAACATTCAAACAATTTAAATTTCAAATATTCAAGTTTCCAAGGCAGCCAATCGAAGCTAGAAATTACACGCAAATAGTAAATACGTGAACAAAATAACTTTTACAAAAATATGACAACTTTAAATAATTAATATTAACATATTCATTTGCAGCACTTATATTACAGTTTTCACAATATTATACAATTTATAATAGGCACTAGATTCACTGAAGTGGTATATAGAGTATAGCTCCATAGGGAAAACTTATTACTGTCAAAAGTGAAACAAAGATAAGTACATTTAAGTGGGTTTTAAAATAAAATAAATAAATAATTTGTTTTTACGGCACCGATGCAATGAACTTGAGAACATTTTTTGTTGCTTCTTTGGAGCGTATCGTTGTCCTCCTCGCATTTCCCTTCCTCCCCCTCCCCCTTCTACTACATGTTCTCTTTCTGTTTCTCACAGGGTTGACTAATATTGTCGCCACGGGGTTAAACCGTATAGGAATAATTTACATTAAATTAAATCTGTGGGATTATATAAAGAGTTGACGTTAACTTTATTGGAGGAAACGGTAACTCTATGTGAACTCGCTTGACATCTACCTAAAATTTGCGAAAGGCATTGTTGTTATAATTCCTCTTAACTTAATAAATTACTCAGTACTTTAATGAATCTACATTCTTCACCCTGTACGGGATGTCTAGAGAGTGATAAATAAATGGAGATACTTAAAAATAACGTAATTCAAAACTTAATTAAAATTTCTAAGATTCGAAACCAGTATCTAGAAAGAGGTAGTCTTTACAGGTTATGATTAAAATTACAATTAAAATTCTCAACAATTATGGAGCATTGCTCGTGAGCTCATGAGATATTTGGCGCGCTTTCCAGAGTTACGTCTGGATCTTCAAGTGCAAACGACTTGAGGTGACTGAACTGTAATGGTAGAGACCGGAAAAATTCGCGGATTCCTTTCGAGACAGGCTGGAATCCAAACTCGTTTAGCTTAATGCTGCGTCAGTGATTGGACCGCAATTTACCTGAAGGACTCTGAGCCAATGGTAAACACTCAACAAAAGAAGTATCGAATCATAAGAATCGCAGTAAACAGGTGTCCCGAGTCGGAAGCCAATGACCAGGTGATAGTTGCCCGAGTACATAGAGAATCGCGGAGTCTATCCTAGTGGTCATTGAAACCGCGAATTTTTCCAGTCCCTAGTAACGGGAATGCCATCTCACAAAGACAATGTGCGTATTTTGGAGTCTATGGTGACTAAACGGGCAGTGTTGACAGTCCAGATATGTGACGAATTTAAAAGAGAACTTTGCCCCGCACTAGCTAGTGTTGGTGACTAACAGACACTTGCCCTGGCCAAACATTGTAGCTCTTCCTTTTGGGGTGCAGATTGTTTATACGCGAACACGCGTACACTCTCTTCAAAATAAGGTGAACAAGTTGACCTTTTTTGACATTCAACGCAAATAACGATCATACGTTAACTGCATAATAGTTTGAGAAAATTATCAAAAGAATTAATACCTGATTACTTAGCTAGTCTGGCGCTACATGAATCTGTGTTTATGTTTAATTTATTATGTCACAATATATTCAGCTGTCAAAGTCTGAATGTGCATGGAAGTACCTGCCATAATATTCCCTCCATATCTTGGACAGAGTTTAATGTCTTTTCACGTGACTATTTGATATCATCCCTGTGAGGAAACAGATTGGTATCAGTTACTTAGACTTTCGTGACATGTACTCTATTTTGCTGATATGTGAGAACCTATAGGGCTGAGTGTAGGTCGTTAGCAAAGACCTTCGTTTCATACCTTTGTGTGTTTTGCGTTACGGCTTCCTTCCACACTTCAAAATGGCACACACTCAAAGCTACAACATGTTATGGAGGCTTTGCAGGTGTGGTGTAGCTTTTTGTAGGCGTGTGAACAATTCTCCCTTCCACAAGTTTGTGTGAAAAAGCGGCGAGCACTGTAAGTAAGCAAGCGTGTTTGATTGAAGGTTTAGGTCGGGTTTCACGTAGCGTATGCAAATAGGTGTACCTCTCAAATAAAGAAAAAATGGATTCCGTAGTATTTGTCTCCTGCAAAAAAAATTCTGCGCAGCACATGGTTGCAATGTCTTAATTTTGATCTTGATTACTTGAACACTAGATACGACTATTAGGTGGAATAAGCAGTAAATAATAATTTGTTATTTGTTGTTTGTAAAAGTTCCAAGTGAGCGAATCAAGGACGAGCGTGAACACTGCCCTGGCGCCACGTGTCAGAAGTCAGTGGAGGTAACTCGCAGGCCTGTGGCTGTAGCCTCGCTCCTCGATGCCTCGATGCCACGACCAGGGACTGCTGCACGGCGCCTGTGCTGTTCCTTTAGAGTTTAGACTAAAGCAAGGAATCAGTTCTTTGAATGTTTCAGTCCGAATAAAACGTAAACAATTATTTAAACTGTATCTAATTATACAATCTTCCTTCAACAAAATTGGCCGCTCAAGGAAGAAAAAAGTAACATTTTAAAAAACTCTCCGCACGCTCGTATTTCAGCAAAGATGTCGCTCGGGTCTGAAGTTCACACGACTATATGGAGATTTAAAAATAAAAGCATGAAGGAAGGTTTGAGCTTATAGCAAATCTGCATGGTCAAGATGTTTGGGAATAGCGATATGGTCCCTGAGTTAGTAACTTGTCAAGTGTTCAAACAGAAAGGGTCTGCTGACGTAGTAGCCGATACCCTCTGCGACAAGAAGTCCAGACCGGAGACGATTGCAATGACATCCACCGCGAGCATGGGTCTTATTGGCCAGTATCGCCCCGAGCTGCCTCCCCCCTCCCCTTTCTTACATTCCTGCTGTCTGGTGGGGGAGACAGGATATCTTACTAATTGAACCAAACCAAAAGTTGCACGTAAAGGCATCACATCGCCACAACCCACGCTTTGACAAATGTTGCAGAGATAGGCTGGAACTAGGCGGGCCCGTCACGCAGTCCTCCTCCGCCTGTTCGTGCCACATGGACACGGCCTTATGTAGCGAACTGTTAGATGTGGGTGTGCCCCTCCCACGACTGCTCTGATGATGAGCTCCGAGTACCGTCTCACAGTCGGCCCAAAGAGGTCATTGTAGGGACTGGAAGAATTCTCGGGTTCAATGACCTCCAGGATAGACTCCACGATCCTCTGCACACTCGGGCAAACGTCGCCTGTTCATTGGCTGCTGACTTGTGGGGCGTCTCAATTGGGAGACTCGTGATTCGATACTGCTTTGACTGAGGGTCTATGATTGGCCCGCAGTCCTCCAGGTTAACAGTGAACCAATAGCAGATGTTGCGTAAAGATACAGTTATTTGCATTTTAGCATATAGCGAAACGAATCCGCGAATATTTCCGGTCTCTAGGTCACTGCGATGTGTGGCGTCGAGCACAGCATGTGATTGGCTGGAGGAGTGGGGAGGGGGAGTAGCTCCGGCCTATAGCGGGTCACGTGCCGTCATGTCGGCGCCGTGTGACGTCAGACCGACCACCCAGCGGCGGCCTCCTGCCTCTCCAGGATGTCCATCAGTTCAGCATGTCACTGTGCACTTGTACGGTCACAGAACAACAGTTTGTAGTCGGCAACAGTACGGGAGAACTGATTGATTATTTCGCAAGGTACTTACAAATTTAGCAATAGTTACCCTTGTTCAAGAAAGATGGTTTAAGGGAGTGACAAAACCGTAAAATACAAAACAAACCATGTACAAATAATTTTAAACAATACAAACTTCGGGCAGTTGCTTGTCTCTGTTTTCTACCCTCACTGTGTTCCGTTTCATTTCTCTAACTCAACATTGCAAAGCTCCTAATGACTTGAATTCTCGCGTCAATTATATGAAACGGGTTAGTAATAATGTATCAGTCCCTACAATAAAGGTAATTTCATTTGATTGGGATACCTTTAATATAAATGTGTAAAAACTACTGCGACTCAGTTAAATCTGACTGAAAAATATGTCAGAAATACCCGTTAGAAATTAGTGTGAAGCATTTTAAAATTTTCGTGTGAAAGTCCATTTATCTGCTGCAGTTTATAACAGTTTCGTATTTGGAGAGTACACGACGGCACTATAATTGCATAACCGCGAACAGCTCCTTTTCGCTGTTGAATGTTATGATTACATCATAGATGGTTCATTTCGGCCTAGTTCTATATTTTATTGAATTAAATTTTTTATCCATCATATAAAATCCTCTTATACTTTTGTGGCAATCGAATGTTTCTCAAACATAATTTAATAAACTATCTGAAATTATATTAAACATATTTCAATAATTTATTGGGCATGTGCATTTGTAAAAAAAAAAAAAAAAAACTTTCCAATGGTAAAGAAGTTGATATAATGTAGTTTTCTATTCATTATTTTGAATAAAATACAACTTATCAAGGGAACTAAATTTGTATTAACACCTAAAAAAGTTAAAATAATTGAATAAAGTTTGATGCGTGAAATGACTTAAGTCTAGGAAATTGCATCTTACCTAGCTGATTGGCCAGACTTAATGAGTCGGGCATTAACAATATAATGTTACATGTGGGAAAACAGGTTCTAAATGGATAACCCGATTAATTGAATACAGTTTTTTTTTTTATTTATCAACTACTAAGTATATGCACAATTAAATTACGATGCTTAAAATGTCTGTCCACAACTTAATAACTCTTTCGTTTAGTCCACAGTTCACTCTCCCCACTGTAGCTCGACTTGACAGTGACTCTCTACTGGTCGTCTCTAACCTCACACCTGTCATAACACACTACTCACTCGTCCGCCGCACACACAGCACAGTCCTGATACACCAGTCTCCGCACACGGGTGTCTGTCGCTCGCCCTCCTCACTTCACTGCCTCGGAGGCTGGCGTCTCTGCTTTCATACCCCTCAGACTCCTTCTGGAATGGTCGCGCACCCTTTTGAAGTGTCGCGTCATCAGCTCAGAATAATGGTGTCCTAGTTACGCCACTTCACGCATTGGGGCTCTGGGGCCCGATTCTCAGATTCATTAGCCTCGTCTTGACGTGACTCCCGCTCGAGACAAGCAGCCTTCCGCCAGTATCGGTGTTCTCAAATTTGAAAACATGAGTCGCCTCCGAGCGCCGCCGACTTAGTAGGAACGACTACTGTTGAATGCTGGGAAAAAGCGTTATTTTTTTTTCTGCTGTAACGACGTGCCGAAGCTTTCAAAATGGCGGAATCGCGCGTGTGGCAGCATGCACACGTATACGGACGTCGGGATACATACCAAAAATATTGGGTGTGTCAAAAATGAAACTACCCTGGAATATATTTGGTAAATTTAAATAATTAAAAAAATTAAATAATCACAACTTTAAGAATTCGTGATTAAACTAGCTTTATTACATTTATGATGTAACATCACAATGATTTAGGTTATGTGTGTGTTTAGCACAACATAAAGAGCATGGTGACGAAGAACGAAACTTGTAGGCCTGCCTAAGACGTGGTTCAAATCTGTCATTGCATTTCAAGTCATAATTTTTTTAATATTTAATTATTGAATTATATATTCTGTACCATATTGAAAAATGTTATTGATGTTTAAAAATCTTAGCTCTCGTTACACGGCATTTGATAGGAGTAATTTCGGGAATGGAAAAGAAGTCGCTTGGAATGGAAATGTGGCCCTAAAAATGGTGCTGCCATCTGTGGAAGTCTCAGAAATCTCGAAATGATGGCGGGCCCGCATCATTCATCAATTGATATTAATGTTCGAGAACATCGGGGTATGTAGGCTACTAAGCGTATTGGTGTTGAAACTAAACTTTATAATAGTAAAACTATCCTTTAATACCTACTTTGTTATAATTCAAAGTCATAAAAAGAAATGACATCTTAAAAAATTCTTATTACACTTTGAAAATTAGAGATAGCGCAGTTTTCGTCATACTGTAGAAACACAATAAACTGTTCGCCAAAATATATTTGATGCCATGTTGAATAAAATAATTTCGTGATTATATTTTTACTGTTAAATCTTAAATTTTTATTGAATCAGCGCAATAAGGTTAAGGATTGTTTGTAGGAAGTATTTACAGACTGTCGTTTAACCAAAAAAACAAACTAATATACAAAAATATACTTAGCTTATATGGTTTTAAATTGTTTCAGGTTAATTTTGTTTTAATGTATATATTGGACTGCAACTTTTAGCTTGAAAAATACTTAAACGATAGCACCACGTTCGTAATACTTTAGAGAACCAACATAATGTTGAATAACTTTGATGTCACATATGTTCCAGCACGATTTTCCTGGATAATAAATTATAGGTATTGTTACGAACGCTGACAGGACCGCGTCACGTGCCAGGTTCGGTGCTGGCTGGTGGCCTTACACGGCCACTGACGTCACGCGCCGTCCACTGACTTAAGGCATGCCACGCGTGCCTGGCCGGAGTACAAGGGTCTTCGCTACCTCCTCCCCCCTCCGTTTCCCCGCTCATCGTCCCGCTTCGGGCTATTATCGCTGAGCGGCCTTGGGAATTCCGCGGGCCGCCGTGTGGAGTGGCATGAATGGACGCCGCCGTTCTCGATGTTTCGCGCATCGGTTGACCCAAGATGATGCGACTCGTCACAGCTGCTCTCGTAGGTTCGAGAAGGGCGCCACAGGTATTTAAGCAGCGACGCCGGCTTCCACGTAAGTTCCGAGCAAGTTTCGAGGGTTCGGAGAGTTCCCCGAGTGAGGGGAAGTGCGACATCGGCGAAGAGGGTGAGAGACCCCCTCGAGAGTGGCGCGACGGGACCTGAGAGTGCGACAGAGTGGCGCGAGACTGTGTGTGTGGACAGGCGCGAGGTAAGGAGCCCAGCTCCAGTGAGGAGTGCGGACTGTGGAACTAGACAGACATCGAGTGACTGGGGAAGAAATATTTTTAAGTGGCAGTGATTGGTTGGTGGTCGGACATTTTTAATTTCAATTATTTATTAGTAATGTAAATATTAGTAATTAATAAAACTGTATTATAAAATAATTGGGATATTCCTAACGAACTCGGTTCTCCCCACATAGGTCGTAACAATGTTCATCACATGGTTGAACAGGTAGGATGAGTACATTTGGGTAGTACACGTTACATCACCTTCCTCATGGATGAATGTCTTATACAATGTAAAGTCACCAACCATGGTCTGCAGTAAATACAATTCGAAAATGTATATTTTAAAACAATTCCTGTTTAATGTATTAATTAACTTAATTACAGTATACTTTACAAAAAAATTATGGAATTTTTTAATATATACATTTCACTGTTAAAATATATTTAAATGCTGGAAGTAATAATTTAATACTGCGAGAAAAAAAACTGTAATGATGGTCATCGAACCCTAGCCAGCGTATTGCCAGACAATGCTTTTGACCACTTAGCCATGGCACTGACGGGAAAATACGTGAACAATACATCTGATCTCAAACTGTACTTGTGAATCTGTGAAGAGCTTGTAGGGCCCACTCGGGCGAGACACTTCAGGGCGTGTAAGGGCGCCTGCCTGCTTCAAGTCAACTCTGACCCTCCGCTCGTGGGCGGTATCTGGCCGAGGCGGGGGAGTGGATAGAAGAGGGCGAGCGATAAGCGGGCGACTAGCGCCGTGCTCCGGGTCGTGGAGGACTGTGCATCGGGGACAGAGTGAGAGGCGACCAGTAGAGCCGAGCACCAGCGGCTGGGAGTGAATAGCGGACTCATCAATTTGCTATTAGTTATAAGTTAGATTTATTTGTGGACAGACAATTAAATCGTTATAATTAAATTCGTACTGTAAATATTAGTAAATAAATATCTAATTAATGAATTGGGCTATTCGCTCGGTCCAGTTTTCCCCTTTGTAACAATATATTATTGTCGGCTATTAATTGTATAGAGTAGCAGGATGCACCCTGATTGGCCAGAACATCGCCCAATCATGGCCACTTTTAGGTAACAATTACAGTTAGGCTGTACATGGCCATATATAGTACTGTTAGGAGTATAATGTGGGGAGAAAACTGGGTTCGTAAGGTATAGCCCAATTATTTGGTTCAGTGTTATTTATTACTAATGTTTACACCATAAATTGAATTAACGCACTCAAGATCTCTCTACACTGGTCACTGAAACACTGGAGCCTGGCTCGACAGTAGCTCGCTGTCTTCCTCCGCGCACTCACCCACGCCGCGCCGCAGTACACGCCAGGCAGCACACTCGCAGGTGTCTTGACGCTCTCCGCTGCTTCTATACTCTTGGCAGCCCTTCTGGAACCGACTGGTCGCGTCACCTTGGGCCGACCCGACGCCCGAAAAGTCCAGAAAGGCGGTGTTTGTTCGCGCCACTCCGCGCGGTGGCCTCGGAAAACCCGCAGTATTCCCAGGCCACTAAAGGGTAATTGACAATGGCCTAAGGGGCGACGGTGCTAGGGGAACATGAGGGGGCGGGGGTAGCGAGGACCCTCGTAATCCGGCCAGGCACGCGTGGCATGCCTCACGTCAGTGGCCGTCAGTGGCCGTCAGTGACCGTCAGTGGCCGTCAGTGGCCGTCAGTGACCGTCAGTGGCCGTCAGTGGCCGTCAGTGGCCGTCAGTGACCGTCAGTGGCCGTCAGTGGCCGTGCGGGGCCGCCAGCCAGCTCCGAACCTGGCGCGTGTCGCTGTCCTGTCTGCATTCGTGAAAATGTTTTGCCTTCAGGTATCCATCAGCCATGAGAATGGCTGCACTATGCAAGCCGAAACCTTGGGCACTTACTTAGTTCAACAAACGGATGTCTTAACCCAAAAGAAGCCACTATGTTTTGGAATTGCTGTTGCTATCAAACACACAGTATAATCGCAAAACAGTAACGAGAATTCTTCCCAGTACATAAATTTTTCTTCTTCTAAAACTTGATTCCGTACAAAAATGTATTTCAGACGGTACCAAAACGCAAGAACATTTAACCTCGTATTGTCGGCGTGTGGATCGAGACCTGCTGAGTCACCAGGCGAAGTTTCACAAGTGTAACCAGATCAGTCGACATCATTGCTCATCGGTTTACTTCGCTTTACTTTCTCTTCCGGTCACACGTTGATTTGTTCAGCTGTTTTGCTGGCAGTTTTTCCTTCAGGGTGTATTAGATAGCTCGAGATCCTGTAATTTAGGTGTGCAAACATTTACGATCAAATAATGCGAATCCTACAGTTCTGTTCAGCGACTGATCAAGAGTTGACCGCCCTGGGCTAATTATGAGGACGCGCCACCGCCAGGTGACAAGTCAGTGTTTGTTTTACGCGCGCTATTTAAAAATTTAAAAATTTATTGTCATAATCAGGGAGTCCCAAGCTTTTTCTGTTCACAGCGCATTTAGTTTTAGTGTTTTGTCTCGGTCTAGTTGAAATATGTAGGGTAGATGCAATGATGCTAGATCAATAGTGCACGGGAATACACGATTTCAGCGCCCCCCCCCCCCTCCCCCACGATCCTCGCGCCCTAGGCTGCAGCCTAACTAGCCCGAGGGTTAATCAGGTCCTGGTTCTGTTCTAGCGGCAGATACAACTGCAGGCGCAAGCAGTACAAATGTCACATACACGTGGCATCGCGGTCGCAGCTAGTACATGGTTGAGGTTAGAGCATCTTGTATCTCAGTGTGTGTTTGTAATGCCATTATAAGAACTCACGGGTCGTGTCAGTGCATGGAGTGTGCGCCGAGCAGACAGGACAGCCGCTGGTGGCGGAGCGTGGCGTAGCCATTCCGGGCGGCGGGGGCGGCCGGAAGTAGCGGCGCGGCACGGCACTTCCGCCCGCAGTGCTGCCACCCGCGGCGGGGCGCACCACTAGCTCGCTGGAAACCTTCTTTTCACAGACGAGAGAGCCAATCGTGCATCTTCGGTTTTTTTTTTGGTTCATTGTAAATAAATATGGCGGTGTCGATAAAAGGATACCAATGGTCAATTAGGTTAGCTACATTATAAATACATTAAAACATTGTGGACGGTTGATTTGGTTAGGATAGCTACATTAAAGATACGGAAAAAAAGCATGAACTTCGGGGAACTTCGGGTTTTGGCTCTCTCGTCTGTGAAAAGAAGGCTTCCCACTAACTAACTCACTGGACCTCACTGCGCGTGCACTGCAGACGTGTAGCGAGCAATCAGCTCCGGTCTGTAGCTGCGACAGTGATACCAAATTATAAAACCCTCGTGAAACAGAATTCAAAGGAAACTCACATCACGTCATTTTATTTATTTATCCATTCACAGCGATTCTTATTAAAAAGGGGGTTGTCTGTGAAGTCGGTTTACGGACGATAATTTTACGTGATAACGTCATAAGAAAACATTGATGAAAAATTGCTTACTTTCTAATTTTCAAATATTATTTATAGTTTTTGCAAATTTAATTTAAATAATTTGTTTAAATATAATCACGAACAATTAGTTTAAAAGCCTGCCTTAACCTGTTTGATATTATAGAAGATTTTCTCGCACGGTGGTTGGCAGGTTCTTGCACGCTCGGCTCAGGCGTAACGTGACAGTCATGCTTTTTTCGTGCGTGCAGCCGGCTTTCATCAATTTATGAGACTTTATCACGTCAAAAAAATTATAGCATACAGAGTGTAGTGAATGTTGCCTACTCTTCAGGCATTTATATTTAGCGTTTGACAATTATGTGTGCATTTGGTAAGGTGGCTTATCTTATTTACACGTTTTCCAACAACATAACCTTTAATTATTTTTAATGTGTACTTCGAATAGTATTTCAAGAATATGCTGATTAGCCTTTAAAAACTACGTGCGAAAATGTTTTCACAAAAAACAAAATTTTTGTTATTAAAAGCATTTTGCGCTGATGTTACTTATTTTTAAGTAGTTTCTAATAGGTCTTGAAAATGTTTTTTTTTTTTTTTTTTTTTTTTTTAAATTTAATCAAGGGTGCATAACATAAAGTAAACACTTTAAGGGAAAGTGGTAAATATATTTTCATCTTACGTGTTTCGTAAAGAATCACTTGCCGAGTGTTGACTGTTTTTTTACGCAAACAAAATTTAAAAAAAAAAACATGTTAAAATTTTTAATTATTTTTCTTGTGCTACGGGAAACTAAGGCGAAGAGAAACGACTGAAATACTTATTTTACCACGTGATTATTAGCTCGCTTTGGGCAATGTCTGTCTATGCATACTATTAGGTGCTGTATTTTAAATTTTTTAAAAATAATAAGTTATTCGTGTGCTTGAGCCAGAAAATAAGAAAATTTTAATTTTTTTCTAGATCCAAAAATATTTGTTTGAAACATATAAACATAGTTGAGAACATAGTTGAGGATTGGATGAAAATGCAAGAAAATGAAGAGAAAGATAAAGAAAACATGAAAACCGTGAATACTAATCAAAACGAAAAAAAAATAACTTAAATCATTAATGAAACTATGGAGTAAAAAATCAATAAACTTGACAGCCCATGACAGTCCATGGATGTTGTCAAGGAAAGCATGCGGGGGTTGAATGAAGGAGACGGCTTGCTGTGCCGTGTTGTTTCTCCCATTCCGCCCGAAACATAACGGAAATGGTGCTTCATAAAGTTTGGTGATGGTTGTAAGATAAACTAGAATTTCCAGTGTATAATTACATACAAATACATAGGTGAGCAAGTACTAGATACCTTAAAAATAAATGTTATAAATTCAAAAAAAGTTATTATCGCTTGCTTCTTAATTTTATTTTTAAAAAATATTGTAATATTTTGATACATTATTGGTGTGTAGATATAACAATTTTCTATTACAAAAATATGCTTAAATGAAACTGAAATAAAATTTAAAATTTTTGCAAGTCTTTCTTATTATCTCATCAAGGTGTTTACAACTGATTGAAAAACTTCAAATAAACAAGACTAAAAAGTAGAAAATAAATTCTAATTGTTTAATATAACACTTTTTAAAACAAACTAAAAAGTATATATTTTCGCTTAGTCTCATAAATATTAAAAACACCATTCATGTTTTTGAAACCGTACAAAATTTCCTGAAAATTTATGATTGTGAATTTTCTATAGTTATGATTATATGGTAATACATATTCAAAACGAAAAACGTGGGGCGCATGCAAAACATATTTTATGTATTAATTGTTCGACTGAAAATTTTATTGCAATGCAAACAATATGGATTGTTTCATGAGTTTTCTCACTAATATAGATTATCTACATGATTAACAAATATGTATTGCATGCGCCCCATGTTTTTCGTTTCAAATATTACAAGCATTTTCTTAGCTATTGAAAATTAACAATCACAAATCGTCGGGAAAAATTGCATGATTTTAAAAATATGAATGGAGTTTTGAATATTTATGAGACAACGAGAACTTATTTTATAATTTATAGTTCGTTAAAAAAAATATTAAAAAAATTAATGAGTAATTAATTGGCTTACTTTTGCAAATTTAAATGAAAGTGTAATATGTAAACGACAAAACCGAGTCACTTGAACAATCAGCGTGCATGTATCGGGTTGCGCTAGGAAAGTATAATATTGTAAAGAACGCAGGACCGCGATGCCAGGTTCGGAGCTGGCTGGCGGCCCCGCACGTCCACTGACGTGAGGCAAGCCACGCGCGCCTGGCCGGGTTACAAGGGTCGTCGCTACCCTCTCCTCCTTCCACTCCCTGCGCATCTTCATGCCTCGGCGCCGTTATCTATTGCTGAGCGGCCTTGGTAATTCCGCGGGCCACCGCCCTTCTGGACTGTTCGGGCGTCGGGTCGGCCCGGGATGACGCGACTCGTCACGGCCGCTCTCGTCGGTTCTGGAAAGACGACCCGCGAGTACTGAAGCAGCGACGCCGGCCTCCGCTAGAGTTCCGAGCGGATCCCGAGCGAAGGGAAGTGCGACATCGGCGAAGAGGGCGAGAGAGCCCCCCGAGAGTGGCATGACGCGGAGTTCGACTGGACCGCGAGAGTGCGACTGAGGGCCTAATTCAGAGAGCTCTTTCGACGGTTATTCACACACCGAAAGGCTTTTCCATTGAAGCTGCTCAGCAGAGACGTTTTTCAGTGGTTGGTTGACTGCTGGATAAGGAGAGCCAACCACTTGAAAGTGAATGTGGTCTGAAGCTCATTCGAATGCCTGTTCAGCTGAAAATTGGCGGAGCAGTTGATTGTTTTAATATATAATTCCCACATAAAAACGTGTTCATGTATGTTTGTAATTGTTTAAAACATTTTTGTCATATGGCAGATATGTAAAATATGTTTTGGAATTAAATATGCGTTTTTAAAGAAATCGTTTCGCCCGCAAAGTGTGCATCAGACACGTGTTTTGTAGCGATGGCAGAAGATTTGGATGAATTTCCAAATCACATTGACGAGGTTTTTGAATTTTTTGATGATCTTAAAAATGAAAATCCAGTTCCGCGAAGGTATATAAGAAATTTAGCAGACCCGTTTGATTTTTATCGGGATAAAGAGTTCGAAACACAATTTTTTTTTCTCTGTAAGAAACTGCATTTGTTTTTGTTCTTTTGTTGTTTTTTTTATTACGGTTTTGTGCTTTCTCATGAGATCAAAAATAATCGCTTTTTCATCTGGAGAAAACACTATAATTTTAGGCAACGTATCCATCTTAAGAAAATTTCTCAACCTCGTGTAGGGTTACCAGACGTCCGGCAAAAGGAGGACATGTCCTCCTTTTTATGTATTTTTTTGCGTCCGGACGGATTTTCCTTAATGCTCCAAAATGTCCGGCTTTTTTATAAAGTGAGATAATTCCTGCAGTTACACTCTGAGTAACGCGCGCGCTGTCCGCAGTCATCCCACTAGTAAGTAGTTCTATGACAGCTTGACAGGTAGCAGCACATGCAGAAGCACGTGTTTTTAATATGCTGTATATGCGTAGTTTGTTTGATTCTTTATACTGAAACTGTATTAAATGCCAAAACATTTTAAAATATCGTACTCCATTGTAATTAATTCTTGGCTTTTTAAAAAAAAATATATTTTCCTCCTTTTTAGTGAAATGTCCTCCTTTTTTATTATCAGTGTCTGGTAACTGTAACCTCGTGTCCAATCCAAACAAAATATTATTTTCAGCGGGAGAGCAGACAAAAGACAATCAAAATGAAATAGGGCGCTTTTCCACACACACTCCAAGTACTTGATCTAAGAAAATTTTTGTGCCATGTTGCCAGATCTCCACTGAAAGTGGATGGGAACAAGCTTTCAGCTGGCAGTCATTTGAAAGGCGTTTTTGAAGTATGAGAGGTGGAGAGTCTGTCAGATGAATGAGAGTTTGATGCGCTTTCGAAGGTCAACTCTGAATTCGGGCCAGAGTGGCGCGAGGTGAGGGGCGAACCACTGTCGAGCCTAGCTCCAGTGAGGAGTGCGAACTGCCGAACTTGACAGACATCGAGTGACTTGCGAATAAATATTTTTAAGTGTCAGTGATTTGAGATCAGACATTGTTAAGTTCATTTTTTATTATTAATGTAAAATTTAGTAATCAATAAAACTTAACTGGGCTATCCCTTACGAACCCAGTTCTCCCCTCATAAATCGTGACAATATTGAAACGACAGAACCCAGTCACTTGAACAAACAGCGTGCTCTAGGAAAGACGGGTCGCTGCTAACATGACCTCTCAGACATGAGGCGGGATCCTGTGCGGTGTATGTGGTGGCGTTGTGCAGTGCCCGGTGGAGCGAGGCTCTTAGAGATGGCGATAGCTGGTACTCCGGCGCGTGTTTGACCAGCGCCCAATGCCCAAGACTTCCTGATCATGTTGCACCGTAACTTGACCGTCCTGACGAACCGGTTCCTTCAGCTGTAGTGTATCTGCGTTGGCTGGTTCAGCAAGTGTTTTCTTTAGGAGGCCTGTTTCAGTACGCATTCCTACCCTTGCAGACCCTGAATGCCTATACAATTTTTTATTTTCATTTTAGGGTCTTTACTTGATATCCGTCCATAAAACTTCCGAGAAATATTCTGTCGTCACTCTTGAGGTGGTGCTGATTGGTCCCTAGCCGTCCCCAAGGTCACCACGCCGTTGCAAGGGCCGTCGTGTTATGCCTCTGGGCATAGCAGTGCCTTAGCGTCATTCTGCTGTGATTAAGGCCAAGCCGCGTTATGCCTCGTACTCACCTGACAAGGACTATTTCACAGCGCTGGTTCTGTTTATGTACAATACCTCATTCAAACACCGTTCTTATTGTAGCGGTTACTGAACACTTTGTACTGTAGATTTATTATTATATTTTATCACGTTCTAAAGGTAAAATAAATACTGACTACTACTGTCTGAGGAACCTTGCGGGGAATGGAACTCACAATTTCTTGATTATCAGTCAAGCATCTTACCTCACGACCATCGTGCACAATAACAATCATGACTGATATAAACTGAATGGGTTTTTGTCAGTATGTATAGTAAAATTAATTGTATTTTTGCTGTTTGGGGGGAAAGAGGGGGGGGGGGGGGTGGTGGTTAAATATACTGTGATAAATTGTATGCACGTTTACAATGACAATTACAGTATAATAGAAACAGGCACTGAATAATTTACACTTATTGTATGTGTAAATTCATATATAAATTTAAATGCGTTATTTAACAAATGAGTTATTGCAGTTATTACATTAGAGTATTTCTTCCAAAGTGTGTAGCACAATTCGGTTATTTAGAAACGATAGCGTCAAATTATTTAAAATTTGTACTCGAAATTTTACGAAATATTTTTACGGTGGGTGTAAAACTTTCAAAAGAATTGTTAATTTCCACCGCAAGTGTGTATTTTCACACCAGTGTGGAGTTTTTAGAATAATACATACATTTAGTGCAAAATTGCATGACGTAGTAATTTTGCACAAATATTGTTTCTGATATTAGCAATAAAAGTGCTAATGGTGTTTAAAAATGCATACTGTTTAAGCAAAGCTACATACACTCTGGTGGTGTATTATTATCACAACATTACGTCTTATTTTTACATTATGTTTATGAAATTTTTACCAGGACATTATGGGTGTAAAACGTATGAAGCTGTTCATTTCTACTGTAACGTTGATTTTAGAATATATATATATATATATAATATAATATTATATTATTATATTATTATATTATATTATTATATATTATATATATATTATATATATACATATATATACATACACCTCCACCTCCATTTAATGTAAAATTACACTATGTAGTAGTAAGGAAATAATGTGTAATAACTACACAAATATTGCGTGTTTTTGTTCTGAATGACATGACAAGAATGCAAAAGTGCTATTGAATGGAATATGTAAATCGACACAAATGTGTTACAGCGTGCGGTAGCCGAGTGACTGTTGGTGGCGCTAGTGTGGTGGCATGCCTGGCAGTCTCAACGAGGCTTGCCGGTGTCTGCTGCTCTGGGCCGTGGTCGCTCCCTCTCAGATGTAGCAGGAGAACAACAGCATGGACGGTCTTTCATTCGTTCCTTTGGACTGCTTCACTGGGTGTTGGCTGGTGTCGGTACTGTTCACCTCAGTCCTGGGGGCGTCGCGTCGGTCCGCAGCCTCGCGACGCCAGGCGCCGGGCTCGTGGTGCCCTTGCTGTCGCGTCACGTCACGTCGCGTCACGTCACGGCCTGGGAGCGCGGCGTGACTCGCCCGCCGCCCGCCGCTCACACACTCGGCTCTTCCTTGTCGTGAAGGGTGTGCTTGCTCAGTATCACGTGTGGATCACTACGCACTTGTATCTGACACTCTACGGATGTTTGTCTCGTTTCACAGAAAACAAATATACCAAACAGATTCCCAAGAAACACTGCTTGCAGAATAGTTTCTTTTCAATAATGTTCGCAGGCTTTCACGGCCGTTGTCTGAAGTAGCTGGGCTTCTGGGTTGTAGCCGCGTCCTTGGCGAATAATTCACCGACGTTTCGGTTGACATTACAGTCGCCATCATCAGGGAGCAGTTACCTACTGCTTACCTACTAGGTAACTGCTCCCTGATGATGGCGACTGCAATGTCGACCGAAACGTCGGTGAATTATTCGCCAAGGACGCGGCTACAACCCAGAAGCCCAGCTACTTTAGTTTCTCTTTAATTAAAAAAAAATAAGTAACATATATAAATACAGTAGCATGCAAGAAAAGCACACACCACGCCTCCAGCACGACCGGGTTCCACAGCAGCGAGCTGTCTCGTAGGAAACAACCAACACGTGCTGCCTCAAACTGCCCGGACCCGCTGAGGCCTTCCTTCATGCAGCCTGTCGTGTGCTGTCAGAACTGCCTGATATCACGTCTTAATCATCGGCACGTGTGTGTGTGTGTTTGCGAATGATGATGAAATATTTTTGTTAAATTATTGATGCTGAAGTAACTCGATGCAGTAGTGGTGAGGCGGCTCACGGCGGCGCAACGGCGCAGTGCACTCGTTGGAGGGACGGCAGTAGCCGGCCCGACGCGTCCGCCACGTTTCCCGTGCGTCCGGCACCCGCCTGGGTCCCTCGCGGAGAGAGCGGTCCGAGCTGTGTCCGTGCTTCCGCTACTGCTGTTCATTTGAGGCTGAATATTATTTGTTTATTACTAAAAAAAAAAAAGGGGGGGGGGGTGGTTGTCTGTAAAGTCGGTTTACGGACGATAATTTTACGTGATAACGTCACAAGAAAACATTCATGGAAAAATTGCATACTTTTTAATTTTCAAATATTATTTTACAGTTTTTTTTTTGGAAATTTAATTTAAAGAATTTGTTTAAATATAATCACGAACAATTAGTTAAAAAGCCCGCCTTAACCTGTTCGATATTATAGAAGATTTTCTCGCACGGTGGTTGGCAGGTTCTTGCACGCTCGGCTCAGGCGGAACGTGACGAGTCATGCTTTTTCGTGCGTGCAGCCGGCGTTCATCGATTTATAAGACGTTATCACGCAAAAAAAAAAGTTTAGATGCTAAGGGTTTTGCTTTATAACACCCATAATACAAATATACATAATTTTAAACATATTATGGAACTTAAGTTTATACGAAGATAACTTTATTTTCAGTTATATTCTCTTAATAATATAACTGAAAGAGTAACTAACGTGCAGCGTAAAAGGAACATATTAAAATTTTCATAAAAATTTTAAACTAGTATTTTTCTGATTTGTTTGTAAGATTATAGAATAAAATATTAATGAACCGACTTATACATTTGCTACGTGTGACTTATAATTTTTTTAGTTTCGTGGATGTTGTCTGTGCAGTTAAAGAAAACAAGCATGTTACTCTTCTTCAGTTATTTAGATAGTCATGAAGTGCTACCAAGACTGTTTTGTTTTAATAGGCGTTGCGATGTAATTATTCTAACAAATTAGGTCTATACGAAGTAAACTTTACTGGATCACTTTCTAAAACTGTTATTTTCATTGTCTTTTGCAGATGAACGCGAAGATGTGCAGAAGAAAACGTTTGCCAAGTGGATAAATTCACAGCTATTGAAGGTAAGCATTTATTGCGTGTATTGCCATATCTTTTTTGCAATCTGTAGGTACGTTCTTACACTAATTAATTGAAATAATGATGTGGCCCGTGCATATAGCTAGGGTCCCCTTGCTAGCACCCACGTCCCTAAGTAAGCAATGCGGCTGGTTTGTCACGTCTGTTAGCACAGCAGTTGCTTGCCAACGCCGTGTTGGAGTGCAGATAGTAGATGGCGGGCAGTAGTTGGCCGCAGAGCTTCTGGCTATCGCCGCAGGAGCGCGCGGCGGGCGGTGTGTGACTGCACCCAGCGCCGACCAAACAGTCTTGTGACTTGTGACCTGGACAACGCCACCCTATACTGAGATACCTGGCGGAATGTGAAGGGATAAATACATACATTAAACATTTCACCGAAATTCATCAAGTAAAAATCTAACGTGGAATGAATACAGGAAATCTAAAAACAGACGAGTTATTGATATACCAAGCTTAGTTGAAAGTTTTGTATTTATAACTCTCGGTAACTGTGGTTTTAAAAATGTCCGTACAATGTGGTACCGTTGCTTTAAATCCCTGGGAAAAAAAAAAAAACCTTTGTAAATTAAAAAAAAAGAGATCGAAACTCATAATGTGTGTCACTGTTTCACTAGCATTGAAAGTCTTGCATTTCTTGAACATAAGTAGAAAATATAATAAATGATTTTAAATATTCATGTTACTTTAGTATTTTTTGGAACATTTTAAAACACTCATTGGTTTATAAACAAAATGCTATAGCTATAACATAAGTAACAAGACAATTTACCGCAATTTTTTTTTTTTTTTTTGCTTATTTGATAGGTATAGTTTGTTTTATTCTTTGGGAAGAGAACTTTAAAAATTTGGAAAAAAAAATTGCTATGATTTAAAAGAATTTGTGAAATTATCTTATACTTAAATTTAAGGTAAGTTGTTAACAAGTAAATTGCTTATATTGAATATATTTACAATAGTTTTGAGCACTAAAATAGTATAATATAAAATATACCATTTTTTAACATATTAAATATAATGTTTTAAATTAAAAATATTACAAATGTTTTATAACATGGAAAACTTTTTTTTTATCATATATACACAGTCTCGCAAGGGATAGCCCAATTAAGTTTTCCAATTACAGTTACAGTTTTATTGATCACTAATATTTACATCATCTTATTTAAAAATGCCTAATCACCAATTACTTCCACTTAAGTGTTTATGCGCAAGTCGCTCGATGTCTGTCTAGTTCCACAGTCCGCACTCCTCAATGGAGCTGGGCCCCTTACCTCGCGCCTGTCCACACACACAGTCTCGCGCCACTCAGTCGCACTCTCAGGTCCCGTGACTCCGCGTCGCGCCACTCTCGAGGGGGTCTCTCACCCTCTTCGCCGATGTCGCGCTTCCCTTCACTCGCGGAACTCTCCGAACTCTCGGAACTGTCGCGGATCTCGCTTGGAATCAGTTCAGAACTCTCGCCTCACTCCTCGCGTAACTCCCGCGGAGGCCGGCGTCGCTGCTCGTCGAACCGACGAGAGCAGCTGTGACGTGTCGCGTCATCCCGGGCCGACTCGATGCCCGAAGCGTCGACAATAGCGTCGCTAGCTCACTCACGCGGCGGCCCGCGGAATTCCCAAGGCCGCTCAGCGATAGATAACAGCGCCGAGGCAGGAAGAGGGGGAGGGGGGATAGCGACGACCCTTGTAATCCGGCCAGGCGCTCGTGTTATGCCTTACGTCAACGGACCACACGTGGCCGTGCCTGTGTTACGCGGCAGTGGATGTATACCTACACCGTCAAAACTACAGCTGGTGCAAGAAAGGCAGAAATTTACTAAAATGTCTGTACAAGAAATAATGCTTTAGCAAAAAGCTTCAAAAACCTATGTTGCTTTATGGGTCTTGTTAGCAGTAAAAGCCTTAATGTTAACAGCATACCAGCCCTGGTTCATTCTCAATAATATTGTTAGTAACGCGAGAGGCCGGACCAAGATGTCAGGTTCGGAGCTGGCTGGCGGCCCCGCACGGCCACTGACGTCATGTGCAATGCCACGCGCGCCTGGCCGGATTACAAGGGTCCTCGCTACCCCCTCCTGTCCGCTCCCGAACCATCTGTCGCTGAGCGGCCTGGGGAATTCCGCGGGCCGCCGCAGCGAATAGACGCTGCTTTTCTCGACGCTTCGGGCGTCGGGTCGGCGCGGGATGACGCGACTGGCCCCAGCTGCGCTCGTCGCTTCTGGAAAGGGCGCCTCACACTATTTAACCCGCGACGCCGGCCTCCGCGGCACTTCCGAGTGGAGTTCTGTGGCGGGAGTTGCTCGAGGACTTGAGACAGCGAGTGTTAGTGACTTGGAAAAAAAAGACATTTCTAATTGCGAGAAAGTGGTGATTAGGCATTCATGAGTAATATTGTTTATTATTACTGTAAATACTAGTAATCAATAAAACTATTTATTAAACTTAATTTGGCTATCCCTATATGAACCCAGTAGTTGTCCTCCTTATTAATAAATCGTAACAATTTTAAAACCCAACTTACAAAATATCCATACCAATAAATATTTCAGGCTGTATGAATAAAAAATATGCTTTGCAGAAATATTTACAAATAAATACAAAGTGAAATACAAGAAAAAAATATTTACGAGCTGTCCTTTGCTCATGAAAGTAATTAAAAAAATTACATTAACACCAGTATGTAGCAGCGGTACCAGAAAACAGTTTATTTTAAAAACGTCTCTTCCAGGAAAGCAAGGACGAGTGTTACTGTGGGTGGGGGATGTGGTGTTGACTCGCCTCAGTATCCCTCCGCCAGTAGCCTCGTGTAGTCCGCGCGGCCCCTCCCACCTCACAGCGCAACGTCCGCCATGTCTCGCCCAGCAGAGCAGCAGCTGTGCTGACAGCAACTCGCAGCTCCGGGCCTGCTGACGGGGCCGTATCCACTCCTCCTCTTACAGCCCGTCCAGGGCTGCTCGTCCTTACACTCGCCCCTCCCCCCCCCTCACCCCACACCACAATGCAACGAGAGGCTCTAAGCTGACAACAAAGACTTGCCTGGCTAAGCTCGTGACGCCGTGCTAGTGGGTAGCCCGTACACACAAATCGCCCAGGTATTCATGAGTCAGCACGAACCTCTATTTTCGTCACACCAGCCGATGCACAAACAGTTGCTACTCCCAAATCGTGTGCACCGCAACTCTCACTCATTCGCAGTATAAAGTTTGCAGTGGCCGACGAAAAGACTTAAGTCCGAACACCGTCTCAACCCATATCTCAAGATGTAGACAAGCTAACAAAGTCCAAGTCCGATTAACATTATTCAAGTCTCGCCACCCCTCCGTCACTAGCTTTGCCTGGATGCCGCCATAACTTCGGTCCCTCACTATTGACGCGTATAGTTTCTCCAAGTCCCACTACTTCAACTTGAATACTTCTTCAACACTCTTTACTTCCTCCGTTAATACACACTTGAGGGACTCACCGAAATGTTCTAAGTCCCATTGGTAGAGACAGGAAAAATTCGCGGATTCGTTTCGCTATATGCTAAAATGCAAATAATTGTACCTTTACGCAACATCTGCTATTGGTTCACTGTTAACCTGGAGGACTGTGGGCCAATCATAGACCCTCAGTCAAAGCAGGATCGAATCACGAGTCTCCCAATCGAGACGCCTCACAAGTCAGCAGCCAATGAACAGGCGAGGTTTGCCCGAGTGTACAGAGGATCGTGGAGTCTATCCTGGAGGTCATTGAACCCGCGGATTCTTCCAGTCCCTAGACATTGGTTACGTTGTCAGTGTAAGTGACGGCAGCAGGCGCAGCGGTGTCGTGCTAAAGGCCCTGTCACACTGTCAAATATATTGTATCCAATAAATTGGACAACAAAATTTGAAGGGTGATTTTGGATGAAATACGTCTTCAAATATATTGTATTCAATATTATTTGCCGAGCAATGTAAAATATATTTGAAGTCATTTCACACTATCAATTTTCTTTGAGTGAGCTCGTTTTTCCAAACATTCTGTAGAGAACTGTAAATGACAGTATTTAGAATCAAAAACAAATTTTGGGTCAAGGAACGCGGGCTTTTTTAAGTAGGTTATATTCCAATTTAGGTATATTGTGATCATACACAGTTTAAAATTTACGTTTTCCAGGTGTTTGCAATGCCTGCATTAAGAGCATCAAAGTGTTTCAAAAGCTGTAGCTGTAATTGCAATTGTAGCAAGTCTCAGTAAACTAGAAGAGAAATCTAAGAAAAGGAAACGCAGATGGTGGACGAGACAGTGGATACTTTCCCGGCAAACAAATGGTGTTTTACCCCTTTTTGTCATGAACTTCGATACGAAGATGCCGATTCATTTCCGAACTATGTAATAATGGATTCTGAAAGTTTTTATCTTCTTCTTTCAATTGTGGAGTCTCGCATTGCAAAGAAGGATACTCATTTGTGCCAGTCTATACCAGCAAAGCAGAGGCTGGCAGTTACATTAAGATTTTTGGCGACAGGGGAATCATTTAAGTCCCTTAAGTATTCCACACAACACCATCTCAAAATTTTTACCTGAAATTTGTAGTGCAATTTATAGTGCTCTTCAAAAACAATATTTAAAGGTATGTTTAGTAAGAATAAAACATATAATTAAATGTAAATCTGCAAGTAGGCATATCCCTTCTCATTCCCGCTTATTTTCTCACCCAACTAGCTGCTGTTGTATGGACACTTTCACTTGTATTTCATCAAAATTGTTCCTATACTTTAAAGTGAATGTGTTAATTTTTGCTGTGTTTAGAAATTGGCAATTTTGTTTTATTTTGAATTAAGTGTATTTACTGTTACAAACCTCAACCTGAGCCTTTAAGCTAACTTCACCTCAGTCACATTATCTCTTTAAAATAATTTTTTTAACGAGATATTAGACCAGGTATGCTTGTTTAGTACAGCCTGGGAAGTATAGGCTTACTGACAAGGATCTGCTACACAAATATTTACATTCACGAAAAATGGTATTACTTTCAAAACTTAAATAATAATAATTGAACACGTAGGCAGAATTTTAATATTTCTAGGCCTTTCTTGCAAATCACCAGAGCTACTTGCTTACTCAGAGATGCTGCTTTAACATAAGTCAGTACCATCTATTGTCAGGAAATTATGAGTCTATATTCCAGAAAATTCCAGACAATACTTACAGAGTAGCAGCAATTGTGAAATAAGGAGAACAATGACTTATAAGAAAGATTGATTGGGTAAGCCAAAATAATTTTAGTTACATTAAGTCTCTGAATTGCATATTTTAAAATTTTCTTTTAGGTGTTATTAATTTGGATTTGTAGTTAAAAGTTCCGAAATGCATATCCTAGTTTTGATACCTCATTCCTGATGGCACATTTTGTACGCAATGCTTGCTGTTTTAATTTAGTGTATCAACAATACCTGAACATAAGCAAAACTGGTATAGCAGTCAAATAATAATCGTAAGTTGAATAGAAGATGTTTTCTGGTTTAAGGACCATAATATTCCAAAACTACAGTAACTTCTTTTAGTCAAATATATTAACCTGCACTTCCGTACATACAGATTCAATTGGAGGAAAATATACAATAACAATTACATATTCCAGCAGGAAATAAAATAGTATTAATTCAATTACTGCATTTATTTCCAATTCGCCATTGCTGATATTTAAACTATTACACCTCAGAAACGGAAACAAAAGCGGCCGCTTTATTTTAGATAACTCTGATTGGCTGATCCCATCCAACATCCAACATATTTTAGAACCAGTCCTATACGTAAAATATTTGAAGGAAACTCTAGACATTCAATCTCTCAAATAAACATGGCTGCGATAGTGACGTTTAACGTGACGTCACAACCCTCAAAGATATTGGATCCAACATATTGGAAGGTGTTGGAAGCTAAAATTTGACAGTGTGACAGGGCCTTAAGTCGAGCAGTGTAGCTCCTCCTGCCCCGGGCTCGTCCAGTGGCGGCCCTTGTTGCGAGGCTCGTGGGAGCGGGGGTTCCCGAGGATGCCCGAGGCTGACGCGTGGTTCCTGGTGTGTGCAGATCTCGCACCCGCCCGTGGAGGACCTGTTCGCCGACCTGCAGGATGGCAACAAGCTGCTGGCGCTGCTGGAGGTGCTCACGGGCAAGCAATACGTGAGTCCTGTGCAGTGGCGTAGCCAGCATTTGTGTATGGAGGGTGCTCCCCCGTATTAGGGTCCTCCCCCGGGAAAATTAGGATTTTAAGGTGTAAAATAGTGCTATTTTAGCAGTTTTCGGTACTTAAATTTAAGTATTGTAATGGTAAATTTTTTATTAATTGTAATATTAAATTTGTTTGAGTGATGAATAAGAAATTAATTAAAGATTTGTTGCTAAGGGGGGGGGGGGTTTGAACCCCTAACCCCCCCCCCCTTGGCTACGCCCCTGGTCCTGTGGCAATACACGCGTACACATTTGGGGCGGAGGTAAATATGGTATTCGCCTTTTTGTCTCATGCGAAATCCCACGTAGTTCATCACAAGACAAAAATGTTGCTTAACTAAATGTAAAAATACCTAAATTATTATTTTTTATATGTCTGCATGGCATTTAATTTCAATACAGTTTAGTGTTTGTAGGCTGTTAGGCAAATTCGCAGGGTTTCTAATTTGTACATTTTAACTTGAATTAATTTTAAGAAGAAGTGTTTAAAATAAAACTCAAATAATACAGGTATTACACAAAATGCTGCAATGCTACTCTGCATTTTTGCATATCTCTGAATTTTTGCCCTTGAAACTCCCTGTGCTGTGTATGTCTGCATTTAGAATTCGACATTAGCTTTTCGGCTAGTTTTTCTGTTCGTTTAAGGAATAAGTTTTCTTGTTCATTCGTTTAGATTTTTTTTATGACTTACAGTGCAAATCAGCAATATTAAATTTTCATAAAAATGCTTTAAATCATGCTATAATATTGCCATAATAACTACTTGAGTTTGCCGATAAATCTAGACAAGACAAGATTTACACTTAGTAGTCTAGGCACTTGAAAATTTTTTTAAAGTTGTTTGCTGTACAATAAAATATATAGTTTCTATATTATATGTTAAGAGATATTTAGCCTCTAAAATTATTTCCTGTCAAAAAGATCTTCCATAACCTTAACTACTCCGTCTTTTAGATTACACATTCGAGGCGAAAAAACATTACATATTATTTATTATATATTATAAACATTATATGTTATATTATACATTATATATTATACATTATATATTATATTATATATTATAAACATTATAATTTTTATAAACTGTAATTATAGTTATCCAAAAATTACGTATGTTTGATTTATTGACCTTGTATTTGACCTTGAACATTGTCCTTGAAATTTGCTGTTGACCTTGGAATTTGAGCTTGACATATTGTATCCAGCATTTTGTATCCGCCATCTTGGATCTGACATCACTAACTTTTTTCGATTCTGACATGTCCATTTTGGATCAGCCTGTCGTTGCCATGCTTAATGTTGGAGAATAAGTAGGTTATTATAATTTCTGAAAGTATTAAAATTTGCAGTTTGAAGGCAATAAAGTTGTTTGGAATCCTCTCCTTTTTTTTTTTTTTTTTTTTTTTTTAAAGTTTTGGGAACATCTTTTGTTTGGAACAGCGAGTTTGATATCATCTGTAATTTATTTAATACTGTAGAATATTTTGGAAATTAATAACAGCTGCTTCCAACTGGGTGTTCAAACTGTTTTCAGCGCCTCCTAGAGTCAGGACTGACGACAAAAAGCTCAATTCTGTAAGAGATTCAGTGTTTAATGTCCGAATTTGCCTAGTAGCCCTAAAAAAAAAATTGTTTAACTTGAATTTCATCCCGACATATAAAATTGTAATTAAGTGATTGTGTTATATGTAATTTAGCAAGATGTTCATTGTGTAAATTACACAAGATTTTTCGTACGACGAATACAATTTTCCTCTTAACCCAAATGTACACGCGTTGATACATAGAATAATTTATCGGCATCCAGCGGGAAACTTACTCTGAATTTCCCTTGTTCGTGCTAAATGAAGATAAGTTGTTTCTTTCATTTGTGACACGTTATCATAAATAATATATGCTCCGTGTTTTTACAGTATCTTATACCGTTTTGCTAGAGCAGAGTTTAAATAAATGGCTACGATTTACTTTAAACAATTATATTTTTTTGATGCCTACGTGCTAAGTTTTTAATATAATCATAACCGTACATACGCGTATTTTTAAATTGATGATCTCAATGACAGTTCAAGGTCAGGCACCAAAAAGTAAGTTACGTATATAATTCTCATGGCGGGGGAACATCACGACATATCAGCTATGAGAGCCATGTCACCAGGCTTACCGCGCAGACCTAGAAGAGGCAGAGGTCTCGTAGTTAGTGATAGTACCGAGCTGTAGTGCATTCCCGCTCATTTCGACACTCGTAACATTATTCTGAAAATAAACCTCCTTACGCATGGCTAGGGGCAGGCATTTTCCGCGAAAAGATCTGAACACTTATTAGACTGCAACAAGGTATACCCGCACCTGTGGTTTCTTCCTTGTGATTGGCGGCCGTCTGTGAGAGAAGTCGTCGCCTTATTTGACCGAGCCACTCAGGACGCGTTTGCTACCGCACTGAATCACTGTGATTGGTGTTGTTACAATCGATTGTACCTGGGAGAAACTCACCCAATCACGAAATACAGACGATGCTATAGTGTTTTAACTTTCATCTAGTCTCGAAATCTTTTCGCGAAATCTGCAGGCCCCTACGCATGGCTTAGCGTTCACTCATTGCTGTTTCCAGCACATACACATTAGGGGAGGAGGTTGTCAATTGAAAAGTTGTCAATTGAAAATAAATACGTATTTAAACTGCTGATGTTATCCGTAAAGTAACTCCAACTATAATGTTCTCTTCAAACTTGCTCCGCCAACAGCAGTGGCGGCCACATGGGCAGGGCAACTATCGAGAGCTGAAGAAGAGACATAACAAAAGTAAAGTGTGCCTGGAGTCCAAGCGCGTCAGCAAGGAAACTTCTTTTTTTTTTTTAGTTATAGATAGAGATAAATTATTAGTATATTTTTTTATCAAACAAAACAATTAAGAATAGTAAGGATGTGGGTATGATCTGAAATGGAAAAAAAAAAAAGGCCTTTTTCTGAGCCCTGTTCCCTCGTATCCATCTACTGGCACATTTGACGCCATTCTTTTTTGCGGTTTGTTCCCACGTTGTTTTGATAATACATCATTTTTGCATATTTGTTTTTATTATTTTTAGGCATGATGTTAGATCACGATTTCCAGCTGAATAGAATGAAAGGCAAAAAAAAAAAAAAACCACTCCATTCGAATATAAATTACACTTATAAATTATATCTCACAAGTATTTTGAAAATTCAAAGCAATGTTCACTTACCAAAAAATAAATTACACTTATAAGGCTATCCGCTTAAGTCTAAAAGCATTTTTTTACATTTTCAACCACACTATTCACACAAAAGTTAATGATATTTATAAAGTTAATAACACAAATCAGTAACTCTTTTCTACACAAATAAATAATTTTTTGATACTTTCAATAAAATAAAATAAATATGGTAGCGTAAATCGTTAGCCGTTACGAACAATGAGTAGTAGACAAACACAATCAGTGTTCCTAGAATTTCCGTAGCATCACTGCTGAGTCATTTCTACCTCTCCCCTGCCGTCTCACCTTCCGGCCCTTACAACTAGCGTATAGCGTGCTCCTACTTTCATATTCCCCGCCTCTAAACATTCGTGTTCCCATTCGACCGCTAGTGCATGCGTTGGAGTGGCGTCGCCGCTGACGCACTCTCCTCTACCGGTTCCCCCACCTCTACCCGAATATTCCCCTCGTGCGATCGGATTTTTCGTAACGCTCGAAAATTGTAGCCCCCTCAGCGAAGAAGTTTATCTTAAATTCTCTAATTTCTCTAATTCATAGTTTGGATAGTGCATTCTCAAGACGTCATAAATAATTAAAAATATCATTTCGATAATTTTTTTCGTTCTAATTTCAAACTCCTATAAAACTAGAAAGTATTTCATACCCCCTAACACCCCCGGACACACCCCTGGTCGAAACACAATGGATCAGCTTAACCATTCATCGCATTAGGTCCTTATAACGCGAAATATGTTATGTGTAGTTGTTAATAAAAGTCATGTTATTTCTGAAGTTTGTTCTTGTTTAATCTTCTTTACTGGTTATGTGTTCTACTGCCAGTCACTTCTATATATCGCCTACCTACGAACATCATGTATTGTTGTGCTGTTACCAGTTCATTCTCTCATTGAAATAAGTGTTTAAAATTGCTTTTCCTTGAATTATGTACCATTTAAATGCAAATGTAATAAATGGAATAATTTCGGAGAAACCTTACCCATGCATTCTTTCTGGGGTTTTCTTTCGTAATGGACATATGGTTATGCCCTAACTGTATTGTGCATGTAATTGTGTTTTTTACATTACAGAAAAGAGAAAAAGGCAAAATGCGTGTTCACCATCTCAACAACGTAAACAAGGCGCTTCAGATTCTGGAACAAAACAATGTAAGTAGGTATATGTTTTGTAATAATGTATCTTGATTTGCAAGTGTAAAGCATATTTATGTGGCACACATGTATTATTTACGTTTTGCGTTGTTGAAACACGATGTGGAAAGTGTGAAATTGAGTTTTGAATCTCAATAAATATACCGTATGTAGTAGAGTCGTGCCGAGTCTAGCCCAGGCTGCCGCTCGCTCTGTCGTGGTGTGGTGTGCGACCCTTTCCAGTCTGTACTCTCTCCCTCTGTCGTGGTGTGGTGTGCGACCCTTTCCAGTCAGTACTCGCGATCTTGGAATACACCTACTTAATCTTTGTCGTTTGATGTCATACCGCCGTCATCTTGAATTACAGCATCACATTTAACCTCTACTTTAACTGCTGCTACATTGGATTACATCCTCCTCACCTGTGATCTTCGGCGTCACCATCGCAATATTGGATTATACTTAGGGACTGGAAGAATCCGCGGGTTCGATGACCGCCAGGATAGACTCCACGATCCTCTGCACACTCGGGCAAACCTCGCCTGTTCATTGGCTGCTGACTTGTGAGGCGTCTCAATTGGGAGACTCGTGATTCGATACTGCTTTGACTGAGGGTCTATGATTGGCCCACAGTCCTCCAGGTTAACAGTGAACCAATAGCAGATGTTGCGTAAAGGTACAATTATTTGTATTTTAGCTTATAGCGAAACGAATCCGCTAATTTATCCGGTCTATAATTATACTGTAAACAAAATTTCATCTTAAATTTACGTAAAACACTGGTTAAAAATGTTCCAGATATCTTTGTATTGTAAATTAACGTGTAATGGGTTTACTCACATTGAATATTAGCTTTTGAAGCACTCTCTAAACCTTGAAACACTTAAAGCTTCCTTCAACGTGCGTATTTACTCAACCTTCTGTTTGCAACTGAATACAACTCGCAGGTCGCTTACTTGCATAGTTTCTATGAAGATCTAGTTATGTGGAACTACTAAGAAATCTTAGTTTATTTGAGGTGGATGTAACTAATGTACCTCTGCACCTGTGACTCCTCATTCACGATGTTAACCAATGTTAGTTCTCGTTCAGGTTTCTGAGTACTGACCAATCGCATAACGGAGTTGACTGTCACGACCGCACACTCGTAATTATCTGAACGCACGCGTCCCGCTTGCTACGATAATCCGCAGGCCACCACTGCTGGACGTGTGACTCACATAACTAATGCTGGTAAGAAGAGACGGCCCTGGAGATAGACGTGTTTGCAGTGGCGATGGCCAAATCCAGGACGAGCATTAAATAAAAATGTCTCTTCCAAGGGCAGGTTGCTGCATAGTTACCACTGTCAGTGTTTCCTGTAGCTTTGATGGAGGTATACGTATCTATAGATTACAGCAATGATACAATATTTCATTGTACCGCGTTTGACGTTCAGAATGTTACAAGTCCAGCAACATGAAAGTATTGAATTTCATTGAGTCAAAGTTGTTTGTGCTTTGCGCGGGGGGGGGGGGGGGGGGGGGGGTAGAGTTGAAATCATGTGGTGTACACCTTTTATTTTCCTATTCATGCACTTCGATCATCATTTTTTTTTCTGTTTTTTTTTTTTCCAGGTAAAGCTGGTCAACATTAGTAACAACGACATTGTTGATGGCAATCCAAAACTGACATTAGGTTTGGTGTGGAGTATTATACTACATTGGCAGGTAAGTTTTACATTTTAGTACTAATTTTTTGAGTTTAGCGAAATTGATCATTTACTGTTCTCTCATTGCAGTTTGATGATGTTTAAAAATTCTAAAAAAGAAACATTATTTTGCAATAATTCACTATTTATATAGTTCTCTACATACCATCCTTTCTTTTATTTCAAATTTTTCGTACTGGTGTAAGAATGTTAAGTTTTATACGTATGTTTTAAAACTACATTTGTTTAACTGCTGTTTATATAAAGTATGTAATTTTAATTTTATGTATAGGTAATTAATAAAAAAAAACACACTCTGCAAAGATATGTTCTGAACAGTAAAACAAACAGCAATGTATTGTGGAGTTGTATTTATTTTATATTGAAATAATTGTTAATGCTAACCAATGTAGTCAAAAATTATATTTATGAATGCTTCATTTAAAACTTGTTCATTTACTGGTGTTCTAGGAAAAAATATTTAATTATGATTTAATGGAGAGATTTTACTCCATTCCAGGAACTTTGTGTGGTTAGTGTGTGGCACTAGCAGAAAGCATTTAATACTGTAACCAGCTATAAACCTGCAGTTTTCTGGTAAATTTAAATGGTTGTAAATCCCACCTCATAATGTTAATTATCTTTATTTTGCAGGTGCATTTCCACTTAAAGGACTTGATGTCAGATTTGCAACAGACGAATCTAGAAAAGACTCTTTTGGCGTGGTGCCGACAAAATACCAAAGTATGTAGCTCTGATTTTTTTTGCAGAAAATTTAATCGTTTAGTTATGTAATGATATTTTTTTTTCCAAGAAAATGATTTCTTTGATTCAGATTGAAAAGAAGCTACAATTATTTTTTAACTCTCTATGTCTATAATTAGTTCGTTCATTTTGTAAACACTATAATTAATTGTGTTTGTGGTAGTACTAACACCGTAGATTACTCTTAGGTTATTTAATGAATTAAATTATTTTGTTTACTTGACAAGGAATATCCAGGAGTGGATGTAAAGAACTTTACAACATCATGGTCTGATGGATTGGCATTTAACGCCCTGATACATCGGTGGAGGCCGCACTTGTTTGACTTCAACAACATCGCGAGGAAACACCCGAACGCCCGCCTGGAACATGCATTCCGCACGGCCCAGGAGCATCTGGGTATCGAAAGACTTCTGGATCCTGAAGGTACGTAACATGTTAAAGTTTTGTATTTTAGCTATTGAGGTTTCCAGCAACGGAAGAGGTAACTTAACGTTTGTTGTTGATGATTCATCACTTGCATTTCGTTTAATGTAGTTACCTTTTGTCATCATACATTTATATGATACATCTTTAGTGCAGTTAGAATACACATAGCATATACACTAACACACATGCATGTAAAGTTCGTCAAAGAAGACTGAAAAGACACAATGGGAGTGGTCTCGGTGGTATACAAGGGGTGGTTCATGTTGGGGTGGCCCGATACCTATCACCCGAAGGCAATATATATCATATTACATTCCATTAAATAATACATACTTCTCGTTTGATGGATTAACTGTAATATCAAAATATGTGATATTTGTTTTTGAACGATACAATGTTTTGGCTCAGACCATTGTCGGTGGTTACGAGCTCTCTGCCTGACTTTGACTATTGAATATAAACATTATTTATAGAAGTTGGGTCATACAGTGAATGTTAGAACGTTAGTAGGACTATCAGACACGAGTTGGCATTGTAATGGTCTCTTGAAGCTGGTGGCGCTGTTGAGCGGTGAGCAGGGAAGCAACTTGCTGGTTTAATGAACGACCCTGGATAAACAGGCCATAGAACAAGTTGTCCTCTTCTAGGAAGTTACATCGGCGCGCACACCAGAGACAAAGAGACGCAGCCTCGTGCTAGAACGAGGACACAGAGGGTTTACGAGTTTGGTTTGACATCAGTAAGATTGCAGCAAAGTAAAGAACATAGTGTGAAGGACAGAGTTCATAGCGAGGAATTATAAAAAATACTTAAATTCCAAGTTTATTAAAAAAAATGGTAAGCGTGTAAACACAAGGCCTAACAAGGCTCGCATAAAGAATCGCAATGCTAAGTACACGTTTCCAAAGTACGATCATACAAACAATCAAAGTGCTAAAATATTGTGCATCAATATATCAATTAAGCTAATATCACTAAGGTAAAGAAAATGTGTTACAATAGACACTATTATAAATGTAGAAAATAGATGTAACATAACCTATTCATGAGATTATTAAAGGTGTGTCACTCCTAATACATTTCAACAAAGCTACTAGGCAAAAAACTAGACTCCACTAGTGAGTGCACCCTAACAAGTTGCGTGTATATGTAATCCGAAAAGCCTCGGTTAAAATGAACGCTCGAACCACAAGACATACATATCCACAAACTAATGCAACCACCGGGCCACGTGAGGAACAACAATACAATGCTCACATGAATAAACGTGTTGCAATCACACACAATAAACTATACACGAAGCCCGTGACATGAAAACCAAGTGGTGTAAACATTGCAATACAGAATCATAAAAATAGGGGGGGGGGGGGGGGGGGGGATGTTTGCAAAGTCGGTTTACGGACGATAATTTTACGTGATAACGCCATAAGAAAAAAATGATGAAAAATGGCATACTTTTTAATTTTCAAATATTGTTTACAGTTTTTGCAAATTAAATTTGAATAATTTGTTTGATTATAATCACGAACAATTAGTTAAAAAGCCTGCCTTAACCTGTTTGATATTATAGAAGATTTTTTCGCACGGTGGTTGGCAGGTTCTTGCACGCTCGGCTCAGGTGGAACGTGACAATTTTTCGTGCGTGCAGCCAGCGTTTATTGATTTATAAGACGTTATCACGTCAAAAAAAATCAGGATTATGTGCGCAATACAAGCGTCACATCCCTAGGAAACAGACTCGCGAAACGGGAAACAAATCGCCCACGCAAAAGCGACAGTACAATTAAGCAACACTCTCAAGAACGTGAGATAACAAAATGACACGCCTCAAAGGCCCGTGAGAGACAGTAAACACCCGTCGCAAACCAGGGAAAGCTCGGCCTCAAAGGAAGAAATAAACTAACTAAAGGAACCACGGCCACTATCAAAGACGAGCGGTAGGCCCACACAAGCAGTGAGACAAGCCAAGCAAAGCACGAAAGAAACGTGCATTACGCAGGAGGTGTCCCAAGCACGGAAAGAAGAACCGCGAATAACAAACCTCGAGCGTCCTAGTTATGACACCGGCGCACAGCCACCAAGGGTGTACCGGCTCGTGGTTCCACCTGTACATTGACCCAGTGTAAGGCCACAACACACTAGAAGCGAACTCGCGTGGAGGTGAATATAGCCCGACCAAACAACAATCCCAGCAAGGCAGCATATGTCAAGGCGCTCAACACTGAAGGCTAAAAGCAAGAATACATGAATTAAAAAAGTTACAAGTCAAGCTTTAGACTGAAATATTTACAACACCGGTGACGCGTGAAGCTAGATAACAAACAACTGTCGGAGCAACTAAACATGACGGCGCGGCAGCGAGAAACAAGGTCAAGTGAACGACCCGAAAATTAAAGAACGAAAGAGGCTTCAAAATGCCGACACGGCCTTAAATAAGCACACACAACCCCCACTGCGCAGGCGCAGAAGGGGAAAAATAAGGGGAAGAGAATACTACATGGTACAAATACGTCACTGAAACACAAAGACAAGAGAGGGGAACAGGCCGGGCGAGTAAGGGGGGGGGGGTGGTGGTTGCAAGCACGCGGACTTGAAAAATGCGGAGACGTCCGCTGCACACTTTATCCTGGGGATATTATTATTTGAGGTCTAGTGGGGATTGGGATTAGGTGCTTTACATTTTGCTATTTAATGTATACTTAAAACGGGAACACATGTGGCTCACAACCAACTACACTGGGTCGCGAGGCATGACTCCACACATACCAGGGTTGCGTCTCTTCAAAATTACCGCCATAGCTTGTCAAAACGGCACAAAGAAATGGGTGCATTACCACCCCTGACTTTAGATTCTTAGTGTGAGCAAAACACATATATACAATCAAGGAAAAATTATGTTCCATTTTTTTAAGTCGCGAGTAGGTGATCGTAGCTATAAATTAAAAAATTATAAAGCATTTTATTATGCTCCCAAAATTTTTTAAGCCAAATCATTACAAATCTCTGTACAATGACAGTGAGCTTATATCATACCTTAGCTCAATACCGAAAATCATTTATGAAAAGTTAATTTGGTTTGAAATTACCCGCATATGATAATTTTCTAAACTGACCAAAAATAAATTCTTTACCAATGACACTAAATATGAACATACTATTGTTGCGGTAACAAGCAGCCTGATCAAAAAAATACAATATTGGAAAAGGAGGCAGTTTCTCAACTGTCAACATCATTTTTGCACTCGATTATAATTTTAAATTGGGCCTAGAATTTACTCATACGGCTGCCAAAGAATAAATATGCTACAAACTAATGCTATCCTACACCTATTTTACATTAGTCCCACTAGTGGTATTTCTTTCTTTCATAGTTTCTGTGCATATATACTTCGTAAGGGGGCAAACTAGGCAGTTCCGGGCTTCATAAAAAAACAACATATTTCTTGCTAACAAGCTCACTGGACGCGTCCGAGTTTAACGAGTTTATCCCAGGTGCAGTTGCACTGGGCGGGTACCGCTTACTTGGAAGGTAGCGGCGTTTCTCTTCGTCTCTCGATGGGTTGGGCACATTCAGTCTCGCACGCCCCGGCATGGACCGAGTTCCTGGTCAACCTTGGTAACTAGCAGAGCGTTAAGCGCCCCACACACTAGCGGACATGCTCGCCGAGCATATGGGCTGGTCCGGCCTCTGTCAGACCGAGCATGCTCGGCTCGCCGTCGGACGGCAGTTCCCTCCGAGCCGAGCCCCGGACCGAGCTGGGGCAGTAAAATTCACATCGCGCTAAATGAACCCGCGCAATCTGAAGACGTGCCAAGTGAGGGATAGGTGTATTCTCCTTTGGCGTAAAAAGGCACTTTCATTTTATATTTATACTCGTGTGTTGTTTAGACGGAGAAAAAGCTCTGTTTTTAGGTAATTCCCACTGCCCACCGCACAGCGGCACCACAAGATTGATGAGGCGATTACAATGCCATCTCGTGTCGGGCGATCCTACTAGTGATCTAAAGTGTAATGAAATGTTATGGTTTTGCGACTTCTATATGTATAATTGTATTCAATGCTTTGACGTCATTAAGGTACATTCACCACTCTTAAACACACAAATTAATCTTATTGTGCTTTATTTGCTACTTATTTTCGCCTTCCTTTCAAAATTTCTGCTTAGTACAAGACCTTATTCTCTTGTCCCCATGGTTATAAAGTTATAAATTCTGACACATTTGTATTATATTGCTAATCTATCATTCTATATGCACAGCCTTCTAATTAACTGATATGTACAATGGTGGATGTATTCTATGATTTGTAATGTTTTACTAAATGAACTACAACAAATTACTGAAATAACAACAAGAACACTACTGTGGTTACCTCAGCTACCACCACCACCACCACAATCAACAAGAATAATTACCACTAAAACATTATCAACATAAAAAAATCCAAAACAGCAGCAGCCAACAACAACTAAAAAACTCTCAAATCAACTCAAAGTTTATTTTTTGTAATACATTGGAAGTTGTCAGTTGTGTACTTGTATAGCTGTAACATAGTGAGTCCTGAAGTTTCTTATAAAATTCCCACAATTTCTGTGCTCTTGTTATACCAGGTCTGATACTGATTTGATTCTTTGCTATGGACCTCAGTCAAAGTCTTCTTTCATCTAATTTGTGATGTGTTCAGTCATCTTTAGTGATTGGTAGAGACATGCAGTTTTGGGGTTTATTTTATAGCAAAATTCGTTGTTATTTACCCTTAAAAGTGGTGTTATCATACATCAAAAGCGGTGTTATTTTTTAAATAGTTTTAGCACTATAAATTAAAAAAATTAAGCTAAGCATACCTTGAAATTTTGGACACATTCTTGCATTGTACAGTTGCACTAGCAGCAGTAATTTACAATCGAATTTACACATCACTTTTTACATACAGTAATTGAAAATATTTTAGTACCTAAACCAGCAAGAATAAATATGAAGTCTCTAAAATAGTGACATAAACACATGGAACAAAATCCTCAAACTTTAGCTCTCGAAAGCAAAAGTAGCCATGATACACAAATTAGCCTCACTTAAATTTGTCCTGCGGTCTGTTAAGACTGTGTTATATGAGGACAAAAATCGTTCACAGTCAACGTTTGCAGAAGGCATCCAGATGGCTTCAAGGCAGCTGGAAGCAAACAATGGCTGTGACAGCTTTACTACATTCAATGACTTCACTACGTCCACTGAATTGTCTGTTTCCATTTGTTTTGTAACAATGTCCTGAAGCTGACCAAAACCAGCTGTTAATTCTTCAGTGCTTATGGAGTAGAGACTATGGACAGTTTTCAGTTTCTGCACCATTTCTGGGTTTAATTTAGCAAGCAACAAACTTTCCTGACTAAAAATTTGAATTGCTTCAAATCTCTTTCTACTTGGGTCAGTTGTCATGAGAGAGTTCAGTTTGGAAAGGGCTTGTGTTGCTGTTCTTGTGATGGACACTTTAGCTTCAGCAGCTTTAGCGGGGGGCATGTTAGACAAAGCTCTACTGGTTGCCTCAAAATAAATGCCACGAGTGATGTTTTCAAATTTTTTTTTTATACCTTGCAAGTCCCCATATAGTGAATGGGCAGTTGGATACAAAGAACCTTCAAGTTTCTGTATTAGCTCTACAAGGCTCTTGGCATGCTCTTTCACAAAGACAGCTTGACAAAGAATGAGAGAAATGTCATTTTCTGTGAGTGAACACAGAAACTCAACCCCTGAATTTTGTGTTGCCTTTAGTTCATCTGTTTTGCAGAAATCAACAATGTCATGTATGTAGTCTGCTACATAAAAAACGCTGTTGAACCAGGAATTCCATCTAGTAACAACAGGAAGTGGGAACAATGGACGTTTCTCTCCATGCTTTTCTTCAAGAAAGCTAGCATACAGGTGCCTTCTTTTCCTGGTGTTGTTGAACACATTTTTTATTTTGCTCATAGCATTGTTCAACTCAGGCAACTCTTTCACCCAGACATTGCCAACTAGATTTAACTTATGTGCCCAGCACTGGACATGCGTTAACTGGTCTCCAAGGATTACTTCGAGAGTACTAACAGCCTTGGTCATATAACGAGCAGCATCGGTTACTACTGAGAGCACATCACCATACTGTACATTGTACATTTTGAGTGAATCTAAAATTGCCCTCACACAGTTTGTGGCATTAGCAGCTTCAAGAAAGTGAACTCCTGCAACAAATATTTCTGGTTTATCCTGTTGAAGATTCAGAATTCTAAATAAAACAACAAATACACACCTACCCATTTTATCTGTTGTTTCGTCGCACAGTATGTCAATTTTTTTGTCCTTTAATGCAGTTTTGGCATCTTCAATTCTGCATTTGGCTATGTCCCCTACATATTTCTCACGGACTGTTCTCGCAAGTGGCATGTCTCCAGCACCTTCGATGTATTTGTTCAGCCATGCCCTGATATTAGGATCATCAAGCTTTTCAAGGGGTATATTTGCCTTTATAAAGGTCTCTGCTGTTTCCTTTATAAATTCCAACTTTTTGTCTTTTTGGACATTATTTTTTGCTGTCTGAAACGCTGAAGATATTGACGACTGGCGTTCAGACGCACTAGATGAGCCTTGCAATGAAGAGAGACGCTTCTTGTGTTTTTCACTGCCTACATGTTTTTCACATGAGTCTTTCCTATCCCAAGAGACGGTGACATTACAGTGACGACAAAAAAGTGTGGTTGAATCACTAGCATAAAGTCCGTGTTGAGAAAATTCAGAGGCTCGCTGTTTTGCAGTTACCGGCACTTTAGGCATTTTAATAGGCCTAATGTTTTAGCCGACCTTTAAATTGTACACCTTTAATTTATTTCACAGACGTTGAAAACTATCTGTAACAAAATTCGACCCGTTAAACTTTAACTTGCGCACAACAGAATGTTACGAATCGTCACCGTGTTTGCATTTTAAATTTGGTATTTGGTTAATAAAAATGGACGCAATGGACAAACAACGCTAAAGACTATATAAGAGAACAACGCTTCGAGAAACAACCTGCTGTAAACACCGTGATAATCGACTGTCCAGGCGAGCCGAATATCAAAATACAGCAAAACCCCTTATTTGCACTTTTCATGGGGACAAAGTAAAAAAGTGTAAAAAGCGGGAAAGTGTAAATAAAGGGAAAAGTAAGAAATACGTTAAAGTTAATTAAAATACAGTCGCATCCTGCCGCGTTCAGAACGGGCTACATTACACAGTAAAAATAAATAAAAAAGGGGCGCAAATTGATGAAAATTTACCGTCAATTGCGCGCCTTGCGCGGAGAAAGGTCATTGTACTCGATCATCTGTTGTTACAGTGCGGCCCAGTGCGGCGTCTGTTCTCTGAGCTGCGCATGCGCAGTATAACTCATTCAATGCTCCGCCCAGACTCGTGACCTTCCATCAGCAGCCAGCCAATAGAAGCGAGCCTAGCGGAAAAAAATATAAGCTCCACCTCCCGTGTACCAGTTTTGTCCAGTTCTAATACCAGTTTATTGGTATACGCACCCGCTTACTCGCTGCCGTGACATGTTCAAGTTTACGTTCATCTTGATGTCTTGATACCAATAATTAATAATTTACGATCCCCACAAATAAATGGTTAGTTTAAAAAATATGCGTCAACAGTATAATACTTCCGAAATTATATAATACGTATAAAACAGTTACCAAGATTCCACTCATTTTATCTTGTGAAGTTCATGTCTCGTACCAGTATTTCGGCTAAGTTGTGACATAAATACAGTATCAGCACTTACAATGTTACGATCAGCCACGTAATATTTCCGACATTTCCGTTACGTTTCTATATTCGTGAGTTTACGTTTTTCCCTAGTACATTAGTACATTAGATTGTCTCCTGCTGTAATTACTCGGACTTTTACACGCCTAGGCTTAAATTGTTACATGTTTAGAAATAAAAGCAACTTTTCATGTTATAAAATACACTGTGTGGGTAGTTATCTTTGGTTTTTTGTTGTTTCACGTTTGTTACTGTATTTACAAATTGAATTGCCGTGTTCGAATGAGGAAAATGTTCTGACTGTTCGCCGAAAATTCAAGGATTTCGCGTTATTATCCAAAATGTGAGAAATTCGCGTTATTCTTAAAAATGTACTCAAATTCGCGTAAAAATTCGTTTTATCGCAATCGCGAAATATGCATGTCTCTAGTGATTGGCTGTCGTCAAGAATTAAAACTCAAATAAATAAAATAGATTATCTGAACAATATACTATGTTTCAGTTCGTGTATAAAAATAAACTGTTTCCAAATTATGACTGTGACATTTACGTAGTATCTTGTTCAAAAATAATTATGGTAGATAGTTTCTGATTTACAATATCACTGGGTTAATTTTTTTTTTACTTTTTAATGAAATAGGGAAACTGTGAATTAAACAAGTAAATATGTTAAAAAGCTTATGTGTGATGTAGAGTGCATAGTTTTTTCAAATATTGTGATAATAGTGTTTTGATTACATTTTCAATTTTTATCATAAATTTGTTTAAAATCACTAGATGTTCAGAGTTATGTTGAAAGCTTCGTTGTGCTGTCTCTAGATGTGAACACATCTGTACCAGACAAGAAATCAATCATGATGTATGTCATGTGCCTTTTCCAATCACTTCCTCATTCCGAAATGGATGTCAGCAACCTGGATTTATCCATACATTCTGACTCCAGTTCCATAGCGTCTCCAGGAGTGGAGGTAAGTCTTACTCATTTTACGTTAGCATGCTTAATGTGGCATACTCTACTGTGATTTTATTTCGAAACAAGTCTTAAATTTGGTATTTAAATTTAAAAAAAAATCATATTAATAACATATTTTTTTGTGGATTTCTGAAATGTATATATACCTAGAGGGTTACCACTTGCGAATATAAATTTACTTGTAAGTTACCTATTTGATATTGTGCATGATATTGTGTATGTAGCCTACTTGTCCATTAACATGCCATAAAAATGACTTCTTTGGTTGGTTAAATATTTTAAAATATAAATGTATATCCAGAATACATTACATAAACATGTTGATTATATATATATGAAATTGATTGCTTTTTATGTCATATATTCTCTCATTACCAATTCTTAAATTTTGAGAATAATTTTCTCTTCTAAGTAATATTTCAACTTTAAAAATTACATTTAGCCTATTTGTATGAAAAGCAGGTGTTATTGTGATGTTAAATGTATGGAGTTAGGAATTGTCAGGAGCCGGCTTGCTGTCACGTAGTAAACTCGTCATTGCCATTTTGTTCCGCCCAAAACATGGCGGAAATGGCGGAAATGGTGCTTGATAACGTCAGATGATGGTTAGTAAGTATGCATTATATTCTCCGTCATTAAAAAGTCACTTTCGTTAAAAAAAATATTCATTTAAAACTGTTTCCACAATGCAAACACCACACTACAACCAATGTTTCGGGCGTCTAACCAACATGGCGCAACAATTGCCTGAAGAAGAAAAAATGACTTCACACACACACACACACACACACACACCATGTAATAACGCAGACGTGGCCACCTCCTGGGTAAAATATCTTTTACCATATTGCCAACTTTGCTAACCAAATAAATATAATTAAATAATATGAAACATTCTGCCAACTGGATAGTGCTTAAAGTGACACATTAAAAAAAAAATTACAAACTTTTAAAGGTCGGTGGCTGTGATTCTACACAGCTGTGTTAAAATTAATTTTTCTTAATTGAAACGGTTATTGTTCGAATTAATTCAGGTATTATTCAGGTACGCACTGTGCCACTCGATTTTAGGATGTACCCAGGTTGAAAGCCATCACACTAAAAAAACGAACGTGTCACTTCTTTTAAAGAAAACTATAATTCTGAAATTGGGGTGGAACGGCAAAGCTGATAGGGCTGCAGCCACATCAGCTGAACTTCCCTAAGTGTAGTTAGTCATGGGTAGAGACTGGAAAAATTCGCGGATTCCTTTCGAGACAGGCTGGAATCCAAACTCGTTTAGCTTAATGCTGCGTCATTGATTGGACCGCAATTTACCTGAAGGACTCTGAGCCAATGGCAAACACTCAACAAAAGAAGTATCGAATCATAAGAATCGCAGTAAACAGGTGTCCCGAGTCGGTAGCCAATGACCAGGTGATAGTTGCCCGAGTACATAGAGAATCGTGGAGTCTATCCTAGTGGTCATTGAAACCGCGAATTTTTCCAGTCCCTAGTCATGGGCTCTGGAAGCTTCTCATTGCATGTGAGGCGTGGCATGTGGTTGCTACAGTCATCTAACACTCGCGGTATTTCTAAGGTTGATTCGCCACACTTGATGCCACCTGTGTAGTTCTCGTGGGTTGCCTGCTCACATTTGCAGCTGGACCTCACTTGTGGGTTCATGGCCAGGAGGTTGGCAGCACTGGGGCATGGAGCTGTGGCTAGGGACCACAAGCCGAGCAGTATCCATATGAGACATGTCTGACTGTAGTACAAGGTAGTGCCGAGTGGTGGGTGGGTGGGTTGTGTGGATGTCGGCTCACGGTCTCTGAGGCAGTTCTGGGGTCAGGAGACTATATGTTCAGTAGTGCGCCATAGCACTCTTATTTAACAGTTAAGTTGGTAGGTAAGTTGTTTCGTGTGTGCCCAGTCTTTATGCTTGCATGCATTTTTTACTCTACCCTATGTTTACTTCCCTGGTCAGACATGACAACCACATCAAAAGAAAACTAGTTTAAACATTATTATTCCAAATAGTTCTTCCATTTTAAATAGTACTTTTTCCCCCCCAAAAAAAAAATTTTTATTTTCTGTAGGCGGTAAAAATTCTTTTCTCTGAATTTCTTGCTGACACTACACGAAATGTGATATAGAGTTCAGCAATTGCTATGTTAACAACTGAGGCTTACTTTAGTTATCCAACCCAAGTGCCTACAACTGAATCAAGTATGTTGCCCAGAATGTGTGACTGTTGAAAAAAAAAAAAAAAACACGTATATAAGTACAAAATAAAGCAGTCATACCCTGACTTGTATAGAGAAACATACAGACTTGCGTAACTACATTTTGTTGCTCACTTCAGGATCTCACAGCATAACCGTTCAAAGACCCCACCAACACAGGAGAAAGTGGCAGTACAACAAGCAAAATCACTTAATACTAATACAAATGAAATGAATTGTACCCAGATGTAATTAACTAAATAAAATGAAGTAAAATTACATGAAAAAAGCATCAAAAAGAACCTGTTTGTAATGAAATAAGTGCACGTTAATGGAATCGAATTTCAGTGATTAAATGCTTGAATGTAAGGAAAGAACTGTACGTGTGAGAGTACGGGAGAGTGGCAGGGGGAGTGAGAGCGTGGTGGGCCCAGGGCGAGACGCAGCAGCGGCCGCTCAGCCTGGCCACCAACGTGTCGGTGGAGCTGGGCGGCTACCAGGTGGCGCTGGAGGAGGTGCTGGCGTGGCTGCTGGAGGCCGAGGACACGCTCAGCCACTCCGAGCTGTCCGCGGACAGCCTGGACGCCGCCAAGCAGCAGTTCCACTCGCACGAGGTCAGCGGTGTTGCTTGCCAGTTTCACATGCATGTTCTCGACGTGATAACGTCATATCGATGAACGCCGGCTGCACGCACGAAAAATGTCACGTTCCGCATGAGCCGAGCGTGCAGGAACCGGCCAACCACCGTGCGAGAAAATCTTCTGTAAAATCAAACAGGTTAAGGCAGTTTTTTTTTTAAAATTAATTGTTCCTTATTATATTTAAACAAATTATTTAAATTAAAATTGCAAAAACTGTAAATAATATTTGAAAATTAATTTTTCATAATTGTTTTCTTATGACGTTATCACGTAAAATTATCGTCTGTAAACGACTTTACAGACAACCCCCCCCCCCCCCTTTTTTTTTGGTATTGTAGGTAGAATAGGAACTCCACTTTTAGCCCCATAAAGGGGCGTTCTTAATGCGAAGATAGCACATCAGCAGTTTGGTGCCTTCACTGTTGCCAGCACTCCTGCTCTTAGGGCGGTATTCCAAGACTTTAGGGTAAGGTAGCGAATAAGCACCGTCTTGTTGGGAAACACCCACTACCTAACTCGCGGGCGGTATTCCAAAACGTGTTCAAACCGAATACCAGTAAGGAAACAAATCGGTAACCGTTTTAATAAACAGTTCTTTGCGCGAGGCTAGAAACTGGTTTCAGCGCATTCTAGCGGACATTTTACAACCATGGATACATTTGTTACTGAAAAATACTAGAGATAACAGCACCAACGTACAAAAATAAAACGGCCTGTCTAATTTTTCAAGTACTTTTAAAGTTGCGATTATTTGTTGTTATGATCTTTAAAGTGTACAAAATATATTTCAGGATAGTTTCGCTATCATGAAGTTTTCATTTGGCACACAAACACACATGGTATATCCCCCGATGATCACAGTTGAGTTAATGGCGCCAGAAATGGACGAAATTAACTATAAAGTAAGCTCTGCGCATGCGCGGAATTTGGGCAACAGAAAGGCAACCGACATAACACCAAAATTCGTTCTCTAAAAATAGGAGATTGACTGTGTCCTATCATGCACTAGTACAGGAGTAATATATTAAACACCTAAACCCTTTTTCCATGTCTTGAAATAACAGCCTTATAGTGTCAGGGGCTAACTATAGTTGTTCACTTGCGACGTTGAGGTTATATTTTACTATAAATATTTTGGTTATTTTATTTAAATCTGTTTTATTTATATGTAAAATATATATATCTGAAATTATAATAAAGGTGATTAGATAAGTATTATATATATAATAAAAAATTTACGAACTTATGTGAGAACGGGGTTCGTAAAGGGTAGCCCAATTAAGTTTTATTACAGTGCTATTAATTAATAATATTTACATTACTAATAAATTATTGTACTTAAAAATGTTTATTCGCAAGTCGCTTAATGTCGGTCTAGTTCCGCAGATCGCACTCCTCACTGGAGCCAGGCTCGACAGTGGTTCGCCCCTTACCCTGCGCCTGTCCACACACACAGCCTCGCGCCACTCAGTCGCACTCTCAGGTCCCGTCGCTCCGGGTCGAGCCGCTCTCGGAGGGGTCTCTCACCCTCTTCACCGATGTCGCACTTCCCTTCACTCGCGGAACTCTATGAACTCTCGGAACTCCGCGGAAGCCGGCGTCTCTGCTTATACACCCCTGGCGTCCTTCTCGAACGGACGAGAGCGGCTGTGACGAGTCGCGTCATCCCGGGACGACCCGACGCCCGACGCCCGAAACTTCGAGAATGACCCCAAGTCACGTTCTCCAAGCTCGGCGGCATCCTCTGTAGGCCCGCAGTATTCTCACAGGCTGCTAAAAGTGTCTGACAATAGCCCGAGGCATGAGGGTGAGAGGGGAGCGGAGGGGGAGAGGTAGCCAGACCCTTGTAATCCGGCCGGGCATGCGTGGCATGTGTGACGTCAGCGCCCGTGTTGGCCGCAGCCAGACTCGCTGGAAGGCCCGCTCAGGTACCTGGCCTTGCCTCCTAGCACGTACAGCATGTAACAATAGACATTGTTTTCGAGTGTATGAATTAAGGGTGATATATTATGGATGCTCGCAGGCTTTCACGGCCATTGTCTGAAGTAGCTTGGCTTCTAGGTTGTAGCCGTGTCCTTGGCGAATAATTCACCGACGTTTCGGTCGACATTGCAGTCGCCAATATCAGGGAGCAGTTACCTACTGAGGTTCTTAGTACCTCGCTTAGAACCTCAGTAGGTAACTGCTCCCTGATGATGGCGACTGCAATGTTGACCAAAATGTCGGTGAATTATTCGCCAAGGACACGGCTACAACCCATAAGCCAAGCTACTTCAATATGTTACGGAGTTGTAATATTGTGTTAGACACCCGGGTAACACACAGTTGAGAACAGATATATAGTTGTTGAGTGCGTGGACTCCGGCTGGTCGACAGGGGTTCCTGCTGGAGCTGTCCGGACACCAGGAGGGCGTGGGAGCCGTGCTGGAGGAGGGAGCACGCATGCTGGCGGAGGGCGGTCTGACCCGGGACGAGGAGGATGAGGTCCGGGTGCAGATGAGACTGCTCAACTCCCGCTGGGAGAACCTTCGCGTCAAGGCAATGGAGAGGCAAACCAAGTTAGTTTCCGCTTATCCACTGTCTTTAATTGTACTATACATATTGTCTACATGTTTGTGGTCTACACCATTATTGTAAACTAACCTTATCTAAAAATTGGAATTTCGGTAATAACAGTTAGCTATAAACTAGGTGTTAGCTAACAGCTGTTAGCAGTTAACTTTCAGTGTACCGCAGATATTTTCATATTTTTTCAACTTGTTTTTTTAAAATAACACATAATATTTAAATAGGCATAACATTTTTTTTTTGTTGTACGAGTGTAGGTTTTTGAATTTTAACTTGCATTGCGTCTCGGTGTCACGCACCCTGTTCGAGCTCTCTTCCTGTGAGATGCTAGTAAATATTATCTACCGGTGGCAGCGACTGATCAAGAGTCCTGACCGCCCTGGGATTAATTACGAGGACACGCCCTTCGCCCTCCGGCCAGGCGACGAGTCAGCGTTTCGTTTTCACGTGTGGCTTTTTTTAAATTTTCAAAAATAATTTATTGTTAAAAAATCAGGGAGTCCCGAGCTTTTTTTCCCAGTTCACGGCGCATTTAGTTTTAGGTGTTTTTGTCTCGGTCTGGTTGGAATATGTAGGGTAGGTGCGATGATGCTAGATCAATAGTGCACGCGAAGACACGATCTCAGCACGCCCTTCCCCCCCACAGCCTAATCAGCCCGAGGGTCAGTGAGGCCCTGACCGGTGGCCAGTGGTAGGAAGTCGTGCAAGTGTGAGGTACGTGGAGTGCAGCGAGGGGTGCGTGCGGCAGGATCCACGAGGCGCTGATCGCGCTGCAGCAGCAGCAGCTGGGCCGGCTGCGGCAGTGGCTCACGGCCACCGAGGACCGCATCTCGCGCCTGGCGGACGCAACGCCTGACCGCGCGAGCCTGGGCTCCCAGCTGGAGCAGCACGGGGCCCTGCAGCGAGACCTGCAGCAGCAGCAGCACGTGGTGGACGAACTGTCCCACATGGTGGTGGTGGTGGACGAGGCCGGCTGCGACAGCGGTACGTCACAGCCCCGGCTCCCGACTGATTCCGACTAGTCGTATCACGTTCAACTACACGAGAGCATGACAAGTATAATATCATCTGAGAAAACATCATGAAATAAAAACATGAAGTTAAAATTAAAAAAAAAAAAGATGCGTGCGTTTGCCGGGAATCGAACCCGGGTGAACTGCTCGGAAGGCAGCTATGCTGACGGGGATGCATCGGCCCAACGTTCTGGAACAGTAGACAGGCTTGTGGGAGCTCCACTGCTGGGTTCGCTCCGCAGGCTCTCATGTGCACTCGCCTGGCCTGGCTTCAGCAGTGACTACGAGTAAACTAACTGCAACCTCCTCCAGGTCAGCTATGTCGAGCAGAAATCAGGTTGGACTGTATTAAGGTTTTTTTTTCTTTTCTTTATATTGATAAAATTTCAACATACTCCATAAACCTTCATAAATCATTTTAATACTTTTGTATATTATTTACAAATAACCTCAATATCAGAAGTAGTAAATTACAATTTAACTACAAACATTTTACAAAATTTAGTCATGCAAAATTAATGTTTTTTCTGAAAACTTTAATTCTTTTAAATAGGGTTTAACCAACATTTTTCATAAATTATAACAAAAATATTAATATTTAAAATAAATATAATAAAAAATTTGGTAATGCTTATTTACTTAGTTATGTGCAATGCACACATAATAAAACCATTGTTGTTTTTTGCCAAGTACAGAATCAATTGCTGCGCGACTATATTAAAAGCAGTATTTAAAACAGTTTTCAACTAAACCGTAACTTGCGCTCGTTGAAAATAAGCCACCTTGGCGATGACCTTGCACGCTGGTAGTACACAGCCGCTTGTGCCGTGTGACGTAATGACGAGTCAGATAGGCACCAAGGCTGTTTGCATAAAGTTACTTGCGTACAACTGCAAGATTATCTTAAAAAAAAAAAGTTAATTTTCTGCTAACTAAGTTTATACCCATCAAGTAAAATTGTATATAAACTTGCACTACACTTAATGCACTGTTACCGGAATATGTAAACAGCACGAAACGGTGTGTGTGTATGTACATATATATATATTTCAGAGTTCTTAAACATTTACACGCAAGTGCTTCCGCTGGCTTGACTCCTTCCCCCCCCCCTCCCCCCTTGAGCACCCTGAGTGCCTGGTGCTCAGCTGTGCGTGACGTCATCACCCAGCGGTCGGGCAGTGCAACAGCGCACCAATCGCGACGAAGTTCAACGTGAAACAAAATAACTGTATAAACGACAGAAAACCTCGAAATGTCAGAATGAACAGTTCTAAAAGAAAAGTAGAATAAAATGAATGAAATACAGCAAATAAATTACATTAAACAAGCTGGTTAGGTATAACTCGTACTGCCGACATTCACAGGCAGATATAAATTTAAATAACCTTTCAGTCTTATGGCTGCTGTGCTTTTTTTTACCTCCAACTTCATGCCTGACTGTCATCCGGAGATCGTTAGCTTAGCTTCTCGCTTGCTAAGTTGTGGAGCTGTACACAGTGGTACAATAAACTCGTAATGGTGAAGTAACCAACAAACCAACCAAACTCCACAAACATTAAGGTTTTATATCTTAAAATACATTGCTGCTAATGGTTCAGTTGTTAACACTTCAATCACTATAATACAACAACAAAAAAAATGCAAAGACATTTTAAGGTTCGCGTAATCTAATCATTTTGTTTTCCTGATTACCATAGGTATGTAATGTATGAGTACTAAATGTGCATCAAGTGTGAAATAGCAAATCAAATCTTTCTAAATATTGATAAATGTAACTATTTACTCACAATCGTCTTGCATGTTTTCAGCTTTCACATGCTCTCACGCATGCTCAATGGAAACAGCTTTCAAAACTGCTCTCTATAAAAATATCCCATAGTTGTTTCAATTGTGATAATATTTTAACATCATTATATATATATATATTATATGTCTATATATATATATATGTATATATGTATGTGTGTGTGTGTTGTGTGTGTGTGTATGTGTGTATGTGTGTATGTATATATATGTATATATATGTATGTATGTATGTATGTATGTATGTATGTATGTATGTATATATATATATATATATATATATATATATATATATATATATATATATATATATATATATATATATGAGTTGCTGGGCAAAATAATATCATCAGTTCTAAGCAAAAAACATTTACGATGTGGTCACGAAAATTTTATACGTTTTGGCACAGTAGGCCTTGTTAACATCATTGTTACAAAGAATTTGTAAATCACAGGTCGTAATAAAAGAGAAATTTGTTTTTAAATTTGTGTAAAATAAGTTCGGAATGATTATTGTTTGTAAAAAAAAGCGAAGACCTGTAAACCTTGCTATCTCATTGATTATATATACGGGAACATAATCTTACAAGCACTCCTATAAAAATGGCCAGGAGACTAATAAACCTTCCACAGACACTCCCTGCCAGCGAAATGGAAGCTTACAAGCAACCTGACATTGATTTTATATACTTACATAAATACACTTGAGAATACACTTAAAAAAGTTTATAAACAATAAATAAATATTTTTAAAATTTTTTGGACCATTATTCAATATCAATCGCTAAATATCTGAATGTGATTCGTACGTAGTTCCGCACCGGTTGCTATAATTCGCTACCGAAGCAGCTTCGTTGACTATTGAATCATTTAATTTGCAGATAAAAACAAAAAAGATTTTAAAATATACTAAACCCTGGCTTTTATTAGATTTTTGACAAGAAATTTTATTAAAATACTGTCCACCTTATTTGTTTCCACACATGTCAGATGACTATTAAAGGATAGTTTTACTATTATAAAGTTTTATTTTTTATTACCTATGGAATTCATGGAAATTATTTTTTTAACAAACATAATTAATATTACTTTAAATTAAAATAGAGGATTTGGCCTACGTAATATGAAATAACCAGTCCAATGGACAAAAACACTGTCAAGTTTTGAACCATGTTCCTTTTGCTTATTAACTGCACACTATTAACCAATGCACTACGAAGCCTGACAAAACATAGTAAGGAGAATATGTATTATAATTGTTGTAATACTAGTATCCTTAGGTATTTTTAAAATTGAAATTACACTTTACAATGACTATTTTAGATTACCAAATATATTCCAGGCTAGTTTTTATATCATAAAGTTTCATTTGGCACAATATGTTTAGTATGTTACCTAATTTTTATGAAAGTGAAAGTGACGACCTAAATAAGAGTTAATGTTCACACAAGTGGGTTCGCCATCTTCCTGTGAAAATTTTGTTGCATGGTGCGTGCGCATCATAAAAATTCACTCTGGTAATTTTCCCATTACGCACCTGAAGAAGTATAACTTCAAAACATGTCTTGTTGAAGTTAGAGGGAAAGGAGTATAATGAAGTAATGATTCATTATTATCTATGCAGAAAGAGTATAAAATTTGTTGATAAACTTAATTTTGAAAGTCACCTTGACATGTTGATTGATGTCGTTGCCAAACAGTTGTTTACACGGACATGTTTTGACCTACAGAACATGAACAGCAGCTTTTGGCCTGCATTAACTTTATGGGCGGGAGGGTTAGTAACAAGAAGCTTTGTGTGTTTGCGACGGTGATGAGTCCTTCACACAGCTGTGCCAAGTTCCAGCAGTTCAGATTCTTAAGATTAACAAAAGTCATATTATCTACACTGCACACTTTCTCAAAGGTGTGTGTTTTTGACGTGATAACGCCTTAGAAATCAATGAACGCCGGCTGCACGCACAAAAAAGCATGACTCATTGTCACGTTCCACCTGAGCCGAGCGTGCAAGAACCAGCCACCCACCGTGCGAGAAAAATTTCTATAATATCAAACAGGTTAAGGCGAGCTTTTTGAAAGCAGCAATTTAAAAAAATTTGATTTATTTGTCCAGTTTCGTCATTTCAAATTAACTACTTATTGACATTGATATGATTTCAGTTTATTTCTATAACTAATTGTTTGTGATTATATTTAAACAAATTATTTAAATTAAATTTGCAAAAAACAGTAAATATTATTTTAAAATTAAAAAGTATGCAATTTTTCATCAATGTTTTCTTATGACGTTATCACGTAAAATTATCGTCCGTAAACCAAATTTACAGACAACCCCCCCTTTTTTTTATAGATATATTATTATATATATATATATATATATATATATATATATTACAGTACAGTATATCACACATTTTTCCTACACAAATATATCTCATTTTGCATTTTTGATGTAGCAGTTGGTAATGTACCCTCGATTGTCCCACATGAAACAGTATGTTAACTGGTAAAGGGTGTGACGCAGACAGTAGATAGAAAAGGGAGTGTGTATAGCTGGTCTGGGGTGTGTGAGCAGCGTACTCGCAGTGTGTTAACTGGCAAAGGGTGTGACGCAGACAATAGATGGAAAAGGGAGTGTGTATAGCTGGTCTGGGGTGTGTGAGCAGCGTACTCGCAGTGTGTTAACTGGCAAAGGGCGTGACGCAGACAGTAGATGAAAAAGGGAGTGTGTATAGCTGGTCTGGGGTGTGTGAGCAGCGTACTCGCAGTGTGTTAACTGGCAAAGGTTGTGACGCAGACAGTAGATGGAAAAGGGAGTGTGTATAGCTGGTCTGGGGTGTGTGAGCAGCGTACTCGCAGTGTGTTAACTGGCAAAGGGTGTGACGCAGACAGTAGATGGAAAAGGGAGTGTGTATAGCTGGTCTGGGGTGTGTGAGCAGCGTACTCGCAGTGTGTTAACTGGCAAAGGGTGTGACGCAGACAGTAGATGGAAAAGGGAGTGTGTATAGCTGGTCTGGGGTGTGTGAGCAGCGTACTCGCAGTGTGTTAACTGGCAAAGGGTGTGACGCAGACAGTAGATGGAAAAGGGAGTGTGTATAGCTGGTCTGGGGTGTGTGAGCAGCGTACTCGCAGTGTGTTAACTGGCAAAGGGTGTGACGCAGACAGTAGATGGAAAAGGGAGTGTGTATAGCTGGTCTGGGGTGTGTGAGCAGCGTACTCGCAGTGTGTTAACTGGCAAAGGGTGTGACGCAGACAGTAGATGGAAAAGGGAGTGTGTATAGCTGGTCTGGGGTGTGTGAGCAGCGTACTCGCAGTGTGTTAACTGGCAAAGGGTGTGACGCAGACAGTAGATGGAAAAGGGAGTGTGTATAGCTGGTCTGGGGTGTGTGAGCAGCGTACTCGCAGTGTGTTAACTGGCAAAGGGTGTGACGCAGACAGTAGATGAAAAAGGGAGTGTGTATAGCTGGTCTGGGGTGTGTGAGCAGCGTACTCGCAGTGTGTTAACTGGCAAAGGGTGTGACGCAGACAGTAGATGGAAAAGGGAGTGTGTATAGCTGGTCTGGGGTGTGTGAGCAGCGTACTCGCAGTGTGTTAACTGGCAAAGGGTGTGACGCAGACAGTAGATGGAAAAGGGAGTGTGTATAGCTGGTCTGGGGTGTGTGAGCAACGTACTCGCAGTGTGTTAACTGGCAAAGGGTGTGACGCAGACAGTAGATGGAAAAGGGAGTGTGTATAGCTGGTCTGGGGTGTGTGAGCAGCGTACTCGCAGTGTGTTAACTGGCAAAGGGTGTGACGCAGACAGTAGATGGAAAAGGGAGTGTGTATAGCTGGTCTGGGGTGTGTGAGCAGCGTACTCGCAGTGTGTTAACTGGCAAAGGGTGTGACGCAGACAGTAGATGGAAAAGGGAGTGTGTAAAGCTGGTCTGGGGTGTGTGAGCAGCGTACTCGCAGTGTGTTAACTGGCAAAGGGTGTGACGCAGACAGTAGAGGGAAAAGGGAGTGTGTATAGCTGGTCTGGGGTGTGTGAGCAGCGTACTCGCAGTGTGTTAACTGGCAAAGGGTGTGACGCAGACAGTAGATGGAAAAGGGAGTGTGTATAGCTGGTCTGGGGTGTGTGAGCAGCGTACTCGCAGTGTGTTAACTGGCAAAGGGTGTGACGCAGACAGTAGATGGAAAAGGGAGTGTGTATAGCTGGTCTGGGGTGTGTGAGCAGCGTACTCGCAGTGTGTTAACTGGCAAAGGGTGTGACGCAGACAGTAGATGGAAAAGGGAGTGTGTATAGCTGGTCTGGTGTGTGTGAGCAGCGTACTCGCAGTGTGTTAACTGGCAAAGGGTGTGACGCAGACAGTAGATGGAAAAGGGAGTGTGTATAGCTGGTCTGGGGTGTGTGAGCAGCGTACTCGCAGTGTGTTAACTGGCAAAGGGTGTGACGCAGACAGTAGATGGAAAAGGGAGTGTGTATAGCTGGTCTGGGGTGTGTGAGCAGCGTACTCGCAGTGTGTTAACTGGCAAAGGGTGTGACGCAGACAGTAGATGGAAAAGGGAGTGTGTATAGCTGGTCTGGGGTGTGTGAGCAGCGTACTCGCAGTGTGTTAACTGGCAAAGGGTGTGACGCAGACAGTAGATGGAAAAGGGAGTGTGTATAGCTGGTCTGGGGTGTGTGAGCAGCGTACTCACAGTGTGTTAACTGGCAAAGGGTGTGACGCAGACAGTAGATGGAAAAGGGAGTGTGTATAGCTGGTCTGGGGTGTGTGAGCAGCGTACTCGCAGTGTGTTAACTGGCAAAGGGTGTGACGCAGACAGTAGATGGAAAAGGGAGTGTGTATAGCTGGTCTGGGGTGTGTGAGCAGCGTACTCGCAGTGTGTTAACTGGCAAAGGGTGTGACGCAGACAGTAGATGGAAAAGGGAGTGTGTATAGCTGGTCTGGGGTGTGTGAGCAGCGTACTCGCAGTGTGTTAACTGGCAAAGGGTGTGACGCAGACATTAGATGGAAAAGGGAGTGTGTATAGCTGGTCTGGGGTGTGTGAGCAGCGTACTCGCAGTGTGTTAACTGGCAAAGGGTGTGACGCAGACAGTAGATGGAAAAGGGAGTGTGTATAGCTGGTCTGGGGTGTGTGAGCAGCGTACTCGCAGTGTGTTAACTGGCAAAGGGTGTGACGCAGACAGTAGATGGAAAAGGGAGTGTGTATAGCTGGTCTGGGGTGTGTGAGCAGATACTCGCAGTGTGTTAACTGGCAAAGGGTGTGACGCAGAAAGTAGATGGAAAAGGGAGTGTGTATAGCTGGTCTGGGGTGTGTGAGCAGCGTACTCGCAGTGTGTTAACTGGCAAAGGGTGTGACGCAGACAGTAGATGGAAAAGGGAGTGTGTATAGCTGGTCTGGGGTGTGTGAGCAGCGTACTCGCAGTGTGTTAACTGGCAAAGGGTGTGACGCAGACAGTAGATGGAAAAGGGAGTGTGTATAGCTGGTCTGGGGTGTGTGAGCAGCGTACTCGCAGTGTGTTAACTGGCAAAGGGTGTGACGCAGACAGTAGATGTAAAAGGGAGTGTGTATAGCTGGTCTGGGGTGTGTGAGCAGCGTACTCGCAGTGTGTTAACTGGCAAAGGGTGTGACGCAGACAGTAGATGGAAAAGGGAGTGTGTATAGCTGGTCTGGGGTGTGTGAGCAGCGTACTCGCAGTGTGTTAACTGGCAAAGGGTGTGACGCAGACAGTAGATGGAAAAGGGAGTGTGTATAGCTGGTCTGGGGTGTGTGAGCAGCGTACTCGCAATGTGTTAACTGGCAAAGGGTGTGACGCAGACAGTAGATGGAAAAGGGAGTGTGTATAGCTAGTCTGGGGTGTGTGAGCAGCGTACTCGCAGTATGTTAACTGGCAAAGGGTGTGACGCAGACAGTAGATGGAAAAGGGAGTGTGTATAGCTGGTCTGGGGTGTGTGAGCAGCGTACTCGCAGTGTGTTAACTGGCAAAGGGTGTGACGCAGACAGTAGATGGAAAAGGGAGTGTGTATAGCTGGTCTGGGGTGTGTGAGCAGCGTACTCGCAGTGTGTTAACTGGCAAAGGGTGTGACGCAGACAGTAGATGGAAAAGGGAGTGTGTATAGCTGGTCTGGGGTGTGTGAGCAGCGTACTCGCAGTGTGTTAACTGGCAAAGGGTGTGACGCAGACAGTAGATGGAAAAGGGAGTGTGTAAAGCTGGTCTGGGGTGTGTGAGCAGCGTACTCGCAGTGTGTTAACTGGCAAAGGGTGTGACGCAGACAGTAGATGGAAAAGGGAGTGTGTATAGCTGGTCTGGGGTGTGTGAGCAGCGTACTCGCAGTGTGTTAACTGGCAAAGGGTGTGACGCAGACAGTAGATGGAAAAGGGAGTGTGTATAGCTGGTCTGGGGTGTGTGAGCAGCGTACTCGCAGTGTGTTAACTGGCAAAGGGTGTGACGCAGACAGTAGATGGAAAAGGGAGTGTGTATAGCTGGTCTGGGGTGTGTGAGCAGCGTACTCGCAGTGTGTTAACTGGCAAAGGGTGTGACGCAGACAGTAGATGGAAAAGGAGCTGGTCTGGGGTGTGTGAGCAGCGTACTCGCAGTGTGTTAACTGGAAAAGGGTGTGACGCAGACAGTAGATGGAAAAGGGAGTGTGTATAGCTGGTCTGGGGTGTGTGAGCAGCGTACTCGCAGTGTGTTAACTGGCAAAGGGTGTGACGCAGACAGTAGATGGAAAAGGGAGTGTGTATAGCTGGTCTGGGGTGTGTGAGCAGCGTACTCGCAGTGTGTTAACTGGCAAAGGGTGTGACGCAGACAGTAGATGGAAAAGGGAGTGTGTATAGCTGGTCTGGGGTGTGTGAGCAGCGTACTCGCAGTGTGTTAACTGGCAAAGGGTGTGACGCAGACAGTAGATGGAAAAGGGAGTGTGTATAGCTGGTCTGGGGTGTGTGAGCAGCGTACTCGCAGTGTGTTAACTGGCAAAGGGTGTGACGCAGACAGTAGATGGAAAAGGGAGTGTGTATAGCTGGTCTGGGGTGTGTGAGCAGCGTACTCGCAGTGTGTTAACTGGCAAAGGGTGTGACGCAGACAGTAGATGGAAAAGGGAGTGTGTATAGCTGGTCTGGGGTGTGTGAGCAGCGTACTCGCAGTGTGTTAACTGGCAAAGGGTGTGACGCAGACAGTAGATGGAAAAGGGAGTGTGTATAGCTGGTCTGGTGTGTGTGAGCAGCGTACTCGCAGTGTGTTAACTGGCAAAGGGTGTAACGCAGACAGTAGATAGAAACGGGAGTGTGTTGAGCTGGTCTGGGGTGTGTGAGCAGCGTACTCGCAGTGTGTTAACTGGCAAAGGGTGTAACGCAGACAGTAGATGGAAAAGGGAGTGTGTTGAGCTGGTCTGGGGTGTGTGAGCAGCGTACTTGCAGTGTGTTAGCTGGCGAAGGGTGTGATGCAGACAGTAGATGGAAAAGGGTGTGTGTATAGCTGGTCTGGTGTGTGTGAGCAGCGTACTCGCAGATGGAAGACCAGCTGACGGCGCTGGGCGAGCGCTGGGCCCACATCTGCCAGTGGACGGAAGAGCGCGGGGCCCGCCTGCAGGAGCTCAGTGACAAGTGGCAGCACGTCACGGATGAGCACCAGAGACTCCAGGCGTGGCTGGACGAGAAGGAGGCCGTGCTCAAGCAGATGGAAGTGAACCCCGCGTCCGAGATCGGCCAAGTGCTGGATCGCATCAAGAAGTTGCAGGTATAACCTGGCACTGCCATGTTGCCTCGGGGAATGTGCAAAATGGGCGACAAGTTACCCTCTGCTATCGCATAATCGTCGCACACGCATAATCGTCGCACCTATATTTTAGGCCGTCAAAATTGGGATAAAAAAACTTCTCGCGTTAACGTTGCATGTTGTTTTTGGTCCCGCTATTAGATGACGAGCACTTTGTGTTGGTATCTTTTCCGTATAAAACAATGTATTTTAAAGTAGAAATCTAATATTTATTCAGACATTACCACTTACTTATTAGTTAACGAAAATACGAAGTTGTCTGACGTGTAAATTTTCTTTTAAAGACGCTTTCAAACATTATAACTTTTATCTGTTCGTTTGCGTCATCGCGATGTACCATTTACAATAATGTAGAAAGCGCTAGTTGGCATCATTTGTGTTTGGTTATGTTGCTTCTTGTATAGAGCGCGCACACGTAGTCAAATATTGATATCTTGCCGATTACATGCGATGCGCATACTCTCTCCACTGCCGAGTTAACTACATTTGATGGCCCGCACTCTTTCGTGGCAAGTGTGTACTACGAAAATATTATGCGTTAGTTAATGTCACAGATTCAAGTGGCTTGTGTTGGCGTCAGAGTTTTGGTTTTTCTATTTAAAGTCGAAGAAAGGTTTTTGTTGCACGACTTATTTATTTGGCGTGCTCTTTTATACTTTTTAAATAAACGTACTTTCCATGAAAGGGCTTGTTTTGATAAATAACTTTATCTAACAAATTTTTTTTTCTCTCATAATCGTCACACCCCACTTTTAAAACTTGATTTTAGAATAAAATGTGCTACGATTATGCGAGAAAACACGGTACATTACTTGGAACAGTGGGCGCCACCACGTGGACCCAACTCGAGACTGCCCCTGGGTCGTGACGAGGCCCTTGTGGAGGCTAGGCTTGATTCCCCTATAAGCTACCACTCGCTCTCAGCGGCGGGAACACCGTCGCACTCTAGCTGATGGTCGCGGTGGGCTCTCTAGGTGTCCCTGGCTGGCGGGCACGTGGTTGTACGGACAAATACTCGCAAGAAGGTATTTTATTCACGTCGAGTGGTACAATATAGATTAGCAGTTACACAAAAAGAAAGATACAAAGTCATTAGTATCAAACTGCAAAAAAATGCCAACAGCAAAATAATCATTTTTGGTGCTGACCAGGGCATTTGTGGCCTGGCCTCGAAAGTTAGTCACAGAGACTAGTTTTAAATTCTTGGTATGAACTTAAATAATTACGTTAAAGAGTCTACCACCTGGAGTAGGCATCGAAGAAAAGATAAAAAAGGTTTATTGATAAAAAATTGCATACTTTTTCATTTTCAAATATTATTTACAGTTTTAGCAAATTTAATTTAAATAATTTGTTTAAATATAATCACAAACAATTAGTTAAAAAGCCCGCCTTAACCTTTTTGATATTAAAGAAGATTTTCTCGCACGGTGGTTGGTTGGTTCTTTCACGCTCGGCTCAGGCGGAATTTCACGCTCGGCTCAGGCGGAACGTGACAATTTTTCACGCATGCAGCCGGCGTTCATCGATTTATAAGACATTATCAAGTCAAAAGATAATGGTGTGCGTTTGTCACGAGAAAAGATTAAAAAAGGTTTATTTTGTATGCATGAAACTGTGTAATGTATTCGGTACTCAGGGCTGTGTGTGCTGGTCAGGTTCTGAAACACGAGATGGACGCACAACAGAAGAAGCTGTCCGGCCTGCAGGACTCCGCCCAGGAACTCCTCTCCGGGACGTCAGAGGGAGCTGATATCCTGGAGAAGCTGGAGTTCCTGCAGGACCGCTGGGATGCTCTGTACCAGATCATGGAAGTTCAGGGACAGCGAGTGAGTTTGCCTTATCGTTAATGTGAAATTATATGTGGAATGTTCTTACAAAATAATTTAAAAAGGGATTTGTCTGTAAAGTCGGTTTACGTACGATAATTTTATGTAAGTCATAAGAAAACTGATGAAAAATTGCATACTTTTTAATTTTCAAATACTATTTACAGTTTTCGCTTTTTTAATTTAAATAATTTGTTTCAATGTAATCACAAACTATTAGTTATAGAAATAAAACTTAAATCAAATCAATGTCAATAAATTGTTTATTTGAAATGACGAAATTGGACAAATAAATCAAATTTTTTTTAAATTGCTTCTTTTAAAAAGCCCGCCTTAACCTGTTTGATATTATAGAAGATTTTCTCGCACGGTGGTTGGCCAGTTCTTGCACGCTCGTCTCAGGCGGAACGTGACAATGAGTCATTCTTTTTTGTACGTGAAGCTGGCATTCATCGTTTTATAAGACGTTATCACGTCAAAAATTTACTGATGAGTAAGTGTTTGCACAGAGATCCTACTTATCAAGCTTCTAATTTAAATGAGGTCGTATAATATTCTTACGACATGGTTCTTGAAGTAGCTCACTTTCTTGGTTTACAACTACAAGGTATTCTCGTTACTTATTAGCTAGCCTTGGTTTAGTTAATGTTATTGGTTCTTTTCATCAACATTCACTACTTATAGGACTGATGGCCACGCAGTGTACCATTAGTCATGTCGTGATCCCAATGACCACACCAACAACTTTTCTGAGAATATGTTATATCCCAAAGGTCTTGTGTTCTGGCAGTAGTTGCTGCCATTATTAGTCTTCTGTCAGCATTGCCTGAGCCCATTTGGGCCTCTCTTATAAGAACAGTTGTGCCATTGTTGGTCTGAGTGTTGACTGAGGTTGTCTCTTTGCAAAATGGTTCAAAAACATACCTTATCTTCAGTTTGTCTGCATGTTGATGGTAAAGGATCTTTTTGGAATAAATACTACACTAGTCTATCTGAACTCTATTTGAGTTGGTATTTACAGTCATTGATCTATTGTGGCCTCCTATCACAGCACCATTCTGAGTTTGTTCATAAGATAGGATTGGAAAGTGGGTTGGCAATAGGGCTCCTCTAGTCCTGTTAGCAGGGTTTGATAATTCACTGGCTGTGAGCCATGTCTTGGTTTGCCAGATGTCATATCCTCACCTTCCTCTTGAACTGCCTCTGTGGCCCTGTACCTTGACAGACACGGACAGATGAATGTCTGGGAAGTGAGTGGGGATGTACTCACTCACGTGGCATCTGGCACTAGCTGAGCACACCAGCTGATGACATGCTCCACTACAACTGCCTGGTGTGTGGTGTGTGCTCTTGCAGATATCCAGCTCTGGCACTAGCTGAGCACACCAGCTGATGACATGCTCCACTACAACTGCCTGGTGTGTGGTGTGTGCTCTTGCAGATATCCAGCTCTGGCACTAGCTGAGCACACCAGCTGATGACATGCTCCACTACAACTGCCTGGTGTGTGGTGTGTGCTCTTGCAGATATCCAGCTCTGGCACTAGCTGAGCACACCAGCTGATGACATGCTCCACTACAACTGCCTGGTGTGTGGTGTGTGCTCTTGCAGATATCCAGCTCTGGCACTAGCTGAGCACACCAGCTGATGACATGCTCCACTACAACTGCCTGGTGTGTGGTGTGTGCTCTTGCAGATATCCAGCTCTGGCACTAGCTGAGCACACCAGCTGATGACATGCTCCACTACAACTGCCTGGTGTGTGGTGTGTGCTCTTGCAGATATCCAGCTCTGGCACTAGCTGAGCACACCAGCTGATGACAAGCTCCGCTACAACTGCCTGGTGTGTGGTGTGTGCTCTTGCAGATATCCAGCTCTGGCACTAGCTGAGCACACAAGCTGATGACATGCTCCACTACAACTGCCTGGTGTGTGGTGTGTGCTCTTGCAGATATCCAGCTCTGGCACTAGCTGAGCACACCAGCTGATGACATGCTCCACTACAACTGCCTGGTGTGTGGTGTGTGCTCTTGCAGATATCCAGCTCTGGCACTAGCTGAGCACACCAGCTGATGACAAGCTCCGCTACAACTGCCTGGTGTGTGGTGTGTGCTCTTGCAGATATCCAGCTCTGGCACTAGCTGAGCACACCAGCTGATGACAAGCTCCGCTACAACTGCCTGGTGTGTGGTGTGTGCTCTTGCAGATATCCAGCTCTGGCACTAGCTGAGCACACCAGCTGATGACAAGCTCCGCTACAACTGCCTGGTGTGTGGTGTGTGCTCTTGCAGATATCCAGCTCTGGCACTAGCTGAGCACACCAGCTGATGACAAGTCCCGCTACAGCTCCCTGGTGTGTGGTGTGTGCTCTTGCAGATATCCAGCTCTGGCACTAGCTGAGCACACCAGCTGATGACATGCTCCGCTACAACTGCCTGGTGTGTGGTGTGTGCTCTTGCAGATATCCAGCTCTGGCACTAGCTGAGCACACCAGCTGATGACATGCTCCGCTACAACTGCCTGGTGTGTGGTGTGTGCTCTTGCAGATATCCAGCTCTGGCACTAGCTGAGCACACCAGCTGATGACATGCTCCGCTACAACTGCCTGGTGTGTGGTGTGTGCTCTTGCAGATATCCAGCTCTGGCACTAGCTGAGCACACCAGCTGATGACATGCTCCGCTACAACTGCCTGGTGTGTGGTGTGTGCTCTTGCAGATATCCAGCTCTGGCACTAGCTGAGCACACCAGCTGATGACAAGCCCCGCTACAACTGCCTGGTGTGTGGTGTGTGCTCTTGCAGATATCCAGCTCTGGCACTAGCTGAGCACACCAGCTGATGACATGCTCCGCTACAACTGCCTGGTGTGTGGTGTGTGCTCTTGCAGATATCCAGCTCTGGCACTAGCTGAGCACACCAGCTGATGACATGCTCCACTACAACTGCCTGGTGTGTGGTGTGTGCTCTTGCAGATATCCAGCTCTGGCACTAGCTGAGCACACCAGCTGATGACAAGCTCCGCTACAACTGCCTGGTGTGTGGTGTGTGCTCTTGCAGATATCCAGCTCTGGCACTAGCTGAGCACACCAGCTGATGACATGCTCCGCTACAACTGCCTGGTGTGTGGTGTGTGCTCTTGCAGATATCCAGCTCTGGCACTAGCTGAGCACACCAGCTGATGACATGCTCCGCTACAACTGCCTGGTGTGTGGTGTGTGCTCTTGCAGATATCCAGCTCTGGCACTAGCTGAGCACACCAACTGATGACATGCTCCGCTACAACTGCCTGGTGTGTGGTGTGTGCTCTTGCAGATATCCAGCTCTGGCACTAGCTGAGCACACCAGCTGATGACATGCTCCGCTATAACTGCCTGGTGTGTGGTGTGTGCTCTTGCAGATATCCAGCTCTGGCACTAGCTGAGCACACCAGCTGATGACATGCTCCACTACAACTGCCTGGTGTGTGGTGTGTGCTCTTGCAGATATCCAGCTCTGGCACTAGCTGAGCACACCAGCTGATGACATGCTCCGCTACAACTGCCTGGTGTGTGGTGTGTGCTCTTGCAGATATCCAGCTCTGGCACTAGCTGAGCACACCAGCTGATGACATGCTCCGCTATAACTGCCTGGTGTGTGGTGTGTGCTCTTGCAGATATCCAGCTCTGGCACTAGCTGAGCACACCAGCTGATGACAAGCCCCGCTACAACTGCCTGGTGTGTGGTGTGTGCTCTTGCAGATATCCAGCTCTGGCACTAGCAGAGCACACCAGCTGATGACAAGCCCCGCTACAACTGCCTGGTGTGTGGTGTGTGCTCTTGCAGATATCCAGCTCTGGCACTAGCTGAGCACACCAGCTGATGACAAGCCCCGCTACAACTGCCTGGTGTGTGGTGTGTGCTCTTGCAGATATCCAGCTCTGGCACTAGCTGAGCACACCAGCTGATGACAAGCCCCGCTACAACTGCCTGGTGTGTGGTGTGTGCTCTTGCAGATATCCAGCTCTGGCACTAGCTGAGCACACCAGCTGATGACATGCTCCACTACAACTGCCTGGTGTGTGGTGTGTGCTCTTGCAGATATCCAGCTCTGGCACTAGCTGAGCACACCAGCTGATGACATGCTCCGCTACAACTGCCTGGTGTGTGGTGTGTGCTCTTGCAGATATCCAGCTCTGGCACTAGCTGAGCACACCAGCTGATGACATGCTCCGCTACAACTGCCTGGTGTGTGGTGTGTGCTCTTGCAGATATCCAGCTCTGGCACTAGCTGAGCACACCAGCTGATGACAAGCCCCGCTACAACTGCCTGGTGTGTGGTGTTTGCTCTTGCAGATATCCAGCTCTGGCACTAGCTGAGCACACCAGCTGATGACATGCTCCACTACAACTGCCTGGTGTGTGGTGTGTGCTCTTGCAGATATCCAGCTCTGGCACTAGCTGAGCACACCAGCTGATGACATGCTCCACTACAACTCCCTGGTGTGTGGTGTGTGCTCTTGCAGATATCCAGCTCTGGCACTAGCTGAGCACACCAGCTGATGACAAGCCCCGCTACAACTGCCTGGTGTGTGGTGTGTGCTCTTGCAGATATCTAGCTCTGGCACTAGCTGAGCACACCAGCTGATGACAAGCTCCACTACAACTGCCTGGTGTGTGGTGTGTGCTCTTGCAGATATCTAGCTCTGGCACTAGCTGAGCACACCAGCTGATGACAAGCTCCACTACAACTGCCTGGTGTGTGGTGTGTGCTCTTGCAGATATCCAGCTCTGGCACTAGCTGAGCACACCAGCTGATGACAAGCCCCGCTACAACTGCCTGGTGTGTGGTGTGTGCTCTTGCAGATATCCAGCTCTGGCACTAGCTGAGCACACCAGCTGATGACAAGCCCCGCTACAACTCCCTGGTGTGTGGTGTTTGCTCTTGCAGATATCCAGCTCTGGCACTAGCTGAGCACACCAGCTGATGACAAGCCCCGCTACAACTGCCTGGTGTGTGGTGTGTGCTCTTGCAGATATCCAGCTCTGGCACTAGCTGAGCACACCAGCTGATGACATGCTCCACTACAACTGCCTGGTGTGTGGTGTGTGCTCTTGCAGATATCCAGCTCTGGCACTAGCTGAGCACACCAGCTGATGACAAGCCCCGCTACAACTGCCTGGTGTGTGGTGTGTGCTCTTGCAGATATCCAGCTCTGGCACTAGCTGAGCACACCAGCTGATGACATGCTCCGCTACAACTGCCTGGTGTGTGGTGTTTGCTCTTGCAGATATCCAGCTCTGGCACTAGCTGAGCACACCAGCTGATGACAAGCCCCGCTACAACTGCCTGGTGTGTGGTGTGTGCTCTTGCAGATATCCAGCTCTGGCACTAGCTGAGCACACCAGCTGATGACATGCTCCACTACAACTCCCTGGTGTGTGGTGTGTGCTCTTGCAGATATCCAGCTCTGGCACTAGCTGAGCACACCAGCTGATGACATGCTCCACTACAACTGCCTGGTGTGTGGTGTTTGCTCTTGCAGATATCCAGCTCTGGCACTAGCTGAGCACACCAGCTGATGACAAGCCCCGCTACAACTGCCTGGTGTGTGGTGTGTGCTCTTGCAGATATCCAGCTCTGGCACTAGCTGAGCACACCAGCTGATGACAAGCCCCGCTACAACTGCCTGGTGTGTGGTGTGTGCTCTTGCAGATATCCAGCTCTGGCACTAGCTGAGCACACCAGCTGATGACATGCTCCACTACAACTGCCTGGTGTGTGGTGTGTGCTCTTGCAGATATCCAGCTCTGGCACTAGCTGAGCACACCAGCTGATGACAAGCCCCGCTACAACTGCCTGGTGTGTGGTGTGTGCTCTTGCAGATATCCAGCTCTGGCACTAGCTGAGCACACCAGCTGATGACAAGCCCCGCTACAACTCCCTGGTGTGTGGTGTTTGCTCTTGCAGATATCCAGCTCTGGCACTAGCTGAGCACACCAGCTGATGACAAGCCCCGCTACAACTGCCTGGTGTGTGGTGTTTGCTCTTGCAGATATCCAGCTCTGGCACTAGCTGAGCACACCAGCTGATGACAAGCCCCGCTACAACTGCCTGGTGTGTGGTGTTTGCTCTTGCAGATATCCAGCTCTGGCACTAGCTGAGCACACCAGCTGATGACAAGCCCCGCTACAACTGCCTGGTGTGTGGTGTTTGCTCTTGCAGATATCCAGCTCTGGCACTAGCTGAGCACACCAGCTGATGACATGCTCCACTACAACTGCCTGGTGTGTGGTGTGTGCTCTTGCAGATATCCAGCTCTGGCACTAGCTGAGCACACCAGCTGATGACAAGCCCCGCTACAACTGCCTGGTGTGTGGTGTGTGCTCTTGCAGATATCCAGCTCTGGCACTAGCTGAGCACACCAGCTGATGACAAGCCCCGCTACAACTCCCTGGTGTGTGGTGTTTGCTCTTGCAGATATCCAGCTCTGGCACTAGCTGAGCACACCAGCTGATGACAAGCCCCGCTACAACTGCCTGGTGTGTGGTGTGTGCTCTTGCAGATATCCAGCTCTGGCACTAGCTGAGCACACCAGCTGATGACATGCTCCACTACAACTGCCTGGTGTGTGGTGTGTGCTCTTGCAGATATCCAGCTCTGGCACTAGCTGAGCACACCAGCTGATGACAAGCCCCGCTACAACTGCCTGGTGTGTGGTGTGTGCTCTTGCAGATATCCAGCTCTGGCACTAGCTGAGCACACCAGCTGATGACATGCTCCACTACAACTGCCTGGTGTGTGGTGTGTGCTCTTGCAGATATCCAGCTCTGGCACTAGCTGAGCACACCAGCTGATGACAAGCCCCGCTACAACTGCCTGGTGTGTGGTGTTTGCTCTTGCAGATATCCAGCTCTGGCACTAGCTGAGCACACCAGCTGATGACAAGCTCCGCTACAACTGCCTGGTGTGTGGTGTGTGCTCTTGCAGATATCCAGCTCTGGCACTAGCTGAGCACACCAGCTGATGACATGCTCCACTACAACTGCCTGGTGTGTGGTGTGTGCTCTTGCAGATATCCAGCTCTGGCACTAGCTGAGCACACCAGCTGATGACATGCTCCACTACAACTGCCTGGTGTGTGGTGTGTGCTCTTGCAGATATTCAGCTCTGGCACTAGCTGAGCACACCAGCTGATGACAAGCCCCGCTACAACTGCCTGGTGTGTGGTGTGTGCTCTTGCAGATATCCAGCTCTGGCACTAGCTGAGCACACCAGCTGATGACAAGCCCCGCTACAACTGCCTGGTGTGTGGTGTGTGCTCTTGCAGATATCCAGCTCTGGCACTAGCTGAGCACACCAGCTGATGACAAGCCCCGCTACAACTGCCTGGTGTGTGGTGTGTGCTCTTGCAGATATCCAGCTCTGGCACTAGCTGAGCACACCAGCTGATGACAAGCTCCGCTACAACTGCCTGGTGTGTGGTGTTTGCTCTTGCAGATATCCAGCTCTGGCACTAGCTGAGCACACCAGCTGATGACAAGCTCCGCTACAACTGCCTGGTGTGTGGTGTTTGCTCTTGCAGATATCCAGCTCTGGCACTAGCTGAGCACACCAGCTGATGACAAGCTCCGCTACAACTGCCTGGTGTGTGGTGTTTGCTCTTGCAGATATCCAGCTCTGGCACTAGCTGAGCACACCAGCTGATGACAAGCCCCGCTACAACTGCCTGGTGTGTGGTGTGTGCTCTTGCAGATATCCAGCTCTGGCACTAGCTGAGCACACCAGCTGATGACATGCTCCACTACAACTGCCTGGTGTGTGGTGTGTGCTCTTGCAGATATCCAGCTCTGGCACTAGCTGAGCACACCAGCTGATGACAAGCCCCGCTACAACTGCCTGGTGTGTGGTGTGTGCTCTTGCAGATATCCAGCTCTGGCACTAGCTGAGCACACCAGCTGATGACATGCTCCACTACAACTGCCTGGTGTGTGGTGTGTGCTCTTGCAGATATCCAGCTCTGGCACTAGCTGAGCACACCAGCTGATGACATGCTCCACTACAACTCCCTGGTGTGTGGTGTGTGCTCTTGCAGATATCCAGCTTTGGCACTAGCTGAGCACACCAGCTGATGACATGCTCCACTACAACTGCCTGGTGTGTGGTGTGTGCTCTTGCAGATATCCAGCTCTGGCACTAGCTGAGCACACCAGCTGATGACAAGCCCCGCTACAACTGCCTGGTGTGTGGTGTGTGCTCTTGCAGATATCCAGCTCTGGCACTAGCTGAGCACACCAGCTGATGACATGCTCCACTACAACTCCCTGGTGTGTGGTGTGTGCTCTTGCAGATATCCAGCTCTGGCACTAGCTGAGCACACCAGCTGATGACAAGCTCCGCTATAACTGCCTGGTGTGTGGTGTTTGCTCTTGCAGATATCCAGCTCTGGCACTAGCTGAGCACACCAGCTGATGACAAGCCCCGCTACAACTGCCTGGTGTGTGGTGTGTGCTCTTGCAGATATCCAGCTCTGGCACTAGCTGAGCACACCAGCTGATGACATGCTCCGCTACAACTGCCTGGTGTGTGGTGTGTGCTCTTGCAGATATCCAGCTCTGGCACTAGCTGAGCACACCAGCTGATGACAAGCCCCGCTACAACTGCCTGGTGTGTGGTGTGTGCTCTTGCAGATATCCAGCTCTGGCACTAGCTGAGCACACCAGCTGATGACATGCTCCACTACAACTCCCTGGTGTGTGGTGTGTGCTCTTGCAGATATCCAGCTCTGGCACTAGCTGAGCACACCAGCTGATGACAAGCTCCGCTATAACTGCCTGGTGTGTGGTGTTTGCTCTTGCAGATATCCAGCTCTGGCACTAGCTGAGCACACCAGCTGATGACAAGCCCCGCTACAACTGCCTGGTGTGTGGTGTTTGCTCTTGCAGATATCCAGCTCTGGCACTAGCTGAGCACACCAGCTGATGACATGCTCCACTACAACTGCCTGGTGTGTGGTGTGTGCTCTTGCAGATATCCAGCTCTGGCACTAGCTGAGCACACCAGCTGATGACAAGCTCCGCTAGAACTGCCTGGTGTGTGGTGTGTGCTCTTGCAGATATCCAGCTCTGGCACTAGCTGAGCACACCAGCTGATGACATGCTCCACTACAACTGCCTGGTGTGTGGTGTGTGCTCTTGCAGATATCCAGCTCTGGCACTAGCTGAGCACACCAGCTGATGACAAGCCCCGCTACAACTGCCTGGTGTGTGGTGTTTGCTCTTGCAGATATCCAGCTCTGGCACTAGCTGAGCACACCAGCTGATGACAAGTCCCGCTACAGCTCCCTGGTGTGTGGTGTGTGCTCTTGCAGATATCCAGCTCTGGCACTAGCTGAGCACACCAGCTGATGACATGCTCCGCTACAACTGCCTGGTGTGTGGTGTGTGCTCTTGCAGATATCCAGCTCTGGCACTAGCTGAGCACACCAGCTGATGACAAGCCCCGCTACAACTGCCTGGTGTGTGGTGTGTGCTCTTGCAGATATCCAGCTCTGGCACTAGCTGAGCACACCAGCTGATGACATGCTCCACTACAACTGCCTGGTGTGTGGTGTGTGCTCTTGCAGATATCCAGCTCTGGCACTAGCTGAGCACACCAGCTGATGACAAGCCCCGCTACAACTGCCTGGTGTGTGGTGTTTGCTCTTGCAGATATCCAGCTCTGGCACTAGCTGAGCACACCAGCTGATGACAAGCCCCGCTACAACTGCCTGGTGTGTGGTGTTTGCTCTTGCAGATATCCAGCTCTGGCACTAGCTGAGCACACCAGCTGATGACAAGTCCCGCTACAACTGCCTGGTGTGTGGTGTGTGCTCTTGCAGATATCCAGCTCTGGCACTAGCTGAGCACACCAGCTGATGACAAGCCCCGCTACAACTGCCTGGTGTGTGGTGTGTGCTCTTGCAGATATCCAGCTCTGGCACTAGCTGAGCACACCAGCTGATGACATGCCCCGCTACAACTGCCTGGTGTGTGGTGTGTGCTCTTGCAGATATCCAGCTCTGGCACTAGCTGAGCACACCAGCTGATGACAAGCCCCGCTACAACTGCCTGGTGTGTGGTGTTTGCTCTTGCAGATATCCAGCTCTGGCACTAGCTGAGCACACCAGCTGACGACATGCTCCACTACAACTGCCTGGTGTGTGGTGTGTGCTCTTGCAGATATCCAGCTCTGGCACTAGCTGAGCACACCAGCTGATGACATGCTCCACTACAACTGCCTGGTGTGTGGTGTGTGCTCTTGCAGATATCCAGCTCTGGCACTAGCTGAGCACACCAGCTGATGACATGCTCCGCTACAACTGCCTGGTGTGTGGTGTGTGCTCTTGCAGATATCCAGCTCTGGCACTAGCTGAGCACACCAGCTGATGACAAGCCCCGCTACAACTGCCTGGTGTGTGGTGTGTGCTCTTGCAGATATCCAGCTCTGGCACTAGCTGAGCACACCAGCTGATGACATGCTCCACTACAACTGCCTGGTGTGTGGTGTGTGCTCTTGCAGATATCCAGCTCTGGCACTAGCTGAGCACACCAGCTGATGACAAGCCCCGCTACAACTGCCTGGTGTGTGGTGTTTGCTCTTGCAGATATCCAGCTCTGGCACTAGCTGAGCACACCAGCTGATGACAAGCCCCGCTACAACTGCCTGGTGTGTGGTGTGTGCTCTTGCAGATATCCAGCTCTGGCACTAGCTGAGCACACCAGCTGATGACAAGCCCCGCTACAACTGCCTGGTGTGTGGTGTGTGCTCTTGCAGATATCCAGCTCTGGCACTAGCTGAGCACACCAGCTGATGACAAGCCCCGCTACAACTGCCTGGTGTGTGGTGTTTGCTCTTGCAGATATCCAGCTCTGGCACTAGCTGAGCACACCAGCTGATGACATGCTCCACTACAACTGCCTGGTGTGTGGTGTGTGCTCTTGCAGATATCCAGCTCTGGCACTAGCTGAGCACACCAGCTGATGACAAGCCCCGCTACAACTGCCTGGTGTGTGGTGTGTGCTCTTGCAGATATCCAGCTCTGGCACTAGCTGAGCACACCAGCTGATGACAAGCCCCGCTACAACTGCCTGGTGTGTGGTGTTTGCTCTTGCAGATATCCAGCTCTGGCACTAGCTGAGCACACCAGCTGATGACATGCTCCGCTACAACTGCCTGGTGTGTGGTGTGTGCTCTTGCAGATATCCAGCTCTGGCACTAGCTGAGCACACCAGCTGATGACAAGCCCCGCTACAACTGCCTGGTGTGTGGTGTTTGCTCTTGCAGATATCCAGCTCTGGCACTAGCTGAGCACACCAGCTGATGACATGCTCCACTACAACTGCCTGGTGTGTGGTGTGTGCTCTTGCAGATATCCAGCTCTGGCACTAGCTGAGCACACCAGCTGATGACAAGCCCCGCTACAACTGCCTGGTGTGTGGTGTTTGCTCTTGCAGATATCCAGCTCTGGCACTAGCTGAGCACACCAGCTGATGACAAGCCCCGCTACAACTGCCTGGTGTGTGGTGTGTGCTCTTGCAGATATCCAGCTCTGGCACTAGCTGAGCACACCAGCTGATGACAAGCCCCGCTACAACTGCCTGGTGTGTGGTGTGTGCACTTGCAGATATCCAGCTCTGGCACTAGCTGAGCACACCAGCTGATGACAAGCCCCGCTACAACTGCCTGGTGTGTGGTGTTTGCTCTTGCAGATATCCAGCTCTGGCACTAGCTGAGCACACCAGCTGATGACATGCTCCACTACAACTGCCTGGTGTGTGGTGTGTGCTCTTGCAGATATCCAGCTCTGGCACTAGCTGAGCACACCAGCTGATGACAAGCCCCGCTACAACTGCCTGGTGTGTGGTGTGTGCTCTTGCAGATATCCAGCTCTGGCACTAGCTGAGCACACCAGCTGATGACATGCTCCACTACAACTGCCTGGTGTGTGGTGTGTGCTCTTGCAGATATCCAGCTCTGGCACTAGCTGAGCACACCAGCTGATGACAAGCCCCGCTACAACTGCCTGGTGTGTGGTGTTTGCTCTTGCAGATATCCAGCTCTGGCACTAGCTGAGCACACCAGCTGATGACATGCTCCACTACAACTGCCTGGTGTGTGGTGTGTGCTCTTGCAGATATCCAGCTCTGGCACTAGCTGAGCACACCAGCTGATGACAAGCCCCGCTACAACTGCCTGGTGTGTGGTGTGTGCTCTTGCAGATATCCAGCTCTGGCACTAGCTGAGCACACCAGCTGATGACAAGCCCCGCTACAACTGCCTGGTGTGTGGTGTTTGCTCTTGCAGATATCCAGCTCTGGCACTAGCTGAGCACACCAGCTGATGACATGCTCCGCTACAACTGCCTGGTGTGTGGTGTGTGCTCTTGCAGATATCCAGCTCTGGCACTAGCTGAGCACACCAGCTGATGACAAGCTCCGCTATAACTGCCTGGTGTGTGGTGTGTGCTCTTGCAGATATCCAGCTCTGGCACTAGCTGAGCACACCAGCTGATGACAAGCTCCACTACAACTGCCTGGTGTGTGGTGTGTGCTCTTGCAGATATCCAGCTCTGGCACTAGCTGAGCACACCAGCTGATGACAAGCCCCGCTACAACTGCCTGGTGTGTGGTGTGTGCTCTTGCAGATATCCAGCTCTGGCACTAGCTGAGCACACCAGCTGATGACAAGCCCCGCTACAACTGCCTGGTGTGTGGTGTGTGCTCTTGCAGATATCCAGCTCTGGCACTAGCTGAGCACACCAGCTGATGACAAGTCCCGCTACAGCTCCCTGGTGTGTGGTGTGTGCTCTTGCAGATATCCAGCTCTGGCACTAGCTGAGCACACCAGCTGATGACATGCTCCACTACAACTGCCTGGTGTGTGGTGTGTGCTCTTGCAGATATCCAGCTCTGGCACTAGCTGAGCACACCAGCTGATGACAAGCCCCGCTACAACTGCCTGGTGTGTGGTGTGTGCTCTTGCAGATATCCAGCTCTGGCACTAGCTGAGCACACCAGCTGATGACATGCTCCACTACAACTGCCTGGTGTGTGGTGTGTGCTCTTGCAGATATCCAGCTCTGGCACTAGCTGAGCACACCAGCTGATGACATGCTCCACTACAACTGCCTGGTGTGTGGTGTGTGCTCTTGCAGATATCCAGCTCTGGCACTAGCTGAGCACACCAGCTGATGACAAGCCCCGCTACAACTGCCTGGTGTGTGGTGTGTGCTCTTGCAGATATCCAGCTCTGGCACTAGCTGAGCACACCAGCTGATGACAAGCCCCGCTACAACTTCCTGGTGTGTGGTGTTTGCTCTTGCAGATATCCAGCTCTGGCACTAGCTGAGCACACCAGCTGATGACAAGCCCCGCTACAACTGCCTGGTGTGTGGTGTGTGCTCTTGCAGATATCCAGCTCTGGCACTAGCTGAGCACACCAGCTGATGACATGCTCCACTACAACTGCCTGGTGTGTGGTGTGTGCTCTTGCAGACATCCAGCTCTGGCACTAGCTGAGCACACCAGCTGATGACAAGCCCCGCTACAACTGCCTGGTGTGTGGTGTGTGCTCTTGCAGATATCCAGCTCTGGCACTAGCTGAGCACACCAGCTGATGACAAGCCCCGCTACAACTGCCTGGTGTGTGGTGTTTGCTCTTGCAGATATCCAGCTCTGGCACTAGCTGAGCACACCAGCTGATGACATGCTCCACTACAACTGCCTGGTGTGTGGTGTGTGCTCTTGCAGATATCCAGCTCTGGCACTAGCTGAGCACACCAGCTGATGACAAGCCCCGCTACAACTGCCTGGTGTGTGGTGTTTGCTCTTGCAGATATCCAGCTCTGGCACTAGCTGAGCACACCAGCTGATGACATGCTCCACTACAACTGCCTGGTGTGTGGTGTGTGCTCTTGCAGATATCCAGCTCTGGCACTAGCTGAGCACACCAGCTGATGACAAGCCCCGCTACAACTGCCTGGTGTGTGGTGTGTGCTCTTGCAGATATCCAGCTCTGGCACTAGCTGAGCACACCAGCTGATGACAAGCCCCGCTACAACTGCCTGGTGTGTGGTGTTTGCTCTTGCAGATATCCAGCTCTGGCACTAGCTGAGCACACCAGCTGATGACATGCTCCACTACAACTGCCTGGTGTGTGGTGTGTGCTCTTGCAGATATCCAGCTCTGGCACTAGCTGAGCACACCAGCTGATGACAAGCTCCGCTACAACTGCCTGGTGTGTGGTGTGTGCTCTTGCAGATATTCAGCTCTGGCACTAGCTGAGCACACCAGCTGATGACAAGCTCCACTACAACTGCCTGGTGTGTGGTGTGTGCTCTTGCAGATATCCAGCTCTGGCACTAGCTGAGCACACCAGCTGATGACAAGCCCCGCTACAACTGCCTGGTGTGTGGTGTGTGCTCTTGCAGATATCCAGCTCTGGCACTAGCTGAGCACACCAGCTGATGACAAGCCCCGCTACAACTGCCTGGTGTGTGGTGTGTGCTCTTGCAGATATCCAGCTCTGGCACTAGCTGAGCACACCAGCTGATGACAAGTCCCGCTACAGCTCCCTGGTGTGTGGTGTGTGCTCTTGCAGATATCCAGCTCTGGCACTAGCTGAGCACACCAGCTGATGACATGCTCCACTACAACTGCCTGGTGTGTGGTGTGTGCTCTTGCAGATATCCAGCTCTGGCACTAGCTGAGCACACCAGCTGATGACAAGCCCCGCTACAACTGCCTGGTGTGTGGTGTGTGCTCTTGCAGATATCCAGCTCTGGCACTAGCTGAGCACACCAGCTGATGACATGCTCCACTACAACTGCCTGGTGTGTGGTGTGTGCTCTTGCAGATATCCAGCTCTGGCACTAGCTGAGCACACCAGCTGATGACAAGCCCCGCTACAACTGCCTGGTGTGTAGTGTGTGCTCTTGCAGATATCCAGCTCTGGCACTAGCTGAGCACACCAGCTGATGACAAGCCCCGCTACAACTGCCTGGTGTGTGGTGTTTGCTCTTGCAGATATCCAGCTCTGGCACTAGCTGAGCACACCAGCTGATGACAAGCCCCGCTACAACTGCCTGGTGTGTGGTGTGTGCTCTTGCAGATATCCAGCTCTGGCACTAGCTGAGCACACCAGCTGATGACATGCTCCACTACAACTGCCTGGTGTGTGGTGTGTGCTCTTGCAGATATCCAGCTCTGGCACTAGCTGAGCACACCAGCTGATGACATGCTCCACTACAACTGCCTGGTGTGTGGTGTGTGCTCTTGCAGATATCCAGCTCTGGCACTAGCTGAGCACACCAGCTGATGACAAGCTCCGCTACAACTGCCTGGTGTGTGGTGTGTGCTCTTGCAGATATCCAGCTCTGGCACTAGCTGAGCACACCAGCTGATGACAAGCCCCGCTACAACTGCCTGGTGTGTGGTGTGTGCTCTTGCAGATATCCAGCTCTGGCACTAGCTGAGCACACCAGCTGATGACATGCTCCACTACAACTGCCTGGTGTGTGGTGTGTGCTCTTGCAGATATCCAGCTCTGGCACTAGCTGAGCACACCAGCTGATGACATGCTCCACTACAACTGCCTGGTGTGTGGTGTGTGCTCTTGCAGATATCCAGCTCTGGCACTAGCTGAGCACACCAGCTGATGACATGCTCCACTACAACTGCCTGGTGTGTGGTGTGTGCTCTTGCAGATATCCAGCTCTGGCACTAGCTGAGCACACCAGCTGATGACAAGCCCCGCTACAACTGCCTGGTGTGTGGTGTGTGCTCTTGCAGATATCCAGCTCTGGCACTAGCTGAGCACACCAGCTGATGACATGCTCCACTACAACTGCCTGGTGTGTGGTGTGTGCTCTTGCAGATATCCAGCTCTGGCACTAGCTGAGCACACCAGCTGATGACATGTTCCACTACAACTGCCTGGTGTGTGGTGTGTGCTCTTGCAGATATCCAGCTCTGGCACTAGCTGAGCACACCAGCTGATGACAAGCCCCGCTACAACTGCCTGGTGTGTGGTGTGTGCTCTTGCAGATATCCAGCTCTGGCACTAGCTGAGCACACCAGCTGATGACAAGCCCCGCTACAACTGCCTGGTGTGTGGTGTTTGCTCTTGCAGATATCCAGCTCTGGCACTAGCTGAGCACACCAGCTGATGACAAGCCCCGCTACAACTGCCTGGTGTGTGGTGTGTGCTCTTGCAGATATCCAGCTCTGGCACTAGCTGAGCACACCAGCTGATGACAAGCCCCGCTACAACTGCCTGGTGTGTGGTGTTTGCTCTTGCAGATATCCAGCTCTGGCACTAGCTGAGCACACCAGCTGATGACATGCTCCACTACAACTGCCTGGTGTGTGGTGTGTGCTCTTGCAGATATCCAGCTCTGGCACTAGCTGAGCACACCAGCTGATGACATGCTCCACTACAACTCCCTGGTGTGTGGTGTGTGCTCTTGCAGATATCCAGCTCTGGCACTAGCTGAGCACACCAGCTGATGACAAGCTCCGCTATAACTGCCTGGTGTGTGGTGTGTGCTCTTGCAGATATCCAGCTCTGGCACTAGCTGAGCACACCAGCTGATGACATGCTCCACTACAACTGCCTGGTGTGTGGTGTGTGCTCTTGCAGATATCCAGCTCTGGCACTAGCTGAGCACACCAGCTGATGACAAGCTCCACTACAACTGCCTGGTGTGTGGTGTGTGCTCTTGCAGATATCCAGCTCTGGCACTAGCTGAGCACACCAGCTGATGACAAGCCCCGCTACAACTGCCTGGTGTGAGGTGTGTGCTCTTGCAGATATCCAGCTCTGGCACTAGCTGAGCACACCAGCTGATGACAAGCCCCGCTACAACTGCCTGGTGTGTGGTGTGTGCTCTTGCAGATATCCAGCTCTGGCACTAGCTGAGCACACCAGCTGATGACAAGTCCCGCTACAGCTCCCTGGTGTGTGGTGTGTGCTCTTGCAGATATCCAGCTCTGGCACTAGCTGAGCACACCAGCTGATGACATGCTCCACTACAACTGCCTGGTGTGTGGTGTGTGCTCTTGCAGATATCCAGCTCTGGCACTAGCTGAGCACACCAGCTGATGACAAGCCCCGCTACAAATGCCTGGTGTGTGGTGTGTGCTCTTGCAGATATCCAGCTCTGGCACTAGCTGAGCACACCAGCTGATGACATGCTCCACTACAACTGCCTGGTGTGTGGTGTGTGCTCTTGCAGATATCCAGCTCTGGCACTAGCTGAGCACACCAGCTGATGACATGCTCCACTACAACTGCCTGGTGTGTGGTGTGTGCTCTGGCAGATATCCAGCTCTGGCACTAGCTGAGCACACCAGCTGATGACAAGCCCCGCTACAACTGCCTGGTGTGTGGTGTGTGCTCTTGCAGATATCCAGCTCTGGCACTAGCTGAGCACACCAGCTGATGACAAGCCCCGCTACAACTGCCTGGTGTGTGGTGTGTGCTCTTGCAGATATCCAGCTCTGGCACTAGCTGAGCACACCAGCTGATGACAAGCCCCGCTACAACTGCCTGGTGTGTGGTGTTTGCTCTTGCAGATATCCAGCTCTGGCACTAGCTGAGCACACCAGCTGATGACAAGCCCCGCTACAACTGCCTGGTGTGTGGTGTGTGCTCTTGCAGATATCCAGCTCTGGCACTAGCTGAGCACACCAGCTGATGACATGCTCCACTACAACTGCCTGGTGTGTGGTGTGTGCTCTTGCAGATATCCAGCTCTGGCACTAGCTGAGCACACCAGCTGATGACATGCTCCACTACAACTGCCTGGTGTGTGGTGTGTGCTCTTGCAGATATCCAGCTCTGGCACTAGCTGAGCACACCAGCTGATGACAAGCTCCGCTACAACTGCCTGGTGTGTGGTGTGTGCTCTTGCAGATATCCAGCTCTGGCACTAGCTGAGCACACCAGCTGATGACAAGCCCCGCTACAACTGCCTGGTGTGTGGTGTGTGCTCTTGCAGATATCCAGCTCTGGCACTAGCTGAGCACACCAGCTGATGACAAGCCCCGCTACAACTGCCTGGTGTGTGGTGTGTGCTCTTGCAGATATCCAGCTCTGGCACTAGCTGAGCACACCAGCTGATGACATGCTCCACTACAACTGCCTGGTGTGTGGTGTGTGCTCTTGCAGATATCCAGCTCTGGCACTAGCTGAGCACACCAGCTGATGACATGCTCCACTACAACTGCCTGGTGTGTGGTGTGTGCTCTTGCAGATATCCAGCTCTGGCACTAGCTGAGCACACCAGCTGATGACAAGCTCCGCTACAACTGCCTGGTGTGTGGTGTGTGCTCTTGCAGATATCCAGCTCTGGCACTAGCTGAGCACACCAGCTGATGACAAGCCCCGCTACAACTGCCTGGTGTGTGGTGTGTGCTCTTGCAGATATCCAGCTCTGGCACTAGCTGAGCACACCAGCTGATGACATGCTCCACTACAACTGCCTGGTGTGTGGTGTGTGCTCTTGCAGATATCCAGCTCTGGCACTAGCTGAGCACACCAGCTGATGACATGCTCCACTACAACTGCCTGGTGTGTGGTGTGTGCTCTTGCAGATATCCAGCTCTGGCACTAGCTGAGCACACCAGCTGATGACATGCTCCACTACAACTGCCTGGTGTGTGGTGTGTGCTCTTGCAGATATCCAGCTCTGGCACTAGCTGAGCACACCAGCTGATGACAAGCCCCGCTACAACTGCCTGGTGTGTGGTGTGTGCTCTTGCAGATATCCAGCTCTGGCACTAGCTGAGCACACCAGCTGATGACATGCTCCACTACAACTGCCTGGTGTGTGGTGTGTGCTCTTGCAGATATCCAGCTCTGGCACTAGCTGAGCACACCAGCTGATGACATGCTCCACTACAACTGCCTGGTGTGTGGTGTGTGCTCTTGCAGATATCCAGCTCTGGCACTAGCTGAGCACACCAGCTGATGACAAGCCCCGCTACAACTGCCTGGTGTGTGGTGTGTGCTCTTGCAGATATCCAGCTCTGGCACTAGCTGAGCACACCAGCTGATGACAAGCCCCGCTACAACTGCCTGGTGTGTGGTGTTTGCTCTTGCAGATATCCAGCTCTGGCACTAGCTGAGCACACCAGCTGATGACAAGCCCCGCTACAACTGCCTGGTGTGTGGTGTGTGCTCTTGCAGATATCCTGCTCTGGCACTAGCTGAGCACACCAGCTGATGACAAGCCCCGCTACAACTGCCTGGTGTGTGGTGTTTGCTCTTGCAGATATCCAGCTCTGGCACTAGCTGAGCACACCAGCTGATGACATGCTCCACTACAACTGCCTGGTGTGTGGTGTGTGCTCTTGCAGATATCCAGCTCTGGCACTAGCTGAGCACACCAGCTGATGACATGCTCCACTACAACTCCCTGGTGTGTGGTGTGTGCTCTTGCAGATATCCAGCTCTGGCACTAGCTGAGCACACCAGCTGATGACATGCTCCGCTACAACTGCCTGGTGTGTGGTGTGTGCTCTTGCAGATATCCAGCTCTGGCACTAGCTGAGCACACCAGCTGATGACAAGCCCCGCTACAACTGCCTGCTGTGTGGTGTGTGCTCTTGCAGATATCCAGCTCTGGCACTAGCTGAGCACACCAGCTGATGACAAGCCCCGCTACAACTGCCTGGTGTGTGGTGTTTGCTCTTGCAGATATCCAGCTCTGGCACTAGCTGAGCACACCAGCTGATGACAAGCCCCGCTACAACTGCCTGGTGTGTGGTGTGTGCTCTTGCAGATATCCAGCTCTGGCACTAGCTGAGCACACCAGCTGATGACATGCTCCACTACAACTGCCTGGTGTGTGGTGTGTGCTCTTGCAGATATCCAGCTCTGGCACTAGCTGAGCACACCAGCTGATGACATGCTCTACTACAACTGCCTGGTGTGTGGTGTGTGCTCTTGCAGATATCCAGCTCTGGCACTAGCTGAGCACACCAGCTGATGACAAGCCCCGCTACAACTGCCTGGTGTGTGGTGTGTGCTCTTGCAGATATCCAGCTCTGGCACTAGCTGAGCACACCAGCTGATGACATGCTCCACTACAACTGCCTGGTGTGTGGTGTGTGCTCTTGCAGATATCCAGCTCTGGCACTAGCTGAGCACACCAGCTGATGACATGCTCCACTACAACTGCCTGGTGTGTGGTGTGTGCTCTTGCAGATATCCAGCTCTGGCACTAGCTGAGCCCACCAGCTGATGACATGCTCCACTACAACTGCCTGGTGTGTGGTGTGTGCTCTTGCAGATATCTAGCTCTGGCACTAGCTGAGCACACCAGCTGATGACAAGCCCCGCTACAACTGCCTGGTGTGTGGTGTGTGCTCTTGCAGATATCCAGCTCTGGCACTAGCTGAGCACACCAGCTGATGACATGCTCCACTACAACTGCCTGGTGTGTGGTGTGTGCTCTTGCAGATATCCAGCTCTGGCACTAGCTGAGCACACCAGCTGATGACAAGCCCCGCTACAACTGCCTGGTGTGTGGTGTGTGCTCTTGCAGATATCTAGCTCTGGCACTAGCTGAGCACACCAGCTGATGACAAGCCCCGCTACAACTGCCTGGTGTGTGGTGTGTGCTCTTGCAGATATCCAGCTCTGGCACTAGCTGAGCACACCAGCTGATGACATGCTCCACTACAACTGCCTGGTGTGTGTTGTGTGCTCTTGCAGATATCCAGCTCTGACACTAGCTGAGCACACCAGCTGATGACAAGCCCCGCTACAACTGCCTGGTGTGTGGTGTGTGCTCTTGCAGATATCCAGCTCTGGCACTAGCTGAGCACACCAGCTGATGACAAGCCCCGCTACAACTGCCTGGTGTGTGGTGTGTGCTCTTGCAGATATCTAGCTCTGGCACTAGCTGAGCACACCAGCTGATGACAAGCTCCACTACAACTGCCTGGTGTGTGGTGTGTGCTCTTGCAGATATCCAGCTCTGGCACTAGCTGAGCACACCAGCTGATGACAAGCCCCGCTACAACTGCCTGGTGTGTGGTGTGTGCTCTTGCAGATATCCAGCTCTGGCACTAGCTGAGCACACCAGCTGATGACAAGCTCCACTACAACTGCCTGGTGTGTGGTGTTTGCTCTTGCAGATATCCAGCTCTGGCACTAGCTGAGCACACCAGCTGATGACAAGCTCCACTACAACTGCCTGGTGTGTGGTGTGTGCTCTTGCAGATATCCAGCTCTGGCACTAGCTGAGCACACCAGCTGATGACAAGCCCCGCTACAACTGCCTGGTGTGTGGTGTGTGCTCTTGCAGATATCTAGCTCTGGCACTAGCTGAGCACACCAGCTGATGACAAGCTCCACTACAACTGCCTGGTGTGTGGTGTTTGCTCTTGCAGATATCTAGCTCTGGCACTAGCTGAGCACACCAGCTGATGACATGCTCCGCTACAACTGCCTGGTGTGTGGTGTTTGCTCTTGCAGATATCTAGCTCTGGCACTAGCTGAGCACACCAGCTGATGACATGCTCCGCTACAACTGCCTGGTGTGTGGTGTGTGCTCTTGCAGATATCCAGCTCTGGCACTAGCTGAGCACACCAGCTGATGACAAGCTCCACTACAACTGCCTGGTGTGTGGTGTGTGCTCTTGCAGATATCCAGCTCTGGCACTAGCTGAGCACACCAGCTGATGACAAGCCCCGCTACAACTGCCTGGTGTGTGGTGTGTGCTCTTGCAGATATCCAGCTCTGGCACTAGCTGAGCACACCAGCTGATGACAAACCCCGCTACAACTGCCTGGTGTGTGGTGTGTGCTCTTGCAGATATCCAGCTCTGGCACTAGCTGAGCACACCAGCTGATGACAAGTCCCGCTACTGCTCCCTGGTGTGTGGTGTGTGCTCTTGCAGATATCCAGCTCTGGCACTAGCTGAGCACACCAGCTGATGACATGCTCCACTACAACTGCCTGGTGTGTGGTGTGTGCTCTTGCAGATATCCAGCTCTGGCACTAGCTGAGCACACCAGCTGATGACAAGCCCCGCTACAACTGCCTGGTGTGTGGTGTGTGCTCTTGCAGATATCCAGCTCTGGCACTAGCTGAGCACACCAGCTGATGACATGCTCCACTACAACTGCCTGGTGTGTGGTGTGTGCTCTTGCAGATATCCAGCTCTGGCACTAGCTGAGCACACCAGCTGATGACAAGCCCCGCTACAACTGCCTGGTGTGTGGTGTGTGCTCTTGCAGATATCCAGCTCTGGCACTAGCTGAGCACACCAGCTGATGACAAGCCCCGCTACAACTGCCTGGTGTGTGGTGTTTGCTCTTGCAGATATCCAGCTCTGGCACTAGCTGAGCACACCAGCTGATGACAAGCCCCGCTACAACTGCCTGGTGTGTGGTGTGTGCTCTTGCAGATATCCAGCTCTGGCACTAGCTGAGCACACCAGCTGATGACATGCTCCACTACAACTGCCTGGTGTGTGGTGTGTGCTCTTGCAGATATCCAGCTCTGGCACTAGCTGAGCACACCAGCTGATGACATGCTCCACTACAACTGCCTGGTGTGTGGTGTGTGCTCTTGCAGATATCCAGCTCTGGCACTAGCTGAGCACACCAGCTGATGACAAGCTCCGCTACAACTGCCTGGTGTGTGGTGTGTGCTCTTGCAGATATCCAGCTCTGGCACTAGCTGAGCACACCAGCTGATGACAAGCCCCGCTACAACTGCCTGGTGTGTGGTGTGTGCTCTTGCAGATATCCAGCTCTGGCACTAGCTGAGCACACCAGCTGATGACATGCTCCACTACAACTGCCTGGTGTGTGGTGTGTGCTCTTGCAGATATCCAGCTCTGGCACTAGCTGAGCACACCAGCTGATGACATGCTCCACTACAACTGCCTGGTGTGTGGTGTGTGCTCTTGCAGATATCCAGCTCTGGCACTAGCTGAGCACACCAGCTGATGACATGCTCCACTACAACTGCCTGGTGTGTGGTGTGTGCTCTTGCAGATATCCAGCTCTGGCACTAGCTGAGCACACCAGCTGATGACAAGCCCCGCTACAACTGCCTGGTGTGTGGTGTGTGCTCTTGCAGATATCCAGCTCTGGCACTAGCTGAGCACACCAGCTGATGACATGCTCCACTACAACTGCCTGGTGTGTGGTGTGTGCTCTTGCAGATATCCAGCTCTGGCACTAGCTGAGCACACCAGCTGATGACATGCTCCACTACAACTGCCTGGTGTGTGGTGTGTGCTCTTGCAGATATCCAGCTCTGGCACTAGCTGAGCACACCAGCTGATGACAAGCCCCGCTACAACTGCCTGGTGTGTGGTGTGTGCTCTTGCAGATATCCAGCTCTGGCACTAGCTGAGCACACCAGCTGATGACAAGCCCCGCTACAACTGCCTGGTGTGTGGTGTTTGCTCTTGCAGATATCCAGCTCTGGCACTAGCTGAGCACACCAGCTGATGACAAGCCCCGCTACAACTGCCTGGTGTGTGGTGTGTGCTCTTGCAGATATCCAGCTCTGGCACTAGCTGAGCACACCAGCTGATGACAAGCCCCGCTACAACTGCCTGGTGTGTGGTGTTTGCTCTTGCAGATATCCAGCTCTGGCACTAGCTGAGCACACCAGCTGATGACATGCTCCACTACAACTGCCTGGTGTGTGGTGTGTGCTCTTGCAGATATCCAGCTCTGGCACTAGCTGAGCACACCAGCTGATGACATGCTCCACTACAACTCCCTGGTGTGTGGTGTGTGCTCTTGCAGATATCCAGCTCTGGCACTAGCTGAGCACACCAGCTGATGACAAGCTCCGCTATAACTGCCTGGTGTGTGGTGTGTGCTCTTGCAGATATCCAGCTCTGGCACTAGCTGAGCACACCAGCTGATGACATGCTCCACTACAACTGCCTGGTGTGTGGTGTGTGCTCTTGCAGATATCCAGCTCTGGCACTAGCTGAGCACACCAGCTGATGACAAGCTCCACTACAACTGCCTGGTGTGTGGTGTGTGCTCTTGCAGATATCCAGCTCTGGCACTAGCTGAGCACACCAGCTGATGACAAGCCCCGCTACAACTGCCTGGTGTGTGGTGTGTGCTCTTGCAGATATCCAGCTCTGGCACTAGCTGAGCACACCAGCTGATGACAAGCCCCGCTACAACTGCCTGGTGTGTGGTGTGTGCTCTTGCAGATATCCAGCTCTGGCACTAGCTGAGCACACCAGCTGATGACAAGTCCCGCTACAGCTCCCTGGTGTGTGGTGTGTGCTCTTGCAGATATCCAGCTCTGGCACTAGCTGAGCACACCAGCTGATGACATGCTCCACTACAACTGCCTGGTGTGTGGTGTGTGCTCTTGCAGATATCCAGCTCTGGCACTAGCTGAGCACACCAGCTGATGACAAGCCCCGCTACAACTGCCTGGTGTGTGGTGTGTGCTCTTGCAGATATCCAGCTCTGGCACTAGCTGAGCACACCAGCTGATGACATGCTCCACTACAACTGCCTGGTGTGTGGTGTGTGCTCTTGCAGATATCCAGCTCTGGCACTAGCTGAGCACACCAGCTGATCACATGCTCCACTACAACTGCCTGGTGTGTGGTGTGTGCTCTTGCAGATATCCAGCTCTGGCACTAGCTGAGCACACCAGCTGATGACAAGCCCCGCTACAACTGCCTGGTGTGTGGTGTGTGCTCTTGCAGATATCCAGCTCTGGCACTAGCTGAGCACACCAGCTGATGACAAGCCCCGCTACAACTGCCTGGTGTGTGGTGTGTGCTCTTGCAGATATCCAGCTCTGGCACTAGCTGAGCACACCAGCTGATGACAAGCCCCGCTACAACTGCCTGGTGTGTGGTGTTTGCTCTTGCAGATATCCAGCTCTGGCACTAGCTGAGCACACCAGCTGATGACATGCTCCACTACAACTGCCTGGTGTGTGGTGTGTGCTCTTGCAGATATCCAGCTCTGGCACTAGCTGAGCACACCAGCTGATGACATGCTCCACTACAACTGCCTGGTGTGTGGTGTGTGCTCTTGCAGATATCCAGCTCTAGCACTAGCTGAGCACACCAGCTGATGACAAGCCCCGCTACAACTGCCTGGTGTGTGGTGTGTGCTCTTGCAGATATCCAGCTCTGGCACTAGCTGAGCACACCAGCTGATGACATGCTCCACTACAACTGCCTGGTGTGTGGTGTGTGCTCTTGCAGATATCCAGCTCTGGCACTAGCTGAGCACACCAGCTGATGACATGCTCCACTACAACTGCCTGGTGTGTGGTGTGTGCTCTTGCAGATATCCAGCTCTGGCACTAGCTGAGCACACCAGCTGATGACAAGCCCCGCTACAACTGCCTGGTGTGTGGTGTGTGCTCTTGCAGATATCCAGCTCTGGCACTAGCTGAGCACACCAGCTGATGACAAGCCCCGCTACAACTGCCTGGTGTGTGGTGTTTGCTCTTGCAGATATCCAGCTCTGGCACTAGCTGAGCACACCAGCTGATGAAGGGCCCCGCTACAACTGCCTGGTGTGTGGTGTGTGCTCTTGCAGATATCCAGCTCTGGCACTAGCTGAGCACACCAGCTGATGACAAGCCCCGCTACAACTGCCTGGTGTGTGGTGTTTGCTCTTGCAGATATCCAGCTCTGGCACTAGCTGAGCACACCAGCTGATGACATGCTCCACTACAACTGCCTGGTGTGTGGTGTGTGCTCTTGCAGATATCCAGCTCTGGCACTAGCTGAGCACACCAGCTGATGACATGCTCCACTACAACTCCCTGGTGTGTGGTGTGTGCTCTTGCAGATATCCAGCTCTGGCACTAGCTGAGCACACCAGCTGATGACAAGCTCCGCTATAACTGCCTGGTGTGTGGTGTGTGCTCTTGCAGATATCCAGCTCTGGCACTAGCTGAGCACACCAGCTGATGACAAGCTCCACTACAACTGCCTGGTGTGTGGTGTGTGCTCTTGCAGATATCCAGCTCTGGCACTAGCTGAGCACACCAGCTGATGACAAGCCCCGCTACAACTGCCTGGTGTGTGGTGTGTGCTCTTGCAGATATCCAGCTCTGGCACTAGCTGAGCACACCAGCTGATGACAAGCCCCGCTACAACTGCCTGGTGTGTGGTGTGTGCTCTTGCAGATATCCAGCTCTGGCACTAGCTGAGCACACCAGCTGATGACAAGTCCCGCTACAGCTCCCTGGTGTGTGGTGTGTGCTCTTGCAGATATCCAGCTCTGGCACTAGCTGAGCACACCAGCTGATGACATGCTCCACTACAACTGCCTGGTGTGTGGTGTGTGCTCTTGCAGATATCCAGCTCTGGCACTAGCTGAGCACACCAGCTGATGACAAGCCCCGCTACAACTGCCTGGTGTGTGGTGTGTGCTCTTGCAGATATCCAGCTCTGGCACTAGCTGAGCACACCAGCTGATGACATGCTCCACTACAACTGCCTGGTGTGTGGTGTGTGCTCTTGCAGATATCCAGCTCTGGCACTAGCTGAGCACACCAGCTGATGACATGCTCCACTACAACTGCCTGGTGTGTGGTGTGTGCTCTTGCAGATATCCAGCTCTGGCACTAGCTGAGCACACCAGCTGATGACAAGCCCCGCTACAACTGCCTGGTGTGTGGTGTGTGCTCTTGCAGATATCCAGCTCTGGCACTAGCTGAGCACACCAGCTGATGACAAGCCCCGCTACAACTGCCTGGTGTGTGGTGTTTGCTCTTGCAGATATCCAGCTCTGGCACTAGCTGAGCACACCAGCTGATGACAAGCCCCGCTACAACTGCCTGGTGTGTGGTGTGTGCTCTTGCAGATATCCAGCTCTGGCACTAGCTGAGCACACCAGCTGATGACATGCTCCACTACAACTGCCTGGTGTGTGGTGTGTGCTCTTGCAGATATCCAGCTCTGGCACTAGCTGAGCACACCAGCTGATGACATGCTCCACTACAACTGCCTGGTGTGTGGTGTGTGCTCTTGCAGATATCCAGCTCAGGCACTAGCTGAGCACACCAGCTGATGACAAGCCCCGCTACAACTGCCTGGTGTGTGGTGTGTGCTCTTGCAGATATCCAGCTCTGGCACTAGCTGAGCACACCAGCTGATGACATGCTCCACTACAACTGCCTGGTGTGTGGTGTGTGCTCTTGCAGATATCCAGCTCTGGCACTAGCTGAGCACACCAGCTGATGACATGCTCCACTACAACTGCCTGGTGTGTGGTGTGTGCTCTTGCAGATATCCAGCTCTGGCACTAGCTGAGCACACCAGCTGATGACATGCTCCACTACAACTGCCTGGTGTGTGGTGTGTGCTCTTGCAGATATCTAGCTCTGGCACTAGCTGAGCACACCAGCTGATGACAAGCCCCGCTACAACTGCCTGGTGTGTGGTGTGTGCTCTTGCAGATATCCAGCTCTGGCACTAGCTGAGCACACCAGCTGATGACATGCTCCACTACAACTGCCTGGTGTGTGGTGTGTGCTCTTGCAGATATCCAGCTCTGGCACTAGCTGAGCACACCAGCTGATGACAAGCCCCGCTACAACTGCCTGGTGTGTGGTGTGTGCTCTTGCAGATATCTAGCTCTGGCACTAGCTGAGCACACCAGCTGATGACAAGCCCCGCTACAACTGCCTGGTGTGTGGTGTGTGCTCTTGCAGATATCCAGCTCTGGCACTAGCTGAGCACACCAGCTGATGACATGCTCCACTACAACTGCCTGGTGTGTGGTGTGTGCTCTTGCAGATATCCAGCTCTGACACTAGCTGAGCACACCAGCTGATGACAAGCCCCGCTACAACTGCCTGGTGTGTGGTGTGTGCTCTTGCAGATATCCAGCTCTGGCACTAGCTGAGCACACCAGCTGATGACAAGCCCCGCTACAACTGCCTGGTGTGTGGTGTGTGCTCTTGCAGATATCTAGCTCTGGCACTAGCTGAGCACACCAGCTGATGACAAGCTCCACTACAACTGCCTGGTGTGTGGTGTGTGCTCTTGCAGATATCCAGCTCTGGCACTAGCTGAGCACACCAGCTGATGACAAGCCCCGCTACAACTGCCTGGTGTGTGGTGTGTGCTCTTGCAGATATCTAGCTCTGGCACTAGCTGAGCACACCAGCTGATGACAAGCTCCACTACAACTGCCTGGTGTGTGGTGTTTGCTCTTGCAGATATCTAGCTCTGGCACTAGCTGAGCACACCAGCTGATGACATGCTCCGCTACAACTGCCTGGTGTGTGGTGTTTGCTCTTGCAGATATCTAGCTCTGGCACTAGCTGAGCACACCAGCTGATGACATGCTCCGCTACAACTGCCTGGTGTGTGGTGTGTGCTCTTGCAGATATCCAGCTCTGGCACTAGCTGAGCACACCAGCTGATGACAAGCCCCGCTACAACTGCCTGGTGTGTGGTGTGTGCTCTTGCAGATATCTAGCTCTGGCACTAGCTGAGCACACCAGCTGATGACAAGCCCCGCTACAACTGCCTGGTGTGTGGTGTGTGCTCTTGCAGATATCTAGCTCTGGCACTAGCTGAGCACACCAGCTGATGACAAGCTCCACTACAACTGCCTGGTGTGTGGTGTTTGCTCTTGCAGATATCTAGCTCTGGCACTAGCTGAGCACACCAGCTGATGACATGCTCCGCTACAACTGCCTGGTGTGTGGTGTTTGCTCTTGCAGATATCCAGCTCTGGCACTAGCTGAGCACACCAGCTGATGACATGCTCCGCTACAACTGCCTGGTGTGTGGTGTGTGCTCTTGCAGATATCCAGCTCTGGCACTAGCTGAGCACACCAGCTGATGACAAGCCCCGCTACAACTGCCTGGTGTGTGGTGTGTGCTCTTGCAGATATCCAGCTCTGGCACTAGCTGAGCACACCAGCTGATGACATGCTCCACTACAACTGCCTGGTGTGTGGTGTGTGCTCTTGCAGATATCCAGCTCTGGCACTAGCTGAGCACACCAGCTGATGACAAGCCCCGCTACAACTGCCTGGTGTGTGGTGTGTGCTCTTGCAGATATCTAGTTCTGGCACTAGCTGAGCACACCAGCTGATGACAAGCTCCACTACAACTGCCTGGTGTGTGGTGTGTGCTCTTGCAGATATCCAGCTCTGGCACTAGCTGAGCACACCAGCTGATGACAAGCCCCGCTACAACTGCCTGGTGTGTGGTGTGTGCTCTTGCAGATATCCAGCTCTGGCACTAGCTGAGCACACCAGCTGATGACATGCTCCACTACAACTGCCTGGTGTGTGGTGTGTGCTCTTGCAGATATCCAGCTCTGGCACTAGCTGAGCACACCAGCTGATGACAAGCTCCGCTACAACTGCCTGGTGTGTGGTGTGTGCTCTTGCAGATATCCAGCTCTGGCACTAGCTGAGCACACCAGCTGATGACAAGCCCCGCTACAGCTCCCTGGTGTGTGGTGTGTGCTCTTGCAGATATCCAGCTCTGGCACTAGCTGAGCACACCAGCTGATGACATGCTCCACTACAACTGCCTGGTGTGTGGTGTGTGCTCTTGCAGATATCCAGCTCTGGCACTAGCTGAGCACACCAGCTGATGACATGCTCCACTACAACTGCCTGGTGTGTGGTGTGTGCTCTTGCAGATATCCAGCTCTGGAACTAGCTGAGAACACCAGCTGATGACAAGCCCCGCTACAGCTCCCTGGTGTGTGGTGTGTGCTCTTGCAGATATCCAGCTCTGGCACTAGCTGAGCACACCAGCTGATGACATGCTCCGCTATAACTGCCTGGTGTGTGGTGTGTGCTCTTGCAGATATCCAGCTCTGGCACTAGCTGAGCACACCAGCTGATGACAAGTCCCGCTACAGCTCCCTGGTGTGTGGTGTGTGCTCTTGCAGATATCCAGCTCTGGCACTAGCTGAGCACACCAGCTGATGACATGCTCCGCTACAACTGCCTGGTGTGTGGTGTGTGCTCTTGCAGATATCCAGCTCTGGCACTAGCTGAGCACACCAGCTGATGACATGCTCCGCTACAACTGCCTGGTGTGTGGTGTGTGCTCTTGCAGATATCCAGCTCTGGCACTAGCTGAGCACACCAGCTGATGACAAGTCCCGTTACAGCTCCCTGGTGTGTGGTGTGTGCTCTTGCAGATATCCAGCTCTGGCACTAGCTGAGCACACCAGCTGATGACATGCTCCGCTACAACTGCCTGGTGTGTGGTGTGTGCTCTTGCAGATATCCAGCTCTGGCACTAGCTGAGCACACCAGCTGATGACAAGCCCCGCTACAACTGCCTGGTGTGTGGTGTGTGCTCTTGCAGATATCCAGCTCTGGCACTAGCTGAGCACACCAGCTGATGACATGCTCCACTACAACTGCCTGGTGTGTGGTGTGTGCTCTTGCAGATATCCAGCTCTGGCAGTAGCTGAGCACACCAGCTGATGACATGCTCCGCTATAACTGCCTGGTGTGTGGTGTGTGCTCTTGCAGATATCCAGCTCTGGCACTAGCTGAGCACACCAGCTGATGACAAGTCCCGCTACAGCTCCCTGGTGTGTGGTGTGTGCTCTTGCAGATATCCAGCTCTGGCACTAGCTGAGCACACCAGCTGATGACATGCTCCGCTACAACTGCCTGGTGTGTGGTGTGTGCTCTTGCAGATATCCAGCTCTGGCACTAGCTGAGCACACCAGCTGATGACATGCTCCACTACAACTGCCTGGTGTGTGGTGTGTGCTCTTGCAGATATCCAGCTCTGGCACTAGCTGAGCACACCAGCTGATGACAAGCCCCGCTACAACTGCCTGGTGTGTGGTGTGTGCTCTTGCAGATATCCAGCTCTGGCACTAGCTGAGCACACCAGCTGATGACAAGTCCCGCTACAGCTCCCTGGTGTGTGGTGTGTGCTCTTGCAGATATCCAGCTCTGGCACTAGCTGAGCACACCAGCTGATGACATGCTCCGCTATAACTGCCTGGTGTGTGGTGTGTGCTCTTGCAGATATCCAGCTCTGGCACTAGCTGAGCACACCAGCTGATGACATGCTCCACTACAACTGCCTGGTGTGTGGTGTGTGCTCTTGCAGATATCCAGCTCTGGCACTAGCTGAGCACACCAGCTGATGACATGCTCCGCTATAACTGCCTGGTGTGTGGTGTGTGCTCTTGCAGATATCCAGCTCTGGCACTAGCTGAGCACACCAGCTGATGACAAGTCCCGCTACAGCTCCCTGGTGTGTGGTGTGTGCTCTTGCAGATATCCAGCTCTGGCACTAGCTGAGCACACCAGCTGATGACATGCTCCGCTACAACTGCCTGGTGTGTGGTGTGTGCTCTTGCAGATATCCAGCTCTGGCACTAGCTGAGCACACCAGCTGATGACAAGTCCCGCTACAGCTCCCTGGTGTGTGGTGTGTGCTCTTGCAGATATCCAGCTCTGGCACTAGCTGAGCACACCAGCTGATGACATGCTCCACTACAACTGCCTGGTGTGTGGTGTGTGCTCTTGCAGATATCCAGCTCTGGCACTAGCTGAGCACACCAGCTGATGACATGCTCCACTACAACTGCCTGGTGTGTGGTGTGTGCTCTTGCAGATATCCAGCTCTGGCACTAGCTGAGCACACCAGCTGATGACAAGCTCCACTACAACTGCCTGGTGTGTGGTGTGTGCTCTTGCAGATATCCAGCTCTGGCACTAGCTGAGCACACCAGCTGATGACATGCTCCACTACAACTGCCTGGTGTGTGGTGTGTGCTCTTGCAGATATCCAGCTCTGGCACTAGCTGAGCACACCAGCTGATGACATGCTCCACTACAACTGCCTGGTGTGTGGTGTGTGCTCTTGCAGATATCCAGCTCTGGCACTAGCTGAGCACACCAGCTGATGACAAGCCCCGCTACAACTGCCTGGTGTGTGGTGTGTGCTCTTGCAGATATCCAGCTCTGGCACTAGCTGAGCACACCAGCTGATGACATGCTCCGCTATAACTGCCTGGTGTGTGGTGTGTGCTCTTGCAGATATCCAGCTCTGGCACTAGCTGAGCACACCAGCTGATGACAAGTCCCGCTACAGCTCCCTGGTGTGTGGTGTGTGCTCTTGCAGATATCCAGCTCTGGCACTAGCTGAGCACACCAGCTGATGACATGCTCCGCTACAACTGCCTGGTGTGTGGTGTGTGCTCTTGCAGATATCCAGCTCTGGCACTAGCTGAGCACACCAGCTGATGACATGCTCCGCTACAACTGCCTGGTGTGTGGTGTGTGCTCTTGCAGATATCCAGCTCTGGCACTAGCTGAGCACACCAGCTGATGACATGCTCCGCTACAACTGCCTGGTGTGTGGTGTGTGCTCTTGCAGATATCCAGCTCTGGCACTAGCTGAGCACACCAGCTGATGACATGCTCCACTACAACTGCCTGGTGTGTGGTGTGTGCTCTTGCAGATATCCAGCTCTGGCACTAGCTGAGCACACCAGCTGATGACAAGCCCCGCTACAACTGCCTGGTGTGTGGTGTGTGCTCTTGCAGATATCCAGCTCTGGCACTAGCTGAGCACACCAGCTGATGACATGCTCCGCTATAACTGCCTGGTGTGTGGTGTGTGCTCTTGCAGATATCCAGCTCTGGCACTAGCTGAGCACACCAGCTGATGACAAGTCCCGCTACAGCTCCCTGGTGTGTGGTGTGTGCTCTTGCAGATATCCAGCTCTGGCACTAGCTGAGCACACCAGCTGATGACATGCTCCGCTACAACTGCCTGGTGTGTGGTGTGTGCTCTTGCAGATATCCAGCTCTGGCACTAGCTGAGCACACCAGCTGATGACATGCTCCGCTATAACTGCCTGGTGTGTGGTGTGTGCTCTTGCAGATATCCAGCTCTGGCACTAGCTGAACACACCAGCTGATGACATGCTCCGCTATAACTGCCTGGTGTGTGGTGTGTGCTCTTGCAGATATCCAGCTCTGGCTCTAGCTGAGCACACCAGCTGATGACAAGCCCCGCTACAACTGCCTGGTGTGTGGTGTGTGCTCTTGCAGATATCCAGCTCTGGCACTAGCTGAGCACACCAGCTGATGACATGCTCCACTACAACTGCCTGGTGTGTGGTGTGTGCTCTTGCAGATATCCAGCTCTGGCACTAGCTGAGCACACCAGCTGATGACATGCTCCACTACAACTGCCTGGTGTGTGGTGTGTGCTCTTGCAGATATCCAGCTCTGGCACTAGCTGAGCACACCAGCTGATGACATGCTCCGCTATAACTGCCTGGTGTGTGGTGTGTGCTCTTGCAGATATCCAGCTCTGGCACTACCTGAGCACACCAGCTGATGACAAGCCCCGCTACAATTGCCTGGTGTGTGGTGTGTGCTCTTGCAGATATCCAGCTCTGGCACTAGCTGAGCACACCAGCTGATGACAAGCTCCGCTACAACTCCCTGGTGTGTGGTGTGTGCTCTTGCAGATATCCAGCTCTGGCACTAGCTGAGCACACCAGCTGATGACAAGCCCCGCTACAACTGCCTGGTGTGTGGTGTGTGCTCTTGCAGATATCCAGCTCTGGCACTAGCTGAGCACACCAGCTGATGACATGCTCCACTACAACTGCCTGGTGTGTGGTGTGTGCTCTTGCAGATATCCAGCTCTGGCACTAGCTGAGCACACCAGCTGATGACAAGCCCCGCTACAACTGCCTGGTGTGTGGTGTGTGCTCTTGCAGATATCCAGCTCTGGCACTAGCTGAGCACACCAGCTGATGACAAGCCCCGCTACAACTGCCTGGTGTGTGGTGTGTGCTCTTGCAGATATCCAGCTCTGGCACTAGCTGAGCACACCAGCTGATGACAAGCCCCGCTACAACTGCCTGGTGTGTGGTGTGTGCTCTTGCAGATATCCAGCTCTGGCACTAGCTGAGCACACCAGCTGATGACATGCTCCGCTATAATTGCCTGGTGTGTGGTGTGTGCTCTTGCAGATATCCAGCTCTGGCACTAGCTGAGCACACCAGCTGATGACAAGCCCCGCTACAACTGCCTTATGTGTGGTGTGTGCTCTTGCAGATATCCAGCTCTGGCACTAGCTGAGCACACCAGCTGATGACATGCTCCACTACAACTGCCTGGTGTGTGGTGTGTGCTCTTGCAGATATCCAGCTCTGTCACTAGCTGAGCACACCAGCTGATGACATGCTCCACTACAACTGCCTGGTGTGTGGTGTGTGCTCTTGCAGATATCCAGCTCTGGCACTAGCTGAGCACACCAGCTGATGACAAGCCCCGCTACAACTGCCTGGTGTGTGGTGTGTGCTCTTGCAGATATCCAGCTCTGGCACTAGCTGAGCACACCAGCTGATGACATGCTCCACTATAACTGCCATGTGTGTGGTGTGTGCTCTTGCAGATATCCAGCTCTGGCACTAGCTGAGCACACCAGCTGATGACATGCTCCGCTATAACTGCCTGGTGTGTGGTGTGTGCTCTTGCAGATATCCAGCTCTGGCACTAGCTGAGCACACCAGCTGATGACAAGCCCCGCTACAACTGCCTGGTGTGTGGTGTGTGCTCTTGCAGATATCCAGCTCTGGCACTAGCTGAGCACACCAGCTGATGACATGCTCCACTACAACTGCCTGGTGTGTGGTGTGTGCTCTTGCAGATATCCAGCTCTGGCACTAGCTGAGCACACCAGCTGATGACAAGCCCCGCTACAACTGCCTGGTGTGTGGTGTGTGCTCTTGCAGATATCCAGCTCTGGCACTAGCTGAGCACACCAGCTGATGACATGCTCCGCTATAACTGCCTGGTGTGTGGTGTGTGCTCTTGCAGATATCCAGCTCTGGCACTAGCTGAGCACACCAGCTGATGACATGCTCCACTACAACTGCCTGGTGTGTGGTGTGTGCTCTTGCAGATATCCAGCTCTGGCACTAGCTGAGCACACCAGCTGATGACAAGCCCCGCTACAACTGCCTGGTGTGTGGTGTGTGCTCTTGCAGATATCCAGCTCTGGCACTAGCTGAGCACACCAGCTGATGACATGCTCCGCTATAACTGCCTGGTGTGTGGTGTGTGCTCTTGCAGATATCCAGCTCTGGCACTAGCTGAGCACACCAGCTGATGACATGCTCCACTACAACTGCCTGGTGTGTGGTGTGTGCTCTTGCAGATATCCAGCTCTGGCACTAGCTGAGCACACCAGCTGATGACAAGCCCCGCTACAACTGCCTGGTGTGTGGTGTGTGCTCTTGCAGATATCCAGCTCTGGCACTAGCTGAGCACACCAGCTGATGACATGCTCCGCTATAACTGCCTGGTGTGTGGTGTGTGCTCTTGCAGATATCCAGCTCTGGCACTAGCTGAGCACACCAGCTGATGACAAGCCCCGCTACAACTGCCTGGTGTGTGGTGTGTGCTCTTGCAGATATCCAGCTCTGGCACTAGCTGAGCACACCAGCTGATGACATGCTCCACTACAACTGCCTGGTGTGTGGTGTGTGCTCTTGCAGATATCCAGCTCTGGCACTAGCTGAGCACACCAGCTGATGACAAGCCCCGCTACAACTGCCTGGTGTGTGGTGTGTGCTCTTGCAGATATCCAGTTCTGGCACTAGCTGAGCACACCAGCTGATGACATGCTCCGCTATAACTGCCTGGTGTGTGGTGTGTGCTCTTGCAGATATCCAGCTCTGGCACTAGCTGAGCACACCAGCTGATGACAAGCCCCGCTACAACTGCCTGGTGTGTGGTGTGTGCTCTTGCAGATATCCAGCTCTGGCACTAGCTGAGCACACCAGCTGATGACAAGCCCCGCTACAACTGCCTGGTGTGTGGTGTGTGCTCTTGCAGATATCCAGCTCTGGCACTAGCTGAGCACACCAGCTGATGACAAGCTCCGCTATAACTGCCTGGTGTGTGGTGTGTGCTCTTGCAGATATCCAGCTCTGGCACTAGCTGAGCACACCAGCTGATGACAAGCTCCACTACAACTGCCTGGTGTGTGGTGTGTGCTCTTGCAGATATCCAGCTCTGGCACTAGCTGAGCACACCAGCTGATGACAAGTCCCGCTACAACTGCCTGGTGTGTGGTGTGTGCTGTTGCAGATATCCAGCTCTGGGTTTGAGTTCAGCCTGTCGTCCTCGCCGAGTGAAACCAGTAGCACCGTGACACTGGCCGATCCCGACGGTCAGTGGGAAAAGCACGAAACTTTGATGACGATTGCAAGTCAAGAGGTGAGTGTGGTTTTAGCTGCAGGTAGTGCAACTGTCTTCAGAGTTATAATATTAAGTTTATTATTGCCTTGATAGGCAAGATTTTTGTGTTTGATTAGCAAATTGGCTTCATTGGATGGGTACATGACTTTTAGATGCTTACATTTAGCTGTTAAGACCTTACTTGGCAACTTCTGGCTATCCCCACCAACTGAAGAGGCAATGCCACAAATAATTCAAAATCACAAGTAGTCCACATGCTAAGTCAATGCCTGAGCATCTTCCAAACAAATAAATACATACTTTTAAAAGACGTATACAACCTCTCCTTGCCAAAATAATTCATAAAAATTCAAATTGTGCTATTTTTTTTAGCCAGTGGCCTGAGCAAGGTACATTTCCAGTGATTCGTTGCAAGATGGTCTAATGAACAAAATTATACTTTATTAAGATATACTGTTTGAAGTAAGAATAAGCATAGAGTGATACTTTCGTTTTTATGAAATTTGCTCAGGTAGATTTGTCGTCGGCTGTTTGGTGTAAGTTAATAGATGTTTTTTAAGATATCTATGAAATGAAATCATTATTTAATTGGGGGAGGAAAAAAACTTGGTGTTACCAAAAAAAAGCAAAAAACACGTAAAACAGTAAAAACAGTGTTGTCAAGCCTGGCCATTACCAAGCAGCCAGCAGATATTCCCTTTTTCAGTGGCTAGTTGCAAAACATTATGACACCACATACTCTTTGTCCCCAGAGGAAAGGATGAACACAGACACTGACTTCTCGCATCTGGGAATCGTCGTGACAGAACAGCAAATGAGACGTGTTGTCGCACCGAGGAAGGGTGAACGCGGCCGCGGTGTCTTACAGCAAGCAGCCAGTGTGAAGTGGGGGGCACGCCCGTGTGGCAGGTGTCGTCGCACGGCGGGCGCAAGAAGCGGCGCGTGGGCTCGGCGGCGCGGCTGGACTTCGAGACGGCGGCCGCGCAGCTGGGCAGCTGGCTGCAGCAGGCGGAGCGCAGCCTCGCGCCGGGGGAGGGGGCCTCGCTGGAGGAGCAGCGGGCCGTGCTGGAGGACGCGGAGGGCGAAGCACGGAGCCGCGAGGCAGAGCGGGAGCGCGTCGCCGGCCTGGGCAGGACGCTCATCGCGGAGATGCAGAGCGGTGTGTGTCCCTGTGGCTGTCTGTCCGTCCCTACGCATGCTTGGGTCTTTCAAACTACGCAACGGATTTTCATGCGGTTTTTTTTAATAGATGGAGTGATTCAAGAGGAAGGTTTATATGTATAATACATGCATCATAGGTGTCGCAACCGTGGGGGACGGGGGGGGGGGGGGGGGGACATGGTTCCCCCAATAATAAAAGTCTTCAATTTCGTCTTTAGTTTTGTAGTTTCGTAGTTTCTCCTGATTATGTTTAAATTAATGATTTTGTGTGGATATAGCACCAGCAGACATGTTAACAGTGTTTTTACAAATTTGTTCACTGAAAATATTTTTTATAAAAAATAGACTATATATTGCAACCAACTATAATTAGAATATTTAGGAAAGAAAAATGCCCAAAAACCACTTTTTTGCACCTTCAAACCCCAAATTTTCCCGGGGGAGAACCCCCCCCCCCCCCCCTCACCCTCCGCTTTTTTTCCAGGGGATGGATATTCCTCAAACAACTAAATAAATTGAAGTCCCCCCCAAAAAAATATATCCTTGCGACGCCCATGCATACATGCATAATATAGTAGAGAAACACTGATAATTTTAGAGGTTTCCAATGTGATGTCGTAAATAAATACATTTTTTTTTGCGCTTACATTGCAAATGCTGGCTGAACCCTACGAGATAGATCATGTTGTTGATAATTGTTGATTATCCTTTGTTTTTTTAGTCGAACGAATAGTAAGCAAAATATTTTTTTATTCAATTATCGAAAATCGTAGTTTGAGGTAAGGTATTTTAAGTTCAAAAAAGAACTGAATAGAATAGGTATTTTTTGTTGTTGATATTTGTTGATTATTTTTTTTGTTTTTGGTCTATATTTATAATTAGTATATTAGTATCAGCATTGCTACCGTGCGAAGCCGGGGCGGGTCGCTACTATTAGATATAAACATAAGGAATGACTATGAGAGTATTTTTGATGCAGTAAACATTTAACATGAGGCCATATTTTTCTTGATTAATCATAGATGAAAATCTATTTTCTTTCAGAAAAAATTTTTTTATACTCATAATATAAAATATAATTGACTTTTTGCTGGTAGCTTGCATGTAGATGTGATACTTAAATTCCTCAATGCCAGTTGATACATTGAAATTATAATCAGTAATTGATGTTGACCCCCCAATACTGAGGTTGTACTGGAAGAATCAACACATGCTTCTTTGCTTACCCCAGCTAGCAAGGAAGTGTGTGAACGTTCTACCGGCTACTGTTGAGACTGAGTGTGGGTATCCACTGCAACGGGACTTGTTATTGATACGAAAAGAAGTAAAAGTTTGTCCTGAAATAGTTTAATGCTTGTTTTCTTCAAAATATATTTGGAGAACTTAATAAAACTATAAATTTTTTTGTTCAAATTTAGTTTTAAAATAAGTTGCACATTATATTTGCGTAAATTGTTATTGATACGAAAAGAAGTAAAAGTTTGTCCTGAAATAGTTTAATGCTTGTTTTCTTCAAAATATATTTGGAGAACTTAATAAAACTATAAATTTTTTTGTTCAAATTTAGTTTTAAAATAAGTTGCACATTATATTTGCGTAAATTATCTTTACACTTTGACATTTTTTGAAGTAATAACGTGTTATAAATCGATGAACGCCGGCTGCACGCACGAAAAAGCATGACTCATTGTCACGTTCCGCCTGAGCCGAGCGTGCAAGAACCGGCCAACCACCGTGCGAGAAAATCTTCTATATTTTATCAAACAGGTATAGGCGGGCCTTTTTAAAATCAGCAATTTAAAAAAAAAATTGATTTATTTGTCCAATTTCATCATTTCAAATGAACAATTTATTGACATTGATTTGATTTCAGTTTTATTTCTATAACTAATTGTTCGTAATTATATTTAAACAAATTATTTAAATTAAAATTTGCAAAAAAAATTGAAAAAATTAAAAAAAGTATGCAATTTTTCATCGATGTTTTCTTATGACGTTATCACGTGAAATTGTCGTCCGTAAACCGACTTTACAGACAACCCTCCCTTTTTTTTGTTTATGCATTTTACAATTTTATTAAAAAAATATATATGAAATACAGATTGCAGAATGCCTGAACACTGTGCAGTGTGTGTGTAATGTAAGAGTGTCGAGCGTGGTTGTGTGCAGAGGGCCAGCCGACGGGCGACGAGGAGGCCAGGCTGCGAGAGCTCCAGCAGCGCTGGGACGGGCTGCTGGCGAGTCTGCAGCAGCGACGGAGGCGGCTGGACTTCCTGCAGCGGAGGAGGCTGCTGTACGCGGAGCTGGGCGGCCTGGAGCAGGTGTACCAGGGCTACCACACGTGGTGGGAGGCGGCCAGGGGCGCGTCACCCTCTCCCGGCACTGCCAACCAGCTGCTGGAGCAGTGCAGGGTGCGTGCGTCTGTGTCTCGTGTCCAGCCGTTACCTCTCACGGTGTCTTGGGGTCGAGTCAGGTGGGCTGTTAGCGGTAGTGAGGCACGGTTGCCAGGACTGATGTGTTGCTTGTTTAAATACAGTGGGAGGGGCATGGTACGGTACCAAGGCCATGCCGGTTTATTCAACATTATTATTATACAGTAGAACCCCGATTTAACGAAGTGCTATGGTTACCGAAAATGTTTACTCTAAATCGATGTTTCGTTAAATCCGATTTACCGATTTTCAATGACCCCCACACTCATAATCGCGTCCCTACGTTTCCATATCGTAGACAGGTTCGACGCCGATATCTTGTGCTGCCGTGCTATCTCAGACTTTGTCAACATTCCACCTTAAACATTTTTGATCTCGCTCGTACGGCCCCCGGTTCGTACGTACACCTCAGTCGTACGTACAGATTTTCAGAAACGGTGAAAAATTAGGCAAAAAAAATATATGAAAAGTGTAAGAAATACGTTAAAGTTTATTAAAATACAGTCGCAACCTGCAGCGTTTATAACAAAAATGAACTACATACACCGTGCGTAACAATAAAAAATTTAAAAAAAAATGGCAGCATATTGATGGAAATTTACCGTCCATAGCGCGCTGTACGCGGAGAAAGGTAATTAATTGTACTCAGTCAGCTGTTACGGCGCGGCGTAGCCGCCGGCTGGCTCTCTCTGTTCTCTGAGTTGCGCATGCGCAGTATAACTCACTCAACGCTCCGCCCAGACTCGTGACCTTCCATCAGCAGCCAGCCAATAGACGCGAGCTTAGCGGAAAAAAAATAAAAGCTCCACCGCCCGTGTCCCAGTTTTGTCCAGTTCTAATACCAGTAACATAAATGAATCGTCAAAAAAACGTAACAAAGCCAATATCCAAAAACAGTAAATAAAGCCATGTACAGTAGAATCCCGCCGATGCACGCGGCAGTGTCTAGCTGAGCTCGGCGCGTCCACTATCGCACGAAAAGCCGTCTCAGCTGTCAAGTTATCTTACCCGCCCGCACGAAAAGCCGCTGTGGTAGCTTCTGCGAGTGCGTAAGAAACTCGTCCGGCCAGGCTGGCGCTAGCGGTGGCTTGACGTCATGTGACGTGACGCTTACCTCTCCCATCCCCTGCTAATTCTTCAAGGCTCATCCCTCCCAGAGCTACAAACCATGTAAACCCCCTCCCCCCCCCAACCTTTTATCAACTAACATTTCAAAACATTCCCTCCCTTATTTCAAACTTCTGCGTGAGAAACTGTCAGCATCCTTCTCCCCTCCCACACCACGTGCGACAAAAGCCAGGTTGTATAGTCCATTCTCGGTAAAATAAATATTTTTATGGGCTTATACGACTGTCCTTCGCCGTTAGTAAATACTTTATAAGTTTAAGTTATTATGATACAATTTGTTTATTAGTCACACAGCATTTTCTGCTGAAAAATCACTAATACCTCGAATTTTATTGAATAGAAAAATTTAGCAGGGCCGTAAATATATTTATTTTAATGCATAGTTACTTTTCCATCTGCATTCCAATGTTTTTTTTTTTTTCCTTTTTTTTTACGCTGCGAAGGGACGTGGGAAAGATAATTGCTTGAGCTGTCAAAATAAACATCGCTGACGGCAAGGGCGGGAGCGCATCCTGTCGGTCTGTCGCTGTGATTATCTACTCCAAAAATATCGAAGTCCGAACAGCACTTAGAAAAATGTATTCCAAAAACTAAACACCGCGCACATAGCTCTTACTGAAAATAATAGAGCTGTAGCAAACCGTATGTATTCGTTACTGAGTAACGGGTGCGGCATCTAGTAACGAGTAACGAAATGTTACACACGAATGCATTTCGTTACTCGCATCTTTCGTATGTTTCACGCATGCGCGCGCTTATTCGTTACAAAGAACGATGTTTGTTTATTAATAAAAGTATAATTTGGAAATTCGTCGTCCAAGTTTTTTACTGTTTATTAAAGGTATTGTGTGTGTAGACAAAGTTTTAGATTCGAACAGAAACAACGTAAGAAAGTATTTTTTACAAATTATAAATATGTATGTTTTTGTTTTTTATAATCGCGTATTTTCACGTTTTATGTTCTTATCTTAAAAGATATATTATAATAAAGCCGCTCTAATGAGAGTTAATTGTTTCTTGGTTAACAAAAGCTGTTAATTATCAAATATTTTTAATTGTTTATATTCGATTTATTTTTATTTACGCGACGTCATACTGTACGCGTACGAAATACGACTCGATTCGATGCTGTTACATAACATAGCATGTGCCATGTCATGCGGTATCAGAAGTAACGAGTAACGATACGAAAGTAACGAGTACTAATTGTTATAGTAACGAATACATACGGGTACACATTTTTTCGTTACTTTTACACCTCTAGAAAATAATGATAGTGGTGTATTGGTGTGACGTGGTCACAAGTTGGATGGGAAAAGGAATATTTGGAAACGTGTGATTATTGGCTAGCACTGTTACTATGCGGGCGTGATTGGAAGATAACGCGGTGAGTCAAGCCAGGGATAGGGGAAGGGGAGGGGGATGCGGACAAAGAAACCCTTCATGACGTCATGTGTCGCGGACAGTCCATCTGTCCAGGCGCGCTCAATGGCACGCACCTACGCAATTCAGTTACAGCGCCCGGAGTTTTTAAGCAATTTGAACAATTTATTTTTTATTTTTTCGTGATTGGACAGATGATGCAAAGGCACATGTTAATATATAGTACCTCCATTCTATTACTGAAACCACAGAGTGTATTTTTTAATAAGTTTCTGTTACAATTTACTTTCATTTTTTGGAAATCTATATTATTATTTTAATAAATTGGTGTTTTTTGATGGTTCCTGAAAACCTTTACGTTAAATCGCTGTTTTCGTTAAATCCGTGTTCGCAAAATCGGGGTTCTACTGTAGTTAAAAATTTCAAATGTGAGATCTAACCTGCTGGAAAATACGGAACACTGTACTGAAGTAAAAACCGAAGGTAACAAATGAACTCTTCAAGAGAACTAGAAATCCTGGCAATTCATTGATGTGATGACCTAGAAGCCAAGTTCAACGACTGGAAATAATGGTTTTAAATTTTCCCTCCATGTTCTAGTAGTGATGCACAACCACAAGACAACGTGTGTGGCCAAGTGACCAAAACAGTTGGCAGAATTATCAAAGTACACTGACTAAATAGCTTGGTGTCAAAGCAGTATTCATTATGATTATTAAAAAAAATTTATAATTTCCTTTTTTTTTTTGTAAGTTTTGTATTATGTAAGTTGCTGTATTCATGCACTTAATTTTACCAAATTCTTGAAAATACTATACATAAAGTACTTAATCATCAACCGTTCTTTTGGATATGTTAATTACTCATTAATGTTCTTACTATATCTTCTCATTGTATATTTTCTAGTGATTTCACTTGTGGACTTTATTATTCAGTAGTGCAAATCATATATCTGCCGTCAATTTTTATTTATGTCGGTGTAGAAGTGGTATAGAATTAAGAGGTGTTTGCAGGTGAAAATAAAGTCAATGAAGTCCCATGATGAGCGTATAGGGGAGTTGAAGAAGAGAGCAAGAGAGCTATGCAGCAGTGAGGGGGTTGAAAGTGATGCAGAAACCATCAACGCAGACGTGAACAACTTTGTGGAGCGCTGGAGTGAACTATTGCTAAGGTGAGCCTTGCAGTTGTAGTGCTTCCTTGTGCTCCACTACCCTGTAGCTCTTCCTCGGAAAGGGGGTGACGAGGAGTTGAGGAGCTTGTCAGGATCTGGATGGTCATCTCACCACAAAGCAGCTGAGATGCATGAGGCATGGCCGAATCGGGAGAAGTGCGTCGTAGGTTGCTAGTGGTGCAGTAAGTGCGACTGATTCTTCCAGGAGTGTTTAGGGGTTTTCTGCTCTAGCGTTCACAAGGTTCCAGTCTGTAAATAACTTTTCAAGACCGGTAAATAACTTATAACTCTCCCATTATTAAGTTCTGAAACTCTGGTTACAACCGTAAACAGTTGGAGAAGTCTGTTAGTTTGAACTGATAGACCCATCGAATAGGTCCCATTATTAGCACATGACGTGAGAGAATGACATCAATAGTAATTAAAAGGGAAAAGTGTCTTGACCAAATGTAATGGAAATGTATGTGCAAGGAAGAAGAGTTAATTGAATGTTAATTTTCTTTTGAAGTGATAACGTCTTATAAATCGATGAATGCCGGCTGGACGCACGAAAAAGCATGACTCATTGTCACGTTCCGCCTGAGCCGAGCGTGCAAGAACCGGCCATCCACCGTGCGAGAAAATCTTCTATAATATCAAACAGGTTAAGGCGGGCTTTTTAAAAGCAGCATTTAAAAAAATTGAATTATTTGTCCAAAATCGTCATTTCAAATGAACAATTTATTGACATTGATTTTATTTCAGTTTATTTCTATAACTAATTGTTCGTGATTATATTAAAAAAATTATTTAAATAAAATTTGCAAAAACTGTAAATAATATTTGAAAATTAAAAAGTATGCAGTTTTTCATCAATGTTTTCTTATGACGTTATCACGTAAAATTATCATCCGTAAACCAAGTTTTCAGACAACCCCACCCCCCCCTTTTTTTAACAATATTGTTTAAAATATGCACATTCATTTTCATTGCAGATAAGTTATTTATCAAACTGTCTTTATTGTAAAAGGATTTAAATTGATTATGTTTTTGTAGTCACATGTTTAAGAGTATTTTATATTTTTTGTAACGCTTGTTTGCTAGTTCTTCTTTGTCTATGGTTAGAAAAAGAATGATCACTACCAACCGTTAGCAGGCATGGTATTTCTGATCAGATATACATGTAAATAAATGTAAAACTATTTTATAGCTTTTATTACCGGCATTTAATACACGAGAAAGACAACACAAAACACAAAACAGACTTCACATAAAATCAGATAAAGAAAACACTTCCTGTACCAACATGACAAACATTAACACAAACTAATATAAAAGTTAGAACCATACGTCCATACATAATAACAATAATCATGTAAATTAAGTCATACATAATATATTGTATTGTTTTCAATAACCAACTGCCAGTGAGGTGTTGACTCATGCGTGCTTGTCCTAGTCGCAGCCGTGTGGGCTGGCTGCAGAGCACAAGTGTGGTTGCAGGCTGGCGGAGAGGCAGACGGAGCTGAGCAGCGCGGTGGACCGTACCCCGCCCCAGAAGTACCTGGAGGCCATGGCGGCTCTCATGAGCTGGGTGCACAGCGTGGAGGGAGTGTTGTTGTCGGAGCACGCGGTCGTCTCTGACGTCGCCTCCATGGAGCAGCAGCTGCACAAGTTCCAAGTGAGCGGTCACACTGTCCTCAAGTCACTCTTCTCTAGTCGTTCATGGCTATTCTTTCTTGATCTTACTTGATCACACAACTTATGTTAAATTGTGTGACCTTCTGGCACAACACTCAAGCCACGACTGCCGAGGCTATGTGAAAGCCTACAACCTTGCAGGGAAGAAGCAGTCACGTGACCTCAACAACCAATCACAACACACCTCTAACAAGGACACAACAGTATACAAATTTCCTTACCCTCTCATGGAGGCTTTTTTAAAGAAAACAAAAAAAATACAAAACACAATGTCCTTTCTCACTGGCCATGACAAAATCCTATGGGAGCGTACACCTGCCGATTTTCCCATCATAAGAATACATACAGAAGCACCAGAACATCTGGGTAACAAAAAAAAAAAACAATTTCTGAAACATTGGTGCTGTCGTGTTGCACACCTGTCTCGTCCTTCCTAATACCAACACAATACACAATGTTCTATAAGCATAATTATAACTTCCAAATAAACCAAAACATAAAATATATGCATGAAAAAATATTGAAAATAAATAAAATACTCTTTACCCCTTTATTTTAATGTTTTTCACGTAAGGCATCAACAACCAGCCAGATGGCATTCCGGAAAACATTAAGTGTTTCAAATAGTCGTTAGACATAATTTAATACAAATTGTTTGTTGTGTACAGACATAATGCCATATTCATATTCGTTATTACTAAATATATTACATCAGCTTACCTGTTTCCCGTCGTCAGTTGTTTTTATTGCCCGTTTATCCAAGTCATGCTTTAATTTGGCTGCTGTAAATTTAACTGACTCATATGAGTTGTTTTGATTATTTGAGGGGGTTTCAGTTCTTTTATAGATAATTGTTAAGTCACATCTTCACTGTGTTGACTTGCTGTATATTTCACGGTGATACGTGGTCGATGGTACCGAGTGCCTGTGATGTGGACACGGCTGCAGGAGCTCCAGAAGACCATAGAGGAGCAGCAGAGCAGCTTCCAGTACGTGAACCTCACGGGCCAGGAGCTGATCCGGAAGTCCTCGGGCGAGGGCCCGGTCCAGCGCCTCCAGGAGGAGCTCCGGGACCTGAACACCCGCTGGAGCGACATTCCAGTCATCCTGGAGGAGCGCCAGAGCAACCTGGCCAGAGGTGGGTCGCAGCACCACTCCCGCTCGTACATCACGCACCAGTCAGTCGCGTCACCCAGGCATCTCGACGCAGTCCTCACACGTGCGCGTTTGGCATTGCACCAGAGAGAATTGCATCACCACTGTGATGTTTTGCTGCGGTTACTAAGTGAAACTCTTTTGTCTATGCGGTGATTCGAAATGTCCAATATTTTGGTTGGGTGTTGCGAGATGACCTTTGTAACATTTTGATTACAGGATAGAACTTAAGAGTTTGTAACAGATTTCGCTATCACTAGACACTTTCATAGAATGTTGCCATACTTCTACCAGTCAGTCAGAGGACTCCACGTGAGGCAGTTGGCAATAGATCGTTATATTTTAAAGTTATTTTTGCGTAGGCTCAGTATGTAGTTACCTATCATTTGTCACCAAATTTTTAAAGGTCCTTCCTTCTCATAAGGATTGATTGTGCTGGAATGTGTAATAAAATCGCCGACTGTCACACAGAAAGCTAAAAGCTGTGCACATCTGTAAATCAAAATGATATTATTTAAAAGACTCATCGACTCATCGTAAACAAAATATGCTTTCAAGCAAAAAAAAATTCAAGGTTTGAACCCCATTGAGGCAAAGTAAAACTGGCACGTGTAAAACGTAAGGTCCCAATGACGGAACACACTTCACAACCACCTTCGATTAAACATACAGATATAGATTGCAAAAAACTGTCCCTACACGGTTAAACATTGTTACACAACATGGTAAAAGAAATGTTCTCGAACCATAATTACCTTCAATGAATCAATGTAACTGCACTATGCCAGCTTAAAACTCATATTCCACAATCGGAGACACAGAGTACAAGTAAAGTTCAGGAACATATACCGAGACATGATTAAATGCATAAAATACCAGATAAATTAGTACTATACAAGATAAGAAAAAAAATGCAAAATAGATCAGAGTACTATATCTATGAACCAGAAAATTTCAATTACAACTGGCATTCTTCGCTACTAGCAAGCACAAATCACCATTGGCTGGAAAGAAGGAAGCTAGGGATGGGAAGGGGGGGGGAGGAAAAAAAAAATCAAATTCAGCTTTACACCCGGAATCATTAAGAAAAATTTGCAAAAAAAAACGAATTATACACTCGCATAATTGTCGCACCTATATTTTAGGCCTACAAAATTGGGATAAAAATAACTTCACGCGTAAACGTCGCATGTTGTTTTTGGTCCCGCTATTAGATGCCGAACGCATTGTGTAGGTATCTTTTCCATATAAAACTATGTATTTTAAAGAAGAAATCTAATATTTATTCTGACACTACCACTTACAGTGGAACCTCATTATTACGAGTACGGAATACTACGAGACCGTCGTTGTTATGACAGTTTTGTAACGCACAGTCAGTTTGACTACGTAAATAATACTAAATTAAACCGGTTATTATGAGTTGCTTTGTTTGCTTGGTCGCCAGAGCGTGCTGCTCCGCCTACTGAGAGACTCTGGAGAACCGCCAACCTCGTATAAAAAATAGGAAAAAGTTAAACCACGTACTGTCTCCTTTAAGGGATTTTGCTCTTGCATGGTGGAGGTCTCATGCATCATGCAGGATGCTTGTACGTGGTGTTGCAGACATTGAGCTGGTGAGGAAGTTCCAGGAGGAAGTGAGCAGCCTGAACTCCTGGCTGAAGGAGGTGGAAGTGTTTCTGCATGCCGAGGAGGGCGTTCCCGTGGGAGACACAGACACCCTGGAAGCTCAGCTGGAGCAGTCCAACGTGAGTTTATACTTTATGTTCATCCTACAACTTATTTATAGTTGGGTTACATTTTCAATGAAGGTCACATTGCCGTGTGAAAAGGGATCAGGTCGGGGGGATCTTCAGACAGGTATTTAAGTTGGTTGTTTGCCAAAATGGATGGAGGCCACTAGGTGAAGGGGCACATGCGGCCCAGGGGCGTGATGTTGCTCCTGTGGGCCAGTTGCTCCCCCTTGATCACACAAACCTAGTTACTGGCGCGTCTGAGCGTCAGGCAGTATAGTGTCACCAGCGTGTTCCCCAGGTATCCCACCTGTCTTAGTTCTATACCAATGCTCAAATTATCACTCAGAGAAATACCTGTAAACATGTGGTAAAACTATCCTTCATGAAATGCCATGTGACTGCAACATATTTTTTTGAAAGTTTGTAAAATTGTTGTAAAAATGAAACTTGTCACATTTGTGGACTCTTTAGTCTCGTAAAGTTCAGTGACCTGACTCTTCTTATATTGGTTAAGAGTTTTCAACACTCCAGTTAATGTAAGACTACAACACTCCCACCAGCTTTGCTGCAGATCTGCTCACCTGACGGACGGCAGGTGTGTGGTTGGCTAGTGAGGCATGACTGCTCCAGAGCGAGTGTGAAGTGTTCTGTCTCTTGCTACACTTGAACCGGGCAGTAGTGTTCATGACCGGCGTTGCCATGTGTCTGGGATTCAGCCAAGTTAAAATAACTTCCAAGTGTAAGCCCCACCCAGTTAATCCTCTTGATTAGTGTTTTATTCTATGAATTAAAACTACGACTTAATGTTTGCTAGCATATTTCTCTACCAATTTCTGAAGTAAAATAACCATTAAATTTTCCTGTTTCCTTCGTTGTTTTGATGTAGAAAGGCACAGTAAAATTTTTTTTGTACTAAACTGAAATAGAGTGTTATTTGTAGGTATTTGTATACATGAATACTTTACAAACATTGAGGAATGTAAACTATACACTTAAAATAAGTTGCATTAAAAAGGCTAATTCCACAATAACAGATGCTTATTTATAAAATAATAGGTACTAATGTTGAAAAAAATAGATGCTGAATTTTCCAGCCTCTATTTATTGCTCCTGTTAAAGTGAGATATGGCTGCAAAATAGGAAGCAAATACTTGCAGTTCATGAGTGTTAGACAGATATATATAATATAATATATATAATAGTTTATTTTAAAGATAAATCTTAAAAGTATACTTGAGCATTTGTTATTTTTCCATAGGTCTACTTTTAGTTAAAATGATAATACCTGTCTTAAAGTGGAAAGATGGACAAAAAGAATCCAGGTCTAGACACAAAAATCTGTTTTGTGTACCTTAAGACATTTCCTGTGGTCTTTCATGGGTGGGGGGGGGGAGGGGGTTAGTTCAAGGGTGTGAAGGGAGAGAGGTGAGACTGCCACAATTTTCAAAAACTTAGTAACCCTTGCTTTCATGTGTCTAAGAGCAGCACAGGGGGTTTTGATAGTATATCATGGTTGCTACAGGACTAGAAAACCGGGAAAACCGGGAAATGTCAGGGAAATTAAAATGGTCAGGGAATTCCGGGAAATGTCAGGGAAAATTCTACGAATTCTGGAAATTATAAAGTTGCTTATAATTCAAACAAAGCTTTGTTTTGATGCGCTCGTACCGCTACCGAACGACTCCGCTAAAAGGCTGCTGCTTAAGGCACACGGCAACTGCAACTTTTTTTTTTACTTGGTCTACGATTGTCCGTTGCAATAGGCTGTTACAACCACCCACCATAACTTCTGGCCAATCCAGGTACTCGTTTGTTCACTAGCGAACCCGGCCTTCATTTGTTCGTGTTTTGATCCTTTTTAATTTGACCTTGAGACTTTGTGTTTTGTTCCGTTCCATGCAGTGAACTACAGAACGGGCATGGCGTCGTTTATCTTTTGAAGGCTATTTTCACGTGGAATAAGATGATTACAAAGCTTATTACGTGAATTTAAAGGCGTTGTTTCAGGTGAAGTTAGTTTTTGATGCGATCATAAGAAAATAAAGTGCATTTTGATAAAGAAGCGATACCAATTCTCATTTTGAAAACTACCAAGCTGATACGAATACACGTGGCTTTTGTGTGCGGTTATGTTTTTGCATTTTTTCTTACTATTTTTTTAATTACTTTTTATTTCAACCGTTATAATCCGTGAGTTTTGTTGCGTGACACTTACATTGTGTATAAAAAAATATGCATAACTGAACATGTTTTTCCCCAGAATCGTTAGTTAACATTGTAAGAATGTAAGAGTATTGCATGTTGTAATGCTGCTATTGTAATTATCTAAGTAGGCCCGTTATATTGCTAGGTGTGAATTTGTAATAGTTTTTGTATTTGTGTAGTAATATTTTTTTAAGAATTCATTAACAATAATTTTTTAACCTAACCTGAAAATATTAATATGTACTTTTTTTTTTAGCTTAGAGATGTCGAAGAAAACTACTTTTAAGGAGAATTGGCTCAAGGAGTCACAGTTTCAGCATATCAAACCCTCTGCTAAAAACATAAATTCTGCGTACTGCACTTTGTGCTACAAAAGTATTCAACTCAGCAATATGGGCCATGTCGAAGGAAAAAAACACATTCGCTATTCTGCCGTCAAAATAACAATAAAAAAACCTTATTTTACCTCATGTTGAAATTTTTATATTACATTTAATCATACGCACGTTAATATTTATGGTATGTACCTCATAAGAAAGTCAGGGAATTTTTCTCTTAAATTTCTGGAAAACAGGGAAAAGTCAGGGAATTCTAAGATTCTATTTCTGTAGCAACCATGTAAATATATTAATTTCAAGAATCCATCACATAGTTTTAAAGAATTCAGGTCAATCATTGAATATACCCCTAGCGTAATATATGTTACAGCCTGTAAGATGTAACGTCATGTTTACATGTTCTGTCCTGGAAGAATGCCAGTGAGGGTTTTCAAATATTCAGAAACAGAATAATAAGAAAATAACAAGAAGGGTGGCAAAATTAATGCAAGTCAAACTTTTCTAACCAAAAACTATTTTTTTTTAAGCTTAACATATAATTTTCAGCAGTAAGTTATTTTTAAAAAAATATTGGTGTAAATTTCACAAAGGAATATAAACTGTTCTTTTTACATGATTATTCATTTTTAAATTTTTTTTTTGTCATAGAACTGAATGAATAAAATTGCTGTAGGCTTTTTTGAATATAATTTTCTTTTGCTTCATTGAAACCATTTTGCGAGCAGTAAAGTAAATGGTTGTGAACTGAGATGTGGACCGCAGGCTCTTCAAGATGACGTCAAGATGCTGCAGACGAACGTGTCGAAGATCGAGCGGACCGCTCTGAAGCTGCTGGAGAACGCGGAGCCTGGCTTCCACGACGACCTGAAGTCCCAGCTGGACGTGCTCTTGAAGAAGTGGCGAGAGGTCGTGGAAGATTCCAGGCAGCACAACCGCCAGCTTCAAGAAGCTCTTCACAAAACTAAAAAAGTACAAATTAATTCTTTTGCACATATTGTATCTCAGATTTTTTGAAGTAAAAACTTCTATAAGAAGGTATGGATAGGGAGTAAAATTCATGTAAGTCATCATCGACATGGTCACGTTCTCACCACTCACCACCTAGCTCAAATTAGGTGATGAGTGGAACATACAGGTTGCAGGTCATGAAGAAAGAAGAAATTTATAAACAATCTTCGATGTATTACCTGGTTTTAATCATTCATTTAAAAATCACAAAAATTTAGCACAACAGAGCACACAACAAAAATTTAACCGGTACCTCCATAAAGGGGAAAAACACGTAGACTTATTACAAATTACATTATATTGCCCGGATAAGTTCCGGGCAGCGACGGCTGGACAAAGCCCTTTGTTGCCTCGCCGTGAGCTTTGCCTATATAGGCTATGACTATGGTCAAAAAAATTCAAATTAATTTGAATGTCCGAAAGAAAGATCTTAGGCGTCGCCCGGACCGTAGCTACAAAGTTGTACTTCAAAATAACATTGCAAAAATGATGCGAGCCATCGCCCGACCACGAACTCTCGGCACGGTGCTCAGACAATGACTAACTTTACAGCCTTCCTTTCCTTCGTGCGGGCAGTGTTCTGTTCTGGGCTCGCTGACGTAATTTTCAGCCAATCGCGGCGCATAGCAACAGAAGCATCCACGAAATGCTTACTTCTGTTCCCACGACGCAGCGATTGTAAACTGCGGGGCATGCCTTAAGCTGGGTTTACGATTGATTTCCTTAAGAATTATAACTTAACATCGAGCACACGATTAAGTCAAAACTACATTTTCCAGTTTATGATTGACATAGAAGTCGTTAATTCTAACCAATCACAGCACAAAACACATGGCCGGCCATTATTCGAAACGTAGAAGCAGGTTTGAAATAGGTTATTGACAAATGGGATATCTATTTTTCGAAATGGATGATGATTACAAATGACAAATATACGAATTCTAACCCAAAATACTGCCTCGCTCGGTCCAATAATAAGACATAAACTTCCGGTTGAAAGGTTCCGGTTTGTTGTGATTGGTCGCTTCCCTTAAGTCTTAACGAAAAATATAAAATATAACCATTTCTGTTAAGTCTTAAGTCATCATATGGTTTGCACACGACCCGTCAAAATTCACACACGACAATCATAAACCATTCCACTAGTTTACATAGAGTCATATGGTAAGTACACGACTAAGTCTTAAGTCTTAATTCTTAATTTTCAATCGTAAACGCACCTTTACGCAATGTACGGTGCGTGACGTCACTGGCCGTGCAGAGCCGCCAACCCGCTCCGAACCTGGCGCGTGTCACAGTCCTGTCTGCGTTCGTAACAATATATAGTAGAGTTTTATGTTTGTTTATGTGATTTTGTCTTGTTACAGAAGTTGTGGAATTGGGGGGGGAGGGGTTCGTAAAAATGGAAAGGGGGGAGAGTGGGCCACTTCATACCCTCCCGTAGTAAACAGATAAACTGATAAAGTTTTATTCTTAGCTAGATGAAATTTTGCACACTAAACAGCTAACCTTCAAATGTCTGCACCCTACTTACTGATATCTCTTCACCACGGAGCACTAGAGAGTCACTGCGCTGCGACCGTGTTGCCTCTCAGCCAACTGAGTGACACGCAATGACAATTCATATTTGTGCACTTCTGACCATGCCTGAAGCTTTGTAAGTTTCCGGACATTTGCCGCTTACAATGATTTGTCGTTTTTTGGCTTTCCTTGCCACCCATTTAATTTGTGCTCCTCAAATAACGAACACTTATTGTAAATGTCTTACCTCAGTTAATTGGAAAGTAAAAATTAAAATATAATTAGTGGAAATAGAGTGGTACCTGTCTGACAGATACTTCAGTTGTAATCTTGTATTACATGGTGATGTTGTGAGCCTGCAGTGGGTTCTGCACTGTGCAGGCGGTGAGCGGAGTGGAGGAGCTGACGGCTTGGCTCAGCAGGCTGGAGGAGGGGGTCCCCGCTTCGCCCAGCGTCGCCTCATCCACGGAGCTGTTCCAGCTCAAAGCCAGATACCACACGCTCAAGGACAAAGTGGACAGCAAGACTCAGCAGTTCCGCAGTCTCAACGAGATGGGTACGCCGGTCACGTCTCTTTAGTTCACAGACACTGTTTAGTATTTCAACGAGCGTTGATTGTTTCATTTACATTTCCACTTGTATAACTATTACACTGAATACAATGCAAGTATGATCAAATAAATTACATCGCCATTGTCACGTTCCGCCTGAGCCGAGCGTGCAAGAACCGGCCAACCACCATGCGAGAAAATCTTATATAATATCAAACATGTCAAGGCTGGCTTTTTAACTGATTGTTCGTGATTATAATTTAACAATTTATTTAAATTAAATTTGCAAAATCTTTAAATGATATTTGGAAATTAAAAAAGTATGCAATTTTTCATCGGTGTTTTCTTATGACATTATCACGTAAAATTATTGTCCGTGATCCGAATTTACAGACAACCACCTTTTTTTTTTAATATTCATTATGTGACATATAGTCTCAAATGGATCCCCCCCCCCTCCCCCCCAATTATTACTGAAAAAGATGATAGTTAAGTGTAGGTGTTTGAAGTGTACCGTATTTAATCGCATAATGTCCGCCATCGCATAATGTCCGCACATTTCTTTTTAAATACTTCAAATGGAATTTTTTTAAATCTGCATAAGGTCCGCACCAGACAAAGCAACCTTGGCCACCCCTAAAAGGCACAGTAACGGGATGGAAATTTACTGACGCTGTCAACAATGCTTTGACCTTGAGTTGTTCATTTCTCCGGAGCGGTCGCTGAGAGGGTTTGTAGCGTGGTGAAACTGTCCGACTCAGAAATCGCACTCCACTGCGCAGCTGCCTGCGACGTCACGCGAGTTGCAAGGGGATGGGCTATATATAGCACAAGCCAGTACACGTCCCACACGCAGACGCGCGGACAAAGCAGCTGCAACTCACACTACGTCACAAAGTAGGGGAGGTAGCGGAGAAGTGGTGGGGGTACATGCGCACGGTTTCACCTTCTCAATACTCCCACCACGGTTCATTGGGAGAGGGAAAGGGAAAGGTCTGGACTACTAGGTAATAAAAATAACTGTAAACGCAGCGGACCCGTGCGACATAGTTACTTTAAGGGCAGTAGTTATCAGCTGTAACAGAATGGACATACATAAATTCTTACATGTCAGGAAGACAAGGCTCTGCTTTGTTTTTGTTAAAAATTCCTGCTCAGCCTTTCCCACGCTCTGCACTCCTTCCCCCCCTTCAGTGAAGCAGGGCAGGACTCGCATGCACAGACGTCTGCCGGTAACTGTTTTTATACACACAGTGGGCAAGGGACAGGGAGGGAGGCTCGCCGGCGCCGGCTAATGCAGACATTAGACATCTGCCCTGTGCCGTTAGTGGCCATCTCAATGAAAGATTAAAAAAATATCTTTTCACGCAAAGCGTTTATTTTGTGTAGGCTGGCTGCCGCTTCTGAACGTAAGAGTGCACACGTGAGTGAGAGAAGAAAAAAAAAATGAGTGGCGTCTTCCACTAATCGCCGGCACTCAATTATCTCGACACCTGTCACACTTATCACGTCCGCTGCGGAGGGTCGCCAGTCACCAGCGCTCTGCGAAGTAGTGTGCCGCCGTTAATATTTTCAACTGGGCCGAGGGAAGGGTGCCAATTTTACAAAGCAGCGATTTTACTAATGCAATCCGCGGAACCGTGAGCATACGTTAAATCAGGGTACTAGTATACTAATTATGAGAGAACAATTTTTTTACTCTACACAAAACATGTAAAATTTTGAGAAAAAAATTTTTTTTCGGACTTCACCTCATAATGTCGACACCCCATTTTTTTTGGTCAAAAATGTAGCCAAATTACTGCGGACATTATGCGAGTAAATACAGTAGGTACTGAGCATCTGTCTGAGCGGGCCTCGGGAGCTTGTACCGTCTTGTGTCCAGGCAACGACCTGCTGCTGAGCAGCGAGAGCCCGTCGGTGCAGGAGCTGGCTCGGAGGTTCACTCAGCTCAACGCCAGGTGGAGCCAAGTCACCGACACCATTTACGACAAGCACAAGATGCTCAAGGAAGCCTCGCACCTCTACGGTGAATTCAGAGGTACCTTGCGTCGTCCGTCTTGTCTCACTTTTTTTCTTCTTTCATTTTAAATGTTTTGGTACTTGATATGCAGTGAGAATGTACATATTTTCCAGTATGTAAGGCGAGATGTTTATGCCTAGAACTGATATGATGAGTCCTCTGATGTGTCGGCCCTTGTGTCGAATTAGCTGGCCGTTGACTTGTTGAGGGTTGAGGAGACGGTGCAAAAGTAAAAAGAAATAATATTCTCTGAAAGTCTGGGAAGACACATCACAATTTATTTGCATAAAAACATAAAGTAATATCTTCACAGCTTTACTGTCGTATAAAGTTATTTAATTTTATTTAGAAGAAAAAAAAGTATATTATTGTTTGTTGGGGATTTTGCATCCCTGGGATACCGAGGCCCAGGATTACTCGTTAGCCCTGCTGGTCGCTCGGTCAACAGCTCTGGCCTTGAAGTATCTTAATTTTATAGTGAATTCTATTATAAGAAAGAAAATATGGTGAACATTTATGTTTTATTATAGCTCTAAGATATTAATATTCTAATCCTGCCCTTGTATTTTTTTTATTTTTTTAGCCTTAGTTGCCCAAGAAATGGACTGGCTGGACAAACTAGAGAAGAAGCTGAGGAAATCTCCAAAGTCAGCAGCTGATGCAGAGGAAATATCAGAGGAATTAGATGTAAGAGGTCATCACTACATTAATAATTTTAGGGGAAAATTAAGTGTTTTCTGAGCAAGTAGCAATGATAGTTTTTTTTCCCTAATTATTTAGGAAATATGTACCGTGGTGCATTGGAGTTGGTGGTATTACCGTTGCTTGTAGGTGCATTGTTTCACGTGCTGTCATTACTGTTTTACACGCGTCTTGTAACTCATCTGTTGTTCTCCGTGAGAGACGGCATGTAGCGTACCAGCTGGATCCCTGGATCAGAGTACATTTCCTGGTGGAACCTGTGGAGTTCAGTTAGTCAAGGACTGAGAGTAGTTCACAGACAGCCACATGGTTCTACTCGAGGCGGGTGTGAGTGTGTGCGGCCGGGAGCGGAGGTACAGTCAGGTCGCGCACGTGGCGGGGCACGGGAACTGTTGCAGGACCTGGAGAACTACCTGCGCAACCACCCGGAGACGCGGCTGGGCAAGATCCAGGAGATAGGCAGGCAGCTGGTGGACCACGCCATCATGCCTCAGGCCGTGCAGTCGGACGTGGAGGGTGTGTCCCAGAGGTGGGCCCAGCTGAGCCAGCAGGTACGTCCTCCTTCGTCTGCTCCAGTGTAGCGCATGCTGTGTGTACTCCTCCTTGAGGATGTGTTGCATGGCATGTGCATCCATATGTGGCTGGCAAACGGTTTTGTCTTGTGGGCTGTGAACCTTGTGCCAAATTTTCTCAGATTTTTTTTCATTAACTTACGTTATGTTCTAATATTTAGTTTGTAATTAAATAAGTCTAAACCATTCAAATTTTAGTGTGTGGCATACAAATCTCAGGAGCTTACACAAGTTTGATCAAGTTGCATTTTGTATTTATTTTCAAGTTATTTATATTAAATGTAGACTTCACTTAAATTTCCCTGTAACAAAAGAATAGTTTCTTTAAATGTAACTCTGTGTGATGAAAAGCCTGAAAATTGGCTTGTTGAAATCAGAACTGTTTTCCCCATACTTTCTGGTCTCGTATCAGGCTGCGTTGGTGGTTCGAAGGAGCTGCTGGACTCGCTTAAAACTAAAGTGCGACCAACATAAGCGTGGCCTTCATGACAATCTGCGCACAGTAATATTTCTATTTTTGTCTCAAATACTTTAACACGATGCATTATGAGTTATCAAGAATGTACAGTTACCGACAGCTGAATGGGCAGACGTTGCTTTTGTTTGAGTGAATTCCCTGCCACAGTCCGCCCCTGGTAATAACCGTGTTTGCTTGGATAAGTCAGAAACTATTTTACAACAGATCAACTACATTTTTGTAAAATAACTGTGGTTATTGAAATTTAACACTTGTGCCCAACATTTTAGCTACTCTACGTACGGGCAAATGTTTTATATTTAGACTTGGAGCAGTGAAGCAGAGGTTGTGTTGCAAGGGAAGACAAATGTTCTGTATCATTTGGTCAAATTTTTATCACATGACTAAATATTTTCTTATCAACTTTCTCATACTTGAAATATGTGTGAATAATAACTTCAATTTTAACTTACTGATTTGGTGGTACATTTGCTTCTCTTGCAACAGACTGACGCTGTATTAGTAATGTCAGTCGTGAATTACGGGGTTTCCTCATTATTAGTTCTCGTCGCAGGCCTTTTGAATTTTTGCAACCAAACCAAAGTGCACCGCACTATCCTTGTCTGTTCCTAGTGCCACTAGTGTGTTTGGGATTATTTTTTCTGAATTGCTATTGTAAAGTTTATTTAGAAAAATGGTTAAAAGTGTCTTTTTGAACGTACGGGGAAAAGTAAGCATGAACTAATAAACTGGAAAGCACCAGACGCTCGTGTACTCTGCGGCAATGGGGATGTGTGCTCGATGTGTCAGACTGATCCCGAAGGTCCACACACCAGTTGTGTGGCAACCCTGGGTCCGTGCTACGTCAGCCCTCAAGTGCTGTGCTTGCGTACATGTTCTTCCTTGCTTGCTTGTTGTACGTTGCTCTGTGCGGCACTGAGGCACGCCTTCCCCCTGCATCTTGCTTGTAGGCTAGGGACCGCACCTTGTTGCTTGAGGGGTCCGTCCAAGAGGCTCAGCTCTCGGAGGGCCAGATCCTCGACGTCCAGGCGTGGGTGACTCACGTAGACGCGCTACTAACTGCACGTGTCGAGAGCGACCTGACGGCCGAGGACTTGCCGGACGATGACCAGGTGTGTGTGCAGTCTCGTCTCTGCTTCTGTGTGTCTGACGGCTCATACGCTCACCATTTTCTTCAAAGATAACATTTGTTTGTTTGTAATCATACCATGTTAATCTTTAGTTTGGAAGTAGCTGCAAATTAAAAAAAAAATATTCAAACTATTTACACTTAAAATGTACAGTTTTTTTAAATTTGGTTAATTTTTTTAAAAGAATCCTTTTAATTTAATCAAACATATTTTTTTTGCACGTGTGGATTAAACTGTAGCATTTTTGTTTTTAAAAAGCCACATTTATTTACATGTTGTGATACTTAAAATGTTTAAAGTCCTGTGTTACAGTCAGCACCTCTAAGCGTTTGTGGCTTCAGATTCCAACACAGTATAGCAATCATACATGAATGAATAGGTAGATACATTTTTTCCCTTGTTGTTTCAAAGCTTGGGGCGTATACCTGTACAATATGATGTGTAACCATTAGTGAATAGAGGCAGTTTTTAAGTTATATTAGGCTTAGATGATTTTGTCACTTACTAACAGCATGGTAACCTTTATAACTGCATCTCATGGAAAAAGACAGTAAGCTGATATGTGACAGTGTGGAACATAACAAACATTTGGCTAACTCAAGTTTGTCCAGCTGTTACATGCAAAAACGCTTGAAAAAATTTTCTGAGTGCTGGAAAAAACATTTTAGTCCAAAAAAATTGGTTACTGAAATAAAGTCTCACAAACTGATTATTTCTGATTTTATTCATCTTTTACAAAAAAAGTTCATAAGTTACAGAGTCCGCCATCTTCCGACCACAACACTGTTCTCGACTTCTCACAAAACCATTACAAACTGCACTAATTCCCAACAATTCACCTTCCAGCTTCCACCGAAACGTCGGGCAAAACAAAGCTATTAAATGTTATCCTCAAAATGGCCTCCTTGCTACCTTCGACCATTTATTCCTCGGGCCATCGCCCGGCCCTGACCTTTCGACCGCTCGACCACATACTCTCTGCCACGGCCACCTTCTGCCCAAAAGGAACAAGGGCGCTCATGTGATTTCATTTCTGATCAATCACAAGAATGCATAGAAAAATATCAGCCAATCCATGCACATGGCAACAAGTCAAGAGTTCCATTTCCGAGACTCATGTACATCTTTCTCTATCCCAAAAACCATTGCTTAAGGCCCAATCATTCTTGAACCTTCTAGAATTATCCCTGTATCAGACACAATTAAAAAACAAAGAAATAAAATAAAAAAAACTTAAAAGATATGTGAAAAGAAAATACATTCAAACAAAAATAAGCAAACAAACAAGTAAAAATAACTTTAAGTGGCATATACATCATAAAGCGAACAAATCATCAGAAATACTTTAAAAACATAAAATAAAGTAAATTATGATCATTAAACACGTTGCAAATGCACAAATACTTCTCAAAAGAATAAACAGCTGATATCTACATCATAACCATAAAACGTTTAGCATGCGTCATATCTGATTACAAATATATAATGAATCTTTAATAAACCTATTTATAAGGAAATAACCTGCGTTGCTACAAGTGTTAAAGTAGGTACAGTAGAACCCCGATTTAACGAAGTGCTATGGTTACCGAAAATGTTTACTCTAAATCGATGTTTCGTTAAATCCGATTTTCCGATTTTCAATGACCCCCGCACTCATAATCGCGTCCCTGCCGTTTCCATATCGTAGACAGGGTCGACGCTGATATCTTGTGCTGCCGTGCTATCTCAGACTTCGTCATCTTTACAACTTCAACGTCTTTTAATCTCGCTCGTACGGCCCCCGGTTCGTACGTACACCTCGGTCGTACATACAGATTTTCAGAAACCGTGAAAAATGAGGCATAAAATAAAAGTTAAAAAATATGTAAAGTGTAAGAAATACGTTAAAGTGTATTAAAATACAGTCGCAACCTGCAGCGTTTATAACAAATACGAGCTACATACACATTGCGTCACAGTAAAAAATAAGAAAATTGGCCGCAAATTGATGGAAAATTTCCGACAATAGCGCGCCGTACGCGGAGAAAGGTCATTGTACTCGGTCAGCTGCTATTACGGTGCGGCGTAGCCGCCGGCTGACTCTCTTTGTTCGCTGAGCTGCGCAGCACTTATAAAAAACGTATTCCAAAAACTAAACACCGCGCACAAAGCTCTTACTGAGAATAATAAAGCTGTAGCAAACCGTATGTATTCGGTACCGAGTAACAGGTGCGCCATCTAGTAACGAGTAACGAAACGTTACACACGGCTGCATCTCGTTACTCGCATTTTTCGTATGTTTTACGCATGCGCGCGCATATTCGATGAATTTGCGTTACAAAAAACGATGTTTGTTTATTAAGTAAAGTATAATTTGGAAATTCGTCGTCAAAGTTTTTTTACTGTTTATTAAAGGTATTGTGTGTGTATACAAAGTTTGAGATTGGAACAGAAACAACGTAAGAAAGTATTGTTTACAAATTAGAAATATGTTTTTATTATCGCGTATTTTCACGTTTTTTTTTGTTCTTATCTTAAAAGAGATAGTATAAAAAAGCCGCTCTAATGAGATTTAATTGTTTCTTGGTTAACAAAAACTGTTATTTATCAAATATTGTTAATTGTTTATATTCTATTTATTATTATTTACGCGACGTCATACTGTACGCGTACGCAATACGACTCGATTCGTTGCTGCAACATAACATAGCATGTTATGCGGTATCAGAAGTAACGAGTAATGTAACGTGATACGATAGTAACGAGTACTAATTGTTATAGTAACGAATACATACGGGGACGCTTTTTTTCGTTACTTTTACACCTCTAGAGAATAATGATAATGGCGTATTGGTGTGACGTGGTCACAAGTTGAAAAAACCTGGAGGATGGGAAAGGGAATATTTGGAAACGTGTGATTATTGGCTAGCACTGTTACTATGCGGGCGTGTTTGGAAGATAACGTGGTGAGTCAAGCCAGGCATAAAAGAGGGGGAGGGGGATGCGGACAAAGAAACCCTTCATGACGTCATGTGTCGCGGACAGTCTATCTATCCAGGCGCGCGCAATGGCACGCACCTACGCAATTCAGTTACAGCGCCTGCAGTTTTTAAGCAATTTGAACAACTTTTTTAATTTTTTCGTGATTGGACAGATGATGCAAAGGCACATATTAATATATAGTATGTACCTCCATTCTATTACTGACACCACAAAATGTAATTTTTAATAAGATTCCATTACTATTTACTTTCATTTTTTGGAAATCTATATTATTATTTTAATAAATTGGTGTTTTTTTTAATGGTTCCTGAAAACCTTTACGTTAAATCGCTGTTTTCGTTAAATCCGTGTTCGCAAAATCGGGGTTCTACTGTATTGTGAAAGGCACACATTATACCTCTCTGTTAACAGCAAAAAATAGCTCTTCTTTGCTGTAAAAATTTCACTAATTAACTAACTATTAGAGTTTTAAAGATATTAAAATTAATTTCCTCTGCTTTAAATTTTAACACAAGCTTCACACCTGATATTGTCTTAACTTTATTGTTTTAGGTTTTGACTTTTTCTCTTTCATATAACACAGTAACCTTTTGTTACAATAAATTTCAAAATAGTTCAGTGTCTTAAATCAATAAGAAGTGTTACTTTTAATGCACGTACATAAGTATTCACATCTTTTTAAATTTTTTTTTTAAGTCATACATTGTTATTTATCCTCACAAAATGTCATTGTACGTCAATCAGATAGGTATGAATTAAACTTGGGTGACAGTAGAGGTGTGAATGAAACTTGGGAGACAGTTGAGGTGTGAATGAAACTCAGGTGACAGTTCAGGCATGAATGAAACTCGGGATACAGTTGAGGCATGAGTGGAACTCGGGAGACAGTTGAGGTGTGAATGAAACTCGGGAGACAGTTGAGGTGTGAATGAAACTCAGGTGACAGTTGAGGTGTAAATGAAACTCAGGTGATAGTCGAAGTGAAGATTGAAACTCGAGAGACAGTGGAGGTGTGAATAAAACTCAGGAGACAGTAGAAACGTGAGTGGAACTCGGGAGACAGTTGATGTGTGAATGAAACTCAGGTGACAGTTCAGGCGTGAATGAAACTCGGGAGACAGTTCAGGCATGAGTGGAACTCGGGAGACAGTTGAGGTGTGAATGAAACTCGGGAGACAGTTGAGGTGTGAATGAAACTCAGGTGACAGTTCAGGCGTGAATGAAACTCGGGAGACAGTTCAGGCATGAGTGGAACTCAGGAGACAGTTGAGGTGTGAATGAAACTCGGGAGACAGTTGAGGTGTGAATGAAACTCAGGTGACAGTTCAGGCGTGAATGAAACTCGGGTGACAGTTAAAGTTTGAATGAAACTCGGGAGACAGTTGAGGTGGAATGAAACTAGGAGACAGTTGAGGTGTGAACGAAACTCGAGAGACAGTTGAGGCGTGAGTGGAACTCGGGAGACAGTTGAGGCGTTGAAGCAGTTTGGCACTGTACAGCATTCCTTCCCCTCCTTTCCCTTCCTTCTTTCCTCCTTTCCCCTCCCTCTCCAATTTCCCCTTCCTACCCCCCCTCTTTCTCCCTTCCCGGCCGCCTCACCAGCGCTCTCTGACGAGTGTTTTACCGGGCCTACATATTCTCCGGCTCCTAGCTTATTCGTCGCAGTCTCTCGGTCTCCTGACTAGAAGGCTGTCACTGCGGGGGTGGCGCTGCGTTCTGGTATGTACTCGGCTGTGAAACTAAGCGTCTGTATTTAAGTATGAAGTATTATTCTTGCCTGCGCGTTGTGGCCGCACCTTCTTTTTTGTATTTCTCCCATGTAATGTAATGTTTCGTAATTGCTATCAATGTTGGACCCTTCAGGTCATTTTGATTTGAGTTTCTTTTGCTCACGCTGAGTACTGCCCGTAGCTTTGCATAATATTTCTGCGGTTGTATATGGGCATGCCACGATGGCATTGGACACTTCTTGTCAAGCCGCATTATAATTTCTTTCTCGCTTTTGCTTTCAGCCTAGTGGCCCATATTACTTGTTTGCTACTTCCAACGCTTTGCCACCATGTCCGCTTTATTCTTGAATTGTTTTAAATTGTATGAGTGATTGTATATATTCGTTTTCGCATCCCACAGGAGCGCATGAGGAGCGGATGATTATTATAAATTGTTAACCCATAATTATGTCATATAATGTATGTCATAATTTCCATTTTCGCTCTTGAGGTATTTTATGAATAAAAGTATTGTATTTTTCTATATATTTATATGTTTTTTTGCTAAAGCACCAGCTTCCCACTGTCGTTGGGTTTTAATGTAAAAACCCCCTCCCTGCTTTGTCTTTCTCAGTCGTAGTCTAGATGGCTACAGCGTGAATGAAACTCGGGAGACAGTGGAGGTGTGAATGAAACTCGGGAGACAGTTGAGGTGTAAATGAAACTCAGGTGACAGTCGAGTGATGATTGAAACTCGGGAGATGGTGGAGGTGTGAATGAAACTAGGAGACAGTGGAGGTGTGAATGATACTCAGGAGACAGTTGAGGCGTGAGTGAAACTCGGGAGACAGTTGAGGTGTGAATGAATCTCAGGAGACAGTGGAGGTGTAAATGAAACTCAGGTGACAGTCGAGTGATGATTGAAACTCGGGAGATGGTGGAGGTGTGAATGAAACTAGGAGACAGTGGAGGTGTGAATGATACTCAGGAGACAGTTGAGGCGTGAGTGAAACTCGGGAGACAGTTGAGGTGTGAATGAATCTCAGGAGACAGTGGAGGTGTGAATGAAACTCAGGAGACAGTCGAGGGGTGATTGGAACTCGGAAGACGGTAAAGGTGTGAATGAAACTCGGGAGACAGTGGAGGCGTGAGTGGAACTAAAGAGACAGTTGAGGCGTGAGTGGAACTCGGGGGACAGTGGAGGCGTGAGTGGAACTAAAGAGACAGTCGAGGGGTGATTGGAACTCGGAAGACGGTAAAGGTGTGAATGAAACTCGGGAGACAGTGGAGGCGTGAGTGCAACTAAAGAGACAGTTGAGGCGTGAGTGGAACTCGGGAGACAGTGGAGGCGTGGTGTGCTCTCTGCAGAGACTGGTGGAGGAGTTTGAGACGCAGCAGAGCACGCTGAAGGAGATGGAGGCCCAGGTGAACACGTACGAGTCCGCCGGCAAGCAGGAGGCCGCCGCCCGACTCCAGGAGCAGATGATACTGCTGCAGGTGATTGAACTAGTATCTCCAAGTGCCATTTTTAGGTCGGTGTCTATAAATATTACCACATTGTACTAGTTTGGTCAGTCGTTTTTAAGATATTTTAATAAATAATCACTTATGCCAAGGTAAGCTTATGAAAAGGAATGTACAGTAAAGTTCCTATTATCCGCGCATGCTATGAAAAAATACAGCACATATGCAAATCTGTATTTTATTACAAGTGAGCAAATTTGAACTCTCCTGACGAGTGTATTGTGTGCAGTATACAGTAAAACCCCTCAGGCCTTCTCGTAACTCACGCAGTAGGCTGGCATGCGTTGTTATTTTTGTCTCTGTCGCGCTTTGTTTCTAGTCGTATGGTTGCTTTGTAATTAATGTTTCCTTTTTTGTTTCCTATTTTCGACTCTTTTGCGGATTATCCGCGATTTTCACTATCTGCGGTGGCCCTGCTACTTAATTTAGTTGATAATCGGGAGTGTAATGTAGTTTAATGTAGATTTATCTTCTCGAGTATGTCAGGACTGAACAGGTGGTTAACTGTGGATCGACACCAGAGAAGTGACTGCAACAACAACACTGGCATTAGGAAGGTCCCGGAGAATAAAATATATTTTTGAAGTGAAAACTTCTTTAGCCGCGTTGACCGATTTTTGGTAGGGGCAAAACTTACGGGTTCGCGTCACCGACATGCTAGTGACGTGTTGCGCCAGACTGGCGAATCGCAGCGGCCTGTGTACGTGTATACACGTATATACACTAATACATTGTATATACTCGACTGTATCATGTGCGTGTTGGACTCTTTTATGGATGGGTAAAATCTTGTGAGTTCGCGTCACCGACATGCTGTAGTAGCAGTAAGTGAAGTTAATTTGACCACGTGAATTCGTGACCTAGGTCTGACATCACTGGTAAGTCACAGCTAGGTAATGAATTTTTACGTGATTTTTACATACCACTGACATCTGTTGTGACTAAAAATATGATGTAAGGATAAATTATATCATGCTGACATCGTACTGATATAATACCAAAAATCATTTTATTACGTACATTTGACGTAGAAATGATGTCATACTACACATTTAAAAACAAAAGTTTTAAGTTTCCGCTTCTGTCGGCAGTACCCGTGACCGGCTATTTTTTTTTCTTTTTTTTTTCCAGAAGCGTTTCAGCGAGGTGCATTCCAAGTTTCAAAAGTTCCGGTCGCCCGGCAACCTGGAGCCGCGCCTGTCGCGGGCGCTCCGAGAGCTGCGGAGCGTGGAGGAGGCGACCTGCCTTCTGGAGCTGGCCTCAGAGGACCCGGAGGCCATCGAGGGGCAGCTCAAGCACTGCATGGTGAGGCTCGTGCTGCAAGGACATGGCTGCTTACCGAGGCTATTTGTAGTGGCTGCCACCATGTGGACCCGGCTGAGACTCCCGGTCAGGGCGTTATGTGGCCCGTGTGAGGCGAGATATTAGTCCTCTAGTTTATTAAGCTCTGGCCCGCTCTAGGCGTCGGGCACGCCGCACCGCTTAACATACGGATACCACTGGTTTGGCGACACGTGGCCACACGTCTCTGATCACCCGCGCGCAATTTGAACACACGCGCGTCTACATACGTCGGCGGTACGAATGCCAGGAAGGAGGGGAACTGGACAGTTGAGTCGGACCAGGCTTACGAGCGAAGCCTCGGCTGACGTCAAGTTAAAAGTTTGGTTATTTTTCTGTTAACCCTGCCACTTGTCCATCAGTATAATTGCTGTGTTGCACACTGAGTTCCCATACCGGTTGTTCCTCCACCTCATAGTCACCTACCATGAAGATACAAGTATTCCTGTCAACATAATCATCTCTTAAATGTATTCCCTCCTTTTTAAAAATCAAACGAAATCTTTTACCTCTTTGGTTCAACACACTGTTCCGACACTGACGCTAACCTGTACATAAGCGGGACTGGGAAAAGTCTTCGAAAAGAAGATGTTCTCGTGATGGAACAGTGTTGAGGGCCTGTACACGTGGCGTGAGTGCTGACACTTCTTCACTAGAAGCCTCGTTATCGTTCCTGGTATTCTGGGCCATTGCTGCCAACGTCTTATCTCTTGTGGACTCCTCACAAGCTGCAGGACCTTGTTTATCTGAGGCTGTGGTTGCCCAGCTGCTGCCTGTGTCCACTCGTGCCGGCTGTATTAGCCATACCTTTCTTACTGCACAGCTGACATGAACTGTATAGCTCATTAGTCCATGATACACATGTGTCATCTCTGAACATGACATGAAATGACAAGGGAAATAATTTTATTGGACAGTAAAGGAAAATGTATGTTGAACGATACAGTCTATTTTGGATGACGGAAAAGTTTTGTACAGGTTAATGGCAAAGTTTGGGATGCAGATGAATATGCTGCAAGAAACCTGCCAGTTTGACTGTCGCGGGCACATTTGAATGTTTGTGTGGTCTCTGAGAAATGCCTTAGGAAAGGAGGTGGGCTATGTGTGAAGGCCTCCTCTAGCACAAGCTCCACGAATACTTCAGTTGGTACCAGTGGTGTTGTCAGCTTGTGTCCCTCCATGCTCGGTTGTTCTGGCATGAGGGCTCTCGGGTCGCATGGTGACTCACAAGTGCCGGTAGTCATGCAGCTTTTAGGGTCAGTTTTGTCTGTTACCATTACTTTAATGTTGATATGTGACTAGTTCATGAATGTTTGGTTAGTTATAGTGGCATGATCGGTATGCCAAGTCACAGTGACAGTGTAGGAATGGTTTCACCTGTCACTATCTTGCTTGGAGATTATGAGACACGGGAAGGTCCAGATACTAGGGGTTTATGGATCGAATGTATGTTATTTCAGAGGTTCTATCACACTCTGAGTGACATCAAGGGTGAAGTGGAGGACATAATAAAGACCGGACGGAAGCTCGTTGAGGATGAGGCCGTCGCAGACACTCAGAGGTTCACAGCACGCATCGACATGCTGAAGGAACTCTACAATAAGGTGAGTAGCTGTTCGTTCCTAGGACCATTGCATCGTTACTTCTCTTTATTGCTTTAAACTATTTATTTATTCATCACTTTATATGTGAAATGTGTTTAAATTATAGCCTTGTAATTTACGTTGTGTTTTAAACAGTTTTTAGTATAATAAATGCACCTTTGTATTGCTATTGCTTCACTAGCCTGGTTGGACTTTCTCTACCTTAATTGAGCCAAAAACTGTTTGTGCTGTGTTTATTTTTTTTTTGCTACAAAATTTGCTCAGTTACAAAATTTGAAAATTTATCTCAGAAATGTAATTTTTTTCATTTCACGTAACAATCTGTTGTGTACAGAAACAGTTAGCAAAGGCAAGGGTTGCTTGAATACCAAGTGTTTTTTATGTTGTGCTGTATAGCACACACAGAGTTGTCCAAAAATAGGACTTAATACTACATCTATATTTATATTAATATCTGGTAAATATTGTACATATTCTTAATTGATATATTAAACCACAGTTAGTTACATTGTATTCATACAATTCATAGTATGATAGTATGAGAAAGTATATTGATATTTAGATTAATTTCATTACAAAATCTAAATATATTAATGACATCTGATTTTAAACTTGTGTTGTTTATTGACATTAATTTGGTAATATTCCATGATGGTTTTATTGCAGAATTGTGACTATAGTACAACCTCTCTGACATTAGCTTTGCTAACAGTATTAATATTAATGTGTGATATAAAAAAAATTATTCCAAGCAAGCAAACATGTTTGTGTGAATTCATGTACGTGACTTATTTGTCAAGTTAATGTTTTATGTAGCTAGGATTCTGTGAATTATATGGACTATAACTTTCTGGAAGTATATTAGTTATTTACATAATAATATATTTGAATATATATTGTCTCAATGACTGTGAAAATCATGTTGTGGAGTTAAGCCATCACATTCATTGGACATAGGGATGCTGTATATATTACAGTCCAATGTTTAATATTTTGAAAACAAACTGTTTGAATAGTAACATTTGAATAGTAACATCCATATAAGAAAATATCTATTGTTTATAAAATTTCAACCGTCAACTAAATGACTAATACTTTCAGTAATCAGTTAGTTCTGTTATACCTGTAATAACCAATTGAAGCCTGGCTGAGGGGATGGCTTGCCTCGCTCATTGATTAGGTGGCCAGCTGAGCGACTGGCTTGCCTCGCTTGTTGATGAGATGACCGCCTGAGCGGCTAGCTTGCCTCGCTCATTGGTGAGGTGGCCAGCTGAGCGGCTGGCTTGCCTCGCTCGTTGATGAGGTGGCCGCCTGAACGGCTGGCTTGCCTCGCTCGTTGGTGAGGTGGCCAGCTGAGCGGCTGGCTTGCCTCGCTCGTTGATGAGGTGGCCGCCTGAGCGGCTGGCTTGCCTCGCTCGTTGTAGAGGTGGCCGCCTGAGCGGCTGGCTTGCCTCGCTCGTTGATGAGGTGGCCAGCTGAGCGGCTGGCTTGCCTCGCTCGTTGATGAGGTGGCCGCCTGAGCGGCTGGCTTGCCTCGCTCGTTGGTGAGGTGGCCAGCTGAGCGGCTGGCTTGCCTCGCTCGTTGATGAGGTGGCCGCCTGAGCGGCTGGCTTGCCTCGCTCGTTGGTGAGGTGGCCAGCTGAGCGGCTGGCTTGCCTCGCTCGTTGATGAGGTGGCCAGCTGAGCGGCTGGCTTGCCTCGCTCGTTGATGAGGTGGCCGCCTGAACGGCTGGCTTGCCTCGCTCGTTGATGAGGTGGCCGCCTGAGCGGCTGGCTTTCCTCGCTCATTGGTGAGGTGGCCAGCTGAGCGGCTGGCTTGCCTCGTTCGTTGATGAGGTGGCCGCCTGAACGGCTGGCTTGCCTCGCTCGTTGATGAGGTGGCCGGCTGAGCGGCTGGCTTTCCTCGCTCATTGGTGAGGTGGCCAGCTGAGCGGCTGGCTTGCCTCGCTCGTTGATGAGGTGGCCGCCTGAACGGCTGGCTTGCCTCGCTCGTTGATGAGGTGGCCGTCTGAGCGGCTGGCTTGCCTCGCTTGTTGATGAGATGGCCAGCTGAGCGGCAAACTTGCTTCGCACGTTGATGAGATGACCAGCTGAGCGGCTGGCTTGCCTCGCTCGTTGATGAGGTGGCCGCCTGAACGGCTGGCTTACCTCGCTCATTGATTAGGTGGCCGGCTGAGCGGCTGGCTTGCCTCGCTCGTTGGTGAGGTGGCCGCCTGAGCGGCTGGCTTTCCTCGCTCGTTGGTGAGGTGGCCGGCTGAGCGGCTGGCATGCCTTGCTCGTTGATGAGGTGGCCGCCTGAACGGCTGGCTTGCCTCGCTCGTTGGTGAGGTGGCCGGCTGAGCGGCTGGCATGCCTCGCCCGTTGGTGAGGTGGCCGGCTGAGCGGCTGGCATGCCTCGCTCGTTGATGAGGTGGCCGCCTGAACGGCTGGCTTTCCTCGCTCGTTGATGAGGTGGCCGCCTGAACGGCTGGCTTGCCTCGCTCGTTGGTGAGGTGGCCGGCTGAGCGGCTGGCTTGCCTCGCTCATTGGTGAGGTGCCCGGCTGAGCGGCTGGCTTGCCTCGCTTGTTGATGAGATGTCCAGCTGAGCGGCTGACTTGCCTCGCACGTTGATGAGGTGGCCGCCTGAACGGCTGGCTTACCTCGCTCATTGGTGAGGTGGCCGGGTGAGCGGCCGGCTTGCCTCGCTCGTTGGTGAGGTGGCTGGCTGAGTGGCCGGCCTGCCTCGCTCGTTGGTGAGGTGGCCGCCTGAGCGGCTGACTTGCCTTGCTCATTATGAGGTGGCCGGCTGAGCGGGCGGCTTGCCTCGCTCGTTGGTGAGGTGGCCGGCTGAGCGGCTGGCTTGCCTTGCTCATTGGTGAGGTGGCCGGGTGAGCGGCCGGCTTGCCTCGCTCCTTACTGAGGTGGCCGGCTGAGCCGCTCGAAGAGCTCCTGGTGGATGGTCGCCGGTGTGTGTGCGCAGCTGGGGGCACAAGTGACGCAGGCCAAGGGCTCGCTTGATGTCGCTCTGGAGGCGTGTCGCGGCATGAGCACGGACATCCCGGCCCTGAACGCGTGGCTGGACGGCGTGGAGAGTCAGCTGGATGAGCAGGAGCTGACCGGGGGCGTGGTCGATCTGGAGCCGCAGATCCGCTTCGTGAAGGTCAGTCCCTGCTTCGAGCGAGCCTGGGCGTCTTCAGACATCGCATGTTGCCAGCCAACTGAGTCGAGTTATTCCTCTCGTTCATATGTAATACTTAGCTGGTGACTTCTGACATCCAATATACCAATAAGGACATGACATGACTGTCTAAAGGATTGCTCCCCCTTTTATTTGGTAACCCAGCCCTCTTAGGCGTTAGGCCGTGCGTGGATACGGATACGCCGTACACGCGAAACAGGAGAGGTGTAAGAGATCCGGCTATGTCCAGAGGCCGAGGCTACCCATCTCAGCATAGACACCACCGTCACCCCCTGCCTCGCTGAGCTAACCAGATAATTGGCTGCGTCCTTAGCTCTTAGACTTTATCAGCACTGCTGGCGCATTCCCCAGTCTCCCACATCTCACTGGGACCCCTCAAAACACCCAGTGAACCCGTGGTCCGGTGGAGGCCTATCCAACCCTAGCTAGCTGTCCAGGCTAGTACCGGAGCTGTGTCGTCGCTCACAACATTGACTCCGCATCGGGCTAGGGAACCCTTGGAGCCTGCTCCAAGCGATCAGGGCACCACCACCAAGTACGAGGCCTACCCAATCAGAATCCAGGGCCTTGGAGGACAAAAAAAATTCTTATTTTTTGCATGTTCCTATTATTTAACTATTTTCCATTTCCCTGTGATAAAACACTTACAAATATTAAATTTGGCCCCTGATGAAGGATGTCTATGACATAAATACAAACCTTCAACTTACCTACAAACTTTAAAAAAGTATATTTTAATTCCACCATTTGTCTTGTTGTTCAAACAGACATCAGGGTGTGTCTGTTTCCAACAATTGAATTATGCCTTGAGAGATAAGCATGATTTTAAAGTTGCAGATACTAGCATCATGTTAAAAGCTACATGTTTTGAAGGGTTGCATATTGTAAAAAATGTTTAATTCGTAAACAATTAAATTATTGTAGTATAAAAGTGAAAATATAATTTTAGAATAATGTGTCTAGAAATGAGAACTCACCAGGAGTTATGGCTATAAAAGTATTGAAATAAATTTTAAAATGAATCTGTTACCTAATTTATTTGTTAATTTATTATCATTGACTAATGGTTTTTAATTTTTTTTTTTTTTTCAAAATTTAAAAGTGTTTATTGTTTATTATTTTATATTTATGTTAATATTTTTAAAATTAGAATACTTTGTGTCAGAGAAGAGTAATTATGACGTAGAAGCTGTTTTGGTACAATAAGGACAGTTGAAAATTTAAACACCAAAATAGTCCGATGTTAAATAGGACTGAATAGCTTAGTCACTCATGTGTTGTTTTTAATGAGCAACAAGTAAACTATCAACAAATATTAATTGTATGTAATATAGTACAACAAAAACCTCATTTTATATTTCAGTTCAGCATAAAAAAATTAAAGAAAATTTGAATTTCTTTTCTATGTATAAAATGGGTTTATTGATCTACCTGCTATTCAGTTGACCATGATTGAAAATATCAGGCTTGACATATAATCTGTAATATGCCAAAAAAAAAATATATATAGTAAAATTCTTTTCATTTACAAGGAAACATTAATAAGAAACCTGTTAATATAAAACTCTCATTAATACAAAGTGTTTTTACTGTCCCTAGAAATTACATAGGAGTTATAGTGCTAAGTATATTGTTTATTACCATTACATAAAGAATTGTTATAGATTGGAAATTTCCACACTAGGCTGCCAGGCATTGTTGTTAGCACTCCTGGTGGCTGGGTGACGAACTAATGACATGCCTATTTCCAATTTCTGGCAGTTAGGAAAAAGGATATTGAGATTGTGGCAAAATGTTATCAGAAACTTCTTTATACATTTAAAAAAAAACTAAAATTGATTAATAATTCTAAATTTCATGAAACACTAAAATTAAAATAATTTTCTGATCACAATTAATTCTGACTCTGAATCATCTACAATTGAAAATAATTCATAACAGTATTAAATATCATTCTTTAACCGTAAAAATATTATCTCTGTTATAGTATGACAACCAGCCTAAATAGGGTATGAACACATTTAACAGTTACTGCAGACAGTGTACATCTGTTTTACTAATTTGAAATTAGTAACATTCATCGAAATATGTAGTCTGGTTTTGTGTACACATTTTAAGTGTCTCACCACGAATTGTTGAAGTAGTTGATGAACTAATGAATGTACTAACCATAACATGTTTTTTTAATGATTAATGATGATACAGACAAAATTCTCTATTTTTAATGAAAAAATTTGGCTTTTTTTTTTATTGTTTGAATTGTTATTTTGTCATTTTTGTTTGGTTTTCAGAAATGCTTGGACCACGACTTGCCAGATCGATCTGCGTTAAAGGATGGCATAAGCTCCTCGTATAAAACATTTTCTTCACTGTGTGAATCTGCTTACATAGAAGCGTTGAAGGACAGAGTTGATGATTTAATGAAGAAATGGGACAGGATTGAAGCAAGACTAAACAATTCCTTAGCCAGCCTGGAAAAGGTACGTTACTTTAACACATTAGTTGAGAGTTTATCCAAATAAGTACTGCCAGATCAATTGAACACATTTTTTTCTTTAGCAGTTAGAATTAGAGCTGAGCTAGTTTCTTTCATGAAACATCAAAAACTGTATTATTATGGTCAGTATCAGAATAATTGTGTACAATTCACATAAAAATTATTCTGTTTAAAATTTTCTTTGGCTGTTGTAGCATAGTTTTGCAGTTAAACATGTGATGTTATAGATTTATGACAAAATTGGCTTTGTGAAATGATACAACCAAATGTTTGATAATTTTTGCCTTTTCAATATGACAGCACCATCACAATCAAGGATTTTGTTATGCAAGTGCAGAATATTTTTTTTTGTACTTGTCTCTGGCTGCAGACTAAGATGTTTTATTTATGAAAATGTCATTCACGTCTAATAAATCGATGAACGCTGGCTGCACGCACGAAAAGGATGACTCATTGTCCCGTTGCACACATTGTCCCATTACGCTTTGTCCCGTTACGCTCATTGTACACTTATGCCGCATCTATCTCTGTTCCACTCGATTGGAACAACCATCGATTTGACTTTCCGAGGCACATTAAACTTGAAAAACTCCCATTCGTTTCCTACTTTTCCTATCATTGTCCTATTCTTAACAGAATAACACAGATTGGAAGAAGTTAAATAGCAAACATATATACACATTATTGTTAAAATAATCTGTTCGTTAAAGTAATAAACATATTTGAATTAATGAGTGCAAATAAAAGTAAATTTATCAATTAAATTGTAGATTTCATTTCACTCCTTTGTATTCATACAAAATAGTGATAATTCAATAAAATTATTCAATTTTATTCATAAAAGTACGCAATCATTTAATCAATGTTTTGTTATGATGTTGTCACGTTAAACTATCGTCCATAAACCGACTTTACAGACAACCAATTATTTTTTAATGTAGCTAACCTATCCCAACCAACCATCACCCGATTTACCAGTATTTAAAATGCAACTAACCTAAACTATTGACTCATTAGAACAGTAATATTATGCAAACTATTAGAAATACTGCAGTGCCGTTTTGCAGAATGATTAGAAATAAGTTAAGGAAGTTAAAAAAATCACATATTTATCTTTTTAATATCCGTGGCGCCCCTCTCCGCCATAATTAACAACGTACAAGTGGCAACAGGATTTGATTCACTAAAATGAATTCCTTAAGTTTTTTGAAAATGATAATGCAAAACTTTTACATAAGGAGTGAAAATCATGCAATACCAAGGGTTATTAGTAGATTCTAGACTACTTATAACTTGTAGTATCACCTATCTCTCAAGTGACTTGTTTTGAGCAATGTGCTCACCAGTTTGAGTATAGGCCACACTAGGCGTAAGTAAGATTTTTCTTCAAAAATCTACAGGCTGCAAGTGACCTAGAAAAACCTTGGAAAAACCACAGGAACTGTTCCTAGTTCTCACAATCACATAAAGTTAAAAACAAACTGAACATAATCTGATAGCTCATGCTTTTTCAGTTTTCCCTCTGAACCACTCGTATTCATTGTATGTTTATAGATTCATCCAAAGGAAACCCTTAAAAATATTTAATTTAGGTATAATACATGTTATGTACTTAAAATGTAGAGTCAATTCCCAGCTCAGATTCGGCACAAACCGTAGCAATTATATGGGTTTTAAATATAATTTGTCTATATTTTAACATTAAAACTGAAAAAGCTAAATCAAACCACATAACTTGGCTGTTTTATGTATTTGAATAACGAGGCACATGCTTCACGTATCCACCGTTAGGGAGCCTCCTCTGTAGCTTTGGTGTTGTCTTTTTATATTTCTGAATGGCCTCAAGCACAATGATTTCACTGAAGTTTATTTAATTTTATAAAGGTTTTTTGTACTTATTATTTATAACAATTTCTTTCTAATATTTTATACATTTTTAGTAAAAAAAAAAAAATTAAAATGCCAGCAGTTTAAAATCAGTTTTTATGATACCAACTGACATAGTGTGTCAGTTATTACACAACATGTTAACCAATTGGCATGTATCTCTTGATAGGAGTGTGATGATATCGCAAGAGCCAAGCATGAAGAATTTACTCGTTCCTTGGAGGAGATAAATGAATATCTTCAGGAAACTGAGGATTTTGTCAACAAATTAGACTCAATGGAACCATCCAAACTTACAGAAGATTATTTAGTGGAATGCAAGGTATGTTGGAACTACATGGTAAATTAATACAAACAATAAAACAAATTTATAAGTTAAAGTATGCACTGATGGAAAAGCAAAGAAATGGAAATTAACAAAATATTATAAAAGGAAATTATTTGCTAAGAAGGAAATGAAAGGTGATATGCTTCAGATACTAGTTACTGTTTCAATTTTTATTAGAGAAGCAAACAGTGACTATATATCTTTGTGGAAAACTTTAAGGGTGTTTTTCAGAATGAAGCGGGCAATGGTAGATTTCATTGAGAACACTCGCAAGCTGGTAGGGTCTTATGGAGGCAGCAGTACTTGCAAGATAGTACATAGTACATAGTACATAGTACATAGTATATAGTAGGTGGGTGTTCTGGGGTGGTTAGTAGCAGATGTCAGGTATGTTCGAGAATAATGTGAAACGTGTTGCCTCAGTTGGGACAACAGTTTTTTAACTGAACATAGTACGACTGGTCAAGGCAAGGCCTGTTCGTGGATGGTTGCTACTGTCTTGGCTGGCTGTGCACAAACAGTGTCCTGTACTTCATTCTGTGCTGACATGAATCATGTCGTCTTTATGAGGTCGAGCGGATAGGTGGTGACAACTGTCACATCTCGTCAGCTTTGTCTAATAAGGTGATTCCATGTCTGACAGAGGGGTTTTGTTCACTGATGTGGAGTGTCGGTCCCTCTCGTGGTAGCCTGGGACCGTAGTGGCTCGCAGTGTGACCACTCGCGGCTGCCGAGAGAGAGTGCCCGCGAGTTGTGGCATACTCACCACTCCATGGCCGGTAGCTGCAAGGCTATGCAAGGATGCACTCCGGCCGTGCTGTGGACACATTAATCTTGATTCCTGGTGGGGCCACTTGAGAAATGTTACCAATATTACCTGCCGGTTTTTGAAACTATTCCTGTTAATCTCCATTGTTTCATCGTAGCGCTTTTATTCTGTGTCGCCTTTCAGTGATGTAGGACTTTGCGAGCTCAGTCAAAATCCAGCTTTTAGAAGAGGTGTAGCATTGGTGGTCCATAAGGATGTGCAGTTGTGCTGTAGCAGAACTTAATTTTCACATACAGTTGGTCAAATATTATCTTTACCAAGTTTAACAATATAAAAGCTGCTGTAAAATAGATTTTACTGTCTCCCGGAAAAACTTTCTTTTTTCACATTGCTACATGGTCATTTCTGCTGCCCGAGAGAATTCCCGGCTCTGTTGTTGACTGTAATACTACATGAGGTCTCACCACAACACCAGGTTACCTTCCGTCCGCTGTCTCCGTCTACCAGCAACAGAAGTCTCCTGTATGAGGTTCCCACTGTGCTGTCGTCTGTTTGTCTCACGATGCAGATACACTGTGCTGTGCTGTGCTGTGCTGTCCAGGCAAATGCTGTGCAACTCGGCTAGCACCCCCCTTGCCTCTGCCCCGCCCCGCCTTCACGGCGCTCTTTGGCGTTGCAGCAGGATGTGTTTAGAATTGTCAGCTTTTATTATTGCTTTTCTAAACTGTTCACAGTCTCGTTATACACCATCAGAGGCATGTAATTTATTTTTGGTGACAGCAATATACCATTGCAAATGGCAGGATAAGAAGTTAAGAACAGAAAACATTCTGACGCTTATACTAGTATTAGCATTCACGAAAGTCAGTTTTCCAGTATGCAGCAGCGGGTGATGTTGTCTTGTCGCCGTGCGTGTCTGCGAAGAGAGAGAGGGAGGGCACCGTGCCGGGGAGTGACGGGCGACGCGGGGTGCGTGCAGGAGCTGCAGGCGGACATGCGGGCGCGCGAGAGCCGTGTGCACGCACTGCGTGACCTGGCCGCGCAGCTCTCCGAGGGCCAGCAGCCGCTCATCGCGCTGGACCGCCGCTGGGGCGAGCTGCTGCGGCGAGTGCACGTGAGTCCCGACGCTTGTCCACACCGACACAGTTGCTTCCTTAAGAGGCCCGCCTCGTCAGGGGTGTGTGTGTGTGTCAGTGAGGCGGGACTGGCTGGTGCTTCCAGCGCTCTCTCTCCTCTGGACTGGCGCGCAGTCTTCTCGACGTCAATGGATAACTGTGAAATTTGTGCGGTGACCGTATTTTTATATTACAGGGAAATGAAGATAAAGGTGTAATGCAAGTCCCTTAAGTGCTTTCAACAATCTGTACCACTTGTTTTACACCTAAAAATTACTCTGAAAACATGCGTTTCAGCCATTTTAATTCTTCTAGAAATACAGTTTGAAAACATGATCCAAAATTAAAAGTACTTTTCGGGCCTCAGCGAACTCTTAAATGATTTTCGTAAACATACCTCACTCGGATATCTTGAGTAGTTTTGAAATCGCGTTGTTTTTCCTGAAGCTCTGCGCACTGTGTTTGTGACCAGGTAGGCGGGCCCCTTAATACTTCAGTTTGGCAGAATTCTTCCAAAATGTAGTCTATAATAACCTGCCTTAGTTTGCATTAGAGGAGTGTCTGACCCGGTACTCCCAGCAAATTAACCAGCACCGAGCACTGTGGACGTAATCCCGGTACCACGAAAAGCATACCGGCTAAACCTTTCCTTGGTGCAACGCAGTGGCACGTTGCTGGTGACCGACGCGCACACGTCTTTCTGACTTCACTTTGATCCCCGTGAGGCGAGTGGAAGTAAAGGTTCGTAAATCTTTGAAAATTGCCGGTGCATATCCAGTGGGCAGTCTCCCCTTCCCGTGCTTCCCCCCCCCTTTTTGCCCATGATGGAGATATGATCAGCAGGAAGAGACTGAACACAAACAAAAGAGTACGTTCCCCTGAGATCCCAAATTTATTTCTGTCTCCTTTCAGAGGGATGATCATTTTAACCAAAAAAAAGGGGGCTTGTCTGTAAAGTCGGTTTACGTGCGATAATTTTACGTGATAACATCATAAGAAAACATTGATGAAAAATTTCATACTTTTTAATTTTCAAATATTATTTACAGTTCTTGCAAATTTAATTTAAATAATTTGTTTAAATATAATCACGAACAATTAGTTAAAAAGCCCGCCTTAACCAGTTTGATATTATAGAAGATTTTCTCGCATGGTGGTTGGCCAGTTCTTGCAATCTCGGCTCAGGCAGAACGTGACAATTTTTCGTGCGTGCAGCTGGCGTTCATCGATTTATAAGACGTTATCACGTCAGAAAGACCTATGGATGAATAACGCACGCTCAATTTACTTTTAAAACTTATCTTAAAATGAACTAAATCATGATTTAACAACATTCAGCTTTTCACTCTACTGTTTGCACCTGTACCTTGTAGGGTTGCGTTACAAGACGTTTGTTTCTCAACAAAAATAGCTTGTTTCGGCATTCCCTACCACCCGTTAAATTTTTTTGCCTTGCAGTTCCCAGACACTCTGTACAATTGTTTTAGCATCAAAAAAAAACTACCTTTAAGTTCCTTGCAGTTTGTATTTGAATATTGCTATGCCAGTTTTGGCTTGCAAGCAAAGTGTGCCTGATTGTATACTTAATGTTTAACCTATACACTTACACACTTTAATGATTGACTTTCATAGAATATACTAGCACACACTTTTACTTCCACTAAAAATTTTTTTCATATGATGAACTTATTATTTCTTAGTACAATAATTATTAATTTTTCTTTTCATTTTACCATATTTTCCAAAACAATAAACATTTTTGTGAGATCAAATTGCTAAGTACTTTGTGTTCTGTTTCATATTTTATTGTTGATTAAGTGAAATGAAATGCCAATAAAATATTTCAATACTATTTATTTTTATTATAGTATTTTAAACTCTAATGAATCACAACTTTTGTGATTCAAGAAACTTAACATTGTTTTATTTCACTGTATGCTACTTATAACATTTGTACTTTGTTCTCTAGTTTGTGTTTGTAAATAAAGCATTTGCACTAACTAATGTTTAAGTTCTTTATAATTTTTTTGTCATTCACTAACACTTTTAAATGGGTCTGCATGCACATGTGAGCCTTACTTTGCATTTGTTGTATGTATGAGGGTCATTCAATAAGTAACCAGACAAATCGATGTAGCTCAAAAATGGTTTATTTAATAAATGTGAAACTTTCAAAAATTTAAGATGGCATCCTTGCAATGACTTCTGATCAGCTGTTCGATAAGATTTTGTAAACATAACCTATAAATCAGTCAATTCAAGATGTCAAGACTGTTTGAGAATTACACTGCCGAAAAACAACGTGCCGTGATTAGATTTTTAGTTGCAGGTGTTAAAGGTAATGATATCCATGCAAGGATGTTATAAGTGTATGGGAACAATTTTTTAAACCGTTCGAATATTTATAAGTGAGTAGAACAATTTAAAGTGGCCGCAGAAGTATCGGTGATGAACAGCGAAGTGGCCGACCAGTCGAAGTTGTCGCTTCTTCCTTTGAATCTCGCCTTGATGCGTTAGTCCGAGACAACAGAAGAATCACTATTGAAATAATAGCTGCCAAAGTGTGTGCAAGTGTTGCAACTGTCCATAACATCATTCAAAATAAACTGCAATACAAGAAAATCTGCACGAGATGGATGCCGAGACAACTTATGGACACCCACAAAGAAACAAGGTTTCAAATCAGTAAACAGTTGAAAGCTTGATGTTCCACTGAGAAAGAATTTTTTTTTTTATATTGTAACGGGCGATGAGACATGGATTCACTATTACGAGCCTGAGTCGAAGAGACAAAGCCTTGAGTGGAAACACACAAGTTCTCCAATGTGAAAAAAATTAAAAACCCATCCATTTGCTGGTAAGGTGATGCTTACACTTTTCTGGGACTCACAAGGCCCTATTTTATGCGATTTTCTTGAAGACCAACCAACAATCAACAGTCACTATTACACTTATATGCTGGAAAACCAAATTAAAAGCCTGCAATTCGCACTAATCGTCGTGAACTTTTGAAAAAAAAAAGTTTTATTTTGCTTCACGACATGCCTGGCCACGTACAGCTTAGATAAAGGAAGAATGCATTCAAAAACTGGGCTGGGAGATTCTTCCACACTCTCCTTGCAGTCCAGATCTCGCCCCCTCAGACTTTCAAATGTTTGGTTCCCTCGCCTCTACACGGAAATTTTTTTAGCTCCAACGAAGAAGTAAAGATTCAGTTGAAAATGTGGCTCCGAAAGCAGCCAAAAGAATTTTATACCAGGCGCATGTGCAACTTACGGGAATGATGGGACAAGTGTATAAGTGTTGGGGGGAGATTATGTTGAAAAATAGGTTAAATTTTAATTTTGATTAAATAAACAGTTTTTAAAGCCACATCGATTTGTCTTGTTACTTATTGAATGACCCTCGTAGTTTTGGGTGCTTTGCACGTTTAGCTTAGATCTTTAATTTAAATGTGTACTTTTTTAATATAAAGTATGGTAAGAAAATGGAGATAGTAAAAAAGTACTAGTTCTAGAAGTTAATGGTATAAGCTGCAATGCTTGAGTAAATATTATTTCTCTGAAGAAATTTATTTCTCTGAAGAACATGGTTTTATTTGCTGAGGTATCGAACACAGTTGCTGTGAACATGTGTGTGCTGTGACTGCTCTACTTGGCACTCACTCGAACTCTGTAAAAAGTGGTCGGATGAGGAGTTGGAGGAGTTGGAGGAGTTGGAGCGCAAGAGCAAGTGCGGCAGGAGGGGACATCAGACTATTTGAAGGTCACTGCAGTTCTATAAATACTCAGTCGAGTGGAGTCCGTCCGCTGCTCTTGTCATCCTGCTCCGTAATGTGCGACTGGTTAACTCATCTCTACAGTTCATTTACAGCTTAAGTTTCTCTGTGCACGTAGCCATTCTGAGCTATTAAGTTTTTTTGAAAATGGAAGCATGCGTTACAGATGACTGCAAAAGTGTTTGTTTGACCTAAACAATCTTTGGCCACTTAAAACAAGCACAAGTGTCTAGGTATTTTGTGCCAAAAAAAAAATAATTTTTATGTGTTGAGACTTTAATTATCGTGCCATAGCGAAGATAAGCTTGAGAACTATGGGTTGAAGCTCTAAATATTAGCAGAAGAAACTAACAACGGGAGTGTGAGTTCTGTGTGTGTGTAGGTAAACAAATGCAAATGAATGGAGCTGATTAAAATTTGCAGGTAATATGTTCCCACACAAAAAAATATTTTTAATTTATTGAAATAAACATGCAGGAACTTAGAATTAAATAATGTATTTAATAGTAAATAATTCAGATTTTTTTTTTTTAGTTTACGATTTTTTTAGTTTTTTTAATTCTCTGACATATAGTACTTATTGCATATACAGTAAACAGAGGTCTTGCTTACTATTGCTGTAATATTTGTATTGTTTATTAGATTATTTTATTGCTGTGGTTGAGCACACATTTATAATGAGAAGAGAGTTAACCGTACATTATATAATTGGTCTATGTATCCTCTTACCACTGTAGTTCTGTAAATGGTGTTTGTAGGCAACTTCATGTGATATTCTCCACTTTTTGTGTGACATTCCCAAAACTTCATTAGAATACACTACTGTCATTTTATTTTGTAATGCTTTCATTGATAGTTCTTTTAGTTTTACATTACTCCATTATAATAGATACAAATCAGAACAAAAAATTTTTACTAGAATATTTTTTACTCTTAAACAAAGAACTGTTACCTGTACAATCAAGTTTAGTATATTCTTTTTCATTTTATTAATTTCTTTAGTTGGCCCAACATTTGGAGCTTTGTCTGGACAAAAAAAAAATCTGGTGACATTTATAAGTGAAATTTGAACCAAATTGAACTTATCATTGAGCATGATCATAGCTTGTCAGGTTTAGCGACAAGTATTTTATTCCGTTGTCTCTATTTATTTCTGTGTTGTAGTAGTAAAATGTTTTTTTATTATTGATGTGTGAACATCTTAGCTATCAGTATACTGCATTTGGCAGGAGTGATTCGTGAAAATAGAAGGGAAATGTGGGACAACAGTGCTCCGTCTGCACAGAAGTCTCATAAACGACCCATGTGTAGCAACGTAAACCCGTATTTTGTCACGCAGTGGTTAAAAAAAAAAAATAATAAAAAAAATTAACTAAAATAAATCAATCAATCGAAAACTATAATGAGTTTTTTTAACTTAATTTTTTTTTGGCTGGGTTGTGCAGGGAAGGGGGGGGGGGGGGGTAGCTTACAAACCTTTCGTAGCTCGTCTATCTAAAGCAACATTGCTCAGATATTACATAGCGTTCAGAGGTACCTATAGATCAGTATGTATAAGCCCGTACAAGTATTGAGGGACTGGAAGCTGATGCTGAAAAACAAACATTCTCAAAAATAATACTAGACAATTTATTAAAAAAAAAAAAAAAACACATTCAAAGATAATTAAAATCACTGACAAATACAGCACCTGTAGAACAGAATTCCTTGCAAGACATACACAAAGAATAAATTACTACACACACCATAAATGAATAAATAAAACTCTAGGTTAGTTATAAATAAATAAATAACAATTTAAATAAACTTTTAAATCTCGACAATGATGTTAATTCTTCAAATCCATAACTCATACATGATTAAATTATGAGCTAAGAGTTAATTAAAATACAATTTTTCTACGGCCGTAATGTTTTATAACTACTTTACATCAAAACCAAGACAGTTTTTATCCCAACGACAAGAAATATAGACAGTAGAGTCCAGCATTTTGGTTGAATTTCCCAGCTTGGCTTCTGTCCAGTATAAAACATTATAGTTTGTTATGGCCATTCAAGCTTACAAACTGTATTCCAGGATAGTTTCACTACCATAAAGTTTACTTTAGCACACACACTTAATACATCCTCCGTGGGTCCACCCTCTTAACGACTTCGGCTCGTGGCTATAGCAGTTCATGCATGCATGCGCATTAGACTTTCAACCTGTGTAATGAGTGCATATTTAGTTTCAAGAAGTATAACCTCAAAAACGATAGTAATATCTTGTTAAACAGAATTATAGTTAGGTTTTACAAAGGGGAAAAAATTTTACAGTTTTTTCCCTATGGCGAATACTTTTCATACGTTTATCTCGCATTGTTTTAAAGAATTTTACGTTGAATTTGGTGTCCAAGTTTCGTATTTTACCTTTATTTGCAACATGAAAACACATGAAGTTACTCGGTACCGAGGTGAGATGTTTACACATCAGTGGCGAGTGCTGAAACACTCCCTCACAATTGTTTTGTGCCCAGCATCTACAAGTTTTATAAAGGTATTTTTAAAATTATTTCAGTTTGCTGAATATTGAGGCCAGTTTGGATTGGTGAAAGCTCAGATTTCCAGTGTTAATTCACTGTTGGATATTCATAATTCTAAATAGGGCAGGAAACACTCAATTAATTTCAGTACAGTATAACATTAAATTATACTATATATCCATATGTATTGTGCTAATAACAGTACAGTATAATGTTCTGTACTGTAAATTGATAATCTAAAGTAAATGTATTTGCTTTATTGTTACTTAACTGTAAAATGTACTATGTATTTAAAAAATTATATCTGAGTTTATCTCATTTCAGCACATTTGAAATTTTAAGGTTTTGCTGATTTTGGTTAGGATTATCCGGTTTTTCGTTCTAGCAGGGTTCGGACTAATGAGGTTCCTTTCTATTCCTAAAACTCAATAATTTACTGAGGTTTACAAGTTCAAGAAACATCTATCATGCTAAACTAAACTGTTACGTATAAAATTTCTGTATTTTCCTGTAGAATTTTGTCTTAAATATTGCTTAATTAGGTTAAACATACAAAATTAGAGTTTTGAAACTTAATTATATTTTATACATATTTAACTGCATATGATTATAATAATAATTTCAGATTAAAAAATGCTACAGTGTGGTTGCTTGAATCAAAAAGTTTGAATTAATTTATAAATGTTCTAATTTAAAATTAAAATTTCTTACGTGATTTGTATGTGTTGTGCCTGTTAGATGTGTATTAACTGATTTGTTACATGGCGGTAATATTAGCTTTATATATATATACACACATATATAGCCATACATCTATACAGACATATATATGTATGTGCATAATTGATTTTCAAATTAGTTTTTTTTTTTGCTGGCCTTGAAATTAATATTTTCATGTCTTGAAATTTTTAGGTACAGGTAATCATGATATTTTTAGGTACAGATAATTATGATATAAGTTGAAATAATATGTTCAATGACATTTTTATTTAAGCATGTGGGAAAGAACAAAGTACCTACCCATGTACACATATTTATTTTGCTTAGTTTGAACCCTCCAGATATGTAGATGTATAAATTTTTCACAGTTAAAAAAATAATTTCACCTGTGTGTTGTATTTTACAGATTATTAAAAAGCCAAAACTTATTTTGAAGTTTTAAGAGTAATTAAATTTTTTGTACACATATTGTTAAAAATATTGTACCTTATTTGTTATAAAGCATATAAACAAATGAATAGATTGTAACTGGTGGTGCCTACAATACTTTTGAATGACTAAATGTAACTGTGTACTAATAGGTAATAAAATACATAGATGTTTTAGTTTTGCACAACTATTTGTTACTTACTGCATACCAGTGATTAATGCTTACCATTATAGAAGTGGCACATGATTGGTGTTTGGTGACTGGTGACCGGTGTTTGTGTTGTTTACTGCAGTGTGTTACTGCTGTGTGTTAGTTGTGTCTGTTGCCTTGTTGTGGGAGTGGAATCCTGTGTGTTTACACGTCATTGGTGCCGGCTGCATACATCTGTGTGTTCATCTCCAACTAATCAGCATCTCACCTCCTGCACTGGTTTCACGCGATGTAACAAGTGGCATACTCTCCCCCTGTCTCTAAACCAACAGTTCGTGTTTACATTCCTACGTGCACTACGCACATCTGCACTTTGTATGCTTCAGTGTTGCTTGCTTTAAAAAAATTAATACTTTAAAAACTTTCTGCATTTCACAGATACTCACATGCTTTTTTTTTTAAATTTCACCCACTCAGCCTCAGGAATTATCTGATAAAATGTTAACTTTGTGATGCACGGGTTGGTGGTGGTGACTGCTCATAACTCAACTAAAATAATTTCCTAAAACTGTGTTTATTTCTTAACTTAAATGCACTTAAAAGATTTAAAAAAAAAAAGAAAGAAAAAAAAATTTAAAAACTAAATCTTTAAAGTTCACCTTAGCATACTTTATAACTTGTTTTCGATAATAAATTATAACCAAACATTAGATAAAAAAAAGAATAGGTTTTCTTAAATTTCTTAATTTTATGCATGATTAACGAGGTTGCTCAGGTAAACATTATTTTTTCAGGACTGGACTGAGAGAGAGGTTGCTTTGCCCCAGACGCCGTCGCACACTCAGTCGGACCCGACAGCGGCAGATCAGAAACCACTGGCAGAGAGTAGGGGGAGAGAGCCAGGGGAAACTGCTTCTAACGTTGTAAACGAGTTTGGTGCAGTGAAACCGAGCGGATTGCTTTCAGTAGTCAGTGAAGATGTAAGCGCACAGTTCCACCCTCACGCTGCCCCAGTCGTGCCCTTGTCTGGCGGTGACGAGCCCATGGACGTTGACTGCTTCGGTTACTCGAATCCCGCGTTCGAGGATTTGCAGCCGAAGGAAGCAGCCGGCACTGAGCAGACAACGGAGACGGGAATGGATCTTGTTAGCGTTGTTCGTAGAAGCAGCATTACCTCTCGCACCCAGGATAACGATGCTGTCATGTCGACGGTAAGCGATAAGATATTACTTTCTCCGGTTTCTCGTGAGAACGTGGCGTTTCCAAGTAATTTCCCAGACCTAGTTCAGGTCACCAGGATGAAGGAATCGTTGCCAGATGCTCGGTCGGAAGCCGGCACGGATGAGAACGGGGAAAGGCAAGCAGGTGCGGACGTGAGCCCGAGGGAAGACGACACCTTCTTGCTGGCCCAGAGCAGCGCGCTGTTCTCCCAAGTGTCGACGAACACGCTGGTGCCGCGAGGCGAGGAGGGGGACCCGTGCCAGGTGGTGGAGGTGAAGGAGAGGGAGATCGCGAAGGCCGTGCCCGCGGAGAGGGTGGTGTACCCCTGCACCAGCATCAAGGCCACGGTGCACTTCGGGCCGCAGACCGTGGAGATGGTGGAGATCGTGGAGGACTTCGAGGCGGAGGAAGAGCCCTCGCCGGCCGCCGGCGCGGACGACGAGAGCGCGGACACGGACACCGTGGTCCGCAGGAAGAGACCGGAGCACAAGTCCTTGAGCGATGAGGAGATCATCAGGGTGAGTGACCAGAGTGCCGTGCACGCGCTGCTAACAGAGAGTGTCGACCTGCTGAGGAAGTCCCCTCCCAAGTTATCGCTTACTTTCCACGGTAACGGCATGCGTGTGTCTCCCGCCACGCCCCCTCCCACCCCTGCCGCCCTCCCCGACGAGTCCGTGCCGGCGGTCTTTGCCCGCGCCTCCGGGACGGATCGGCACGAGAGTGGTTGGTCGGACTGTTTGCCGGCCGTGCCCAAGAGGACCAAGTTCAACCCACCGAGAGAACCACTCGAAAAGAAAGCCGAGTGTGACGTGTCAGAGCCACGTGTTATAACTGGCAGCGTGAGATACGGTAAGGATGACTCGAAACGGGAAGAGTCGACAGAAGAGGACGGCAGCTTCTACGGCAGCGACAAGGATACCGATGATGTCGTCGAGTTCTCCGAGGACAGCGAACCTTTGTTTTGTGCGGACAGCTCGAGCTCGGAAGACGAGTTGCCCCTGGGTCACCTGGTCAGTCGTCACTTGGACAAGGTGGGTTCCAGCCGAGGGAGTGTGGCTTTGTGTGCGTGTGTGTGAGTATTGTCTTTTGTAGTAGTAGGTGAACTTGAGTGACTTAGATACTTAGTTTTAAAATTATTTTAATTTTGTATGAAAGTTAAGGGAGAAAAAATTAACTTTAGTTTCAACTCACCTCTGAAACAATTTTGTTTGTTGAAGGACCGGTAAATAGTCTTAATTAATAAGTTTTGTATCAATTTAGCTAGATACAGTTTTCTTGTAAATTATACCATTTATTTGTTGCTGTTTGGTAACATTGACTCCATTCTATATGTTTTAGTTTATAAGTAGTCCAATATTGTTATTGTGTTAATGTGAAAATGTTTTTTTTTTAAATCATAAGTTTACAATTTATGAAATTACTTTTTTTTAAACCTGTTAGCTAAACATTTTTTATAATTTTGACGTGCTCAGTAGTACATAGAAAAAGAAAGATTTCCATCAAAGTAAATTGATAGAGTGAATATTTTCAGATTTTTCTTTTGAAATGTTTTATCATTCTTTTATAATTTGTTAGTCTGTCGTTCGTAGACTAGGTGTTGTTTGTAAAGAAGGCACCAAGTGAGCGGGTGGACTGGTCTTTATTCCAGGCCATTCTGTCGTCACGGAAGGAAGCGGTTGCCCCGAAGCCGCGGGAGCGTCTCCAAGCCGGAGGGCAGAGGGCGAGGCAGGACGCCTCCCGGGCCTCGCTGCCGGGGCCTCTCGCCCGAGACATTGCCGAGTTCGAGCACGCCTCCCAGCAGATGCTGAGGCACATGGACGCCATGCTGCTCACCGTCAACGCCGTCACCAGCGAGAGAGACCCGGGCAAGCGACTGGAGGTGCGTACATTCTCCACACAGCAGGACATCACAGCTCGGATGTTCTCACGCGATGACGTCTTATAAATCGATGAACGCCGGCTGCACACACGAAAAGCATGACTCATTGTCACGTTCCGCCCGAGCCGAGCGTGCAAGAACCGGCCAACCACCGTGCGAGAAGATCTTCTATAATATCAAACAGGTTAAGGCGGGCTTTTTAAAAGCAGCAATTTAAAATATTTGATTTATTTGTACAACTTCATCATTTTAAATTAACAATTTATTGAGATTGATTTGATTTCAGTTTATAATTGTTCGTGATTATATTTAAACAAATTATTTAAATTAAATTTGCAAAAACTGTAAATAATATTTGAAAATTTAAAAGTATGCAAATTTTCATCAACGTTTTCTTATGACGTTATCACGTAAAATTATCGTCCGTAAACTGACTTTACAGACAACCCCCTTTTTTTATGTTCATACACTTTTGTTTATGAACCTACATTTGTATAAGAAATGTTTCTCTATTTTTTTTTTATCAAGCTATTATATTTGTTGGTATTATGGGAGGCTCAATTAAATATAGTATTGGACAGAATATTTTTTTTGCTGATTAAAGTAGTGTGTGTCAGGCACTTGATTGGTTCAACGTAATATTAAAATTAAACATTTCAGAATTGACACAGGTGCCAACAAGCCTGAATTGCAGGTATTGGCGTGGTGGAAGTTGGCAGACTCCTAGTTTATCAAGGCTTTTTTTTTAGACATTGTTCCATGTTCATTTGTACTGAGTACATTCAGCACTAAGACAGTATTATGTATGTAGCAAAAATTTTAATTGTCTGAATATGCTTTATACAGTTCCTCAATAGCTTTTTAGATACTAAATTAATTTCGTTACAACCACTACTTGTAAATGGCAATTTGAACATGTTGTTCCACCATTAGGTTTATTAATATTTCCCATAATAAGTTCACAAATTCAAAAATTTAAATATTTAAAACATCTTCAAACATTAAGTCTTTGTGTAATTCATCAGTGAAAAAGTATTAAAGATTTTCAAAAAAACATAATACTAATTCTTAAGTACATGGATATTTGGATTTGTAGAATTTGTATGTTGTCCAAACAGAACTTTATATACATGAAACCGATTTGAGCAAAGGTTAGTGAACAGTGAGATGGATGGTCTGCGTGGCTGGTCGGAACAGGTTCTGGAGCGGGAGATGAGCTTCCTGGCCCCCGACGTGGCGACGCTCATCAGCCGGGGCGACGGCCTGGTGCTGACTGTGCACTCCAGCGACCCCGAGCGAGCGGGCCAGCTCAAAGAGGCCACCCAGGACCGACTGCGCAGCAAGTGGCAGCAGGTGAAGGCTGACGCTGAGGTATGTCATCATGTACGCTTGTCACGGCTTGGCTACAATAGAGGTGGCTACGGAACAGGCCCAGGAAGTGGACGCTAGAGGCAGGTAACCGGGATGATAAAAGAGATTAACAAACGGTCCGAGAGTTGACATACAGGGCGCTGAGGTAGACACAGGCCTGGGGCAAAGAGTTGTTAATATTTCCAGCAGGTAGTGCATGGTGTGGTGACCGCCTACGAAATGCACTCAACCACCGGGAGGGGTGGGGGGAGCGGAAAGAAGTGACCGCTGTCGTAGCGGCAGGGGGGAGGGCCATCAGAAACTGCTGGTGCAGTGTGACCCGTGCTGCGGTCAGCAGAACACGGCGCTGGGCCGTCTCTAAACGCAGCGCCGTTATCGGCCGTGCGTGCTTGTCTGAGCGGGCGCGGGAGACTGTTACATGATGAACGCCGTGACATGCTGCGTGAATGTGCAGCGCACGGCACGGCAGCTCTCGGCCACACGAGGCACCGGGGGCAGTGCAGTGGGCTGCTGGTGGACAGCGGTGAGGAATGAAACTGTCAGGCCTGAGGCAAGGGTAAACTAATATGAAAGTTCCTGCAAGTACTAAAATGCCATGGAAAAAAAAATATAGCTTAAACATGACATATCACACACTATTAAAACTTGTTAGAAAAATCTTAAATGACTCGTGCCATGAAACCTGACCAGTAAGTGGCACATTATGAACTGCTACCATCATCCTTCGTCTGTCTCCCAGTTTACACCGGTGCTTACATTAGCTCTTCTGTTCACTACTCACAGCTCTGCCTTGTCCTTCCGTCTGGTCTCTTGTGTTTGTTGCTGCCTCTTATTGCATTCATTTATCATTATGTTAACATGGCCATACAACATCATTCTTTGCTTGCTATGTAGTTTTATTGTGTGTGTAATGTAATTTTTACTTATTCATTTATGACCTTGTTTCAGTATCTGGTATTTCTTTTGGTTGTCATATTAAAGTTTATCGCAAAACTTCATTCGTATTGCTGTTTATTTCCTCTTGTTTTTGTAACCATCACCTGTGTTCCTTAATGAATATGCTGTAGAACACCATTTATCTCGGCAGTCTACAACACAATTTAAAATGCATCTCCTTGTTGTTTCTTTGTGCTATGCCTCCCTAATTTTTTATGGGCAACAGTGGTTCTTTTGTTGAGTGAAAAATGATATTGAAAATACGCTACCATTGTGAAACTTATTAAAAAAGAGAGAAATATCAAACTTCATGTAAGAATTTTACCAACTCACTTTGATATAGCAATGACATACAAAACCTTAATCACATAGAATTCTCTTCTATCTAATAATATTAAGTAGCTTATATAAAACTAACCCAGATAAAAAAAATTATTATGTGTTATTGTGATTAAAGTAATCTCAGTGTAATTATTATTATGTATTTTTATTTTTCTGTCTCATTCAAAAATCTGTTAAACCTATTGTTTTAAATTTTGATGAAAATTTTTGTAAAGCTCAAAAATAAAATAGCTGTGAAGAAGTGCCTTTTTTCTTTAAATGTTATAAGTGAAAACTTGTTTACTGTGGCAGTGATGTGCCACACGTGGCAGGGCCATGCTGGTCTGTCATGTGTGACAGTGATGTGAAATGAGTGTAAGGTGTCATGCTGGTGAGTGTGTGTGACAGGTGAGGAAGACAGAAGCCCAGCAGGCAGAAGAGAAGCTGAAGGCCTTCAACAGTCTAGTGGATGAGCTGGAAGCTTGGCTGAGGGACATCAAGTGCAAAGTAGAGCAGGCAAATAATGACGACGGCCAACTGCAGGTGTGTATTTATTAGTAACTTCTTCATATTTATTAAATACTTCATGGTGTTGGCTAAAGGTCGGGCCTGTGCTAAATGCATGGTTAAACTTAGAATATATAATTTTTGGTTTAATTGATTTCAGCAAGAATTAGCAGGCTGCAAAGTATCCTGAAAGCTAAGAAATTTCACTATACTCTCATTGGTAAAAAATATAGGAGTTAATATGATAATTTATTGTGTCCACCCTTGATTGGTGCATCAGAATACAATAAACAAAATGTTGTTGGTCAAAGCATGTGTAATTGTAGACCCGAATGTAGTCATTGTCTTCCTCCAAAGGTAGGTACTTTGCTAGAGAGTTAAGAAAGTTTCAGGAGTGTGTGACAGATGTGTTGAGGGAAAGAACTGTTACTAATATATGGAATAACTCCACATTAAAGAAATCCATATCCACCCATCAAGGTAAAACTTTTGCTAAACTAAATAACATGACTTATATCCTACTGTTACAAATCCATGTTAAGCAAACAAGAAGATAACTCAACCTTAGGAGTGGGAATATAGCAATCACAGTTGAAATAACAAAATGGTAGTGTGAATTAAAAAATTATAATATAAATGATCTTTCATTATTAAAAAAAAATTTAAATAAATTATGGCTAATATTAGAATTGACATACCTACGCACTTCACCTGTTGGCAGTTTTATAAGTACATATAATAATTCTTTGCAAATTTTTCTCAAAACAAAAATAAAGTTTTTTTCCCCCATGTGGCTATCGACATCCACAGCTCCCGTTGTTGTGGGAAGCATGGTGGGCAACTTGAGTTGACAGATGCCAGTGCCTGCTCCGTGATTGGCAGCCTCATGTAGGTGGACCGAGCCGTGGTCCGTCCAGGCCCAGTGGCGATCGGAGACACTGACGTAGTGTCGGTGATTGTGCGGGAAGAACGTGAGAAAACTTTGCCTCGTCCACTAGTCATGGCCTGGAAATAAGCCGCCACCCGCCCAACACGATGACTGCCTAGTCAGCCAAAAATAACAACTCGGGACGCACTCACGTGGAATTACACAGGTTCCAGCAATCTTTATGGTTGTACCAGGGCCACTGACAAGTACCAATACAATAATGGGCATCTGTAAACTGTAAACTTTAGATTACAGGCACGGTCAGTCCGAAACTTTGGTAGACACAACCTAAGGGAGGGGAGATTGGCTCCCACTCCAAAATGCTAAGAGACTCGCATAGGCTGTAACGAAAAAGATTTTAAGATACATATAATGATATAACTAGGTATTACAGTCTATAAATCAGTTGGAAAAAAAATATTTACTTCCTCTCTGGGCTGTACGTCCGCTCATAGTCGCAACCTGTACCAGACGGCCGCTACACGAATCCAGGGCCGCCACTCCACACCCAAGGACAGAGAGTGACATAGCTGTATATTTAAATTGAAATTAAATATCTTCCTCTAGACTTTCCCAACTTAAAGAAACAGAGCACAAAAAATTGACAAAGAGCAAAGGCAGCACTGTCCAGTTTGTGCAGATCTGTAGCACATAAACATTGTTTAGTTTATGTCTTGAATAGACACTCTATCGGAACATACTGTCAGAATGCACTGCTGGAACGCTCTGCCAGAACGCTCTGCCAGAACGCTCTGCCGGAACGCTCTGTCGGCCGGCACTCCCACTGCACTCCGCCTTACTGTCTCAGCTGGGACCCAGACTTCGAAGCTGCCCAGGACAATAAGACATTAACTTGTAAAACTAAAAATGATTTTTTTCTAGCATACCGGGGGTGCGGCGTTTGTCCTAAAATCGTTTATCCTAATTTCGTTTGTCCTAAAAATTAGGACAAACGACTTTAGGACAAACGACGTTAGGACAAACGACTTTAGGACAAACGACTTTAGGACAAACGAATTTTAGGACAAACGACGGAACAGCTTCAAAATATTTTTACTCTGATTTTTAGGACAAACGACTTTAGGACAAACGACATTAGGACAAACGACTTTAGGACAAACGACTTTAGGACAAACGAATTTTAGGACAAACGACGGTTCCAGTATCGATAAATCCTTACTCTGAGTTTTAGGACAAACGACTTTAGGACAAACGACATTAGGACAAACGACTTTAGGACAAACAACTTTAGGATAAACGACTTTAGGACAAACGACATTAGGACAAATGACTTTAGGACAAATGACATTAGGACAAACGACATTTAGGACAAATGATTTTAGGACAAACGACATAATGAAAAACCAAGTTAGGACAAATGACTTCAGGACAAAAAACTTTGAGTCAAACTATTTTATTTGAAAACCACAAGCATGTGAGAACTTACAGTAAAAGAATACGTTGAAGAAATAAATTTATATACTGGGGAAATACTTAAAATTCTATGCAAAAAAATTCAGCGTTTACGATAGTTACAATTTTTAGACATCTAGGAATGGACGACTACGGTTTCAAGGACCTAAATCTGTTTTTTTTCCCGCCATCTTGGATCCCCATCTTGGATCCGCCATATTTAAATCAAACACCCCACTCATTATGATGAAATTTTCGTAATGACCGCCATATTGAATTTTTCTGTTCCACTGGAGGCCACCATCTTGGATGCCGTCGACTTTCCTTCTGTTGTTTGTTCCTAGATAGCGCCAGCATCGCTCTTGATATTTTTTTTTGTTCTTCTGGAGGCCACCCTCTTGGATACCATTGACTTCGTTTCTGCTGTTTGTTCATAGAGAGCGCCATCGTCGCTCTGATTCATCACATAAGGTCGATGTTCCATTGCCTACCATAGCTATTATGGTCCTTATCGACATATTAAATTTAATTTTTTAAACAAAATACATTGGAAGCACTGTGATTCGAACCATTGCAGCTCTGATCTCTAGGTTGGCTAATATACGCCTTTAACCGCACGGCCATCTAGACATTTACCAGACTGAGAATAAAATAAGGTATATATAACACGAGGGACAATAATATTACTTATAAACATACAAGGAAGATGAACGTAGCAGAAGAGATTGATTATATCTAATGGGAAGATCCTAACATATTGGTTGACAGGCTGACTTCTACATGGTTCGCTTTGTGCAGGAAACTATTCGAGCATCAAAGGAATATCCTTCATACTTAAAGAACTGAGGGAAGCTGGCTACATAAAATAATGGTTTCAATTAAATGCATGTGTATAAAATTGAAGAAAAATTAATATTTTTTTCAAAATATATTTTATCATTTCTCGAAAGCTCATTTCTAAATAAAACTTATAACTTAAATGTGTAAAAAAAACACCACTGACATCCAAAATGTATACTTATTAAGTCATGCATGTAATCATGTCAAGTTCGATAAAAAAAAGTAATTGAAATCAGTTGGAGCATATGGAGCATATGGAGCATTTGGATCCTTTGGAGCATTTGAAAGAGATGGAGCTTTTGGAACATTTGGAGCATTTGAAGCATTTGGAGCCTTTGGAGCATTTGGAACAGATGGAGCTTTTGGAGCTGTTGTAGCATTTGGAGCATTTGGAGCTGTTGGTTGGAGCATTTGGAGCCTTTGGAGCATGTGGAGCTATTGGAGCTGTTGGAGCATTTGGAGCTGTTGGAGCATTTGGAGCATTTGGAGCATGTGGAGCATATGGAGCTGATGGAGCTGTTGGGGCATTTGGAGCATTTGGAGCTGTTGGAGCTGTTGGAGCATTTGGAGCATTTGGAGCCTTTGGAGCATGTGGTGCTATTGGAGCTGTTGGAGCATTTGGAGCTGTCGGAGCATTTGGAGCATTTGGAGCATTTGGAGCATTTGGGCCATTTGGATCATTTGGAGCCTTTGGAGCATATGGAGCTGATGGAGCTGTTGGGGCATTTGGAGCATTTGGAGCTGTTGGAGCATTTGGAGCATTTGGAGCTGTTGGAGCTGTTGGAGCTAAGAATTAGACGTTTCACGTCTATGTAGAGCTAAATTTTTATAAGATTGCTGGCTTTCTCAAGTGATCCTGTAGTAGGATATAAATTATGTATTAAATATTATGTTTGTAAAAAGAACTTGCGGTGTTTTATTTCTCGAACCTGACACTTTTCTGGTATTTAAATTAAATTTATTTTCAGCTTCGTCCATAGATCGAAGCAAGTTTCGATTCAATATGTAAAATAATGTGTGATATTTTCGGTGAATTTTGGAATTTTTCCCGAACTAATAAGTCAATAAATACAAATATCTAAGATGGCGGTCGTAATGGTTTAAAGGATGATGGTAATAGATTATTTTAAGTCTCTTTTAGGACTTTGATTATAATTTATTATAATTCTTATTTTTTACATAAAATTATTCTCTTTTTTGCATCATCCATGTATCGAACCAAGAACAAGAATTGATATAATCAATCATTAATTTAATGAGTGAATTTTTTGATGAATTTTGGATTTTTTTCCCGAATTTCTAGCTAAATAATTACACGATTCCAAGATGGCGCCCAAATTTCAAGATGGCAGGCACCCCAGTTATTATAAATGATTACTGCACTCTAGCGGGTAAAACTTAGACAAGTATGATGGTAATGTACTCTATAAGAGGAGTACATACACAAGTTGGTTTCCTCCAGCAGACGAAAACAAGATGGTGGAAATGACCTCTAGCAGGTGGTAGCTCCTGGTAGCATGTACTGAACGCAAAATGGCGGATCCATGATGGTCGTCATGGTAAAAGTCAAATTTCAAGGTCAAGGTAAAAGTTCAATGCACCCAGTTGAGGACAAAGGTATGGTGAACAGAAAATTATACTAACATGGTATCAGCACACTCTAGCAGACGAAAACAAGATGGTGGTCTCCAGCGGATGAAGAAAAGATGGCGGACATGTCGTCATATCAGTTGATGATATATATACCTTGGTATTAGTGGCGGTAGATCAGTCTGTAGGTGGCTTCTGTGGAGGAAGGATGTGTAGTTTTTTTTTGTTCTTACCAGTTTCGAACCAAGGACAGGAATCGAACTAATTAGTCTGTATTATAATTGGTAATTTTTTTGATGAATTATGGAATTTTTCTCGAATCTATAGCATTAAAATTATGGATTTTCAAGATGGTGACCATAACGAAAAGTGCAACGGTGTTTTTTAAGATTTTTATTATTTAATTCGATTGCTTATTTTTTTAATGATTTTTAAATTTTTCCCCGATTTTCCAACATAAAAATTACGGATTTTCAAGATGGTGACCGTTACGATAATTGTAACAGTTACGTCTTAATACATGATGGTGGTTCTGTCTCGAATAGGTGGTGCTATTATTACTTCAAATCAAAAAAAAATTACAAGTCTGAATATGCATGTTATTTTTATATATATTTTACTTTATTCTCAGTCTGGTAAATGTCTAGATGGCCGTGCGGTTAAAGGCGTATATTAGCCAACCTAGAGATCAGAGCTGCAATGGTTCGAATCACAGTGCTTCCAATGTATTTTGTTTAAAAGATTAAATTTAATATGTTGATAAGGACCATAATAGCTATGGTAGGTAATGTAACATCGACCTTATGTGATGAATCAGAGCGACGATGGCGCTCTCTATGAACAAACAGCAGAAACGAAGTCATTGGTATCCAAGAGGGTGGCCTCCAGAAGAACAAAAAAAAATATCAAGAGCGATGCTGGCGCTATCTAGGAACAAACAACAGAAGGAAAGTCGACGGCATCCAAGATGGTGGCCTCCAGTGGAACAGAAAAATTCAATATGGCGGTCATTACGAAAATTTCATCATAATGAGTGGGGCGTTTGATTTAAATATGGCGGATCCAAGATGGGGATCCAAGATGGCGGGAAAAAAACAGATTTAGGTCCTTGAAACCGTAGTCGTCCATTCCTAGATGTCTAAAAATTGTAACTATCGTAAACGCTGAATTTTTTTGCATAGAATTTTAAGTATTTCCCCAGTATATAAATTTATTTCTTCAACGTATTCTTTTACTGTAAGTTCTCACATGCTCTGTGGTTTTCAAATAAAATAGTTTGACTCAAAGTTTTTTGTCCTGAAGTCATTTGTCCTAACTTGGTTTTTCATAATGTCGTTTGTCCTAAAATCATTTGTCCTAAATGTCGTTTGTCCTAATGTCGTTTGTCCTAAAGTCATTTGTCCTAATGTCGTTTGTCCTAAAGTCGTTTGTCCTAAAACTCAGAGTAAGGATTTATCGATACTGGAACCGTCGTTTGTCCTAAAAGTCGTTTGTGCTAAAGTCGTTTGTCCTAAAGTCGTTTGTCCTAATGTCGTTTGTCCTAAAGTCATTTGTCCTAAAGCTCAGAGTAAAAATATTTTGAAGCTGTTAAATCAAAGTTCTGCAGGTACTTGAACACTCGTTTAGTATTTCTTGATACTCACTCCAGTCATGACTACATCCATAATACATGTTTGTCTATATTTTGCACACTCACATTAGTTTGGCCTGCCACTTGCACCGACCTCCAGTTGACAGAAAGTGCACCCGAGGCCAACTTGAGCTGCCTATTTACATTTTGAACGTTTTTGTGCAGTGCATATAAAAAGAATTAAATGAACTACAGAACTAAACTTTTACTCAAAATTGTTAGGGTGTTGACAGCTAAAGGCAGGCTGTGCAAACACTTCATATGGATCCTGCATTTGGATACATCTAAACGTAACGTCCAGTAGCTGCGACCTCTCGGTGTGCATGAATATTACCCTTTCATTAGTCTTCATTTTGTGCTACGTAATGGCCTAGAGTAAATAATCAAATGCTCATTTGGTAGCAAAATTAATGTTTTGTTAGAAGACAAGAAGGATGAACTAGTGCATCTTTCAACTGACACCAAATAAGTTTTGCATTGTTGTGCTCAAGATAACATGAAGGTTGCAACACATTGATCAGGGATTATCTGTTAAAAATGTTGCCTCCATTAGCAGCTACTCCTATTGAATACAGAAACCTGGAGTCACTAGTGCCGCTTGTATCCGCCAGAGGGCACAGTTAGCTCGAGAAGGAGACGCACTGGAAAACATTCCAGTTTCTCGGGGGACCAATCCACTTTGTGCTTCTTGCTGTTTGTAGACATATGACACTTCAGAGGATTTTTCACTGGAAAGTGTTTGAAGAATGTTATAAAAATTTGCTGGTAATATTCTGCATTATCAGGAATTCTGAGTATTCATTTTTTAAGGTAGTATGTATACCTGTAAAGTAAAAAAAAAAGCGAGTAAAATGTGTAATTTTAGCATGAAAAAACTTTAAAGTTGAAAACTGTTGGCACCATATATCCACAGAGTATAAGCCAGTGTTGTCAGGGGGATGGCATATGGAACAGTGTATAGTGCTTGGGCCTACCAAGGATAGACTTGCTACAACCACGTACTGTGCACCTTTGGCAAACACTTGTGATGACTTCATCGTCGGTAGATACGTCAGTTTGAAGCGGGCCGGCAAGTGTGTGGTGGGCTGTGTGGTTATCTGCACAGCCCCGTGGACTAGCGTGTCAGGTGTATTGGGGGGGAGCGCTAGTGAGACGGGGACCGGCTCTGTCGCAGCTGCTGCAGGAGGACATCCAGCGGAAGCAGCAGCAGACGGAGAGCTTGCGGGAGAAGGCGGCGGAGCTGGAGGGACTCCGTGTGGGCCACAACCGCGCGGCGGTGCCGACCATCGTCAGCAAGTGGGCCGGAGTGCACAGCCACCTGCAGCACTTCCGCACTGACAAGCAGCTCCCGGGGGACAAGCTGGTACACCAGTCCTGTACACCCATCACAGTCTCGGTCTTCCTAATGTGCTTGCTTCTGAAACTGTATCCCATTCAGTCTCAGTCCTCTGCCGTGCATCTAGCATAGGGTGACCAAACGTCCCGTAAAAACGGGATTGTCCCTTTTTTAACGATCGTACACGGGGTCCCGAAAAAGTCTCCCGGGACGCCTAAATGTCCCGTATTTACGTTGGGTTGATGATACACTTTTGTCGCGCCTCTCCTCGGACCGTCTTCCCCTCTTCTCGACAGTTGAACTTACCCATTTTAGTTACCTTGTTTAATTATGTTTTTAAATATGTCAGACATACTTATAATAAATAAGTATTCACTGCAAAATTATTGTTTTTATTTATTATACGCCTTACAATTTAAATTGAATTACATATTCATAGGTAAATTGAAAAAGAATTATAGGTCTCAAATTAGCAAAAAAGAGCATGTTTCAATGATTACGTCTCGATGGAGGCGCCTCGGACCCCCCTTTAGCTGGAGGGTATCGCCCCCAAACCCTCCTTGGATGTGTCCCGTTTTGTCAACTTTATGATTTGGTCACCCTTATCTAGCAGTGTCTGTGCTTGTTCATCCTCACTGACCCTGACCACTAACCGCACTGTTCACGAACACCATGACATTTCTTATTTTCTTACTTTACCTGTCCTATCTATAAGACTCCACAAATCCTTCGTACGTCCTTTGTAACTGGGGGCTGACTGCAAGGTAACGGAAGGGATTCGCGTGCGCAGTGATTCGTGCAGACTTCAGACAACGGGACTGCATTCGTTCTGGTGAGCTCCGTATCACTTGGGTAAGAACTCGGTGCTTATAAATGGAGTCTCGCATGGTGTTTTAGATGACACGAAATTGCCTAGAGAAGAGTGATGACAGTTCAAGGCTGCATGAAGAATGTAGACCTCACTCTAAGTATGCGCTGTGTTCAGACCCTCGTTCACTTACGTTTTCACAATCACGGTCACTCCACATGCAAGCAAGCATGCTGCTTCCTGGGTTAGTGATTCATGCCAGTAGGAAATCTGTATTGCATTTTAACAAGCTTTATTTTATTGGGTTTCTTTTTTGACACTGAATAGGTAGTTATTTGAATGCTTAAATATTTATGTCTAATACTTTAATTATTATTGGGTGCAGAATAACAGAACCTAAAGTAGAATCAAAAATGCTAATAAAACAAAGGTATGTTTAAGTTGAGTCTGTGGCCTTAATTTTCCAGTGGTTTATCCGAAAATACAGTAGATGAAGATACGTAGTAAAAATTCAAAAATAATGCAAAAAAATTCTATACAACAAATTGATTCTAGCTATAACATATTAAACACTTAAAAAAATAATCCTCAACCTTGAATTAGTGCAAAATTACTAGATAATTAAATAAATTCTCTTAAATGTAGTGTTTAATCTTCACTAAGTAATGTATGTTTCAGAAAGAAGTCGTTATTGAATAAATGAGCAAGTGATTTAGACTACGGCATTCCTATTAGAGTACCCAAGCTAACTTAGCTACCCTTTTGATAAACAACATAAACTTTTATTTACCATAAGAATTCTTTTTTTAAGAACTTTATTTTTTATTAAGTGAGGGGCTGCTCTCTAACATGTTTTAGTGTTTTAGTATTGCTGGTTCAGTATTGAATACAGAAAGTTTCCATGACTACTGCTTGCGTACTCCTGATCATGACGTGCAGGTCACATGCAGTTGAGAGGTAGTCTTGTGTGTGAACTGTGAGCACTGAGTGGTGCGAGTGTGACTGTGAGTGCGCGCCGGTGTTGCCTGAAGGATGTCGGGGGCTCGCAACCCGCGGACTTCGTGGCTCGGGTCAACAAGGTGCGGGAAGCAGTGTCCTGCATCTCCCGGCAGCTCAGCTCCTTCCCGCTCGGCGGCCGAGACTACGAGTCCTTCCCCGCCCAGGAGGAAGCCCTGATGGTACCGGCACGCCAGCGTGTCTCCCCGGTTCCCTAGACCACCTGCGCGTGCTTGTTCGCAGTTCCACCCCAGTTCAACCACGGAGCTACTTCACGAGAACATTCTCAGGAACCGTCGAACAATCAGAAATGTTGATACCAGTTTACAAATCATGATGAAACCTTATAAATATATGCTGATAATTTTTAACACACGGCATGTATTTTGTTAGGCTAGTTCTCTCAATTATGTTCCTATAAATGCCTCTGTGACATGGCATCCTCCCTCCACTAGCTTACATTCTCCTCCCAACCGGTGCAAAGTGAGCACCCCCGCTTTTGAAAACCTAAGTTTTCTTTATGTCATTTATTAGATAATCATTAGGTATCAGATATGATTAGCAAAAAGTTTTATTTGAGCAAGAAAAATACTTTGCCAAAAAAAACATTTAAAAAAAAGTGGGTGGTTAGTAATCCCATATGACAAAAACAGCGAAGGAAATAGCATCAGCGGAAGGCAACATTTGATTGTAAAGCAACTGTTAATTTAAACAGCAAACAAAATTATATGTATGCATTTGTACATAGGTATATCCAGGAATAATGTTTGATTTAATCTCATTTAAAAAAAAAACCATAAAATTTGACATTTGTTTACTCAAACTACTGACTTTAGGCGAATTCTCTTAAAATTCATCGATGTTAATCAACAAGCATTGACTGTTAAATTAAAATTTAAAATTTTGGTAAGCCTTCTTTTATTTTATTATTTCTAATGAGTATGACCTATCAATGAAATAAACTTGAGGTACTATAAGTTAAATGTATGATTTGGCATCACAACCTAATCATAAAGAAACTTGTATAAAGTTGACCACACAAACAAAGTAAGGAAGTGGTTTTTTTTAAAAATGGAATATAATAGTTTTTACTTTTTTTATAAATTCATCAATTATTACAGTTTGAAGAAAAGTTAGAACGTTGCCTGAGATATGTACTGAGACAGGAGCGCTAGAAGCTGCTGTGTGTTGTAATGCAAGTGTGTGCGCGTGTGTTGAGCAGAAAGTGAAGGAGGCTCTGAACAGCCTGAAGCCGAGCGTGGACGAAGTGGAGTACGACAGAGACAGGGTGATGAAGACTGCTCGGCTGGAGCAGGGCGACAGAGTGCGGCGAGTGGTCGACAAGCTGCGGGAAGAGTGGTCGCAGGCCAATCGGGCCTGTGTCGACAGGCAAACGTGAGTGCCCCTTTTACATTTCCATCCTGTGTTCCAGTGTGTGTGGCTTTCTTAAAACATTTCTCTTGTGGCATCGCATCCGCAGGTTTTTTTTTTTACATACATATTATTGTTCCAAAATTTAAAAAAAAAATTTTGATACCATATCTTTTTTCTGCTACTTAAAGCTTGGATATTTGCAAAGATACAAAATTATAATTATGAGAGTAATTAAGTTTTACACAAAGCTTTGATGGCTTGTGGATCTGCCAGCATACAGTAGTTGCTTCTGGCCATAAATGCCACCTTTGCCTATCTTTGAGTGCTTGGCTGATCTTGATCCTCTGTCTGTATTTGGCTTGCTAGACAGATGAACTAGCTATATTAAGAACCTGCTGCTAGACTGAGGTTTATCTTGTCCCTCCTCTTACTGAAAATTTTTTTCCCCAGATTCCTGAGTACCATGTTTCATTGCGTAATTGTTGCTGTCACAATGATGTTTTAGGTTGTCAAAATTTGGAGAGAAAAAAATGGTTGCATACCATTCACGTGATGTTTTTGGTCCCGCTGTTAGATTCAGAGCACATGACCTTGCCAAAGTTCACGGGATGAAGCACTGTGCAACAGCAATTTGTTTTCAAGTTGCAGTCAGGCAGTACGGTAGTTAAAACGGGAAAATACAGTAAATACAGTAAAACTTGTTTCAGATGTTCCTGCACAATTTGATTTCCAGTAGTCTAATACTGACAAATGACCCATAAAAAGTATGTTTTTTTTTCCCAGATAAGATGTTGCTCAAAAACTTATTTTCCTGCATAAAACAATAAACAATAAACATCTTAGCTCAAGGTTTACTGCATTTGGTAGGAGTAATTTTGTGAAATGGAACGGAAATGCAGGAAAAGGCGCTGCATCTGTGCAGAAGTCTCGGAAACCTAAAAACTTCTGCATCTATTGTAAAATTGAATGAAATTTGCCTTATTTCGTGATAGTTTTTGGTCCGTGATTAATTCCTGCCACTATCTATTCCTATCACTGGATACATGCTTAAATAATAAAAGTGAAAAATTTTTCCCTCTTAATATTATATAAATTTTTGAAATTTGTAAACCTCAAAATTTTCCAATCCATTCCTGCAGAAATTTGTTTTTCTACTCTAAATTTTTGCAAACCAAATTTTACTACAAGAACATTATTAAAATAAAGTACGTTTGTAAGTTTGATCAGTACGGCTACACACGTAGCTAAGAAAATGATGCTAGGTCAAAGTATGTAACAGTATGAAAAGTGAAAAGGGCACTGGTGGATTTTTAGGTTATGACAGGCACTTTAATTTTTCAATAATTGTTGTCTTTGATAGTAGTTTGAGAACATAATTGGTATATGAACATGTATATTAATACATTTAAATAAGAAAACAGTAAAAATGTATTTCCAAATATGTATAGGTACTTGACTCACATAACTACAAGTTTTTCCACCAAAAATTAGAGAAACATCCATCTCTACCTAGAATACATTTCAAACCTTTTTTACATCTGTTTACGATTGTAGCTGATTACAAATTGCATATATCTCTAGTAAAATTAAAACAGAGGTGGCACGAGGTGGTGACAAGACAATTTGATACTCCCAGCACACAAGCAACTTGGGAGCTAGAGAATCGTTTATATAGATATAGGTTAATAAGAAAATAAATAAATAACTACATAAGTAGACTGGTCTATAGGTATCCTGGTTAATTAAAAGGCATTAAATCAAATCTGTTTTCCATTTGTTTTAGTTTCACAAAGAAAGTTATGGTCAAAAGGTAGCATGTTTTGGCTTTTGCAGTCGCTGGATGCGCTGCATGGAGACGTGGCGGGAGTTGCATAGCAACTGTGAGGCCTTTAGTGAGTGGCTGAGTTCAGCAGAGGCTCTAGTAACTGAGTGGCAGTCTGCTGAGCTGCCTCTGCCCCAGGCCAAGGCCAAGCAGAAGGAGCTGGAGAAGCAGGTCACCATGAAGCACAGGTGAGTAGTGATGCTTGGCAGAGACTCTAGTAGTAGCTGAGTGGCAAACTGCTAACCTACCTCTGCCACAGGCCAAGGCCAAGCAGAAGGAGCTGGAGAAGCAGGTCACCATGAAGCACAGGTGAGTAGTGATGCTTGGCAGAGACTAGTAGTAGCTGAGTGGCAAACTGCTAACCTACCTCTGCCACAGGCCAAGGCCAAGCAGAAGGAGCTGGAGAAGCAGGTCACCATGAAGCACAGGTGAGTAGTGATGCTTGGCAGAGGCTCTAGTAGCTGAGTGGCAAACTGCTAACCTGCCTCTGCCACAGGCCAAACCAAGCAGAAGGAGCTGGAGAAGCAGGTCACCATGAAGCACAGGTGAGTAGTGATGCTTGGCAGAGGCTCTAGTAGCTGAGTGGCAAACTGCTAACCTGCCTCTGCCACAGGCCAAGGCCAAGCAGAAGGAGCTGGAGAAGCAGGTCACCATGAAGCACAGGTGAGTAGTGATGCTTGGCAGAGACTAGTAGTAGCTGAGTGGCAGTCTGCTGAGCTGCCTCTGCCCCAGGCCAAGGCCAAGCAGAAGGAGCTGGAGAAGCAGGTCACCATGAAGCACAGGTGAGTAGTGATGCTTGGCAGAGACTAGTAGTAGCTGAGTGGCAGTCTGCTGAGCTGCCTCTGCCCCAGGCCAAGGCCAAGCAGAAGGAGCTGGAGAAGCAGGTCACCATGAAGCACAGGTGAGTAGTGATGCTTGGCAGAGGCTCTAGTAGCTGAGTGGCAAACTGCTAACCTGCCTCTGCCACAGGCCAAACCAAGCAGAAGGAGCTGGAGAAGCAGGTCACCATGAAGCACAGGTGAGTAGTGATGCTTGGCAGAGGCTCTAGTAGCTGAGTGGCAAACTGCTAACCTGCCTCTGCCACAGGCCAAGGCCAAGCAGAAGGAGCTGGAGAAGCAGGTCACCATGAAGCACAGGTGAGTAGTGATGCTTGGCAGAGACTAGTAGTAGCTGAGTGGCAGTCTGCTGAGCTGCCTCTGCCCCAGGCCAAGGCCAAGCAGAAGGAGCTGGAGAAGCAGGTCACCATGAAGCACAGGTGAGTAGTGATGCTTGGCAGAGACTAGTAGTAGCTGAGTGGCAGACTGCTGACCTGCCTCTGCCACAGGCCAAGGCCAAGCAGAAGGAGCTGGTGAAGCAGGTCACCATGAAGCACAGGTGAGTAGTGATGCTTGGCAGAGACTCTAGTAGCTGAGTGGCAAACTGCTAACCTGCCTCTGCCACAGGCCAAGGCCAAGCAGAAGGAGCTGGAGAAGCAGGTCACCATGAAGCACAGGTGAGTAGTGATGCTTGGCAGAGACTAGTAGTAGCTGAGTGGCAGACTGCTGATCTGCCTCTGCCACAGGCCAAGGCCAAGCAGAAGGAGCTGGAGAAGCAGGTCACCATGAAGCACAGGTGAGTAGTGATGCTTGGCAGAGGCTCTAGTAGCTGAGTGGCAAACTGCTAACCTGCCTCTGCCACAGGCCAAGGCCAAGCAGAAGGAGCTGGAGAAGCAGGTCACCATGAAGCACAGGTGAGTAGTGATGCTTGGCAGAGACTCTAGTAGTAGCTGAGTGGCAAACTGCTAACCTGCCTCTGCCACAGGCCAAACCAAGCAGAAGGAGCTGGAGAAGCAGGTCACCATGAAGCACAGGTGAGTAGTGATGCTTGGCAGAGGCTCTAGTAGCTGAGTGGCAAACTGCTAACCTGCCTCTGCCACAGGCCAAGGCCAAGCAGAAGGAGCTGGAGAAGCAGGTCACCATGAAGCACAGGTGAGTAGTGATGCTTGGCAGAGGCTCTAGTAGTAGCTGAGTGGCAAACTGCTAACCTGCCTCTGCCACAGGCCAAACCAAGCAGAAGGAGCTGGAGAAGCAGGTCACCATGAAGCACAGGTGAGTAGTGATGCTTGGCAGAGGCTCTAGTAGTAGCTGAGTGGCAGACTGCTGACCTGCCTCTGCCACAGGCCAAGGCCAAGCAGAAGGAGCTGGAGAAGCAGGTCACCATGAAGCACAGGTGAGTAGTGATGCTTGGCAGAGACTAGTAGTAACTGAGTGGCAGACTGCTGATCTGCCTCTGTTACAGGCCAAGGCCAAGCAGAAGGAGCTGGAGAAGCAGGTCACCATGAAGCACAGGTGAGTAGTGATGCTTGGCAGAGACTAGTAGTAGCTGAGTGGCAGACTGCTGACCTGCCTCTGCCACAGGCCAAGGCCAAGCAGAAGGAGCTGGAGAAGCAGGTCACCATGAAGCACAGGTGAGTAGTGATGCTTGGCAGAGACTAGTAGTAGCTGAGTGGCAGACTGCTGACCTGCCTCTGCCACAGGCCAAGGCCAAGCAGAAGGAGCTGGAGAAGCAGGTCACCATGAAGCACAGGTGAGTAGTGATGCTTGGCAGAGACTAGTAGTAGCTGAGTGGCAGACTGCTGACCTGCCTCTGCCACAGGCCAAGGCCAAGCAGAAGGAGCTGGAGAAGCAGGTCACCATGAAGCACAGGTGAGTAGTGATGCTTGGCAGAGACTAGTAGTAGCTGAGTGGCAGACTGCTGATCTGCCTCTGCCACAGGCCAAGGCCAAGCAGAAGGAGCTGGAGAAGCAGGTCACCATGAAGCACAGGTGAGTAGTGATGCTTGGCAGAGGCTCTAGTAACTGAGTGGCAAACTGCTAACCTGCCTCTGCCACAGGCCAAACCAAGCAGAAGGAGCTGGAGAAGCAGGTCACCATGAAGCACAGGTGAGTAGTGATGCTTGGCAGAGACTAGTAGTAGCTGAGTGGCAGACTGCTGTGCTGCCTCTGCCACAGGCCAAGAGTAGCTGGTGAAGCAGGTCACCATGAAGCACAGGTGAGTAGTGATGCTTGGCAGAGACTAGTAGTAACTGAATGGCGGACTGCTGAGCTGTCAATACCAATTACAAATTGGGTCTTGTAATTACAACTTATTTGTTGCAGGTTGATGAGTAATATTGGTGTGGCGTGCCGTGAAATTATGAGCCGCTCTGCTGGGACAAACAACTCTGGTGTGCAAAGCTTGGTGGACGGTTTACGAGCTCGATGGCAGGTCATTCTAGCTGAGCTCACTACGAGAAGAGACAGGTATGTGTTACAGTGCCTTTCCAGTCGACTATCTTACCACCGGCGGTTGCTTTTTAGCTAAGTTTAGTAATATTGTGAGTATTTGATAATATACAAACATTTTCCAGTTTAAGAAGTACACCATAGACAGGCCTTCATAATGTTTTGTTTAAAAAAAAAAACTAAAAGTAATGTTTGTAAAATCAAAAGTAATATATATTGCTTTTGGCTATTTTTTCTTCCCTTGTACCTTGTACCTCTATAAAAACCTACTTACTTGACTTTTTACTCCATTATGGAACTAATTGAAAATAAAATATTCTGTAGCATTGGGTTTCTTTATTTTAATGTAGATTAAGCTTCTCAATTACTTGGATTTGGTTAAATGCAATGTCGTAATAAAATAATATTCATTTTTCCTTCCACCTCATTAAAAATAAAATTTAAAGAAATCTTCAAACTAACATAGGTACATATTTTTTATCATAGAATGCAGAAAATTAAAAAATTTCATATTCTGTATCTGTAGTCATTTATAAAACTTAATAAACATAACTTAAATAAATTTACCACACCTTTTTTTTTAATGGGGATTAAAAATACATTTGTCTGTATTTATAACTTAAAATAAATTTATGGTAATTCTACTCCTGCCAAATTGAATTCTGTTATATCTGTTGCCCAACTAAAATCAAACTTTTATCTGCTTCAACAGGTTGAGGCAGGCTTTTTAACTAATTGTTCGTGATTATATTTAAACAAATTATTTAAATTAAATTTGGCAAAAAAACTGTAAATAATATTTGAAAATTAAATGTATGCAATTTTTCATCAATGTTTTCTTATGACGTTATCACGTAAAACTATTGTCCGTAAACCGACTTTACCGACAAACCCCCCCTCCCTTTATTTTTCCACATCACTCAAATATCACTGAACAGGTTTTGACGAAACTTTTTTTTATTAGTAACATGTTGGTTATACTTTTTCCATGGTTCTCGGTTCGATTCCAGTTCTTAAAAAAACGTTTTTTTGTTAAACTCCACACAATTTTCAGTCACACAGAATATAAAGTATGTTCTAATAAATATTAGGTGTTTGTTTAACATGACTTGTCTGCACCCCAATTTACCATAATCTGATTGCAAACAAGTCATCCAAACCTCTAGGTAGCATAGTTGCTTCATGACCCAATAGATAGATGGAGTAACACTGTACCAACATTCTGTGGCACAGTAAGCCACTCGAATGACCGACTCTAATTTAGGGTACTTTCTAGTCCTGCGTTGAGGTGTACATTGACATGTTAGGAGGACGAATCAGAGATGTTCCAAACACAATATCCAGCATGACTCAATGCTTTGGTTTATTAACAACAGGTTTGTAGAAACTGCGACTTGCTACCTTTTCTCAGGGTGAACTGGCTGGTGATAGGTCGATAGAAAATTATCAGTAAGAAGTCATCCAAGAGGGTTCAGAAGGGTCAAGAGAAGGCTAGTGTCTGATGCTGCAATCCTCCTGTGCCCTTAATTGCCATGATGACGCAGTCCACCCCCACCCTTACAGACAGAGTAGAAAGCAGTGTATTTATTGAAGTTTGTGTATAAATGAAAGTGATAAGTCTTTACATGATGTGAAATCTTAATATTTTATATTTATGTTTTGCCATGTAATGAAAATCTCATCATTAGCCTCTTATTATGAATGAATAATTAGTTAAATGTTTGTAAAACTTTTTAAAACCGAAAAAAAAAATGAGTATATGGGTTCAACATTGATGTAGGTAGTATTAATTTAGTTAATTAGTTCTTATTCTTGTAGTTACAATAATTGGGCTAAATAATGATGGATATAGCTCTTCCAATCATTATAATCAGGTGTTGTAATCTTATAAATGTAATGCTTATGAATGCATAAGCATTTCTTCAGCTAGATTTCATCAGTAATGTGAAAAAAAAAACACGCTGTAATCTAGAGAAATACTTATTTAAATCATGAGAAATAAATGGCATTGAACAAGTTATAAATTTTTATACCATTTTCTTTTGTACATTAGTCACAGTTAGACATAATTTTTGTATCTGCTGTTGGATTCGTTATTAGATGGGAAGGGTAAAGCTTAAGTGTGGTTTAGTAAATTCTGCTTGTTTAGTTACAAAAATTGAGCACTCTTGAGTGTGGTATAAAAGATTGTGAAAGAACTGTGGCAACTGGAACAGAAATGAGTAATATTTCAGGATTGCTGCGTTGGAGGCATCTGCCAAGTTGAAAGACAACGGCTCCAACGTCCTTGAATCCTCTCGAGTTCTCCTGGACCAGGTGAAAGTCTTGCTGGGGTCAGCGGCCAACTCTTCGGATGATTCTTCTTTGCTGACTCGCCTCAACAGTGTCAAGGTTAGCCTGTTGCAGCGTTGCAGCGTTGCAGGCATTCAACTGCATTGTAATTGCAATTATTACTCATGTTGTCATGTTACACTATCATTTGATTCACAATTAGTTTTTACACTTGAAATTATAGTACCTAATAAATTTTTTTTTTAAATAGATAATTATATATTTATCGAAATTTCACACACTATTACTTTCTAATTGGTAGGTAACTAACCATTAAGATAAGTAAAAAAAAAGGGGGGGGGGGGTGGTGGTGTTTGTCTGTAAAGTCGGTTTACGGACGATAATTTTACGTGATAACGTCATAAGAAAACAATGATGAAAAATTGCATAATTTTTTAATTTTCAAATATTATTTAAATTTTTTGCAAATTTAATTTAAATAGTTTGTTTAAATATATTTACGAACAATTAGTTATAGAAATAAACTGAAATCAAATCAATGTCTATTAATTGTTAAATTTAAATGATGAAATTGGACAAATAAATCATTATTTTTAAATTGCTGCTTTTAAAAAGCCCGCCTTAACCTGTTTGATATTATAGAAGATTTTCTCGCACGGTGGTTGGCCGGTTCTTGCACGCTCGGCTCAGGCGGAACGTAACAATGAGTCATGCTTTTTTCGCGAGCGCAGCCAGCGTTCATCGATTTATAAGACGTCATCACGTAAAAAATACATGTGATTTATTAGTTCAATTATGAAAGATTAGTTTAAAATAATTTCTTTAGGAAGCGAATGCGCACAGCCTGCCAACCTTTAATTGCTGTTACTTTTGCTTTCTATTTTCCGTGGTGGCTGCTTGCCAAACCACTGGCCACCCCCTCAACTGTTGATAGTCGGGGAGAACCTGGTGATGGATTTACGAGTGGCCAACATTCTGCCAAGAGCTATAAATACCAGTCTTGCGACTCAATGGTTTGCGGTTGAAAGAATTCACAGTCTGTGTGTGTGTGTGTGTGTGGGTCTTCTGGCATGAGTTGTCTTGGCCTGTGTGGTGCTGTTGTTTGGGAGCCTACTCCTTCTGTCTCGACTCAGGAGACATGCCATGTAGTGTAAAGTGTCAAAAGTGTAATTGTATTGGTGTGATTAAGTGTATTTCATTATATCTGAGGTAAAAGTTTTTATGCTATGTTTGTAACTGTAACAATTTTGATTGTGTGTTTAGTAATGTATAGTTTTTGATATTTTTAGGACTTCAAACATGTTAAGAAAGTTTATATGCATATGCCGTAGTAAACTGGAATTGCATATCTATTCACATAATCTTGCTTGAACCATTTATATTCATGCTATATTTTCTAACATTGTGTATTTATTTTACTATTTAGTTATCTTTAAAAAAACAAATATTGTTTATCTGATGGAATGTAATTTCAATAACTGACAAAGTCAAAAGTAAAAATTGATTTGGCTTGCTCATAATTTGTGATTACCATAGTGTTTGACTGGTGGACGACTGATTGTCTGAGTGGCTGACTTACTTACTGACTGACAGACTGAATGACTGACTGTTCTGTATCAGAAGTGCCTTATTTCTACTTATCTAGCCATCTGGTTTGAGGTTTTTTTTTTTCATTCTGTTAAATGTTTCAACAATTTTATATTTTTAAAATTTAAAATTTAATTTTCCTTTCGTATGCAAATATTATAATTGAAATACTGAATGGTATTAGTATAAAGTTGAATTAATTATCAATGATCTGCAGAGAAGCTTCTAAAAAGCTCTAATGTTGTATGCACAGAAAGTTTTCTGTTTAATATTTATTCAACTCTAAATTAGACAAGTTTAAAAACTTACTCATTTTTCTATTTTTTTTTATTTTTAAATGAAATTTATTTGCATACAAATTATTATTTTAACCTTAAAATTTTTATAAAGTTATAATTTATGTATGTGACTTAATGCTTAAAAAAATTTAATAATTACATGAAAGAGGACATATCTTGCACTATGATGTTAAGGTGGCTCTTGTGTAATGTGCTTGTAGCACATACAACGTAAGTATTTTATCTCACTCTACTGTTGTATGAGAAACATTTGCTAACTAAATATTATTTTAACTCATCGTTATCGTGGGCCTGTTTCCGGCCATTGTCCAAATATACATTTTATCATTAATTATTCCTGACGCTATTTGTTCCTTGCCTTCAGTAGAATGCTTGAAGCTGCATATTTTTAAATCCTTGGCGTTTAAATATTTGCTGTGACCTTTGCGGTTATAACAACACAGCTGAACCTAGGTGGATTAATATTTTACTGTGTACAAATATTATAGCATGATAGTGAAGTGTACAATGGCATGCAATCCCCGTCAAGGTAAGCTACAGCCTGCAACGGAGATACAATATTACAAACTCAAACAGACAATAATTATTGTCAGGATCTATTCTGATAGGGAGATCCCGTAAGCAGCCTGTGGTTACCTGTTTTAAGGAAATATTAGTGTTCAACAGACAAGATTTACTGCTCAAAATAAATGGCAGAATAAAGAAAGTCTCTACTCAATTACTATCACAGTTCCAATACATATTTGAGCGTGCAAAAACTTGTGATGCGGGTGTAGTAAATCACCCGATAGAATTCAAATAACAATATCTTATTAAATGGATTGAAGACTATCTTAATCAGATTTTTAGTATACTGAAAAACTAACTACATAAATATTAATGATTAACGTTTATCAAACTGTGATGCAATACCAATCTTAAACAATTAAATTACATGAAATTAAAGTTACAATAAATATACTTGGACACACGAGTGTACACTCTAAACAAGCCATTTAATTTGATCACTTGTAACAATAATTCTTGAATTCAACACTTTTAGATCCGTTGTACTGTTACGGCCTATACAATGACTAGATATATTTATGTTGACATGCATAGAGTAACGTAGCCATAAATAGCAAGGAACAGCAGGTATCATCTGGGTAACACAAAAAATTAAGCACAGATTATGAAGAAAAAACCTGAATACAAATACATAAGAAAGTGAAACATATTTTTTGAGAACGTGGCAATGAAACAGGATCAACCAACAAGAAAATACACTATGCAAGAGTAAATGACCACTTAAGTATTTAAGACGGGATTTCCAAACACAAACTCGGTACTTACACCATGGGCATCGCAAGGATATATTTTTTGGGGGGGACTTCAATTGATTTAGTTGTTGAGGAATATCCATCCCCTGGAAAAAAAAAGCGGGGGATCCGGGGGTCCTCCACCGGGAAAATTTGGGGTTTGAAGGTGCAAAAAGGTGATTTATGGAATTTCTCTTTCCTAAATATTCTAATTATAGTTGGTTGCAATATATAATTTATTTTTTATAAAAAATATTTTCAGAGAACAAATTTGTAAAAACACAGTTAACATATCTGCTGGTGCTATATCCACACAAAATCATTAATTTAAACATCAGGAGAAACCTGAATGTTACACTTAAATGCCGCAGCAGTATTAAGAATATTTCGCACATGTACACAAACATAAGTAATAAAGTGATTATATTCACTATTATTATAATATCTCTCCTGATTTATTTTACATGAAGATCGAATTAAAAAGTGATCACATTACCACGATTGGACTAAATGCACCATGCGCAACATATGGGTTATATCACAGAAATCATATTTTTAATATAACTACGAAACTAAATATATTATTGGAGGGGACAAAATTGAAGACTTATTATTGGGGGGGACGTGTCCCCCCGTCCCCGTCCCCCCCCGGTTGCGACGCCCATGCTTACACCCATGATCGGTGCCCTTGGCATGGTCCTGGAAGCTAGTCGCTCGTCCAGGAACTAGTGTCTAATTAGACAGAGAGATACGACATTAGGGATGGCGGAGTATTACTCCACGATCAAGAAACAGTCTACTGAGGGCGGAGGAGTGATGGGGTGGTTGGGGGGGGGGGGGGTAGGAGAGGAACACGAACCACCGCGTCAATGATGTCCGAAGTAGGCCAATGATCTAGACGGTGATGAACAAGGATTCATTGCTGTAGAAGCTACAGTTAACCATAATTTTAATTATTACTCATTAAATGGAGCAGCTTTTTCTTCTAAAAATTTTTAAACAAAATAATTTTCAAACAGTTTTTTTATTTATTGATTTTTGAATCCTATCACAACTTTCATACGTCCACCAATATTCACTGTAGCTCATCGCTCAAATACAAACAGAAATTGAAGTCCTTTAGACAACTTTTTAACCAAAGTACGTTATTCCAAGGAATTGTCTCGGGAGGATGACCACGGTCTTCTTGGGCCGATGCCGATGCCTGGGGTCAAATTTCTAATTATTCGTGGTCCAAAAACAAGGGGAAAAAAAGTTAACACTCAGCCTGGCCCCAACCAGTTCGCAGTCTCACAGATTTATAGCATTTCAACGAGTTGCCAATGATGCGACCGCATACGGCGACAATCAGGCAACAACTACTGCCTTCCCTTTCAAAGTTGAAAACAAAGGGGAAACAGCCTCATGGGCCAATTTACCAATCACAAGAGACAATAGGACACATGACCATATATGGAAAAATATTATCAAACATTAGTTCTCTTGTTTCCACTACCCTTACTCTGGGCCGAAGATAACAACCTCAGCACCCAGCTACGTTAAGCAAAATTGGCACACCCAGCAAATTTATACTTAAAGGCAATGATATATGTAAAAAAAATCAACGCCGGCTGCACACACGAAAAATTGTCACGTTCCGCCTGAGCCAAGCGTGCAAGAACCGGCCAACCACCGTGCAAGAAAATCTTCTATAATATCAAACAGGTTAATGCGGGCTTTTTAACTAATTGTTCGTGATTATATTTAAAACAATTATTTAAATAAAATTTGAAAAAAACCGTAAATACTGAATATTTGGAAATTAAAAAGTAATCAATTTTTCATCAATGTTTTCTTATGACGTTATCGCGTAAAATTATCGTTTGCAAATCGACTTTACAGACAACCCCTCCTTTTTTTTTTTCTTCTTTAATTTTCAGCTTGAGTTACTGTTGCTAAAGTGGGCAGCTTGTATGTGTAGACTGGCTGTGAAACTGCTGGGTGTTGCAAGGTGCTGATTGAGCAGAGAGCGGGCCGGCGGGTCAGCCAATGAGATAATGGCAGTGGTGTGGATGGAGTGTGAGTGCGTGCGTGTGTGTGTGTGGCAGGCCCAGGAGCAGCAGCTGGCGGCGAGGAGGCCCGACGTGGAGGCAGCGGCACGGTCCAGGCAGCCGGCACTCTCCGGCACGGCCCAGGGCGTGCTTGCCGACATGTCCCAGGTACGGTCCCGACGTGTGTTTACAGTCCGGTCAAAATAGACTAGACATTTCAAATAACATAAATTCCGACAGAGCTGAATTTTGGTAGAGACCTTGGGTACACCGGTAGAAATAAAGTGCCAAAAATCCCATAGATCCCACGTGTGCTCAAAAGGTTATTCAAGGTCAAAGGTCAAACTTTTCAGTATTTTGAATTTTTCTCAAAAACGGTAACTTTTATCAAAAATATAGCCCGGACAAAAATTGTAGATTATAAAATTATCTACAAAAATGGTCCTTATACTTTTGTTCCTAATTATCACCATTCCTAAGATATCGCCATCACAAAGTTTACAGTGATCACTACATACAAGCACAATCACTTATGAAATGATTGATGAATTTTTAGTGACAATTACAAGGTAAATAGTTCATAGATAAATCTCTTTACATTGTTTCTGAGAAACCCACAAAATTTGGTTCTTAATAATAACATTCCTGTATATATATACTTTAAAGTGGTAAATTCTTTAAAGAGAGGTACGTTCTTGGTTATAAGTTTCCACTGTATTTTGCACTCCGGTTAGGGTTTGTCAGCAGGGGGCCTACAGGCTGGCAGAGATAAGCATTTTCATATTGGCAAGGTTATTTATACTGACTGGCTATAATAATTAATGGAATTTGGCATTTGTAGAGTAATATGTTTGTTGGAAGACTAATTATGCAAGCTTACTATTGCATTTCTACTGGTAAGAACTTTAAAGCATTTTCTATGCAGTTCTAGCAATAAAATTTTATTTTGGATAAATATTTGTAAACAGTTTTTTTACAACAACACCATTTTGTTTGGTAACAAATTTTTAAAAATTTTTTCAACTTTTTTTTTAAGAGCACATACACTCATGTAAGTATATTTTTAAAGTTATATTTCCTTATTGCAGAGTCAGTTCTAAGAAATCCAATGTAAAATTTTTCAGATTTCACCACTTCAAACTAATCAAGTCTACTATTACATTTATCCGCTTTAATGTTTCCTTTTTGATTCAGTGGTTGAGATAACTTACCTGATGATTCTATAACAGTTGTTGCCAACTCAACACTTAAGTGTTGGATTTGGAACATCGGTACATAATCATTACTTAAAATATTAAGGACTTCTAGGATTTAGTAACAAATTATTTTCTTCCTAACTTTCTACTTTCTCATCTGCAATAATTTGCTTGAATGACAAAGGCTCAATATTAAATCAATTAAATCATTTAATTTTTTTGTTAATATTTTTCTTAGTGCTTTAAGCTGGGAGTGCATTGGACAGCCGCTGGGAGGGGGATGGGGGCAGCAGCTGGGAGGGGGTGGGGGCTGCGCTGGGAGTGACAGGCTAGTGACTGGGGAATGGTTGATGTGGCATTGTGTAGTAACATTCCTTTTGAGACACCCAGTGGACTTTTAGATGTCTCGTCTGCATTGACATAAGTAGTTTAGTTCTAAAAACTAATTCAAGTTGAGTTAAATTTAATGTGACAAATACCTAACTCATTTGAAATGAAAGTCAGTGTGAACAAAATAACTGACTTTAATTACGTTACTTGATTCTCAGTGATTGTAAAACCACGTTAAATTGATTTATTGAATAGATTTTTTATCATAAAATGTTTTGTGCAACTTCAGGGTTGAAAAATAGTCACTAAAAAAATACATTCAAACAAGTGAGTTTCTTTGGAAAGAATTGTATTTTTAAAATAAGTTCTATGAAAAACGTAACAAGTTTAAGTTAAAAGTTAGATGTTTGACAAATAACAATAGCATTAAAAGTAACTAATAAACTCATTTTTAATTTGTACATAGTGATTTCAAAGTTGATTCTCACATTCTGTAAGTGTTGACTCATTTGAGGATCAAATGCCATTTTGCTTCTTACGACCGCTATTATTCACTACTTTCTTTTCACTGATATTCCACTTTTGACCACTGTTGTTTACACAGGGTGTCTTTTATCTTCCTCCTATTCTTACTCATTATAAATGACTGCAAATGTAACTCAATTTTAAACTGCATGCACTCAGTGATGAGTGATTCAACATGTAACATAATACTGCAGAAACTCATTCATTAGAAAACATAATTAGTAGAAAACTTCCACATAACATAACTTATTGTTTATTATTGCAAAAAAAATTATCTCCTATTTTTTTATTATTGAAAAATATGTGCCAAGACATAAACCTAATTAAATCTTTTACAGCAGTAGGCGTGCACTATAGCACCACACCCCACTCTTTTAGCAGAAATTAGAAAACATTTACACCTTCCACTAGTCACAAGGCTTTGTAGGATATGGCTTACAAACTTATTTAGAAGAAAAAAAACCTGTGTATAATGTTTTTTGAAGTTATTTGAAACTGTTGTATGTACTAGTAAATTGGATATTATTTTATACAATTATCACTACTATCTCAGTTAAAAGTGTGGAGATTCAAGGGATATTTTCATGTAGAATAGTCACTTGTAAAATATTTTGTTTTGTTGATCTGTAGTAGGGCAATACATAGTGTTAAAACATATTTTGTACGAAAAACTGTGTAGTATTTTATATAGTTTATTTATTTTATTTAAAGCTTTGTTAAATAAAAACTTAACTTCATCAGTTGTCACATGAAGCTATTCCTAAAACCACAAATTTGAAAACCAATGATCCAGAATCTGATTCAAGCTAGGAATCGACATAATAATCAACATCAGTATCGCAATCGATGATATGTCAATTTTTAGACATCTCTACTTCTTAAAAATTTAGTACCCATACCTGGTCAAATCATATCATGAGTATAAGGCACAATATTGTAAGAACTTGATGAAATGTAAAACTTGATAAATCAAAATGTTTTCCCAGATTCTCACCAGAAATTAATATTCTTAAACATAATGATTTACTTTTATTTGAAATAATGTTTTAATGTTGAGGGAAGTGGACAGATAAGGACAGAACTGGGTGTTTACAGGCGGCAGCAGCGTTGTCGTCACACCGGGAGTACATAGAGTGTAAGCTGTCATCGTTGAAGAAGTACGTTGGCAACTTGGATGCTGTCATTGTGTGGGTTATGGAAACCAAGACACGAATCAACATCAGCAAGGAACTCCCTGACAAAGAAAGGAAAAAAGTCATTGATAGCATCATGGTAATTTCGAAACTTCAGTTTATCTGCATTAGCGGGAGACTTTCTGTCTCCGTGGTAAAATACTAAATTAATAATATTGAGATTTGTGGTTGAGTTAGAGATTGATTAGTTTTCATAAATAAAGTTCATTATTTTTATTGTGGTACAGATTTGATGTTAATGATTATTTTATTTTGTTGACAGTCTGCATAGATTATCAAAAAATATGGCTATCATTTTTACATATAAAAGTGGTACAAATTAAATTTTAAGGCAATTATGTAAGCTTAATGTTAAATAATCATACCATAACTTTTTCACCAAATTATTCATTAGTTTTAATAAGCATGGTCTGTAGTTTTTTTCAAACAGCTGCCAAATAAATTCTCAATTTGATAACTTTGTTGTACTGAGTATATACTTATCAATTCCTTTGTTTAAAGACAACATTTTTATATGAATTTAAATTATTTTTTATTTTGCATTTTTGCTTTTTATTTGTAGTATTTTATAAATATTGAAATATTACAGGATTCTGTACTGGACCATGAAACAGAAGTGAAAGAAGTTTTGGAAAATTTCACCAACTTGGAGAAAGAATGCGAAGCCACAAAACAACCTGTCTCTGTCGAACTACAGGTAATTAATTTTAATTTCAATGAAAGTTTTAAAACACTTTTCTGTATTATTTGCATTAAAGAACTACGTTCCAAAATTATTTAAAGAAAACATTATTTTCATACATGTAAACATATGGCCGGTTTCACCAATGTCCCCTAACTTTTAAGGGCTGCTTAAGGCATGTGTAAGGGCTGCCTAGCACATTGAATCGTTTCACCAACAGTTAAGGAACTCTTAAGTAATCTTAAGCATCCCTTAGTTTAAGTGGTGGAAATCGGGCCCCTAACTATTTAAGCGGCACTTACTGTCACAAAACAAGAAAAATAAAATGGATGCCGTGGAGGAATACGAACTAGCCGAAGATGTACATTTTATTTTTGATATAAATGTTATTGTTGAAGTTGTGGAACATTTTTAAGGTGAACTTAATGTGAAATCTTTTATTATAAATACATTCGAGAATGTTCGCATACTCCACTTTTATTTAAGAACTCATTTAATAAGGAAGTAATTAAAGGTTTTTCTTTTGAAAAGTCTTAAAAGAACATTTATTACAAAAATTTTGTATGTCCTAACGGAAATAAACTGATTTTTTTTTTTTCATCTGCTATTAAAATTTAGTTTAAACTTAGACAAAATTACAATAGCGAATAAATTCTCCCATGCTGCGTCCTTTTCTTTGCTCGAAACAGCATCCGTCCTCTTATTTTCTATTATATTTTTATGCCTCTCAACTAGGCTCAACACCTTTATTTTCTCATCAGAAGAAAAGTTTTGCGTTTTCATTCTCTTTGTTTAAAACATTTTCACACTACTTTGCAACGACCATATAGCTACTACTTTCTGTGAAAATACACTAACATCGTAACATCCAATTACCGCGAAATTAATAAACATTCAGATATTTGTTTACTGTTTAGTAAAAATATTTGATTGGCTTATGTATGTCACGTGACAACAAGTTCGAAGTACCAACCTGAAAACTATTAGTACTTATATCTGTACGAACCCTCGCTCTATGGCAAGCCAGTCCCTAACTAAGCAACCCCTACATAAGTGAATGTTACGATGGTGAAAACCAATTTCGTGAGAATTGACTTTAAGGAACGCCTAAACTTAAGCAGTCCTTTGCTGAGGGTGTGTTTAGGAGGCGTTGGTGAAAACGGCCCATAGTGTTTGTTTTGTAATCTGATATAAAATATTGATTTCCCAAGCCAGTTTGTTTATTGTTCATATTTGATGGTATTCCAGTGTAGTGTAGCTGTTGTGAATAATCTTGTGTGAATATTAAAAAGACTGAGTAATATTTTGTACAGTATAAATTCATACATTCCTCCCTGGTTTGAATTTATTATTGGGTTCAATTTGACAGGAAAGTTAACAATATGAAAATTACTGAGATTCAAAAATAACTACACAATAAACTGCAAAACCCTTTTTAAAAAAATTCAAAACTTTAATTTTTTAAAGAAATTATAGCTTGGTGTTTATAAACATTACCAATTAACCTTATGGTATTTCATGAAAACAAGAAGAAGTTATTTTTCACTGAGGTATTCAGAATAGCCTTTTTTGAATTTGGCCAATTTATGTTATTTGAATAAAATTTTCGTGTTTAATATTATTTTGATATTCATGTTATTATTTAATTCAAACTATATGAATCTTAGATTCACACAGGCTTACTCATACATGAAAATTTTCCACGATTCTGGTGGTAGTAGTAGAAGTAGTAGTAGTAGTAGTAGTAGTAGTAGTAGTAGTAGTAGTAGTAGTATTCAGTGCTATTTTATTTACTATATCCAGTTGGAAGGAAGTTATTATTGTTACGAATGGAGAAAATACAGGTCCGAATGGATGGCTTGATTAATTGAATTCAGGTATTATTTACTAACAATTTATTACACTATTATTTAAATTATAACTATCTGAATGTCGGTGCACAGATAGATCACACCTTCGAAGGTCCACGTCTCACGCTCCCCACTGGGGCTAAGAGTCCCACCTCAATGTTGCAGCGTCACGGGCGCCTGCTACCACGATGGTTCGTTGCGGCTGTGTCGCTCCTCTTCGGCGTCGTGTCCTTGGCTCGGCTCTCCCTCTTGTTCAGTCCTGGCCGTGGGCTCCTCTCGTACAGACGTAGCAACGGCCAGGCTCTCCCGACGACTTGACCTGCCGTCCTGTAGTCCCGGTCAGACGGGGGTCTCGGCTCCACATTCCCTGAGGACTGTCCTCTGCCAGTACTGGTCAGCCCCGCACCCAACACAGCAGTGTCTGGCCCGTGTCTCTCGTCAGCACTTCGGCCCGGCCGCCACCAGACCTGACGGCACTTGCCCGGCGCCACGTTCAAGCAGGTGCGGGATGAGCGTGTGACGGTGGTGCTCCGTGTGTGGCAGGAGAAGATCAAGAAGCTGCGGGAGGACTGGCAGTTTGTGAAGAGCAGAGGGGAGCCGGGCCCGGGCAGCCTCGAGGCTCCGCCGGCGGCAGCAGTGACCGAGGCAGCGGCGAGCTCGTCTCCGCTGCAGGCGGGGGCCGCGACACCTCGCAGCGTCTCAGGTAGGCCCAGTGCTAGCTGTGGCGTGTCGTCGTTTTTCACGTGATAACGTCTTATAAATCGATGAACGCCGGCTGCACGCACGAAAAAATTGTCACGTTCCGCCTGAGCCGAGCGTGCAAGAACCGGCCAAACCACCGTGCGAGAAAATCTTCTGTAATATCAAACATGTTAAAGGCGGGCTTTTTAACTAACTGTTCGTGATTATATTTAAACAAGTTATTTAAATTAAATTTGCAAAAACTGTAAATAATATTTGAAAATTAAAAAAGTATGCAATTTTTCATCAATGTTTTCTTATGACGTTATCACGTAAAATTATCATCCGTAAACCGACTTTACAGACAACCCCCTTTTTTTTCTGTATTCGTGAATGAACCCTGGCGATACGTAGTAACTTCGTTTAGTTCCTAGCAGGAGCAACTTGTACCACGTCTGACCTCCAACTAGCTCAACATTGGTCTGGAGTGCACATTTATTAACACTTGAAGAAATAAGTTGGGTGCTGAAAAAATATTTTAAGTTCCAAAAGAAATGTTACTGTTGCTTGATTGATTACTGAAATAACATCTCTTGGATACAAACTGATTTTCACTGTTTTTCATGTATCCTTTCTGAAATTTGCAAGTTGTAATGCCCGCCATCCTCTGACCACAAGACAAGTACATGTCGAAAATACAAAATAGGTCTCACAAAACATCTTCACTGATGCCATGGCTACTTTTCTCTTCCCAAAAAGACAAATAATATTCACCCAATTACAAAATTACACACAAAAATATCGGCCAAGAGTGGTTCATGGTAACTAGTCATAAGTCCTTTTTCTCACACTCAAAAATCCTGTCTCTCTATTTCTGATTCAAACTATTGTATCAGCCATCTTTCAAACAACCATGGCAAAAAAAAAAAAAGCAATAGAAATTTACATGAACAAAGCCATAAAATTTAGAAACTTTAAACAACACTATTTTCTTTCTATTTGAATTGTTTCTGAGCCATTTGGGTACTTAACACCCCCCCCCCCCCCCTTGCTCCTTCACGCTCTCCCGATTTTTTGAAAGTTTGGAAAATTGAAGTACAGTACAGCCTGTCACATCCGGACCTGTGATGTCTGGACCCTCTCATATCCGGGCATATCTCCAAACTAATTTTTCAATTTTGGTGAAGTTTGTGTGCCAGATGGGAGGGATGCAGCTGGAATGTTGTTTGCGCACCTAGTCTATTCCGAGCGGGGTCGCGGCCTTGACTCTGTCAATGGCTCTTTCCCTTCCTTCATTCTCAACCTCGGCTGCCGACTGCTTGCCACTTGCTACTCACATTCTACTCTGTGTTTGCGTTTAAGTGACAGTTCGTTTTGCAAATGCATTTCTAAACCGTATGGCAGAAGTGTTTGCAGTTGTTATCGTTACTGTTTACCAGTGTTACTGTACATAGTTTATAGTTGATATTTTTTATTTTTTGTTATTCTTTATGGTTGTTTTTTGCTAAAATGACAGAGAAAAGGAAGAAAACTGTTGTGACAATGGATGAAAAGTTTTGTGCTCTAGAGGTTGGATGCTGGTGAAAGCTGAGAAGATTGCTGCTGTCTGGGAGCAGGAACGAACCAGTGACTGGATGTAATGAGGAGGACTCTGAGAAGTGGAGCTCATCGCAAGCTTCAACCAGTGGGGGAAAAATCTGACAAAGTTAATGAAGCTTTATGTCTTTGGTTTACCCAAAGAAGAGAGCACATATTGCCTATTTCAGGTCCTTTGCTAAAATAAAAATATTTGCTCTTCAATAAAGAAATTCGGAGCCGATGAACAGTTTAAAGCAAGTAAAGGAATGGTTAGAAAGTTGGATAAATCGTTACGGTGTGCGGAAACTACAGATCAGTGGTGAAAAACTTTCTGCTAACCAAGATGATGTGGACAACTTCAAAACATTTTTACACAGCTTTTTAGACCAGCATGGTATTTCAGGAGAACAGCTCTGTAATTGTAACTCAGCTATAGCCGACCTACACTTGGGCTTCAAAACAAGAACAAAAAGGAGAGATTGACCATTTTTAGTTTGTAGCAATGTTACAGGAGTTCACAAACTTCCACTGCGATTTATTGGAAAATCCTAAAAGCAGAGGGCTTTCAAGAACTTTAAAAAGATTTGTCTTCCCTTCCAGTTTTCTACAGAAACCAATGCAGCACATGGATGATTAGTGAAATATTTAGTGTTTAGTTTCACAAATTGAAAACATTTATCGAAAAGCAATGCACCCTCACACCCATGTGAAGATGAACAAAAAAATGGTGACATGAAATGTGGGTTTTTACCCCCAAATGTGACATCTATTTATCAACCTATGGTCCAAGGTGTGCTTGAATCACTGAAACGTACTTATCGCCATAAGTTACCGACTCTCTTGATTGCTGGAAAAAACACGGGTGAAATTGTTACAGAATCCTTGAAAAAGGTGGACATGTTAGATGTGGTGATGTGGGTTCCCTAGCATGGGATGAAATAAAACTGATTACTCTGGTTAGGTCATGGAGTAAGTTGTTTGATCACGAAGCAACTAAAAAATGGACTGGGGAGAAACCAGAAGCAATCAATGAAACTGTTTGCAATGAAAAAAAGAGTCGGATTGCAGGGCTTGTAAAAAACATGCCTGGAAGAGAGGAAATCAATGACGAAGTCAAGAAGTGGTTAAGTGAAGATGAAGTTAACGAAATTACAGACAGTGACATTTTAGAAATGGTGTGAAATAGCGATGAGAAAATCTGTGATCAGTTATTTTCAACATCAAGATGAAACAAGTATAACTGAGAGATGCTTTTAAGAAGATTGAGAGACATGGCTTCCAAAAAAAAACATGTTCAGTGTGTGAATCAGCCGAAAATCACAAACATTTTCCAAAACTGATGTAGGTGTACATTGTAATGCACTGTACAGTAAATAATTTATTTTATACATATTTTACATGTTCAAGAATAGTGTACCGGTATTTCAATACAATACTACTATATTGATAAGTACAGTACTGTATACATATGCATGGTAGAATTAAAATACTTACGTAAATATTAAAGTTTGGCCTATATTACATTGTGAACTGTTACTTTTTTTTTTTTTTTAAATACCTGTACCTACAGGTAGGTACCTTGTACAAATAAAAATGCCAAACCAATAGAAAATAAAAACCCATGTTCATTATTTCTGGCCCTCTAGCTATTTATAAATGGCTTTGTGATATCCAGATTTTTCCATATCTGGATCGGCCGGTCGCCATATTAGTCTGGGTAAGACAGGTTTTACTGTACGTTGATTTTGACTTGCAAGGCTTTCTGGCAACACTGTGAGAGCCAAATTCCCCAAACTTTTCAGGACTTTTGTAATTGGTTTTGTGGTACATTACGAGGAATTTATAAAAAAATTAATTCAATGTAAACTAAAAAGTAAAAAAAAAATTATTTTTTAAAAACAAAGAACATAATTTTTTGTTGAATAAAATAAAAAATAACTTTTATTTTTAAGTAATTTTTTCAACACTGATAGCATGAGTTACAACTCTATATAACATAATTTATTTAATAATCTTAAAATAACAATCAAGTAATACAAAACAGATAATTTGAATGAAAAAAAAAGTTTGGGGTGCTTGATATCAGTTGTCTGAAGTTTTATACTGTTAATGGTTATTCTGTAGGATAGAATCATTATGTACATGAAAGAAGAGAGGAATGTATGCTTGATATCAGTTGTCTTAAATTTTCTAACATTAATGACTGTTCTTTTGGACAGTCAGTATGAAAATGAAAAATGATAGTACCCCACAGTTTTTTTTTTCAATAAAATTAATTGTTTAGTTGTTGGAGCAAGAAGATAAAACATTTGACAGAAAATTTAAACTTTATTTCGTTATAAAGGTTTTCTTTACCTCTTAAAAAGCTGTGTCTTTGACAATAATCTATAAACAGCAATAATAGTGGATAGTACACATTTATATTCTAAGCTACCCTATTTATGTTCTGTGAGCAAAGTTTTAAAGAGGTAATGATTAGGTAGAATAATTTTCCTCTCACAGAAATTCATTGTTTAATTCTATATTGTTTGTTTTATAAAAAGGAAAGCAGGCTAGTTGCTTTATTAGACAGGCTGTTTTGCTTCACAGGCATTTTCTTTCTTAAAACCTACATATTTACATAATATGCCAAAAAGTGTAGTAGTTCTCTTTGAAGGACCACACCTCAGTGTATTAAGGAGAAACATGTTACTTCCCATACCCCAAACAGTTCCATATGGAGACTATACACACACTGCTCAGTTTTTATTTATTTATTTAGGTCTAATTTGTTGGGGAGGCAAAACCCAGTCCTTGCCCTCCCATGGACATCCATGATGGGGCAATCTCCTTCCGCTGTCCCCATCCCAAGTTCCTACACACTGCTGGTACGTGTAAGTTACGTACGGCGTAGCTTCACTAGAAGCAATACGCAGGGGAGTTTCCATATTATGGGAAAAGAAAATTAATAAATTTTTGTTTACCTTGAAGAAATTTTATGTAATGATTATATTTTTGATTTAATTAGTTTGTTTTAAGTTATATTTATGTTGTTTATGCTGTGATAAAAAACTTTTATATTTTTTTAAAACATAGTTATATTTTATAAATCTGGATTATAGGTGTTCTAGCTTAAATTATTGTAATGCAGTTTTACAAACTGACAGCCATTTTACACACGAAGTGCATTTTATGTATAACTTCAAGTAGTATTTACTATTCTGTACTGCTCTGTACCCCTCATGCATAGGCCTACGTGAGTTCCTCCGTAGTATTATTCAGTAGCAGATCCAAGGGGGGCCCCAGGGGACTCAGGCCATCCGTTTTGATCGATAAGTTAGAAAATTTAATGTGTCAAAATAAGCAGTAAGCTACTTAACAGTGAATGTTATGCAAGTAACACAAGATATATGCAGGTATCGTTTTTGTCTGCTTCGACTTGCATTTCTCTGGCCAAGGAAATTCTTTAGGAAAACATGGTATCCCTTAAGTAAGTGCCATCTGAACAGGTGGCACTTTCTATGGACGCCTCAACAAAACTTAATGGGCTTATAACTTCAGTTGGCTTTGTTTATTATTTATCTATTTTATGGTAAATATAAACTATGTTTATGAAGTAAATAAATGTAAGTAATTTCTCTGACATGTATGAAGTTTATATAACCAAGCAACTATCTGAACGGTATCTAAACTATTATAACATTATGAAGACTGATGTTGCATTATGCACCGCGAATACGGTATTTGAAGTACGTTTATTTAATGTTTCAAATAATATTTATGTAATATTTTAAAAATACAGAAGTTTGTAAGGTAAGGGAGTATTAATTTTCTAACATGCACATCAAACAGAGAGTTTTTAGTTGACATGGTGGGGATGGTTAGGTATTAAGGCGAAGGCACGTGTGGACTCGGCTCGACACTCGTACACGAGGCGGTGACGTCGCCCGTGTGGGGCGAGACTTGCTCTCCCGAGATCCACCGCTCCCCTGCCCGTAGCGCTGGGCACGCGGGCAACCAGGCGCGCACTCTCAGGCGTTCCTCGCGCCCAGTCTCCACACACTCTGCAGGGCCACGGCGGTCCTCCCCCTGAACATTAGACAACATTACTAACCCAACCTGCAACTTTAATTTCGATGATGGTTTTGCTAATTTATTTTAGGATATTTTAAAATCCTTTCATGATAAATTATCCTCATTTCAGTTTGATAAATGCTTACGATCAACTATACGGTAAAATCGTCATTATAAGTGGCAATAAAAACTTTGACTTTTTTTTTCTAGTATGAAATCATGAATTGGAATAGGTATTGACCAACACATTAAGCTACAAGATTATAAAAATTAAATTTTTCCTTTTCTCATTGGTGTACATATTTTTAATAGTAGAAAACTAGACAGACAAACAAATGTATTATCCGATTGCCCGGCTCGCCACCAGGAGGTCAGCACAATGGACACGTGGTTCAGTAAATACACAGCGCTCACACACCATCAGCCAAGACTAATGACTAATTAGATGAATACAGGGCTTCGTGGCACACAACATGGACATCGGAGGCATCCAGGCCACCGGCCACGTGATGAAGCCTGGAAGCCTCTGACAGGAGCGCGACACATCTGCGCCCTCTGGTGGTCGTGGGGAGAGATGGCATCTGTGGGCCAGGCTCCGGTATCGTGGCCATTGCACTTAGTTTTATATCTACCATCAATATTTATAATTAAACATTTAAACACATCCAGGACAATGTTACTCATAAATAACAACACTGGAATACTTACTAACGAAACCAAATTTTAAACAACGTAAATAAACTATGTTAATCTGAGTGATGATGTAGGCCCTCTCTGCTGAAGTTACTAGGTGTGGCTAGAGTCTGGGTGGATATGTAGGTCCCTGACGCTCTAGCTGCTATGTGTGTCTAGTCTGGGTGAATGTGTAAGCCCTCTCTGCTGTAGTTGCTAGATATGGCAAGTGTCTGGGTGAGTATGTAGGCCGTCTCCAGTGTTTATGCGATGTGTGACTTTAGTATGAGTGAATATGTTGGCCATTTCTGTTGTGGTTATGACTAGATTGTAGGTGAATATGTATACCCCCTCTAATGTATCTGCTAGAAGTGGCTAAAGTATGTGTGAATATGTAGGCCCACTCTGCTGAAGTTGCTAGGTGTGGCTAGAAACTGAGTAAATATGTATGCCTTTTCCAGTGTTTCTGCTAGGCGAGACTTTTATTTCCTAATATGCGTAGCAATTCCCGCTCAATCATACTGTCATCATAAGAAATGCTTTTCTCCGTGAGCCACTGATTTACATATCTTACTATAGTATAACGCATCATCTAAAACAGTAACAGATCCCTCGGGAGTGTTTGGCAAACATTTTTCGGCAAATCACTTTTCAAACAAAGCTGCAGCCATTTCATCATTAGCGTTGGCGGTGTTCTTTTTGCTCAAGAAAGTAACGTCAGCTGTCAAAAACAAAACCGCCCTCATGACGTGCATGCACTAAGACAAAACACGCGCAGTGTCCTGTGGGAGGTTTAAGGCCGGAACTAAGGCCTTCAGTGGCTAACTGTCGAGCCTTCGTCACTGTTGTGTTCCACACTGAGTCCACAGTTACCCACGACTCATAGCTGGCTTTCCTAAATACCTGAACCTTTTAACTTCTCTCGAGTAGGTATGCCGCCACAGAATTATGTCGTCACGTTCTATACATACTCCCCTTATTAAATACTCAAACCCAATGTCGTGAAGGAACCTATGTAGTTGGTAACGGATAAATCTGGCAGTGAATCATCACTTTTCCCTTTTGCTAGAATAACATTTCGGTGGTGGGAATGTCGACAAACAAAATTGTGAATGATCCGCCATAACCCAACCTGTACATTGCAATCGTAAGTTTTGTAACGCCCCTCGATGCCCAAAAACTATATTATTTTAAATTAATTAAAAATACCTTGGAAACTGCTGGAAAAAATATTAAGAAAAATAAAGTTAATTACCAGAGGGGACACGAGGCGGTGAACAAGACAAAATTTACACTCCCTGCACACTAGTAACTTGGGAGTTCATGGATCGTTATGCATAAGAAGGAAAATGATAAATAAATACACTATATAAATAATTTGGTCTATAGGTTTTCCTGGTTTATTATTAAGAGCTTTAGTTTTAGCATCATTTCGACATGATAATAGAGATCTTAGCAATAAACAAAGTTACGGGGGCGCCCCTACATTATTTAAAACAATACATAACAAACAAATGATTACATTAACAAAATTTCAAGTATAGCACCAAAATTTGATTCTCCCAACGATTACATATATATGAGTTTCCTTGATTTTACATATTCTTGAAGATTACGTTCTTAAAGCACTGCTCGCTGGTATCTTATTAAGGAATTTAATTTCTTCTATGCAAGTTGAATATATATATATATAGCTCATATCACCCGGGTCTTCCCAGGATGACGTCGGACCGAGAGGAAAACTCTTCTAAGGGGGGAATCAGCTGGAGGTCCCGAAGATCATGCGGGGAGCAATTTCTCTCCCCCGAAATTTTGACCCTATCTGAAACACAAGCCAAATTCAAAACGAATTAGACCTGCGTCCAGACAGTCATACACAGTCGGCGCGAAAGGCCAACAAACGGGAATTTGGGGAAGAAAATAAAAAGGCTGGATTACTCACCAAACAGGGTGTGAAATCAGGGCTCGCGAGGTGTCTCGCGCCGACATCAGCATGGCATGTACCGAGAATTCGCGGATGCTTGGAAAAACCTAAAATTTTTAGGAAAGTAAAAAAAAAATTAACTAAACATGACTTCTTCTAAATACTACATTCTTGTGCACACGAATTCGCCGTTGCCGCGAAAAGCCTCTTAGCACAGAGGACGCCGAGAAGACGTGGTCAATAGCCGAGGTTGGAGAACTAAGTGCCGGCGATGGCGGTCAAGGCTTCTAATTAAATCGGGCGCTCAGCCCTAAGAAAAAAGGGGGGGGGGGGAAGGTTCGGCTCAGGGCCGAAAACATGCGGAGGTGCCCGAGGCGGGCGTGACAACAACACGACATGCACGCTCTCTACCGGCGATAACAGGAAGCTACAAAGAATCGACTTCTACAGGCCGCGAGAAGAAAGCATAGTGCCTTATGGCACGACGGCACTGCTCTCTAGCGGCGTAAAGGGGAACTAACTGAGGCGGTGAGCTGACTTGCCACCAGGTGTCACGAGGGTGAGCTCTGCACGCTGGCGACCATTACCGCGGTTATTTTTTTCGCCGCTAGATGTCGGGGACGTCTCTGTAAGACCAGGGAGAATGTCCTTGAATTAGGCCATCGTCTTGGCTAAGTTCCTGTCTGGTCACTGCTCCTAGCTTGATTTCTCAGAACTAACAGGGAGGGGGGGGGGGAGAGGAAGGGGGGTCAGAAAACGCCACTCCGCTGGGAACACAGCTCCACTGGAGCCCCATTCGTGACGAGACTTGCTATTCTCAGCAAGCCTCTCAGAAGTAGCAGCTTGCAGCCCACAAGCTGCTCTATGCAATTTTGGTCATGAAGTGAAATAAAATTACAAACTCGGGACGTGACTGCAGGCGAGAGAAATTTCAACCCGGGCTGCCCACGTCCACATTAGACAGCAAAATATCAGATTGGCCCCCTGAGAAAGGGGCTTCGGTCCACAGGCACCAAGTTTAAACACGTGGCGTACACCGGCCTAACAAAGAGTAAATCACCCCCTTAACAACCAGATAAGTTAAAAAATAAGATTTCCCAAAAAAATTTAAAATTATAGAAAAATTAAAAAAAGGTGACGAAATGCCTAATTTCCGGCACAGTTTGTTTACGGGAATTTTTCTTTTTTCCTTTCCTTTTCAGTTTAACTTAACCAGGCGTACTTAGGGTACCATGCCGCTGTATTTCCGTCCTAAGGGCGTAAATGGTTCATTCGGAGCAGCCATTTGATTTGGAAGCTTCCTTGATTGCAAAGTTCACACTTTTTTTTTAATGCTCAAATACTTTCAACACAATCTTGAGCTCCCTCCCTCGTAGCTACCAATGTAGTCTCTTTGGTGTTCCACCTTCCATGGTTCACATTTATGTAGTCTACATCAAGGCAGAAAATATAATCACATATGTCAATAAATAACCCGTCACAATTGTAACTAAAGAGTCACGGGACAGGTCGCTGGTAATCAGAAATGCGTGTCGAAGGAAACAGCTGAACTAAAGTAAAGAAGCCTGTATCTTAGAACTTGCTTGCAGGACAGAACCCCACTGCTCCGAACACACGGCCATGTTTCCTCTTACGAAGCAGTTTTGGAGCGAGCCTCTATTACAGCATGGCTCTTGCGCTGATAAGACACGTCAAATGCATTTTAATGTGTGTATATATATTTATACACACACTAAAATGCATTATATATATACATATACACACACAACTGGAGTATGGAGCAGTTTTGTCTTGAGATTTATTTGGTGGCTTCCTAAAACACGAATTTACTAACGAAAAAGAAAATTAATTGAATGCATCTGCTGGTTGATTGTTATTTGATGTGATACATTTTGGAATTTTTCAAAACATTTCTCAGTGAGCAACTTTCTTTGCGATTAAGCGTGCCAGATATTCATTGCTGGATTCGTATTTTGTAGCTTTGCAATATACAAAATGGCTTTATCCCAAAAAAAAAGTTAAATTCGTATGATGTATGGCAACAGCGCACGAAGAGACGTGCGTTAGAAAAGGAAATAAAGCGCCCATTTACTTCCACACTGCAATCTAAGAGTGTGATGTTCTATAGCTGGAGTCTGGGTAGATATGTAGGCTCACTACGGTGTCGCTGCTATGTGTATCTGGAGGCTGGTTGAATATGAAGACAACTATAGTGTTGCTGCTAAGTGTATTTGAGCCTGGGTGAATATGCAGGCCCATTATGCTGTCGCTGCTAGGTGTAGCTAGAATCTAGTTGGATATGATGTCGTTGCTAGGTAGGGCTAGAGTCTGGGTGGATGTGAAGACCCACTACGGCATCGCTGCTAGTGCAGCTGGAGTCTTGGTGGATATTTAGACTCCTTGGGGTATCGCTGCTACGTTTGGCTACGGTATGGATGTAGTCCCTTTAAATGGTCGATGCTAGGTGTGGCAAGAGACAGGGCGGGAATGTAAATCCTCTCCTGTGTAGCTGCTAAGTGTGACTAGACTAGTTTCTTTTCTTGCTATGCTATGTTCGGTTGATTCTGGGTGCATATTTGTGGTCTTCTCCGGTGTATTTGCTGTGTGCTAGTGCCTCTTTGGTTGTGCTGCTAGGTGTGCTAGAGTTTGGGGTGATATGTAGACCCTCCCTGGTGTTGTTGCAGAGTGTTCTACAGCCTGAGTGGATATGTAGGCCCTTTTTTCTGTGTCGCTTCTATTAGTCCAGGAAACCAAGACTTAAAAAGGCACAAACCTGTGAAAAATTTGTCCAAAGCTGAATTTTTGCACAGTTGTAGATTTGACTATGCTTAATAACATACCGAAAGTTTACCGCTGTAGACCTTGTGCGTATCACCGAAAATTTGCATTTAAGTCCTAGATGACAGCGACTTACATCATTCCATTAAAATGCTACCCATTGTACAGTTTTTAATTTAGACTGTCCATAAAACTACCAAAATAATCTTGAGACTCTAATACAGCCATTAATTTTGTAAAAAGCATAAATTGTTAATATTGAAGATGTGATATTAAGCGATTAATTCATGACATATTATTTTTTATCTTTGCCACTCAGATAAAAATACTATTTACACCAATTTGAAGAGTCCAATGCGAAAAGTGTCCAAATAAATGTTTTTGGTTATACCTTTAGCTTTAAGACAGTATATTTATAAAGAGTCTAACGTAATTAGTTGGCTCATTAAAGCGGCCCGAGCGTTGCAGTGTACTGCGGCCGTACTGATCTCTCACGGCCACCGCCGTTCCAGCGCGGCATTGCGACACACTGCGTACTGCGACACTCATTCAACTGGGTCTTATTTAGGGATTACTTAAAACATAGCTAATTCATATGAGAGGGTGTATGTTACATGAAATGAGATATGCATTTTTTTCTTATATGAATGTTTTTTGATACAATAAAATTAACAATAAACGATTTCTGCTTGGAACTTGTAAATGAAAAACTCTAGAGGACCTCTGGTTTTATATCTGCATGGATTTATTCTGTTTCAAAAATGTTATTATTAAAAATTATTTTTTAGCAAAAATTGTTTTTTTTTCCTGATAGATCGTTTTATTTTTGATCAGAACAATGCAAAATTTTAATGTAGCCTGTATTCGACAAAATGAAAAATTATATATTTACTTCTTTAAAATCAGTTTACTACATAAAAATGGAATAAAACGATACATCGTAAATGTACTCTGAGTTTTTTTTTTCACTTTTACAACATAATTCCTATGATAATAGGTTTTTTTTTTAGAAAATAAATAAAACACGAGTTGTGTTGTAAAACGTATAGGTAGCATTACATATTCAGTTTTTTTTAAATAAGTTAATGTATTTGAGTGCTGCGCCTAGCTGACGTCGTTGGATTGCTAGTGGCAAAGAGCGGTGGTGGATGTTTTTACAAGAGTTTGACCGTATTTTATGACCCTTCCTGTGAGAGGGTGTTCGTACCAGAAATCCTAACGGTTAAGGAAACTATCCATTCTCTGTAGTCACGTACCGGTGTGCTACTCGCGCAATATCGTCAAATATCACAACTTTCCGGGACGTTCGGTCATTTCTCGGTTAGCTCTGGTTTCACCATAGTAAACGGAACAAAATCTTGTCTGTAGTGATTTCATATTCCTATTACCGTAGTAGTATGGCGTTTGAGGACAAACCAAGTTTGCTGTATACTGGGAGCCTACTTAAAAAAAGTATTTATAGAGTTATTAAATTATTTACGAAACACAATTTTGTGGATCGTTTGGGAAATTATCATTTAGGACTTAACTGCTCGTTATTGGTGTGATCACAAGGGATCATCGGTAAACTTTTGACATGTTACTAAGAAACGTTTATTCTACAACTGTACAAAGTTTCTGCTTTGGGATAATTTTCCATGTTTCTTAACAGCGAAATTCGTCCCGACCCAAAGCCGGCTTCGGCAACCTCAAAGTAGTACACACTACACGGCTCGGATAGCTTCAGGGGTCAAACAAATTGTATGAGATCCTTAACAAATATACCCATTTAAAGAAGAATAAATATGCAACAACTTATATTGAAAGCGATTTTCACGTACGGCTCTTTATATTTATGTAAGATGTATTAACTTTTCCGTAAAATTGAATGAAAATTAATTTCTCAACTTTAATGAATTAAATTGTCTATTTTATATAAAGATGTTAAAACTGTGTACTTTTTATTACTATCCTCAGATAGGGCAATGTTTATAGATTATTTTGGGTTCCATACCGTCAGTCTACTCCATAAACTGCATTTGCAATATCCATTATTGTGGATCGTTGCAAAAAATTGACATTTTGGGCTTAACTGCTCGTTTTTGGTGTGACGCACAAGGTTTGCATCGGTAAACTTTTGATATGTTACTAAGAAACGTTCACTTTACAACTGTACAAAGTTTCTTCTTTGGGATAATTTTCCATGTATTAAAAACCTTTGTTTCTTTACAGCGAAATTCGACCCGACCCGAGCCTACTTCGACAACATCGCAGTAGTATACACTACGCGGCTCGGATCGCTTCAGCGGTCAGACTAATTGAATGAGATACTTAACAAATATACCAATTTAAAGATGAATAAATATGCAACAAAGTTTACTCTAAGTGATTTCCATTTTGGGCTCTTGAAGTTTATGTAAAATGTATTTATATTTCCTAAAAATTGAATGAAAGTGAATTCGTTAACTTTCATGATTTTAATTGTCTATTTTATAGAAAGATGTTTAAACTTTGTACTTGTTATCACTATCCTCAGATAGGGCAATGTTTATAGATTATTTTGGGTTCCATACTGTCAGTCTACTCCATAAACTGCATTTGCAATATCCATTAATGTGGAACGTTGCAAAAAATTGTCATTTTGGGCTGAACTACTCGTTTTTTGCGTGACGCACAAGGTTTACAACGGTAAACTTTTGATATGTTACTAATAAACGTTCTTTCTACAACTGTACAAAGTTTCTTCTTTGGGATAATTTTCCATGTATTAAAAACCTTTGTTTCTTTACAGCGAAATTCGTCCCGAACCGAGCCTACTTCGACAACATCGCAGTAGTAGCCTATACACTACGCGGCTCGGATCCCTTCAGTGGTCAGACTAATTGAATGAGACACTTAAAAAATATACCAATTTAAAGATGAATAAATATGCAACAACGTTTACTCTAAGTGATTTCCATTTTGGGCTCTTTAAGTTTATGTAAAATGTATTTATATTTCCTAAAAATTGAATGAAAGTGAATTCGTTAACTTTAATGATTTAAATTGTCTATTTTATAGAAAGATGTTTAAACTTTGTACTTGTTATCACTATCCTCAGATAGGGCAATGTTTATAGATTATTTTGGGTTCCATACTGTCAGTCTACTCCATAAACTGCATTTGCAATATCCATTATTGTGGATCGTTGCAAAAAATTGTAATTTTGGGCTTAACTGCTCGTTTTTGGTGTGACGCACAAGGTTTGCATCGGTAAACTTTTGATATGTTACTAAGAAACATTCATTCTGCAATTGTACAAAGATTTTGCTTTGGGATAATTTTCCATGTATTAAAAACATTTGTTTCTTTACGGCGAAATTCGTCCCGACCCGAGCCTACTTCGACAACCTCGCAGTAGTATACACTACGCGGCTCGGATCGCTTTAGCGGTCAGACACATTGTACCAAGCTCTCAACAAATAAAATAATTTAAAGTTTAAGAACTTTGCAACTACTTTTATTTAATGTTTTCACATCGGGCTTGACGTGTTTTTGTAATACGTATTTTCATTTGTGCCCTTTTTTTCAGAACACCTCTCTTCTAATATTATTGAATAAATATCATATTTAGTAAAACGTAGTGAAAGATTTTTAAATTTAATCATTGAGAATAATGTTTTGAGTAAGTTTTGGTTTGCTATTCTGAAAGTATACTATAGTAATTACGGTATAGTGCCATATTGTTGAGTGGTCAATAGTATTATTTAGGACTTAACTTCTCGTTTTCGGTGTTCCGCGCAAGGTTTGCGGAGGTAAACATTTCAAATGTTGCTAAAAAAACTTGAATGTTACCACTGTTTTAAATTTCAGTTAGGAGCAAATTTTACAAAGATTAAAAATCTTCGATTTCGTGGGAGTGAGAGTGGCCACAGCGCTTGCCGCTCTGGCTCTGTCGCAGTGCGTAGACGACATTGATAAGCTCGGTATTCTCTAGTGATCCTATAAATTAAGCTAGACTTTTGAGAGATATGTCCCTGTAAAGCTTAAGAACTATACAACAACTTTTGTTAAAGAAATATTTGCGTAAGACCCTTTATTTTTAAGTGAATTGTCTTTTTATTGCCTTGACTAATGTAAAAAAACTTATTTCATTAATTTAACATTTTTTTCTTACCTTTAATATTAACTTTTAGAACGTTATTCATTATAAATGTGATTAGTAGTGCTTTAAGATTATTTTCATATAGCTATCGAGAGTCTACGGTAAAAAGTGCGAAAATGGGAAGCATTTTAATGAACTGCTGCAAGTCGCTGTCATCTAGGACTTAACTGCAAATTTTCAGTGATACGCACAGGTCTACAGCGGTAAACTTTCGGTATGTTATTAAGCATAGTCGACTCTACCACTGTGCAAAAATTCAGCTTTGGACAAATTTTTCACAGGTTGAAACCTTTGTTTCCTGGGCTATATACCGTAGTTGGTTTTTTGGTTTTGCTGCTTTGTTTACTGTGGACTGGCTACCAAGAATCTGTAATAAATTATATAATTAATTTCGCATTTTGAACTGACAAATCACCATTTAATTTTCATCAGTTAAATTGTTAATATGCTAGATAGACCAACAAATAAAAGGTCGTAAGTTCGATATTACTCTTATTATTTACTGAGATTTTTAAAGTGTTTTCTTTAACAATTAGAGGTAATACAATTAAAGTAAATATTGTTTATGAACAGTTTCAAGCTACGAAAAATATGGTTTTATATATATTTTTACGATTTTAATAATCGTTGATTGGGAAGAACTGGGTTCGTATAGGGACAGCCCAATTATTACTTTTATACTGCACAGTTTTATTGACTGCTAATATTTACATCACTAATACATTATCTTACTCAAAATGCCTACTAATCACTGACTCGCACTCAGTATCTCAAGTCCTCGCTGGGCCGCACCCCTCGCGCAACTCTCGCCGCAGCACTCCTCGTGGACCTCCCTCGCCGCACTCTCGTCGCACTTCCCTTCGCCGAGCCACACCCCGCGGAGACCGGCGTCCAGGCTTATATAGACCCTGGCGCCCTTCTAGAAGTGACGAGCGCGGCTGGGGCCAGTCGCGTCATCCCGCGCCGACCCGACGCCCGAAGCGTCGAGAAGGGCATCGGCAGTTGGGCAGTCGCGAATCTGGGCGCCGGTAAGGAGGGGGGAGGGGGTAGCGAGGACCCTTGTAATCCGGGCAGGCACGCGTGGCATGTCTTACGTCAATGGATGGCGCATGACGATGACGTCAGTGACCGTGCAGTGCCGCCAGCCAGCTCCGAACCTGGCATCGCGATCTGATCTCTCGCGTTCGTAACAATATTTAAATGCTTACAATATCAATGTAAATTTGTTGCCCCCGGGTAGGGGAAACAAAGGTAGTTAGTTAGAGCGACACAAGAAAACTGTTGTGAGAGTAGAACGATTTATTAACACGAAACAATGAAAGAAAATAAGCATGTTAATACGACATACTCAGGTTGTCTTCGAACATTAATATTCTTTCTTGAACTAGTCCCGCTTGAATATACCAGCTGGCTGCCAACACAAAAAATAAGACATATGTCAGCTATTACCACAATACATAAAATAACAGCATATTTAATTATTACAAAAGACGTGGATATTTTGGAAGTTCCTAAGCTCGCTTTACTCTAAGCAACAAGAGCGAGTCACAAAGTATGTACGTTAATTAGGAAGTAATAGATCATAATCTACATGTATATATATATATAAAATACACTTGTAACCAAGGAAACAATACAAGAGAATATTATGCCAGAAGTTATTTTACAAATATTATTAAACGTTAATAATGCCAAGTCCAAGCCTGCCTAGTGGCTGGTGGTAGCGGGTCCAGTGCGGCCGGATACTCGGTGGTCGTCCTGTCCGGGCGTCGCTCGCCGAGTCGCCACTGCAGGCAGCACCGGCCATCCAGCACCCTGCTCCCTAGCCACACCGTGAAGGGACTTCCTTGTGCGCTCTGGGCTGGGTTGTCCTGCTCACTCCAGTGTGAACACTCCTGCCTCTGTCTGACCTCGGTGTTATCTGCATGCACTTGCCTGTACTATCGCCCACTGCTCTATCCCGGCCTCGCTCGCCGAGTCCCCACTGCAGTAGCGCCCTGCTCCCTCACGTGGAGGGTCTGCCTTGGTGCGCTCTGGGCTGGGTTGTCCTGCTCACTCCAGTGTGAACACCCCTGCCTCTGTCTGACCTCGGTGTTATCTGCATGCACTTGCCTGTACTATCGCCCTCTGCTCTGTCCCGGGCGTGGCTCGCCGAGTCCCCACTGCAGTAGCGCCCTGCTCCCTCACGTGGAGGGACTGCCTTGTGCGCTCTGGGCTGGGTTGTCGCGCTCACTCCAGTGTGAACACTCCTGCCTCTGTCTGACCACGGTGTCATCTGCATGCACTTGCCTGTACTATCGCCCTCTGCTCTGTCCCGGGCGTGGCTCGCCGAGTCCCCACTGCAGTAGCGCCCTGCTCCCTCACGTGGAGGGACTGCCTTGTGCGCTCTGGGCTGGGTTGTCGCGCTCACTCCAGTGTGAACACTCCTGCCTCTGTCTGACCACGGTGTCATCTGCATGCACTTGCCTGTACTATCGCCCTCTGCTCTGTCCCGGGCGTGGCTCGCCGAGTCCCCACTGCAGTAGCGCCCTGCTCCCTCACGTGGAGGGACTGCCTTGTGCGCTCTGGGCTGGGTTGTCGCGCTCACTCCAGTGTGAACACTCCTGCCTCTGTCTGACCACGGTGTCATCTGCATGCACTTGCCTGTACTATCGCCCTCTGCTCTGTCCCGGGCGTGGCTCGCCGAGTCCCCACTGCAGTAGCGCCCTGCTCCCTCACGTGGAGGGACTGCCTTGTGCGCTCTGGGCTGGGTTGTCGCGCTCACTCCAGTGTGAACACTCCTGCCTCTGTCTGACCACGGTGTCATCTGCATGCACTTGCCTGTACTATCGCCCTCTGCTCTGTCCCGCCGTGGCTCGCCGAGTCCCCACTGCAGTAGCGCCCTGCTCCCTCACGTGGAGGGACTGCCTTGTGCGCTCTGGGCTGGGTTGTCGCGCTCACTCCAGTGTGAACACTCCTGCCTCTGTCTGACCACGGTGTCATCTGCATGCACTTGCCTGTACTATCGCCCTCTGCTCTGTCCCGGGCGTGGCTCGCCGAGTCCCCACTGCAGTAGCGCCCTGCTCCCTCACGTGGAGGGACTGCCTTGTGCGCTCTGGGCTGGGTTGTCGCGCTCACTCCAGTGTGAACACTCCTGCCTCTGTCTGACCACGGTGTCATCTGCATGCACTTGCCTGTACTATCGCCCTCTGCTCTGTCCCGGGCGTGGCTCGCCGAGTCCCCACTGCAGTAGCGCCCTGCTCCCTCACGTGGAGGGACTGCCTTGTGCGCTCTGGGCTGGGTTGTCGCGCTCACTCCAGTGTGAACACTCCTGCCTCTGTCTGACCACGGTGTCATCTGCATGCACTTGCCTGTACTATCGCCCTCTGCTCTGTCCCGGGCGTGGCTCGCCGAGTCCCCACTGCAGTAGCGCCCTGCTCCCTCACGTGGAGGGACTGCCTTGTGCGCTCTGGGCTGGGTTGTCGCGCTCACTCCAGTGTGAACACTCCTGCCTCTGTCTGACCACGGTGTCATCTGCATGCACTTGCCTGTACTATCGCCCTCTGCTCTGTCCCGGGCGTGGCTCGCCGAGTCCCCACTGCAGTAGCGCCCTGCTCCCTCACGTGGAGGGACTGCCTTGTGCGCTCTGGGCTGGGTTGTCGCGCTCACTCCAGTGTGAACACTCCTGCCTCTGTCTGACCACGGTGTCATCTGCATGCACTTGCCTGTACTATCGCCCTCTGCTCTGTCCCGGGCGTGGCTCGCCGAGTCCCCACTGCAGTAGCGCCCTGCTCCCTCACGTGGAGGGACTGCCTTGTGCGCTCTGGGCTGGGTTGTCGCGCTCACTCCAGTGTGAACACTCCTGCCTCTGTCTGACCACGGTGTCATCTGCATGCACTTGCCTGTACTATCGCCCTCTGCTCTGTCCCGGGCGTGGCTCGCCGAGTCCCCACTGCAGTAGCGCCCTGCTCCCTCACGTGGAGGGACTGCCTTGTGCGCTCTGGGCTGGGTTGTCGCGCTCACTCCAGTGTGAACACTCCTGCCTCTGTCTGACCACGGTGTCATCTGCATGCACTTGCCTGTACTATCGCCCTCTGCTCTGTCCGGGGCGTGGCTCGCCGAGTCCCCACTGCAGTAGCGCCCTGCTCCCTCACGTGGAGGGACTGCCTTGTGCGCTCTGGGCTGGGTTGTCGCGCTCACTCCAGTGTGAACACTCCTGCCTCTGTCTGACCTCGGTGTTATCTGCATGCACTTGCCTGTACTATCGCCCACTGCTCTGTCCCGGCCTCGCTCGCCGAGTCCCCACTGCAGTAGCGCCCTGCTCCCTCACGTGGAGGGACTGCCTTGTGCGCTCTGGGCTGGGTTGTCGCGCTCACTCCAGTGTGAACACTCCTGCCTCTGTCTGACCTCGGTGTTATCTGCATGCACTTGCCTGTACTATCGCCCACTGCTCTATCCCGGCCTCGCTTGCCGAGTCCCCACTGCAGTAGCGCCCTGCTCCCTCACGTGGAGGGTCTGCCTTGGTGCGCTCTGGGCTGGGTTGTCCTGCTCACTCCAGTGTGAACACCCCTGCCTCTGTCTGACCACGGTGTCATCTGCATGCACTTGCCTGCACCATCGCCCACTGCTCTTGTCCGACTCTGTGCCCTCCTCCACAACTGCTCCACTCAGTCGCCACTCTACTGGCTGTTGAATACCTCGGCACTCTTTAGCTCTCCGGCGCTGCTCCTCGAGTATTGGGCCAAGGCCAGCTCGCCCTTCGCAGAGCCCGAGTCCCGTACCGGACTTCATTGTGGCAGAGTGGCCAGGCAGGGTGGTGGCAGGTCTTTGTTGCAGCGGTGTGCCGCAGTTCTGCTCGCTCGTAGCGCCGAGGTCGGGGGTCCATATATCCCGCGGGTCACCTTCCCCTCTATTCTCTGAACTTCTAGAACCTCCTGGTTCCTGCTACTTCGCTCTGGACGGCTGGAGGGGAGGCAGGTCATGTGACGATCACGTGACTACTCCCCAGTCATGTGGTTACCCCCTCCACTGCGCGGCTCTGAGTGGGGCTCGCGCTTCTTTTAGTGCGCCGGTGGGGTTGAACACCCGCCACAGAACCACGTAGCGCGGGTGACAGTCACTTCAGGGGCAAGTCCTTTTCGTTGTTGGACGCGAAGTCACCACAACCAATTTACTCAACAATGCAGTAAATTTAACTCACAGTAATTTATGACATAAAAATAAAATCACCAACAGCTATGACATATTTGTCAAACGATAATTGTACTACTATGCTTTTGATAGTATTTTTACTGATCACAGGTGTAAATTACACTTACATCAGTGGGGACACTGCTGCCACTATTATTATATGAAAATAAACTCATATTTGTTGAACATTACACGTATTTTTATTGGCTCCAGAATCACGATTTTAAGTGTTCACACTATTCGTGTTGTACCTACCTAGTGAAAAATTGCATTGCCTTAATGCTAAAAAGTAGGATAATTTTAGTCATGGATCTCAAATAATTGTTTTAACACTAGTAGGTGAAAGCAAATAAAATATCATTTTTCCTCTGTATGGACAGCAAAGCAACTAGGAAGAAACCGTAGTTGCCATATGGTGGCCTAGAACTTGCGATTATGTGGCGATGAAAGTTTTTTTTTTTTTTCATTTACTCTGTAGAGGGAGAAATTAATAAGCACGTTAACTGTTACATTACCTCGCTCTTTACCTGGCTTGCTGTTTTAAATTGGATCTTCAGTAATCTTTTAAACCTGTTGAAGACGTAATGTGTTTTTAATGAGGTCCGTTTTTTTTTTTTTTTTCGCTCCTTGGTTGTCCTGGCGTTCGTAATGTTCCCGGGAACATATATTATGTGTTTCTTTATGCTTCCAGGAGGCTATTAATCATAACAATAAATCTCAGATTTTCTTCATTTTTTTTTAAAAAAAAATTCTCATTCATTTTTATTATCTTTTCGTGCTAAAGCTTATTTCTTATTGTGGAACGCAAAATACGACTGGTTCGTTTAAAATGCTTAAGGGGAAAATACTCTGTCTGTTGTATTTTGTCTGAAAAGTTACCCACGTAGCGCACATAGACGAGTCTGCGTGAATACGAGAAAGCAGCAGAGCATGTTTGTGGACTTTCCGTGTTTGCATTTCTTAAACGATGTGATGCCGGGTTGAAGACGCACATAGCCCCTAGTGACGAGGTGTGGGTTGCCGGCTGGGGTGGGTGACGAGACGGGCAACACAGACCAGGGGCGCCGCGGCTTGCTCGAAGCTCGGCTAGTGTCCCGCCACCCCAGCACCAAGTGAAGCAGCACTGCGTCACAGAGTATATAAGTGAACCAGAGACGAAATAGAGGCGCGGTCTCTTTGATCTTGGCGAACTCGACAGCAGACAGTCAAAAAGTTGGCCGCCATGTTTGTGGCGTGTGCGCTGCTCATAAACACATGTTGAATGCTACGTTTTTCTGAAGTATGGATCATTATTCCGTAAAATTTCTACTCGACACATAATTATATTTAATTTACCTGGTCACACACACGGTGTGCAGAGCTTCAGGAAAAACAACGCGATTTCAAAACTACTCAAGATATCCGCGTGGGGCCTATTTACGAATAGCATTTAAGAGTTCGCTGAGGACCGAAAAGTACTTTTGATTTCGGATTAAGTTTTTAAACTGTATTTTTAGAAGCGTTAAAATGCCTAAAACGCGTGTTTTCAGAGTAATTTTTAGGCATAAAACAATCAGTACAGATTCTTGAAAGCACTTAAGGGGCTTGCATAACACCTTTATCTTCATTTCTCCGCCATATAATGTTACGGTCACCGCTCAAATTTCACAGTTATCCTGTGACGACGAGACGAATGCGCGCCAGTTCAGAGACTTGCGCTTAGAGGCTATACCGCGCTGGAAGCACCAGCGAGCGTCGCGCTTATCATCCCGCCTCACTAACACACATACACCCCTGACAAGGCGGGCCCCTTAAGGTTTAATGCGTGGACCATACGTAACGAATGCATTCAGTTACGATTCATGCGTAGATTGGCTAGTGGTGAAGTATTATGAGACGGTGATTTTTTGTTGTGTTAGAGCGTGTTTAATTAAGTGACGAGCCTATTTGTCCGTGTGTGACGACGGCGTGTTTGCATAGGCAACTTACGAAATATTTTATTTGCGTGAAATCAGAGGTTATACAGCACACAATCCATGGCCATATCTGCATACAAAAAAAAATAGTGGGAAGACCTATATCAAATTTGTTGCATTTGATCCTCCAGAAATATTTAAAAAAAAATACACAAATGACGTGCACACTAATCATTCCTTTCTTTTGGTACGTACCTAAGTGAGTAAAGCATGGGAAGTATTAGGCCTAGTTCTAGGACAGTAGGTAGTCAACATGTTGCAATACATTCAAATTATATTGTAAATATCAGGAATAGCTTCTCGTGCAAAAGTCTTGAAAAAAATTATCCCTGTTTTTACTAAAGAACTAACTTAATCTCATTTGGGTGAAAGTTCCGTATTGCGTATCCAAGTTAACCCTGTGGTCCTGATGGTACGATTCTGATGGCACGGTCTTGTACAGCTGACCCTGTGGTACATGATGCTTATTTTTTTTTAGCAGTGGGAGAGACACGTAGCGCTGAGGCATAGCGCGAAACCTGATGTAATTTATCTTACAAATATTTTTTTTTATCATCTTTCGCGCTGTAAAATGCGTCGGCGCTACGCTCATCCCCACTGCTAAAAAAAGCATCATGTACCACAGGTTCAGTTGTACAGGATCATGCCATCAGGATCAAAGGTATATATGGATACACCTGGATACGCAATACGGAACATTTACCCTCATTTGTTAAGTATGATAAGGTTAGATTACATTAAGATAAGGTTTGTTAGGTTACGATTATGTTTGGTTAGGTTTACCTTAGGTTAGGTAACAACTGATTATGTTTTATGTTAATGAAATCATTACTCAACACTGTATGTACCCACATGAAAAAAGTACATATAAATGAAAATTTTAGCCCATCACTTATGTTTTAAAGCACTCTGATGGTTTTACTCGAACACTTATAGGTCTATAAGCAGCTATTTTATTTTAACACGCTAGGCCAATTTTAATCGCGATAATTCCTATATTCGTTTACTGCATAAGTTAACAAACCCACATTACACTCTAAAATATTACTGATAATTAAGATAACAAATAGACGAAGGAAAGTAACAGCCACATTTTGCAAGTTGTGGAATCAACATTGCAGAACTTATAGGTACTAGGTTGACACGTTATTTTTACTTACAGTATTTAATCTATAGGAAATCTGAATAAGCTTCTTTTTTCAGGTTGACCACTGTTGTTTGAACAGTTTGGTGCCGGGCACCAAGTGGCTCCAAAACGTTTACGAAACTTATTCATTTTCATAAAACTGATCTCTGCAGCATCCCAAAGTTTAAAACGCTATACCAACGCCAGAATTATACTTGCCACAAAAATGGCGGCTAGCGTACGATGTGTCAACACGGCGAGTTCGGGTGTGCACAGCTGATTTCGCCTCTGGTTCTTATCTCCTCTGTGACTGCGTGGTAACAGCAGTCACTGTCACTTTCATTTGTTCCAGCCAAATTTATTTCTCTTGTTTGTATCTTTATCTGGCTTATCTGCATGTTCACTCTAAATATGAATCTATGATTAAAGACAATAACAGGAACTTCTGCTAAAAGTTGTTAACTGGCTTGTGAATCCAGTGACCTCACTATGGATATGTTTTTTTTTTTAAAAAACACTAACAAATAATCTGGCTTTACTCTCTGAAATAAACTGCAGCAATCCCAGACTCGAAGTGGAGCAGTTTTAACAGATATTCAGTCAAATTTCACTGAATTGCAGCAGTTTCAAATATTTCAAATCTAGTGCGTAGAAAAGGCAAAGCTTTCAGGAATGTACTATTGTTATGGACTGGGAGAAACCAAAGACCCAAAACCAAGAAAATTAAAAAAAAATTGGTTTTCTGTAAAGTCGGTTTATGGACGATAGTTTAACGTGACAACGTCATAACAATACATTGATGAAATTATTGCATACTTTTATGAATAAAATTGAATAATTTTTATTGAATTATCACTATTTTGTATGGATACAAAGAAGGAGTGAAATGAAATCTACAATTTAATTGATAAATTTACTTTTTTTGCACTCATTATTCAAATATGTTTATTACTTTAACGAAGAGATTATTTTAACTTTAACTTTTATACATGTTTGCTATTTAACTTCAAGATCGTCGAGAATGTTTTATGCTATTTAACTTCAAGATCGTCGAGAATGTTTTATGCTATTTAGCTTCAAGATCGTCGAGAATGTTTTACGCTTTTTCGCAATTACACATTTAACGACGAAGTTTGTACGTAGTGAAATTAAACGTAGAATTTAATAAAAATGCCCTTGCAGTTAATAAAAAAGTATTAGTAAGTTTAAGAAAGAATTTCGGCTTTAATCTCCAACCCAGACGCTCGTGGTGCGCTGGGGCCGAGATTAAAATTCGTCGAGAATATTTTACGTTTTTATGTCTTCCAGTGCTCAAAATGATATGCAATTGTGGCCCCGGGCACGAAATTTTATTTATAATTCATTAATAATAACGCCCCTCGCGATAAACAAAGAAAAATATGTATTAACGAGTGCCTGGTTGCCGCGGAAGCGGATAGATAGCGCGATTTGTTCGGTTCGCGTCCGTCACCGTAGATGACAGCACCGTAGGGGAATAATATTATTTCGTTTTTATAATACGATTTTATAACAAATACGCATCCCAAATACACCAAACTTATTTATAATGTGTTACAATATTTTTTAAACATTGTGCAAAAGATCCCGGGTGTAATTTGAATTATTATGTGTAACTGTAAAACACCATTGTTCGTACAAAAACGTATTTGAGAATTCAACATTACTTTTAAACAACCGTACCGATTGTGCTGAAAATCGGTGGACGATCGTTAAAATACATAATATTAATAATTCAAACGACGAAAACAATATTGAAAAGTCAAATCGATGGTTGTTCCAATCCAGTGGAAGAGAGATAGATACGGCGCAAGCGTACAATGAGCATAACGGGACACATCGTAGTGGGACAATGTGCGTTACGGGTTACTTTTTCGTGCGTGCAGCCGGCGTTCATCGATTTATTAGACGTTGTCACGTCAAAAATATATATTAAATTATAAATTAAATAAAAAATAATGATGAAAATAAAAATAAAAAAAGTTTCTGATAGTTTGTGAACTTCTCCTTTGTTGAGTAAGGATAGAGTTCCAGCACAATGAGAAGTTTTTGTAATTTTTATAGTTTTAAATTTTTATTTATTATTTTTACTATTTTTATTGTTTTAAGTTTTAATTTTATTTATTTGTTTTTCCCCCCCTGTGATTTGCTAATATTGATTAAGGAAAACGTGCTTTAGTTATCTCTGTGTGCTCCTGATTATTCCTGCCAATATTGTGATGCATTTCTCATGGGCTCATTATTCCAGTCGAGACTTTAGCTGATGTTCTCAGTGTGCTAAGGGTTATTTCTGAGAAATCTATCTCTGCAGGAAATTGTATTTACTTAAAATTTCACTAAATTTTAGTCAAAGTTACATTTAATTTTTGAATTTCTGCTACAAAATAATTACTAAAAATATTTTTAATGAGTGGAATTCAAAAAAAAAATCCATTACTCAGTCAAATATTTTGCCATGAGACAGTTGAGAAGCACTATCATGCAAATGAACTTCCGTCTCCATGATGTCTAGCGAATTATTCCTTCTCTTGCGACCGTTAGTGAGCATCCCGCATCCAACATAAAAAAAATTACCTCAACACAACATGGGGCGACATCTGTTGGCAAGAATCGGGACTACTTGCAACAAGTTCTTTTGAATGAGCTTAATTAACTCTCGCAGCTGAATGGAGTCAAAGACAGTTAGAGCCATGTTGACTTGTAGCCTCATAGACGTTTAGCTATGTAGTCTCGTAGCCTCGTAACTTGTAGCCTCGTAGACTTGTAGCTTCGTAACTTGTAACTTGTAGCCTAGTAGTCTTGTAGCCTAGTAGTCTTGTAGTCCTTTAGTCTGGTAGTCCTGTAGTCCTGTAGACATTCAGCTCACCTTCGGGTGCTACATAGTCTGCTATGCAGCTCGCCTTCGGGCGCCAAGAAATGTATGCTACACTGAGCTCCACCCTCAGCTAGATTGCGAGATCTGTGAGTAGTCTGCCATGCTAAGATCCACTTACATCTCGCCTTATAGCACTAATAGCAGTCTGCCGCGCTTAGCACAGTAATTAATCGGCCTTCGGGCGCTAAGTTGGTCTGCCGCTATGTGCTCTATTCTGAGCTCTCATGCAGGGGCTAAGATTAATATGCCGCACTAAATTCTATACACAGCTTTAAGAGTAATCTCCCTATGGACTCCACAATCTACTTGCCTGCGTATGCTAAGATTAGTCTGCCACTATGAGCTCCACACTCAGCTCGTCTTCAGGCGCTAAGGGTAGTCTGCCGCTATAAGTTCCACATTCAGCTCGCGTGCGGATGCTTATATTAGTCTGCCGCACTGACATGCACACTCAGCTTTCCTGTGGGCGTTAAGAGTGGTCTGCCACTCATATCGCATTCGGGATCCGAGAGTAGTATTCTACGATTTTCTCCAGCATTAGCCCGCCTGCAGCAAGAAAAAAAAAGGGGGATTGTCTGTAAAGTCGGTTTACAGTCGATAATTTTATGTGATAACGTCATAAGAAAACATTGATGAAAAATTGAATACTTTTTAATTTTCAAATATTATTTACAGTTTTTGCAAATTTAATATAAATAATTTGTTTAAATATAATCACGAACAATTAGTTAAAAAGACCGCCTCAACCTGTTTGATATTATAGAATATTTTCTCGCACGGTGGTTGGCCGGTTCTTGCACGTTCGACTCAGGCGGAACGTGACAATGAGTCTTGCTTTTTCGTGAGTGCAGCCGGCGTTCATCGATTTATAAGACGTTATTACGTCAAAACAAAATTTGTGGTAACAGTTATAGTTTGTGCAAACCTTTTATAATAATAATGATGATGTCAGTTTTCTCTTTCAGCTGACATTTGTTCGCTTTGAATGAACGCGAAATGTCATTTTGAAAGTTCACAAAAATATCAGCAGACTTTGTGCCGTTAGGGGCGGTAAGACCGTCGTGTGTCGGTGCGGACACACGCACACCCTCCCCACCACCAAGGCAGTGGTGGTGGGCACGCCGCACTGCTTCTGGCGGCTGCAGTGCGGGTGTTGTCGGGAGGAGCAGTGTCTCGGTGCACTGATGGCTCTCCAACCACCCGCGGGAGGGTAGGCCGGATCAACCCTCCCTTCTGCCCCGGTGACTCAGCCCTCCACTACTTGTTCCGGCCCTTTGTTTCCTGCTCATTGGAGAGGGGGAATGCTCGTCTCTGTACAGGTCGCCCGAGCGATGGGCATCTGGCAAGAACTGAGTCCGCGCCTCCTGCGCTCCAAGTCCTACTCCTTATGCTCCTTAAGGACCCCGCCTTAACCTAACACACACACGGTGTGCAGAGCTTCAGGAAAAAAAAACGCGATTTTAAAACCACTCAAGATATCCGGGTATGGTCTGCTTACGAAAAGCATTTAAGAGTTCGTCTAGGGCCAAAAAGTACTTTTGATTTCGAATTCAGTTTTTAAACTGTATTTTCAGAAGAGTTAAAATGGCTAAAACGCATGTTTTCAGAGTAATTTTTAGGCGTAAAAAACCGGTACAGATTCTTGATAGCACTTTTATCTTCATTTCTCCGCAATATAATGTTACGGTCACCGCTCAAATTTCACAGTTATCCTGTGACGACGAGGAGAATGCGCACCAGTTCATAGCCTTGCGCTTAGAGGTGATACCACGCCAGAAGCACCAGCGAGCGTCGCACTTATCACCCCGCCTCACTAACACACATACACCCCTGACGAGGCGGGCCCCTTAATATAAAACCTCCAGTTTGGCGAAACGGGTAACTTCCAGTGGAATATGACTGCGTACTTGCGTCGCCATGTTTGGTTGTATCATTCCGCTTTGTTGCATAAATCGTGGCAAGATTGTTACGTCAGGTAAGTTTCAGTAATTTTAGAGACCTTCCATTTCGTGTATTATTTTACAAGCTGCCTAGCCCGAACAGGACTGTAGGTTATCGAGAACTTGTGACTCATTCATTGTTTTACTTTTCTGTTAAAAGCCACGCCGCTGCTCAATTTGTGCTCGTTTTTTCCCACTGGCTGATAGTCGTGTGGGGCGTGTCAGGTTGTCTAGGCCCCGTTACTATCTTCAAATAAACCTAGCATGCTTTTTAGTGTAGTCTGCTAGTCAGATATATCACGAATTATTTTTGTAATTGTTTTATTTGATATAATTTCACTGGTCTGCATGAAAATCGGCTCTGACGTGATTCCTTCCGATTATTATTTCAAATTATCTCCTGAATCCGAATATGACCTCCCTCCCCCAAATCACCCACCGTTTTCGGGAAAGGGGGGGGGGGCGAAACATTTTTTTTATCACTTTTCGATGATTTGGAGGGATGAAAATGATTATTTTAGCCTTTACATTTCTTCTGAAGGGCTAAAGAAGTGAAACGTTCTAAAACATGAACATTTGTAGCAAGGAGATAGATTTTGGGGGTGGGGAGGGAAATTAGCCCCTCTTAAATTGTAAAAAAAAAAATCGATTCCCGTTTTTAAACAATGTTTTCACTCGATAATATTAAGTAAAATGTAAAATAAAACATGTAAAGAATAACAAATAGAGAAGATAAATAGCTTCATTTGGTGCATGCTTTCATTTTTTACCCTGAGGTAGAAGTTTCTCGTACCAAAACCAGCAGTACCTGCCAACATGATCTTACTCCACTTCCCAGAAAATCTCCCCTCGAACGTAGTGATGTCTTGATTGAATCGTTCTCCGTGCTCATCCGAAAGCGCTCCCAAATTATATACCTAAAGTATATACGAAATAGCGCTTAAACAGACAAAAATTATACATATAATTCTTAATGATGTAAATAGGTATTTCCAATGGTTTTTGTATCATTGCATTCAATCTAGAGACTTTTTACCTTAATATTTTTATTATTGGTATAAACAGTAACTTGTTTAATTAAAAAAGTGGTTGTCTGTAAAGTCGGTTTACGGACGATAGTTTAGCGTGACGTCATAACAAAACATTGATGAAATGATTGCATACTTTTATGAATAAAATTGAATCATTTTTATTGAATTATCACTATTTTGTATGGATACAAAGATGGAGTGAAATTAAAACTACAATTTAATTGATTAATTTACTTTTATTTGCACTCATTAATTCAAATATGTTTATTACTTTAACGAAGAGATTATTTTAACTATAACTTTCATACATGTTTGCTATTTAACTTCTTCCAATCTGTGTTATTCTGTTAAGGATAGGACGATGATAGGAAAAGTAGGAAACGAATGGGAGTGTTTCAAGTTTAATGTGCCTCGAAAAAGTCAATCGTTGGTTGTTCCAATCGAGTGGAAGAGAGATAGATGCGGCGCAAGCGTACAATGAACGTAACGGGACATAGCGTAACGGGACAATGTGCGTAACGGGACAATGTGCGTAACGGGACAATGAGTCATCCTTTATAGTGCATGCAGCCGGCGTTCATCTATTTATTAGACGTCACGTCAATATAAACTAAAGTGGTTTTATAAAATAATTACTTTTCTTCAAGTGCTTTGTTTAGACCATAAAATTATTTTACAAGTGTAAAGTATGGGAAGTTAAAGAAAATACGCAAATGTATATATATATAATATTACGTATATATATATTTGCAATTTATGCCACTAAAACTACAGAGTACATTTATTTAAACAAATTGCTCAGTTTACTTATTCGTTTTTATTTTCATTTAATATTTTCCCTGTACTTCATTCTAGCGTGTTGTTAGTGTTGCCTGTGCTGGTGGTTGAACAGTTTGCTCATTTCTCATTCGTTTTGTTTCCAGGTGAGTCCATAGCCCAGGTTCAGTACGGAAGTGTCTGCGACTCATGGTGAGTTTTATGTGATGGTTTATGAATTAAAATCGTGCAGGCATATGTGATGCTGTGGTCGCAGTTCTGAGGGAATGGTCTTGTAATCCAGTGACTGGCGGTCTGGCGACAGGGTCAATGGTCGACCGCCATCCTAGGTTTCCCAAGGGACAATTCCTATGTTTAGGGGATAATTTCTACTTTTTACCTCAAAAACTGCCGGAGGGACAAATGTGCCCACAGTGGTTTAAATTACTCCAAAAAAATTATTTAAAAAAATTAAATTTAAGCCGCTGAGCCTGGATTGTGACTATCGACCCCCATCACGACTGAAATAAGATACCTCGTCCATTTTTATCTAATAACACGAAATAAAAGAATTATAAAACATTTTTTAAAATTTTTTAAAAACTTTAAAATAATTTTAATAACACTTTGATAAAAGAATATGTGACGACTTTGTCTCCCCCCCCCCCCCACCTCCCTCTGGAGGAGAAACAAGAGGAAGGGTTCGTTACAGCGAACACTAAAGCAGTGTTGTGAGAAACACACGAAATGCTTATTGAAATTATTACGAAGTCAAACAAACGAACACTCATATATGCTTGAATACATTTGCAGCAGCGCGTGGTTGCTGGAAGTACTCCATTAAGAATGAGTAAACACAAAGTAATGTGGAAACTAACAAAAGACAACTTTATCATTAACAAGAACAAAATATCAAAATTATTCTCATTGTAAACATGAAACAATTATTATGCAACATTAAAGAAAAAATATTAAATTACAACACTGTTTACAAGAATAAAAACGACTGCAAATGGTCTTATTCGAACCTCGTTGCAACCAGTTAGGAATGGTTTTTAAAAAAAAGTATTTTTACTACAAGAATATGTAAAAGACCAATACTATTTACGCAACTGTGAAATATTAGACCTTGGAAAACATTAAAATACTGTTTTATCACACTGTGGTATTGGGTGTGTTCGGTGGTAAACAAAGTGACACTGACGTTAAGCCCCTCGGTCATCCAGGTGATGACTCTAGAGATGGGAGTCGTGGAGCCTGCCCGTAGCGCCCTCCTCCCTGGCTACGACAACATTACCAGACTACCAACACACTACCAAGACACTTCAACCGCTGGGCGAAGGAGCAGCCATGCCTCGCTCTTCCGACTAGAACTGTCACAATCGTGAAGGAGAAGTACTATCAAGGCAACTTCTCCACGTTGTTCCTGCTGTGTATCTGTCGGTGACGTAGACTCGTCACACTTCAGTACTTCCCACTTCGTCCAGTGCTTGCAAGTGTATTGTGGGTAATTATTCCTCTGCCTTAATATGTCCGCCACTGCCTCAGTCAGACTCACTAAGGTCTCCAACGACATGTGACACTCTCTTCCTCTCACCCGCAGCCACTCGCTCGACTAGTAAACAAAACAAAGTCGTCGGCGAGTATTTTTATACCTTGGTGGCGATTCGCCCTTGCCCAAAGGTCGTAAATCAGCTGAGTGAATTTTAGAATTCGTTCGCTCAGCGAGTACTTTCTCGCTCCGTGAATTGCGTGGACGAGAAACTGAACGGCTATCTCCTGCTGGCTGCTCGGTGCTGAACGGCTATCTCCTGCTGGCTGCTCGGTGCTGAACGGCTATCTCCTGCTGGCTGCTCGGTGCTGAACGGCTATCTCCTGCTGGCTGCTCGGTGCTGAACGGCTATCTCCTGCTGGCTGCTCGGTGCTGAACGGCTATCTCCTGCTGGCTGCTCGGTGCTGAACGGCTAGCTCCTGCTGGCTGCTCGGTGCTGAACGGCTATCTCCTGCTGGCTGCTCGGTGCTGAACGGCTATCTCCTGCTGGCTGCTCGGTGCTGAACGGCTATCTCCTGCTGGCTGCTCGGTGCTGAACGGCTATCTCCTGCTGGCTGCTCGGTGCTGAACGGCTATCTCCTGCTGGCTGCTCGGTGCTGAACGGCTATCTCCTGCTGGCTGCTCGGTGCTGAACGGCTATCTCCTGCTGGCTGCTCGGTGCTGAACGGCTATCTCCTGCTGGCTGCTCGGTGCTGAACGGCTATCTCCTGCTGGCTGCTCGGTGCTGAACGGCTATCTCCTGCTGGCTGCTCGGTGCTGAACGGGCTAACTCCGAACTCACTTGAAAAGGTTTAGTCCAACTGACTCGCTTCTGAGGCCAAGTCCAGTGTGCAGGTCTATGTGTTGGTCGGGCTGAGAGACATTGCTAGGTGACATGGTGACGGGCAGCGTGACGGCAGGGTGACATAGTCGCCGCCGTTTCTTCATATGCTCGGCCGGGAGCGTGTGACAACGACACCAGGATCTATTATGTTCCCATAACTTGCTATGTGGGAAGTCAATACAAGATTGCGACCCCGTCACTTTGTTCGAATCATCAGAAACAACGCGACGGCGGGGCGCGAAGTGTGCAAGGTGGCTCACGGTCCAGCAAGTAGTAAAATAGCTGTCGCTCTGTTGCTTGGCTCTAATTTAATTAGTGTAGATATGTGACATAGTCACTCTAGGCCAAACCTTATATACTCGCTCGGCAGGTATCGACTTCCTGGCAGAACCCTCCAGAAACATGGAGTTATCTCCCTGTCACAGGGGGAGGGGGTGGGGGGAAGGAGTTTCCCCTCCATGGCCGCTCCATGGGCGCCGTGGAGTCGCCGTGTATGAAACATGCTGGAGGGGTAGGCAACCAGAAGATCCCCTCTGTGCTGCCGGTGGTGTCACATCCAGGGGCTAACTCACAAAACATCGTTTCAACCGGTATTACGTTGTTCTATCTTACGTAGGTCCACACCTTTACATTACCGAAAAAATGTATTTCATATAAACAGTAAAAAAATAATTACGTTATTAGGGTTTTCTAAAGGCTCTACTGCAATACCAGAAAATGAAATAAGTAACGGTAAACAAAACCAATATGAAAATTTTGTCATATAATAAAAATAAATAGAACATACAAGCGTCGGTGGTACAAAGTGCTATAGTCCGCAGCTTGGTAAGTTATGACATAACTTATTTAATGTGATATGGTGCCGCAATTTAACTCTCGTTAAACACTTGAAATATCAATTAACAATAATTTATCTCTTTTTTATACGTGAAATGATTTTTTATGTAAATTAGGGTGAATCTAATAACAAACATTCCGTGTGGTTTGCAGAACCAATAATTATGCTTTGTTAATAGTAATTTTAAAGTTTTAATTGTCATACTAACCGTGCCTTTTTTATATAGTACGTCGTGCTCTACGAATAATTCTGACGATAATGTTGTCTGTCTCTAACCTTGTAAAACATCGGCAAGCATATTCGATCAGTGGTACGAGTGTGAGGTGTGTGTTTCCGCACAGCCCGAGCGCAGACTCGCGCCTGGGCCAGTCACGAGTAGAGGCCTCCCTGCACACTCCCCGCCGAGACAGGCCAGAGCGACAGTCCTGATCGGGGTCCAGACACCCAGCCACCGGGTGGAGGGGGGAGTCTATACAGTATCTCCATTGGCCCGGCAGGGGGCGGTAGGCGGGTCTCTAAGTCGGGGGAGTTTACGATGCTCGGAAACCTGAAGAGGGCTGAAGGGTCGAATAGGCCGCGCTCGGCTCAGCCAGGAGGCGGCGAGGCGAAGTAATAAGAAATTCCTCCCCGTGTGCAAACGCCACCGGCGCTCCTGAGCTAGGGGGTGGGGGGGGGGGGGGTAACCTTCATGAGAGCAGGGGCTGATCTCTCCCCTGCCAAGTAGCATGGCCCGGCTCCAGTGGCTGTGACGGCGGCAGTCGTTGCTTCACTTCAGATCTTACATACATGACACAGGTTTGAACAGTTTATATGGGCTGTGGCGATAAAAATACTTCACAGCGGTATTTATTTAAATTATTTTACGTTAGGCGCTTCAAAAGCGAAACGTGATGTTTAACATCATTAAGGCAAACACGCAAGCGTTTAGATATCCGACTGCGCGCGGCAGCATCTGTCTACCTGTATGTATTGGCCTTCACGAACGTCGATAGACGGGCCAGGCGTATCAGTGTGCCAAATCTTTGTAACTTGAACTATTCTGGAATAAATTCATTTTGTAAACATCTGTAGTCACAGAAATAAATACAATTGCCAGTTTAAAATACTGATATTGTAATATTAATAAACCAATTATTTTTGGGTAATTTCTACACGTCAAGTTCTCTCAGCGCTTGAAAACTAAATTCCTGGTTTCTGGTTTTCGGGCTTAAAATCACATATCTAAGGTTAACCTTTTTACACTTTCTAATAAAACTTAGTAATGCATTATTTAAGTTTAGAAAACTAATATAATATGTTAATTGATTATGATTATAGTAACTTTTACTACATACCTCAGTCCATTGGTTTATTTTCCACTAGTAAGGCAAATAACATTAATTTTTTTTTCGTATAATAATTACATTGTAAACAAAATTAAATATATTGATTGAAAATTATTTTCCTACTTTTGTTATAATGAGTGTATCCGTGGTATTTTTGCTAACTTATAAATAATTTAGATGACATTTCATTGTAAAATTTTACTATCCAGATTGGACTATTTTATTTTTGGTTGAAACTTGATGACAAACACAAGAACCTCACATATGCATCAAATAAGCTTTTCGCAGTAACCAATGAAGCATGTCGTTTATCTTATACCTGTATGCTAATGAAAACAATTTATATCTTTAATCGTCTACAAGAATTTACGTTTCTTCTTAAACAATCCAAATAAAAATACGTATTTTGGTGAATATTATTTTAATAACACAGCACTTAACTTGCGTTGCAAAGAGACAAAACTTAAATTTTAAGGAAATGTTTCTCTCAGTCTCGTCTACTAAACCGGTCTCTTCTACTAAAGTGGCACGTTTTAGTTTTGCTATTCTTAATCTACTTTTAAGTATATGTATTTGGAGCATCTTAACTAAATTATTAAGAACAATATTATAATGGTTATACATTGAAGTATTTCACATTTTTGCCAAAATCTTTTACAAAAATTTTCAACTATTAAAAAAAATATATTTTTAAATATGAAAATTCCACCTGTGGACAGTATTGTTACGATTTATAGTGTGGGGAAAACTGGGTTCGTAAGGGATAACCCAGTTAGGTTTGATTACAGTTTTATTTATTACTATTATTCACATTACTAATACATAATAGTACGTAAATAATGTCCGATCACCAATCACTGACACTTAAAAATGTTTATTCGCAAGTCACTCAATGTCTGTCTAGTTCCACTGTTCGCACTCCTCACTGGAGCCAGGCTCAACAGTGATTACTCGCGCCTGTCCACACACGTAGACTCGCGCCACTCAGTCGCACTCTCGGGTTCCGTCTCTTGCGTCGCGCCACTCTCTTCGCAGATGTCGCACTTTCCTTCACCCGCGGAACTCTCCGAACTCTCGGAACTCGCTTGGAACTCTCGCGAGACTCCCGTGGAAGCCAGCGTCGCTTCTTAAGTACCTGTGGCGCCCTTCTCGAACCGACGAGAGCAGCTGTCGCGTCATCCCGGGCCGACCCGACGCCCGAAACATCTAGAAAGACGGTGTTTATTCACGCCACTCCGCGCGGCGGCTCGCGGAATTCCCAAGGCCGCTCAGCGATAGATAACAGCGCCGAGGAAGGACGATGCGCGGGGAGAGGAGGGGGAGAGGTGTAGCGACGACCCTTGTAACCCGGCCAGGCGCGCGCGGCATGTCTTACGTCAGTGGACGGCGTATGACGTCAGTGGCCGTGCAGTGCCGCCAGCCGGCTCCGAACCTGGCTCGTGTCGCTGTCCTGTCTGCATTAGTAACACTATATATATAACCTTAGACAGCTGATTTAAATCACGTTAATTTAGTTTTATTAAAATATTCTCCACTCAGAGTAATGGAGAATTGACTGGAGTGAAACTTCGTGGTTATTAGGTATAGATAAAGATATATTATTAGTACTTTTTTAATTGAAGAAGAGAATATTTAATTGAGGATAATAAGGATCTCAAATGAAATTTTTTTATCGGCGCCCTGTACTCTCGCATCTGTTCACTGGTACTTTTTGGCCTCTATTTTGTCACTTTATTCCCAAGTTACATCTGATAATTCCTCTTATCTGCTTCTGCCTTTTTATTATTTTTTGGCCTTGTATTAAATCACTATCGCCAGCTGAATAAAATGAAAGAAAAGAAAAACACTCCAATCGAACATAAATTACACTTATAAAGTTTATCTTACAAGTTTACAAGTACTTTTGACATTTCAAATCACAGTGTTCACATACAAAAAGTAAATTACATTTATAATGCTAACCTCTTAAGTTTATACGTCTTTTTTGCATTTTCAGTCACACATTCACATAAAAATTGATGATACGTATAAAGTTATGTTCTTAAATCATTAAATGTTTTCCACGCGAATAAATAAATTGGAGATACTTTAAATAAAAGAAAAGGAATAATATGTTGCCGTCAATCGTTAGCCGTTAAAAATGAGTAGACAAACACAAGCAGCGCTACGGAAAATCCATAGCATCACTACCTCTCCCCTGCCGTCTCCTCTTCCGGCCGTTACAACTAGCATATAGCATATAGCATATAGCATGCTCTGCTCCCCCTTCCTTGTCGTGTTCCCATTCGACCGCTAGGGCATGCGTTGGAGTGGCGTCGCCGCTGACGCACTCTCCTCTACCGGTTCCCCCACCACTACCTGAATATTCCCCTCGTGCGATCGGAATTTTTGTAACGCTAGGAAATTATAGCTCCTTCAGCAAAGCAGTTTCACTTCAGTAAACTGACGTTTATTTAAAAGTAGTGTGTACTTAAAAAAAAACTTCAATTTTTGACTAACTTTTGACAATGGAACAGCTATAAGTCCAATCTTCTACAAACTTGAACACGTGCACTGTTGATCGGCTCGTATCATCTCCATCAACTTGTTCAACATTTAAAAACATGTATGTGTGGGTAATATAGTACTGACACAGAAATTCACACTAAAAGCACACTAAAATGCAAACTGCCGACTTCCACAGAAATGACAACACAGCAACGCGTCAAGGCAAGAACGAGATGACTGCCTCGCTAAGGGCCAAGGGTCAAGGGTCAGCCTACTATGGCCTACTGTGCGAGACATGGCGCCTTCAACTGTTACCGACACTGTGTGAGCTGGCCGCGCCGGTGTCTCTGAGAGCTGCTGAAGTGAGCGACTCCAGGGGCGGAGTCGTAATTAAGGCCTGGAGTCGAGTCAGCAAGCTGCGAGCCCAGGAATGAACAGATAACAGAGAAGTCGCTCCTTCTCTTGCTGTCTCGCGCCACAAAGTGCTCTAGAATATTAACAACGGGAAGAGGAAGCTATGAAATGTTTGGATAATGAAGAAGTCGGCTAAAAACATCCTGTTGATCCGATTTTCGTTTTACTAAGTTACTCCTTTAAAAATCCACGGCAACGTTATGCAGTGACTAAAAGTAATCATCCCATTGTGAGGTTACAAAATATACGCATGTTCATTTTTGAAATAAGTTAAAATGAATATTTTTATCCAAAACTCCATCCGTGACTAAACGCAAAGAAATAAAACAAAGGAGTATAATATAGTTCATTGTAACTTCGGGATTACATTTGGAATTTTACATTAGCTGGAAGTGTCAGAACTCTGTAAAGTGGCGGATAAAATCGATTTCGACTGGTGGGTAGTTTTCAGTTTTGAAAATATTTTATTTCCCATTTTCAGAGCCCAAGGTGCGACAAGAAACCAAAGAGCCTTATCGGCCATTGACATTGGTGACTGCGCAGTTTCTCTCGCTAGTTGTCGCAGTGTAGTCGTGGCGTTGCCGCTTCACCTCGGCCAGTTGGACTCCACGTGACTCTACAGTATACAGAGTCTCTGCGCGAAGACGAGCTAGGGTCGTAGCGGCGTAGTGGTGCCGCGCTGCGCTCCCTGTCCGGAACCCCGCCTGCTCTGCATCTCCTCCGGGTGTCGGATCCACCAATCAAGAGGCGGGTATCGTGGATTCGAGGATCTTGTTTTGAATCTTTGTCGTACCAACTTCCGTTGCTACAACGTGATTATTTTTCGTGCTATCCCTAGGGACTGGAAAAATTCGCGGTTTCAATGACCACTAGGATAGACTCCACGATTCTCTATGTACTCGGGCAACTATCACCTGGTCATTGGCTACCGACTTGGGACACCTGTTTACTGCGATTCTTATGATTCGATACTTCTTTTGTTGAGTGTTTGCCATTGGCTCAGAGTCCTTCAGGTAAATTGCGGTCCAATCACTGACGCAGCATTAAGCTAAACGAGTTTGGATTCCAGCCTGTCTCGAAAGGAATCCGCGAATTTTTCCTGTCTCTAGCTATCGCTTATTTTATATACTTTATATTATTAGGCATCTTAAGTTCTTTATCAATATTTGAGGTGGTCAATGTATTTGATTTTTTCTTTAGGCCAGAGAAAAACTTTCTAGATTTTTGTTTCCATGTTTTGGAAATAGTTTATGGACATCGTTGGAACAGCCTTAAACTTCGCCTAGTGTGACAGAGGCTCATGGGTAACCTTGTCGAACCCAACTATAAATGTTTTTCCTCTACGAAGGGCTTAGTTTTAACAGAAGATTAATGGACTGTAGAATTGTAATTGTTACTTGGCCAAGCACAACACTGATCAAATGTATTTAAGTTGATTTGTGCCACTTTGCAACTCCGTGTTTACGTGCGTCAGGAACGTGAATTCGTCTTAGAATCCGTTTGTTTTGTGTGTGTTTGCATAAGTAATAGGCTTCGTCTGGGAATGTCCACTTCACGCTACTGCGCCAGCCCCGGGCTCGCAGGGGAGAGGTGGGGAGGGGGGGGGATAATGCCGCAGTTTGCCCCGGTAGCCCGGTAGCAGGGTAGCAGGGTAGCAGGTGAGCAGCACAGCTCTGGAGTGTGCAGTTGTGTGCTGCACGCCGCGCCAGGCCCACAAAAGGCTCCCCGCACTTTGTCTCGCCCCGCGGAAACACGGCTGTGATTGATCGGCCTGAGAGGAGCTGGCTGCTGGATTAACTTGTCATGTCCACCCCTCCCCCCTCCTTCTTCTCCTCCACCAATCACCTCTTTCCCTGACTCCAGAGCTAACTGTGGCCACGTGGCAAGACTCAACAACACTCGTCACTTGATCTTTACTCGCGTCCACCTTACTAGACAGTGTTCTACTAACTAGTCTACAGTTACGATCAGTATGTTTTAATGGGGTTAGCCGCAAAATTATTAATATCTGCATTAACTTTCTCTCATTGGACACGGTGCAGCCGTCTGTGTGGCCACTGAGTCCTCCTTTGGCCCACCCTCAAACCTCTAGCATTCGGACTTAAGTTTCCGACGAGCCATGGATGTGTGCCGTTTTAGAGGTTTTTAGTGATTATGCTGACAAAGAAAGCAAGCCAATTTCTCAGTTACCGTTCTATCGGATTAAAGCGGGACGTAGAACGAAACAGTGTGTTCCACAGTTTTTTTTTTTTTTTTAAATTCTACTTACTGCCGGACGACCCCAAGATGTGCGATTAATTTTGGTCGTGTTGTTACTTTTGGCCAGTCGAAAGCAGAACCAACGTCCGTAATTATTGAATATGTTTACGACTGCCAGTTGTGAACAAGGACTGATGTGAAGAGTTGTATAAGTGAGGGTGCAGCAGGTGCCAGTGAGGGCGGGGGGCGGGAGGGTGTGTCCGGAGGCGGCCGAGCGCGGCCGAGCTGGGTGGATCGATGGCGAGGCGTGCGGCGGTGCTCCAGTGAGGGCTGGTGCGCGCGAGAGTCGGGCCGCCGGCTGAGCGCCGCGACGCCCAGGGACGCCCAGGGACGCCTAAGTGAGCCTCCACGTGCCGCCTCCGGCCCGAACACTGTACTGTTGCCTGTCCGTGGCCTGTGTGCGCATGGACGTGTGTGCTAGGTGAGCTAGGTGAGTCATTGTTAGTAGCGATGAATAAGCTCCAGCAGCATGCCGGGGCGTGGAGGTGCCGACACGTGCCGGGCTATGCGCTGTGCGGGGCCGCGGCCACTGATTGGCCCGCTCCAGCAGCGTGCCAGGGCGTGGAGGTGCCGACACGTGCCGGGCTATGCGCTGTGCGGGGCCGCGGCCACTGATTGGCCGGCTCCAGCAGCGTGCCGGGGCGTGGAGGTGCCGACACGTGCCGGGCTATGCGCTGTGCGGGGCCGCGGCCACTGATTGGCCGGCTCCAGCAGCATGCCGGGGCGTGTAGGTGCCGACACGTGCCGGGCTATGCGCTATGCGGGGCCGCGGCCACTGATTGGCCGGCTCCAGCAGCATGCCGGGGCGTGTAGGTGCCGACACGTGCCGGGCTATGCGCTATGCGGGGCCGCGGTCACTGATTGGCCGGCTCCAGCAGCATGCCAGGGCGTGTAGGTGCCGACACGTGCCGGGCTATGCGCTGTGAGGGGCCGCGGTCACTGATTGGCCGGCTCCAGCAGCGTGCCAGGGCGTGGAGGTGCCGACACGTGCCGGGCTATGCGCTGTGCGGGGCCGCGGCCACTGATTGGCCGGCTCCAGCAGCGTGCCAGGGCGTGGAGGTGCCGACACGTGCCGGGCTATGCGCTGTGCGGGGCCGCGGCCACTGATTGGCCGGCTCCAGCAGCATGCCGGGGCGTGTAGGTGCCGACACGTGCCGGGCTATGCGCTGTGCGGGGCCGCGGCCACTGATTGGCCGGCTCCAGCAGCATGCCGGGGCGTGTAGGTGCCGACACGTGCCGGGCTATGCGCTATGCGGGGCCGCGGCCACTGATTGGCCGGCTCCAGCAGCATGCCGGGGCGTGTAGGTGCCGACACGTGCCGGGCTATGCGCTATGCGGGGCCGCGGCCACTGATTGGCCGGCTCCAGCAGCGTGCCAGGGCGTGTAGGTGCCGACACGTGCCGGGCTATGCGCTATGCGGGGTTTGCGGTCATTTTTTTCTGAGGCTGGTATACCATTTTGAATGTGTAGGTAAATAACATTTTTACTGTAAATAATAGAGAAACTATTTAAGATGGAAAACAAAACGTCTGGATAATATTTAATTGAAATTACTTTTACAACCACCGCGAGTTTTGCTACTGTTGCCAATTTTTTTTATTGAAAAAATCTTAATATATTATTACTTTTGTGGTGGTTTATTATCCGTAATTATTTCAATGAAATAATATTGCTGCTCCGACATTATTCGCGGTGCTTGTAAGACTTTTTTTTTAATTAAATATAATCCAGACGCTGAGTGTTTTATCTTGAATACTTTATTTAGTATTTAAAATAAAATTATTGTTTAGCTTTTTATTTAAAATTGATACCATCCTTGAGAAACAATTAAGACAATAAAGTATGTAATTCTGTTTTGCAGCCGATTTTTACCTGTCGGCTTGAGATTCACTATAACTTGACAACCGACGACACCGAAAGAACCTCTGGGATTGAATGTGGCTGGTAAAAGTGCGTGCTTCAGTTTCGTTTACAGATCGCGGTTAGTGGTCACTGCCCCTTGCGCTCGGGGGGGTTGTCTGAGTTCGCGCATCGCAGGGAAATGCAGACAGGTCCAGATGCGGGTCGCACCACATGCGCAGCGCAGGATCTGTATGCAGTTTCCTGCGCGCAGCCGGCTACTGGAGGTCTGTGCGTTCGCAGAGCCTGCATTCAGAGCAGTTATATTTGTGTGCTTCAAGGCAGGGCAGGGTAAACCAAGCGAACACCTAATTTCATTAATCTTACTTTTGAGAGCTAAGCTAGGAAAAACTTTATTATTTTTTTTTTCATTTAAATTTGATAAAATTTATAAAATATAAAACCTAAAAAAATATTTTTTAAGTATTATTAATTGACCATCCTTTTTTTTAAATCTTCATGTTTAAATGGTGGACATTATTTGTCCACTTGAAATCTGACATTTATGTTTACTTGAGTAGGCGAAAGGGGGGAAGAGGTTTACTATTCGTATCTAAAAGTATATTAAACTATTCTTATCAAAATTGTTGTTTCCACCAGATTCAATTTAATGCTGTATTATACGATAGTTATGAAGCAACGACTGATGGTTCTAAGTTGGCTCGTCAGTTCAGAGCAGCAGCGCTGTAACCGGGTGCCTCGGAACCTCCCCATCTCCATGATGGAGATAGTTGTAACCATGTAACATTCCCTTCTTCTGGCGTGCTTGTAGCTGGCACTTCCTGGAAGTCTATGAGTAAGGCCCGTGGTTATCTTGAGGTTTAGCGGGGCCTTTCTGGATTTCATTCCGTGGGAACCTTCGTCTACTGTATTAGTTGGTTGACTTGTAGCGAGCCTTCCTGGTCCTCTGTGAGAGAGGAATGTGTTTCGCTCAAGCTGCTTCGTTTTCAGCATTTCTTTCTGGGTTGTATCGAAACTTTCCTGGACCTCAGAGTCTGTCTGAACCTCCTTAGTGAGAACCGCTGTGAAGTCATGCTGCCTTGTCTACTGTCCTATCAGGCTAGCTTGTAGTGGGGTCTTTCTGAACCTCTGTGGTTTGCTGTAGTGGCCACATCTCCTGTCCTACCTGGCTGTCTTGCAGCTGGCCTAGCCTAGTCCTCCGAGAGTGGGGAATGTTTTTGTGTTGTCTACCTTAGCACTAAAAGGCTTCAAAGGTAGATGGGTAGGAGTACAGCAGCTAACACAAGGGTCGGTTACCCAGATAATAATTATGACAATACACTGCATGAACCCATTTTAATAAATCTTCCCAAGGGATGTTCGACTCCATCTGGGTTTACCCTCAACAAATACCACATGAACGAAAGATATACTTTTATTTTTGGCAATGACAAGTACATGCCACATAAATAAACTTTTATCTGAAACTTTAAAAAGGCAGTTTTAAGTTTACATTTGTGTGCTAATCGTAATAAGAACCTAAACTTCTGTAACTTGCTTGGGCAGTATACCCATTAACACGAATGGTTCGCTAGGCGAATTTGAAGAATATATGGACTCGTTGCGTATTTACCAAGAATTCTACTCGCTCTGCCGAATGGCATTGTAATCGTAAATCAAACACAAGGAGAACTCACTATTGTTGAAACTCGGGTTATTGTGAGGTTATGTTGGCTCGTGAATGTGTTAGACCACCGGGCGGTGCTGACGGCGGTTCTCGCAGGTTGCTGTGACGACACACGGGGCTGGGGCTGCGGTCGAGGGTTCCTCGTCGGGGTGCTCTTGTTCCTGGCGCTAGGCCCCAGCTGGTGGCGAGCAGCCGCGACTCGCTCTGACGTCACTCCCAGACAGGCTCGTAGCTGTGTGTGCACCCAGCGAGGGCTGTCCCGCGTGCAGTTCGACCACCGCCCAGGGCGTCCTCCAGTAGTCGCTCACTGAGCCACTCTCAGGCATCGGTGCCTTTCACGGCCACGTCGTAGGCATACAACCGATCCCTTCTTTAAGGCTGAATGTTGCTACTTTTTAATGAAGTTACGCACAATTGTCATACAAAATAAGACAAAAATTGCAATCTACATGCGATTTTAAAAAAAAAAATACTTTCTCCGTCCCCACATATCATTTCTTAAATTCTCCGTAATATATTACAATTAGTATTTAATTTTAAAATAAGTAACTACACTTCTTAAAGCCTGTCCAATGCCGGTTGCTTCAGCTTGTATGTATACATACAGGTTGTTAACTCTAATTCCATTGTGCGGCAAAAACATTTTCTGTGGCAAAATTAATCGAACTGAATGTTTATAAATGTGTAACTATTAATTTCAAAATAGTTTAGTAAGTTAATTGAAAAATAGGTTTTATCTTATAATGCGCATACGTAAGAACGAGCAAATTCTTTTTGTAGAGAACCTTCTGCATACGGAGTTTTCATGTTTCTGCACTGCTGTCCAGATAGAGTTGAGATCGTGGCCACTGTGACATGACAGCGGCCACTGTGACATGACCGCGGCCGCTGTGACACGACAGCGGCCACTGTGGCATGACAGCGGCCACTGTGACATACAGCGGCCACTGTGACATGACAGCTGCCTCTGTGACATGACAGCGGGCGGGGCTGGATGTCCCGCAGTGTCGGAGTGGGCGCGGGCGCGCGAGCCGCCGGCGCCGGTTGTAAAACTGGCTGTAAAACACTTGTGCTTTGTCTCCGCCGCAGTCGGCAGGATTTCCGCGCTGACAAGGGGGGAGGCAGGGGAAACGAGAGCAAAGAAACTCTTCCTTCTCTCGCGGCCTGTGAGATATCGTCTCTCTCCCAGCCTCCGCCCCTTCTGTACCACACCTCTGCCCGACTCCACTGCGGGCATTGCTACGTCAACAGCCGGGCGGGCTGGAGCTCATCACATTCTGTCATCCGCTGGGGACTAACAAGCATAAACTGACCTATTAGTAGCCTATTGTTTAAATTAGAACATGATAGACATGAGGAATGCTTCTCACGCGGCCTGTTTGTTTTTAATTATGTGAGGTTCGTTTCTCCAAAGAGTTCCAAATGAAAATAAACTGGTTCACCTCACGTGAAGTTTCCTTTGCACTGGACATTGTCCGGCCGGGTTCTCCTGATAGCTTCTCGGCCGCTCCGTCAATGTCGACGGTATTACTAACCCCTACTTGCCAGTGTTTACCTCGGTCCCACTGGAACACCATATGTTTTTGTTTTGAACGGCTGCCAAACGAAATTTTTTTTGGCGAAAATTAATTCCAACAAAGACAATACCCACAATATTACGACAACGTGCATCAATTTACTTGCAAAAGCAAGCAAGTAGGCTGTGAGTGAGGTAATAACAATAAACGTATGATGGAGTATCAACGACTTTTATGAAAACTACAAAGTAGGAATTATTTCTGCATCATAGTCGTTTACAAATGTAACATTTACCCCAGTATGAAGGTGGATCAACAAGTTACTAAAAGAACAATTTCAAGGTAAAACCTAATTTGACAAAAATCGTATAACTTGTAATCATACAATGTATTAATAATGTTAGGGTTATAAATAATGGCCAACGATTTATAACTTTTTTTTATATTAAAATTTATTTTTTGCTTAGATAAAGAGCAATAAATCACTCCACGCTACACACTCAATCACCCAACAGGTGGTGCGGCTAAACACACACTTCGGTGTGGCTCTACACATTCATCTACTAAACAGGAGGTGCGGCTTTACACATATGTAACCAGTTACCAGGCTGTGCTGCTCTACACACACACAACCAACCACCGGACTTGTGGCTCTACATAATCAATTAGCTACAAGGCGGTGCGGCTTCATACACTAAACCATCCGACAGGTTTAGCGGCATTACACACACTTCAGTTACCAGACGGTGCGGCTCTACACTCACTTAACCAACCTCCGGGCGGTGATGCTCTACACACTCAACCACCCAGTGGACGGTACGGCTCTAAAGACTCAACCACCCAGTGGACGGCACGGCTCTAAAGACTCAACCACCCAGTGGACGGTACGGCTCTACACACTCAACCACCCAGTTGACAGTACGGCTCTACACACTCAACCACCCAGTGGACGGTACGGCTCTACACACTCAACCACCCAGTGGACGGTACGGCTCTAAACACTCAACCACCCAGTGGACGGTACGGCTCTACACACTCAAACACCCAGTGGACGGTACGGATCTACACACTCAACCACCCAGTGGACGGTACGGCTCTACACACTCAACCACCCAGTGGACGGTACGGCAACCACCGAGTGGACGGTACGGCTCTACACACTCAACCACCGAGTGGACGGTACGGCTCTACACACTCAACCACCCAGTGGACGGTACGGCTCTAAACACTCAACCACCCAGTGGACGGTACGGCTCTACACACTCAACCACCCAGTGGACGGTACGGCTCTACACACTCAACCACCCAGTGGACGGTACGGCTCTACACACTCAACCACCCAGTGGACGGTACGGCTCTACACACTCAACCACCCAGTGGACGGTACGGCTCTACACACTCAACCACCCAGTGGACGGTACGGCTCTACACACTCAACCACCGAGTGGACGGTACGGCTCTACACACTCAACCACCGAGTGGACGGTACGGCTCTACACACTCAACCACCCAGTGGACGGTACGGCTCTAAACACTCAACCACCCAGTGGACGGTACGGCTCTACACACTCAAACACCCAGTGGACGGTACGGCTCTACACACTCAACCACCCAGTGGACGGTACGGCTCTACACACTCAACCACCCAGTGGACGGTACGGCTCTACACACTCAACCACCCAGTGGACGGTACGGCTCTACACACTCAACCACCCAGTGGACGGTACGGCTCTACACACTCAACCACCCAGTGGACGGTACGGCTCTACACACTCAACCACCCAGTGGACGGTACGGCTCTACACACTCAACCACCCAGTGGACGGTACGGCTCTACACACTCAACCACCCAGTGGACGGTACGGCTCTACACACTCAACCACCCAGTGGACGGTACGGCTCTACACACTCAACCACCGAGTGGACGGTACGGCTCTACACACTCAACCACCGAGTGGACGGTACGGCTCTACACACTCAACCACCGAGTGGACGGTACGGCTCTAAACACTCAACCACCCAGTGGACGGTACGGCTCTACACACTCAACCACCCAGTGGACGGTACGGCTCTACACACTCAACCACCGAGTGGACGGTACGGCTCTACACACTCAACCACCGAGTGGACGGTACGGCTCTACACACTCAACCACCCAGTGGACGGTACGGCACTAAACACTCAACTTGCTGTCTTCATTAGTACCTACTCTCCAAATCAAATTCGCAAATATCTTTTTAATGTACATATTTTTTTCTAAGGCATACTTAATTTGCAGAGTTGTAACTTTAAATAGTAAACTACAGTTTTTCAATGCTGAATGCAGAAGTCACGCTGATCTATGGTATTGTTTAATGTGAACAAGCATAGAAAAGACTGGTGCAGTTATTTGCAACATCAGTCTGTCATTGGTAAACACCTAGTTAATATCAGCCTGTTATGCATCTTTTACATAAGAATTAAATAAACATACATTAGAGAGAATACTTTTTTTTTGACGTGATAACGTCTTACAAAATGATGAACGCCGGCTGCACGCACGAATAATTGTCACGTTCCGCCTGAGCCGAGCGTGCAAGAACCGGCCAACCACCGCGCGAGAAAATCTTCTATAATATCAAATTGGTTAAGGCTGGCTTTTTAACTAATTGTTCGTGATTATATTTAAACAAATTATTTAAATTAAAAATTTGCAAAACCTGTAAATAATATTTGAAAATTAAAAAGTTTGCAATTTTTCATCAATGTTTTCTTGTGACGTTATCACGTCAAATTGTCGTCCGTAAACCGACTTTACAGACAACCCCCACCCCTCCTTTTTTTTGCTTGTGCTACAACATAGTGTGAAGGCTATAAGTATGGCATCGCACGTGTGTTGTATCAGAGAGAGAGTGTGTGGCACAGAAGAGTGGAGTGGAGTGGAGTGGAGTGGAGTGGAGTGGAGTGGAGTAATGGCGCGGGCGCAGGTGAGCTGGCAGCGAGCTCAGCTGTGCTGCGAGTGGCCGAGCTGCAGTGTCCATGAAACACTGGGGGCGATAAACCCTTCTCTTGCAGCCTTCCAGTCCTGGCCGCACTAATCCTGTCTCTCTCGCACCGGCTACACCAGTAGGGTGCCAGCTCGCCTGTCTCACTTGCTCCGCGCGTGATCATTAAATTCTTTCGCTTCCTTGCTTACGGTTGCTTTTATCAACGCGCTCCTGACAAATACCGCCAAACGCTTTGATACTGTCGTTAGAGTTGTACATTTGCGTTTTTGCGTGTACCTACATCTATATTTTTATTTTGTTAACTTGCTTATAACTCGCCGCTTCGCTTGCATAATATTAACTGTTTCCAATTACCTCTGTGCGTGAAACAGCCGTAACGAAATGTGTCTAATTCCTTTTACAGACTGTCAGAGTTACAATTTTACAGATATAAAGTATATGAAAGAATTATATAAGATAATTAACTTGCTCTATAATTTTACTGAAAGGATATTATTTAAAAAAAACGGTGCCCCTCAATTGTCAATGTTTACGTTATATATCCTTCACCGTGGGAGGAAAAAGAGCCTTTTAAGCAGGTGTTGTGAACACAAAATGATGGTTCCTGGATGATCAAAAGTGTCTGCTGGTCGTTGGTTAGAACTCACCTTCATTAAATACGACGTCTGCTGGGTGCCGGAACTCGTGATACACCCCCGTGACGTCACGACACCCCGCCTCTCAGTGTGACGTCACCCAGTGCGCCACTCGTCTGTCCGTGGTCCTTGTTGCCCCTCGCTGGCGTTCTGCGACACTGGGCCTAGGCCAGTGTGGTCCAGACACTGCTGTTTCTTACTGTCAACAAATTAACCTTGTACTTGTGAAATAATAACTGCCTGAGGACAGGTAGTGTCAATTTCTGAACATAAGAAATGTCTCCTAAAAGTATTTATTTGCTAATAAGCTAGGTTGTGTTATTGTTAAAAGGATTCGGATATTCCTCTCACTGTTGAAATGCTATTGATACAGCTTTAAATTAAAGGAATTTTCGGTAAGACTGCATCGGTAAACGATACAGCATACTTACTCGGAAACAATTGTAGCAATGTAAGAAATTTTTTGTGATTAATTCCAAACAGCCCAGATCAAGAAATGTTATGGTATAAAATTTCATGTCTCTATAAGGTTATATTATCACAAAACCATCTAGGGTTGGAATTTTAAGTGATGGTATACTTGTTTGAGCGAATTATGAAAATTTGTCTAACATGCGCTTATTTGATGCAGATTTCGCCAACTTGCACATTTACCGTTTCACTACATTTGACTATAATAATAGGATTAATAAAATCAACCATATTTCTTTTCTGTCTTATTTAGAATTAAAATTTTGACTATTTGTTAACGCTAATATTTATTTAAAATGTATATTGCAAATAAAATTTTTTTTTAACTCCCATTTTTAGAGCTGGCACTAAGTAGAATCTACGAAGCTCTTATCTTAATTTAGTCCTTCTGCTAAAACCAACCTTGAAATAATGCATTATCCCATACGATTTATCCTGGAGTGAGAAAAATTGTGTACAGGCAACCCAAATAAGGTTATTTTAATGAATATTATTTATGGTGGTAATTTTTTGTTTAAATTTTAATGTATACAAATTATCAATCTATGAAACTACCCGAAATAATGGCTCCACTGTAACACATTTTGGTTTAATGGCAGAGCTTTATAATCTTGCGCACGTGTATAATATAAGCAATATTTGTTGCTGGAATATTTAAATATCTTAACACAATTTGCTTTAAAAATGGAGAAAGAGAGAAAAAAGAAACGGAATTATATTTGGTACGAAACGAGGCTTTAGCAAAAAAAAAAAATATGTAAAGAGAAAAAATAAATTAACGTGTCGCCCAGCATCGTCGTATAAATTAATGTTTGAAGCAATCTGAAAAATAATTTATGATGACAAAAGAAGACACTGGAAATTTTCCAAAGGCATTAACATACGGCATATTGACTCTACTGCATTTTTTGGCGTTATAACGTCTTATAAATCGATGAACGCCGGCTGCACGCACGAAAAAATTGTCACGTTCCGCCTGAGCCGAGCGTGCAAGAACCGGCCAACCACTGTGCCAGGATATCTTCTATAATATCAAACAGGTTAAGGCGGGCTTTTTAAACTAATTCTTCGTGATTATATATTTAAACAAATTATTTAAATTAAATTTACAAAAAAAACTGTAAATAGTATTTGAAAATTAAAAAGATATGCAATTTTTCAGCAATGTTTTCTTGTGACGTTATCACGTAAAATTATCGTCCGTAAACTGACTTTACAGACAACCCAATTTTTTTTAAATGTTTATTTTTACATCATTATCATTGGTTTGTTTCCCCGTGCAGACGTGCCCCCCCCACAAGGAGACCACACACAGCTTGGAAGTGACGACTCTGTGCGCCCCAGCGCCCTGTGTCCGGCTGCGAGAGCGAGGCAGCAGCTCGGTGGAGCTCTCGCTAATTCCCGAGCTTCCCTCTTCCACCGCCCGCCCCCCGGCTCCCCTTCCCCGGGGGAACTTATCCCATTTCCTGGGGTGCTTCTTCATCCCCCCCCCCCTCTACCGGCGGCAAATTATTTCCAGCGAACTTGGCCGTAAAGGCGCGCTTCTCGCAGACTGCAGGCCTGCTGGCTCTGGGCTGGTGTCTCCGAGCCGTTCCTGCTGTTTCCCAGACTGCGTGGTGCTCAGTTGTCGGGTCATTCAGTTGTGATTCTCCAATGTTAACTCGAACCATGGAAAAATATATAAACATTTTGAAGCCTTTGTATTTACATTAATTTATACGTCGATTTTTCACGCGAATACTTCTTTAAAATTACTTCTATAGTGGGAGGCAATTAAAAAAAAAACAATGATACAGTTTGGCGTTGTAGCTACATGTCTATCATCTCCATCCAAAATGTAATTACACCACTGGATAGCTAAATGATCAAAGAATTCGTTACGCCAAGCGAGGACTGTGACGCATCGCGCGCGGTGGAGAGGGAAGCGCCGCCATTTTGAGGTCAATTTGCTGCGTTTCGAGATTTCCATTTAGTATAACTTTTGACTCGGAGAAGCTACGACGTTCGTTTAGGTTTCAATCGTCATATCTAGTCAAAATCTATCGATTGCATATATAAAACATTAGTGTAAAATAGTTAAAGTGAATATATAATATGTTAAAAATATATATAATCAGAAATATATAACGTCGGCCTATACGCGTCAAAAAGCCAAATCCAAATACAGAGATCGTATACGGTTGGAAATGGCTTCTCAAAAGCAATCGAATGACACCAATAAAACACCACATGACCGAGTGAAGCAGTGCCGGGAACGTAAGAGAATGAATGCGGGCGAGCGGATCAACGACGGTGCCAGTACATCTGCAGCTGGGGCGGTTGAAATTATGCAAGTGGATGATGAAATCGCTTCTATATCGACGCCGGACTGTGTAGGCATCGATTGTGTTCGATCGTATCACAGACCTATAATTAATAAATTTATAACACGGTAATTAATTGTTTACTTGATTTATTTCCTGAACCCGACGAACGGAATTAGTTGCTATCATAAATAAAACATGGAAACCTGAAGGACTACTTAGTGTTCAAACAAGATTATCACATACATAAAATAGCGTATTTTATATCTTGTATAGAAAATATTACCTATTACGTACACGTATTCACGTACAACACACGGCCGTGTCCATGACACAGCCATACCCCATTTTTTAAATTAAATTTTAAATTAAATAATTTCAGCGTTATAAAACCCTCAAATCGTTATTGTTTTTAGATCAGAGAAACAGAGTTGTTATTAATTATTATGAGGTGGTGCACGTGCTGATTGGACAACACAACACAACACAACACAACACAACACAACACAACACAACACGGCTAGCGAGTTGGGCAGCTGGCTCCTGGATCTTCAGTCAGTGGTGGGCATTGTTGTAACCGTATATGTACTGTCTTATGCATTTATATGCTTTTCTTCAGTACCTATCCAGTGTTATATCAGCTGAATAAAGGTACGAAGCCATATAAAATATTACATGGTTGCTTTTTCACATGCTAACGTAGAAATCCCTAGGTTCAGCATATAGATTTTATACACATTTTGATAATTTATTGTGTACCTAAATGAAGGATTGCATTTAAACATATAGTTTTTAAATAACACATAATTTATAGACATGTAACTCGTTTTTTTGTAAATTATAAGCGTGATAATTACACATTATGTTTGTCAAGTTTACGATCTTGTGACACGATTATTTAGAGAAAAATGCGGGGATTCAAACGTATTGATTGTCCAATTTATTACTCTGTGTCTACGCCCATGCCTTATATGTATACCCAAAAGTTACACCAGTGCGCATGCGCAAATCAGGTGAGGGGTGAGGAGGGTGTGGGAAGGCTCCGAGGGAATACTAGGCATGCCGGAGTTGGGTGGGGGAGGGGGAGGGGCAATGCGTTACACGGTGTGTCCTGAAGTTGCGCAGCGCAGGGTTATCGAGATAATGTACAGTAATCTTAGTGCTCATGTAATAGTAAGAGTTCAAAATGGCAAGGATTCATAATTTTTTTAATATGTTGGTTGCTTACTAACTTTTTATATTATTTCAAGAAATTGTTATCAATCTTTTTTTTTACCCAAGTGAGACAAAGAAACAAACTTAATTTTAAATTTTATATTTGATTCGAAGAAATCCATTGCGTATTTCCTTTTAACATGTGTCCATAAATAGCTTGTTTAGCCATAAATAATTCATAAACATTTTTTTCCTAAAACGTAGGTGTTTGAATGTTAAAGATATTTTTAATTACTTCTGTTTATTTTATAATTTTTATTTCAATTATAAGTAAAAGCCTTTTAGAACGATATAACCGAACCAGTGTACTTAGCAATGTCTTGAACGTTATTGTAGCTATTAAATAAATTTTTTAAATATATATAATTCTTCTTAAAGTACAATTTGTATGTTATGATAATCAGTTATATAACAACAGGTAAAACGTTTTTCCAGGGACGATATTCAACCACTTTTGAACGGGCGCCCTATGCGCCTTGCAACTAACCAGTATCATTATTGCTAGCCACAGTGTTGCTGCGGTGACAGCTGAAGACGCCCAGGCTAAACATAAATGATTGTTGCTACATTGCTGTGGCCTCTATGTTGCGCGCGCGAGAGCAGGAGTTGTGCCCGACTGTGTTGCAACTGAACTGTTGATAATTGAACACCTACGAGGTAGCACCCGGACAAAACAACTGGCAAAGACAACAACTGCACAGGAGAGAACATAGGAGGTTGAAAGTTAAGTTTCATTTTGTCAAGCAGGCGAATATTTTATAACGTCTGACATGCCCAAATAGCTTATTTTGTATATATATTTTAAGACACGTCGGAATCAGGGTTTTGTTTTTGCCATACTTATAAATTATAGCACTGCTTCAGAAATCAAAGTGTGAATTTAATATGGAACACGTAAATTTTCTTTAACGATTAACGTAGCATTATTAACGGGAGAGAGAAGTCAAGTGAGAACGTTAATTAGTTTTTTTTAATGTAGAAAACCCTTTGAACATTAAAAATGTACCACTACCTGGGGTTGTTAAAGTGGGCGAGGAGATAATTGCTCACACAAAGATTGTGCATACATAGTTAAAGAACTGGGAAAAGTGACTGTCACATTTAGGTAAAGCAGAATGAACAATATGATATGATTATAATTAGCACCTTTGTAACGGTCCTGTGATTTTTTAAACATTAAACAACATACAAATATTCAATTATAATCGTCATAACATTCACAAGGAAGTACTTTAATATATTACTTTAGATTATTATTAAGATACAATGAAGCTACTATGAAGCTACTACAAAGCAAACTATTAGAATGGCTTACACGGTATGATAACGCCCTGTCGCACAATTAGGCTATAGATAATCTTTACACTAACTATTCTTTTAATTTCTCCATGCCCCTAAATTAAAACAAAATCCAATGTTAATCATTTTACTCAAGTCTGGCCCTAAGGTTCCCATTGCATTGGAAATAATGTATCAACTTATGTTTGTAATGGAGCTAATTGGCGCATTGATAGGACATTGACTTGCATTCCAGATATGGGTTTTAAACCTAATCTGGCCGTATTGACTTAGGTTTTTAACAGTTTTTTTTAAATCACTACAGGCTAATATGAGGATTTTTTTTTTACTATAGGCCATGGAATTCCACACTAGAGTAAATATATTTTATCCTCCCATATGAAAGCTACGCAGAAGTTGGGTTTCAAACATAAATCAGATTATTGCGCGTAAGCAGGACAACATTTTGAACTTAGGATAAGTGAGCGTGTGTTTAAAAATATTGATGTTTATAACATAACTGATATTTTAATCTGTGTCGTCTGAACTATTAGGCGAATTAAAGTTCATATTTTGTTGTCTAGTAAAATTAGTGCTTCATTGTGTGAGAATATTGTGAATTATGGCTTTGATGGTAGTTGTGTGTGTACATATTCATAAAATTATCATGAAGTATGTAAAGTATTTGGACGATGATGATGCTCTGCTTTGTTGTTCTGGTACATGTTTTCACTGTGGAAGCAACTCGAAGCCGCATTATACTCGCTGCGGGATGTTTTTATTCGTCGGAAAAACTTGACTTAATTTCGCAGTCAGGTTCGTCCCTTGTTCGCTCTTGTGGAGAACAAAGCAGACCAGCGGTGAGCCGGAGGCAGGAATATGCTGTCTCTCTGCTGCGCTCTGCAATGCATATTTCGGTGCGATATGCATTAATTACGAGGCTCTTCTTTGAACTATTTTACAGTCCTCGCATTGACGATTCATTCAGCGAATCCCTCGAAAGCTGTTCAAAACAATATAAACTAAATTAAATGCAAATTGTTTTTACATGTATGGGTGTCTCAATAGTTTATGTCTATAATCTGGAAGCGTAAAACGGAATAACCCCATTGTGTTGGCGCACTCACGACTTTTTGCTTCAATACATGCAACAACTTTTTATTTTATTTTCTAAAGATAACAGTAAAAAGCTATTTCAATTGTACTATCTAAAACTACGCATCGTGTTAAGTGTAGACCCTTTAACACAGAATATAATAGCTAACAATGGTTGCAAAGTGACCAGTAATATGTGTAGGTATGCAACACCGCGCCAAAATGATCATAACTGCACAGAACACTTAAACAATCATAGCACTTCTTTACAAAATATGTTTTAGAACCGAAACAAGGTAGAAATATTAAATTTTGGAATACGTTTGTCTTTTATACTGAATGTATGTTTACTTGCAAAATAATAAATGTATAGTTATTCCGACAACAGTATTAGGTAATGTTTATGTAATATTTTAATGCATTGCCGGCCGACTGCCTGATGCCGAGTACTGCCCAACACTTTTCGATCAGTAGAGGAGGAGGTTGGGTCCTAGAGAAAGTGGTTTTGCCGTAGAGGGGAAGGTTGGGCCGTAGAGGGGAAGGTTTTGCCGTAAAGGGTAAGGTTGGGCCTTAGAGGGTTAGGTTGGGCCTTTAGAGTGTGAGGTTGAGTCCTAGAGTGTAAGGTTGTTTCCCCGAGAGTATTGTTTAGCCGTAGAGGGGAAGGTTGGGCCGTAGAGGGGAAGGTTTTGCCGTAGAGGGGAAGGTTTTGCCGTAGAGGGGAAGGTTTTGCTGTAGAGGGGAAGGTTTTGCCGTAGAGGGGAAGGTTTTGCCGTAGAGGGGAAGGTTGGGCCGTAGAGGGGAAGGTTTTGCCGTAGAGGGGAAGGTTGGGCCGTAGAGGGGAAGGTTTTGCCGTAGAGGGGAAGGTTGGGCCGTAGAGGGGAAGGTTTTGCCGTAGAGGGGAAGGTTGGGCCGTAGAGGGGAAGGTGTTGCCGTAGAGGGGAAGGTTTTGCCGTAGAGGGGAAGGTTTTGCCGTAGAGGGGAAGGTTGGGCCGTAGAGGGGAAGGTTTTGCCGTAGAGGGGAAGGTTGGGCCGTAGAGGGGAAGGTTTTGCCGTAGAGGGGAAGGTTGGGCCGTAGAGGGGAAGGTTTTGCCGTAGAGGGGAAGGTTTTGCCGTAGAGGGGAAGGTTTTGCCGTAGAGGGGAAGGTTGGGCCGTAGAGGGGAAGGTTTTGCCGTAGAGGGGAAGGTTGGGCCGTAGAGGGGAAGGTTTTGCCGTAGAGGGGAAGGTTTTGCCGTAGAGGGGAAGGTTGGGCCGTAGAGGGGAAGGTTTTGCCGTAGAGGGGAAGGTTTTGCCGTAGAGGGGACGGTTTTGCCGTAGAGGGGAAGGTTTTGCCGTAGAGGGGAAGGTTTTGCCGTAGAGGGGAAGGTTTTGCCGTAGAGGGGAAGGTTTTGCCGTAGAGGGGAAGGTTGGGCCGTAGAGGGGAAGGTTGGGCCGTAGAGGGGAAGGTTTGGCCGTAGAGGGGAAGGTTTGGCCGTAGAGGGGAAGGTTTGGCCGTAGAGGGGAAGGTTGGGCCGTAGAGGGGAAGGTTGGGCCGTAGAGGGGAAGGTTGGGCCGTAGAGGGGAAGGTTTGGCCGTAGAGGGGAAGGTTGGGCCGTAGAGGGGAAGGTTTTGCCGTAGAGGGGAAGGTTTTGCCGTAGAGGGGAAGGTTTTGCCGTAGAGGGGAAGGTTGGGCCGTAGAGGGGAAGGTTGGGCCGTAGAGGGGAAGGTTGGGCCGTAGAGGGGAAGGTTTGGCCGTAGAGGGGAAGGTTTGGCCGTAGAGGGGAAGGTTTGGCCGTAGAGGGGAAGGTTGGGCCGTAGAGGGGAAGGTTGGGCCGTAGAGGGGAAGGTTGGGCCGTAGAGGGGAAGGTTGGGACGTAGAGGGGAAGGTTGGGCCGTAGAGGGGAAGGTTGGGCCGTAGAGGGGAAGGTTTTGCCGTAGAGGGGAAGGTTGGGCCGTAGAGGGGAAGGTTTTGCCGTAGAGGGGAAGGTTGGGCCGTAGAGGGGAAGGTTTTGCCGTAGAGGGGAAGGTTTTGCCGTAGAGGGGAAGGTTGGGCCGTAGAGGGGAAGGTTTTGCCGTAGAGGGGAAGGTTTTGCCGTAGAGGGGACGGTTTTGCCGTAGAGGGGAAGGTTTTGCCGTAGAGGGGAAGGTTTTGCCGTAGAGGGGAAGGTTTTGCCGTAGAGGGGAAGGTTTTGCCGTAGAGGGGAAGGTATTGCCGTAGAGGGGAAGGTTTTGCCGTAGAGGGGAAGGTTGGGCCGTAGAGGGGAAGGTTTTGCCGTAGAGGGGAAGGTTTTGCCGTAGAGGGGAAGGTTGGGCCGTAGAGGGGAAGGTTTTGCCGTAGAGGGGAAGGTTGGGCCGTAGAGGGGAAGGTTTTGCCGTAGAGGGGAAGGTTGGGCCGTAGAGGGGAAGGTTTTGCCGTAGAGGGGAAGGTTGGGCCGTAGAGGGGAAGGTTTTGCCGTAGAGGGGAAGGTTGGGCCGTAGAGGGGAAGGTTTTGCCGTAGAGGGGAAGGTTTTGCCGTAGAGGGGAAGGTTGGGCCGTAGAGGGGAAGGTTTTGCCGTAGAGGGGAAGGTTTTGCCGTAGAGGGGACGGTTTTGCCGTAGAGGGGAAGGTTTTGCCGTAGAGGGGAAGGTTTTGCCGTAGAGGGGAAGGTTTTGCCGTAGAGGGGAAGGTTTTGCCGTAGAGGGGAAGGTATTGCCGTAGAGGGGAAGGTTGGGCCGTAGAGGGGAAGGTTTGGCCGTAGAGGGGAAGGTTTGGCCGTAGAGGGGAAGGTTTGGCCGTAGAGGGGAAGGTTGGGCCGTAGAGGGGAAGGTTGGGCCGTAGAGGGGAAGGTTGGGCCGTAGAGGGGAAGGTTTGGCCGTAGAGGGGAAGGTTGGGCCGTAGAGGGGAAGGTTTTGCCGTAGAGGGGAAGGTTTTGCCGTAGAGGGGAAGGTTTTGCCGTAGAGGGGAAGGTTTTGCCGTAGAGGGGAAGGTTTTGCCGTAGAGGGGAAGGTTTTGCCGTAGAGGGGAAGGTTTTGCCGTAGAGGGGAAGGTTTTGCCGTAGAGGGGAAGGTTTTGCCGTAGAGGGGAAGGTTTTGCCGTAGAGGGGAAGGTTTTGCCGTAGAGGGGAAGGTTTTGCCGTAGAGGGGAAGGTTTTGCCGTAGAGGGGAAGGTTTTGCCGTAGAGGGGAAGGTTTTGCCGTAGAGGGGAAGGTTGGGCCGTAGAGGGGAAGGTTGGGCCGTAGAGGGGAAGGTTGGGCCGTAGAGGGGAAGGTTTGGCCGTAGAGGGGAAGGTTTGGCCGTAGAGGGGAAGGTTTGGCCGTAGAGGGGAAGGTTGGGCCGTAGAGGGGAAGGTTGGGCCGTAGAGGGGAAGGTTGGGCCGTAGAGGGGAAGGTTGGGCCGTAGAGGGGAAGGTTGGGCCGTAGAGGGGAAGGTTGGGCCGTAGAGGGGAAGGTTGGGCCGTAGAGGGGAAGGTTTTGCCGTAGAGGGGAAGGTTTTGCCGTAGAGGGGAAGGTTGGGCCGTAGAGGGGAAGGTTGGGCCGTAGAGGGGAAGGTTGGGCCGTAGAGGGGAAGGTTTGGCCGTAGAGGGGAAGGTTTTGCCGTAGAGGGGAAGGTTGGGCCGTAGAGGGGAAGGTTTGGCCGTAGAGGGGAAGGTTTTGTCGTAGAGGGGAAGGTTGGGCCGTAGAGGGGAAGGTTTGGCCGTAGAGGGGAAGGTTTGGCCGTAGAGGGGAAGGTTTTGCCGTAGAGGGGAAGGTTGGGCCGTAGAGGGGAAGGTTGGGCCGGAGAGGGGAAGGTTTGGCCGTAGAGGGGAAGGTTTTGCCGTAGAGGGGAAGGTTTTGCCGTAGAGGGGAAGGTTGGGCCGTAGAGGGGAAGGTTTGGCCGTAGAGGGGAAGGTTGGGCCGTAGAGGGGAAGGTTGGGCCGTAGAGGGGAAGGTTGGGCCGTAGAGGGGAAGGTTGGGCCGTAGAGGGGAAGGTTGGGCCGTAGAGGGGAAGGTTGGGCCGTAGAGGGGAAGGTTTTGCCGTAGAGGGGAAGGTTTTGCCGTAGAGGGGAAGGTTGGGCCGTAGAGGGGAAGGTTGGGCCGTAGAGGGGAAGGTTGGGCCGTAGAGGGGAAGGTTGGGCCGTAGAGGGGAAGGTTTGGCCGTAGAGGGGAAGGTTTTGCCGTAGAGGGAAAGGTTGGGCCCTAGAGGGGAAGGTTTGGCCGTAGAGGGGAAGGTTTTGTCGTAGAGGGGAAGGTTGGGCCGTAGAGGGGAAGGTTTGGCCGTAGAGGGGAAGGTTTGGCCGTATAGGGGAAGGTTTTGCCGTAGAGGGGAAGGTTGGGCCGTAGAGGGGAAGGTTGGGCCGGAGAGGGGAAGGTTTTGCCGTAGAGGGGAAGGTTTGGCCGTAGAGGGGAAGGTTGGGCCGTAGAGGGGAAGGTTGGGCCGTAGAGGGGAAGGTTTTGCCGTAGAGGGGAAGGTTTGGCCGTAGAGGGGAAGGTTTGGCCGTAGAGGGGAAGGTTGGGCCGTAGAGGGGAAGGTTGGGCCGTAGAGGGGAAGGTTTTGCCGTAGAGGGGAAGGTTTTGCCGTAGAGGGGAAGGTTTGGCCGTAGAGGGGAAGGTTTGGCCGTAGAGGGGAAGGTTGGGCCGTAGAGGCGAAGGTTTTGCCGTAGAGGGGAAGGTTTTGCCGTAGAGGGGAAGGTTGGGCCGTAGAGGGGAAGGTTGGGCCGTAGAGGGGAAGGTTGGGCCGTAGAGGGGAAGGTTGGGCCGTAGAGGGGAAGGTTTTGCCGTAGAGGGGAAGGTTTGGCCGTAGAGGGGAAGGTTGGGCCGTAGAGGGGAAGGTTGGGCCGTAGAGGGGAAGGTTGGGCCGTAGAGGGGAAGGTTGGGCCGTAGAGGGGAAGGTTTTGCCGTAGAGGGGAAGGTTTTGCCGTAGAGGGGAAGGTTGGGCCGTAGAGGGGAAGGTTGGGCCGTAGAGGGGAAGGTTGGGCCGTAGAGGGGAAGGTTTTGCCGTAGAGGGGAAGGTTTGGCCGTAGAGGGGAAGGTTGGGCCGTAGAGGGGAAGGTTGGGCCGTAGAGGGGAAGGTTGGGCCGTAGAGGGGAAGGTTTTGCCGTAGAGGGGAAGGTTTGGCCGTAGAGGGGAAGGTTTGGCCGTAGAGGGGAAGGTTGGGCCGTAGAGGGGAAGGTTGGGCCGTAGAGGGGAAGGTTTTGCCGTAGAGGGGAAGGTTTTGCCGTAGAGGGGAAGGTTTTGCCGTAGAGGGGAAGGTTGGGCCGTAGAGGGGAAGGTTGGGCCGTAGAGGGGAAGGTTGGGCCGTAGAGGGGAAGGTTTTGCCGTAGAGGGGAAGGTTTTGCCGTAGAGGGGAAGGTTTGGCCGTAGAGGGGAAGGTTGGGCCGTAGAGGGGAAGGTTGGGCCGTAGAGGGGAAGGTTTTGCCGTAGAGGGGAAGGTTTTGCCGTAGAGGGGAAGGTTGGGCCGTAGAGGGGAAGGTTGGGCCGTAGAGGGGAAGGTTGGGCCGTAGAGGGGAAGGTTGGGCCGTAGAGGGGAAGGTTTTGCCGTAGAGGGGAAGGTTGGGCCGTAGAGGGGAAGGTTTTGCCGTAGAGGGGAAGGTTTTGCCGTAGAGGGGAAGGTTGGGCCGTAGAGGGGAAGGTTGGGCCGTAGAGGGGAAGGTTTGGCCGTAGAGGGGAAGGTTGGGCCGTAGAGGGGAAGGTTGGGCCGTAGAGGGGAAGGTTGGGCCGTAGAGGGGAAGGTTGGGCCGTAGAGGGGAAGGTTTTGCCGTAGAGGGGAAGGTTTTGCCGTAGAGGGGAAGGTTGGGCCGTAGAGGGGAAGGTTGGGCCGTAGAGGGGAAGGTTTTGCCGTAGAGGGGAAGGTTTGGCCGTAGAGGGGAAGGTTTGGCCGTAGAGGGGAAGGTTGGGCCGTAGAGGGGAAGGTTGGGCCGTAGAGGGGAAGGTTGGGCCGTAGAGGGGAAGGTTGGGCCGTAGAGGGGAAGGTTGGGCCGTAGAGGGGAAGATTGGGCCGTAGAGGGGAAGGTTTGGCCGTAGAGGGGAAGGTTGGGCCGTAGAGGGGAAGGTTGGGCCGTAGAGGGGAAGGTTTTGCCGTAGAGGGGAAGGTTTTGCCGTAGAGGGGAAGGTTGGGCCGTAGAGGGGAAGGTTTTGCCGTAGAGGGGAAGGTTGGGCCGTAGAGGGGAAGGTTTTGCCGTAGAGGGGAAGGTTTGGCCGTAGAGGGGAAGGTTGGGCCGTAGAGGGGAAGGTTTGGCCGTAGAGGGGAAGGTTTGGCCGTAGAGGGGAAGGTTGGGCCGTAGAGGGGAAGGTTGGGCCGTAGAGGGGAAGGTTTGGCCGTAGAGGGGAAGGTTGGGCCGTAGAGGGGAAGGTTGGGCCGTAGAGGGGAAGGTTGGGCCGTAGAGGGGAAGGTTTTGCCGTAGAGGGGAAGGTTTTGCCGTAGAGGGGAAGGTTGGGCCGTAGAGGGGAAGGTTTTGCCGTAGAGGGGAAGGTTGGGCCGTAGAGGGGAAGGTTGGGCCGTAGAGGGGAAGGTTTTGCCGTAGAGGGGAAGGTTTTGCCGTAGAGGGGAAGGTTGGGCCGTAGAGGGGAAGGTTGGGCCGTAGAGGGGAAGGTTGGGCCGTAGAGGGGAAGGTTTTGCCGTAGAGGGGAAGGTTTGGCCGTAGAGGGGAAGGTTGGGCCGTAGAGGGGAAGGTTTTGCCGTAGAGGGGAAGGTTTTGCCGTAGAGGGGAAGGTTTTGCCGTAGAGGGGAAGGTTTTGCCGTAGAGGGGAAGGTTGGGCCGTAGAGGGGAAGGTTGGGCCGTAGAGGGGAAGGTTGGGCCGTAGAGGGGAAGGTTTGGCCGTAGAGGGGAAGGTTTGGCCGTAGAGGGGAAGGTTGGGCCGTAGAGGGGAAGGTTTTGCCGTAGAGGGGAAGGTTTTGCCGTAGAGGGGAAGGTTTGGCCGTAGAGGGGAAGGTTGGGCCGTAGAGGGGAAGGTTGGGCCGTAGAGGGGAAGGTTGGGCCGTAGAGGGGAAGGTTGGGCCGTAGAGGGGAAGGTTTTGCCGTAGAGGGGAAGGTTTGGCCGTAGAGGGGAAGGTTTGGCCGTAGAGGGGAAGGTTGGGCCGTAGAGGGGAAGGTTTTGCCGTAGAGGGGAAGGTTTGGCCGTAGAGGGGAAGGTTTGGCCGTAGAGGGGAAGGTTGGGTCGTAGAGGGGAAGGTTTGGCCGTAGAGGGGAAGGTGTCGTGCAGAGATCTGAATAAACTATATGATACAAATGAATCTTTAATAAATTACAGCCATGACCACTGGTAACACACTGGGATGAAGAATCTTTGTTCTTATGCTAACTGGATATCAACATTTGTGGACTTATTTTTTAAAAATATTTTTTTAAAAAGTAAAAATAAAGTGATCTATATGAAATGAATTATTAAGAACTATTAACACCGTGGATCTTTTGATTCCTATTGTGCGCCTACCTAAAATATTATTGTGTTATTGTATGTTTACATTAGTTGGAAACATTGGAATGTATTGATTTTAAACATAGAAGCATATTAATGGTAAATGTTTTCCATAGAATTCTACTATGTGTTTGAGGTGATTCATGGTATTTGGTTTTATGCATGTAGAGAGTTGTCATGTAAGTTAAATGAGCATGAGTAGTGTTCTTCTATGAAGGATAAAATTGATATTACAAATATTAAACTTACTATAACCTATTGCAAACGAATTTATGTGTCACAATACTCATAGACCGTAACAGTAGTCTAAGGTTGAATTATCATTAATAATGTAGAGAATTGTACTACACTGCAACGTACTGCTGTATAATGTGCATGATACATATTGAGTTCAAAGCATAACCTTTCTTCAAATCATCACAATTTCTTATAATTCTTATTTTTCAGCTATAGTTCAAATTCGAAGATCAATTACTATGCTGTTTTTGTATATTTCTTGAGTATAATGTTTTCAAAACTGGATTCCTGAAAATGAGTCTTTATTCCTTAGCTCGTCCAGACTAATACTAATTTATTTTACAGCGTTTTTATTTCTTATTGATCGAAGCGACAATAATCTGTTTTCTTAAAAAAAAAACCTGCTGAGCCATCCTACTCTAAATGATCAAAATATAACAACCAATCACATTAGTGTTTATAAATTCGTATCAATTCATAATTTTTAGACTGTCTTTTAAATAAACGGTTTACTACCATTTTAAACGTAATGAATACTTGAGGTCATCTTGATGATACAATATGAGATAGTTCACTTATCAAAATATTTGTTAAAATACTGAAAATATATAATTTGGAATTATTGCCAGTTTGAAACAAAATTCCTCATTAGTAGCTGTAAATATTAAACATTTCACAGCAAAGATAACATCCTTATGAAAATATGTATGAAACATATAATAAAATACTTGACTCAGAATGAAGTTCATGGTCAAAGCAATAATGTTAATTGAGTTCCAGACATACTAGTTACTATGAAGGTTTAGGTTTGCCCTTCATAAAACACGTCATCAATATGTAGCATTATCATAATATTATTACATTGAGTCATAGATATATTCGTAAATTCTGTCGACTGCCCCATTAACTGGACCAACAACCGACAACTCCGGAACCCTCTTAGGAGTTAGGTCAACCTAACGCTAAATGAAGTGGTCATCAAAACAAACCAACCATTTAAATTAACCGCGCGCATAACTGACATTACTCCTAGAAAACAGGGTTCTGGCAAACATATTCAAATTTACCAGAGTCAAAAAGGTTCAAAAACTTCGAAATTAAGGAATTGGCTGTATGAACTAACAAGTAAAAAATACATATCAACTCTTGACAGTAATTTATGAGAAGTATATCTTAGTAGGTTCTGGCGATGGTGCCGGTGCCAGGTGCGAAGTGCCGGTCAATGACAGACCGCTCTGACGTCACGGCGGCCATCTTCGATGACCTTGACCTTTGACTATCCTTGAACTCCGCCATCTTGTAATCGAACTATCACTACCCGAACGTTGCACTTTTCTTTACGGCCGCCATATTGGATATGTATGATATCATCGTTACACTTTTCGTTACGGTCGCCATCTTGGATTCTAGAACATTCTGCAATTTCCATTACGGACGCCATCTTCTTTTCTTCTGGAGGCCGTCATCTTGGATGATGTCGCGATCGCCATCTTGGTTTTTTCTGTTCTGCTGGAGGTTACCGTATGAGACAGTCTTGTAGCCAAATGTTGCTGGAGCAGTCAGGCTTAAGACAGCTGGAGCCGATGACTTTTGGAGTAAAAGACTGTTGTATTTTGCCTCTAGAGGTTCTCTATGTTAAAGTAGTCTGTTCGTTACTTCTGGGCACGAGCCTCTGGAAATCAAGACAAGGCGAGCGAGCATGTTTGGCAGCGGACTGTAGTCACTTTTGTTTGTCTATCCGCTTTGGTGTCCGGGGGTTGGTGGTTTGTTACCTTTGGGAGAGGCTTTGAAGATATACAAGTGGTGAGCCTTGACATGCCTCTTTCCTCCCTTATTCTGTATCAGTGTTTAGTTAGCCTGCAGATAACTTATAAATCATATTTTAAATCAAATTGAGAGTTCTTCCAAAGACGTGAATATTTTCAATTTTAATTTGGGATACCTTACTGGAAATATCTTGGTCGATGAAATCAGCAGATATTACTTATTAATTATGGAAATCAGTTCTTGTTAATGATGAATATGCAGAACTAATTAAGTTTATTTAAAAAAAAAATTTTATAATGATAAGAGAATACACATATATTGTGTTGCAGAATGTAAGGTGCTTCTGACACCACTGTCTGGTCACGTGGTACCGGCGAGAGAGGGAACATGTATGTGCCGGGTCGACGGGTGTACCTGTGACTCGAGGCTGGGAGGATCAGGCGATATTTGTGCAGTTGGAGTCCTCGGTCCTCATCCTCGCTCCCAGCTGTTCCTACCGAGCACTACCCAACTTCAGCTCACACAGCCCGGCGGGGATATTTCAATAATTCAATACCCTCGCCGCATTGGCGCAGTGAATGGGTTTGCGGGCTACACAGCCTTTCAGAGCCGTTCTTCTCAATAAAGCGCGCCGCATCCACGTTTTCTCCCCTTGCCCCGTTTTTTTTCCTTCTCGTTTTCAGTTAGTTGTGCGGTTCCCCTGATCGCACCACGCAGTCGAATCGCATTGCATAAAAACATCCTTCTCGACCTAGCATTAGCTTTGGACTAGGATTGGCCCGACCTTTGTTATCCCGCTTAGCTTTCGCACAATCTTGGATGAAAGAATTTGGGGAACCTGTAGGTTGAATTATTGTTTTTTTGTTTTTTTTTTTGTTTTTTGTTTTTTACAGTTCTCAGTTTTCAAATTGCCTTCGGCATGATTTGCTGAATTTGTAGTCTTTTGTCCGTTGTCTTTATAAAAAAAATACATTAAATAATTTAAATACGCTCATTACTCACTGACTTAGTAACGCTGTATGAATTCTGTTTTCGTGCGCTTACAGTGTAACTTTTTCATTGCTCTTAGCATTGCTGCCATGGAGTTAGGACTTGTCAGGAGCCGGCAGCTGTGACGTAGTTGAAGTCACTTTATAACCTCGCCGTCGCCATATTGTCCCGCCCGAAACATGGCCGAAATGGTGCTTAAACATCAGCGTTTAGATATTTCTTTTTTAAATTGCACTTCCGTCATAATAAACAGAACTTATAATAAATAAATCTTAGAGGTTCCTTCAACTTTACCAAAAAAAGCACTTAATCAAAACTTCTGGCACGTCAGACTTTTCTTATAAGTAAGTTCTTTTAAAATTACTGCTGATATTTTGTATCACAAACATAACCTATAAACATAACCTCTAACATTTACTTCTCATAGTATCAGTTAGTATTGAAGATACGTACAACCAAAAAGTGAACGATGATCACATTATCACTTCCAACATTGTATTTAAAGAGGTTTTGTAAACGCAAGTATTATTTATATATTTGAATATAATACTTCTGTAAAAAAATGTGTTATTTTTTGTACTGATGTGATCAAATACATGTCTTATTTTGTACCAACACCCGTTTCCTTTTTTCTATTCTTCTTCAAAATGTCATTTCTCCCAAATTTTTAAAGAATGGAATGCCACACAAAACGATTTGGTGCGCACTTAGGAATTCCGCACGGATCGACTAGTATCTGTTTAATATAATTCAAGTTGTTGCCCTCCACTTGCAGATAAGAATCTACCAACCACTGTCGTCAATTTTCCAACACTAATGATAGGATTAAAATGATCTCGACTAGATGTTGAGACATATTTGAATTGTAGCATGCTAATGTTGTTGCGACCTAAATTCAATTGAGCATCTTCATACGAATCGTACTACAAGTATGGTTGCCATCCTGTGTATAGTGAATCGAATCCACAACAAGGAAGCTTATTGAATTGCAAGAGACAATTAACACTCAGTGCAGGTTTTCAAGAAGTTCATTAAAAACAGTTTCTTGTCAACTTTTTATCATTTCATATATATATATATATATATATATATATATATGAAGGGGAAAAAGTCTTTGCAAAATATTAAAAGGGGAAAAAAATATTTCGTATATATTTAATCAAAATGTTTGTTACAAACCAATAAACAAAAAACAGAAATTAAGCAAAAATTGCTATTGTCAACGGGATATATACACCACATAATATTCCATAACAGGAATATGGTCAGCAAACAAAGAAAAACAAAAAAAAATGAATTAAGAGAACGAAAAAAAAACCACAAATGATGAATTGAACCCAAAAAAAAAATCAGCACAACTGTTGAAACGAGACAAAAACACAACAAAACGAATAGGCTAAACAAACACAATAGTTTTCCAAAACAGAAACAAGCAATTTTTGCTTAATTTGTGTTTTTTGTCTTTTGGTTTTTTGTAGTTTTCTTCTACAGACATACATGTGCTTAGCAATGGCGTATGTCCAAAAGCTTACATCAAGTCATGCACTCCCATTGCACAAATCTTTCAAAGATAATATGAAGCTGTGCATGTTGAGAATACATGCACGATATGGTGCTTCCTGTCTGCCCTGCTGTGTAGTGACCTGACCCCCTTTTAGTTGTTGTAAGACAATCTTATTTGAGTCAGTTTGCGATTACATATTTCAAAGACTTGTAACGTGTTTTGAAGATCAATATTTTAATGCCTTGGCGTGAGTTTGTCATAGTAACTTTTTATGAATTCTTTGCTGATCGTAAAGAGATAAAACTAACTACTTTACACTCATTCATTTCTTTAATGTTACTGCCTTCTGCAGTGCCCCCAGATGGTGATTAGGTCAAACAAGGGTGGTGACTCCAGATTCGGAACCCGTATTTGAAAGCTATATTTTCATGTTGTAACAAATATTTTATATACTATCATGTGATTATTGCAATTTTTTACAATATATACTTCAACTATGCAAATAATAATACTTGGAAATATTAGCAATATTTGTAGGCAAAAATAAAAAAATTAATTTATCACTTGTATTATGAAATTGTTACACAATATTTATCTAATACATTACTAAGCATAATTTTATTGTATTTTTATATTTTTTATTTATTTAGAGACTGATACTTAAATGTTTATTATGCTCTCCAAAGGAGAAGAGATGGAATATTTTAATTCATTAATTATATGAAATCATAAATTGTGTCCTTTTTGTAGCGGAGAAACCCCTTGCCGTAGTCTGTAGAGTTCAGGACATCAGGCTTCCGAACGGTATACAAGATATGTGAACCGAACATAAGTCAGTTTTATTCAGTGGGTTTCTCCGGCAGCATGTCCCGGGCACAGTGCTCTGAAGGTGGCCCGGAGTATCGCAGTGTGCCAGGCACAGTGCTCTGTAGGTGGCCAACAGTATCGCAGTGTGCCAGGCACAGTGCTCTGAAGGTGGCCGAGAGTATCGCAGTGTGCCAGGCACAGTGCCTTGTAGGTGGCCGAGAGTATCGCAGTGTGCCAGGCACAGTGCTCTGAAGGTGGCCAAGAGTATCGCAGTGTGCCAGGCACAGTGATCTGTAGGTGGCCAATAGTATCGCAGTGTGCCAGGCACAGTGCTCTGTAGGTGGCCGAGAGTATCGCAGTGTGCCAGGCACAGTGCTCTGAAGGTGGCCGAGAGTATCGCAGTGTGCCAGGCACAGTGCTCTGTAGGTGGCCGAGAGTATCGCAGTGTGACAGGCACAGTGCTCTGTAGGTGCCCGAGAGTATCGCAGTGTACCAGGCACAGTGCTCTGTAGGTGGCCGAGAGTATCGAAGTGTGCCAGGCACAGTGCTCTGTAGGTGGCCGAGAGTATCGCAGTGTGCCAGGCACAGTGCTCTGTAGGTGGCCGAGAGTATCGCAGTGTGCCAGGCACAGTGCTCTGTAGGTGGCCGAGAGTATCGCAGTGTGCCAGGCACAGTGCTCTGTAGGTGGCCGAGAGTATCGCAGTGTGCCAGGCAGAGTGCTCTGAAGGTGGCCGAGAGTATCGCAGTGTGCCAGGCACAGTGCTCTGTAGGTGGCCGAGAGTATCGCAGTGTGCCAGGCACAGTGCCTTGTAGGTAACCGAGAGTATCGCAGTGTGCCAGGCACAGTGCTCTGAAGGTGGCCAAGAGTATCGCAGTGTGCCAGGCACAGTGCTCTGTAGGTGGCCGAGAGTATCGCAGTGTGCCAGGCACAGTGCTCTGTAGGTGGCCGAGAGTATCGCAGTGTGCCAGGTATAGTGCTCTGTAGGTGGCCGAGAGTATCGCAGTGTGCCAGGTATAGTGCTCTGAAGGTGGCCGAAAGTATCGTAGTGTGCCAGGCACAGTGCTCTGAAGGTGGCCGAAAGTATCGCAGTGTGCAAGGCACAGTGCTCTGTAAGTGGCCAAGAGTATCGCAGTGTGCCAGGCACAGTGCTCTGTAGGTGGCCAAGAGTATCGCATTGTGCCAGGCACAGTGCTCTGTAGGTGGCCAAGAGTATCGCAGTGTGCCAGGCACAGTGCTCTGTAGGTGGCCGAGAGTATCGCAGTGTGCCAGGCAGAGTGCTCTGTAGGTGGCCAAGAGTATCGCATTGTGCCAGGCACAGTGCTCTGTAGGTGGCCAAGAGTATCGCAGTGTGCCAGGCACAGTGCTCTGTAGGTGGCCGAGAGTATCGCAGTGTGCCAGGCAGAGTGCTCTGTAGGTGGCCAAGAGTATCGCATTGTGCCAGGCACAGTGCTCTGTAGGTGGCCAAGAGTATCGCAGTGTGCCAGGCACAGTGCTCTGAAGGTGGCCGAGAGTATCGCAGTGTGCCAGGCACAGTGCTCTGTAAGTGGCCAAGAGTATCGCAGTGTGCCAGGCACAGTGCTCTGTAGGTGGCCAAGAGTATCGCATTGTGCCAGGCACAGTGCTCTGTAGGTGGCCAAGAGTATCGCAGTGTGCCAGGCACAGTGCTCTGAAGGTGGCCGAGAGTATCGCAGTGTGCCAGGCACAGTGCTCTGTAAGTGGCCAAGAGTATCGCAGTGTGCCAGGCACAGCGCTCTGTAGGTGGCCAAGAGTATCGCATTGTGCCAGGCACAGCGCTCTGTAGGTGGCCAAGAGTATCGCAGTGTGCCAGGCACAGTGCTCTGAAGGTGGCCGAGAGTATCGCAGTGTGCCAGGCACAGTGCTCTGTAGGTGGCCGCGAGTATCGCAGTGTGCCAGGCACAGTGCTCTGTAGGTGGCCGCGAGTATCGCAGTGTGCCAGGCAGATTGCTCTGAAGGTGGCCGAGAGTATCGCAGTGTGCCAGGCACAGTGCTCTGGAGGTGGCCGCGAGTATCGCAGTGTGCCAGGCACAGTGCTCTGTAGGTGGCCGCGAGTATCGCAGTGTGCCAGGCAGATTGCTCTGAAGGTGGCCGAGAGTATCGCAGTGTGCCAGGCACAGTGCTCTGTAGGTGGCCGAGAGTATCGCAGTGTGCCAGGCACAGTGCTCTGTAGGTGGCCGCGAGTATCGCAGTGTGCCAGGCAGATTGCTCTGAAGGTGGCCGAGAGTATCGCAGTGTGCCAGGCACAGTGCTCTGTAGGTGGCCGCGAGTATCGCAGTGTGCCAGGCACAGTGCTCTGTAGGTGGCCGCGAGTATCGCAGTGTGCCAGGCAGATTGCTCTGAAGGTGGCCGAGAGTATCGCAGTGTGCCAGGCACAGTGCTCTGTAGGTGGCCGCGAGTATCGCAGTGTGCCAGGCACAGTGCTCTGTAGGTGGCCGCGAGTATCGCATTGTGCCAGGCACAGTGCTCTGTAGGTGGCCAAGAGTATCGCAGTGTGCCAGGCACAGTGCTCTGAAGGTGGCCGAGAGTATCGCAGTGTGCCAGGCACAGTGCTCTGTAGGTGGCCGCGAGTATCGCAGTGTGCCAGGCACAGTGCTCTGTAAGTGGCCAAGAGTATCGCAGTGTGCCAGGCACAGTGCTCTGTAGGTGGCCGCGAGTATCGCATTGTGCCAGGCACAGTGCTCTGTAGGTGGCCGCGAGTATCGCATTGTGCCAGGCACAGTGCTCTGTAGGTGGCCAAGAGTATCGCAGTGTGCCAGGCACAGTGCTCTGAAGGTGGCCGAGAGTATCGCAGTGTGCCAGGCACAGTGCTCTGTAGGTGGCCGCGAGTATCGCAGTGTGCCAGGCACAGTGCTCTGTAAGTGGCCAAGAGTATCGCAGTGTGCCAGGCACAGTGCTCTGTAGGTGGCCGCGAGTATCGCATTGTGCCAGGCACAGTGCTCTGTAGGTGGCCAAGAGTATCGCAGTGTGCCAGGCACAGTGCTCTGTAGGTGGCCGCGAGTATCGCAGTGTGCCAGGCAGATTGCTCTGAAGGTGGCCGAGAGTATCGCAGTGTGCCAGGCACAGTGCTCTGTAGGTGGCCGAGAGTATCGCAGTGTGCCAGGCACAGTGCTCTGTAGGTGGCCAAGAGTATCGCAGTGTGCCAGGCACAGTGCTCTGAAGGTGGCCGAGAGTATCGCAGTGTGCCAGGCACAGTGCTCTGTAGGTGGCCAAGAGTATCGCAGTGTGCCAGGCACAGTGCTCTGAAGGTGGCCGAGAGTATCGCAGTGTGCCAGGCACAGTGCTCTGTAGGTGGCCGCGAGTATCGCAGTGTGCCAGGCAGATTGCTCTGAAGGTGGCCGAGAGTATCGCAGTGTGCCAGGCACAGTGCTCTGAAGGTGGCCGAGAGTATCGCAGTGTGCCAGGCACAGTGCTCTGTAGGTGGCCGAGAGTATCGCAGTGTGCCAGGCAGATTGCTCTGAAGGTGGCCGAGAGTATCGCAGTGTGCCAGGCACAGTGCTCTGTAGGTGGCCGAGAGTATCGCAGTGTGCCAGGCACAGTGCTCTGAAGGTGGCCGAGAGTATCGCAGTGTGCCAGGCACAAAGCTCTGTAGGTGGCCGAGAGTATCGCAGTGTGCCAGGCACAGTGCTCTGTAGGTGGCCGAGAGTATCGCAGTGTGCCAGGCACAGTGCTCTGAAGGTGGCCGAGAGTATCGCAGTGTGCCAGGCACAGTGCTCTGTAGGTGGCCGAGAGTATCGCAGTGTGCCAGGCACAGTGCTCTGAAGGTGGCCGAGAGTATCGCAGTGTGCCAGGCACAGTGCTCTGTAGGTGGCCGAGAGTATCGCAGTGTGCCAGGCACAGTGCTCTGTAGGTGGCCGAGAGTATCGCAGTGTGCCAGGCACAGTGCTCTGTAGGTGGCCGAGAGTATCGCAGTGTGCCAGGCACAGTGCCTTGTAGGTGGCCGAGAGTATCGCATTGTGCCAGGCACAGTGCTCTGTAGGTGGCCGAGAATATCGCAGTGTGCCAGGCACAGTGCTCTGTAGGTGGCCGAGAGTATCGCAGTGTGCCAGGCACAGTGCTCTGTAGGTGGCCGAGAGTATCGCAGTGTGCCAGGCACAGTGCCTTGTAGGTGGCCGAGAGTATCGCATTGTGCCAGGCACAGTGCTCTGTAGGTGGCCGAGAGTATCGCAGTGTGCCAGGCACAGTGCTCTGAAGGTGGCCGAGAGTATCGCAGTGTGCCAGGCACAGTGCTCTGAAGGTGGCCGAGAGTATCGCAGTGTGCCAGGCACAGTGCTCTGAAGGTGGCCGAGAGTATCGCAGTGTGCCAGGCACAGTGCTCTGTAGGTGGCCGAGAGTATCGCAGTGTGCCAGGCACAGTGCTCTGTAGGTGGCCGAGAGTATCGCAGTGTGCCAGGCACAGTGCTCTGAAGGTGGCCGAGAGTATCGCAGTGTGCCAGGCACAGTGCTCTGTAGGTGGCCGAGAGTATCGCAGTGTGCCAGGCACAGTGCTCTGTAGGTGGCCGAGAGTATCGCAGTGTGCCAGGCACAGTGCTCTGTAGGTGGCCGAGAGTATCGCAGTGTGCCAGGCACAGTGCTCTGAAGGTGGCCGAGAGTATCGCAGTGTGCCAGGCACAGTGCTCTGTAGGTGGCCGAGAGTATCGCAGTGTGCCAGGCACAGTGCTCTGAAGGTGGCCGAGAGTATCGCAGTGTGCCAGGCACAGTGCTCTGTAGGTGGCCGCGAGTATCGCAGTGTGCCAGGCAGATTGCTCTGAAGGTGGCCGAGAGTATCGCAGTGTGCCAGGCACAGTGCTCTGTAGGTGGCCGAGAGTATCGCAGTGTGCCAGGCACAGTGCTCTGTAGGTGGCCGCGAGTATCGCAGTGTGCCAGGCAGATTGCTCTGAAGGTGGCCGAGAGTATCGCAGTGTGCCAGGCAGATTGCTCTGAAGGTGGCCGAGAGTATCGCAGTGTGCCAGGCACAGTGCTCTGTAGGTGGCCGAGAGTATCGCAGTGTGCCAGGCACAGTGCTCTGAAGGTGGCCGAGAGTATCGCAGTGTGCCAGGCACAGTGCTCTGTAGGTGGCCGAGAGTATCGCAGTGTGCCAGGCACAGTGCTCTGTAGGTGGCCGAGAGTATCGCAGTGTGCCAGGCACAGTGCTCTGAAGGTGGCCGAGAGTATCGCAGTGTGCCAGGCACAGTGCTCTGAAGGTGGCCGAGAGTATCGCAGTGTGCCAGGCACAGTGCTCTGTAGGTGGCCGAGAGTATCGCAGTGTGCCAGGCACAGTGCTCTGTAGGTGGCCGAGAGTATCGCAGTGTGCCAGGCACAGTGCTCTGTAGGTGGCCGAGAGTATCGCAGTGTGCCAGGCACAGTGCTCTGTAGGTGGCCGAGAGTATCGCAGTGTGCCAGGCACAGTGCTCTGTAGGTGGCCGAGAGTATCGCATTGTGCCAGGCACAGTGCCTTGTAGGTGGCCGAGAGTATCGCAGTGTGCCAGGCACAGTGCTCTGTAGGTGGCCGAGAGTATCGCAGTGTGCCAGGCACAGTGCTCTGTAGGTGGCCGAGAGTATCGCAGTGTGCCAGGCACAGTGCTCTGTAGGTGGCCGAGAGTATCGCATTGTGCCAGGCACAGTGCCTTGTAGGTGGCCGAGAGTATCGCATTGTGCCAGGCACAGTGCCTTGTAGGTGGCCGAGAGTATCGCAGTGTGCCAGGCACAGTGCTCTGAAGGTGGCCGAGAGTATCGCAGTGTGCCAGGCACAGTGCTCTGAAGGTGGCCGAGAGTATCGCAGTGTGCCAGGCACAGTGCTCTGAAGGTGGCCGAGAGTATCGCAGTGTGCCAGGCACAGTGCTCTGTAGGTGGCCGAGAGTATCGCAGTGTGCCAGGCACAGTGCTCTGTAGGTGGCCGAGAGTATCGCAGTGTGCCAGGCACAGTGCTCTGTAGGTGGCCGAGAGTATCGCAGTGTGCCAGGCACAGTGCTCTGAAGGTGGCCGAGAGTATCGCAGTGTGCCAGGCACAGTGCTCTGAAGGTGGCCGAGAGTATCGCAGTGTGCCAGGCAGATTGCTCTGAAGGTGGCCGAGAGTATCGCAGTGTGCCAGGCACAGTGCTCTGTAGGTGGCCGAGAGTATCGCAGTGTGCCAGGCACAGTGCTCTGAAGGTGGCCGAGAGTATCGCAGTGTGCCAGGCACAGTGCTCTGAAGGTGGCCGAGAGTATCGCAGTGTGCCAGGCACAGTGCTCTGTAGGTGGCCGCGAGTATCGCAGTGTGCCAGGCAAATTGCTCTGAAGGTGGCCGAGAGTATCGCAGTGTGCCAGGCACAGTGCTCTGTAGGTGGCCGAGAGTATCGCAGTGTGCCAGGCACAGTGCTCTGTAGGTGGCCGCGAGGGCCGTTTTGTGTCGGCCTCCCCCAACTGGGTTATATAGGCATGCTGGTGACGGCCCTAATGAATACTCGTCCGAGGCCATCTGTAGCTACTTGTATTCCGCTCCACCAGCGTCCAACATCAATTTTATTTTCTGCGCAGGATATTAAAACCATTTTTTATGCAGCATTTTAGTTAGAAATTCCTTCCGTCGTGTGCGTTATGCATCGTGATATGAAACATGGGTTACACTCCGCGAGAACACGTTTCTTTTTATCTTGTTGTCCGGCTGTTTAATGAAGAGGCCCGAGAGAGAGTGAGAGAGAGTGTGTGTGTGTGTGTGTGTGTGGCACTGAGGGAGGGACTGTGTAACGTATAGTTATTTCAGGGCACGGATTCATTACATTCCTTTAACCATGCAAAAATTATTAAATTTAATAGTTCTTGTGTCACCGTAGAATTTTCTACATTGGCATAATGTTGTAAACAGTCAGGGTGGCTGTTGGGGGGTTGATTAATTCATAATATTAATTTTAAAGAACAAGTATGATGGCTAAGAGCACTGTGCATTATTAACAACCATTACGATCCGAAATTTCATGAGAATGTTTTCTGTTTTATTTAATACGTTAAGCATCGCCAAGCAAGTGTTTGCATAACGTAATGTTATAAAACATATTGTTATTTTACAAGCTTGTCTGAAACTACTTTCACGATACTGCCATTCAATTCATTTCGAAGTAGTTTGTGTTTTGTATGTACAAATAAATAACCAGTCAGAGAAGAAATGTCATTTGGAACTACTTCCACGACTTGTTTTGTTGAATAATAACTGATTTCGAAAGAAAATGTTCGTAATAGTAACATTTTCACTAAACGTCAATTAAGGTCGCGTATGTAAATTAATTGTAGTTTTATTTTATGATTGCTGACACAAGGTTCTTTTTGTTTTGTCTTCTTTGCTGTAAAACATGTTTTACGTTCTTTGAATGATTCCTGGAATGGAAAAGACTGATTTAACATGATATGCTGAACTTAAGTATTGGCGGTAACACTGGTTTGTCAAAAAAAAAAACATTACCATAAACCAGCAATGATTTATTCCCAACGTATTTTGCTAAACCTGTAGTTACGTTTCCACGAGTTCACAATTCGGCTGATTGCCGCCTGGATGCATGTAATAACGCCCACATACCCGCTGTGGGTGGACTGCCGGCGTTCCTCGCTCACGTCAGCCTGTCGAGTGTAATCTCGCAGCTTCTCTGTGGGTTGTGTGGGGGGGGGGGGGGGGGTGCGGGTATGAGGCGCATTCTTGTCTCTGCGGCTGCCTCAGGGCGCAGCGCATTCCTGGCCGCCTGAGACCCTTCAGGCACGTGCCTTCAGCTCAGGCGCTCAGGCGAGCACCATGTCGCTAGCTGTGGTGATCTCCGTGAGAGGTTGTAGTTACTGAGGCGGGCATCTTCGCACACCGCGAATGGTTTGCTGTTATTGTAATGGTTTGTACCGTGGTAATAATGTTGGCTCCACCTGTGTGTGTGTGTGCCAGCGCGCTTCAGCTATGAGCGCTGCCAGCTCGCCTGTCTGGAAGATCTGGAGAAGTGCCTCGCTGTCTCTTCCCGTCACTACCTGCTGGAGCACTGCTTGTGCTTCCTGCGGCTGGCTCCAGCTCCTGGAACCCCTTGCACTGGAGTGAGATTCATTGCTGGACACAGATGAGTCTGCGTTTCAACTCGAGTTTCCCGAGTTCAACGTTGTTTTAACAGCCTTTGCAACTTAACAATTTACCTGTAGTTTTAACACTGACTTTCCGACTGTGAGATTTTGGATTCTAGCTACATCAATTTTCAAAAAATTATTATTGAGTTTACTTAGTTATTTTATTAATTTTGAATATTGTTGAATTATATATGATGTAAAGTATTTTAAATAATAAGGTAAATTGCTCGTAGCTAGTTGTAAACGACGACCCTGATACTTAAGTAAAAATGCTGGAGTTAAACAGTCCCAGATATCTCTTTCACAAAAATTATTTATGCGATCCTAATGACTACTGTACACAAAATGTAAGTATGCATTATAACTAAAATTGGAAGCTAAAATAATGTTAAGCATGTAAAATAGATCCTATGATTTCAGATTTAGTTTGGAAATTGATACATTATTTGATAGAATATTTTACTTAATTAGTTGCCTAATGAATAATTTAACTTCTAGCCATTGGTTTTGTTTGTGTCAAAACCATTATCCGAACTTCGAAACAATTGTTATTCGTGTTCTAGGTCAATATTGAATTATTGACTTGACTTGCATTTAAAAAACAAACTGCACACTGAGTTGAGTATGTAGACGAAGTACTGATCCCACAATATGTCATATTCCAGAATTTCCATTCCCGCTACATTTGTAGCCACCCAGAAGGGCTCCAGTAGTTGATTAAGGCAAGCATATGTGAGTTCAGCTCTCCTCGGGAGTGATTTTTTCAGTTTTCTGTGATGTTTTGCTATATTTTTTCAGCATAATGCTATTTATTTAGTTACTGAGAGTACACCTCTCAAAATGCTATAATGTCTTTCAAACCAGCAGGATACATTGATAAGTAATGTACAGTAAATTACAATGTATCACGTTTTCTTTAGGGAGTTGATTTTAAGCGTAGCAACATTCGGAATGTCAGGGCAGAGTGGCGCAGACGATTTGCAGAGCACCTCGTACCACGCATTCAAGATCATGTTCCAAGATTCGAACTCCTCAATGGCACTAAGATCCCTGCAAGATTCAAAACAATAAAGGGACCTACCGTACGATCAAAAAAACATGCGTTAACCTGTTTGAAAAATGTCACTAACTTATTCGAACAATTAGAAATAAGTATACTCAAAAAACAATTTCTTTCAAACAAAAGTATTATGCCCTTACGGCCGCAATAGCTTACACGGAAAAGCGTAATAAGCAAATTCGCATTGCGCATTAGTAGAAAAATAACAGCAAAGTAAATTTAAAAGTGCAAACTGTTGATTTGAAAGTGGAATAAAGTTATAAGCACAACGTCCTTATGCAAAATGTGACAAACGAATATGATAGTATACGACTAACGTAGCCTCGCCTAGCGCTATATATTGCGGCAATACCAACACATTGCACAAACTTAACATACTGCAATACAAACTGTCATTCGTGTGCTGAATTTGGGACATGAACTCCAGATGGCCCATATTTGAATCCCGATTAAATCATCATGATTATAGCTTTTCACAGTATTTCATACGTTATTAAGCGAGGCAAATTATTGCTTAGTTCTATAATAGAAGACTGATAGGTAGGTTACTCTAACAGTAAAGTTGCAACAAAACTCCGAGCGCAAAAATAGAAAGCACAAAATTCGTGATCACATGCCACTTGCAGTAATCCTGGCCTCTTGGGAGCATCAGTTGTATTGCGAGTGCTAAGAAAACACCATAAAATAGCTAGAATTGCACAATCCAAGGGAAACTGTCACTTTGAAGATACAAACAAACAACATCAAGCAAAAACTAGCCACAAGGCAAACGACTCCAATTAAGAAGCACAAGTGTGAAAGTGTGCATAAAATTGCGTGACACGTGGCGATGTGATTGCCACACACACAGGCCTTGCAATAACCAAGTTCACAATTAGGAACTCGGAAAATAAATAATACTTAAAATCTCAGGGCAGCAGCCCACACTGATAGCACCGCAATTCAAAAAGGTACAAAACCTAAAGTTCGAAAATGCCTTGCTAGCAAACAGATGCTTTCAGTCTTACCTATGAAAACTATCGCGAAATGCCAACGGAAAATACAATTATAATCGGTTATTAGAAAAATGACACTTGGTAGAAAGACCACATTTAAATATGCCGAATAGAAAAATTCATGTGACCTCGGCAAGCAACGACAGCCAAAACAGCTAAAGCACATAATCATGTAAATGCTCTAGAGACATACGATGTGCCTCTACACAGCAACTACTAAAGCTTTGCAGTTAAACTTCAGTTGACACATTGAATGATTGAATCTAAAGCCAAACGAGAATTTAAATGGGCTGCTCCAAAACACCATTTTGGCAAAATCGCTAAGCAGGAATCTTGCAAGGTCACACAGACCGCCCTCGCGCAGATGACGACAGTCAACAGCTGGTCCGGGTAGTCGAAGTCAGGTACGAAGCTCTGGCCAGGCGCTAGAAGCACAGTGAAGGAACTACGGGCTCTCACCGCGCAGTCGCGGAGCGGAACAGAACAAGGGCCAGCCAGCGACGCTGGGGGTTGCCAGACTCACAACTGCCGTCTCCGCGGTCCGCAAGTCGTGTCAGTGTCCCACTCGCTTGAGGCAGTTTTCACGTTTTCAGGATTAGTACAAACCTAGAGTCTTTTTTTTTCACTAGTGGTAAATATTGGTTTTACCTTTATTTAAGTTTAATATGTTTGGGCACCATTCACATTTGGATACAAATCATTTCATTTGTATTGTATCAAGTGATTTTGTTTGTTATATTAGTTTTCCAATTCATTTCGGTATTTGTGGATGTATTTCATTTACATTTGTATCGTTTCATATTATTTCGGTTATTTCACATTGGGTAACATTTTCACACATGTCGATTCAAGCATTGAAATACGATTCAATTAAAATCCTCTTATTTAATTACAAATGGGTTCTTTTGATGCTTTTTCATGTAATTTTACTTCATTTCATTTATTCAATTACATTTGGGTACAAATAAACTCATTTGTATTGTATCAAGTGAATTCTTGAAGGTCTAGTGATTCGAGGTTTCTAATGACTACTGCGATGCAATCCACCAAACAATGAAACTCGTGGATGTTTGACTCAGTTGACCACAGGCTACTGTCTCCAGCGGACCTGAGTACAGCTAGGAGTAGTGACAGTGTCAGCCAAGCACCGTGGTGGCCAATGTAATTGTGCCCCTGCTGTATTGGCTCTGGCATGTGGTGGGCCAATTTAACCGCGTCTAATGGTCTTGGCAACATCATGTGTTGGCCAGTGTAACCGAACTTTTTGGTAGTGGCAGTAGCATGTGGTGGGCCAGTGAAACCATGCCATGTGGTAGTGGCAGTAGCAGGTGGTGGGTCAGTTGTAACACCTTTCTGCATTATTATGCTCAGGGGTAAAACGAAAAAAGTGAAAACTCGAGCGAGAAAGCATACTTGTGCCTAGGCAGGGCTGCTGCAGAATAATAAAAACATACTTTAACAAGGGAGGCGCGGGGAAATATTTGGTGTTAGCAGAGTGCAGACTTAATTTGAAATAAGTAGGCGGGAAGGTGTCGCGAGGCTTCGGCCTGGTAGGACGGGAAATGAGGATGCAGCGAACCGACTAAAGGAGAAACAAGGCTACCAACGACTAGCGAGGATGCCCTAGTGAAGAACTCAACTTTTAAATCTAAAGACTTGAAATAAAAGAGGAGTAAACAAAAATTGTAATTCCCCCCCAAAAATTGAAGTAATAAAGAATTCTGTGATATATTTAAAAAATTAAAACTGACATAATATTAACTAAATCGGCACTTTATGGTAGTAGCAGTAGCACGTAGCGGGCCATTGTAACCGTGCCTTGTAGTAGTGGCAGCAGCACATGGTGGCCAGTGTAGCCGCGCCTTGTGATAGTAGCAGTAGCATGTGGTGAGCGTCAGTAGAATCGCAGCACGCCCCAATGTACCCGCGCCTCGTGTGTTGCAGAGTCGTCGCGACAGTCGCCGGCCTCGGAGTCCCGCAGCGTGCGCTCTGTGCGCGTCCAGACGCCTCCCGCCGGCCCCACGGCGCTGCTGGCCAGCTTCGACAAGTCCATCCTGCAGGTGAGTCGCTCTTAGCACGTGCAGCGTCATGCCAACACAGGCTTCGACAAGTCCATCCTGCAGGTGAGTCGCTCTTAGCACGTGCAACGTCATGCCAACACAGGCTTCGACATGTCCATCCTGCAGGTGAGTCGCTCTTAGCACGTGCGCCGTCATGGCAACACAGGCTTCGACAAGTCCATCCTGCAGGTGAGTAGCTCTTAGCACGTGCACCGTCATGGCAACACAGGCTTCTACAAGTCCATCCTGCAGGTGAGTCGCTCTTAGCACGTGCAGCGTCATGCCAACACAGGCTTCGACAAGTCCATCCTGCAGGTGAGTCGCTCTTAGCACGTGCAGCTTCATGCCAACACAGGCTTCGACAAGTCCATCCTGCAGGTGAGTCGCTCTTAGCACGTGCGCCGTCATGCCAACACAGGCTTCTACAAGTCCATCCTGCAGGTGAGTCGCTCTTAGCACGTGCGCCGTCATGGCAACACAGGCTTCGACAAGTCCATCCTGCAGGTGAGTAGCTCTTAGCACGTGCACCGTCATGTCAACACAGGCTTCGACAAGTCCATCCTGCAGGTGAGTCGCTCTTAGCACGTGCAGCATCATGCCAACACAGGCTTCGACAAGTCCATCCTGCAGGTGAGTCGCTCTTAGCACGTGCAGCGTCATGCCAACACAGGCTTCGACAAGTCCATCCTGCAGGTGAGTCGCTCTCAGCACGTGCACCGTTATGCCAGCACAGGCTTCGACAAGTCCATCCTGCAGGTGAGTCGCTCTTAGCACGTGCACCGTCATGCCAGCACAGGCTTCTACAAGTCCATCCTGCAGGTGAGTCGCTCTTAGCACGTGCAGCGTCATGGCAACAGAGGCTTCTACAAGTCCATCCTGCAGGTGAGTCGCTCTTAGCACGTGTAGCGTCATGCCAGCACAGGCTTCGACAAGTCCATCCTGCAGGTGAGTCGCTCTTAGCACGTGCACCGTCATGCCAGCACAGGCTTCGACAAGTCCATCCTGCAGGTGTGTCGCTCTTGGCACGTGCACCGTCATGGCATCACAGGCTTCGACAAGTTCTTCCTGCAGGTGAGTCACTCTTAGCACGTGCACCGTCATGCCAACACAGGCTTCGACAAGTCCAGCCTGCAGGTGAGTTGCTCTTAGCACGTGCACCGTCATGCCAACACAGGCTTCTACAAGTCCATCCTGCAGGTGAGTCGCTCTTAGCACGTGCAGCGTCATGCCAACACAGGCTTCGACAAGTCCATCCTGCAGGTGAGTCGCTCTTAGCACGTGCAGCGTCATGCCAACACAGGCTTCTACAAGTCCATCCTGCAGGTGAGTCGCTCTTAGCACGTGCAGCGTCATGGCAACAGAGGCTTCTACAAGTCCATCCTGCAGGTGAGTCGCTCTTAGCACGTGTAGCGTCATGCCAACACAGGCTTCTACAAGTCCATCCTGCAGGTGAGTCGCTCTTAGCACGTGCGCCGTCATGGCAACACAGGCTTCGACAAGTCCATCCTGCAGGTGAGTAGCTCTTAGCACGTGCACCGTCATGTCAACACAGGCTTCGACAAGTCCATCCTGCAGGTGAGTCGCTCTTAGCACGTGCAGCGTCATGGCAACAGAGGCTTCTACAAGTCCATCCTGCAGGTGAGTCGCTCTTAGCACGTGCAGCGTCATGCCAACACAGGCTTCGACAAGTCCATCCTGCAGGTGAGTCGCTCTTAGCACGTGCAGCGTCATGGCAACAGAGGCTTCTACAAGTCCATCCTGCAGGTGAGTCGCTCTTAGCACGTGTAGCGTCATGGCAACAGAGGCTTCTACATGTCCATCCTGCAGGTGAGTAGCTCTTAGCACGTGCAGCGTCATGCCAACACAGGCTTCGACAAGTCCATCCTGCAGGTGAGTCGCTCTTAGCACGTGCAGCGTCATGGCAACACAGGCTTCTACAAGTCCATCCTGAAGGTGAGTCGCTCTTAGCACGTGCAGCGTCATGCCAACACAGGCTTCGACAAGTCCATCCTGCAGGTGAGTCGCTCTTAGCACATGCAGCGTCATGCCAACACAGCTTCAACCATGTTACACATCAGTAATAACAGAGTAAACAGTAAACCCAAGCTCTGTTATCATTTTGTCACACTTCACTCTCTCTTAATGACGTATAACTGGTGGATCTTTTAGTTTCAAAGGGCAAAATAATGATTTTGTCCAGATATAAGTACCTCTATTTTTATTTTACTTTTGATTACTTTTATGTAGAATAACACTTGATAAATTTATTGAATAATATATGATTTTTATTGTATTACATTAACATGGATTTAACATTAAATTGTTAAAAGAATTGGCCGGCCCTAATTAGAAGATTACCATAATTAAAATACAATGAGAAACAATAAACAGGTTAAGTTTTACAGTCCCATAAAAAAAATTTCTGGTGTCCTGATCTTTTCAACATCGTGATTTAATGTTTATAAAGGAGACATAAAAAAAGCTGTAGGACTGGAGGTTTGACCTTCGCTGGCCGAAGTTGAGCTGCTAACGAGCTATCAGGACGCCTTAGTCGTCCTGATAGCTGGAGGAAGGACTAAAGGGTGGTGGTCTTAGGTCCGCATCAGGCCCTTGGACCCTGTCTGTGAACAGGTCTGAATAAAACATGATCAGAACATGACCACAGACAGTTAGCAAAATAGGCAGAAAACACCTACTAACAAAAATGATTGTGGTTGGGGAATAAGGTTTGTCAAAAACTCACCATACAGGGAGATGGCTTCTAGCGTCAGCCAGGGTGCGGAGCTCACGAACACGCGGTTGTCGCGGACATTTCCATGATTCAAAAGAATATAAAAATATAATAAAGCATGATTAACGAAGGCATGACTACTTCTACGAGGTAAGCAGACTGACTAATTGCTTATTACTAAAGTTTTAGGGATCATATCGCGTGCCTAGCTGATTACATCTTTAAAATACGATCGGAGTGAAGTCTTGATGCGCGGCTCGCCGACGATGCAGTGTGGTCAGTCTGCTGTCGCGCCGCGAAGTCTGTTTGGGGCGGCAGCGACTCTTAATTAAAAGACGAAGTCAATCAAAAGAAAGGGGGAAGGCTTCGGCTTCTGGACCGAAAGGTTCCGAAGATTTCCGAGGGAGTGGTCGAGAAATACTACCTTCGATATCTCGAAGTTGATGGAACTGGCCGATGTTAGCGCGACCTACTGAGGGGTGTCCGAAACAAGGAGAGATCAGCTCACACGAGGCGACTGCTAAAGCATTGGCCTTATGGAGGGGACTAGTGCAGCGCTCTGGTGGCTTGGAAATGAACTACGGGACACTTTGTTTCGTGAGGCGCCAGGGGGCAGGTGTTTAGCGGGCGTTCAAACACCCAGGGGAAATAACTCGCAACTCTGCGACTAGAGGGCATAGGCGGTACTTTCTGGGACTGGAGTCGTGGCCTCGAGACAGGCTGGGGTTGTAGCCGGGCGTTGAACTGGGCCTGGTTCCCTGGAAAGGTTGTAAAGGGGGGGGGGGGATGGGACATGTGCTGATGCCAGTGGGAACTTCTCTCGGTAGCGGCCGGCGACGTGTCGAGGGCTCGAGCAAAATGACCCGTGCTCATGCCTGAAATTGCTCGCGCAAGACTGGCTCTCAGAAACTAGCTGCCCTAATAGCTTGCAGGAGATAGCACTACTTGTCACGGCTCGGAGGAGAACTACAGGTGACAGACTTGCACCAAGGCGGGGATAAGACGATAGCACTTGCTGGGTCATTAGATGGTAGGCAATATTAGTTTTAATGCTGGGAACTATTGGGGAGACGGGTCTGACAAAGATTTAAACGGGAGTGTACAGGAGGCAGAAAAAGTTTAAGTTGTTGCAGCAAAAAATGACTGGCGAGATTATTTTTCAAAAATTCAAATTTATAATTGTTCCAAAAATACTAATTGGCGGCACAACCAGTCCATCCTTTAGGTGAGGTGTACTTATCACTTGCACTGTCATACCACCACAAGCTTCTACAAGAGTCCATCCTTTAGGTGAGGTGTACTTATCACTTGCACTGTCATACCACCACAAGCTTCTACAAGAGTCCATCCTTTAGGTGAGGTGTACTTATCACTTGCACTGTCATACCACCACAAGCTTCTACAAGAGTCCATCCTTTAGGTGAGGTGTACTTATCACTTGCACTGTCATACCACCACAAGCTTCTACAAGAGTCCATCCTTTAGGTGAGGTGTACTTATCACTTGCACTGTCATACCACCACAAGCTTCTACAAGAGTCCATCCTTTAGGTGAGGTGTACTTATCACTTGCACTGTCATACCACCACAAGCTTCTACAAGAGTCCATCCTTTAGGTGAGGTGTACTTATCACTTGCACTGTCATACCACCACAAGCTTCTACAAGAGTCCATCCTTTAGGTGAGGTGTACTTATCACTTGCACTGTCATACCACCACAAGCTTCTACAAGAGTCCATCCTTTAGGTGAGGTGTACTTATCACTTGCACTGTCATACCACCACAAGCTTCTACAAGAGTCCATCCTTTAGGTGAGGTGTACTTATCACTTGCACTGTCATACCACCACAAGCTTCTACAAGAGTCCATCCTTTAGGTGAGGTGTACTTATCACTTGCACTGTCATACCACCACAAGCTTCTACAAGAGTCCATCCTTTAGGTGAGGTGTACTTATCACTTGCACTGTCATACCACCACAAGCTTCTACAAGAGTCCATCCTGCAGGTGAGGAGCTCTTAGCACATTCACCGTCATGCCAACATCTGTTCCTGGGACTTTTTTTACTCATTCTTAACTCTTTTCTATTACTTTCGTAAACAGTTTCAAGTTTATTTGTGTAGATCTAAAGTTTTATCCTAATTTTGCCATCTTTCTTTCTCGTACTTCTAATTTTTTTAAATTACTTTTTTACCAAGAACCATTGTTATACACGATTCAAATGCCAAACAGTTTTTTGATGTTTTGTAATTGGTTAATTTGCCCATAAGTTATTTTCTGTTAATAAATATAGATATATTATACAACATATACTGTCTTAATGTTTCTGGCAAAGTTGGCAAAGTAGGCAGAGAAGTAATGTTTCAAATACTTTTATTTTCTTAGAATATTATGCAGGCCTGTTCTTTTTAATAACTATTTATTCATTCTATTTTGCTATTCTGACAGCTTAATGCAGTGTCATGTGTAATTGGTAGACTGGATGCTGAATTATGTAGGGCTATGCATTATCGGTGTAGAGCATTACAAAATTTTACTAATAAATAAAAGTAACGCATAATGCACTTCGCTCGTTGAAAGGTCGATCAAATTCCATGATTTCGAACAAAAATTTAAGCTGTATTATCTATGCTGTTAGAATTTTTACAGTGAAAATTATATCTCGTTCTGCAGCACAATTAACTGAAACCGGCTGTTCAAACATAGATTTTTAAAATGTTATCAGAAACACGTAAGATTGATTTCACTAGTAAAATCTATTGTTCATCTTCCGGGAAAAGTGAAAAAGCAAATCCTGTTTAACCTGTCTGTTGACTCGCCATTGGCCGCTGGCTGGGCCACACCAGCGCTCCTAGCGGCGACACGAGGCACTGCCAGAACCTGTGGCCAGGTTGCCACTGGTCTGGTCTGGTGTCCGCTCAGTGGCGTGGATTAGAGCGCATGTGTGTCCTCGTCATTCTCAGCCGTATGTGCTCCTGCAGCTCTGCATTCTCAGCTGTTGAACTCATTACACTTAGTGGGCGTAGTGGCAATATTAAGTCTCACTAAAATAATACATAGTTAGTGATCGTGCATTGAAAGAAATAATATCGGCATTTTAATTCAAAACTGTAGTTTTACTTTAATGTACTTCCCCTTTCCTGTTCCCCTACTTAACCGAATTCTCATTAGTAATTGATTTTTTAAAAAAAGAGGAGTGCCATTTCAGAATTAATTTTTTTAATTCCTCATACTTTTTATTTAACTTAATATAGTTTTTTGCTCACGGTATGTTTAAAAAACATATCAATCGCGTATAATTTAAAAACTCGGATTATAAACAACGGTGGGTTTAAATATTAATTTATGACACACGTACGAGTCACGTGGAAGTATTAGATACAACTGCTCATCACGTTTTATTTATTAATCTGTTAAACGTTATAAGTTCCGTGAAATGCACGCAAACCTCTTTTGTCAATTACTTTTTAATTGGAAATCGAAAATCCAATACAGGCCGTTAGCTCTTTAGTGATGTTTTCCAGTATGTATTTTCCTTTTCATCTTTTTCCCATTAAAATCACATTATCCCATTCATTGTGTTCTCTTTGCTTTTATTTCTTCCACATATTGTTCTTTCTTAACACCGCCTAGCCGAGCACATCTGTCAGATGCGCCGCCAAGGAAGATGGTAAACCTTGAGAGACACTAACTCGGCTTTCCTCGTGGATCACATCTGGAGCTACCTGTGAACTAAGCTGTGGTTTTGTTTACACTTCTGTTGTTCGAGCGTTAAATGCCATCAACGCCGTTAGGCTTCAAATAACTGTATAGAAATTATTAAGAATGAAAACAAGTTGTTCACAAACAGTAATAAAAGCTATAACAGCCAAATGTATGAACGGAGAAGATACATACTTCTGAATAATGTTGAATATTTGTTTGGGTTTGTGCTTGTACCAAAGTAATTAGCTAAATTTGCAAGTTTTCTCTTTCTTCGGATTGATTCATGAGTCTTGCACGGTAATTGACTCCGTTAAAGGATGTCGTCACTGCGTCGCTGCTGTCGCTCAGTCAGGGGTGCGGTCACATCTTAGAAACACATAACTTAGAAACACAGAAGATAGATCTTCTAAGTTATGACAGTTCTAAGTTGTTTGTTTCTTAGTTGTGACAGTTAAGTTATGACTTTTCTAAGTTACGTGATTCTGCGTTGTGTGTTTCTAAGTTATGATCGTTCTAACTTATGACAGTTCTAAGTTACGTGGATTTTATCGAGGTAACTGAGTTATGACTGTTCTAAGTTATGTGTGGTTCCCGCGCAGTCTGGTTGGTGGAGCCAGGCAGGTAGGGGGGGTAGCAGCCCTGCCCGCCCGACCCTGACACGTCTCTATCAGCCTGAAGGCGTGTGTTGCTGTCACACGGCGGTGTGTAGACGATAGTAGGGTGCTCTGGATCAGTTCTCAGGCACGCCCGGTAGTTATGGTACACTGTGCCGGAACTATGGTATGTAGGCTGGTGATTATGTCACGTTTGCGGGAATTCGATAAGAAATTATCGTACGCAGATTATTTGTGAGCAATTCTAACACTCCAGTATAGTTCACCCTCCCCCCCCCCCCTCCCCTGGCCGAGCAGGTCATCAGACGTCGCGCGAGGCAAGGCCGCGGTCCACCCCAGAGCCGGAGCTGCGTAGCGCCCGCCAGGCGCAGGGTCCTAACCCAACTACAAACTAAGTGTGTTTGGGAGCGGTCTGGGTTAGGGAAAGACTAAGTGCGTCTCAGGTCGAAGCCTATACGCTCTACTCATCCTGGGTTTAAGCCATGCAGGAGAGGTAGCATGCATCATGTGCTAGGAGGGGATTGGCGCCATGACTAACTCCCCTCTCTTCTTAACCCTAGACTAAAAACTAGATAAGTTGGGCTCAGGTAAAACCTGCATAGACACAGGGAAAACCCTGGGCACTGACATGCGGGATGCAAAAATTTCACGCATTAATAACAAGCAGGTTGGTTACGGGATACAGAAGGATGGTTTTGGAAGAAGAGTTGGACAGAGTATAAATAACTTGATGTAAGTTTTTGGACATACGCCATTGCTAAGTCCAAAAACTTACATCAAGTCATGCACTCCCATTGCACAAATCTTTTAAAGATAACAGAGTATAAATAAACTACTCAGCAAAGGGCGGGTACTTGGGACATTTCTGTCCGCATTACATTGGGTGGCACTGGTTGTTTCGGGGGCGCCTTTTTGTAGTTCCCCGCCAGGCTGCCAGCCAGCCTATGTCACTGGACAAGGAATCTCAAGTCCGACACATGTCAGCTGGGAGCCTCTTCCCCCCCCCCCCCCCCTCCAAGGACATGTCCCTCCAGCAGTAGTGGATCTCGGCGCTGGGCTGTTTGCTCTGTCGAGAGCATGAAAAATATTTTACTGTGCCATAATTGTTTTTTCCTCCTAATTTTAATTGACCAGAGTACTTTGCGCTAGGTCCGCATCATCAAATGCACCCTACACTCTTCTATGATCATATCGTTACAACCTTTTTGTGTGTTCACTTGCATACGAGCTATTTGTTAAGTAATCAAGTGACGTTTTCATTCACAGCAGTGGAAATATTTTAATTTTAGCAGGGAACCATTTTGATTATTAAATATATTTTTTTAACCGTTCTAATCTAGTGCAGTTTTTTTTGTTGTTGAAGCCAGTGGTAGTTCAGTAGCACCAATGCCTCAGATTCTCTCTAGAAACATGCAAGGTCTCGCAGCTTTTTTCCAACCAGATTTTTAAAAAAACGTTTCTTAAAATATAAATTTCAAATTCTTATAGCAACACTAAACAAAGCGAAGAAATAAAAAAATAATAATAAGACAGCAAAGAGCTCAGTCTTAAGTCAGAAATAACATTGAACAAAAACGTAAATGTTAAGTGTAGGAACGATGTAAAACAAATTGATACCCCAAATTAAGGTGTTAACTTAAATATCTAAGCCAAATAGAATACTTGCTGTTTATTAAAACCCTAATACAAAATCTAAAGCAAATGTAACCAATACTTAAAAATATATGCATGGTTAGAGTGAATATTTGGCAATGAAAGCTGGTTTAGAATTTGAAAAAAAAAAAGTGTAGTATGTACTTATGTACACGCATTAGAAGGTCAAACTTATTGGCATGATTAATAAACTGAGAGTTAACATATATGCTAAAAGTTTCTTAAAGTAAAACGATGAAAGGAGTGGAGTGGGATAATAACAATAAATAACACACTTGGATAACAGCGACGGAGGAGGTAGTGACGCCAGCCCTTGAGAGGAGACTATTGCCAGGCCTGGCGACCATCGACGGTGGCAGTGATACTATAGGGGTCAGACTTGCAAGCGACGATACCGCGCCCAGTAGCCGGCCATAGAACCCATATCGATATACAATATTAAACAAACTGAATCAAACCAAACAAATTAATAATAAATAAAAGAAATATTAACAAAAATTCAATAATTAAAAATACTGCGACTGACTTTTAAAGATTAAAACGGTAATTTAAAAATTGAACAAATTCAGAAAAATCAGAATAGCCAAAATAAAAAATTTAAATGTGGCCTGGTGGCCACATATTAAAGAAAAGTGGTTAATGTTGGAATCCGGTCACGTGAGATAATTAAAAAGAAAAACATATATATACAACTTATTATTTTATTTTAACACTATAGTAGTATACGAATGTATGTCCGAGATCAGGCCTCAGGCGGTGGATTGAAGATTGTCGACCGCCATCTTGGATTCTGACGTCACGGCGGCCATCTTGGATGGTTGTGACCTTGACCTTTGACCTTGACCTTGAATTTGATCCTCAAAAATCGCCAAAATCCGCCAAAATTGGGCAAAATTTGCCCAAAATTCCTCAAAAATCGCCAAAATTTCCATTTCTGTGGAAAAAAGTTCCGCCAAAAAATCTCAAAAAATTCCACAAATTAAAAATTTCTCATTTCGAGGGAAAAATTTCCCGTTTCGAGGGAAAAATTCCCGTTTTTAGTCCTTAAAAATCCCAGCGGCTGAAAATTCCTAAAACTGGCTTAAGCATCCTTAACTCAAGCCTCAGTTAAGCCATTTCTAGGAATAAGGATACCATGACCGCCATCTTGGATTATGTCGTCACCGTTGCAATTTTCGTTACGGTCGCCATCTTTAACTTTTTTATTATCCGATTTTAATAAAAAAATTAAAATTTATTAAAAAAATTCAAATAATAAAAATTTAATAAAAATATTTAAAAAGCATACTTTTTCGACACGGAGCTCGGAGTCCTCGGTTCGAACCCGACGAATGCAAAAAAATAAAAATGACGACCGATCCTTCCCTCGTGGTGGGTGCTGGCAGACTGACTCCCACCACTTTTTATCATCATCTAGTATGACGTCATGGCCGCCATCTTGTCTTCGATTCTGGAAGCCATCATCATTGTATCGTCGGCTAGAGTGCGCCGATGACATGTTAGTTTAATTCGTATCCGCTAGAGTGCAGTAATAATTTATTACTGTGACACCCGCCATCTTGTCATTTGGCCGCCATCTTGAAAATCCGTAATTATTTAGCTAGAAATTCGGGAAAAGTTCCAAAATTCATCAAATAAATCACTCATTAATTTACATATTGATTCGATCGATTCCCGTCCTCGGTTCGATACCCGATCGTTGCAATAATGTTTAATCTTATGTAAAAAAAATAATTTAAATAAACCATGTTCAACATTCGTAAAGAGACTCTAAATCCTCTACGACCACCATCCTATCAGACATCAAGACCACCATATTGGAAATGTGTCATTTTAATGCTAGAGATCCGGGAAATAGTTCAGAAATCATTAAATAAATTTGTAATCCATATAATGATTGATTGGATCGACTAAGGTCCTTGGTTCGATCCCTGGCCGATACAAAACAACTTTAATTTAAAAAATACTAAAAAAGTGTTAGGTTTGAGAAAATAAAAACACCACAAGTTCTTTTAAAAAAAAATTATTACATAAATTCAATACACTACTACAAGTACAAAAAAATACACAGACAAATTACTAAAGTTTTGTGTATCCCTTGATTCAAACAGTCTTCTTATTGTATGGACTAAGTCCTTTACATGACTTGAAATGTCTATTCAGTCTATCAGGTCGACATATTGGTACACCACAATTTTCACACAAAGACGAATTATCGAGTTCATTAAAAGGACAGTGATATATTTCATGTTGTTTTGCACTTCGAATAGTTGCTAATGTTTTGTTACAAAATATACAGCTTGATTCTGATGAATGTACACCTAGTCTATTACAATTCCTGAGGTGTCGTTTTAATCTTCCATAGTGTATAAACTTGCTTAAACACCTGTTGCACTGATATTTAATGCGTTCAGAGTTACCACTACAATTGTGTATTACATAATCACGTAATTTCAAGTTTTTGATCTTCTCGCAGTATGTGCAGTCGGGTGATGGAACACCATTGGATGCTCCTTCCTTCATCAATGCCACTGGAACTGTTGACAACCATTGTAACACTGCTAACATGTTAACTTCTGAAGCCGTTGAGGTCTGCTCTGCGGAAGATGTTGCACGCGTCGAAATCTCCTGCTGTGCTGAGAGAGCAGGTGTAGCTGTAGACGTCGTTGTCATCGTGCTCTGCACTAATGATGGTAGACCTTCGATCCAGGTTGGTGTTGATACTGGTAATGATGCCATCGAGTTCTCAAGAATAGCTAGATACTGGTCTATTATGTTATACAAGTCTAACTATCCGAGCCGTTCATCACCGCAGTCAGAGACAGACTGAAGTACATATCACCTGGGGTCTCACTTATATAGTCTCATTTGCTTGTTCAACACATGAGTCAAATCAATAACCATGTTCATTATACTTCTCGGAGCATTTTTTATAATGATGATGTAAGCTGTCGAGACGTGAAATTAGTTTATTGCACTTATTGCACTGAAACAGTATTCTTTGAGCATTATTCTGACAGCTGCTTCTTTCATGTCTGCGCGCATTTGAAGTTCTAGTAAATGATGCTCCACAATATTTGCATTGATGCGATGTATGCTCTTCATTAATTGATGTCTGGAATGCAGATGGTGAAACTTCAGCTGATGGTGGAACAGCACGTATCGTTGTCTCCTCTGCAGCAGGTATCGGGATCTTCACAGCTGTCGTCACCTCAGCCATTGAGCCCTCCGCTGCCATGGTCTCCTCTGCTAATGGTATCGGGATCTCCGTATCCATCATCGTTGCTGCCATCGAGGTCCCCGCTGCTGACGGTAAACTTTCTATTTCGGTCAACATAACTAAATCTCACGAAACTTAATGGAGAGAGCACGTCCGTACAGCACCGCGGCCAGAGGTGAACTGCGGGTCCAGTCGTCCGAACCTCGCTTATATACCCACGGTCTACTGGTATGCTACATGAGTCAAAATAATGTCTGTATTTAAAATTATTTTTTTATTAGGTACCTAAAAATTATAGAAATAAAAAACACACGAGTTCAAGTTTTATACATTTATTTATAAAACATACACAAATACACATTAGGTTAAGGAATCAAGCATTTTCACAAGCAAAGTCTTTAATGCCGCACGAACTGACTCGTCGACTCCGGTTCCAACTGGTTCGCAGGCCACGGGATCAGGAACACAGGTTTCCAGCTGGTCATCTTCTGCGATGTCGACAACTCCGACAAGACATGGCCGATGACGTCTGTGACCACGTCTACACATGGGCTTTGGCTCAGTGCTAGTTGGGACAGATTCACTGCCTGAACTGCGACGACGAGACGCACACCGTTTGGACGTCTGCGTAGAAGCATCACAGGCCGCAACAGTTTGCAACACGTCCATGTTTGGTGTTGCACGTGCAGACGAGGCGACTACCTCAGCGATGCTGGCAGGAAGGATTGTGTGTGGTCTCATGTGATAGACGGCACAGTTTCCAGGTTCGCAACAATCTACCAGCTGCTGGGTCGGTTCGTAGGACACAGGAAAGTGCGCAAACCGCCAATGCTGAGCGCCTCCATCACAGGTTTCTGTATATGTACGTAGATACCCGGAATCCCAGTAGCTGTACTCGACACTGCTGAAGCTAGGTCTTGCGCTCACGTACACGTTAGCAGGATGAAACGTAAACATCTTCTTGCAGGTCGAACGACAACTGAAGGCACGTACGTATGTACGCCATTTATATATATGCAGGCTCCTACTAACATTGAGTGTGCCATTTCTGCATTAACTGCGAGTTTGTACAGGCACAGACACGTTCAAACTTGTCACGTGGCTGCACGTCGTATATTGCACTAAGCTTGCGCAGGGAAGGACAGCCGTAGTCGGTCTGTAAGTCTACAATTTCAGCTGCTCCGACGTCACACAGTTCTCGTAGCCATTTCTTCTGTTCAGGTCCGGCGACGTAGATTATTTCGTTTTGCAGTAGTAAATCTTCAATAGTGTTTTTCACTTGGTGGTACGGAATTATTCCTTCGTCCCACTCTAGTCCATGATAATATTTACATAGCCATTCATTCGACCGTTTACTTTTTTCGTCTAGTAGTTTCCACGGATACGGAGGTCGGAAAGTGCGTGTTCGAGTCCGGCCGTCGTGAGTGACGTCAATTTCCTTGAGCACGAATCCGTTTTGGCTCTGGAAACCTTGCGGGTTGCAGTACATCTTGTCGCTAGCAATGCTCGGTCGTAACTAAATTATCATAGAAAACGAAACGGTATTTATGTCAGAATTTTCACAAGTTTGTCTCGACAATTGTACGATGCAAGCCGATCGTGAAGTATCAGACAAAAAGCATAGGTGTTTGGCGGAATATTTCCGCTAGTCGTTATCTCAATCCTACAGTCGATGATGTTTGAATTTATACGATCATCCTGTTTGGAAACGTCAAACACCATTAACGGTGCCTTGTTCTTGAAACTGTCGGGACTCAGTATCGGTGACTGTATCCGCCCGTAGTAAGCTTGCTGAAACTTGGCATACATTTGATATGCTAGAAGAAATCTTCCACTTTCAAAATCCATGTTCATGTCAACGTACGGATAACTTTCGCTGTTTAAAAATATTTTTACATTACGTATTTGACAGTTATCGAATACGGAGCGACTTACTCCTGCATTAAGCTGTCTTCCGGTCTGAAGTCCGACGATGATGTATCTTGGTTTTTCCGTAGCGAAGCTGGACTTTACTATCCAATTGATACGCTGACTATGAGGCAAGCCAGGATAAGTTTCCAGGCTCCAGGATCGGAATGGCACATCGAAGTTCTTGCCATTTTTTATGTTCTTCACTTGGATGTGGGGCAGCATCCACTCGATAGACTGAAGTGTTAGCGAAACATCTTGAGGGTTTTCAGCAGCGGCGACAATTGCATTAATGTGCGTGTTGGCTAGAAGCAGTACGAGCTCTTGTTTCGAATTAATGATTATATGCTTGTAGTCCTCAGCGAATCCGAGAAGCATGGACAGAGGAACACAAACTTCGAACTTCCCTTCGGCATAAACCGGAAGCTTATATTCATCCTCGAGAGCCCAACCGGCCATCTTTGCAGCAGACAGTTCATTTGGCGTGAGCGAAAGGTAATTTTTCATAGCAGATGTTATGCCTACATCTCTCGTCTGGTCTACCTCGACACCATTGAGTACATAAGTAATGCGCTCGATTAGGTGAAGAATACCATTGCAGGATATTGATGTCGTTGTCGGGTGCGTACCATCCGCTTTTGTAAGCGTGCCTCTTATACGTAGAAATGACTGCGAAGGTAAAGTACAAATATCTTGGTGCTGTACAGCAATGCGTACTTCCGATGGTAGTGCGTACGGTCCGAGCAGGAAAGGCTGGTACTCGTGCAATTCCATTTTCGTAATGTTGTCATCAAAAATGACCGGATCTTTCACGTTGAGGATTTCGTCTTCCATATTTATTCGGCACTTGTCCAATACTGAGAAGATACTTTATGTTGTCAGGTGTTAATGCACCGATGTCTGGTAGAGAACTGTTCTTATTCACGACAATACGATTTCTTTTATAACTGTTCGGTGTTACGAACTTTATGCCCATCGCTTCAAGTGCAGACGTAATGTAATTTCTTCGTCTTGAAAATTCACCAATCGTCCTCGCTGGTCAACGATTCGGACGACGACTTCGTGTGCGCACTTCACGACGACTGGAACGTAAATGATACTTTGCGGTACTTCTACCAGTTTATATCCTGGCGGGACCATCGGCGAAAACTCGTGCAGCATGTTGCTTAGTCTTCCGTTGAGATACGTTCCACTTGCCAAATTACAGTTTATTCTTATGACATTCACAGGCAAAATGTTTACTGCGCGCATAGATTCGTACGTTCTTCCTGTACCATACACCTTAGATTCGAATCCGAGCATCGTACCTATGGTCCCAGGTTTCGTAAAGTCGACATTTTCACTGCATGTTAGAATGCTTTTTTGAGTGTTTGGATTTCCACGCAGTTGAAAGTCTACATCCTGTGGTAACATATCCCTGATGTAATTTGCAATGTCATCTATTTCGTAAGAGCCAACAGGTAACCGTATTTCATGAGCGGTCCCATCGCTTTTCAGGAAGCATATCTTGCAGTTTTCCTCGTCGATGTTCGGTATGGCATTATACGTTTGAAAATCTACGAGTCCGATACACCATTCTCCGTCTAAATCCAGAGGCGGGAAATGAACCGCCCGCAGCTCAGATGCGTGACCTGTCAAGGTAAGTGTTATCGACATGACTAATAAATTATCGTCACTGCACAACCTTTAAGTAGCAATTTTTATTGGTCAGCTAATTTTTGTTTGTTAAAAAGCGAAGACACAAGTGTCCGCAGTTTGTTTGATTTGGCCTCTGTTCCGTTTCGTAATTGTAAAACAACGTAGTGGTCCGACCCAGGTACTGTCGCAGTTCGGACGGAGGCCGTAAATTTCCAAAACTATCGTAGTACTCGGCCATGTTTCCAGTCTTTACATAGGCCACCCAGTGCGTGCCGCGACCCGCCGACGTGTCTAAATTAATTATGGCGCACTCACGTGTCTTTGGCTTGCTGGGCAAAGTGTCTCGCATAAACACGCCACGGAAATTTGGTATTTTAAGTTTGCGTGCGTACTTTATTAAATCTACGTTGGTGAGCGGTCGTTTCGGCAGGGAACTTAGGATTTTCTCTTTACTCGTTTCTTTTTCATGCCTCGACCTGCCTTGTGAGGTCGTAAGAAGAGTCCTGCGCCGTTTTTTTTACCGATGGCAATGGCTTCCATGCTTGCATTATGTCTACGTGCTTCCTTTAATTGATTTTTCTGGTTCTTCGAAGTGTTGACTGCCCGCACTATACCGCTCGTTGCACCGATGAGGCCGCCGAGAACACCCAATGCAGGCAAAAGCAAAGGAAGAAATCCTCCTATTATCTTCTTGTCGAGAGTCTGTAATTTTTGCTTGGCTTTTTGCACGCCTGCACCAGTCTTGCGTTTGGTCTTGCGCGAGTTAGTCTTTGACTTGATGGAGCCGGCTCGACGAGCGCCCAGTCCTAATTTCGTCTTTGCCTTCATGATTTTAGATACGCCCCACGCTGCGATTTTCTCTCCAAGTCCCGCGTTCGACGATTTGCTTATATCTTCGGCTTCCTGTGCCAATATCTCGTCGGCCCGGTGCCTGGATTCCAGATCCTTGCTTAATGAATATGCGATATCGTGCTGCTTGCACTGTTCGTCCAGAGAATTAATGCCCACGTCACCGCGAGCTAACCTTTTCGCTAGTTTAGTCCCGGGGCCGCAGAATCTGTAGCCGGGAATGTGTAGCTCGAATGGCAGATTGTTTATCAGCGAGTTCACGAGTCCCGCGCCGATGTGTTTTTTGTTCTTACCTCTTCGAGCCATTACATGCAACTGACCTAAAATCAATAAATACGATTGCTCTTATAGAATTTCCGTCAGTACAATGCAGGTAGTCAAGCAAGACGTGTGTTTGCCCGTGCGCATTACGCAAGACGATGTATTTAGTGCGCGTGAATCACGACATGGCTTACTGTTGCCTTCTGCTGTACGATGCATAATGGCGGGTCCGTCAAACTGTGGCAAGACGTGTGTTTTACTGAGTTTACTGGAGGAGCCAAATGGTCTTCGGTTCGAGAACGTCTACTTGTATTCCAAGTCGTTGCAACAGCCAAAGTACCGGCGCCTAGCTACTGTTCTACGCTCGGTGGATGGTCTGGAGTATTTTCCGTTTAGCGATAATACCGATGTTGTACCCCCAAGCGAAGCAAAAGCCAATTCCGTGTTTGTTTTCGACGATGTAATGTGCGAGAAACAAGGCATAATACAAGAGTACTTTTCCATGGGCAGACACGCCAAGGTAGACTGTGTTTACCTGTGTCAGACGTACAGTCGTATTCCAAAACATCTCCTACGAGACAACGCAAATGTCATAGTTTTGTTTCGCATGGACGAACTTAATTTACGCCACGCTTATGATGATCACGTAAACACCGACATGACATTCCAGGAATTCAAAGACATGTGCTTCTTGTGTTGGAAAGAAGAACACGGATTCCTAGTTATAGTCAAAGACTGGCCTCTATATAAGGGCAGGTACAGACGAGGTTTTGATCAGTTTATCGTCAAACATGAGTCATAGCATTTCGAAATTCGGCCGTAGCAGTCGAGACTTAGGTACTGCTCTCAAGTCTCATGACGACGTTATCCGCAAATACATTTCGCTACTTGGCCAATAAATAAAACGCGCAAAAGATGAAATAATAGTGTACCTCGTAGCCATAGACCAGCGCGTGGAAGCTTCGGATTCTCGAATTCGCGACATGATCGAAGTATCGAATGCACAAAGACGTGACGATCTGAGGACTTTTCAAAGTAGTCTGAAAGCATCACTATCTCAATCGTCAACAAATTCAGATTTGGCCAAACACAAGAAAGAAGTTTCTGCGAACGAATAAAAAAGTATATAAGGAGGTCTTGCAATAAGTTTTCAGCCAGTACAATGTCGGACCTGGCCAGTGACCTTCATCGAGCTATACAGTCTGTTCGCGAAAAATATTTACTTGCTAGACGAACCAGACTTGCACGTGAGATGGAAAATGAGGAGATATTTAAACCAATCACTAGTCGCCTCGACGAACTTAAAAACAAGGAAGAACCAGCCTTCATTGTGAAGACAGAAGTTGAAGATGAAATGCCGACTGTAAAGAAGAGAAAGTATGAACCAGATCGAGAAGAAGAGGACTTAACAAGTACAGAGTCCATGCACAAGAAAAAAATACCGAAAAAGGGACATCAAGTTAATGCAATGGTCCGACCATACCTGACATCGTTTACGAGCCGGAATAATGACACGACCTACGGAGTGTACAGAAAACATAATAAGTGGTTCCTCGGTGCTAAAGAAATAGACTTTCTACCAGGAAACATCGTGCGCGTAGCAGAGTTCAAAACGCGCGGGACTCCGGGTCTGTACGAATTGCTGTTTCGCAGGGAACCTAAAGGATATTCTCACAACGACTTACAAGAGTACAAAAAACTGCTAGAGCTAACCAATGCACATTTTCGCGATAACGATCCAGATAGTGGTGTATATAAAGATGTAGATCATGAAAAAATGGACATTCTCGCTAATCTCTTCAGTGAACTAACAATACACGGAGAAGGTTTAAAAAGGCTAGAAAGTGGTCAGACATTTGACTATGTATATTGGGACGACCCTAATGAATTAGTTGATCGCCTTAGAATTCTACATGCTTCGCTTAGTGTAGGAAACTATTCGCACATCAACGAAATAGTCTCCATACTTGAAGAACTGAAGGAAGCCGGCTACATACAATGAGTCGAACCGGAATTGCTCGCGAACTTCATGCTCCTGCTAGACGAAAATACCTTCGTCGCAAAGTCATAGTTCGTGGAATTGATGATTTATTTCAGGCGGACCTTGTTGAGATGATACCGTATTCCCGATTGAATAAAGGTTTCAAGTACATGTTGACAGTCATCGATGTTTATAGCAAGTTCGCTTGGGCTAGACCTGTAAAATCAAAGACTGCAACTGACGTAACCAAGGCCATGAACAATATTTTGCGTGATGGACGTGTACCGTCGCACCTGCAAACGGACCTCGGGAAAGAATTCTACAATGCAACCTTCAAGGCTTTGATGAAGAAGTATGGCATCAAACACTACTCTACATTTAGTAACGTCAAGGCCTCCGTTATCGAAAGGTTTAACAGAACTTTGCGTTCCAAGATGTGGCGACGGTTCACGGCTAACGGAAATTACAAGTGGCTTGACATCTTGTCGAAACTAATAAGCGAGTATAATTCCACGGTGCATTCTACCACTAAAATGAAGCCAAAGGACGTAACGGACAATCGCCTGCTTCAAACAGTGTTTTCCAACACGAAGAAGAAAGATCCACGAAAGCGTAAAGCTAACGTCGGTGACATTGTGCGAATCTCCAAGCAGAAAGGTATCTTCGAGAAAGGTTTCACTGCAAACTGGAGTCCCGAACTTTTCCGTGTGACACATGTTCGTGAATCAGAGCCTAGGACCTACTACCTCGAAGATTTGGACCACAAACCTATCCATGGAGGCTTCTATGCCGAAGAGATTCAGGCTACGTTGTATCCCGATACGTACTTGGTGGAGAAGATTATAAAACGAAGAAATGGACGGTCCTACGTCAAGTGGTGGGGCTTTCCACCTCGCTTTAATTCGTGGGTGGCAGATGCAGATGTCGAGAAATCCACAAAACTTTAGTCATTTGTCTGTGTATTTTTTTGTACTTGTAGTAGTGTATTGAATTTATGTAATAAATTTTTTTTAAAAGAACTTGTGGTGTTTTTATTTTCTCAAACCTAACACTTTTTTAGTATTTTTTAAATTAAAGTTGTTTTGTATCGGCCAGGGATCGAACCAAGGACCTTAGTCGATCCAATCAATCATTATATGGATTACAAATTTATTTAATGATTTCTGAACTATTTCCCAGATCTCTAGCATTAAAATTACACATTTCCAATATGGTGGTCTTGATGTCTGATAGGATGGTGGTCGTAGAGGATTTAGAGTCTCTTTACGAATGTTGAACATGGTTTATTTAAATTATTTTTTTTACATAAGATTAAACATTATTGCAACGATCGGGTATCGAACCGAGGACGGGAATCGATCGAATCAATATGTAAATTAATGAGTGATTTATTTGATGAATTTTGGAACTTTTCCCGAATTTCTAGCTAAATAATTATGGATTTTCAAGATGGCGGCCAAATGACAAGATGGCGGGTGTCACAGTAATAAATTATTACTGCACTATAGCGGTTACGAATTAAACTAACATGTCATCGGCGCACTCTAGCCGACGATACAATGATGATGGCTTCCAGCATCGAAGACAATATGGCGGCCATGACGTCATACTAGATGATGATAAAAAGTGGTGGGAGTCAGTCTGCCAGCACCCACCACGAGGGAAGGATCGGTCGTCATTTTTATTTTTTTGCATTCGTCGGGTTCGAACCGAGGACTCCGAGCTCCGTGTCGAAAAAGTATGCTTTTTAAATATTTTTATTAAATTTTTATTATTTGAATTTTTTTAATAAATTTTATTTTTTTTATTAAAATCGGATAATAAAAAAGTTAAAGATGGCGACCGTAACGAAAATTGCAACGGTGACGACATAATCCAAGATGGCGGTCATGGTATCCTTATTCCTAGAAATGGCTTAACTGAGGCTTGAGTTAAGGATGCTTAAGCCAGTTTTAGGAATTTTCAGCCGCTGGGATTTTTAAGGACTAAAAACGGGAATTTTTCCCTCGAAACGGGAAATTTTTCCCTCGAAATGAGAAATTTTTAATTTGTGGAATTTTTTGAGATTTTTTGGCGGAACTTTTTTCCACAGAAATGGAAATTTTGGCGATTTTTGAGGAATTTTGGGCAAATTTTGCCCAATTTTGGCGGATTTTGGCGATTTTTGAGGATCAAATTCAAGGTCAAGGTCAAAGGTCAAGGTCAAAACCATCCAAGATGGCCGCCGTGACGTCAGAATCGAAGATGGCGGTCGACAATCTTCAATCCACCGCCTGAGGCCTGATCTCGGACATACATTCGTATACTACTCACTATATTTTAAAAAATCAATTTTTATTGTTTAATTAATTGTTATAATAACATTATTTACACAAATCATTCCATTTGTTACGTTATGTAACATTAGTTAGACATACATAATATGTTATGTTTTGCCTGAAAATAATGTAAATGTTATAAACACAATCGAAGTAATTTCTTAGGAATATATTAATATGTGTATATACGTACATACAAAGAAGAGTTTGGGTTTTGATTGCTTGCATCTTACTTTTTATAAAAATTTACACTTTTATTCTGAGCGTGATAAAACGCTTTAAAACTACCGGAATGTCAGTGTGTACATAGGCTTTCTAAAGACCGCCCCTTAAAGAGGAATTTTGGTACTTCTTGCTGAAATTTTGCACAGTAACGTTCAAAAACAAGAGGAATATGCCATTTACATCTGATTGAGAAAAGATAGGAACATTACTGTCTACATTATATTTCGCAAAATAACACCTCTCTCATTCAATATTCACCAATAGTTTAAATTTCTGAAATAAATCATTTGATGTTTGTATTCAACTTCATCTATCTAAAAAAAAAAAAAGCTTTTGATACTCCATTAAGCCTCGGTAATACCGGTTACTTCAGCTTATATGTATATATACATGCTTATAATTAAGCCTATTTTTGTTGTGTTGTAAGATTTTTTTTTACAAATGTTATTTAACCAAATATCTATAATATTTTGTATGTATTATTTTCAAAATATTTTAGTATATTAATTAAAAAAGATAAGTATAATTTATATCACGCTTACATACTTAAATACATACATTATTAGTACTGGTTTTAATAAGCTACTCAAATTACTTAGCACAATAGAGAGTTCAACTTATATTTAATGGAGGAAAATTTAGGTGAAATATTATTAGACAGAAGTCTTAATTTTTTCTTCGAAATATTAAAAAAAAAAAAATGATGCTGCCTATAGAAATATGTTTTTTTTTTTAATTCATTCTGGAGAACTTAAATAACTAAGATGGAGTTGAACTATGGCCAGACGTCAGTAAAATAGGTTCTACTGGAAGCGCGCAGTGCCGCCTGGCAGACTGCTGGAGCCTGCAGGCCTCACACGGCTGGACTCCAGCCCGGCCTCACAGGGCTGGACTCCAGCCCGGCCTCACAGGGCTGGACTCCAGCCCGGCCTCACAGGGCTGGACTCCAGCCCGGCCTCACAGGGCTGGACTCCAGCCCGGCCTCACAGGGCTGGACTCCAGCCCGGCCTCACAGGGCTGGACTCCAGCCCGGCCTCACAGGGCTGGACTCCAGCCCGGCCTCACAGGGCTGGACTCCAGCCCGGCCTCACAGGGCTGGACTCCAGCCCGGCCTCACACGGCTGGACTCCAGCCCGGCCTCACAGGGCTGGACTCCAGCCCGGCCTCACACGGCTGGACTCCAGCCCGGCCTCACAGGGCTGGACTCCAGCCCGGCCTCACAGGGCTGGACTCCAGCCCGGCCTCACACGGCTGGACTCCAGCCCGGCCTCACAGGGCTGGACTCCAGCCCGGCCTCACACGGCTGGACTCCAGCCCGGCCTCACACGGCTGGACTCCAGCCCGGCCTCACACGGCTGGACTCCAGCCCGGCCTCACACGGCTGGACTCCAGCCCGGCCTCACAGGGCTGGACTCCAGCCCGGCCTCACACGGCTGGACTCCAGCCCGGCCTCACACGGCTGGACTCCAGCCCGGCCTCACACGGCTGGACTCCAGCCCGGCCTCACACGGCTGGACTCCAGCCCGGCCTCACAGGGCTGGACTCCAGCCCGGCCTCACACGGCTGGACTCCAGCCCGGCCTCACACGGCTGGACTCCAGCCCGGCCTCACAGGGCTGGACTCCAGCCCGGCCTCACACGGCTGGACTCCAGCCCGGCCTCACACGGCTGGACTCCAGCCCGGCCTCACAGGGCTGGACTCCAGCCCGGCCTCACACGGCTGGACTCCAGCCCGGCCTCACACGGCTGGACTCCAGCCCGGCCTCACACGGCTGGACTCCAGCCCGGCCTCACACGGCTGGACTCCAGCCCGGCCTCACACGGCTGGACTCCAGCCCGGCCTCACACGGCTGGACTCCAGCCCGGCCTCACAGGGCTGGACTCCAGCCCGGCCTCACACGGCTGGACTCCAGCCCGGCCTCACACGGCTGGACTCCAGCCCGGCCTCACAGGGCTGGACTCCAGCCCGGCCTCACACGGCTGGACTCCAGCCCGGCCTCACACGGCTGGACTCCAGCCCGGCCTCACAGGGCTGGACTCCAGCCCGGCCTCACACGGCTGGACTCCAGCCCGGCCTCACACGGCTGGACTCCAGCCCGGCCTCACAGGGCTGGACTCCAGCCCGGCCTCACAGGGCTGGACTCCAGCCCGGCCTCACAGGGCTGGACTCCAGCCCGGCCTCACAGGGCTGGACTCCAGCCCGGCCTCACACGGCTGGACTCCAGCCCGGCCTCACAGGGCTGGACTCCAGCCCGGCCTCACACGGCTGGACTCCAGCCCGGCCTCACACGGCTGGACTCCAGCCCGGCCTCACACGGCTGGACTCCAGCCCGGCCTCACACGGCTGGACTCCAGCCCGGCCTCACACGGCTGGACTCCAGCCCGGCCTCACACGGCTGGACTCCAGCCCGGCCTCACACGGCTGGACTCCAGCCCGGCCTCACACGGCTGGACTCCAGCCCGGCCTCACACGGCTGGACTCCAGCCCGGCCTCACAGGGCTGGACTCCAGCCCGGCCTCACACGGCTGGACTCCAGCCCGGCCTCACACGGCTGGACTCCAGCCCGGCCTCACAGGGCTGGACTCCAGCCCGGCCTCACAGGGCTGGACTCCAGCCCGGCCTCACACGGCTGGACTCCAGCCCGGCCTCACACGGCTGGACTCCAGCCCGGCCTCACAGGGCTGGACTCCAGCCCGGCCTCACACGGATGGACTCCAGCCCGGCCTCACACGGCTGGACTCCAGCCCGGCCTCACACGGCTGGACTCCAGCCCGGCCTCACACGGCTGGACTCCAGCCCGGCCTCACAGGGCTGGACTCCAGCCCGGCCTCACACGGCTGGACTCCAGCCCGGCCTCACAGTCCAGCCCGGCCTCACACGGCTGGACTCCAGCCCGGCCTCACACGGCTGGACTCCAGCCCGGCCTCACACGGCTGGACTCCAGCCCGGCCTCACACGGCTGGACTCCAGCCCGGCCTCACACGGCTGGACTCCAGCCCGGCCTCACACGGCTGGACTCCAGCCCGGCCTCACACGGCTGGACTCCAGCCCGGCCTCACACGGCTGGACTCCAGCCCGGCCTCACACGGCTGGACTCCAGCCTGGCCTCACAGTCCAGCCCGGCCTCACACGGCTGGACTCCAGCCCGGCCTCACAGGGCTGGACTCCAGCCCGGCCTCACACGGCTGGACTCCAGCCCGGCCTCACAGTCCAGCCCGGCCTCACACGGCTTGACTCCAGCCTGGCCTCACAGTCCAGCCCGGCCTCACACGGCTGGACTCCAGCCTGGCCTCACAGTCCAGCCCGGCCTCACACGGCTGGACTCCAGCCTGGCCTCACAGTCCAGCCCGGCCTCACACGGCTGGACTCCAGCCCGGCCTCACACGGCTGGACTCCAGCCCGGCCTCACACGGCTGGACTCCAGCCCGGCCTCACAGGGCTGGACTCCAGCCCGGCCTCACAGGGCTGGACTCCAGCCCCGCCTCACACGGCTGGACTCCAGCCCGGCCTCACACGGCTGGACTCCAGCCCGGCCTCACACGGCTGGACTCCAGCCCGGCCTCACACGGCTGGACTCCAGCCCGGCCTCACACGGCTGGACTCCAGCCCGGCCTCACAGTCCAGCCCGGCCTCACACGGCTGGACTCCAGCCCGGCCTCACAGGGCTGGACTCCAGCCCGGCCTCACACGGCTGGACTCCAGCCCGGCCTCACACGGCTGGACTCCAGCCCGGCCTCACAGGGCTGGACTCCAGCCCGGCCTCACACGGCTGGACTCCAGCCCGGCCTCACAGGGCTGGACTCCAGCCCCGCCTCACACGGCTGGACTCCAGCCCGGCCTCACAGGGCTGGACTCCAGCCCGGCCTCACACGGCTGGACTCCAGCCCGGCCTCACAGGGCTGGACTCCAGCCCCGCCTCACACGGCTGGACTCCAGCCCGGCCTCACACGGCTGGACTCCAGCCCGGCCTCACAGGGCTGGACTCCAGCCCGGCCTCACAGGGCTGGACTCCAGCCCGGCCTCACAGGGCTGGACTCCAGCCCGGCCTCACAGGGCTGGACTCCAGCCCCGCCTCACACGGCTGGACTCCAGCCCGGCCTCACACGGCTGGACTCCAGCCCGGCCTCACAGGGCTGGACTCCAGCCCGGCCTCACACGGCTGGACTCCAGCCCGGCCTCACAGGGCTGGACTCCAGCCCGGCCTCACAGGGCTGGACTCCAGCCCGGCCTCACACGGCTGGACTCCAGCCCGGCCTCACAGGGCTGGACTCCAGCCCCGCCTCACACGGCTGGACTCCAGCCCGGCCTCACAGGGCTGGACTCCAGCCCGGCCTCACAGGGCTGGACTCCAGCCCGGCCTCACAGGGCTGGACTCCAGCCCGGCCTCACACGGCTGGACTCCAGCCCGGCCTCACAGGGCTGGACTCCAGCCCGGCCTCACACGGCTGGACTCCAGCCCGGCCTCACAGGGCTGGACTCCAGCCCCGCCTCACACGGCTGGACTCCAGCCCGGCCTCACACGGCTGGACTCCAGCCCCGCCTCACATGGCTGGACTCCAGCCCGGCCTCACAGGGCTGGACTCCAGCCCCGCCTCACACGGCTGGACTCCAGCCCGGCCTCACACGGCTGGACTCCAGCCCGGCCTCACAGGGCTGGACTCCAGCCCGGCCTCACACGGCTGGACTCCAGCCCGGCCTCACAGGGCTGGACTCCAGCCCCGCCTCACACGGCTGGACTCCAGCCCGGCCTCACACGGCTGGACTCCAGCCCGGCCTCACAGGGCTGGACTCCAGCCTAGCCTCACAAGGCTGGACTCCAGCCCGGCCTCACAGTCCAGCCCGGCCTCACACGGCTGGACTCCAGCCCGGCCTCACAGGGCTGGACTCCAGCCCGGCCTCACACGGCTGGACTCCAGCCCGGCCTCACACGGCTGGACTCCAGCCCGGCCTCACAGGGCTGGACTCCAGCCCGGCCTCACACGGCTGGACTCCAGCCCGGCCTCACAGGGCTGGACTCCAGCCCCGCCTCACACGGCTGGACTCCAGCCCGGCCTCACAGGGCTGGACTCCAGCCCGGCCTCACACGGCTGGACTCCAGCCCGGCCTCACAGGGCTGGACTCCAGCCCCGCCTCACACGGCTGGACTCCAGCCCGGCCTCACAGGGCTGGACTCCAGCCCGGCCTCACACGGCTGGACTCCAGCCCGGCCTCACAGGGCTGGACTCCAGCCCGGCCTCACACGGCTGGACTCCAGCCCGGCCTCACACGGCTGGACTCCAGCCCGGCCTCACACGGCTGGACTCCAGCCCGGCCTCACAGGGCTGGACTCCAGCCCCGCCTCACACGGCTGGACTCCAGCCCGGCCTCACAGGGCTGGACTCCAGCCCGGCCTCACAGGGCTGGACTCCAGCCCGGCCTCACACGGCTGGACTCCAGCCCGGCCTCACACGGCTGGACTCCAGCCCGGCCTCACAGGGCTGGACTCCAGCCCCGCCTCACACGGCTGGACTCCAGCCCGGCCTCACAGGGCTGGACTCCAGCCCGGCCTCACACGGCTGGACTCCAGCCCGGCCTCACACGGCTGGACTCCAGCCCGGCCTCACAGGGCTGGACTCCAGCCCGGCCTCACAGGGCTGGACTCCAGCCCCGCCTCACACGGCTGGACTCCAGCCCGGCCTCACAGGGCTGGACTCCAGCCCGGCCTCACAGGGCTGGACTCCAGCCCGGCCTCACACGGCTGGACTCCAGCCCGGCCTCACACGGCTGGACTCCAGCCCGGCCTCACAGGGCTGGACTCCAGCCCCGCCTCACACGGCTGGACTCCAGCCCGGCCTCACACGGCTGGACTCCAGCCCGGCCTCACACGGCTGGACTCCAGCCCGGCCTCACAGGGCTGGACTCCAGCCCGGCCTCACACGGCTGGACTCCAGCCCGGCCTCACAGGGCTGGACTCCAGCCCGGCCTCACACGGCTGGACTCCAGCCCGGCCTCACAGGGCTGGACTCCAGCCCGGCCTCACACGGCTGGACTCCAGCCCGGCCTCACAGGGCTGGACTCCAGCCCCGCCTCACACGGCTGGACTCCAGCCCGGCCTCACACGGCTGGACTCCAGCCCGGCCTCACAGGGCTGGACTCCAGCCCGGCCTCACACGGCTGGACTCCAGCCCGGCCTCACAGGGCTGGACTCCAGCCCCGCCTCACACGGCTGGACTCCAGCCCGGCCTCACACGGCTGGACTCCAGCCCGGCCTCACACGGGTGGACTCCAGCCCGGCCTCACAGGGCTGGACTCCAGCCCGGCCTCACACGGCTGGACTCCAGCCCGGCCTCACACGGCTGGACTCCAGCCCGGCCTCACAGTCCAGCCCGGCCTCACACGGCTGGACTCCAGCCCGGCCTCACAGTCCAGCCCGGCCTCACACGGCTGGACTCCAGCCCGGCCTCACAGTCCAGCCCGGCCTCACACGGCTGGACTCCAGCCCGGCCTCACAGTCCAGCCCGGCCTCACACGGCTGGACTCCAGCCCGGCCTCACAGTCCAGCCCGGCCTCACACGGCTGGACTCCAGCCCGGCCTCACAGTCCAGCCCGGCCTCACACGGCTGGACTCCAGCCCGGCCTCACAGTCCAGCCCGGCCTCACACGGCTGGACTCCAGCCCGGCCTCACACGGCTGGACTCCAGCCCGGCCTCACAGGGCTGGACTCCAGCCCGGCCTCACACGGCTGGACTCCAGCCCGGCCTCACAGGGCTGGACTCCAGCCCGGCCTCACACGGCTGGACTCCAGCCCCGCCTCACACGGCTGGACTCCAGCCCCGCCTCACACGGCTGGACTCCAGCCCCGCCTCACACGGCTGGACTCCAGCCCGGCCTCACACGGCTGGACTCCAGCCCGGCCTCACACGGCTGGACTCCAGCCCGGCCTCACACGGCTGGACTCCAGCCCGGCCTCACACGGCTGGACTCCAGCCCGGCCTCACACGGCTGGACTCCAGCCCGGCCTCACACGGCTGGACTCCAGCCCCGCCTCACACGGCTGGACTCCAGCCCCGCCTCACACGGCTGGACTCCAGCCCGGCCTCACACGGCTGGACTCCAGCCCGGCCTCACACGGCTGGACTCCAGCCCCGCCTCACACGGCTGGACTCCAGCCCCGCCTCACACGGCTGGACTCCAGCCCCGCCTCACACGGCTGGACTCCAGCCCCGCCTCACACGGCTGGACTCCAGCCCGGCCTCACACGGCGGGACTCCAGCCCGGCCTCACACGGCTGGACTCCAGCCCGGCCTCACACGGCGGGACTCCAGCCCGGCCTCACACGGCTGGACTCCAGCCCGGCCTCACAGGGCTGGACTCCAGCCCGGCCTCACAGGGCTGGACTCCAGCCCGGCCTCACAGGGCTGGACTCCAGCCCGGCCTCACACGGCTGGACTCCAGCCCGGCCTCACACGGCTGGACTCCAGCCCGGCCTCACACGGCTGGACTCCAGCCCGGCCTCACACGGCTGGACTCCAGCCCGGCCTCACACGGCTGGACTCCAGCCCGGCCTCACACGGCTGGACTCCAGCCCGGCCTCACACGGCTGGACTCCAGCCCGGCCTCACACGGCTGGACTCCAGCCCGGCCTCACACGGCTGGACTCCAGCCCGGCCTCACACGGCTGGACTCCAGCCCGGCCTCACACGGCTGGACTCCAGCCCGGCCTCACACGGCTGGACTCCAGCCCGGCCTCACACGGCTGGACTCCAGCCCGGCCTCACAGGGCTGGACTCCAGCCCGGCCTCACACGGCTGGCTCCAGCCCGGCCTCACACGGCTGGACTCCAGCCCGGCCTCACACGGCTGGACTCCAGCCCGGCCTCACACGGCTGGACTCCAGCCCGGCCTCACACGGCTGGACTCCAGCCCGGCCTCACACGGCTGGACTCCAGCCCGGCCTCACACGGCTGGACTCCAGCCCGGCCTCACACGGCTGGACTCCAGCCCGGCCTCACACGGCTGGACTCCAGCCCGGCCTCACACGGCTGGACTCCAGCCCGGCCTCACACGGCTGGACTCCAGCCCGGCCTCACACGGCTGGACTCCAGCCCGGCCTCACAGGGCTGGACTCCAGCCCGGCCTCACACGGCTGGACTCCAGCCCGGCCTCACACGGCTGGACTCCAGCCCGGCCTCACACGGCTGGACTCCAGCCCGGCCTCACAGTCCAGCCCGGCCTCACACGGCTGGACTCCAGCCCGGCCTCACACGGCTGGACTCCAGCCCGGCCTCACAGGGCTGGACTCCAGCCCGGCCTCACAGTCCAGCCCGGCCTCACACGGCTGGACTCCAGCCCGGCCTCACACGGCTGGACTCCAGCCCGGCCTCACAGGGCTGGACTCCAGCCCGGCCTCACACGGCTGGACTCCAGCCCGGCCTCACAGGGCTGGACTCCAGCCCGGCCTCGCACAGCTGGACTCCAGCCCGGCCTCACACGGCTGGACTCCAGCCCGGCCTCACACGGCTGGACTCCAGCCCGGCCTCACAGGGCTGGACTCCAGCCGGCCTCACAGGGCTGGACTCCAGCCCGGCCTCACACGGCTGGACTCCAGCCCGGCCTCACACGGCTGGACTCCAGCCCGGCCTCACACGGCTGGACTCCAGCCCGGCCTCACACGGCTGGACTCCAGCCCGGCCTCACAGGGCTGGACTCCAGCCCGGCCTCACACGGCTGGACTCCAGCCCGGCCTCACAGGGCTGGACTCCAGCCCGGCCTCACACGGCTGGACTCCAGCCCGGCCTCACACGGCTGGACTCCAGCCCGGCCTCACATGGCTGGACTCCAGCCCGGCCTCACACGGCTGGACTCCAGCCCGGCCTCACACGGCTGGACTCCAGCCCGGCCTCACACGGCTGGACTCCAGCCCGGCCTCACACGGCTGGACTCCAGCCCGGCCTCACACGGCTGGACTCCAGCCCGGCCTCACAGTCCAGCCCGGCCTCACACGGCTGGACTCCAGCCCGGCCTCACAGGGCTGGACTCCAGCCCGGCCTCACACGGCTGGACTCCAGCCCGGCCTCACACGGCTGGACTCCAGCCCGGCCTCACACGGCTGGACTCCAGCCCGGCCTCACACGGCTGGACTCCAGCCCGGCCTCACAGTCCAGCCCGGCCTCACACGGCTGGACTCCAGCCCGGCCTCACACGGCTGGACTCCAGCCCGGCCTCACACGGCTGGACTCCAGCCCGGCCTCACACGGCTGGACTCCAGCCCGGCCTCACACGGCTGGACTCCAGCCCGGCCTCACACGGCTGGACTCCAGCCCGGCCTCACACGGCTGGACTCCAGCCCGGCCTCACACGGCTGGACTCCAGCCCGGCCTCACACGGCTGGACTCCAGCCCGGCCTCACAGGGCTGGACTCCAGCCCGGCCTCACAGGGCTGGACTCCAGCCCGGCCTCACACGGCTGGACTCCAGCCCGGCCTCACAGGGCTGGACTCCAGCCCGGCCTCCACACGGCTGGACTCCAGCCCGGCCTCACAGGGCTGGACTCCAGCCCGGCCTCACACGGCTGGACTCCAGCCCGGCCTCACAGGGCTGGACTCCAGCCCGGCCTCACACGGCTGGACTCCAGCCCGGCCTCACAGGGCTGGACTCCAGCCCGGCCTCACACGGCTGGACTCCAGCCCGGCCTCACAGGGCTGGACTCCAGCCCGGCCTCACACGGCTGGACTCCAGCCCGGCCTCACACGGCTGGACTCCAGCCCGGCCTCACACGGCTGGACTCCAGCCCGGCCTCACAGGGCTGGACTCCAGCCCGGCCTCACACGGCTGGACTCCAGCCCGGCCTCACAGGGCTGGACTCCAGCCCGGCCTCACACGGCTGGACTCCAGCCCGGCCTCACACGGCTGGAACTCCAGCCCGGCCTCCACACGGTGGAC